>NC_083433.1:37484442-38936406 GCF_020745735.1 Hemiscyllium ocellatum
AGTACACTCCTGCTCTGCAGCAGTTACTCTGCTGTTCAGTGGCAGTTACTCTCTGTCGAGTGTTCAGAATGCCAGTTGCATATACTCCCCATGACACATTAAATTTTCAGAATTTGATTGGTTTCCACGTGTCAAAACAACGATATTAAAGTTCCATTGGCTTCTGGTATCCTGCGAGAAAGTGAGGACTGTGGATGCCGGACATCAGAGATGAAAAACGTGTTGCTGGAAAAGCGCAGCAGGTCAGGCAGTATCCAAGGAGCCAGAGAATCGACGTTTTTGGCATGAGCCCTTCTTCAGGAATCTGAATTCTCCATTCCTGAAGAAGGGCTCATGCCTGAAACTCCGATTCTGGTATCCTGGCCATTACTTAAACCAATTGTTATCAAAACAGCAACCAACAGCGTTGCATTGGTGGCAGGGTAGCACAGTGGTAAGCGCTGATGCCTCACAGTACCTAAAAGACCGAGTTCTATTCCCACCTCAGTCAAATGATTGTGTGGAGCTTGCACATTACCCCCCTGTGTCTGTGTGGGTTTGCTCCGGGTTTTCCCCACATTCTAAAGATGTGCAGTTAGGTGAATTGTCCCCGTTAACTTGCCCATAGTGTTAGTTGTAGGGTAATGGGTCTGGGTTGCTTGTGGGTCAGTGCGCACTTGTTGGGCTGAAGGGCCTGTTCCCAATTTGTAAGTAATCGATTGTAAAAACTCCGGTATCCATTTACCAGCCAATTGTTACATTTGGAAAAGCCTGACAACTCTGGCTGTACATCATATTCAGCAAAACACGTTCTATCTTACAGTGACCAGATATGCTTTGAGCTGCTTAATACCTCGCCCCTTCAGGGAAAAAAAATGAATCATCAGAATTAAATGATGGCTTCATTTCTTTTCCTGTAACTTTGAATCTAAAACTACGAAATGCAAAATTAATTAATCTAACTTATACCTTTTATATTAATTCTGCACACCTATGTAACATTGGGATATATTAAGTCTTACCTTCGGTTGGCACGATGGCACAGTGGTTAACACTGCTGCCTCATAGCGCCAGAGATGCACGTTCAATTCCCGTCTCAGGCCATTGATTGTGTGGAATTTGCACTGTGTCCCGGTTTCCTCCAGGTGCTCCAGCTTTCTCCCACAGTCCATAAAGATGTGCAGGTTAGGAGAAATGGCCATGCTAAATCATCCATAGTGTGAGGGGCATGGGGCTGGGTTGGTTGTGCTTCAGTGGAATTTTAGAGCCGAAGGGCCTGTTTCCACACTGTAAGTAATATTATCTGCACGTTTTCATTTAATCTGCGATAACTCATCTGCTATCACAATGTTATAGCCCACAAAATGTATATTTTGGCAGTTACAAGTGGGTAACATAAAACTCCAAAGACATATTCTCATATTTTATTCATTAAATCTTCCAAAAAATGCAAAAGGATTCGTCACATATTGTCGGGCCAGTACCAAACTCAATAATCCTTTTTCAATAGTGGATCATTTTCTTTCCGATGGGTGTTCGGTTTTTTTTGACAGGTAGACAATTGGTCATTGCATTCCAATATCATTTTGCTGCATCAATGCATCTCCAACCCCTATATCGCTAGCAACAATCGCAATTTTGAAGGGTGTCAAAATATTTGGTGTCGCTAAAACTGATGTGATGGTTAATGCTGCTTTTGAATTCGCAAATGCCTGCTGGAACTGTCGTATACATCAACATTTTGTGTCATTTTTTAGTAAATCCATCAGTGGTTCCACGATGCTGTTGAAGTTTGGAACAAACTTACAAGGGAATCTACTCAGTCCCAAAAAATCTAAACTCTTCTTTCATCGAGGATGGTTTTGAAAATATCTCAAAGACCTTCGTCTTTGCGTTCCATGAGGTCATCCTTCCATGTCCAATACAATGTCCCAAGAGCGTCACCTCTGCCTTCACGAATTCTGTTTTCTTTTTGTTTATTATCAGTTTTCTTTCTTGTAATTGTTCAAAGAGCTCTGCCGACTTTAACATGTTAAAGATCACTGTATTTAACAGATAAACTGCGCAATTTGTTAATCTGGCCACAGCTTAGTTCCCGAGTCTTTGGAATGTGGCTGGTGCATTATTCATTCCAAAGAGCATCATTTTGATTTGATGTAGCCCTTTTAAAGTTACAAACTTTCTCTGATGTCGTTGCCTGCCAATTACCATGGAGTAACTCCAACTTTGTGGCTGGTCAAACGTTACGTATGTAGTATTTGAATCTTGGTATTGGATAAGAGTCTGATTTTGTTTCAGCGTTGAACTTCTGATAATCCACACAAGCCTGCTGAGTCCCATCAGGTTTGGCACCTAACACAATAAGTGTACTCCACTCGCTCTGACTCGATTCAATAAGACCTTCGTTGAGTATCGCATCCACTTCCTTCTGGGCCTCGGTGTCTTTGTGAGGATTAAGCCGGCAGAAGTGTTGTTTATCAGAACAGCATTTCCTACTTCCAACCCATACACAAAAGTGTCAGTCATATCATCATGGTGCTGCAAATGTCCTCATACTGCTGCAATGAACAATCAACTGGGTTCATTGTTCTTGCAACAGACAGGTCGCAATCCTACCCCTCTCCTCAAGGACTTCCTTGTTATTTAAAGTATTTTGAGGCACATCAAACTCCATTTCATCTGTATTTGATTCCTCACTCTACGGGGCAGTAACAACATATTCACATGACATACCTGCTACTTTTTTTTATATCCAGCATCTTTACCAGATAGTTTACCTGAATTTACGTTTTTCTTCATTTGGAAGCAGGCACTATACCTGGCTTTGAAGTGATTTCCTACCACTGGTGGCATCCGCATGGAAAAAAAATCAAACGTCATAGTTTTTACCTGCCACTTGCTTCATTCTATGTTCTGCCCTCTTCAGGTGTTGTTTAGCTAACTCACATACTCTATTTAATTTCTCCCTCACCCCAGATACATAATCCAAGTGTGAGATCTCCGACTTCCGTCCTGTTAATTTCTTTTTAATTATTTCCAAAAAGACCTTTCACTTCATGTCCGAATATTAACTCAAACGGAGTAAACTGAATAGATTCGTTTGGGGCATCTCTAATGGCAAATAATTTAATGGGACACCTTCATCCCAATCATTTGGCCAATTCTGACAGTACGCTGTTAACATGGTCTTCAACATCTGATGCCAACTTTCCAATGCTCCCTGCAATTCAGGATGGGATGCATTTGATTTATGTGCGACTAAGCTATCCATGATTTACTTAAACATCCGAGCAGTAAAATTACTCCCTTGGACTGACAGAAACTCTCTGGGTAGCCCGGACTGATAAAAGAAAGATACCAACCTCACCACACACTTTTTGCCTTGATAATCTGTAATGGAATTGCCTCTGCTACTCTGACAGACACATCCATTATGGTCAGCAATATTGGTTTTCACATTTATTTTAGAAAGGGAGACTACACAGCTAGTCATAACCCTCGTGAAAGGTGCGTCGAATGCAGAAATTGGCATCAAAGGTTCTGGTCTTAGTCCTGCCTGTGGCTCACCTACCATTCGGCTTGTATGACACGTCCTTGTGCATTCCAGGCCGGTAGAAATGCTTTTGCACGTTAGCCTGAGTCTTGTACGTGACCTTCTGCAGGTATACCCAGACGAACTTCTGCAGGTAGTTCATGTGATACCCATAACACTTCCGGTCTATGTGCGACCGCCAACACAATCTGGTTAACTTTGGCCCATTTCTCCTCTGCACTAACACTGCCATGGTCTCCATTTTCATTTAGGATTCTATCTTTAAGTTGCTAACGCTCGACAAGATATTCTGATTTCTTTTCTGAGTTTGCATAAATTTATGTAAATTTCTGTTGTAAGGCCATTAGCCTGTGAGGACTAAACACCTGTGCCTGACCCACTGCCTGTTCAGGTTTTTCCTGCACTATTACATGGAACAGCGGGCACAATGGGTGGCACGGTGGCACAGTGGTTAGCACTGCTGTCTCACAGCGCCTGAGAACCGGGTTCAAGTCCCGACTCAGACGAGTGACTGTGTGGAGTTTGCTCATTCTCCCCGTGTCTGCGTGGGTTTCCTCCGGGTGCTCTGGTTTCCTCCCACAGTCCAAAGATGTGCAGGCTAGGTGAATTGGCCATGCTAAATTTCCTGTAGTGTTATTGGTCTGGGTGGGTTGCGCTTCGACGGGTCGGTGTGGACTTGTTGGGCCGAAGGGCCTTTTTCCACACTGTATGCAATCTAATGAAACTTCCGTTCCTTGGTCTTTCTTTTAACTTTTTTTGCTTCTTGCGTTAACCAATGACAGTGAGATCTTGTCATTACACAGTCTGGAAAACTTCCTGGGTTATGTCTCTTAATTCCTCAATTTCCTGTTCTTCCTTTGACAACTCCACCACAAAAGGTGTCACTACCACCTTGAATCCTGCTAAATTGTTCTCAAGAATAAAGCGGTATTTCTGAAACTGACAGTCTGTCACTCACTCCCATTGTTATGGCCCCAATCTTGATTTGGATCTCCAACCCGATCTTACACAGGGGAGCACAACATTTCTGTTCCCATTTCACAAATGATTACTCTCTCAGGTGAAAGAGTGGAAATACTTTCATCACTTACTTTTAGAGGCTGAGAGAATGTGAGGATTACAGCTCACAGTTGAAAGGTGTGACGCTGGAAAAGCACAGCAGCTCAGTCAGCAGCCGAGGAGAAGGAGAATCCACGTTTCAGGCATAACCCCTTCATAAGGCAACTGGGGGATGGGGGAAAGGATTATGAGACATACATAGGTGAGTGGGGGTGGAGCTGGGTGGGAGGTAGATATCGCCTTGAAAGGCGATAGCTACATGCAGTTGGGGGTTGATGTTGAGAGGTCTGAGGGCAGGGTGAAGCGGATAGGTGGTAGGACAGCTGGGACCCTCCAACCACGCGGCATCAACGTCTACGTCACCAGTTTCCAATTCTCAACTCTCCAAACCTCATCCCGTATCCAACCCTTCAACTTAGCATCGCCCTCTTCAACTCCACTGACTGTCCACCTTCCTTCCCACATATTCACTCCACCCTCCTCTATGGCCTATTACAATCACTCACACCTTCATTTTCCTATCACCTTCCCAGTGACCTTCACCCCAGCACCACTTCTACTCTTCTATATATCCTTTACCCCCGTTTTCCCTCCTTCCTGACACTTTCCAGATGAAGGGCTTGTGTCTGATATGTCGATGTACAGATGCTGCCTGATCTGTTGTGTTTTTTCCAGCACCACACTTTTCGAATATTAGAGACTGTGCAAATCCTGTATCTCGCAAAATTATACCTTGTTGTCCTTCTTCTCTGTTTTTTTTGTGAGTACACTTTATGCACAGAGGTCAATTATTTATGCAGTTCAGGTACTAACTCCATACCCAGCCCCTGCCTAGGCTGTGCACTCTCTTGCAGCTCCTCAACTTTTCTTGGACTTTCCTTCACGACTTCCACTAATGCCACTGACTTCGCCTCTTTTACCACACCTTTTCCCACAGTGCATTTCTTCAATGATTAGAATTGTGAAATTGTGTTATGGCAATGAATAGATCTTTTCTCAGTGCCGTTCTTAAACCACCTGCACTTTAATGTTATGTGTTCCACTCCGGTATTATGAAAACACCTATGGCCTTTCACATCCTTTCAACTCTCTTGGGCTTCTTTATTAACCTAAAGTAAACTATTCCCAGTGTGCTCTCAATATTTATTTTGTAGAGTAGGATCTCTCCTTCTCCAAATTTCTATCCCTTACAGGAGAGAGGTCCTACCGTAAGCTACGTTGAAGCTCATCCACCAATGCGTATTTACCTGCCATCTCTGCCAATCTTCTTACACTTTGAGCTTCTTGTTCATTTGCATGAACTCTGATCATCTCTGGAAGTGAGTATTTAAATTCCTCCAGCAGAATGAGCTGTCTCACAGCCTTATATGTCTTGTCCATTTTTCAGACCCATGCCCATCGATCAAAACGACTATGTTTAATTCTTTCAAACTAAACATAATCCTGACCTGGTTCCATTATCGTGTTTCTGAACCGCTCTCTATATACTGCTGGTACCAATTCATTGACATTCAAAATAGCCTGTTTGACATCTGGATAACCTCTTGACCTCTCATCTGACAGCGCTGCACATACCACACGAGCTCTGCCGACGAACATAGTCTGAACTAGCATTACCCACGTGTTCTCTGACCACTCCATCCATCTATCCAATTTTTTTCAAATGAAATAACAAAGGCAACCACATTTTATTTTACTTAACAAAATATGACAATGTTTAACATAGTTATATATGTGTGTATATTTATATACACACACCTACCTTCTATTTTAATCTCTATCATGTTAACTTGACTTTGCTGACTAATTTGCAAGTTCTCAAGTGCAAATTCGCTCTTTCTTTTTGCTCTCTCTCTCTCTCTTTCTATTCTATCTCTCTTTCTCTTTCTTCTCTCTTTCTTTTTGTCTCACTTTTTATCTTCTAACTCCAGTTACTGCATTTGCAATCATTTCTTTTTCTAGCTCTACTGCACTCACTGTCACTTTCTCCGGTACGCCAAACTGGTTGACCAACTCAATTGTAATTTCAAATTTCCTTTTGTACCTGGTTAAACCAAATTTTAACATACTTGCTATTTCTAAATGCACACCCTTCCTCTGCCTTTCTAAACTTTCTTGGCAAATTGGGAATCATTTTGAAACCCCAGAATCTCTTTAGCAATGTTAAGACCCATTTCTCTCATTTTTCATTTAATCATCCACAAGTAACCAAAATTAAACATATTTTCTGACCTAAGTTATATTTAAATGTCTCTGACAATAATTGCCAAGTGTTGGAATCGTTGAGACCTTTTGTTCCCCTAATCTGTTCACATCTGTCCAAATCTTGAACGAAAAGCCCCCAAAACTTTTATGACATCGATGTCGAACCCCTCTGTTAATAAACACCAAACAAACTCACCCCGCCTCGTAATCTGTTAAAACATGAGTGAGAGAGAACTCACAAATTCCACCATTCAAAGAAAAATAACAATACATTTTATGAACACGAATAGTGAATACTAAACAACAACTATTCACAAGCACAATATCCACTTTCCTTAACTGCTTACTATCTGACTACAACTCTGAAAATATGCTGTTACATTAACCAACTTATTAAACGTTACATTAGCTTAATCTCAACACCACGGTGTGTCTGTCTTCCCCGCTGTCTTCAGTCTTCCAGCTAATGATCTCCCTGGGACTCCTTCTTCCTGATTTTTTTTTTAAACTCTAAGTAGGATTTACATGAAAAAAGTATATTGGATAGAACTATTTTTCCTAATAAAAGTTCAAGATGTTAGCTGTCCAGTTAGCTTTCCCATTAATTTTCAAAATACCAGGTTTATATACTCTCCATGACACATTCAATTCTCATTGTTTGATTGGTTTCCAGGTGTTAAAACAGTAAAGTTTAGCTTCCAGTGGTTTCTGGTATCCTGGGCATGATTCAAAGTATTTGGTTAAATTCGAAATTATTTTTTGGCATCGCAAGTAAGAGTCCCAGGACTCTCTCGAATGGGTGTGATAGATAATGGGGCATTCTTTTTTCTGACCAGGTATGTTAGATACCTACCCCGTTTATCACCATCCTCATATAACCTCTGTTTCGCAAGGGAGATTTCCCTCTGTGCTGTCTGGGTGAGCCCGCATTCAACCTAGTTTTGAGGCCTGGAATCTGCTCCAACTTGGTTACAGACGGTCTGGCAAGATATGCTGTTTCAGCTGCATTCAGGCAAGACTCGAGCATATGCAGCTGTTCTGCCTTCTGCCGCTTTTGCATCGCCTAGTAAGAAATAACCAAACTCCTCGCATAGGCCTTGGCAGTCTCCGAGACCACTGAAGGATTACCTGACGTACCCAAATTAATGTCCCAAAAATTTTAGATTCCCCCGAAAAATATTCAGCAAGCTTGCTATCCTTCAGGAAGAAAGGAGTACTGCGCCAATGCTATGAACCTGTCCCATCAGCACCGACCTTTGCCTCCATGTACACTGCTGCATGATCAGGAATGACTATCTTCCAAATTCTACAGGACAGCACAGAATTCAAAAAGTTCAACAGGGCAAAAATGCCAATCCTCGAAAAGCACTTACGTGGCTGAGAGAAAAAAAATGAAGACCCTCTCCTCAGGGTGGAGACAATTCCAAGCACCCACCATTCCCAGCTCCCTGCTCAGGTACACCAACTGCCTGGATTGCGGGGACATATCCGCAAGACCCCGAGGCATCCTTTCCACTTCGGTGTTAATAGGTTGGTTCAAGTCTCCCCCTATTACTGTATGACGTGTCCCAAGGACCATCAACCCGGAAAAGGCATCTGTTAAAATTTGAGGAAATCTGCCAGGGGCAGCATACATTCAAATTCCCATACATACCTCCAAGCATTAAAGCTTAAAGAATCATAAACCACATATATTCTTCCTTAATTTGGTCCCACAGTTGAAACGGAAAATACCTCTTGATAAGTTAGTAGCCCCTCTGTGTTTCGAATTAAAGGATATGAAAAAAGTCACACGTCTGAACCCTCAGACAGAGCAGAGAGGAGAGAAGGTGGAGTGAAGCGAGGGCTGCCGGGAAGGTAAAGGCTTAATTTATATTTGGGCAGTGGCTAAACCCGAGAAACTACACGTGTAGTATCATCCTCTCGCTCTCATCCCTTAATCGGAAGGAGGAGACTCAGTAAGGTAAGGCGTTTATTTTTTCCTTTATCTTTCTTTTACATATATTTAAGTGCATTGTTTGGGTTTAGTTAGTTCACAGAAAGCTAAGCTTACAATGACAGGCGACCTCAGACCTGTGCATTGTGCCTCTTGCTTGATATGGGAGCTTAGGAACGTGTCTGACATTCCTGACTCTTTCACTTGCAAGAAGCATGCCCAGCTGTAGCTCTCGTTTCACCGCATGACGGCTCTGGAGCTGTGGATGTATTCACTGTGGAGCATCCGCGATACTGAGAAGGTCATGGATAGCGCATTTAGTGAACTGGTCTCACCGCAGGTTAGGATTGCTGACAAAGGCGGTGAAAGGCTTTAAAAGAGTAGGAAGGCAATGTAGGTGTTCATTGCGGTCATCTCCCTCAATAGCAGTTATACCGTTTTGAATACTGTTGGGGGAGGTGCTTCACCAGGGGAAGGCAGCAGTTGCCAGGATCATGGCACTATGTCGGGCACTGCTGTTCAGAAGGGCAGGAAAAAGACTCGTAGAGCCATGGTCATAGGGGATTCAATTGTGAAGGGAGTAGATCGGCGGTTCTGTGGCCGAAATCAGGACTCTCAGATGGTATGTTACCTCCAAGGCGGTCGGGTCAGGGATGTCACCGATTGACTGCAGAGCATTCTAAAAGGGGAGGGTGAACAGCCAGTTGTCTTGGTGCATATAAGCACCAACGATATAAGTAGAAAACCAGATGAGGTCCAGACAGAAGAATTCAGGGAGCTGGGAGAGAAGTTAAAGGGTAATGCTCTCGGGATCACGTGTTGGCCAGGGTAGCAGGGAGGCGTTCAGGTTTATTGGACAATAAGACCGGTTCTGGGGAAGGTGGGAATATTACAAAATGGACAGTCTACACCTGAACCAGACTGGAACCAATATCCAAGAGGAGTTTTTAAACTAATGCGGCAATGGGCTGGGAACCAGAAAAGAAAACAAATAGGCAGTTTGGTGGAGACTGGAGACTGCAAGAATTGTGAAGATGGCAAGAATAAAGGGAAGGGTAGGCCGAGAGCGGATGAGCGCAAAAATCTGGTGGCAGGAAATGCATCTACTTTCATGCAAGAAGTATAGTGTGTAAGGCAGATAAACTTATGGCTTGGATTGCTGCCGGAATTTGATGTTAATTCAATCACAGAGACTTGGTTAAAGTAAGGGTATGAAAATTGACAATGAAATGTTCCAGAATATAGACGCTTCAGACAGGACAGAGAAGGAAGCAAAAGGGGGGTAGGGGTGGAGTTGCATTGCAGGTCAAGGACGATATCACGGCTGTGCTAAAGGAACACACTACGGAGGTAAAGGGTAGTGAGGCATTATGGGTGGAGCTGAGAAATAAGAAGGGTGCAGTTATATTGTTGGGGCTGTATTACAGACGTCTCAACAGTGAGCGTGATATAGAAGAACACAATAGGTAAACAGATTATGGAAAGATGTAGAGGCAATAGGGCAGTGGTGATGGGAGATTTTTATTTTCATAACATTGACTGGGATATAGTTAACGTCTGGATGGGGTGGAATTTGGATACTTAAGTCCCTCAGCTGCCTTTTTAACTCATCAAAGGCCTTCCTTCTGCGAATCACGATCGCAGAAAAGTCTTGGAAAAGCATAATTCGCGATCCTTTGTATATCAGAGATTATGGCTCCTTCCAGCACCTTGTGGTTATCTCTGTAACTGCTCGTGTCGCACTGGGAACGGTGGGGGCGCTGGCCCACTCACCCGAACACGAGTCGACCCGACTCCCCGCTTGAAAAACTGCGGAGCCATTGCTCTAAGAAACTGACCAGCTTGTATCCCTCTTCCTGTTCCTGCAGCCCGACCAGGCTGATGTTCTTCTGACAGCCTTGATTTTCGAGCTCATTGACCTGCTCTTCCAAAGCCTGTATCTGTTGTTCCAGGGCCTGGACGTGACATGCCAAGGATTCCACCGCGGTTTCAGAGGCTGCAGTCCAACGCTCCCCCACCATGATGTGCTGCCTGTGACGCTGGATCTCCTGGCCATGCCTCTGCAGCATGACTGAGATCGGTTCAAGCCTGGCCCGGGTCACCTCCACCACTGAATCGATCTTCTCTCAGAGTTACGCAAACACCAAGGCCAGGCGCTGCTCCACAGCTGAGTCCCTGGGAGCGCACGCTGAGGTCGATGATTCAGGCACAGAAGTTGCAATCTTTGCAGTCCCTTCCCTTTAGTCATTTTGCTAACAATTTTAAACTCACACGCAACGAGTCTGGTCATCTAAAACTAATTATTTCGACCACAATATGTCATAAAGGGAGAGTGAATGCCCCACTTTGTCTGGGTTCTGGTGCAGAGCTCAGTAGGGCAGACCTATGGGAATGCCACCATCTTGAATACACCCCCACCCCCCACCCTACTGTATGCCTTCTTAACAACTCTATCAACCTGGGTGTCAGCTTTCAGTGATCTCTGCATATAGACACCGAGATCTCTCTGATCATCCTCATCATCATGAATCATGCCATTAGCCCAGTACACTTTATTCCTGTTACTCCTTCTGAAGTGCATCACCTCACACATTTAAGCATTAAACTCCATTTGCAACCTCTCAGGCCAGCTGTGCATCTTATCTATGACCTGTGTAACCTGCAACATCTTTTGGCACTATCCATAACTTCAACAACCTTAGTGCCATCTCCAACTTAACTAAGCCATCCTGCCCAACTGATCAGAGCTCAACTCATCGAAGCCTTTCTTTGGAAAGTTCTTTGTTTTGTCATTATTTTCCAGTGGACGTATCGTGAGATGCAGGAATTGGGGAGTTTCCAATTTTGCGGGAATGAAACCTTTATCACTAGAAATTGGGAAACCTTCCAAAATGAGAACGGCAGTCTGGAGTCAGGAGACGTATTTCCTGTTACAGTGAAAGGAAAGGTCAGTAGGACAGTAGATAAGGAGAGAAATTGATGTTTAAGTTTTGATAAAGAAGTAAATGGATCTCAGGAGAAAGTGTGAGTCCTTAGTAGAGTATAAACGCAGTAGGAGTATACTAAAGCAGGAGATCTGGAGGGCGAAAGGGGGACATGAGATAGTTTTGGCAAGTAGGGTTAAGGAGAATCCAAAGGGTTTTTCTACAAATATAAAAGGCAAAATGGTAACTAGGGAGAGAATAGGGCCCCTTGAATATCAGCAACGCAGCCTGCACCTGGAGCTGCAGGAGATGGGAAGATATTGAACAAGTGTTTTACATCAGTATTTACTGTGGAGAGGACATGGAAGATAGTTTGTAGGGAAATAAATGGTGTCAACTTGCAAAAATGTCCATATTACAGAAGAGGAGGTCCTGGATGTTTTGAAATGCATAAATGTGAGTAAATCCCCAGGACCTTATCAGGTCATAAAGTCATAGAGATGTACAATATGAAAAAAAAACCCTTTGGTCCAACCAGTCCATGCCGACTAAATGTCCCAAACCAATCGAGTCCCCCCTGCCAGCACCGGGCTCAAATTCCTCCAAACCCTTCCTATTCATATACCCATACAAATGCCTTTTCAATGTTGTAATTGTATTAGCCTCCACCACTTCCTCCAGCAGCTCATTCCATGCACGTGCCACTCTCTATGCGAACACGTTGCCCCTTCAGTCTCTTTTATATCTTTCCCCTCCCACCTTAAATCTATGCCCTCTAGTTCTGAACTCCCCAACCCCAGGGAAAAGATTTTGCATATTTATCCTATCTATGCCCCTCATAATTTTGTAAACCTCCGACGCTACATGTAAAACATCCCCAACCTGTTCAGCCTCTCCCGAGACTCAAATACTCCAACACTGGCAACATCGTTGTAAATCTTTTCTGAACCCTTTCAAATTTCACATCTTTCCGATAGGAAAGGGACCAGAATTGCACGCAATATTCCAACAGTGGCCTAACCAATGTCCTGTACAGCAGCAACATGACCTCCCAACTCCTGTACTCAATACTCTGACCAATAAAGGAAAGCATACCAAACGCTTTCTTCAGTATCCTATCTACCTGTGACTCCACTTTGAAGGAGCTATGAACCTGCACTCCAAGATCTCTTTGTTCAGCAACACTCCCTCGAACCTTGCCAGTCCCTGAGCAGGTGTACCCTAGAACTCTGTGGGAAGATAGAGATGTGATTGCTGGGCCCCTTGCTGAAATGTTTGTAAAATCGATAGTCCCAGGTGAGGTCCCAGAAGACTAGAGGTTGGCTAACGTGGTGCCACTATTTAAATAAGATGCTAAGAAAAAGCCAGTGAACTACAGACCGGTTCACCTGACGTCAGTGGTGGGTACGTTGAAGGAGGGAATCAGGAGTGACAGGATTTGGATGTGTTTAGAAAGTCAGTGTCTAATTGGGGGTAGTCACCATTGCTTTGTGCATGGAAAATCATGTCTCAAGAAATTGTGTTTTTTGGAGAGTTAACAAAAAGGATTGAGCGGTCAATGTGAGCAATATGGACTTCAATGAGGAGTTTGACAAATTTCTACATGGGAGATTGGTGAGCAATGTTAAATCTCATGGAAAGCAGGGAAAAACAGCCATTTGGATACAGAACTGGCTCGAAGGTAGAGGACAGAGGGTGGTGGTGGAGGGTTGTTTTTCAGATTGGAGACCTATGACCAATGGAGTGACATAAGGATCGGTGATGGATCCACTATTGTTCTTATTTATATAAAGACTCGGATGTGAACATAAGAGATGCAGTTAGTAAGTTTGCAGATGACAACAAAATTGGAGGTGTTGCGGATAACAAAAATTGATACCTCAGATTACAACGGGATCTGGATCAGACGGGCCAATGTGCTGCGGTGTGGCAGATTGAGGTTAAATTACATAAATGTGAGGTGCTGCATTTTGTGAAAGCAAATCTCAGCAGGACTTACGCACTTAATGGTATGTTCCTCGGAAGTGTTGCTGAACAAAGAATCTTTCGAGTGCAGAGTCAAAGCTCCTTGAAAGTGGAGTCACCAGGTAGATTGGAAAGTGAAGAAGGTGTTTGGTATGCTTGCGTTTACTAATCAGAGCATTGAGTAGAGGAGTTGGGAGTTCATGTTCTGGCTGCACAGGACATTGGATAAGTCTCTTTTGGAACATTGCGTGCAATACTTGTCTCCTTCCTATCGGAAGGATGTTGTGTATATTTGAAGGATTCAGAAAAGATTTACAAGGGTGTTGCCAAGATTGGAAGATTTGAGCTCCAGGGTGAGGTGAAATGGGCTGGTGTTTTTGAGGCTGATGGGTGACCACATTGAGATTTATAAAATCATGAGAGGCATTGATAGGTTTAACAGACAAGTTCTCTTTCCTGAGATAGTGGAGTCCAAAACCGGACAGCCTAGTTTCAGGGTGAGAGGGGAAAGATATAAAATGAACCTAAGGGGCGGCCTTTTCAGTCAGAGGGTGATGCGTGTATGGAATGAACTGTTAGAGGAAGTGGTGGAGACTGGTACAATTACTGCATCTAAAAGGCATCTGGATGGGTTTACGAACAGGAAGGGTTGAGAGGGATTTGGGCCAAGTGTTGACAAATAAGACGAGATTATTTAGGATATGTGGGTGGCGTGAACGTGTTGGACACCGATAGCCCTATTTCTGTGCTATACATCTCTATGGCTGTAAATGTTTTCCACTGTACATTTCCAATCATACACTTCACTGGTTCCCATGTTTACCTTGGTCAGTTCCCCTCTCAAACACATGTCAATGGCTTTGGTTGTGATTGTAGGATGTGCTTCATAGTCACTTTAAAAATCCGTCATCTCGTTGAATTCCACTACACTACAATTTCCCAGAGGATATCTCACTGTGACATTACTCCTTCACTCAGCGTCATCACCCAACGATCGATCTGAGATAGTCAAGTTCCTGACCATTTGCACAATGCGTTATTCAAAGAAACACTGACAAAAACATTCTTAGAGGAGCTCGGAAAATATCATTTTAGACAAAAATTGAAGTCTCCCAAAATTATCACAATGCCTTTGCGCATTGCACCGGAATTCATTGGAATGCGTAACAGTGTTGAGCAATGAAATATTGTTAGGCAGCATAAAAACTGTTCTCTTGCTTGTGTTTTTGATATGCATTACTCATAATCTGCATTCAGGCTGATTCAGTTGCATCATCTGACGCCAAATGCCTTCTCTGTAATCCCATTATTGTCAGGGTTACCCGGCACTCTAATTCTGCCTGCGACCCCTCAAACAATTGAATATTTATGTTTTGCCTTTTATTTCTCCTGTAACCACATATATTTGGTGACCAAATATTATTTGCCTATGTGTCACAAGTCTATTACCTTATTGCAGATACTTTGTCCATTCCGAAGAAATAACATTGTAATTGAGTTTTTCCCAGAATTTCCTGTCACAGCCTAATTCATTGATGCAGTTATAGTTAGACTCTGTCTCTTTCTGTTCCTTTCTGATTGTCTTCAGCCACATTCCCGTACTGTTCCGATGCTTCACCTTTTACTTTTGGATTTGGAAAACTCCTTTCACCTGAACCTCGTCCCTGTCAATTTAAAGTCATGTCCATGAGCCCACCGACATGATTGGCTGAGATACTGCTCCCAACAGAGTTGTTTTTAATTCATTCGTGTGATGTTGTTCTTCCGAGCATTTCATGCCGACCCCCGAGCTGCCCTTGAGCTGATTTGCTTGCCAGCTCATTTCAGGGGGCAATTGAGAGTCAATCTCCTTGCTCTGCGTCTCGAGTCACATGTAGGCCAGACCTGCTGTCGATAACAGATTTCCTTCCTTAAATGATATTAAGCAGTTTGATGGATGTAGCTGACATTGGAATTAAAATCTGGATGAACAGTCGGGTGAGAATAACCTGAGGTCATCGCCTGTCCCACTCGTAGTTCACCCATCACTGAGTACTGATCCCAGTGCACCATAAATCGAAACCCTTTCACCATGGCCATTGATTGATCTTGACACCTTCCTGCACTCTAGTGATATCACTCATTATTTCTTCATGTGGTATCCCTCATTGTGTGGGTCAAATTGCTGCCTCTTTCAGCTCCTCTCACTCTTGCAGCTGGTCTGAGATCCTGAGCCAAAATCATCCTCCCAACAGCAATAGTACAGACCGGGGACAGAGACTAGGATTTTCGTGATCTCTGCTGGATTCAGTGCTACTCTACGTGAGTTATCCTCACTGCATCAGTCTAATGTTCCATTCTGTCTATTTCTGTCTCATGCAGGTAATCAGAATGTAGCTAACTTCTGTCGCATCCATCACCTCATTGAAGATGCTTGGTTAGCCAGAGAGAGATGGAGAGGGAGGTCTGGAGCCTGCAGTAAATCCTGTAGCCGATAAGATCACACACAGTAAACAGCACAGAGAGGATTTTGTAGCCTTCTGTATTCAGACCCGGAAGTCAGGACTTAAATACAGAGTTGGGCAAGGAACAGCAACATTCTAAGCTTCATTCCCACCATCTTGTAACGGTCCTGCTTTCCCCTCTGCTGTACTGGTCCTCACTGAGACAGCACAGAAGCCCCAAGCATCAATCCTCGCCCATGCTGTATTAGTGATCTCTGTGATATCCTCTAGTCCCGACAGTCCTTCCTCTGTTTGGAAGCTTCTCTAGTCCACACCATGCTCTCTGTCAGGATTTCCAATCCCTCACACCCTAATCCCTAACCTTCTCCAGTGGATACTAAATTCCTTCATCCCTGTAAACCCCAGAGTCCTGTCTGTCCCTGGAAGCCCCTCCAAACAACACCACTCTCTATGTCAATGTATTTGCCTTTAACCTCTCCATCCGTCCCTATCTGGGTAAACGTCTCCAGCTCCTACAACCCTTCCTTCTCTGTGAAAAAAATCAGAACTTCCTTATCGTTCTCCAAACCTTCAATCTTAATTTATTTAAACTTCACCCTGTCCCCACCAACCCGCCTGACCACAGGAACCTCTTCCAATTTGTGCAACTCTCCCCATCTGTGTAACTGTCTCCAACCCAGTAACCCGACATTCTCCATTGCCTTCCTGTTTATGTAGCCTTCCTGAACTTCGAAGCCTTCTTATATCTGTGAACGTGTTCAGTCGCTACAAACTTCCATATCTCTGTTGGTACACACAATACTCTTCTCCCTGAAACACCCCATGACTGTGCCTCTCAGACTGACTGCCTCTCCCTATATCCATCCCTATCTTCAGAAGCTAATCCAGCTGCCTCTATCTATATAAATTCCTCCAATCCCCAAACCCCTTTGTCCCACTGACATTCTTGACCACATGTAACACTGTTTAACTCTAACATCCTCGAGCCCCTGTAAGCCTCCCTACCTCTCTAAACTGTAAAACCTGTTCAACCCCACACTACTGAGGAATGACTCACTGCATTCGACATAAGGCAGACGGAATGACAGTGAACAGATATGATGGAACTGTCATTCTGGATATGTTCTGCAGAATGATAACCGCTGGGAAGGGAATATTGAAGGTTTGTTGGGATCGAGGTAGGCTAGGCAAAAAGCCAACAAGGTGTGAAGAAAGGATGAGGTTAATGCAACCCTGAAGTCCAAAATTTGGAGGCTATTTCGATGGAGCTGGGAATAAACAAGCAACAAAAATCATTGGCCGGAATTCATTTATCGAGACCAACCAGTGGTGAGCATGCAATTTTGGGTACAGTCAGGACACTGAATATATTTGCAGAAAGGGTAGTACATTAACTGTGTGTGACAGTAGTCTCCATCCACACTGGATAACTAATAAGTGTCAGTGCTGTATTGGATAGAATCCTGGATTGTATACGAGATGGTTTTCGATAACATCACTGAACAGGTAGAGAATAGAGGGATATGGACGATGTGCTGGCAGATGGCATGTGTTGAGAATATCGTTATGTTCGGCACAACCATGATGTGCCGAAGGGCCTATTGCTGTGCTGTACTTTCTAATTTCCTACTTTTCAGCATCAACCCGGTCAAAGCTCTTCCGAATATTGAATCTTAAATTCAATTTCTCTCTCATGTTTTCTAAACTTCAGTTGTTTCAACCTCAATCTAATCCACCTCTTATTGGAAAATTCATCCATTCCCAAGATCAACCAAGCGATTCTTCTATGACGTGCCTCCAATAGAATAATATCTTTCCTTTGGGCACTCACACTGTACATAGTATTCTGGGTGTGGTCTTATTCGTATCTTGCATAGCTTTAGCAAGACCTTCCTATTATTTGACTCCATTTCCTTTGTAATAAATCGCAGCATTTTATTTGTCTTCTCTGTTACCTGCTGACCCTGTAAGTTACCTTTTTCAGATTGATAAACAAGAACTCCCACAACCATTTCTGCTGTCAGCCTGAAAGCAAATAGTCTTAGCCTGACAGTAAGTCGGAAGCATGCTGAAATGAGTAAGAGAGGACATATCAATAAAAACACTGCACCCTGAGAAACACATTTTCTAAAGGAGAATGTGTTTTTGAGTCTGTTGGATTTTATTTGTTGGTGTGAATATGAATGGCAGAATAGATAAGGGTGTGGGGGTTGTGGTATGGTGAAAATGTACTATTTGAATTTTCAGAATCCTTTATGCAAGTTTCAGTAAAGGCTAAAGAATAACTTGGTAGAGAATAGGGCCCCTTCAATATCAATAAGGTAGCCTGTGTGTGGAACCAGAGGAGATGGGTGGGATCTTAAACAAAAAAAAATCTTTTTGAATGTACTATGTAGAAAGACATGGACGATCGGAAGCTTGGGGAAATAAATAGTGATGACTTGGAAAGAATCCTCAACAGAGAAGAGAAAGTGCTGGAATCGTAAAACAATTAAAGGTAGATCAATCCTCAGTAGTTCATTAGGTCGATCCTAGAACATTGTGGGACGCTAGGGAAGAAATTGCAGTGTCCCGAACAGAGATATTTATATTATCAACAGACATAGAGAGATGCCCTAAGACAGGAGGGCGGCTAATGCTGTTCCATAATTTAAGGACTGCAGGGAAAAGCCTGGAAATACAGCGCAGTGAGCCCAGTCATGGGTAAGTTGTTGGAGGAGATTCTGAGAGTAAGGATTGACGCATATTTGGAAAGGTAAAGGCTGATTAGAGATGTTCAGCATGGATTTGTGAGTGGAACACTGTGTTTCACAAACCGGAGTGACTCTTAGAGGAGGTGGCCAAGAGATAGATGAAGTCAGATCAGTCACTGTTGTCTGCATGGACTTTAGCAAAGCATTTAACAAGGTTCCAATGTGTAGAACATCTAGTCAAGAGGAAGAATTAGTTTACATAAGGTTGAGGACGCAAGGATCGTTAGACCTCTGTAGGGTTATGTGGGGGCGGTACGCTCACTCAGTAGTTAGCACAGCATCCTTATAGCACCAGGGACCCGATTTCAATTCCAGTCCCCGGCGACGTCTGTGTGGAGTTTACACATTCTCCCCATGTCCGCCTGGGGTTCCTCCAGGTGCTCCAGTTTCCACCTACAGATCAAATCAGCCATACTAAGTTACCCATAGTGTTTTGGATGTGTAGGATTGACACATTAGTTCGGGTAAATAGGGTGGGAGAATGGTTTTGGATGGGAAGCTCATCAGAGGGTCGGTATAGAGTTGTTGGGTCAAATGGTCTGTTTCCGCACTCTGGATTCTCTGAGGGTAGCCTGGAAGGAACTGAACAATGGACTTAGGACTGTCCGAAGGGAGCATGAAAAAGCTTTGTTGGGAAGGATGAAAGAAAACCGTAAGGCATTCTCCACTTACGTGAGGAACAATAGGATGGTCAGCGTGAGGGTAGGGTCGATCAGGGATAGTGGAGAGAACTTGTGCCTGGAGTCACAGGGCGTAGAAGAGCTCCTTAATGCATACTGTGCGTCAGGATTCACTACTGAGAGGGGCCTTGTCATTTGTGAGGACAGCGTGAAAAGGCCTGATATATGTGAACAGGTTGATGTCAAGAAGGAGGATGTGCTGAGTATTTTGTAAACATAAGAATTGGTAAGTCTGTTGGAACAGTCGGAATGTACCCAGACTTACTGCACGAATCAAGGAAAGGGATTGCTGCGCCTTTGGCAATGATCTTTGCACCCTCACTGTCCACGGGAGTCGTACCAGATGATTGGAGGGTGGCAAATGTTTCTCCTTGGTTCAAGAAAGGGAATGGGGATAATCCTGGTAATTACAGACCTCATATTCTTATGTATGTGGTGTGCAGATAACTGGTGACGATTGTGAGAGACAGGATTTATGACTACTTGGAAAACCATAGTTTGATTAGAGTTAGTCAGCATGGCTCTGATAGGGCCAGAACGTGCCTCATAAATCTTATTGAATACTTTGAGAATGTGATAAAACACTTTTATGGCTCATTCAGAAAGTGCAGAGGCATGGGATACAGGAAACCTGTCTGTTTGGATACTGAATGCCTGGCTCATAGAAGCCAGAGCGGGATGATGGATGGGAAACATTCAGCCTGGAGCTTGATGACAGGGATCGGTTCCAGGACCTCTGCTCTTCGTAATTTTTTTTAAAAATGACTTGGATGTTGGTGTGGAAAAGTGGGTTCGTAATTTTGCCAATGACATGGAGCTTGGTGGAGTGCTGGTTAGTGTGGAAGTCTGTTGGTTGCAGCAGGATATTGACAGGATGCAGAGCTGGGCTGAGACGTGGCAGATGGAGATCAATCTGGAAAAGTGTGAAATGAATCATTGTGGAATATCAAATTTGAATGGGTTAAATGAGGAATATTTGGTAGGGTTGTGGAACAGAGGGATCTTGGGTTCGACTTCGATTGATCCCTCAAAATTGCCACCCAAGCGTATAGGTTGTTAAGAAGGAATATGCTGCGTTGGCTTTCATTAGCTGGGGGATTGAGTTTTAAAGCTGTGAGGTTATGTTGCAGATCGATAGAGCCCTGGTTAGAGCCCACTTGGAATATTGTGTTCAGTTCTGGTCCCCTCAATACAGGAAGGCAGTGAAAGCTTTAGGGAGGGTAAATTGGAGATTTACCAGGATGCTGCCTGTGCTCGAGGGCATGTCTGATGAAGAAAGTTTGAGAGAGGTCAAGTTTTTCTCATTGGAGTGAAGCAGGGTGAGGGGCGACTTGGTAGAGGTGAAGAACATGATGTGAGGCACAGAGAGAATGTGAATAGTGAGATACTTCTTTATACCATAGCATAAATGGCTATTATGAGCGGGCATAATGTTAAGGTGATTGGTGGATGGTTAAGGCGAGATTGGTTCTTTACACAAAGGCTGTTAGGTGGCTGCAATGCACTGCCAGCATTGGAAGGAGTGTCCGATACATTCGGGACATTTAATGCACACTTGGATAGACACATGGATGGCAGTAAAATGAAGGGTATGTAGGTTAGTTTGATCTTACCATAGGATAAAAGTTGGCATGGCATCATGGCTTAGGGGTCTTGTGCTGTGCTGTTCTGTGTTCTACGTTCTGTAGGATAAACTGATTAATAAGCTCAGGTCAATGTAAAAGATATGGCATTCAGGAGGAGCTAGTCAGCTGGATACAAAATTGGCTTGATGGTAAGAGGCAGAAGGTAGTGGCAGACATGCTGTTTTTCTGACTGGAGGAATGGGATTAGCGGTGCAGTGGGCCCACTGTTGTTTGTCATTTCGATAAAGGTTTGGACGGGAGTATTGGTTTCCTGGTGTGTGTTTTGGGTGGTACTGAAATTAGTGGTAAAGTGGACAGTGAAGGAGGTTATCTGTGAAGCAACATGATGAACAGTACTGCTGGGATATTGGGCTGAAGAATAGCAGATGGAGTTTAATTAGATCAATGTGAAGTGTTCCATTTTGGTGAAACAAACCAGGGTGGGACTTGTACAGTTAATGTTCGGGCCCTGGGTAGTGTTGTAAATCAGAGACCCAGGGATGCAGGTAGACAGTTCTTTGAAAGTGGTGTCACACGCAGACAGGCTGGTGAAGCAGGCATTTGGGATGGCTACCTTCATTGGGCAGAGCATTGAGAGTAAGAGTTGGGATGTCATGTTGTGGCTGTACAAGACACCGGTGAGGCCAGTATAAAAACATTGTAGATCAGTCTGAAAAACTCATTTCGTTCACTTACCTCCTTGAAGGAAGGATATCTGGCATTCTAACCTGGTTTGGCTGACATGTGCACCCAGTCCAGAGCAATATGGCTGCCTCGTAATTGCCCTCTGGACAATTAGTTGTGGGGCAAAAAATGCTGGTCCAATCAGTGACACCCTCATCCCATGAATAAATAAATAAAAATGCATATGCCCCTCACTACATCTGCAAACACCTCCAGCTGCAGCACTCCGTACTGGCTTTGTTATACCATTCAGGCCCTGACCACTCTCTATAACACTCTCACCACCTTCACCAACTTCACCTCTCCCTGTTCCTATTGGGTGAATAGCTCCTGACAATGATTCCCCTTCCCGCTGCTATCCTCCTGCTAGCAGACCCTTTGCAATACCTTTAACACTTACAGGTTAAACTCTCTCTGATTTCAGAATTTGAAGTACTTTGTGGTGATCTTCTAAGCCTCATAATCTAATATGATCCATTTTGCCCTGAGTGAGGGACCGGTGGGAATTACTTGCTGAAATTTTCTACTTCAATGGAATATCCTTCTTGTTGAGTATTTAACACTGTTCCTTCAATTTTTTTCCGCTGTTCATGCACAGACACATATTTCAGTCTGTTTAGCCTGTTTACCTTGGCCAGTTCTCCTCCTAAACTCACGTAATTGGCTGTTTTTGTTTCTCGTTGTATCTTGTCCTATTTGCGATTCACTTTAAAACTTAATATTTCTTTAAAATGCACATTCTCACAATTTCCCAGAGGATCTCCACAGGTAACATTACTCATTCACTAAGTTTCATGACACAACTATAGAAAAGGCACTATAGACATGTGGAGACTGTTTAAGAAACAGTTAATGCAAGTGATGAATAAATATGTCCCTCTGAGACAGGCAAAAAGTGGTAAGATAAAGTAACCTTGCATGACGAGAGTGGTGGAGGTTCTCGTCAAAAGGAAAAAAGGTAGTTTACGCCAGGTGGAGGAAGATAGGGTCAAGCTCAGCTCTACAGGCAGGCGAGGAAGAAGCTTAAAAATGATCAGAGGAGAGCCAGGAGGGGGCACGAGAAAGGCTTGGCAGAACGGATTAGGGAGAACACAAAGGCATTTTTCACTTATGTGAAGAATAAGAGAATGGTCAAAGAAAGGGTAGGGCCGATCAGGGATATCATAGGGAATTTGTGTGAGGAGTCTGAGGAGGTAGGGAAAGCCCTAAATGTGTTTTTTTTTTGTTCCGGTCTTTATGAAAGAAACAAAGTTTGTAGTGAATGAAACCTTTGAAGAGCAGGTGTGCATACTGAAGTGGATAGAGATAGAGGAAGCTGATGTGCCGATAATTTAGTCAAACATTAAGAATGACAATTGCCAGGCCCAGACCAGATTTGTCCTCGGCTGCTTTAAAAACGAGAAATGCAATTGCTTCGCTACTTGCGAAGATCTTTTCATCCTCGCTCTCCACTGGAGTCGTACCTGAGTACTGGAGAGAGGCAAATGTAATTCCTCTCTTCAAGAAAGGAAATAGGGAAATCCCTGGTAATTACAGGCCAGTAAATCTCACGTCTGTCATCTGCATTGTGTTAGAAAGGATTCTGAGAGATAGGATTTATGACCATCTGGAAGAGCATGGCTTGATTAAATGCAGTCAGCACGGCTTTGTGAGGTGCAGTACATGACTCACAAAACTTTTCGAGTTCTTTGAGAATGTGACTAGAAAGGTTGATGAGGGTCGAGCTGTGGAGGTGGTGTATATGGACTTCAACAAGGCATTTGGTAAGGTTCCGCATGGTAGGCCCATTCAGAATGTCAGTAGGAATGAATTCAGGGGAACAAAGCTGTCTGGATACAGAATTGGCTGGCCAACAGAAGACAGCGAGTGGTAGTAGAAGCAAAATATTCTACCTGGAGGTCTGTGGTGAGTGATGTTCCACAGGGCTCTGTCCTTGGGCCTCTACTGTTTGTAATTTTTAATAATGACTTGGATGAGGGAATTGAAAGATGGGTCAGCAAGTTTGCAGATGACACAAAGGTTGGAGGTGTCAGTGACAGTATAGAGGGCTGTTGTAGGCTGTAGCGGGACATTGACAGGATGCAGAGATGTGCTGAGAGGTGACAGATGGAGTTCAACCTGGATAAATGCGAGGTGATGCATGTTGGAAGGTCGAATTTGAAAGCTGAGTACAGGAATAAGGATAGGATTATTGGCAATGTGGAGGAACAGAGGGATCTTGGGGTGCAGGTACATAGATACCTTAAAATGGCCAGCCAAGTGGACAGGGTTGTTAAGAAAGCATATGTGTTTTTGGCTTTCATTCACAGGGGTATTGAGTTTAAGAGTCATGAGATCTTGTGGCAGCTCTATAAAACTTTGGTTAGACCGCACTTGGAATACTGCATCCGGTTCTGGTTGCTCCATTATAAGAACGATGTGGATGCTTTGGAGAGGGTTCAGAGGAGGTTTACCAGGATGCTGCCTGGACTGTAGGGCTTATCTTATGAGGAGAGGTTGACTGAGTCGGACTTTTTTCATTGAAGAAAAGGAGGAGGGGGGGACCTAATTGATGTATACAAGGTAACGAGAGGCATAGAAAGAGTCGAGAGCCAGAGACTATTTCACAGGGCAGAAATGACTAACACGAGGGGTCATAGTTTTAAGCTGGTTGGAGGAAAGTATAGAGGGGTTGTCAGAGGCGGGGTCTTTATGCAGAGAGTTGTGAGAGCATGGAATGCATTGCCAGCAGCAGTTGTGGAGGCAGGATCATTAGGGACATTTAAGAGACTCTTGGATATGCATATGGTCACAGAAATTTGAGGGTGCATACACGAAGATCAGTGGTCGGCACAACATTGTGAGCAGAAGGGCCTGTTCTGTGCTGTACTGTTCGATGTGTTATGTTCTATGTTCTACAACGGTTACATCACAAGCCAGTTGAGAAATGTGTTAATCAAAGAAACACTGAAAAAATTCCTACAATCTCCTTTTCGAATATCACTCTTGTCAGTATGATTGTCAAGATTATTTGAATATTAAAGTTGCACTAAATTATCACAATGCCTTTATTAAAAATTCCAATGAGTTGCTGTGTAATGCAGTGATGAGAAACGAAATGCTGTTTGGTGGCTAAAATATTCTGCTTGCGTCCTTGGCATGTAACAGCCAGAATTACATGCAGACTGACTCTATTTCATGATCTGAGAACAAATGCTTTCTCTGTAATGCCTTTGTTACCCATTATTGTTAGCGTTTGGCTCATTTTGGCTGAGTTTCCACAAGGTTGTGAAGCATTGAATACTTATGTTACAGCTTTTGTTCGCCCTGTAACCACATCTCCCTGGTGTCTAAATCTCTGTGTCACAAATCAGTCTACCATATTGCAGACAATTTGTCCATTCCAATAAAAAAAATCATTTACACTTTCCCAAAATCTCCAGTCACAAATCGATTCACTGATGTACAGATTTAGTTAAACTCTGCCCCATCCTGTTCCTTTCGGCTTTTCTTCAGCCACACCCCCATGCTGTTCCAATGCATCACCTTTTGTCCTTGGAGTTGGAAAGCTGCTTTCACCTGAACCCTGTCCCTGCATCCTCTAGGTCAGTTTAAAGCCCTGCCCATAAACCTACCGACATGATTGGGCAGGACAATGGTCCCAGCAGTGTTCCAGTGGGACCATCCAAATGGATTATTTTTTTAAAAAGCAGGTATGGGATGTGGGTGTCTCTGGCTGACCAGCCTTTCTTGCCCAGCCCTAGCTGTCCTTGAGCTGAGTAACTTGTTCGGCTATTTCAGAGGATAATTGAGAGGCAAACACTTTGCTGTGGGTACGTCATGGAAACCATGTGAGGATGTGCAGATGTCCATCTCGAAAAGAGAAGCATTTGGATCTGTTGTACATCAGTAATGGCATTTATGGATTGTCAATTACTATTTTTCAAATAACTTATTTCAAATGTCACCATTTCAGCTGGTGGGGTTCAAACCTGCCACCCCTGAACATTAGCTGAGGTTTTGGATACATGCTCCAGCAATAATACCACTAGCCCATCACATCGCCTGCTAACAGGGTAATTACCCCTGAGCACAGATACCTGTGTATCGTGAAGCTGAACCTTTTTTTTTCTTCATGATTGTTTGATCTTTTTCCTTTCCTGCACTCTGGTGATATCACTCAGTATCTCTCCATGTGGTATCCCTCACTGTGAGGGTCTAATTGCTGTCTCTGTGTGGAAATGTTATCCTCTGGTCTCTTTTAAGTATTTCCCCTCCCCCCTCATACTTATGCACTCTAGTTATGCATTCCCCTAACCTGGAGTAGAGACCTTCACTATTCACTCTACGTATACCCCTCATGTTTTTAAAAACCTTTATAAGGTCACCCCTCAACCACCTACACCCAATGGAAATACGAAGGATAATGATACAAATACCTCTGCCACGGTCCCCACTACGACTTTACGACAATGTTCTGGGATGCACTTACTCAGGACCTAGGGATTTCTCTACCTTTGTGTTCTAAGACCTTCAGCACCACCTCTTCTGTAATGGGGACTCTTTTCAAGATATTACTGTTTCTTTTTTTCTGTTTCCTAATCTTTGTCCACAGTACGTTCTGACATGCAATATTCATTTCAGGTCACGCTCATCTCCTGTGGTTCTAGGCATGGATGGCCTTATTGATCTTTGAGGGGGCTCAATTGTCTCTCTGGTAGCTTTTTTTGTACTTGTATGCAGTAGAATATCTTTGGATTTGCCTCAAACTTATCTGCAAAATCTGTCTCATTCCACCCATGCTGCTTTCCAACTTCTCCAGCCTCACTGTTTCTGTCAAACCCTCCAGTATCAGTAACATCATCGTCAATCTTTGCTCCATTTACAGTTTTAGAATATGCTTCCTAAAGCAGGAGGATCGGAATTCTACACAGGACTCCAACTGGAGTTCCAGCAATGTCTGAAACAGCTGTATCATGATGTACAAACTCAGCTACTCAATGCTCTGAGCCATGAGGGCTACTGTGCCAAATGTTGCTTTCCTCATCCTATCCACCTGTGACGCCACTTCCATGGAATAATGTAACTGCATACCTTGGTGCCTCTCCGTTCGTCAACACTGCCCAGAGCTCTGCCAATAATTGTGTTAGTCGTCCCCGGTTTGTCTTCACAAAATCCAACACCTGAATTCAGCTCCATCTTTCAGTTCTTGACCACTGGCTTAGTTGGTTGAGATCACCTTTGATGACTGTATTCACTGCCCACTATAAAACTTATGTTACTATCCACAAACTTTCTAACAATAATTCATATATTCTCGTTTATATCAACAATGCACGCGTGGACCCTGCACTGATCCTTATGGCACACCGCTGGTCAGAGGCCTCCAGTCTGCATAACAACCCTCTCCCGCTACCCTCTGTCTCCTACTGTCAAGCCCATTTTGTGTACGTTTGTCTCGATCTCCCTGGTCCCATGTGATCTAACCTTACTAACCAGTGTACCAGGCTAAACCCTGTCTAAGGTCTTGCTGATGTCAGGATAGACAACGTCCACTGCTCTGCCTTCCTCCATCTCCTTGGTCACCTCTTCAACAAACTCTATGAAGTTTGAGAAACACTTCTTTGTATGCACAAAGCTATGCTGACTATCCCTGATCAATCGTTGTCTTTCCAAATGCATGTAAGTCCTGTCCCACGGAATTGCTTCCAACAACATTGGCACCATTGACATCAAGCTAATTGGTGTTTATGTCCCTAGCTTTCCCTCGCAGCCTTTCCTAAATACTGCCACAACATTAGGCAACCTACAGGCTCCCAGCTCATCCCTTGTGGCTGTCAGTGATAGAAATATCGTTGTAAGTTTCTTCCTTAACTTACCCCAATGTGCTGGGATATACTTGATTAGTTCCCAGGGAGTTGCCTAATTTTAATGTGTTTGAAAACCTTCAGTACCTCCTGCTCTCCATTGTGGTCTCTTTTGGAAACATCACTGTTTATTTCCCTCCTTCCCCAGTGTATTTTCCACAGTAAGTTCTGACGTGAAGTGTTTGTTTCGGATCTCACCCATTTCCTGTGGGTTCACACATGGAAGGCTTCATTAATCTTTCAGGGGTCATAATCTATCCCGAGTTAATCTTCTGTTGTTAATATACTTGTAGAATCTCTCTGGATGTTCCTAAAACTTCTCTGCCAAAGCTCTGTCAGTTCCCCTTTAGGCCCTCACGGTTTCGCCCTTAAGAGTATTACTACACCCACAATGTTCTTCAAGAGATTGACTTAATCCAGCTGGCTGTATATGACATGTGCCCCCATTTGTCTTGACCAGAGCCTCAATATTTCCAGTCATATAGTGTTTCCCACTTGTGTCAGCATTGTATTTCACACTAACAGGAATATACTGGTCTTGAAATCTTTATTTATCTCTCTTTTGAAAGAATCTCACTTGCCCGATGTTCCTTTACTTGCAAATAGACTCCAAGAATATTCTTTTGGACAGTCTTGCCTAATACCTTCGGGACTGGGGCAAGGCCAGTTTTGATCCTTAACTTGTGGATCAGACCTGTTCTTTTCCATCTTTTCCATATTTTCAAACTAATAGAATTGTGGTGACTTTGCAAAAGTGCTACCCCAAAACACTTCAGCCCTTTCTCTACCTTGTTTGCCAAGGGGAGGTCAGATTTCATGTCTTTCTCCAGTCGGGCCAGTTACATACTGATTGAGACTGTTTTCTTGAACGCACTGAACAAATCCCGCCCATCCAAGCTGAGAACACTCTGGCAGTCCCAGTCTAGATTTAGAAAGTTAAAATCCCCGACCATTGCAACCCTATCCTTTTTAGGGATATCTGAGTTGTCTAAAATATTTGCTGCTCAATTTCCCGCTGACTACGGCGGGCCTGTAGTAAAGTCATATCCAACCGATACTCATTCTTATTTCTCAGTTCCACTAGCATAGCTTCACTGGGAATATCCTCTCTCAGTTCTGCAGTGATGTTTTCATTGATCAAAAACTCCACTCCCCCTACTCTCTTGCCTCCCCTTCTATCCTTCCTGTTGAATCTGTCCCCTGGAACAAATATCTGAGTCCTGTCTCTCCCTCAGCTGTGTTTCTGTAATTCCAGTGGTTTCCCATTCCCATGTTCCCATCCATGCTGTGCGTTCATCTGCCTTACCTGTCAGGTATTGGACATCAAAGTAAATGCAGTCTAATTGATGAGTTTCCCTCGTTGCCTGCTGTGTCTTGCCTGGTTATTAATTCAAATTACTCTGTTGAAATCTGTCCCAGCCTCAACCTTCAGACTGTAGCCTGATACCATCCGCCTTTCTGTGGACAACACCCTCAATTTTCACATCGTTTGCAAACCTAATAATGATACCTTCTGCTTTCATATCCGAGTGATTAATCCCCATAAGAAACAGCAATGGCTCCTGCACAGATCCCTGTGGTACACCCTCTGGACAAAGGCTTTCAACCACAAAAACAACCCTCCACCAATTGTGGATCCAAATTACCAACTTGCCTTGAATCCCATGGGATCTTCCCTTTTTGACCAGCCTTTCATGTGCGACCTTGTCAAAGGCCTTAATGAACTCCACGGAACCCACATCATCTGCACTGCCCTCATGAATGTTTTCAGTCACCATTGCAAAAAACTGAACTGATTTCCTCAGACAAGATCTTCCTGAATCAAATCCGTGCTGACTAACACTAAACAATCCCTGCCTTTCCAGTTATGATTTCAAACTGTCCCTCAGAATTGTTCCAATAATATCCTTCGCCTTGCTGTCATTACTTGGCCTATCACTGCTTCCCTTGAACAAAGGAACCACGTTAGTGATCCACCAGTCATTCGACACTTTACCTGTGACCAGCAAAGTTGCAAATATATCCACCAGGGATCCAGCAATCTTCTCCCGTACCTTCCATAGCAGCCTGGGATACATTTCATTGGGCTATGCGGATTTCTACACCTTTATGCCCGTGAAGACATTTAATGCTTGCTCTTTATTAGTCTTAACATATTTTGCAACGTCAGCATTCCCACTGAAATCCACGGTTATAATGTCTTTCTCCTGTGCGAATACAGATGGGAAGTATTCATTGAAGTCCTCACCCACTTCCTCTGGCTACATGCACAGTTTGTCCCTTTGGTTTCTAACAGGCCTCGCTGATTCGCTGGGGTTCCCCTTATGGTAACGATCCTCAGTTGTATCTGCCAAATATATTTCATGACCATTGTTTATCCCTCAATTCCTACAATTCCCTTGCCCTTTATAATTATGAAGGGCTTCACCTGATTTTATTGATCTGTATATTCTTTATCAAAATCACGATATTGCTTGATCAGTATTCGCTGGACTTGCTGCCTTTACTATTCACTCTTCAAGGAAAACACTGGCCCCGAGTTTTCACAGCATCACTTTTAAGTGCACCCACTTTCCTAATATCGACCCAACTGCAGGGAGTTCCTCCCAGTCTATGTTTGCCAGATCCTCTCTAATGATCGCAAGACTGATAGGAGACCCAGTTGTGAGGTAGACAGACAGGAGACTGTGTGGCTGCAGAAGAGACCCCAGGATAGTGTGCTGCCTCCTGAGTACCAGGGTCAAGGATGTCTCTGAGCGGTTACTGAACATTTTGAAAGGGAAGGTCAGCATCCAGAGCTCATTGTGTACACCGGTCCACATGACAGAGGTAGACAAAGGGACGTGGTCCTGTGAAATGAGTACAGGGAGTTAGGTAAGAAGTTACAAAAAAGGATATTGAGTTAATGATCTCCATGTTACTCGCAGTGCCACGTGCCAGTGAGAAAGAAATAGAAAGACCAGCCAGGTGGATGTGTGGCTGAGGCGCTGGTATAGGGAGCAGGGTTTTCAATTCTTAGGACATTGGGTTCTCTTCTGGGGTAGAGGTGACCTATACCAGGGGGAATGTTAGTACTGGAAGCAGAGGGGCACCAGTATCCCAGGGAGATTTGCTTGTGTTACCCGACAGGATTTAAACTAGTTTGGCAGGGAGTTGAGACTGAATAAGAGATGGGCCATCAACTAGTCAGGGAAAATACATCAGCCATCGAGAGCAAGTTTCCGATCCAGGATATCCGGGGCACAGTATAGGGAGGGAAAAGACTTCTGGTTTAAAGGGCACTAATTTCAACGCACAAGGCCTGACTGGTAAGGCAGACAAGCTCAGAGCACCGATTAACTCCGGGGACTGGGATATTATAGCCATAACAGAAACATGGCTGAGAGAAGGGCAGGATTGGTACCTCATTGTTCCTGGATACAGTAGCTTCAGGTGTGACAGAAGGACAAGTAAGTGAGGGGGGAGAGTTTTCCCTTTGATTAGGGAGGACATAACAACAGTGCTTAGAGACAATATTGTTAGACGGTCCTCAAATGGGGCCATATTTTTCAAAGTTAGAAACAAAAAGGGTATGGTCAGTCTGCTGGGATGGTGTTTGAGACCCCTAAATAGCCAGAGGATACGAGAGGAGAAAATGTGTAGTGAGATTGCAGGTACCTATAAAAATAGTAGAGTAGTATTGGTTGGAGATTTGATCTTCCCATGGATTGACTGGGTCACCCAGAGTGTAAAATGACCATACGGGGTGGAATTTGCCAAATATGGCTAAGAACGTTTCCTAAACCTAGATGTAAAGGGCTCTTTGCGACTCAGGCGGATGCAACGCTGGACCTCCCCTCAGAAACCGAGCTCACGCGAATGACTGAAGTGTCAGTCAGAGAGCACTTTGGGTCCAGTGACCACAACTGTCTTGGTTTTAACATAGCTATGGAAAAAGATCAGACAGGTCCGCAGATTAAGGTCTTAGACTGGAACAGCGTTAATATTGGGGCCATTCAGAAGGATGGAGCAGGGGTTGATTGGGTGAAGGTAAAAATCACACAACACCAGGTTAACATCCAGCTGTTTACACAGGAACCTCCATTATCTGAACGAAATGGGCGGGCAATAGTTCATTCAGATAATTGGTTATTTAATTAATCGATTCCATGCCTTTTCTCTGGGGCTCGGAGTTTTCAGTAATGGCTAGTCCCTGTTGAGTTGTCAAAGCAGCAGCAAATCATGCGTGAGCTCTCACGCCCCACCAGCCCCCAAAAACTCCCCGCTGCTCACCCCCAAAATCTTCCAACACCGCCTCCACGCACCCCTCAATATCGCCCCCTGCCCGCACCCAAACCGATCCAATACCAACCTACGCCAGACCCCGCCACCACAACCGTCCAACGCCACCCGCCCCGCAACAATCCATTCAACATCACCATTCACCCGCCTCCAACAGAGCACCCCGCCTGCCCTATAATCTACCAAAATCACCCTCCACCAGTCTCCAACAGAGCACCCCGTCCGCCCAAATTTCATCCAACATCACCCTCCACCAGCCTCCAACTGAGCACCCCGCCCACCCCAAACCCATCCAACATCACCCTCCGCTCATCTCCAACAGAGCACCCTGCCTGCCCTAAAACCATACATCACCCTCCGCCTGCATCCAGCAGAGCACCCCGCCCGCCCCAAACCCATCCAACATCATCCTCCACCCGCCTCCAACAGAGCACTCCACCCAACCCCAAATCCAACCAACTTCACCCTCCACCCACCTCCAACAGAGCACCCCGCCCAAACCTAAACCCATCCAACTTCACCCACCGCCTGCCTCCAACAGAGCACCCTGCCCACGTCAAACCCATAAAACATCATCCTCCACCCGCCTCCAGCAGAGCACTCCACCCACTCCCAAATCCAACCAACCTCACCCTCCACCCGCCTCCAACAGAGCACCCCGCCCGCCCCCAAACCCATCCAACATCACCCTCTGCCCACCTCCATCTGCGCCCCCCGCCTGGTCCCCAAACCTTCAAAAACTGCACCCTCACACCCACCGTTACCGTCTATACCCCCGGCTGCCTCGCCTCCTGCGCGCCCCTGCCCCCGTCATCTCTCCCTCCTGGGCAGCCGGATTGTGCACCAACAGTAAGACAGCTGATGTTTTTTGTGGTTAAGTCTCCAATTGGCGCATGCACACGTGGACATGCACATACACACACATGCACATGCACACACGCACGCACAGTCAGTCACACACAACTGCAACATTTCGAAGATTTCCTCCTCTGCCATGTACAAGACAATGTTCGACAGAATATCTGGGGTCGAGGTGGTTACGATTTACCCCTATGTAGAACTCCAGGCAACGTGTGGGGAGAGGGAGAGCGGGTGGGTGGTCAGTCATTTGGAGATGGTACCTGGGCTCGATGTCCAAGACTGTTCTCGGCAGCATTTAAGTCAGCTGAGATCGGTTTTAATCAGTGTGAACAAAAAAAACACAATCAGGGTTGAAACAGCTCTTTGATGTAATGTTTCTATCGTGACCTCGAGATCTCCTTTGGATAATCTGATATTAGGTAAATTGATATTTGTATAATCGAGTGCCCTCAGTGTTTGGAAGCACTAGATTTGGAAGCATTGGTAAGCATTCTAAAAGATGAAACGTGTTTAAATCAAAACATTCCATGACACTGCCATCCTGTTGCTATACATTCTGTGTCTTATGACTGTGCTCCACAACGACCTGATGAAAAAGCAGCACTTCGAAAGCAACTGCCTCCAAATGGACCTAGTGCACCTGTAAACTGGTGTTGTGTCATTTTTAACTTTGCCCATCTCAGTCCAACACCAGCACGTCCAAATCATGGGTCAGTCTGTTTGAAGGAAAAGGCATTACTTGCAAATGGAAGGTTTTTAAAAGTGTGACCTCAAGAATCCAGTATATCCCTGTTCGTGTGAAGGGAAAATACCCCACAACCCTTCCCACTTTGACCATTCTGGAGATGGTTACTAATGCTCCCTTATCTGTGATACTGTCTCCAACCAAAATTACTGCCCTTCTGGAAAATCTGTCAGACTCCACACCTTTTATATCTAGCTAATCTGCAGAGCCTAAACTTTCCTGTATCTATAAACAACTTTAGTCGTGACCACCCTCCATATCTCTGTTTGTTCCTCCAGTCAATATAACCCACTTTATCTCTGTAATCTGCTTGATTCACCGAAAACACTCCTGATTGTATAAACCACTCCATCCGACCAACATCCTTATTCCTGTCAACTGGACCATCCCCCCCCCACCCCCCCAATCTCTCCATCTCCATGAACCCCTACAGGTCCTACAGCTCTCCGCATTTCTGTTACCTCCTATGAATCTATGGTCCTCCCTCCCTGTGAAACCACCTCCAATTCCCCACACATCCCAGTCTGGGTCATCTGTTTCAGATCAGGCCATTGGTGATTCCGTTCCCTCTGGCACAGCGAGTAAACCTTCCTAATTGTGTCTATTCATACAGATCCCACCGTCTCCAGATTCCCGAAACACCTTCCTGTCATTGTAACACCGCCTGTTTAGAACACAGAAGAGTACAGCACAGTTTCTCCTGTAACCACATCTTTCTGGTGACCAAATCTTGCCGATACTTTGACAATTCCAAAAAAAAACTGCGATTGACTCTTTCCCAGAATTTCCTGTCAGAGCCTAATTCACTGTTCCTTCCTGTTCCTTTCTACTTGTCTTCAGTCACATTCCCATGCTGTTTTGATGCATTACCTTTTCTCTTTGGATTTGGAAAGCTCCTTTCACATGAACTTTGTCCCAGCATCCTCTCTATCAGTTTAAAGCCCTGGCCATAAACCTACCGACATGATTGGCAGGACGCTGGTCACAGTAGTGTTGTCTATAATTCACCCGTGGGATGTGGCTGTCTCTGAGTGGACAGCATTTCATGCCCTTCCCGAGCTGCCCTTGAGCTGTGTGTCTTGCCAGATCATTTTACGGGGCAGATGTGAGTTAACCTCCTTGCTCTGGGTCTGGATCCATACGTTGGCTAGCCAGCAGCCCGTAATAGATTTCCTTACTTCAAGGGTATTAAGCAGTCAGATGGGTATCCCTCCTACCAGCATTAAATTCTCGATGAACAGTCGAGTGAGAGTAACACTAGGCCATTGCCTGGCCAATTTTTTATTCACTCATTCCTCATTACTGATCCCAGTGCACCATGAATCAATCTCCTGTTTTCCTGACCGTGGTTTGATTCTGATGCCTTCCTGCACTCTGGTGGTATCGCGCAGTATTTCACCATGTTGTATCTGTCACTGTGAGGATCTAATTGCTGCCGGTAACTGCACCTCGTGCAGCTACTCCAGCTCCTGAGCCTACAAACTTTTCGACTGCAGAGAGACGGGCAGCACAGGCCCGGGATGGAGGCTGGGATTTTCCAGGTGTCTGTGGGACTCAGTGCCTTTGTTCATGTTTAACCCTTGCTGCATCAGTCTTGTTTCCCATTCTGTCTGTTTCTCTGTCTCCTGTAGGTACTCAGGATGTTCCTGACTCAGCAGAATTCCCAATTCCTGTTTTGTTCATCATCACATTGAACACAGTCGGTCAGCCAGAGAGATGGAGAGTAAGAGATCTGGAGCCTTCAGTAAATCTTGCAGATCGTTAAGATCACTCACAGTGAACAGAGCAGAGTGTATTTAAGGGATCGAATTTTGGTCCAGAAGACATGACATAGATACAGTGTTGTAGGGTGAACACAGAGCATGTTGAAGGCTGAACACAGAGCATGATGGTCCCAGTCTCAATCCCTACCCTCTTGTTTACTGTCATCTCTGCTGTACTGAGCCTTCCTGTGTCAATATAGGAAGTTGACAGTTATCAATCCAGGCTTGTGCTGTCTTAGTGAGGATCAGTACAACAGAGGGGAACGCTGGCCTCACCAAGCAGATGGCATTGAATCCTGGGCACTTTCTGTTCTATATTCCCCCTCTCACACTGTCTCTTGTCGTGTGATAGAGTCATACAGCAAGGAGACATACCTTTCGGTCCAACTCATTTGTGCCAATGTCTTGAATGCTTGTAATTCCCAGAAATGTTCCTATTTTTGTAACCTCCACCCTTCCCATATTACCGCTATATATTTCAAACCTATTCCAATGCTTACGACTCTCCCTGTATGTAAATTGCTCCAGTGTCGATAATATGCCCAATCTCAATCATCTCATCCTGCGCTCAGTACAATAATCCCTATTTCTGTAGTCTTGCACAATACTTACAGTGCCCCTCACTGTAACCTTCTGCCGGCCCTATAACACTCCTGCATTCTGGCCTATGGCACCACATGACCTCAGTAACCTTCTCCCATCCCTACCGACCTTCATATCTATATAAACACCTCCAGACACTTTTTAAGCCACATAAGCACTCCACAACTCTGTTTGCTCCTCCACTCCCTACAGGCCTGCCAGCAGCTCAAACATTCTCTCTTTGTATAATTCTGCAATTTGGTTAGCACGGTGGCTCAGTGGTGAGCAATGGTGCCTCACAGCGCCAGGGACCCAGGTTCGATTCCAGCGATGGCTGACTGTTTGGAATCTGCACATTCTCCCTGTGTCTGCGTGAATTTCCTCTGGTTGTTCTGGTTTCCTCCCACAGTCCAAAGATGTACAGGTCAGGTGCATTGGCCATGCTAAATTGCTCATAGTGTTAGGTGCATTGTCAGAGAGAAGTGGGTCTGGGTGGGTTACTCTTTGTAGTGTACCCATTCTGAAGAGTATCATATCTAATCTCTGCCTCTCCATTCGTAATACCTTCCCTAAATATATCCCTCTATCCACAAACAACCCCAAACCCTTCAAACCTCTGATTCTCTGTGAACTCCCACATCCCTCCTTAACTGTGTAACATTTTCCAGTCCTGAAACACACTGAAAATGTGAACATCCTGCAATCCTCCCGATCTGCCTAATCCTCTCAGGTCCATGCAACGCCCCGATCTGTGTAACCAACTCCAATGCTTGTGACTCTCCCGATCAGTTTCTACAAGACTTACTATCTATGTGACATCCACCCATTGCTATCACCCGCCCTGTCAATGTAAGATCCTCCTGTCTCCCCACCAATCTAATCATCAGCATAACCTTCTCCAGCTCATACACCCCTATTCTTGTAAACGTTACACTCCCTACAACCATCCCTGAAGCAGAAACCTCCTCCAGTGTGTGCAATGCTCCCTATCCGTGATAGTGTCTCCAGGCTCCATTGCTGTTCCTGTCTCTGTAAGCTCTGATAGATTGTCCAGCTTGCCGGTCCATTTAATTCCCAGAACTTTAGTATCCGACATCAACAAAGGTCTTCATGAACTTCCATATCTCTGTTCGTTCCTCAATTGTACACAACTCTTTTAAACTTTGTAAATAGCAACTTCCCATAAAATACTCTCTGTCGGCGTAAACTGCCCTGATCAGACACTGAGAAGCTTCACTGTCCTTTCGATCACCTGTCGTCCCTTCAGATCACCTTGTAGCTTCCATTACTCCATTGCCTACAGCTCATCTCTGTGATAACTCGTCTAACTCATGTATGACTCCCCATCTCTGTGATAGTCTTCAGTCGCTGCAATTCTCATTCTTTATCTGCAGAGCTTCAAAACCCCCTGATCGATGTAAGGTTATTGATGCCTTGCTACATGTTTAACACCTGTAGCAGTCTCCAACTCTTCAATGCATCATGTTGCTGTAACCTCCTCAAATACTACAGCTCACTCTCTATGTAATATCTTCCAGTATCTGCAACCCTGTTGATTTCTGCAACCTCCTCCAGAAAAGCACTCCACAGCTCTGTGTAACTGATGGGAATGCTGCAAACCTTTCTTCACAGTCCCCACTAACTGTTTGAACTCCTGCAGCCCTAAAACCCTCAGTATCTCTGGCTCCTCCAAACCGTACACTTCTCCCTGGCTGCGTGAATTGATCCAGGCCCTTCAACCCTCCCTATCTCACTCACTCCTGCAGCTCCAACTATTGTCCATGTAAGTGTAATTCTCGGCACCAACAATCCTCCCTGTCTCTATAAAGCCTTGCAACTCCATCGACCACCCCAATCTGTGTAATCTCCAGCTCCTCCAATGCTGCCTTTCTCTATAAGCTCCTGTAGCTCCAAATACCACCCACATTTGTTTAATCTCGTTTATCTACAACCCTCCTTTTCTCTAGAAATCTCTGTAGCTTCAACCACCACCAATGCCTGTGTAATCTCCAGTCCCGCCAACACTCCCCCTCTCTGTATCTCTGAAGCTCCAACAACCGCTCCTATCTGTTTAATCTCTAGTCCTTATATTCCTCCCGATCTCAGTAACTCCTTCAGGACTGATAATCCTGTATCTCTCCTTGATATTTTTCAGCCCGACAACCTATCTGATCTCTAACCACCAACAGTGATCGCAGACTATCCAACCAGTGTAACATCCTCCAGTTTCTACAACCCAGACTTTCTCTGTTAGTTTCTCTGGTGTCTGTATTCCCCTTTATCTCCGGTTACAGATCCTTGCTCAGGGAAATAATGTCTCAGGACCGAATCTGTAAGAACACAAGAATCTTCGTTGTATCAATAAATTTGCCTCATTTTCTAAATTGTAACGACTGCACGTTCAATCTTCTTCACCTCTTCTCATCAATATCCCTCCATGTTGAAGATCAGCCTGGTGAATCTTCTCTGGGCTGCCTCCAATGCAAGGACATTTTCCCTCCAGATAGGGGACCAAACCTGTTCACAGTATTCTCAGTGTGGACTGATTGGTGTCCTCTATTGTTGTTACAAGCCTTCCCTATTTTTATTCTCCCTTCCCTTTGGAATCAATGCGAGCATTCCATTTGCCTTCTCTATGGCCTGCTGGCCTTGTATACCACTTTTCTGACATTTATACACAACGATTCCCACCTTATTCTGTGATGTAGCTTTCTGCAGTTGATCTGAAACCAAGAGGTGATAGCAGTAGTCCGGGAAGTCCTGGAATGTATGGTAAACGATATGCCAGAAATTATAACTGCACAGTTAGAGACCAATGGAAAAAGCCCAGTCCATAAGACCATCATGTACAGGTGCAGAATTAGGAAATTCGGTCCATCGGGTTTATTCCACTATTCGATTGTGGCTGAAATGTTTCTCAACCCTATTCTCTCACTTACTCCCTGTACCCCTTGATATCCTTACTTATCAAGAACCTAGCTATCTCGGAGTAAGATACACTGAATCACTTAGCATCCACAGCCCCATGATGCAGTGAGTTCCACTGATCCATCACCCTCTGGCTGAATACATTCCTCCACATCTCTATTCTAAAGGGTGGTCCTTTCACTCTGAAGCTGTGCCCTAGGCCCCTTGTCTCTCCTCTCGTGGAAACATTTTCCCCACATCCACTCCATCCAGGCCCCTCAGTATTCTGTAAGATTGAATGAGATTCTGCCGCTGTCTCTGAAACTTCATCAAGTGCAGACCCAGAGACTTCACCTGCTCCTCATATGGCATGAATTTCATCCCTGGGATGTTTCTTAGAAACCCATTTCTCGTACCCCTTCACATCCTTTGTCCAGAATCTGAATGTATATCGTGTAGAGTGTCGTCCCAACACTGATCCCTGCGGAGTTCCCCTCATTACCAGTTCCCATCGTGAAAAAGAACACTTTCTTCACTCTCTCTGCTTTGTGCCAATCAGACAAATCCTCTATCCATGCTCAGCATGTTGTTCTGACAGTGACATTTCTTTTCACACACACTACTGGATTTATTTTTCTGTTTGACTGTAAACAGCAGCGTTTCACCATTACCTTAAAATCTGTAATTCCCTGGAGAAGGTGGTGGTGTGGTACCTTCCTGAGCCCCTGCACCAGCCGTTGGAACTGGTGTTATCTGTGCACTCTCCAACAGGCGCTACAACACTCCTCACGTCTTTAACTGAATACAAACAGTGCAGCTCTCCCTTTTATATCTGACATCCTCCCCGACTTATAACTCTATTAGGTCCTCACAATATCTCCCCTCCTCCATTCACATCTGTGCTAGGGATCTCTAAAGTTTCTTTATTCTTGTTTAAACTTCTGATCACCTGAAATCTCTTCCTTTTAAAATTTGTAACCCCTTCCGCGTTTGCAACTCTCCATATACCTGCAATGTGTGACAGCAGAGGTTCCCTTCCTAAATCTCGATAATTACAATGTTTGTATGTGTAAAATTGGCACTTTCCATCCTCCTTATCCATCTCAGGACGTCCAGCCCCCACAATCCTACTATTTGGAATGCTCCCATTCTCCGCACCTCCTCATGTCCTTAGGGTCCTTGAACCCCACCAGTGCTCCAAAAGTTTATATTCCCCCCAGTTACTGCAAGTTTTCGAACTCTGTAACATCCAACAGTGTCCAGCACCATACAACACTTGCTGGTTGTCAATTTGCATTTGTTGAAATCTATACATCTGCAAGCAGTTCAGAAAAAGCCCTTTCGACTCTATAAAGATCCATCATGAACAAGCCACCATCTCTCTATTTCCTTTGCTTTCTTCAGTGTCTGCAACTCTTACTGTATCTTCCAGTAAAGTTCTTCATTTATTGCTCGTCTGCCTAGCTCCCCTGATAACGTGTTCCATCCCCTGTAGCTCCCTCAATCACTGTAACCCCCGTTGGCCCATGCTATTCTCGTCTTTTCCACTGTTCTCCAGGCACAACAGCGATTCTGTGCGCAATGGGATGTTATAAATCCCAGCTGAAGCTTGAGACCTACCATTACCTGGGAGTTCCAAAGGGAGAGAACCTGAGAGAGAACATCACAGAGCAGAAGAATATTAACCAGCAGCGAGGATCGTGGCCGACTGGGACTTGGAGGTAGAGAAACAGCAGAGCAGGAGGCTCGAAATCAGCACTGAGTAACAGAAGGGGCTTGAGGTTCACACACACACCTAGGAGGCGAATGCACCAAAGTGGGACAATATAAATCAGCACTGAGGACCAAGGCCTAGTCGTGCCTGGGAGTCACAGAGATGGTGATCCTCTGAGGGAGCAGAGTGGACTGGGAGCTGGAGGATTGCATGTCTCTGGGAGTCACAGACGGTGACGCTGTGAGTGAGCAGAGTGAAGTGGGAGCTGGAGGATTGCACGTACCTGGGAGTCACAGAGACAGTGACCCTGTCATGGAGCAGAGTGCAGTGGGAGCTGGAGGATTACACGTCCCTGGGAGTCACGGAGAAAACTTTCTGCTGCTGGGACCTCCTGCACTGAATTTCAATGAAGTGTAAGAGCCATCACAGAAAAGGCTGTAAGTTCATTGACTGATGAATCCACCATTATTAGTGATTGTCAGTTAATTGCTGTAAGTCAGCAAATTTATTTTTTAACTTCTGAAGTAAGGATTGAACTCAGAAATATGAGGGAGATGTGAAATTCTGAACCAGTATAATAAATTACCCTCAGAAAGCCACAGTTGAATAAGGGACTTAACCATATTATTTCCCTTATGTTAACTTCATTCTAAGTAATTATATAGGTTACTATAGACATGTTGTATTTTAGGATGTGGCAAGACATGTTTGTCAGATGGAAAATGTGTTCTGTTACATTGGGAAGGCATAGCCCCTGCTCACGTTCTAGATGAACACGGGCCTTGGAGACCAGATAGTGACTAGAGACCCTGTGATGCTGAGAGTTATAGGGATATCACACAGACAGAACAGACCACTCTGCAGACATGACAGCTTGAAATAAGTCAGGGATGGGGGACTAGGCAATCGAAGAGAAGCAGCCAGGGAATTCTGGAATAGCCTGACGTTTCCCTCCGAATTCAGTTTCCCAGTTTGAAAGCTGTTGAAGGTGCTGGATGCTCAAGGGAGGACAGTCAGAGCCATATCTGTGGCACCACAAACAGCCCGATTGTACAGAAGGGGAGCGAGAAGGAAGGAGGAGCAATAGGCTCAGGGGACTCAGGAAACTGGAGAAGGTGTCAGCGTTTCTGCAATTCCAGGATGGTGGGTTTAAGAACGCCACTGTGACTGCAGGACCTTTCTCTAGGGTCGAGTGAGCAGTCAAAGGTCATGTCCATGTTGGTAGGAATGACATCGGTAGGAAGGGTGAAATGGTTTGGGAATCAGAATTTAGGGAGCTAGCTGGATGGTAGGCAAGCAGGGTCGCAAATGTAGCAATCCCTGGAATACTCCCAGTGCACTGTACAAGTGAGAACAGCACTTGGAGTTTTAGATAGATGAGTGTGTGACTGGAACGATGGTGCCAGCAGGAAGGGCTTCAGATTCCTGGGATATTGTGGCTGGTTCTGGGGAAGGCAGCAACTGTACAAACTGGATTGGCTAACGTGACAGAGCTGGGACTGAATTTCTGATGGCGTGTTTGGGAGGGATTGAAAATAACTTGGCGTGTGCTTAGAATCCAAAAATGAGTAGTAGAGGAGACTACCAGGATTCTCAAATTAATGGGAGATGCAGTTGGTACTAATTTACAACAACAAGTTTAACAGTGGAATATGGAGTAAGAAAGAAAGCCTTAATCTGAGGTACTATGCATGGACGTGAATACTCGGAGTGTGGGGAGTTCTAGATGCAGATTGGCGTGTGGTAATCTGATGTACTGATCACCGAGAGCTGGCTCAAGGAATGGCAGGCCTGGTTGTTAATCATTGCTCCAAATCCATAAACATCCCGTCTTTGTAACCTCGTTGATCCTGTATGATACATTCTAATCTCTGCAACCTCCATCAGCGAATGTCGCCCTTATCTCTGCAATTCTTCCAGGCCGTATAAGCCTTCTTTCCCCAGAATCTTCTACAGCTCCGATAACCTTTCCTCTCGATAAAATATTTCTCAATTCCTTACGGCTGTCCACTTCTCTGTAACTACTCTGATCCATAGAAACCTAATCTTTGCAATCTCCTCCAATCCATACATCAGTGTTACTCACCCCCTCCTGCCCTGACAGATCGCAGTATCTCCATAAAGGCCAGCCACTACAGTGTTCATTAGATCTCCAACGTTCTACAGCACCAACAACCCTGCCCATCTCTTTTCTTTACTCCAGTCCCTACAATTTTTCCTGTTGTGTAACCTAATCCAATGCCTAACCCGCCGTGTAACATCCTCTAGTCCCGATCGTGCTCCTGATTCTGTCACCACCTTCTGCTCACTGTCTCTGCAACCTCCAGATTCCAAATCCATCCCGATCTGTGAAATTACCCCCAGCCCTCCCTCTCTCTCTAATGTCTACCAGATGTTAAAGCTGAAATAATGCCAAAGAGGCCAGTATCCCGTCACCAAACGACCTTATATTTCTACATGCATGATCCATGGCACTGACCCACGCTCTGGCTCCTATCGTGAACAGAGCCCCTCATGCTCCTGCTTGTTTCTGAGTAGGGATTCCCTGAATAGAACCGTTTAACATTCCCAATCAGGGAACACGTATTCATGAGGTCTCCCAGATTAGCGTCGTTCCAATCACGATAAAAACACTCCACGTATCTCTAATGTTCATTAACACCTATAGAACCCCTCGTCTCTGAAACCTCCTCCAGTTTCACCAATGCTGTCTCTGTAAATTTCCCCAAGGACAGTCCCGTAACTTTCAGTCGACTCTCTTGTTATCACCCTCCAGCAGGACCAATACAAGCTTTTTTGCCTTGTTTTCTACAAACTCTCGGTCTCAATGTTCTTCACCCAGAATGTCTCTTACTAATCACTAATTGTTTCCAAAAACTCGATGCGTCATTTGTATGCGGCCTTCTGCATAATGAGGAATGGGGTTTCGAAGCAGGGAGCTTCATATGGCATGGAGACCTTTACATAAATAGTAATATTTGTAGAAACTAGTGGGTTTTCAGAAGTGCATAAAATGTGTTGCTGGAAAAGTGCAGCAGGTCGGGTAGCATCAAAGGAGCAGGAGAACCAATGTTTCGGGCATAATCCCTTCTTCAGGAATGAGGAGAGTGTGCCAAGCAGGCTAAGATAAAAGGTAGGGAGGAGGGTCTTTGGGAGGTGCTGTGGGAATACGATAGGTGGAAGGAGGTTAATGTCAGGATAATAGGCCGGAGACGGGGTGGGACGGAGTGGTCGGGAAGAAGATTTCAGGTCAAGAAGGCGGTGCTGAATCTGAGGGTTGGGACTGAGAAAAGGTGGGGGAGGGGAAAGGAGAAAGCTGGAGAAATCTGCTTTCATCCCGTGTGGTTGGAGTGTTCCTAGGAGGAAAATGAGGCGCTCTTTCTCCAGGCGTCGTGTTGCCATGGTCTGGTGATGGAGGAGGCCAAGGACCTGTATGTCCTTGGTGGAGTGGGAGGGGGAGTTAAAGAGTTCAGCCATGGGGCAGTTGGGTTGATTGGTGCAGGTGCCCCAGAGGTGTTCTCTGAAACGTTCTGCAAGTAGGCGGCCTGTCTCCCCAATGTATAGGAGGCCACATCGTGTGCAGCGGCTCAGTAAATAATGCGTGTGGAGGTGCAGGCGAATTTCTGATGGATATGGAAAGCTCCCTTGGGGGCTTGGAGGGAAGTGAGGGGGGAGGTGTGAGCGCAAGTTTTGTATTTATTACAGTTGCAAGGGAAGGTGCCGAGAATCGACGTTGGGTTGGTGGGGTGTGTAGACCTGACGAGGGAGTCGCGGAGGGAGTGCTCTTTCTGGAAGGCTGATAGGAGTGGGGAGGGAAATATGTCCTTGGTGGTGGGGTCTGTTTGCATGTGGCGGAAATGATGAAGGATGATACGATGTAACTGAAGGTTAGTGGGGTGGTAAGTGAGGACCGGTGGGATTCTGTCCTGGTGGCAATTGGAGGGGCGGGGTTCAAGGGCGGAGGAGCGGGAAGTGGAGGAGATGCGGTGGAGAGCATCTTCAACTACGTCTGAGGGGAAATTGCTGTCTTTGAAGAAGGAGACCATCTGGATTGTTCAGTATTGGAATTGATCCTCCTGGGAGCAGAGCTTTAAAATGTGATGCTGGAAAATCGCAGCAGGTCAGGCAGCTTCAAAAATCAGGAGAATTGACGTTTCAGGCATAAGCCCTTTGGGAAGGGTCATGGAACAAGAAGGATGTTTCAGAGACTGGCAGTTTGTAGGCACAGTGGACAGAATGTTTATTTCTAGTGCAGAGAGATGAGGAGAAATAAGTCATGTGATAAATTGTCCAGGTACTATTTTCATCAGGTTTCGGTGAAGGTTTGTCTCTACAGGGCTCTTGTAGCCAGAATATTGATCTGGCTTGTCAAGCTCCATTTTCACTTCAATCAAAACCTCAAACTATTCTTATCTTTGCAATCTCCTTCAGACTCAAGAACAAGCCATATACCTGTAATATCCCCCAGCCTTCACACACCTCCCTATCTCTGTAACCTGCTTTGGACCCTACAGCCATCCTGGACTTTGCACTTGTTGCCGTCCCTGAATTCCTTCCTTCCATGTACACGCATGGAATGAGAAGCCCAGAGGGACCGGACACGAGCTGGGCGTGTGACCATGAATACAAAGTCCTTGCAGCAACATTGAGTGTGTACAAACATGGCGTGAGCAACCCAGAGAGACAGGCTGTGAGCTGGCTGTGTATCCCTGAGCACAGTGTCCTTGCAGCAGTATTGCAATGAGAGTTATCAGTGCACCCTGAGCTACAGCATTGAAGTACAGAAGCATACCGTCAGTGGGTCGGAGATGTGCTGGGATGGCATGGTGAGGTTGGCATGTGACAGATGCCAGCATTCATAGGTGCAGACTACACGCAGCTTCAGTCTGTGCAGTGTACCCTGAGGCGTTGGTATCCAAGGCAGAAGGCTGCAGGAGCGAGGGGCAAGATGGAGTCACCAGTTACCAGCTCAGATGTTCATGTTAAGTTCTCCATATTTTGTTTCCCCACACTGGGAGGATGGATATGAAGCTGCGAATTGATTAGTGGGGATCTACAATAATATGGCTGTTGATCATCAGTACTCATTCAGTCCACATCTCGCCGCTCCCTGATCAAATAAGAACAAGATAACTCAGGAACAGGCCCGTCGGCCAAGCAAGCCTGTGCTGACATATGATGTTTTTCGAAAGTTAAAAAGACAGCTTTTGCTCCGACGCGTTATATGTCAATATATTCCTTCACTCCTCATCTCTGTGTCAAGATATTTTATCTTCTCCTAATCTATCAGTGCATTCCATTCACTTCTACTTTCTGGGTGGATGAGAAGCAAACACTTTCTAGTCATATCACTTTCAAACTTTTCCCCGTTTTCCGAAGACCTATGGCCCAGAGTAGTTGATATTTCTAACCCGGGAAAAAAACCTCCAGTTAGCCTTCTGTCTCTGCCTCTGAAAATTGGGTGAATGTCTATCAGGTAGCCCGTCAGTGACTGATATACAAGTAAAGATCAACCCAAGTTTGCCCAATATCTTCTTATGGCTAATGTTCTCCAACCCAGGCAACATCCTGGTAAAACGTTTCCATGCCCTCTTGAACACCTTTGAACACACGTCGTTTTGCTGGTGTGGCAGCCAATACTCTATACAATCTTTCAAATGTGCCAATAATAAATCTAGCTGCAACATGACCTGTCAATGTTTATACTGTATGCTCTGATAGATGTCCACAAGCTTGCTAGAAGTCTTCTTGCCCGCCTATCCATTGCTGTTGTCACTTTCAGGGAATTATGGAGTTGTAACCTGTAATCTCTTCGGATGTTGATGTGAATACTAATTTTTCCATCTACTGTGCACTTCTTTCCTGCAGCCGATCTTCTGAAGTGGATCACTCCGCAATTATTCACAAGAAATTGCATCTACCTTTTCTGTACCCAACGCTCCAGCTGCTGCATCCTGTGGCATTCTTCGTCACGATCCACAACTCCCCCAATCTATTCGCAGATGTCCAGTTACAAAAACACCTTTCCTCCACTACTCTGTCTTATATGTTCAAGCAGTACTCTATCCATCTTACTGAGTGACCGCTGATACTTTTGACTCCAACTACTGTATGAGCCTGCCATAAAGAACCATATCAAAGGCCTTACTAAGGTCCATATAGCCCCATGCCGTGATCAATCACCTTTGTCACTTTCTCAAAATATCCAATCAAGATTATGAGAAAAAGATATTTGCCGCAAAAAGCCATGTTGCCTTTCGTTCATCAGTCCATATTTTTCCAAATGTGAGGCAGGTCTATCTCTAAGAATCTCTGATAGTTTCCCTACCACTGACATAAGGCTTTTGATCTGAAATTTCCAGAATTACCCTGCTGCCATTCTTTAACAAGGAAACAATGTTTGCTATTGCTCAATTCTTAGGAACCTCTCCTGTGACTGAAGAGCGTACAAATAGAGTGCAGGAGGCCCCAACAATTTATTCACTTTCTATGGTCAGTATTAGGGGATTGATTTTCCCAAATCCTGGAGACTTATCGACCTTAATGCTTTTTCAAAACACTCAGCACCTTCAGTTTTTTGTTAATATTGAAATGTTTTGGAATATAAAGATATCCTTCTCTCAACTCACCAAACACCTTGTCCTTCTCATTTTGAATATGAACAAAAGTGTTCGTTAAGGACTTCACCCACTTCCTCCAGCTCCACGAAATTCTCTTCATTTGTTCTTGAGTAGCCTACTGTCCCTGGCTATCCTCTTAATCCTGATAAACCAATTTGGGATTTTCCTTCATCCTATTTGCCAAAGACGTCTCATGGTGCCTTTTACCACTCCTAATTCCTTGTTTACGTTTTTCCTTTTTTTTGTTTCTCGAGGCACCCGACTGCCTTTAGTTTCCAAACGCTTTCATGATAGAAGCGCTTCACAGGAGGCTCCCAAGCACTGAGGATGTCACCTAGAAAGGGGACGAAACGTTTGCAACAAAAACTCCCAGCTATGACAGAAGCGCTTCACAGGAGGCTCCCAAGCACTGAGGATGTCACCTAGAAAGGGGACGAAACGTTTGCAACAAAAACTCCCAGCTCGGCGAACAGAACCACAACAACGAGCACCCGAGCTACAAATCTTCTCCCAAACTTTGAGCTTTCTTGTACATCCTTTTTTTTTACCTTTCAAATCTTGCCATCCTTGCTATCCTGTCTCGATGACTAGATCTCTTATCCTTTGCTACAGTAACATCGAGAAGAGCCTGATGGGCTTCTCAGACAATTGTCCCACATTCTTCACTATTGCCTACATTGTTGATGTTGTTTTTAGATTCAATTCAAATTCAGAACCATTTTTTTACATCTATATGTGATTCCTATTGTTTTCCTTTTATGTTCCTTATTTCCCTTTTTGTTCACTGTGTTGAAAAGAAATAAGCTAAATGATTCCTTGCCAGCATCATTTTACACTCACTGTTTTCTAATTTCTTTTTGGATCTCACCCCTCCACATTCCACCCTCTTCTCTGCTTTCTGTTGAACATAGAACATAGAAAAATACAGCGCAGGACAGGCCCTTCGGCCCTCGATGTTGCGCCGACCGAAGCCTACCTAACCTACACTAGCCCAATAACCTCCATATGCTTATCCAATGCCCGCTTGAATGACCATAAAGAGGGAGAGTCCACCACTGCTACTGGCAGGGCATTCTATGAACTCACAACCCGCTGAGTAAAGAATCTACCCCTAACACCTGTCCTATACCAACCCCCCATAATTTAAAGCTGCGTCCCCAGTAACAGCTGACTCCATACAAGGAAAAAGGTTCTCACTGTCAACCCTATCTAAACCCCTAATCATCTTCACACCTCTATCAAATCTCCCCTAAACCTTCTTTTCTCCAATGGGAACAGCCCCAAGTGCCTCAGCCTTTCCTCATACGATCTTCCTACTATGCCAGGCAACATTCTGGTGAACCTCCTCTGCACCCGTTCCAGTGCCTCCACATCCTTCCTACAGTATGGCGACCAAAACTGCACACAATACTCCAGATAAGGCCGCACCTGAGTCTTATACAACTGCAACATGACCTCAGGACTCCGGAACTCAATTCCGCTACCAATTAAGCCCAGTACGTCATATGCCTTCTTCACAGCACAATTTACCTGGGTGGCAACTTTCAGAGATCTGTGTACATGGACACCAAGATCCCTCTGCTCATCCACACTACCAAGTAGCCTACCATTAGCCCAGTAATCCATCTTCATGTTACTCCTACCAAAGTGAATGACTTCACACTTAGCGACTTTGAACTCCATTTGCCACCTTGCTGCCTAGCTCTGCAACTTACCTATATCCCGCTGTAACCTGTCACATCCTTCTTCGCTGTACACCACTCCACCGACTTTCGTATCATCCGCAAACTTGCTCACCCAGCCTTCAAGCTCCTCCTCCAGGTCATTTATAAAAATGACAAACAGCAATGGTCCCAAAACAGATCCTTGTGGAACACCGCTAGTAACAGCACTCCAAGATGAACCTTTAGCATCAACTACTACCCTCTGTCTCCTTCCAGCCAGCTAATTCCTAATACAAAACTCCAACTCACCCTCAATGCCATACCTCCGTAATTTTTGCAGGAGCCTACCATGGGGAACCTTATCGAACATCTTGCTAAAATCCATATATACCACATCTACTGCTTTACCCTCGTCCACTTCCGTGGTCACCTTCTCAAAGAACTCAATAAGGTTTGTGAGGCACGACTTGCCCTTCACAACACCATGCTGACTATCCTTGATTACATTATTCTTATTCAGATGTTCATAAATCCTATCCCTTACAATTCTCTCTAAGACTTAGCCCACAACAGAAGTGAGACTCACTGGCCTATACTTACTAGGGCTGTCCCTATTCCCCTTCTTGAACAAGGGGACCTCATTCGCTATACTCCAGTCTTCTGGCACTATTCCTGTAGACAACGACGACATAAAAATCAAGGCCAATGGCTCTGCTATCTCCTCCCTAGCTTCCCAGAGGGTCCTAGGATAAATGCCATCAGGCCCAGGGGACTTAACTATTTTCACTCTTTCCAGTATTCCCCGGACCTCTTCCCTACATACCTCAAAGCCATCCATTCTAATTACTTGTGACTCAATATTCACATCAGCAACAATATCCTGTTCCTGAGTGAATACTGACGAAAAGTATTGATTTAGTGTCTCTCCAATCTTCTCCGCCTCCACGCACAACTTCCCACTACTATCCTTGACTGGACCGATACCTACCCTAGTCATCCTTTTATTCCTGACATACCTATAGAAAGCCTTAGGGTTTTGCCTAATGCTACCAACCAAGGAATTTTCATGTCCCCTTCTCGCTGCTCTTAGCTCTCTCTTTAGATCCTTCCTGGCTACCTTATAACTCTCAATCGCCCCAACTGAACCTTCATGCCTCATCTTTACATAGGCCGTCCTCTTCCCTTTTACAAGGGATTCCAATTCCTTATTAAACCACGCTCCCTCACAAGATCCTTTCCTCCCTGCCTGACTGGTACATACTTATCAAGGACACCCAATAGTGGCTCCTTGAACAAGTTCCACATATCATTTGTGTCCCTCCTTTGAAGCCTATTTTTCCAATCCACACATCCTAAGTTATGCCTCACCGCACATAATTTCCCTGCCCCCAGCTATAACTCCTGCACTGCAGTGCACACTTATCCCTCTCCATCACTAGAATAAAAGTCACAGAGTTGTGGTCACTGTCCCCGAAGTGCTCACCTACCTCCAAGTCTAACACCTGGCCTGGTTCATTACCTAGAACCAAATCCAGTATGGCCTCACCTCTTGTTGGCCTGTCAACATATTGTGTCAGGAAACCCTCCTGCACACATTGGACAAACACCGACCCATCGAACGAACTCGAGCTATAGCTTTCCCAGTCAATATCTGGGAAGTTAAAGTCCCCCATAAAAACCACCCTACTACTTTCACTCTTCTCCTGAATCATCTTTGTAATACTTTCCTCTACATCTCTCGGACTATTAGGAGGCCTGTAGAAAACTCCTAACAGGGTGACCTCACCTTTCCTATTTCTAACCTCAGCTCAAACTACCTCAGATGGCAAGTCTTCCTCCATCGTCCTTTCCACCGCTGTAATACTACCCTTGACAAGCAATGCCACATCTCCCCCTCTTTTACCCTCACCTCTGACACTACTAAAACATTTCAACCCTGGAACCTGCAATAGCCAATCTTGTCCCCGTTCTACCCACGTCTCTGTAATGGCCACAACATCCAAGTCCCAGGTACCAATCCACGCTGCATTTCACCGACCTTATTTCTTATACTTCTGGCATTGAAGTATACACACTTCAAGCCACCTTCCTGTTTACCGGCACCCTCATTCGAGATCAATGCCTTGTTCCTAACCTCCCTACACTCAAGGTCCTGTACCCTAAAGCTACAGACCCGGTTCCCATGTCCCTGCAGAGTTAGTTTAAACCCTCCCAAAGAGCACTAGCAAACCTCCCCCCAAGGATACTGGTGCCCCTCAGGTTCAGGTGGAGACCATCCTGTTTATAGACGTCCCACCTTCCCCAGAAACAACCCCAGTTGTCCAGAAACCGAATCCCTCCCTCCTGCACCATCCCTGCAGCCACGAATTTAACTGTTCTCTCTCCCTATTCCTCGACTCTCTATCACGTGGCACGAATAACAAACCAGAGACACAACTCTGTTCGTTCTAGCTCTGAGCTTCCAACCTAGCTCCCTGAAAGCCTGCCTAACATCCTCACCCCTCTTCCTACCTATGTCGTTGGTGCCAACGTGTACCAGGACCTTGGGCTGCTCCCCCCCCCCTTAAGCACCCGGAAAACACGGTCAGAGACATCACGTACCCTTGCACCTGGGAGGCAACATACAAAACGTCAGTCTCCTATCTGCCCCTCACTATTGAGTCCCCAATAACTATCGCTCTACCTTTCTCCGCCCTTCCCTTCTGAGCAACAGGGACAGGCTCCGTGCCAGAGGCCTGAACCCCATTGCTTACCCCTGCTAATTCGCCCCCCCCACCCATAAGTGTCCAAAACGGTATACTTGTTATTGAGGGAAACGACCGCAGGGGGTCCCTGCACTGGCTGCTTCCTCCCAGTCCCCCTCACTGTCACCCATCTGTCTATAACTTTCGGAGTAACTACTTCCCTAAATCTCTGAACTATGACCACTTCTGCCTCCCGAATGATCCGTAGTTCATCCAACTCCAGCTCCAGTTCCCTAACTCCGTCTTGGAGGAGCTGGAGATGGGTGCACTTCCCGCAAGTGTAATCAGCAGGTTCGCTAATCGATTCCTCACCTCAAACATCTTGCAAGAGGAACAATGCACTGCCTTCGCTGCCATCCCTCTAAAAGGTAAACTTTAAAAAGAAAACTAAAGAAATTAAAAAGAAGATCTAAAGAAACAAACAAGCAAAATGCAGCACTTACCTGCTTACCACAACGGATCTTATTATTAGGTTAAAGGAGGAGGGCGGGTGGGAGGCTCTACCCCTGTATTGCCTCGGGTTCCTCGCCTGCACGCTTTTATAGAGAAAAAAAACCTTCCCAGGTCAGCTAGCGCGACACCAGCTTCCGGGTCGGCTAGGCGCTTAAAAAAAACTTAAATTTGAATTGAGCTCCCACTGTCTGATGTAATTTCTCCTATTCTGTCTGTGTTCCGAGATTTCAAAGGAGCTTTGGAATAAGCAACCAGACCATTTTCATTTTGTGACAACACATTTTCTTGGAACCACTTTAATCTCCCCTCAGAATCCGTGCCACCGCTCTGATTCTGATTTATCTTCTCATATTGTTTCCCGTTGTCTTGCATGAAAACTCTTCTCAGCCTAATGAAATGCGACTAGGTCATAGTGAAACACTGAGTATAGTCTAGCTCGCAGTTTAACTTTGTCCTTTGCAATACTTATGGTTGTATCAAGTGGATTATGATCACTATTTTCGAAATACTGCCCATTTGTTTCTTCCAAATGGAGGAGGCGGGGGGTGTGGGCAGTGGTAATGAGTGAGGAAGGTACTGTCTGAGGAGTACCATGGTACTTACACTTTCTGCTGAGTTTTGGTGCTGGAGGGCCAAAAAAGTGGGCTGCTTAGTCTGTTTTCGTGTCAACCAGTTTGAGTACTGGTGGAGCTGCACTCATTCAACAATTGGCGAGTATTCCATCATACTTCTGATTTGAATCTTGATGCTAAGCGGCAGGCTTTCGCAAGAGAGAATAAAAGTTAAGAGCTCCAGGATTCCTAACTTCTCATCTGATGTTTTAACCGTAACAGATACATTATTTTGCATAAATCTCAGAATATTACTGATAGCGGATTCACTAACGGTAATGTCTTTGGAGGTTGAGTATTTATGATGAGTTGGCTTATGATTGTCATTTTCTGGCGCGAATGTTTCTTGTCACATGTTAGCCCAAGCCTGGATACAGTCCACGACTTGCTGTATTTGGACTGATGTTTTGATCTGAGGAGTTGAGAATTGTAAATTCATTAGCAGACCACATCACATCTGACAATATGAAGGAGTGAGGTTGCAGATAGCTGGTTTTCCAAATAACCTGCTGCCTTTGTTCTTCTCGATGGCAGTGGGTTTAGAAGGTGCTGTCCAATAAGTCTTGGAGCAGTGAATCTTGTAGACTGAATGCACTGCTCCTATTTGAGCATCAATGGGAGAGGGGCCGGGTGGTCGTTGAAGTGATCGTAATTAAATGGACTGGTTTTGTCCTCTTTTATTCAAGGGATGAAATCCATCATTGGCTTCGGGGAAATAGCAGGTGAGTTACTCACTGCACCATTCCAAGCCTCTGACCTGCGCTTGAAGACAGTGTTATTTATGAGGCTAGTCCAGGGCAATTTCTGGTCAATGGTACAACCCAGGATGCTGATAAATACCATGCAGAAGACACAGTGATGGGAATGCTGTTGAACTTCAAAGCAGGATAGTTTGATTCTTTATTATCGTATTTGTCTAGTGTTTGAGAGCCACAATCCTTATGTGCTATTTGTCAGAATAAGCCTGGATGTTTTCCAGGTCTTGTTGCATTTGAACATGGCCCGTTTCGGGAATGGTATAATCAGTGACCATTCCCCTGTCTGACCTTATGGTGGAGAGAGGGTCATTGCAGCAGCTGGAAATGGTTGAGCCTCGGACACTCTCTTTCCTGAGGAATGGCTGCAGACCTCTCCTGGAGTTCCAGTTACTCACACAGAGAACAGGCATTTTTGTTGCTGGGGATAATTACTCACACGGACAGCAGACATTATTGTTACTGGGGATAATTAGTCACACGGACAACAGGCATGAAGATTGCTGGGAATAATTACTCACACTGACAACAGGCAATATTTTTTCTGGAGAAAATTACTCACGCTGACAACAGGCATTAATATTGCTGGGGGTAATTACTCACACTGACAACAGGCATTATGATGCTGGAAATAATTACTCACACTGACAACAGGCAATAATGTTTCTGGAGATAATTACTCACACTGACAACAAGCAATATTGTTTCTGAAGGAAATTACTCACACTGACAACAGGCATTAATTTTGCTGGGGGTAATTACTCACGCTGACAACAGGCATTATTGTTGCTGGGGATAATTACTCACGCTGACAACAGGCATTAATGTTGCTGTGGGTAATTCCTCACACTGACAACAGGCATTATTGTTGCTGGGGGTAATTACTCACACTGACAACAGGCTTTATGATCCTGGGAATAATTACTCACACTGACAACAAGCAATATTGTTTCTGGAGGAAATTATTCACACTGACAACAGGCATTAATGTTGCTGGGGGTAATTCCTCACACTGACAACAGGCATTATTGTTGCTGGGGATAATTACTCACACTGACAACAGGCATTAACGTTGCTGAGGGTAATTATTCACACTGACAACAGGCAATATTTTTTCTGTAGATAATTACTCACACTGACGACAGTCATTTTTGTTCCTGGGGATAATTACTCACACTAACAACAGGCATGCTTGTTGTTGGGCTTAATTACTCACACTGACAACAGGTATTATTGCTGCTGTGGATAACCACTCACACTGACATCAGGCATTATTGTTCCAGGGGATAATTACTCATACCGGCAACAGGCTATATTCTTTCTGGAGATAATTACTCACGCTGACAGCAGGCATTATTGTTGTGTATAATTACTCACACTGACAACAGGCTTTATTGCAGCCTGGGATAATTACTCACACTGAAACGAGGCATTATTGTTGCTGGGGATAATTACTCACACTGACAGCTGGCATTATTGTTGCCGGGGATAATTGCTCACACTGACCACAGGCATTATTGTTGCCGGGGATAATTACTCACACTGACAACAGGCATTATTTTTTCCGGGGATAATTACTCACACTGACAACAGGCATTATTTTTGTTGGTCATAATTACTCACACTGACAACAGGCATTATTGTTGCTGGGGATAATTCCAACCTGGAGTGTACTTCTCTCAGATTCTGATTAACTATAGTTTTACTCGGGCTCCTATTGTCGCACCCTGTTAAAGAGTGCCTTGATGTGACCAGTAATTACTCTGACTGCCCCTTTCTAGTTCACCTCTTTTCAATTGAACTTGCAATGAATTCAGGATCTGAGTGAGCTTTATGGAACGCTAACTGAATGACGTTGAGCAGGTTATTGCTGATTGATCCCATTATTGCTGACACCTACCTTCACATTTCCATGGTAGACCCTACACCGATGTGTCAATGAGTGGCTGCAATGCAAAGGTCTTGTGTATTGTTCACAGGACACACTCGAGCAGTTTATCACATTGTTGGTAGGTGCCAGTGTTTTTGCTGGAATGGAACAGCTTGGTTAGACAAGTGGCAATCTTTGGAGTTAGCTCATAGTTTCCAGACTCTCCAGCCATTTCATGACATTGTGTGGAGTGAATCGAATTGATTGAAGATTGGGGTCAGTGATGCTGGGGCCTACTGAAGGAGGCTGAAATGGATCATCTGCTCAGTCCGCCTATGTGAAGATTTTTCCAAATGCAGCAGCTTTATTTTATTCCTGCTGTGCTGGGCTCCTCAATAATTGGGGATTTTATTGTTGGAGATCAGCAACCTCCTCCTCCAGTGGTCTCTTTCATTGTCCACTATCTTTTATAACTGCATGTGGCAGGACTGCAGGGATAGATCTGAACCATTGATAGTAGGATCACTGAGTTCTGTTCATCACTTGCTGTTTGTGCTGTCGGAATACAAGTCCCGTTTTGCAGCTGAAGGCAGTAAGTGTTCCACGTTGTCCCTCGTCTCGAGGTCTGGCTGGTGCTGCTCCCAGCATGTGCTTTTGCACTCATCACTGACCCAGCGTTGTTCACTGGCTTGATAGTTACTGTACAGTGGGAGGTATGTCGGGCCGTGATGGTTACCGTACAGTGGGAGGTATGATGGGCCTTGATAGTTACTGTACAGTGGGAGGTATATCGGGCCGTGATGGTTACTGCACAGTGGGAGGTATGTTGGGACGTGATGGTTACTGTACAGTGGGAGGTATGTCGGTCCGTGATGGTAACTGTACAGTGTGAGGTATGTTGCCGTGATGGTTACTGTACAGTGGGAGGTATGTAGGGCCATGATGGTTATTGAAAAATGGGTGGTGTGTCGGGCCGTGATGGTTACTGTACAGTTGGAGGTATGTTTGACTGTGTGGTTGCAGACTGTATGAGTTGCACATCCTGCCGATGGCCATTGCATCTCATGGATGCATAATTGTTAGTTTCTCAATCTGTTTAAAGTCTGTACCATTCACCGTCCAAGGGGCTGCATATCATAGTGAGCTTAGTCTGGAAAACGTGAAGGTAGCCCTTGTTCCCTATAAGGGCTATGCAGTAACCATTCTTACCGATGTATGAAATGGAGAGGTCTATCTGCCGTAGGCAGAAGAGTGATGATGTGGTCAATTATATGTTTCCCTTTTATTGATTCTCTCATAACCTGCCGCAGAGCAGTCCAGCAGCCATAGGATCCAGCATCAATGCTGAGTATGATACTGACTACATACCACGGAGATGTCCCCCTCTGCCTGGCTTGCCCTGTCAGTGGGACAGACCCTACAAGAGAAGGTGGTGATGTTACCTGGTATTAGTCATGTTCACAGAATCCTGCTTTACAGATAATATCTGACTGTTGTTTGATTAGTGTGTGGGATATATACTACAGGTCAATTTACATTTTGTATAATGAAGAGTTAATATCACTTTGTTTCTTACATATTTTAAAATAAACCAAGACATCATTATTTTTCAGTCGAAAACAATTGAAGTTAACGATTATTGAATTACCTGAGTACACAGCTAACTATTAAACAATTCAGTGACTGTAGTAAACAGCCGATTCATGTTCAGATCAGTGAACGCACCATCTTGCAGGCAGCAAAGCTGTTGAAAATTACTTTGAGGAAAAGCCTGAATTCAGATACTGTTACTGCGCCTCACCATGACCTCCCAAACACTGGCCATCTCCAGAGTCTCTTGAGCGAGTTTCCAAACTGGAGCTGGGCAGTTACCGACGTAATCCCTCACAATAGACTGGTTAGAGACATACCTGAACAACAGGGAGATTTGAGTGGGGAAAACTGGTTAATGGACTTGCACATGGTGCTGATCCAGACGCAGTTCAATATTTGTAACAATGACCTGTTAGCAGCCATGTCTTGCAAGTCTATCTCTTCTGGTATGGCACCTAAACTCTCTAACTCTGCACCTTGGACCCATTCCTGAATGAAGGTGTTATAAAGGTGATGGGCTCCTGCAGCACATAGCGTCTTACATTGAATCCCTCATAAACCATATCCAGTGTATGTTAGCCCCACAATGTCAGCATCCAAACAGAATTGTGCAGCTCCATTGATGGCCAGCATCATCCCAGCTCAATGATCTTGTGTGTGACTTGAGCTGGAAATTTCTGTGTAAATGTTTGCAACATTGTTCTCACCATGAATAGCAAAGTCTCTTTGCTGAAGTTTCGATAGCCTTCCATAATACCAACTTTTAGATCGTCCAATAAGGATTATATCCTCCCTTTATTCCATTCAGTTTAATAAAAACATTATGATGAAAACAGTGCACAACTCACAGTAAGGAGCATTTAAATGATAAATCTCATTCCAACACCCAAGACCACATTATTATTAAGCACAAGGACTTTTAAAATATGCAATTATTTTCCCTTGTATTAATATTGTGAACTACTAGTCAACTCTCTTGTTCCCCAGATGTTGCCTGAACAGCTGTGTTTTTTCAGAACCACACTTTTTGACTTTGATGTCCAGCATCTGCAGTCCTCACTTTCCCCCTGCTAATATCCACTCATAATTATTTTTGTGGCAACAATATCATTGTGTGTTTAAACATGTTACTGTCAGATATAAGTATATTTTCAATTGCCTCTGTCTGTCTCAGAGCTCAGTAATGTGTGATGTGACTGTCAGTATCTGTGCTATGCTCGGTATGCAGGACATGTCTCTGAGTGACTGTCCAATTGTTTCAAACAGCATATTTCTTCAACTGTTTTTTAACAAATAGGTTACTGCCTGGACCCAACCAGCCAGCGCTCACAAAACCCAAAGCACAGTGTCCAGAATTGGGCAGGTCTGGAGAATATTTTTCATGTTAATTTATTCATGGAATATGATAAGGCCAGTATTTATTGCCTGTCCCTTGTTGCCCTTGGGAAGGTGGGCGTGAGCTGTCACATTGACCCGCTACAGCCCATGTGCTGGAAGTAGACTTACAATACCATTAAGGAGGGAACTTGAAACAGTAGCACTGAAAGAACGACAATATACTTCCCAATCAGCTCCGTAGATGGCTTGGATTGGAACACGAACATAGTGGTCCCATGTATCTGCTTCCCTTGTCCTTCTTGATGGTCGTGGTTTCAGAGGTACGTTGTAACGAGCCTTGGTAAATTTCTGCTGAGCGCCTTGTAGATGGCAGGCATTGCTGCTACTGAATGTCAGTGGATGAGGGATGAAGCTGCACTCACACGTGCAAATGGAGGTATTTAATCACACACACATTCAACATGAGTCTTTTTGATGGGAGACAGGCTTTCCGAAATTTTGAGGTGAGTCATTCTTGTAGGATTTCTTGCCCCTGACATATTCTTGTAGCCAGTGAATTAATATGTGTTAAAGTGTGGTGCTGGAAAAGCACAACAGATCAGGCATCACCTAAGGTATAGGAGAGTCAATGTTTTAGCATAAGCCCTTCTCAGGACTGGGTAATGAAATTATATGGTCAGTCCAGTTCAGGTTAATGGTAATCCCTGGTATATTGCTAGGTGGGTGTTTAAGGATGGTGGTTAGCATTGAACGTTAGAGCATATGGTACACTTTTCTATTGTTAGAGGTAATCGTTGTCTGGCATATGTGTAATGGAAATGGTACTTGTCACTGTTAAGCACACACCTGCGTATTTCCAGGTCCTTGTTGCATTTGGATAAGGACTGCTTCAGCATCTGAGTAAATCACGAATGGTGGTGCGCATTGTCCAATCATTGGCAAACATCCTCACTTGTGACTTTACAGTGGTCATTTATGAAGCAGCTTAAAATTATTAGGCCTAGCGCAGCGAGCACTCTTACAGCTCACTGATGCTGTCCCTCTCTCTGAGCTAGGAATCTTGCTTCTAGTTCCACCTGCTCCCGAGGTGTTTAACAACATATCTGAACAGAATAATGTTACAGCATCTTTCCCAAGGAGCAGGGTGAGGACTTGGTTAGCTCACTCAGTTGGATAGCTAGTTTGTAATGCACATTAATGCCAACAGTGTGGGTTCAGTTCCTGCACTGAGTGAGGTGTCTGAAAAGGGCTGTCTTACTCAACCTTTCCCTTGCTTGAGGCGTGATGACTGTCTAGGTAAACTGCCGCTAGTCGCATCTATCTAACAAGAGATCAACCTTATCATCCTGTGGGCGTATGGCGCCCTGCCTTTCCATTTCTGGTCTACAGGTTTACTCAGAAACGCCTCCCCTGGGGAACTGCTGCGGAGATGGCTGCTCCCCACCAACCCCAGCCACCTTCCTTTGTACCAGGTATAACTTCAGCCAGTGCAGACGTATCCTATTTGCTCCAGTTTTGCTGTTAATCCAGAATATGACACTTGGTCAAATGCAGGGATGATGATGTTAAGTGCAGTCACTGTCACCTCACCTCTAGAATTCATCTTGTTGTACATCGTTAAACCAAGGCTACAATGAGCCCAAGGCATGATAGTCCAAACTGAGCTTCTGTGTGCAGGTGGAGCTGAGGCAGTGCTGCTTGATCCCACTGTAGATGACATCTTCCATCCCTTTATTAATGATAGAGATGAGAGCAATAGGGCAGTCATTGATTGTCTAATGGTTTGTCTCTGTGTGTGCAGGACATGCCTGGATAGTTTCTCACATTGTCAGGTAGGTCCCATTGCAACATCACTACTGGAACAGCTTGAATGGAATGTTCTCAGGGCCAACAGACTGTGCATTCCCCATCCCTCTTTCCGTTTAGATTTACCACACACAGTAAATCAAATCAACTGAAGACTCCCATCTAGAGAAGACTAAAATAGATCATCCAATCGGCACTTTGGTCTGAACATTGTTGTGAATGTTTCAGCCTTAGCTTTTCGATTGTTGTACTAGACCCTTGCGTCATTGAATAAGACGATATTTGTGAATCCTACTCCTCCAGTGAGTTGTTTAATTGACCACACAATTCTTGCTGACTGCATGTGACAGGATTGCAGAGATGAGGTCTGATTTCCTGGTTAGATCCGACTGTCACTGGCTGTTTATGCTATTTGATGAGTAAGTGGTCCTGTTTGGAACGTAACCTCATTGCGAGGTGTACCTGATGCTGCTCTTGACTGGCCAGGTCTGTTCCTCATTGAACAAGGGTTTATCTCCGGCCTAATGGTCAGAATAAAGTGGAGCATATGCCAGGCAGTGACAGTGAAAATTGTGCTGGAGTACAATTCTGCTGCTGTCGATAATAATCCGATCCACCTCCCGCAGGCTAGGGCTGAGTTCTAGATCTCTTTGAAACCTGTCCAATTTAGCATGGTGAGAGTACCTGACACATGTGTGCTCATGTGTGTGGTATGGTTCTCCCTGTCAGTGGTTCCCCCCAACCCAGTGCAGCCCCAGTCTCGCAGCTTTCTCTTTTTGGACCTGACCATCTCGATCATCAATGCTGCTGCTGAGCCCTCTGGGTGGTGGTTTTGAAATGGACAACCAGTATAGATTCTCCAGCTCATTCACTCTGTCAATGTGTCCTCTAAGTATTGTTCAATGTAGAGGGGCACTTATCCATCAGCTGAGGGAAGGGAGTCAGCAGGAGGTTTCTGTGTCAGTGTTTGATCTGACACCGTGATGTTTCGTTATGTCACATTGTTGCTTGAGGAGTCTGTTGAATGCCTCTCCCACATCTCGCCCTTACCCCCAGACATAAGGAAGGAGGGATTTCCAGTCTCTGCAAGGCTTTTACTTTCTTGTAACGATGAATTGAAGGTCCTCTTCTGTGCTGTATGACACTCACTGTATGACTCTTGTGATTGGACAGTCCAGGTCTCACTCCTTCATTTCCTCCAAGTGCCTTATATATTCCGTAGATTTCTACAATACTTTCTCTATTAATACATTGCATAATTCCGTTTTTAAACTATCTACGTGTATCTCTGTATCTTTCCCTGTCATCTCCTTCAGCTGGTACATCCATCTGTATCTCAGTAACCCTCCGTATCTCCACAATCTTTATCTCATACTACAGCCCCATCTATCACTGTAAATTCCCCCTGCCCCGACACCACTCCCTATCTTTCTAATCTCCAGCGGCTATACCTCTCCCCATATCCTGTGAATGAATTTAAAATATCTCACTAACCTCTTCTAGCATGTACAGGCCACGCTGTCACTGTAAGATCTCCAGCCTTGCTTTCCTATACCTGTACCATCTCCAGCCTTGCTTTCCTATCGCTGTAACATCTCTAGCCTTGCTTTCCTAACTCTTTAACATCTCCAGCCTTTCTTCCCTATCTCTGGACCATCTCCATTCTTGGTTTCCTCTCTCTCTGTACCATCTCCAGCCTTTCTTTCCTCTCTCTCTCTCTCTCTATCATCTCCAGCATTGCTTTCCTCTCTCTCTGTAACATCTCCAGGCTTGCTTTCCTCTCCCTCTGTATCATCTCTAGTCTTGCTTTCCTCTCTCTGTAATATCTCCAGCATTGTTTTCCTCTCTCTGTAACATCTCCAGCCTTTCTTCCCTATCTCTGTTACATCTCCAGCCTTGCTTTCCTCTCTCTCTCTGTAATATCTCCAGCATTGCTTTCCTCTCTCTTTAACATCTCCAGGCTTGCTTTCCTCTCTCTCTGTAACATCTCCAGCCTTTCTTCCTTATCTCTGTACCGTTTCCAGTCTTGCTTTCCTCCCTCTCTGTAACATCTCCAGCATTGCTTTCCTCTCTCTGTAAAAGCTCCAGCCTTTCTTCCCTATCTCTGTTACATCTCGAGCCTTGCTTTCCTCTTTCTCTCTCTGTACCATCTCCAGCATTGCTTTCCTCTCTCTGTAACATCTCTAGGCTTGCTTTCCTCTCTCTCTGTAACATCTCCAGCCATTCTTCCCTATCTCTGTACCATCTCCAGTCTTGTTTTCCTCTCTCTGTAGCAGCTCTAGCAGTGCTTTCCTCTCTCTGCAACATCTCCAACCTTGCTTTCCTCTCTCTCTCTAAAATCTCCAGCATTGCTTTCCTCTTTCTGTAACATCACCAGCCTTTCTTCCCTATCACTGTAACATCTCCAGCCTTGCTTTCCTCTCTCTCTGTAACATCTCCAGCCTTGCTTTCCTCTCTCTCTGTAACATCTCCAGCCTTGCTTTCCTCTCTCTCTCTGTTACATTTACAGCCTTTCTTCCCCATATCTGTACTACTATCTCCAGTCTTGTTTTCCTCTCTCTGTAACATAACCAGCATTGCTTCCCTCTCTCTGCAGCAGCTCCAGCCTTTCTTCCCTATCTCTGTTACATCTCCAGCCTTGCTTTCCTCTTTCTCTCTCTGTAACATCTCCAGCATTGCTTTCCTCTCTCTCTGTAACATCTCCAGCCTTGTTTTCCTTTCTCAGTAACATCTCCAGCCTTGCTTTCGTTCACACCTCAATGAATTGTTTACATATCTGCTACTGTATTTTCATCTTTCTGGGGTTCTTTAAAATATCCTAGCGTGGGTCTGTCATCGATTGTGCACAACCTCGACTCATAAAGCCTCATTTGAAGACACGTCCAAGATGTCATCCCTCCTCAATGTATTTACTGTTCCCTAATTAATAATGCAATACCACTTCCTCTTTAACTCTCTCTCATGTCCTACCTATAGTTCCAGTACTACAGAATATTGAGTTTTTAGCCCAGACCTCCCTCAAACACGTCTCTAAGATGGCAAAAATGTTCCACCTCCACATGTCAACTCATGCCGTTGTCACATCAGTCTGTCTGATAATACTGTCAGTATTAACATAAGCTGGAATATAATACCTGGAATACTCTGTGTCTCGGAGTTCCTCTATCATTCATTATTTGCTATCAGGCTGCCAAACCATCATCCAAAATTGTAACTGTTTGACGGAATGAACATATGTTGAATTGCCATTTCTTTTTTTCAAAAAAAATGTATTCATCAAGTGCAACTTTCCAGAACTGAGCAGTCAGCTCCACATACAATGAGTTTCTGATGGTTAATTCCCCACTCAGTGTACAGAGAGGACAGACCTCAGTAATGGAGACAGTGAGGACTGCAGTTGATGGAGATCAGAGTCAAACAGTATGGTGCTGGAAAAGCACAACAGGTCAGGCAGCATCCGAGGAGCAGGAGAGTCGATGTTTCCGGCATAGGCCCTTCATCAGGAAGGCATTGGTGCATTCCTCTTTATTTCATTCTGTGTTTCACAGGATGTTAGGAACAGTATTTACTCAGGAGGTCAGCACTGTATGTTGCACTGAAAGGAAAGCAATCAATCAATTCGTTGGACAGGGTGTAGAAAAGTTGAAGGGAAGTACAGACTGACTGAAGTACAAACATAAGGATGGATAAATCCCCTTGGTTAGATGGGATATACCTGACGGTACTCCAGGAAGTGACCGGAGAGTTTGGCGTGCCATCTTTGAGTCCTCACTATCCACTGGAGCAGTGCCAGATGATTGGAGAGTGGCAAATGTTTTTCCCATGTTCAGGAAAGGGAAAAGGGATAACTCTGGGAATGACAGAACAGTCAGTCTTACATCAGTGGTGAAAAATGTGTTGGTGGAAAAGCGCAGCAGGTCAGGCAGCATCAGGAGAATCAACGTTTCAGGCATGAGCCCTTCTTCAAGAGGTTCATGCCCGAAATGTCCATTCTCCTGATCTTTGGATGCTGCCTGACCTGATGCGCTTTTCCACCAAGACATTTTTTGGGTCTGATCTCCAGTGTCTGCAGTCCTCACTTTCTCCTTACATCAGTGGTGGGCAAATTATTGGAGATGATTCTGAGAGACAGGATTTACAATGACCTAGAAAACCATAATTTGATTAGAGAAAGTCAACATGGCTTTGTGAGGGGCAGGTCATCCCTCAGAAACCTTACTGATGTTTTGATAGATGTGAAATAACACGTTGATGAAGGTAGACCAGTAGGTGTAGTGAACAAGAATGTTAGCAAGGCGTTGAATGAGGTTCCCCATTGTAGGCTTATTCAAAAGTTAAGGAGGTATGAGACACAGGGAAAATTGGCTGTTTTGATATGAACTTGGCTGGCCCATAGAAGACAGAGGGTGGTAGAAGATGGAAAGTATTCAGCCTGGAGCTCAGTGACCAGTGAGTTCTACAGGGGTCGGCTCTGGGACCTGTGCTCTTTGTGATTTTTATTAATGACTTTAATGAGGAAGTGGAATGGTGGGTTTGTACGTTTGCCGATGACATGAATGTTGATGGAGTTGTGTGTAGTGTGGAGGGCTATTGTAGGTTACAACAGGTTATTGTTAGGATGCAGGGTTGGGCTGATAGGTGGCAGATTCAGTTCAATCTTAAGAATTGTAAAGCGATTTATTTTGGAAGGTTGAATTTGCATACAGAATACAGTGTTAGAGGCACAATTCTTGGCAATGTGGAGCAACAGAGGGATCTTGCGGTCCATGTCCATAGATCCCTTCAAGTTGCCACGCAAGTTGATAGGGTTGTTAAGAAGGTGTTTGGTGTATTGTCTTTCATTATCAGGGGAATTGAGGTTAAGAGCGGGGAGGTTAATGCTTAGCTCTATAAAGCTGTGGTTCAACCACACTTACAATATTGTGTTCAGTTCTGTTTGCCTCATTATAGGAAATATATGGAAGCCTCAGTGACTGAGCAGAGGAGATTTGCCAGGATTCTGCCAGAACTGGAGGAGATGTCTTAGGAAGAAGGTTTGAGGGAGCTACAGGTTTTCTCCCTGGAGTGAAGAATGATGAAAAGTGACTTGATAGAGATGTACAAGATGTTGAGAGACATGGAGAGATTGTTAGTCAGAGTCTTTTCCAATAGCAGAAATGGCTATCAACAAGGGGCGTAATTTTAAGGTGATTGGAGGAAGCTTTTTGGGGGGATGTCAGAGATAGGTTCCTTACACAGAGTGATGGGGGCGGAATAGTAGTAGAGTGAGATACATTAGGGCTGGTTAAGAAGAAACTTGGATGGGCACATGGCAGTTAGTGCATTGAAGGTCATGTAGTAAAGTCTGATCTTAGAGTAGGATAAAAGACTGGCTGAAGGGCTCTTACTGTGCTGTGCTGTTCTACGTTCCAAGTTTCAATCAGCTTGTGGATTCTCATCAGTTGGTGAATGTGAGAGGGAGTGAGTTGTGTGAGGGAGTGAGGCGCGTGAGGGAATGAGGCAGGTGAAGGAGTGGGGTGCTTGAGGGAGTGGGGTGCGTGAAGGACTGGGGCGTGTGAGGGAGTGCGGGTGTGAGGGAGTGGGGCGTGGGAGGGAGTGGGCGCGTGAGGAAGTCGGGCTTGAGAGGGAGTGGGGCCTGTGAGGGAATGGGGCGTGTGAGGAAGTGGGGCGCTTGACGGAGTGGGGCGTGTGAGGGAGTGGGGCGTGTGAGGGAGTGGGGCGTTGTGAGGGAATGGGGCGCCTGATGAAGTGGGGCGCGTGAGAGAGTGGGGCAGGTGAGGGTGTGGGGCTTGTAAGGGAGTGGGGCTTGTGAGGAAGTGGGGTATATGAGGGAGTGGGGTATGTGAGAGAGTGGGGCAGGTGAGGGTGTGAGGCTTGTAAGGGAGTGGGGCTTGTGAGGAAGTGGGGTATGTGACGGAGTGGGGCATGTGATGAAGTGCGGCGTGTGAGGGAGTGGGATGTGTGAGGGTGTGGGGCGTGTGAGGGAGTTGGACGTGTGAGGGAGTCAGGTGTGTGAGGTAGTTGGGTGTGTGAGGTAGTCGGGCGTGTGAGGAAGTGGGGCGCGTGAGGGAGTGCAGCGCCTGATGGAGTGGGCCTCGTGAGGGAGTGGGGCACTTGAGGGAGCGCGACGCGTGAGGGAGTGGGCATGTGAGGGAGTGGGGTATGTGAGGGAGTGGGGCGTGTGAGGGAGTGGGGCGTGTGAGGGAGTTGGGGGATGGAGGGAGTGAGGTGCGTGAGGGAGTTGGGCATGTGAGGGAGTTGGGTGTGTGAGGGAGTTGGACGTGTGAGGGAGTTGGGTGTGTGAGGGGCGTGTGCGGGAATGGGGCTTGTGTGGGAGTGTAGAATGTGATGGATTGGGGCGTGTGAGGGAGTTGGGCGTGTGCGGGAGTGGGGCGTGTGTGGGAGTGGGGCATGTGATGGATTGGGGCGTGTGAGGGAGTGGGACGTGTGAGGGAGTGGGGCATGTGAGTGAGTGAGGCCAGTGAGGGAGTGGGGCCTGTGAGGGAGGGGGCATGTGATTGAGTGGGATGTGTGAGGGAGTGGGTCGTGTGAGGGGGTGTGGCCTGTGAGGGAGTGGGGCCTGTGAGGGAGTGGGGCACGTGAGTGAATGAGGCCTGTGAGGGAGTGGGGCCTGTGAGGGAGAGGGGGCTGTGAAGGAGTGGGTTGTGTGAGGGAGTGGGTCGTGTGAGTGAGTGAAGTGTGTGAGGTTAGGAAGTTGTGACGGGGCATTTGGCCAAGACTTTCTGTTATGGTGTGCATTGTTACATTCACCTGAGTGCCAGCACAATATGTGTGGTTACCTAGATCAGACAAAATCCACCAATTTCAGTTATTATGCTGCAGAAGTCTGTCATTTGTGAACATTTTCACACAGTGTCTGGTCCAGGGAGCAAATATATGAAATACAGGGAACATGCCAGATGTCATGACCATAAGCAACACCATGTGATTCTGACACTCCATGTCCATACAACTGCTCTCTGTGCTAGGCTCTGACTGGGGATGAATTTGTAAGACCTGGTTCCTGGTCAATCATTGATGTCTAATTTAGACAGTATTTGTAATTACACTGTGAATCGTGATAATCTGTTGGCTAGTTTCCTTCTACCCAAGGTGGAATCCAAATGATTTACTTTGAAGAAATGTTTGAATGATTGCCCTGACCCTGGTTGGAAACTGTCTGGACAGATTCAGGAGCAGGCCAGTGTCTCTCTGAATGCTACATGCAGCTGTGAGGTCCAGCAGCACTCCCCAATTTCACCCTTTTGAAATCCACGTTTGATGTCGGTCATGATGCAAAGTGATGGGTTTACTGACCTGAACAATAAACAGGCGCTTACCATAGAACATAGAACATAGAAGGATACAGCGCAGTACAGGCCCTTCGGCCCTCGATGTTGCGCCGACCGAATCCTACCTAACCTATACTAGCCCAATAACTTCCAAATGCCTATCCAATGCCCGCTTAAATGACCATAAAGAAGGAGAGTTCACCACTGATACGGGCAGGGCATTCCATGAACTCACAACCCGCTGTGTGAAGAATCTACCCGTAACATCTGTCCTATACCTACCACCCCTTAATTTAAAGCTATGTCCCCTAGTAACACCTGACTCCATTAGCGGTAAAAGGTTCTTAGTATCTACCCTATCTAAACCCCTAATCATCTTATACACTTCTATCAGATCTCCCCTAAACCTTCTCTTCTCCAATGAGAACAGCCCCAAGTGCCTCAGCCTTTCCTCATAAGATTTTCCTACCATTCCAGGCAACATCCTGGTAAACCTCCTCTGCACTCGTTCTAAAGCTTCCACATCCTTCCTATAGTATGGCGACCAAAACTGCACACAATACCATGTTTGTGAATTGGGCAATAATAAGGTATGAGCTACAATTATTCAACTGAACAATAACTGCATCATCTCTGAAAACAATTAAGTTGATTCTATATTGATGGAATTAAAATATGAACACCTAACAATATTTTATGATACAAAAGTAACGAATACATATTTTGTTTTGTACCAAAAAGTAACATGTTGTCTGACAATTCTGGTGAATACAATTACACAGTGAGTGTCAGTATTCAAATTCATACATTGTCGCTCTATCATTTGCAAAGTGGTTGACCTCTGACTGGTTACATATTCAGAGTGTGCAAACGATTGAACAATCAAATAGAATTATCATTCTGACACATTTAAATATTATTAATCGTTTTAATTTCTCTTTTCACCCACCTTCAGATACCCAAACACACAAATAAAAGGCGGGACAGAACACAAGAAGGCATTTTGTATGCCTTCCTTCATTGGTCAGAGTATTGAGTACAGGAGTTGAGAGGTCATGTTGCGGATGTACAGGACATTGGTTAGGCCACTGTTGGAATATTGCGTGCAATTCTGGTCTCCTTCCTATCGGAAAGATGTTGTGAAACTTGAAAGGGTTCAGAAACGATTTACAAGCATGTTGCTAGGGTTGGAGGATTTGAGATATAGGGAAAGGCTGAATAGTCTGGGGCTGTTTTCCCTGGAGCGTCGGAAGCTGAGGGGAGCCTTTATCGGGGTTTATACCACTATGAGGGGCATGGATAGGATACATAGACAAGGCGTTCTCCCTGGTGTGGGGGATTCCAGAACTAGAGAGCATATGAGAGAAAAGATATAAAAGAGACCTACGTGGCAACTCTTTCACACAGAGGGTGGTACGTGTATGGAATGAGCTGACAGAGCAAGTGGAGGAGGCTAATACACTGCAACGTTTAAGAGGCATTTGGATGGGTATATGAATAGGGAGGCTTTGGAGGGATATGGCGCGTTTGCTGGCAGGTGGGACGAGAATGGATTGGGATATCTGGTCGGCATGGACGAATTGGACCAAAGGGTCTCTGTACATCTCTGTGAGTCTATGACTCTAATTTTGAAATGACAATAATTTGATATGCACTGTCAAATAAGTAAATGGTTTATGTTATTAAATTGTAGCATACAATAAGTTGAAAACAAGCAATTTATAGAATGAATGATAAAGAACGAAGAACAAAGAAAAATCCAGCACCGGAGCAGGCCCTTCGGCCCTCCAACCCTGCACCTATCCAAATCCTCTATCTAAACCTGCCACTAATTTTCTAAGGATTAGTATCCTTTTGCTCCCTGCCCATTAATGTATCTGTCTAGATATATCTCAAATGATGCTATCGCAAAATACTCCAAATATGGTCTGATCAGAGCCTTGTAAAGCACCAGAAATCCATCCCTGTTTTAATATTCAAATTCTCTCAAAAGAAATGCCATCATTGTATTTGTCTTTCTGACCGGAGAGGCGACCTGAAACAATGAACACGTGATGGACATTAATAAACTTACAATGAAGTTACAAAAATGAACAATGATTAAAACATGCTGGGAAATGGATCCCAGCCTTGACTAAAGTGTCTGTGCTAATCCATATGCTGCAAAACTCAGACAGGCTGCAGTTCCCCACAGACGGTTTGCAAACAAACTAGGCCTTCAATACTCACCTGAAGTTGCATTATGAAGAGGCAATGGAGGGTTGCCCTTGAGCCATCAATGTGCCAGTCCTTGGTTGGGACTGATTGATCAGGCTAAATGAAACTGATCATTCCGTTGGCAAATCTACCATACCCTCGCAGGGTATGAAGACTTGGAAGGATAAGAATCAACTCAAAACCCCACAGAGTGCGGTATCCGGAGAATAATCACTGAAAAAGAAGACAAGTCCAAGACCATCAGAAGAATAAGAAGGCATCACCACGTGTAGCCTGGCCACGTTCTAGTGTGGTGGTGCATGATCACCGAAATTTCAGTAAAAGCATAAGACAGTGTGTAGTATTTTTCATTACTTTATAGTAAACGTTATTGTACTAACATTGATTGTGTTCAATAAACAAATATTTTTGTTCGTAAGAGTTGCCTCAAAGTTCTTTTGTTGAATAGATACCTTTAAACTCACTGTGCAGCAGATACAACACTATCCTCACTATTTACTCAACCTGCAAGTTTCCTTTGAACCGATCATGTACAAGAATTCGCAACTCCTTTTGCACTTTAGACTTCTGAATTTTCTCACCATGCCTCACTTCCTCCACAGAAAGTGCGCCACTTCATGCTTTCCCAAGATGTACTCAATCTGCCACTTCTTTGCCCACTCTCCTATTCTATCTAAATTATTCTGCAGCCTCCCTGCCTCCTCAATGCTACCTGTCCCTGTACCTACCTTTGTATCATCTAAAAACCTAGCCAGAATGCCCCCAGTTCCTTAATATACATTGTTAATAAACAAAATAAAAAGTTGTGGGCCCAAAACTGAGCCTTGTTGAACATCAGTTGTAATCGGCTACTCCTCTGAGAAGGGCCTTTTATCCCCATTCTCTACTTGCCGCCATAGAGCCAAGCTCCAGCGGACGCGAGTACCTTACTCAGCAGCTTCCTGTGCAGCACCTTCTCAAAGTCCTTCTTGAAGTCCAGGTGGATACCATCCACTGGGTTTCCTTTGTCTCACTTGCTTGTTGCATCGTCAAATAACTCTTACAGATTTCTGAGGCATGATGTCCCCTTGATGAAACCATACTGACATTGCCCAATTTTACAATTCACTTGCAAGTATTCAGAAACATCATCCATCACAATGGATTCCAGGATCTTACACACGGCTGAGGTTAGGCTAATTGGTCTGTCACTACCTGTCTTTTGCCTTACTTCCATTTTAAAGAGGGTGTCACGTTAGCAACTTGATTGTCTTTTGAGCCTCTCCCTGATTCTAGAAATTCATGGAAGATCACCATAAATGTCTCCATTATTTCTTCATCTATCTCCCTTGCAACTCTAGGATATTGTCCATCTGGTCCAGTTCATTTGCCCATTTAGTTTCTCCTAATAAGCTCTGTCCCCTTGCTATATTGAATTTGTGTGATACTATTCGTGTCTTTCACTGGGAAAACTGACGTGAAATAACTGTTGATTTTCTCAGCCCATTATTTGTTCCCCATTACTATATCTCCAGCGTCCATTTCTGTCTCTCTTTTACCCTTTATATATCTAAAGAAACGCTTACAGTCTTCTTTTATTTTACTGGCTAGCTTAGTCTCATATTTTATATTGTTCCTCCTATTTCTCATTTTGTTGCCCTCCATTGATATTTGCAATTTTCCAAATCCTCTGGTTTCTGACTGGCATTTGACATGATATGTGATTTCTCTTTTGATTTTATGCTAACCCTGATTTCCCCTGTCATCCATTGTTGCCTTATCTACATGTACAATGCTTCTTTTAGCTTGGGATGAATCTCTGCTGCGTCCGCTGAATTATTCACAGGAACTCCCGTCATTACTGTTCCACTGTCTTTCCTGCGATCCTACTCTCCCAGGCAATTCAACCCCATTCCTCCCTCATGCCTTTGCAGTTGCTTTTATTCAGCAGTAATATTGATAACTCTGATTCTATCGTCCCCGTCTCAAATTGAAGAGTAGGTTCAACGATATCATGATCACTGCCTCATAAAGGGTTCTTTACCTTAACTTCCCTGATCAGGTCTGCCTCATTGCACAACACTAAATCCAGTATTTCCCAATCCCTCGTTGCCTGCACCAGAAGCTGCTTCAAAAAGCCACCTTATACATATTCCACAAGTTCCTCTTCTTTCAAACCACTGCCAACCTGATTTTCCCAGTCCAGCCGCATATTAAAATCCCCCCAATCACTGTAACTTTGCCTGTCGTACGTATCTTTTCTATCTCCTGATATGTCCTCCGCCCCAGCTCCTGGCTACGATTTGTAGACCTATAAATAACTCGAACTATTTCACCTTTGTCGTTCTCAATTCAAACCACACAGATACTACACCATCTGTCCCTACTTTGAGTTTTGGGACCTGAGTGACGGGACTGCAAAACATTTTAGCATTGTCACAAGTTCATAGTTCAGACATTGATTAAAGTTATTAGATTGTGGTCACAATCTATTTCCTTGGCTAAATGTTGTGTGTGTGATGGAAGAATGCAGACACTGGAACTGTTAGAAAAGCAAGATGTGAAGAAGACTTGTGTCTATAAAGAGATTAAGGTAGGTCAAGTGAATAGAAAAAATATTGTTGTATGGAGCATTGTAGGAAATATTGTATGTGCGCTCAAGATGTTGTTGGGTTGAATTGAAAAGCAGTGTATTATTTCAATAGAGAGATTGGCTTGAGGCACAGAGGAACCGGGCACCTAGATTACAAAATAAAAACTTCATATGTGCATAAAGGTTTGGGCGATGTAAGATAACTGCAGAAACTTTCTGAAACAGATTACTTTCAAAATTAGGGAACATTTTCTGCAATTTTTCGGTGTAGTAGCGAGACAACATCAAGAGAGCAATGTTCGTAATGGCATGCAGATCAGTCCAGAGAAGGTTGACTCAACTGACTTTATTGTGGGACGTTTTTTTCAGGAGGAAATCTTGAACTGACTGACTCTGGATCTGCTGGGTTTGAGGCGGACAACATGTGATCTTGGTTACCCCAGACTATTCCACGTAGTCTTTTCAAGTTGAATTCTGACACAATATTTCAGCTTGTGCGAGAGATTACCAGGAGTGGATGGATTATGAAACTGAAGTATATCTCAGTTAAGAATACGTTGGTTGTTTTAACACTCTCAAAGTGTCGTGTATTTGTGAACTATCTTCCCAGATAGCAATGGAGGACAAAACATTGAATATTCCTAAGGTAGATGCAGGCAGATTCTTGACTAAGAATGGTGCACGAACATTGTAAGGACAAAGGTGGAATGTGTGATTGAGGTCACAATCAGATCATTCACAATCTTATCGCATGACGGAGCTGTATTGGTGACTTACTCCTGATGCTAGTTTTGACATTTCTGTTGTCTTTACATACTGACAAATTATGAGATGATTCTCATGAACATGAAGACTTTTCCTTTCCAGTTATTGGGCGAAGCTTTCCACATGTGACTTTTAAACAACACTGAAAAGGACGCAGGGAAGGTTCATGCTTTTGGAAAAGTCAGGAGCATAGCGCAAAGTGAACGCCTGCCTTAAAACTGCATTAGGAATCAGATTGGGTCGAATGGATAACGTTAATTCTGCACATTCCTTTCAGTTGTTCTTGTGAGCTGAGTTTCATTAGCAAAGCCAGCAATATGTTGCCTGTGTGTAATTTATATTCAGAATATGGTAATCAACACCAGGGGTTCTTGTGGTGCAGGAACACTAACAGATAGTCTTACAATGTTAGAAACAGGTTCTCAACCATTTGATAGTGAAGGGAGAATGATATAGATTCAAGTCAATGAGCTGTGAGACACTGGAGATTGTATTCCTCACCATTTGATGCTCACATCAAATAGTGAGACTACATTCTCTGTTTTCAACAATTAAAGTGATAGTCATACAACATATAAACAGGCCATTCAGCCCAATAAATCTACCCGAAAACACCAACGTACATTATTCGCAGTTTCCAGAAGAACTATAGCCTACTATGCCCTGGCGGTTTTGGTTAAAATGCTGCATTGTCTTGAATAATCTATGACCTAAGCAGGTTTTGTTCTTTAAACGGCATGGTGGCGCAGTGATTAGCATTGCTGCCTAACAGCGCCAGAGACCTGTGTTCAATTCCTACCACGGGCAACTCTCTGTGCGAAGTTTGCACGTTCGTCCCATGTCTACGTGCATTCCTCCCACAGTCCAAACAATGCGCATGTTAGGCGATTTGGCCATGCTAAAAGGCCCCTAGTGTTAGGTGAAGGGTTAAATGTAGGGGAGTGAGTTGCTTTTCGGGTTTGGCTGAAGGGCCTGATTCCATCCAGTAAGTGATCTAATCTATGTACAATATTGTTTCATGGATATAGATAATACAGCTATAAACTCATCAGATCAATAAGCGATCTCAACATTTTTTAATAATTAAAGGAAATCCGATTATCTTTTCAATTCATTTGAGATTTTAATGGAGCTAGACCAGCAGTAATTGCCCTTGAGAAGTTCCTGTCAAGTTAATGTTAGTCAATCCAACTGTTGAGAGGGAGTCCCAGCAGTGCATCTCATGTGCCAGTTTAACTGGGAGTAAATATTACTGGTGGTGGATGGTGGTGGAAATAGCCATGCTGTGATGAACACCCCGCAGGAATACACAGGAAATTGGACTCATTGTCAAAGCGAGCAAATGGAATGGAGTTTATTATTATTTTCTGAGAAATAGCAACCTTACAAGTACAAGTCTATATAACAACGAAGGGAAATGTGCATCAATGATATTGGTATCCTTAAAATAATGTTGTCAAATGGCTGGAATTCTGTTATTGCTTTTGTTGGGCGATTCTTGCACTGAACAAGGAAATTATTCTGGATGTTTTCAGAGATGGCTGGGCAGTACTAAGTTGAGTAAGTGCTGGTATTCCATGGGATGATGTTGAGTTGTAATCTCATCATTTACTGAGTACAGTTCGCCAGAACTAACCAACAGGTACTGTTGGTTGGTACTTCCGAATGTATCAGAGCTTCATTGGCTGCCACTACATGAAATCATGTAATAAAGACAAGGCCCATCGAGTCTGGACCACCCAGTGCTGATGCAAGTGCTTTATAAAGTTTGTGAGATTACATTCGTGAACCACCCTCCCAGGCAAGGCATTCTAGACACAATCTATCCTCTGGATTCTAAACAGATTCCATAAATTCTCTCTCAATATCTTCTCTTTCACTTGAAACATGTGTCCCTTGTTCTAAACCCTTTTAGTAAGGGGAACACCTGCTGTCTGTTCACTCTGCCCATATCTCTCATGCTCGTATACACCTCTGTCAGGATCACTCTTTCTGCTGCAAAAGCAAGTCTAGCCTGTCATCACGGTTTGAGTTCTTTCTTGTCTTGTTACTTATTCCAAATTGCAGCATCTCACATATTTCAATGTTAATTTTGTAGGTCATTGATCTGGCCAACTGTACAATCAGTTTGTACCCTACAGTAATCTATCATTCTCCTCCTCACCGTGACCCATCCGGCTAGCCATTATTTCATCCACAACATTGTTTAACATTCTCCAACCCCTCCACCCCCCATCTCCTATATTAATATCAGAAACAAACCTTGATTTTCTTCCTATGCTACAGATCTGTTGCAGAGGAAGACTTGGGAATTCCAGTCTCTTGTTTTTGATATTTTGTGAATTGAGAGCGTGACGCAGTTGAGGTCATTTGTGAGGGAGACACAAATAATATTTTGGAAATAGAGCTGAATTCTGCTTTTACACTCCACCCCTCCACATGTATTATTCATAAGGTTTGTGTACCATTAACTTTCGACTAGCCTTTGGCACTGAAACGTTTCTGTTGTCCATGGGCCTGCAGCTTATTCTTTAAAACATTCACTGCAATAGTCAGAGCTGAAGTTTTTCTTTCCTCTGCAGGATTGACGCAGGCTCATTCATTACATTTTTTTGAAAAAGCTACAGAGATGGGGATAAAGGTGAAATTTAAATTCTGCATTACAAACACACTTAGAAGATCAATTCGCATTCTCATTTCTACGTTGAATTGGAAGAAAATTAAAATTTAAAAAGTGACATCATGTTGCAATAATGCATTGGGGAGAAAAGAACATGTCTGCACTAATACAGAGATACAGAAATGCAGAGTGAATGTACAATAAGAAGAAGAATCAAGTGTTAATAAAAAAAGTATGAGGAAATTTTTCAAAGATCCCGATTTTTCCGAACAGTGATGTTTGATTTTACATCAATTTCATTTTTCCAACTACATGGTTTTCCCTGCCATTGTTGGGCCATCCGGCACGCCACTGCCTCCCCCTTCCTGCTCTTTCCTTACACATACCCTTCCACTGACCATCTCCCTTCACACATCTCGCACTGTATATCACACAATTTCCCCTATCACTCCCACTTTCCCTGACCCTTCCTTTCCCTTTTTGCTCAGCAACGAGATGCTGATTAGATTAGATTGCTTACAGTGTGGAACCAGGCCCTTCGGCCCAACAAGTCCACACCGACCCGCAGCCCACCCGTACCCCTACATTTACCCCTTACCGAACACTACGGGCAACGTAGCATGGCCAATTCACCTGACCCACACATGTTTGTGACTGTGGGAAGGAAACCCACGCAGACACGGGGAGAACATGCAAACTCCACACAGTCAGTCGCCTGAGTCGGGAATTGAACCCGGGTCTGAGGCGCTATGAGGCAGCAGTGCTAACCACTGTGCCACCATGCCGCCCACTGTGCGACTACAGGTCATCATTGAATTGTGAGTTTGGAATGATCAATGTCCAATAGCAACAAACAATAGGATGTTTGCCATTGAATGATGCACCGTGAACAGGATAATTTTGTTCAGTATTTGGACAGATTGGAGCTTCTTCCTGTCGGTCTGTCACAATGTTTAACCAAACAGCCTCATCACCATCAGGACAAACAACCTCTGACAGATTTGGAAGACCGGGTTTCAATTTTCTTTTGAATATTACAAGGACATTGTTCTTGTCTTTTGCTCTTTATTCTTTTAATTGATCTTTCAATGTAATTTGAGGTGAGATTAGAGTGACTACCCTTTCAATCGAAGAAGGACTTGACTGAGGCTGGAATCAAGGACCTGGAGCAAGCTGTGATTAATGGTAATTATAGAACAGTCTGCACTGGAAATGCGAACAATGGAAAAAAGCAATCTCTTCAAGATATCTTACAGGTTGCATGTCATTCTGACTAGGGACTAATTTGCTCTTCCTTCATTATCGGTCATTAAAAGTCTTGGAATGTCCCGACAATAGCTCTGTGTGGATCTGCATTACTTGGATTGAAAAGGTTTAGGTAGGCACCTCTCTGGCGCCTTTTGCAGAGCTACTGTGGACGACAAATAAACTCTGCCCTTGCTAGTGCCTTCTAAATCCCTGGATGAATATGCCCTGTTAAAAAAAATCAAGACATGTTATGTTTTCACACTCACATCTGAAGTTTCATAAAGTTATGACCTTGCTGGAGTAAAATGCCAGTGCCATCAGGAGCATGACAAGACATTGATAACAATTGGAATCAAAACTTCAGTCAGTTACTTCCAGATGATTATGTGATGTCAGTGCCACGAAGTTCAACAATTTTGTGATGCGTTATGTTAGTGCAAATCCTTATCATTCTTTCATTTTCTGGTCCCACTCCTCCAGGGCTCACGACAAATTATATGTGTAACAAAGTGTGCGATATGTGTGTTCAAAGCCGTTCAGGGATTGACCAGGCTACATTGCCCATCTAACACACCTTTAACTCAATGCAATCACACAGGTACCACAGACTTGAGGGAAGATAATTCCAAATAAATCGGTCCTTAGAGAATTTCTCTTCATCCCTGTTCCTACCGAGGTTGGAGAGTCACTGTTTCTTTTTCTAGACCCACTCCTCCAGGGTTCACGACAAATTATAAGTGTAACAAAGTGTGCGATATGACAAATGATATCCGTCTCAGACTGGGTCAGGAACGGTGTTAGGAACAATTCATGCAGGTTTCTTAAATTTGTAAAAATAACTAATCTTAAGCCAAAGTAATGTTACTGGAAAATCGATGGAAAGGTAAATGACATAAAGTTTGGACATTGACGATATGTGTGTCATTATTTATTTTCCTATAAATCTGAGATACACACATGGCTGAAAGCAAGCAGAAAACAAAAACGCTGCTGAAAATAATTTGGAAGAGCTTTGTACAAATGCTAGTTAATTTCATGGCAAAAGGAGAATTGAGATGGTCTCAATTGTTGTTCTACCTCACAGATGTCGATAGCAATGTTTTTTTTTCCTGTAACTGTTGTACTTGGCTGAATTCCCTTCTCTGCTGGCAGTGGGGAGATTCTAATGAATCCTCAAACGGAACCCTCCACGAGTGGTGAAGATGACTGATGGATTTTCAGCTCTCTGTTAAGAAGGCATATGAGGTGTTAGGTTTCATTGGTAGAAGGATTGAGTTCCGGAGTCGCAATATCATGCTGCAAATATACAAAATGCTGGTGCGGCCACACCTGAAATATTGTGTCCAGTTCTGGTCCCCATATTTCAAGAAAGATGTGGAAGCATTGGAAAAGTTGCAGAGGAAATTTTCCAGGATGTTGCCTGGTCTGGAGGGAAGGTCTTATCTGGAAAGGCTGATTCTCTTGAACCTGTTCACATTGGAAAGAAGAAGGCTAAGAGGGGACTCGGTAGGGACATACAAGATGATCAGAGGCTTAGATAGGGTAGACAGTGAAAGTCTTTTTCCTAATTTGATGACGTCACTTGCACGATGGGGCATAATTACAAATTGGGGGGTGAGAGACTTAAGACAGATGTCAGAGGCAGATTCTTTACGCGAGAGTTGTGAGGGCGTGGAATGCACTACTTGCTGATGTAGTCAACTCAGCCACATTAGGGAGATTTAAACAATCCTTAGATAACCACATGGATGATTTTGGGATAGTGTAGTGGGGAGAGCTGAGATTAGTTCACAGGTCAGTGCAACATCGAGGGCCAAAGGCCTATTCTGCTCTGTGCTGTTCTATATTCTATGTTCTATATGTTGCTGCTGAGACGAACAAGTAACACGATGGAGCAATGGCCGTGGCTTCTCAAACAAATTACATTTTCTCCCGTTCTGACGATATGCAACTCTGATGAATAATACATGCAGATGGGCGGAGTGTAAAAGCAGAGTTAAGCTCCAAGTCCAAAACATTATTTGTGGCTCCCTCACAAAAGACTTCAACTGCATCACCCTGACAATTCACCAAAATATGAAAAACATGAAACTGGAATTCCCAATTCTTCCTCTGCAACAGATCTGTAGAACAGGAAGAAAATCAGGGTTTGTTTCTGATATGCATAAATATTGATGATATTAGTGTGGGAGATGGGGTTGGAGAATGTTAAACAATGTTGTGGATGACATAATGATTAGCCGGATGGGTCACGGTGAGGAGGAACGTGTTAGGTTACAGGAGGGTGCAGACTGGTTGTTCAGATGGCCAGATCACTGACTGATAAAAAATAACACTGAATTATGTGAGATGCTGCACTTTGGAAGAAGTAACTAAACAAAAGAGAACTCAAACCATGAAGATAGGCTAGTCTTGCTTTTGGAGCAGAAAAGGGTGAACCTGACAGAGGTGTATAAGAACACGAGAGGTATGGGCAGAGTGAACAGACAACAGCTGCTCCCCTTAGTCAAAGGGTCAAAGACAAGGGACGCGTGTTTAAAGTGGAAGAGACAATATTGAGTGAGGATTTATAGATCCTGTTTTGAATCCAGAGGATGGTTTGTGTCTAGAATGTATTGCCTGGGCGGGTGGCTCAGGAATGTAACCTCACAAATTTTATAAAGCACTAGTATCAGCTCTGGATGGTGCAGACTCGATGTGCCTTGTCTTTATACATGATTCCATGTGGTGGTTTCTGAAGAAGGGCTCATGCCCCAAACGTCGATTCTCGTGCTCTTTGGATGCTGCCTAACCTGCTGCGCTTTTCCAGCAACACATTTTCAGATACATGTCGTGGTAGCCATGACTGCTCTGATACAGTCTGAAGCACCAACCAACGGTAACTGTTGGTTTGTTCTGACGAACTGTGCTCAGTAAGGGGGGAGGTTACAAACGAGCATCATCCCGTGGAGTACCAGCACTTACTCAACCTTGGACAGTCCAGCCATCTCTGAAAACATCCATGTTAATTCACATGCTCAGTGCAAGATTCCTCCAACATTAGCACCAACGTTATTCCATCTGTTTGACACCATTATTTTAAGGACACCAATAACATAGGAACAGGCTTTCCTTCATTATTATATAGGCTTGTAACTGTAAGGTTGCTATTCAAAGAAAAATAATAAAGTCCATCCTATATGTTTGCTTTAACAATAAGTCACTATTTCTGTGTATTCCTGTAAGCTGTTCATCACATCATGGCGACTTGTGTAACACTCCATCCGCCACCAGTAATATTTACTCCCAGTTAAACCAGCACATGAGATGCACTGCTGATACACCCTCCCACCAGCCACTTGGATGGACCAACACCAACTGGACTGGAACGTCTCAAGGGCAATTAATGCTGGTCTAACTCCATTAAAATCCCAAACGAATTGAAAAGACAGTTGGATTATCTATAACTATTAAAAGATGTAGAGATTTTTTTATTAATCTGCTGGGTTTGCTGCTGTCTTTATAGTTATATTATCTATGTCTGTGAAACCATTTTGTACACATATTAAAATAACAAAAAAAAATCAGGTTACAGATAATACAAGACAATGCAGCATTTGAGCAAAAACTGCCAGGGCATAGTAGGCTACAGATATTCAGATAATTGGGAATAATGTACGTTGGGTTTTCTGGCTGGCATCGATGTAATGGGCTGAAGGGCCTGTTTATATGCTGTATGACTATCACTTTAATTGTTGAAAACAGAGAATGTCATCTCACTGTTTCCATAGCTTGTGAGCATCAAGTGGTGAGGAATGCAATCTCCAGTGTCACACAGCAAACTGACTTGATGCTATATAGAGAATAGAACATAGAACATTACAGCACAATACAGACCCTTCGGCCCTCGATGTTGCGCCGACCTGTCATACCAATCTGAGTCCAATCTAATCTACACCATTCCATGCAAGTCCATACGCTCGTCCAATGACGATTTAAATGTACTTAAAGTTGGTGAATCTACTACCATTGCAGGCAAAGCATTCCGTACCCTTAGTACTCTCTGAGTAAAGAAACTACTTCTGACATCTGTCCTATATCTATCACCTCTCAATGTAAAGCTATGCCCCCTCAATTTATCTGTAACCATACTTGGAAAAAGGTTTTCCTGTCCACCCTACCTAAACCTCTGATTATCTTATATGTCTCCACTAACTCACCTCTCAAACTTCTTCTCTCTAACGAAAACAGCCTCAAGTCCCTCGGCCTTTCCTTGTAAGACCTTCCCTCCATACCACGCAACATCCCAGTAAATCTTCTCTGCACCCCTTCCAAGGCTTCCACATCCTTCTTATAATGCGGTGACCAGAAATGTACACAATACTCCAAGTTCGGCCGAGTTTTGCACAACTGTAGCATAACCACATTGCTACAGAACTCGATCCCTCTATTAATACAAGCTAAAACATTGTATCCGTTCTTAACAGCCCTGTCAACCTGGGTGGCAACTTGCAAGATTTGTGTAACTGGACACCGAGATCTCTCTGCTCATCTACACTCCCAAGAGTCTTACCATTAGCCCAGTACTTTTCATTCCGGTTACTCCAACCAAAGTGAATCACCTCACACTTGTCCATTTGCCACTTCTCAGCCCAGCTCTGCAGCTTATCTATGTGTCTCTGTAACCTACAATATCCTTCGTCACTATCCATAACTCCACCCACCTTAGTGTTGTCTGCAAATTAACTAACCCACCCTTCTACACCTTCATCCAGTTCGTTTATAAAAATGACGAACAGCAGTGGACCCAACACCGACCCTGGCGGTACATCACTACTAACTGGACTCCAGGATGAACACTTACCATCAACCACCACCCTCTGTCTTCTTTCAGCAAGCCAATTACTGATCCAAACTGCTATATCTCCCACAATCCAATTTCTCCACATTTTGTACAATAGCCTACTGTGGGGAACCTTATGGAACGCCTTCCTGAAACCCATATACACCACATCAACCCGTTTACTCTCATCTACCTCTTTGGTCACCTTATCAAAGTACTCAATAAGGTTTCTGAGGCATGACCTACCCTTCACAAAACCGAGCTGTCTATCCCTAATCAAATTATTCTTTTCTAGATGATTATAAATCCTACCTCTCATAACACTTTACCAACAACTGAAGTAAGGCTCACGGGTCTATAATTACCAGGATTGTCTCTACTCCCCTTCTTGAAGAAGAGAACCACATTTGCAAGCCTCCAGTCTTCTGGCACTATTCCTATAGACAATGACGATATAAAGATCAATGTGAAAGACTCGGCAATGTCCTCCCTGTCTTCCCAGAGTACCCTAGGATAAATCCCATCCGGCCGTGGGGACTTATCTATTTTCAAACTCTGAAGGATTTCTAATACCTCTTCCTTGTGAACCTCAATCACACCTAGCCTAGTAGCCTGTATCTCAGTAATCTCTTCAACAATATTGTCGTTTTCTAGAGTGAATACTGTTGAAAAATATTCATTAAGGGCTACCCCTTTCTCCTCTGATGCCACACACAACTTCTCACTGCTATCCTTGACTGGCCCTAATCTTAGTCCTCATTCTTTTATTCCTTAAACCCTCAAGCGCCCTAGCTAAGCCTTCACTTCTCATCCTAATGTAACGATTCTTCTTCCTCTTGACCAGAAATTCCAATGCTTTCATAAACCACGGCTCCCGCACTCTACAACTTCCTCCCTGCCTGACAGATACATACTTATCTAGGACACAGAGTAGCTTTTCCTTGAATAAGCTCCACATTTCTAATGTGCCTATCCTCTTCAGTTTCCTTCCCCATCCTAGGCTTCCTAAATCTTGCGTAATCGAATCGTTTTTGCCTCTCCCCCAGCTGTACCCCTTGCCCAGTGGTATACACCTATCTCTTTCTATGACTAAATTAAACATAACACAATTGTGATCGCTATCACCAAAGTGCTCACCTACTTCCAAGTCGATATCATTCTCTCTTCACTATCAAATAGTTCAGAACCCCGTCTCTCTCTTTCTAACATAAGGAACCCTGGGTTTTTTTTTACTATATTCTGAATAGAAATTAAACACACGCAACAGAATGCTGGCCTTGCTAATGAAACCCAGCTCACAAGAACAACTGAAAGAAATGTGCAGAATTAAAGTTATCCATTCGACCCAATCTGATTGTTAAAGCAGTTTCAAGGCAGGCATTCACTTTGCGCTATGCTCCTGACCTTTCTCCAAAACCATGAATCTTCCATGAGTGCTTTTGAGTGCTGTTGAAAGGTCACGTATGGAAAGCTTCTCCCAATAATCTGACAGCAATAGCCTTTATGCTCATGAGGATCATCTCATAATTTGTCAGTACCTAAATACAACAGAAATGTACATACCAGCATCAGGTGTAAGTCAACAATACAGCTCCGTCATGCGACAAGATCGTCAATAATCTGATTGTGACCACAATCACACATTCCTCCGCTGCCCTTACAATGTTAGTGCACCATTCTTAGTCAAGAATCTGCCTGCCTTTGGAATATTCAATGTTTTAATCCTCGATTGCTATCTGGAAAGATAGTTCAAAAATACATGACACTTTGAGAGAGTTAAATCACCCAACATCTTCTTAAATGAGATATCCTTCAGTTTCATGTCCATCCATTCCTGGTAATCTCTCACACAAGCTGAAATATTGTTTCAGAATTCAATTGTAAAAGACTACTTGGAAAATTCTGGGGTTACCAAGATCACATGGTGTTCGCCTAAACCCCAGCAGATCAAGAGTTAGTCAGTTTCAAATTTCGTCCTGAAATAAACTTTCCACACAGGAGTCAGTTGAGTGAATCACATTCTTGGTATTGTTGGTGTTCCTGGTAATTTTCTGTCGATTCTATAAATGATGGTGAAGGTTATTGCTACTTCAGACATTCATATTTAACAAGTGCATAAACTTTTGTCTTCAGTCTCAACCGCAAACTCTACTTCATTTCCAACAATTTCAGACTTCCCACTCATAAACATATAAGAAGAAATAATGCTGGTTAGATCTCTGAGTTTTCCCATTGCCCTGAACTGATTTTTGTCTCTGTATTTTCTTGTCATCATCCCTGCTTACACTCACATCTGTAATATCCTCACTATCCAGCTGTGCCTCAGTCCTGTTGCAGAATTAACAGTCATCTAACACTTAGTTATCGACAGATTTTACAGTTTCAGTTCTCTTCTAATGACTCTTGCAAATTATTTTGATAACAAACTTGTTCTTGTCTCGACAGTTATTTCATGATAGGGATCCCATGTCAGAGTAACAATGTCACTGGACGGATAATTCATAGGCACAAGTTATGACTCCAAGCAATGACAGAACTTAAATTCGATTGACAAAAATTGAGCAAAAACTTATTTTACATACGACAACCATATGCCATCAGGATTTCTTTTTTTTTATTTCACTGATAGCCTTTCGTAAACAAACTAAGTGTGACTACAGATCCACACCCACATGGTTGGGTCCATATTGTCTGGACAAATGACCTCACACTCAAGAGCAATTAGTGATGGACAACAAATGCAGCCCTTGCCAGTGATGCTGACATCTCGGGGAACAACAACAGTTCAAGTGAAATAAACAAAGGAACTGTGGATGATGGAGATATGAAATAAAATTTCCAACATCTAAAAATGTTTGAGAATCTCAGCCAGTATGGTAGTCTCTGTTAGGAGAAAATCAGATAAGTTTCGAGTTTCGTGACCCTATATCAAAACTGAAAGCAATTGGGAAATAATATTTTTCATATCAGGGATGGCTGGATAAGTGAAGTGGAGGTTAGTTGAATGGATAGAGAGAGAGACACAGAAAGCGAGAGTGAGAGATGAAAAGCAAACAAAGGGACTGCTGATGATGAATTAGAAGGGAAATAAAATGGGAGCGTATTCTAACATTTCCCCCTTTTCCCATTTTTCTGAGTATCACATCAATTTAGATGTGCCCCTGTTTAAATTGGGTAGTATTCCCTCTAACTCTCTTCTCTGAATGTGGAAATCAACTCCACCGGCAGTTCTGGTGCTGCCCTTTTAGTTGCTGAGATACAGAGAAATGTCATGTTCCTTGTCAACTGCTTCTTTGGAGAAAGGAGCTGTAACTGTGGGACTGTGCAGAGATGTAACGGTTTTTTCCACTCAGAAGAGAAACATTTTCAACACTGAACGGGTGCACCGCGTGTGTGGAGATTTGACTTGCTCCTGTCATTGGAAAGTAAGTGAAGGTTCTGTGGACGCTTACCTCGGGTTTGTGTTATCAGCTGGTGGGTCCATTCAGGGAGACGCGAGCGTCTGGTAACCCCACTCTGGACACTGCGTTTACAGTGTGTCTGGATCTATACTAAACAAATGGAGCCGAGACTACACAGAAGGAAGCTCTGTACATGGGTCAGGGCACTGTATTATCCTCTCTGGGATTTCCAGGAACATTTGCTAAGTTGGACCAATTCCAAGTGTAAAATGTGAAACCAGCGTCTTGCAAAAATGAGGTGGTCACTGGACTGTGACCCTTCCAACACGAGGGACAGGACTGAGCTCACTCTCACCATGAAGTAAACTGGATTGATTCTGAAACTTGCCAGGCTGGAGTGGATGACATATCTGATGTATCACTAGCTGAGAGGAATGCATTCGTTCTGTCTCTCCCGTGGAAGGTATAGAAACTAACTTCCAGAAATACTAGGGAAAAGAGGGACTGGTGAAAATGAAGAACTGCAGGAAATTACAATTAATGAGGAATACGTTTTTGAAAATCTAATCGAATTAAAGCTTGTGAGTTGCTGCATCTAATAATCTCCATCCCAGAGTATTGAGAAGGAGACAACACAGCTAGTGAAAGAAAAACTGATTATTCTTCAAAGCTGGTTAGATTCTGGAAAGGATCCTGCAGATTTGAAAATAACATTTTAATACCTAATATTTAAAACAGGGTGGAGAGGGAAAACAGTAAATTGTACAGCTTGATGTCAGCTGTGAGAAAAGTACTGCAACATTTTATAAGGAATGTGACAACTAGGCACTTGGAGAATAATTATATGATTTTGGAGAGTCGGCCTAGATTCAGGAAGGGAAATCATCTTTGATAAATTTGCTGTGATGTGTGGATGTTGTCCTTTGTGTCATTGACAATTGAGAGCCAGTGGGGGTGAAGTATTTGAATTTTCAGAATAAGTTTGACATTGTTGAATGCAGGTAGGTGTAGAATGTAAAATGTCATGGGTAGGCAGGGATGTAATGCACCGACTGGAGAAAAAATGGATAATGGACAAAATGAAAAGAAGACTGTTCTTTTTTCTCTGGACAGAAGACTAGTAGGGTATCAGAAGGATCAGAGTTGGGGCCGTAAATGTTCACAACATACAAAAATGATTCGGGTATGATCAACAAATATAAAGATTCTCATTTATATTTATTAAATAGTGAGAAGTTGGGAAGTGCTGTTATTGAATTTTAGAGATATACAGTACAAAAACATACCCTTCTGTCCAATTCATCCATTCTGATCAGATATCCTAACCCAATCTAGTCCCACCTGACAGCACCAGCTCATGTCTCTCCAAACCCCTCCTATTGATATACCGATCTAGATGGCTTTTAAATGTTGCATTTGTACCAGCATCCACCACTTCCTCTGGCAGCTCATTCCATTCACATACCATCCTCTATGTGAAAACGTTGGCCCTCAGTTCCCTTTCACATCTTTCCCCTCTCACACTAAACCTATGCCCTCTAGTACTGGACTCCCCCACACCAGGGAAAAGACTTTGTCTATTTACCCTATCCATGCCCCTCATAGTTTTATAAACATTTATAAGTGCACCCCTCGGCCTCCGACGCCCGAGGAAAAACAGCCCTTGCCTATGCAACCTCACCCTATAGCTCAAATCCTCCAATTCTGGCAACATCCTGGTAAATCTTTTCTGAACTCTTTCAAGTTGTTGAAAAGGACCCTGGTGTCCTTGATTATAAGTCATTCACAAACTCATATGGGCAGTGAGTAATTATAACTGTAAATGCTATGTGGTCCTTCATGCAAAATGTTTAAAGTGACAGATTAATATAGTAGCGTTTTGTTAAAACACTATTTGGATTATTGTGTACAGACTGAGTGTGTCTAATAAATAATGATCTCCATGTCACCAAGACAGTGCAAAGGAGTTTCACCATACTGAACCCTGGCATCGTGGTAACATCAGGAGAGAGTGCAGTAACTATCTGTTTAATCTGTAGCGCTGTGACAGAATAAGAAGTTGAAACTTGATGGTTATGGACGGACACTCATTATGTCTCAAGCAGCTTTTGATAAGATGAGAAATTCCAAACTTCCCGTAGGATGCTTGATTGCTGGTAGTTCACATGCCTATGCAGATTCCTCATTTCGATTGACAGAGAGGTACAGACTCTTGACTGAACTCTGAACACTCTAATGGGCAGTTACAGTGTGACTCTGCACTCAACGTTACATCGTTCACAATCCTATCAGCAGCCACAGTACCTTCATTCTGAAACAGTTAGCCATTCCCCACTTGCTTCTGACTTCCGTGAGTATCATGGGTCTGCCTTCTTGGAGATGGGAGACACCTTGGAGAATGGTTAAAATAGTTGGTTTCATTCCTACTTCCAGAAATCCAGGGAAGTATCTGCTATGTACTATAATGAAATGAAGGCACGAGGAACAAAGTGCAGCAATCTGTCTGTGCAGCCCCTGCCCCATTTGTTTGTGATATTGGAGCATCTCTGAAACTTTCCTGTTTCTGGGTTAGTGACGTGAGAAGCTGAATGACCTCTTCCTGTTCCTCAGTAAGTGACTCAGAGTGTGAAGTAGCCTCTTTCTGATTCTGTGTAAGTGATATTAGGGGGTAAGCAGACTCATTGTCCTCCTGTTTAATAGGCAGGAGGGGGAGAATAGGCTGTTCCTTTTCTTGTCCAATAGTCTTGATGGGCTGAATGGATTCCCCACATTCTTGGGAAAGCCAAATTGAGAGGCTGAAAGAATCCCTCCGTTTACTGTCGAAATGGGCAGTGTCTGGCAATGCTGGTACATGAATGTTATCAACACGTTAACAGCTCGGGCTTGAATGCTGTCCAGGTCTTGTTGCACGTGGAAACAGACTGCTTCAGGAGCTGAGGGATGGCGAAGTCTTCTGAATATTGTGTAACCTAGAGTGAATAACCCCACTTCAGTCCGGTGAGGACTCAATGAGCTGAATGGCCTCCTTCCAGACTGCAGGGATTCACCGCTGACAGACTGGAGATGCCTGGGTTGAGGGAGCTACCCTGACGATCTCCTGCAGTGATGTCCCATGGCTGAGATGGTTAATGCCCAATGATGATAAACATCTTCTCTTGTGCTATGAATGAGAGTTTACAGTCGATTTTCATTAAGTATAATTTTGCACAGGCTCCTTGTTGTCATCCTCAGTCAAATATTACCCTAACACCTGCGCCAGTCACTGTTACCTGAGACCCTAGTATTCGGCTGTATTGCTCATATCAATAGGCCATGGAGTAGGAGCAGGGAGTGTTTTCTTGAAACAGATGGTAGTGAATGTCAGGGATTCTCTTACACAGAGAGGTATGGGAGTGAGATCACTGAAAGATCACTGTGTGGCCTTCTCTTCTCCTCTGAACGAGGTTATAGCAGTAAGTGGCTTCCAGCTGCTCTTGTCTAGCAGGTGTTAGGGGCTGAATGGAACAGAGGAATATGGGACTGAGGAGCAGGAGTGAGTCATTAGATACTTTCAGCCTTCTCCACCAGGCACTTAAATTGTGGCTGATCACGTTGTGGTCTCAGCCACACTTTCCTGTCAGTATCCCACTATCCATGACTCACTTCTCTTTCAAATATTGAACTAACTCAGTTTGAATAAATGTAAAAAGAGAGACATCACAATATTCTGGGGAAGAGAACTCCCACTCGAAAAGCCGTTTTCAAAATTACTCCTCACCTCTTTTACAGCATCATACAGCACGGAAACCTGTCCACATTGACCAGACATCCCAATCTGATCTGGTCCCATTTGCCAGAATGAGGCTCATATCCCTCTAAATCCTTCCTATTAATATGAACATCCAGATGCCTTTGTAATGTTGTAACTGTACCAGTCTCAAGCACTTTCTCTGGCAGCTTGTTCCATACACACCACCTTTTGCATGAAAATGTTGCCCCTTTTATATCTTTCCCCTCACATATTAAACCATTGCCCACTAGTTTTGAATTCCCCTATCCTGGGGAAAAGACCTTGGCTCTTCAGACTAGCCATGCCCCTCATGATTTTATAAACCTCTGTAACGTCACGCCTCAGTCTCCGATTCTCCACAGTAAACAAGGCCCCAGTCCGTCCAGCCTCTCCCTGTACCTCAAGTCCTTCATTCTCGGCAACATCCTTGAATTTTTTTTTCTGCACCCTCTCAAGTTTAACAACGTCCATCCTGGAGCAGACAGAACTGAATTAAACACGGTATTCTAAATCTGGCCTCAACAACATGCTGCCCATTCGCAACATGGTCTCCCAACACGCATACCCAATGCACTGATCAATAAAGGCAGGCATACCAAACCATACCTTCACTACTCTGTCTACCTGCGATTCTACTTTCAAGGATCTATGAGCCTGCACACTTTTTGTCAACTTCATTCTCTCGTGCCCCATCATTAATTGTATAACTCCTGCCCTGTTTTAACTTAGCAGAATGCAACACTTCACATTTATCTCAATGTAATTCTATCCTTCGCACATTGGTCCATCTGACGAAGGTCCCATTGCACTCTGAGGTAAACCTTGCTGGCCACTATACCTCAATTTCTGATGTTATCTGCAAACATGCTAATCGGAAACATATCCACTTCCAACTCATTTATATTAATGATGAAAAGCAATGGATTCAGGACTGCCCCTTGTGGCACACCACTGGCTGCAGGCCTCCAGTCAGAAAATCAATCCTTTACCCCTCTCTGTCTCCTACCTTCAATCTATGTCTGTAGTCAATTGGCTAGCTTATCTTGGATCTATTTATGATCTAACCTTATTAACTTGTCTGTCATATGGATACCTGTCTATCACCTTGGTGAAGTTTACATGGACTGCGTCTTCCACACAGACTTTATTAATCTTCTTTGTCACCTCTTCAAAACATGCAATCAACTTTGTTACACGTGTTTTCCCTTACGCAAAGCCATGTTGACTATCGTTAAGCAGTCATTGTATCTGCAATTGTATGTAAATCCTACAACTCCCAATCTTCTCCAACAAAATACGCACCAGTGACATCGGATTCAATGGTATACAGTTCAGATTATAATTCTCTTTCCTCGTCCTACTCTTCCATTGCTCACGGCAAATGTCAATGTAACCAGGTTCGTGATATGACCAATAACATAGGTCTCAGACTGGGTCAGGATGAGGAACAAGTCGGGCAGTATTCTTTAATCTACTAAAATTAACAAGTTTATGACCCACCAAAGTTACACAAACAACGATGGAAAGATGAATGACAAGAAGTTTGGATATTGCTTATCTGTTCACTGATGTTTCCCTCTCTAAAAATACTGGCACATGCACACGTTTGATGACAAACAGAAAAATAAAATCTCTGCAGAGCGTTAACTTGAATGAACCTTGCCTAGATATTAATTAAACTCATTACAAGAAGAAATATGAGTGATTGTCCCAAATATCATTCAGTTTATGGAGCTATTCTGCTCTTTCAAGCTACTGGTCATGGGATCACTTCCTGGAACAGGTGCACTTAGCTGATTTCCCTTTACTTCAGGAAGTAGGGCGATTCCAGTGATTCCCCCATTCTGGTAAAGATGACTGGGGAGTTTTCAGCTCATACACATTGCTGGGACGAGGAACACGGTGAGAAAGGGAGCAACAGGCTGTTCCTTCTCAATAAGATTACACTTTCTCCCTCTCGGAGTTGAATCACATGTTAACGTTTTTCAGACGCAAACTGAACCAAATGATTTCTCTTTGAACAGTGACTCCATCACATTCCCTTCTCCATGTAGGTATCATTTTTGCTGCCAGACGCATTGCCCTTTCTTTTATAACAAATGGCCCGTTAGATTTGAAGATGTGTTCCTACGTTCCCATATACTTTGAAAATGTAACTTTTAATGTCTTCACAATATCTGTATTTAAATGAATACAACTTATTCTTAAATTACTTTCCCAATCTTATTCTCCCGTACAAGATAAAATATCCATCAGGATTTACCAGCTCAAAATCTTATGTGGTCAATAAGAACATTTCTCATTGTCAGGCCTAAACATCTAATCATTCATAACATAATGCCTTCATCTCAAGAACGAGTAAAGAGAACCATCTTTGAAAAGTTTGAAAAGCAATTTGTTTTTCACTTCAGGGAATTACAGCCTAACACATTACATCAGATGTGGTCTCTGCAATGGTCTGTACAGATGCAGCAACACACCCTTCAGATCATACCGGATACCATTTGCAAGAAAAAATATAATTGCATTCACTTTGCAAATCACGTGCTACCTATACATACTAACTTGACGTGGTTTATGTACCAGGACACACGAAACACTTTATACCACCGGGTTCTGCATTCTGCCTTCAGTTATATAATTTACAGTTGTTTTATGTTTCCTCCAAAACAAAAATTTTCCATCACCCATAATTTACTTTTTGTTGGCTGAAGGTTGCCTCACGACTCTCTCCTGCCTGTATCCCATTGCAGGCATTCTGTTTCCACTTGACATCTTATTGATTCACTGACTTGGTGGATGAGTAAATTGAGCTCCAATACATCCAGCACCCTTCATCCAAATCATTAATCTAGATTGTAAACTAATAATGACCTCACATTGATCCCTGAAGTATCCCACTGGTGACAGCTTTCCAACCTGAAAATAAGTAATTATCTCAACTCCGTATTTCCTGGTAGCTAACCAGGGCTTTCCTGTTCCTATCCACCTGCACAGAAAGGTTGCATGGCTTCCTGCTATGCTGTGTAGGTGGTTGTCGATTTGTTTCTGATCTCAGTAATCCTCCTTCCCGCCATTTGTTGCCAGACGATCAGGTGTCGTTCATACCATCAATGTTCCTGATCCCTGAGAGTTTAAAAGATGAGCATAAAATATAGTCTAATATTTGAGGGGATCACTATCCGGTCAGAAATGTAGTCTTTCAGATGCAGCAATAGAACCATTCTGCAATATCAGTCACGTGCTCAATTTTCACCAGACAGACACTGAGGAACAGGGGATATTTCCTCTTAGCCTGATTAACATGTGTCCCCTTAACAAACAAATAATTATCTTGATAATTAATTTAATTTTTGGCTGTTGGTGCTGTATTGGAAATTTGTTGCAGTCACAAGAGATTAAAATAAACTATTGTCTTTGAGAGGTGACTTTATAGATGTTTACAAAATCGCGAGGGTCATGGATAGGGTAAATTGGCAAGGACTTTTTCCTTGAGTAAGGGAGCCCAGAACTAGAGGGCATAGGTTTAAGGTGAGAGGGGAAAGATATCAAAGCGACCTAAGGTCAACTTGTTCACACAGAGTATGGTGTGTGCATGGAATGAGCTGCTAATGGAAATGATTGAGGCTGGTGTGATGACAATATTTAACGTCATTCAGATGCGTATATGGAAAGGAATGATTCAGAAGGATATGGGCGAAATCCTGGTAAATGAGACTAAATTACTGTCGGACTTTTGGTTGGCACGGATGATTTGGACCGAAGAGTCCTTTTCCCTGATGTATATCTCTATTACACTATGACTGAATCCTTCATTCTATTCTTGTGTATCTCCTTAGCGGAGCAGAATGGGCTCCTCCTGCCATATTGCTGTGATACTGTCTGGCTAAATGGGGTCTTCCTATCCCTCGTTTGGTCCAACTCATTCGTGCTAATCAATGTCGTAAATTAACTTTGTTTCACTTTTCAGCAGTCATTCCATAGCCTTCTAAACCATTCTAATCCATGTCGCTATCCAGATGCCTTTCAAATGTTGTAATTTCACCAGCCTCCACCAGTTCTTCTGGCAGCTCATTGCATGCATGCACCACCCTCTGTCCATCTTACCTTAAATATACGTCCTCCAGTTGTGGGCTTCGCTATCCTGCGATAAAGAACCTGACTATTCATACTATCCATGATCTTCATGATTTTATATACCACTATAATGTGCAAATGTGACTCCAATCAACACATCAACACGAATGGCTGTGTTTTCAATCATCCCAAGCCTAAATTTTGAAATTCAATACTGACACCTCTTCCTTCTGCATCAAATCACAGTTCTAAAACCATTTTAATCAACTTATTCAGCCACATTTTGAAACACCTCTGTGGGATTTGAATCTAGACTTTTGGGCTCAGAGGTAGGGACACTACAACCATTTGGCAACATTCCCTAAAGCGGCAATATTTTTCTCCTGTGTGTTTATTCATCAGACTGTTTTGAAATACTGCGAAGTACCTCCTTGACAGGCAGGACTTGAATCTAGCACTTCTGGTCGTGAGTGAGAGGCACGACTATGCAGTTCAGGTATTGAATCTAACCCAGAGGTCTGGCTCAGAGGTATGGGCGTTTCCCACTTCACAAGAATTAAACCATGCCCAGATTTTGGGTCACATTTTAAATATCAGCTTTCAGCTCGATGTGGATTCATTAAAATTTGGTTCACTTTTACTGAATTACACAAGTAAAAGAATTACATTGTTTAACAGATGAAAGGTACTCACCTCAAACATAGTTGTGGTTGTGTTCGCCGAGCTGGGAATTTGTGTTGCAGACGTTTCGTCCCCTGTCTTGGTGACATCCTCAGTGCTTGGGAGCCTCCTATGAAGCGCTTCTGTAATGTTTCCTCCGGCATTTAGTGATTTGTATCTGCTGCTTCCGGTTGTTAGTTCCAGCTGTCCGCTGTACTGGCCGGTACATTGGGTCCAGGTCGATGTGCTGATTGATTGAATCTGTGGATGAGTGCCATGCCTCTAGGAATTGCCTGGCTGTTCCCTGTTTGGCTGGTCCTATAATGGTAGTGTTGTCCCAGTCGAACTCATGTTGCTTGTCATCTGAGTGTGTGGCTACTAAGGATAACTGGTTATGTCGTTAGCTGTCATTCTGTTTGTCTTATGTAGTTTTTTGTGCAGTCCTTGCAAGGGATTTTGTACACTACATTGGTTTTGCTCATGCTGGGTATCGAGTCCTTTGTCCTGGTGAGTTGTTCTCTGAGATTGGCTGTTGATTTGTGTGCTGCTATGAGTCCTAGCGCTCGCAGTAGTCTGTCTGCCAGTTCAGAAATGTTTTTGATGCATGGTAGTGTGGGTAGTCCTTTGGATTGTGGCATGTCCTCACTCCGTTGTCTTTCCCTTCGGCTTCTGTTGATGAAATTGTTGGGGTATCCGTTTTTGGCGAATACATTGCTTAGGTGTTCTTCTTCCTCTTTTTGCAGTTCGCATGTACTGCAGTGTGTTGTGGCCCTTTTGAAAAGTGTCTTGATGCAACTTCTTTTGTGTGTGTTGGGATGATTGCTTTCGTCGTTTCCGACTTGATCTTTGTGTCTGGCTTTCCTTTATACCTTCTCCGTTCGGTGTTCTCAGTACCATCACGACTAGGAATGGGAGTTGGTTGTCCTTTTCTTCCTCTCTCGTGAATTGGATTCCTTTAAGTGCGGCGTTGATGATCCGATGTGTGTTCTCTATTTCTGTGTTTTTAATGATTACAAAGGCATCATCTACATATGTGACTGAGCGTTTGGGTTGAATTTGCGGTAAGATTGTTTGTTCTAACTTTGCATTACCGCTTCGGCTATGAGTCCAGAGATGGGTGAGCCCATGGGTGTGCTGTTGATTTGTTCATATCTTTGGTTTTTGAATGTGAAGTATGTTGTGAGGCACATGCCCAGTAGTTTGAGTATGCAGTCTTTGTTGATAGGTTCCCTGCCTTGTCTGTTCTGTCCGTCCAGCAGGTTGGCTATTGTTTCTCTGGCTAGGGTTTTGTCGAAGGTGAACAGTGCCGATACATCGAATGAGACCATAATTTCTTCCTTGTCTATGACACTCTAAACAGTCAACACGGGAATTCTTGGACATCATCAGAAATACACACAAAGATAAGTGGCCTTGCTCTTAATGCTGGTGCAGGTGGGGAGGGTGGACATGGTGAGGTGTCCGGGGGAAGTCAGTCCACAGTGAAGTGCATGCAATGTTGTTAGTGTAGGGGGGAGTAGTGGAGGGAGAGAGAAAGAGAGAGAGAGAGTGTGGGGGCATCAGAGAAGGCGATGTAGTGAGAGTGTGGAGCATGAGCCTTGTTCGGTGTCGGTGCTATAACAGATATACAGTGACTGTGAGGGAACAGAGAGAATACAGTGACCCTTATCCTGACAGAACGGGAAAGGTTATTGACGCTTATCCTGTATTGCTGGACATTTCCTCAGACTGCATATACTGCTTTGAGCTGGGTGGTGAGCTCAGACTAAGATCGTTAAGTCTGGTGGTATGTCCTTCACTGGGAAGAGAATGGTCCTCCTCAGTACTAGCCCATCGAGCAGTACCTCCTTGCCCCAACGACAAACCATCATATATTTGTCCCTTAACTGCCATGGTCGGGGTAAACTGTGCGGAAAGTTCTGAACTATGAAAGCACAACCGTGTGCCCTTTGGCCTTTTAAAGATGGCATCAATGCCAGGGATCATGTATTATCCAGGGACATCCGGGCGATGTAGAGTGCCTCCAGCCATGATCGGTGAGAGAATCGGGCTGGCATTGAATGAGCAGTACATCATGGGATGGGTGGGTGGGTAGTTAATGAGGTGAGTTCAATAAGATAGTACCAGGGAACTAACACGACCCTGTGCAGCCAATCCCTCTGTCACACTCAATAAAAATGTCACTGAGTAAAAAGTGAGGTCTGCAGATGCTGGAGATCACAGTTGAAAATGTGTTGCTGGTTAAAGCACAGCATGTCAGGCAGCATCCAAGGAATAGGAAATTCGATGTTTCGGGCATAAGCCTGATGAAGCCATATGCCCGAAACGTCGAATTTCCTATTCCTTGGATGCTACCTGACCTGCTGTGCTTTAACCAGCAACACATTTTCAAAAATGTCACTGAGTCAAGTTATTATTAGATTCAGCCCAATGAATCAAAGTCTGTGCTAACGATTCTCCAAGTTACAAAGCTGCAGAACCATTGCTCATCCAATACACTTCATCATCTGACCTCACAGCAATATCCCGTTCACCCATTATTCCTGGAAAAACTGGCTTATGAACAAAGAGACCTTGGAGTGCAGGTTCATAGCTCATTGAAAGTGGAGTCACAGCTAGATAGGACGGTGAAGAAGACGTTTGGTATTGTTTCCAATATTGGTCAGAGTATTAAGTACAGAAGTTGAGAGGTCATGTTGCGGCTGTACAGGACATTGGTTAGGCCACTGCGGGAATATCGCGTGCAATTCGAGTCTCCTCCCTATCGGAAAGATGTTGTGAAACTTGAAAGGGTTCAGAAAAGATTTACAAGGATGTTGCCAGGGTTGGAGGATATGAGGGGAGTCCAGAACTGGAGGGCACAGGTTTTGGGTGAGACCTAATGGGCAACGTTTTCACGCAGAGGGTGGTACATGTATGGAATGAGTTGCCAGAGGATGTGGTGGAGGCAGGTACAATTGCAACTTTTAAGAGGCATTTGGATGAGTACATGAATAGGAAGGGTTTGGAGGGATATGGGCCAGGTGCTGGCAGGTAGGACTAGGTTGGGTTGGGATATCTGGTCGGCATGGACAGTTTGGACCGAAGGGTCTGTTTCCATGCTGTAAATCTCTATGACTCTATGTTGCAGGATACTGTTGAAAAGTTTACATTTCAACATTCTGGAACCTGGAAACACATCCATCCAAGGCATTGTCTCTCAATTTCGTGCTCTCTGTACATACTCCAAACTCCTCCCATTTGTTGGTATTTAAATTGATTCCCAGACAATCGAGCTCTGGCAGTCATGTTCACATCCACAGCACGTCTTATAATGACAGTGTAGATAGTGAGCTGTAAATGGATGGGAGCTGCACATTCTGTCACTCTCAGCATGGGCTGCAAGTGGATAGTGACCGAAAACAGTGTTACTGAGCAATGTACTGGGATGGTGGACACAGTTCCACACCCTGGTCACCATGGGTTTATAAATCAATGCACTGCTGTGGTCTGCATACTTTTCCTCTTTGAGTAGATTGTGGCTTTCATTGAACAGTACATCAGCCCGGTCTGAACAGTGCTCCATGCTGATAACATTTCTGAACAGGGTTTATAGATCAATGCACTGCTATGGTCTGCCCAGTGTTCCATGCTGGAACGAATGCAGGATTGCGTTCAGCAGTACGAGCCTGGTCTGCACAGTGCTTCATCCTGAACAGATATCTCCTCCGGATTTATGGTTTCACGGCTGGTTCTTTGAGGTGGATTGAGAATGTGATATAACTAATTATTTCAGTGGATATGGCAATGACTTTATTTTTGTTCTCTTTCTTGTGACTGGAACCTCCACATTCTGAATCCTCCGACCAGTCCCTTTCTTTAGTTTGCTTGCATATTTTGGTAACTTGTCCCATGAGTAATTATCTAGTTATAATGTGAATAACTGTCCTGTCTATTGCCTTGGTGTTTGACGTTGCTCACCCTGGAGCAATGGGATTCACCGCGATAAACCTCAGTAAGGTCACTCCTAGACTCAACGCTCAAGAGAACATAGCCCCAGCTCTCCGTGTAGCTCAACACCACCCCCTACTTCAACATCAGCAACATACTTGTAAATCTTTATTGCAGCGTTTCCAGTTTAACAACATATTTTCGATAGCAGGGAGAACAGAATTCAAGGCAGCATTACAGAAGTTGCTGAACCTAGTGTGAGTAGGCGAAAGTGAGTACTGCAGATGCTGGAAATTAGAATCGAGAATGTGGTCTGGAAAAGCCCCGCATGTCAGGCAGCATCCGGTGAGCAGGAAAGTCAATGTTTCGGGCAAAAGTCCGATTCCAGCTGAAGGGCTTTTGCTCAAAACATCGATTTTCCTGCTCCTCGGATGCTGTCTGATCTAGCCTGCTTTTCCAGCACCACGCTGTGAACCCAGTGTGTATCTCAGTCGACCCTCTTCTTCAAAAATCGCAATTTCCCAACCCACGTGCTCGACGATGCCCTACATCGCATCTTCTCCACTTCCCACACATCTGTCTTCGAATTCCACCCCTCCTAATGCAAGAGGAAAATAACATCCATGTTCCTCACATTCCACCCAACCAAACCTCCGGACACAACGTATTTTCCTCCCACATTTGTTCCACCTACAAACAGATCCCACCACCAGAGATATATTTCCCTCCCCACCCCTATCTGCATTCCATAAAAACCGTTCCCTCAGTGAATACCTCATCAGGTCAACATCCCCCACCAAAACATTCTACCCTCGCAGCTCCTTCCCCTCCCACCGCAGGAATTGCAAAGCCTGTCTCCTCACCTCTCCCCCCTCACCTCAGCCCAAGGCTCCACAAGAACCTTCCACATACATCGGAATTTTATCTGTATTTCCAGACACACCACATACTTTACACCTTGCTCCCGAAGTTTTCTCCTCCACACTGGGTAGACAGGACGCTAACTTGCGGCACACTTCAGAGAACATCTCCAGGACACCCGCACCAACCAATCCCACTGCCCCATGGCGGAACATTTCAGCACACCCTCCCACTCTGCCAAGGTCCTGGGCCGCCTCCACCACCATCCCCTAACCACCTGATATCTGGAGGGAGAACGCCCATCTTCCACCTTGGAACCCTGCAACCACACGGGATCAATGTGGATTTCACTAATTTCCTCATTTTCCTTTCTCACACATTAACCTTCCAACTCAACGTAGCCCCCATGACCTGTCATACCTGCCCATCTTCCTTCCCACCATTCTGGTCCACCGTCCTCTCCGACATATCACCTCCACCTCCAACTTCATCTACCCATGACATTCTCAGCTACCTTCCCCTATTCCCATCCTCTTCCTATTTATCTCTTAGCACCTTTGGGAGACAAAACCTCATTCCTGATGAAGGGCTGACACATGGAATGTGGATTCTTCTGCTCTTCGGATGCTGTCTGAAGGACTGTGCTTTTCCAGCACCACATTCTCGACCCTGATCTCCAGCATCTGCCATCCTCACTTTCTTCCTTGAGCTAGTGTATCCAGAAACTTCCCTAACAGACATTTTATGCAGGTGGTCAGTTATTTTATCTCAGTCTCCTATTACAAACAGAGTAGAACTTATATAGCATTGCACAGCTCTGGAAATTCTCCCACATATAAGGAAATGGTAAAAAGAAAGATTGAAAACTTCATAGTCAGTTCATCCATTCCATCCAGACTGAGTAAATATTCCCTTTTATTATGATATGAAATGTGATGTAAGGAAGGGGTTAACTCAGCCTGTTTGTTCAGTGACTGTGATTAATGTCAGCCTCTATGGATTGTAATTATTCCAGTGGAGGATTTAATCTTTTACTGATAAATGGGCTGCGTCAAAATGTTATTCCACAGTATGAGTGAGAACATCACTGAAAGCACAAACAGGGATCAGTGCTCCAGAGTAAGGGGAAAGAGAGATCAGCATCTGAGAACATTAGACTGGAATATTCCAACAATGGATCAGGATATGAGAACGTTAGACTGGAATGTTCCAACAATGGACAGGGATTTATCCAATTATATTCAATCTACATATTCTGATAAGTTACATTTATCATGGCGGATCTATTATGCTCTTCGCATGATTCAATGTTTTTATTATCCTCTCCTGTCTATCGTTGGTGTCTCTGGTAAGTCTCACTGTCCAGATATTTTCTCTATAAACCAGTAACGACTGCATTTCTGTTCCTTGATATAGGCTACACTTGTTGGCACCAAGTGTTCCTGGTGATACTCCTGTTCAATTCCTGTCTGCCTCCTTGCATCTGGATATGTTACTCATGGGTCTCTATGTTGACCTACTCACTTTCTGATGTGAATCATGGTCTTTCTGCCCTTGTTATTTAAATATTGGGATTGTGGAAGTCAATGTCCTCTATTATGTTTACAAACTCAATCTCCTTCCAGGGATTCCATTCCATCCCTGGCCAACATCTTTTTTTTTCATTCATTTGTGGGACTTGTATGTTGCTGACTGGCCAGCATTGAAAGCCCATCTTTATTTGCCCTTGAGAAGGTGAAGGTGAGCTGCCTTCCTGAATTGCTGCAGTCCACTTGCTGTTGGTTGATCCACAACGCCAGTAGGGAGGGAAATCCAGTATTTTTACCCAACGACTGTGAAGGAACAGCAGTATATTTCCAAATCAGCGTGGTGAGTGGCTTAGGGACGGTTGGGAGGTTGTGGGAGGGGAGTGGGTTGGCGGTGGAAGGTGAAACATACAGGTGGTATTTGACACAGACGAAACACAACTTTGGTGATCCCTTTGCCCAAGACTGATTCCTGACCATTATTAACTTTACCTACTCACTGCTCCAGAATACACTTCACTGGTTTAACCCATCTGCTGTTTGAACCTTCAGCTGTGAAATGCAGGCTTAATGATGACAACAATCTGCTGCTGACAATCTCGGGTTGAAACCTGCAGAGACAAATCTCATTCGAAATCATCCCAAAATCCGATCCGTCTGATATTCCTGTGCACGCCGATCGATATTGCTATTATATCTGGCAATGTCTTTATTTTAATATTCTCAATCACTTTAACTCATCTGTCCATGAAACGTCCCTTAGTCTCTCTGTTTCGATTATCCAAATTCCTGCCAGTGGTTCATATTCAACCTTTTTTCCTTCATGTGTATTTTCTCTCATGCAATGATTTTTGCATTGAACATCCAAATGCACCACACACATGCACCCACACACACGTGCATCACACACACACACACACACACACACACACACACACACACACACACACACACACACACACACACACACACACACACACACACACACAAACACATGCACGCGTGCACACATTCACACACACTATCACTTTTACTAGTGCAATGGAGATGGAAATCCTCCCCTAAAAGACAGTAATCTGTTGTGTGCATCATTCCCATATGGTAATAAAGTTTTGCAATACTCCCCATGCTTGGCAGAAGATGCAGTTTACTGATCAATACACTAGCACAGTCTGCACAGCTCCCCATGCTGGGCTGTCATCTTGTCCCAGCTTACGTTGTTTGAAGTGAAATGTGAAGCAGATGCAGAATTTGATTGAACAAACCATTTCAACTCACCTGACAATACCTTTATTCAATGTTCTCATTCTTGTAATTTTGCTCTCGAAGGATTCACTCATCCAGTTAGTGCCATTGCCCTGTCTTTTTCTCCATATCTCCACAACAAGTTCTCAGGTAATTAATTATCTGTTTCTGGCTTTAATGTGAATCTCTCTGTCCCTCTGTACCTTTCGATGGCCTTGGTTTCTGACTCCATAGTGTATCGACTGCTGGCATCGTGAAGCTCAGAGACAATGAAATGGTGTGTGTCAGGCTGTTCACTTCCCGGCGTGTCCCATGTGGTGCTCCATGGACAGTGGGGTGTATGTCAGGCTGTTTGTATCCCTATCGGAGGAGGTCTCTGGGGAGTATAAGAAGGTGGAAAAAGCATATGAGCTTGTGCCGGAAGCCGGTAGACAGTGTTTCAGGAATCTAAACAAGGGTCCTGGATTTAAATGCACATTGAGTTTGAAAGAAACAAACGAAGTAATTTTGAAAGGTGGGCAAGGGAATTAAAAGCAGAGCAAATCTATGACACTCTTAGAAAGGTTCTAACTTCTAAGGATTCAAAGGTTCACTTCCTGCAATAGTGAGAACTCACGCAGAAGAGCAGAGAGTTACAATGGCAAGATTAGAAGCAGAAATGGCTGATGATTATGAGTTCATCCCTAAATCAAAGTTTGGATTCCGTGATGGATTGAGAAGGATGTGTGCGAACTTCTTAAAATATACACTTGTGAGAGTAGGGTTACTGGCATAGGCCATAAGTAGCAGGAAAAGAGGTTACAATATTAACAGGTACAGAAGCATGTTATTCCTTGATGCTGAGAAATGAGGAGACATGTCAGTCAGAAGGACTATTGTAGAGGTGCAAAATGCTCCATTATGTAACGCGTGGTGTCACAATATTTCAGCATTTAACTTGCAAATAACGTGGCTGACACAAAACTGTATATGGTAATAATGCCCAAACGTCTTTGGAGAAAGTTAGGGAGTAAACATCTGGTCTGTTCAGACATAGGTTTTTATTGCTGCCATTCAGTTTGGAAGTTATACAGGTGACAGGACAAGAAACTGTACTTGCTGACAAGTAGTCGAGACTTGGATGAAGAAAGACAGAGGCGTTCTGCGGCAGGAGTGAATTGACTGAAATGGAATAGTGTTGTGATTGGTTGCATACTTACTGTCAATGACATATATATGTACTGTAGTCCACTAATAGAGTAAGAATAATGGGTTGCATATTAACGGTTCATTTTGTCAATGAGGGAGCGGTGACAATGCTGTCATTGTGAAAAGATTATTTTCTTTTTTTTTAAAGAGAGGTCTTAAAGGCAGAGCTGTTGAACTGCCTACTGCAAACAGCTGAGTAAATAACTTGTGAGGCCTTTAGGTTTTATTAAAACGGTGGTAATAATTGACGGGCAGTGGCCAGCTCTACCAGACCGGTCTTCTCATTTTGATTTTAGCTGCAGCATTCAGAAGCTGCTTGGGGTCCCAGGTGGGTTGGAAGCTTCAATACAGGATCCAGAGCTGCTCCTCTCTCTGAAAACTCTCTTGAAGTTGCTTACTCCTGGATTGGAGAACTTCACCTAAGGTTCTGTGTTTGAATGTACCTTTGTGTCAAGGAGCATTTTTATGGAATGTTCCTGTATTAGCACAGTTAATTAGTAGAAGGCACTGTATCTATTGTTTGCGTAAGTGTTCCAATTGAGAAGCTATCACAAATTATTCATCTGTTTGTGTTTTGATTGGAGAGTTTGAATGGAATACATATTACTTAACGTCTAGTGGGTTGACCAGTTGCAACACATCTGGAATGCACAGCTCACATCTACAGTTAAAATAAGGAAAAGTTAGGGTCTAGGCTGCCTTTTTAACACATTTTGAGGGGTCTGGTCTATAAGACTTGTAGCTGAAGGACTTCTGACTGACTCCTGTTATTGAAAAGATAGTGGTGGTGCTGGGGATAATTTGTTGGAGGTTGTGCTATGAGCTACCTCAGACCTTCAGGGAGACCTTAGGATTTGGTGACCCAACTCTGGATGGAGCATGTGGACTGTAGTAACAGTATCTGGGTCTTTAACACGAGCAACAAATGGAGCAGAGGCTACAGAGAGGCAAAGCTCTGAAACCATGGAGTGAGTGCCTGTGGGGAAATGGATATGCTGTATCTGTTTGTGTTTTCGACTGGACAAACACGCAACTCCTACTCTCCCTATCCGCGCACACTCCTTATCCACCCCAAACACACTCAATCACACTCCCCTGTCTCACATATGTGCATGCATACTTTCTTCTGTCACACGCATGCACACCCACACCCACTATGTCTTCATTCTGCACTCACACACACATTTCCCCTCCGTCTCTCTCACTTAAACACATTCTCTCATGAGTATTCACAGATGGAGATTAGATAAAGTAAATGTGAGATACTGCATTTTTGCTAGAATGATCAAGCGCATGACGTAAAACAAATAATTATATAGTCTTAGGTAGTTTTTGAGGTCATGGAGATCGATGGATTGCGAGACATAATTCTTTGAACTTTGTATCACACAACAAAAATAGTGTTTTAGAACGCATTTAGCACGTTTGCCTTCGTCGCTAAGACGTTTCACTCTCGGTGTCGGTATTTTATATTGAGTTTGTACAGGACATTGATAAGGCTTCTTTTGGAGTACTGGGTCCAGTTCTAATCACTGATTCAGAGGCATTATTAAGCTTGTTAGAGTTAAAATATATTTACCGGAATGTTACTAAGAACGGAGGAATTGGGGTATAAGGAGAGATTGGATTGGATCTTATTTCCTTGGAGGGCAGAAGATCCAAGGGTTACATTATAAAATCATGAGGGATATTGATAAGGTGTTTGGCATGTTTCTGTTCCTTCGGACGGAGGAATTCAAAACTAGCGAGAATATTTTAAAGTGAGAAGAGAAAGATTTCCAAAGTATATAGAGATATTAATGTGTGTAATGAATTTCAAAAGAAGTGGTGGGTGCAGGTACAGTTACAACATCTGAAAGATGTTTGGGTAGGTACGAGAATAGGAAAGGTTTGGAGGGATCTGGGCCAAACGTAGGCTCGTAGTATTAGTTTAACAAAATGTGTGGTTCCATGTTGTTCGATTCTGTGACTATGACTCTTCTACCTTTTACAAAAAAAGTATAATGACTTTCCAATATCGGTGTCAAAGTGAATACTCATTCTTAAAAATGAATTCCCTAGTTTTAGTCACCCAACCAAGAGAAATGTCCATCAGGTATTCACCTGATACACGGTTTTCAAGATCTTGTTTAGTGCAATAGCAAAAAAATACTTACACTGAGACCTAAAATGCATATCCTTCATAATACAAGGCCTTCAACTCAGAAACAATCAAATGAGGTATCTTTGGCAGTTTCTAAATGTAATGAATCTTTTTTTTCCAGAAACAAAAAGCACTGTGGATAACAGATATAAACCCTGGAGCATTCCACTGGTTTCAGTTTTTCAACCTGAAAACCAATATAAAATTCGACACACTACGTCCTGTTGCAAAACAGGAACAAAAATAGAACTTCATGGAAAATCTCAGCGGATCTGGCAACTTCTTTGGAGGGAAATAAAAGTTAACATTTTGGCTCTGAATGCTGCCCTTCCTCAGTTTGAATATTTCTTTTTTCTTCAGTTTAGGATTCAAAACAGTTTACTTTGCATCAGGCATGATCTCAGCGATGCCCTGTACTATTTCAGTAAAACATCCCCACGATTAAACCCGATACCCTTTGTAGCATCATTCCATTTGTTTTCCTAATCATTTGCTACACATGGTGATTAACGTTACATTATTCATATAGCAGTACTCACATGTCCTTCTGTGTCACTGAGTTCTGAAATCTCTCACCATTTAAACAGTTACTGATTTTATATCCTTCTTCCAAAACACCCACTCTAATAATCCACATTAAACAGTTTCTGCTGAAGATTTTCGCACTAAACCATCCCTGTCTGTATCTCATTGCTGACTCCCTGCGTCCAGTTGTCAACGCATTGAATGATTATCTTGTTAAATTAGCTCATATAGCTTCAATCCATCAGATCATCCAAATAACTCTAACTAGTGGAGTACCTCAGAGATTAATATATATCAGTTTTCCAACCTGCAAAGCAATATTAATCTCGCAGCACTACTTCCTGTTATATTCAGGAGTCTGTTGTGCTTGCTCAGTATCTAAGCCAGTTTGAATGGCCTCGTCCTGGGCTGTGTAGTGTGTATTCGAGGACTGAATACCATTAACTCGATTCTGTCTAACTCCTTGGAGGGGCAGAATGGTCTCCCGCTGACTTATTGCCTTACTGGATGAATGTGGTCTTTGTCTACCTCTGTTGCGGCATTGAGGAGTGGATTGAGAGAACAACACAGGAGGTAGGATCATCAGTTGGCCAATCGCCCACTCAGGCCTACTGCAACTTTCAGCTCTTGGCTGATGTGATAGTGTCTGAGCATCCTCTTCCTGTCTGTTCCCAATAAACACTGACTCTGTTGTCTATCACGGGTCAGTTTAGCGCTGCCTTGAATACGTTCAATAACTCAGTATTCACTGTTCCCTGGGGATGAGAAAATCGCCAAGGAGAAAAAAATAAACTTAACTCCGTCCTAATTAGATGCCGCTTATTTTATAATATACCTGACTAGATTAAATTAAATTAGATTAACTTAGATTCCCTACAGTATGGAAATTGGCCCTTCGGCCCAACCAGTCCACACTGATCCTCTGAAGAGTAACCCACCCAGACGCATTTCCCTCTGATGAATGCACCTAACACTATGGGCAATTTAACATGACCAAACCACCTGACCTGCACATCTTTGGACTGTGGGAGGAAGCAGGAGCACCCGGAGAAAACCCACGTAGACACTGGGAGAACGTTCAAAATGTGTCAACCTCACAAAACAATCGCCACTGCTCTTGATGAACAGGAAACGACAATAAAATGTAGGAATGCACAAAAACCATTCAGCCTTTCAAACATGCACCACATTACCACTGACTATATTTTGATTAAATATGTGTCAAAACCAGTCTGCATAGCACCCTCACAAAGCCATCTCCAGATATCAAAGGATCATAAGAATCGAGAACAGAATTAGTTCCATCGAATCTACTCTGCTGCATGATCATGGCCTGTTTCTTTCTCAACCACATACTCCTCACTTCTCCTCATTACCCTTGATTCACTTATTAATCAAAAGTTTACCAAAAGACGCTATTGTGTTACTGTGTGTGCATGTTTGTTCAAATATGTGTGTCTGTGTGTCTATTTGTGCATGTGTCTGTTGTAGATTTAAGAAATTATTTTATCCTGGGCTCTTTTAAAGTTAATTTTCAGGCAGAGTTACTGATGAATCTTTCAGAGCAACTCGAGTAAATAGTTTGTGAGACCTTAGTTATTTTTAAAAGATGGAACAATAGAAGCAGCCTCAATGAGTACAGTCACGGTCTCAAAGGAGCAGGACGGATAATCGGCAGTTTGCAGCAGTTGTAGCCGGGATCTCATTAGGGTTGAACACAGTAATACATGTCGCTGGCTGCTACTCTCTCTGAATTTTCCTTTCTGGTTTGCAGGAATTGCATGTCCTGCAGTTTGTTTTTCTGAATTTTGAGCCCAGGGTGTGATTATGAGCTGTTCCCACATTGGAACAGTTACTGTTTAGTAGTAAAGTAATTTACTAAGTTTTGCTAAGTTTTCCAATTGGGTTGTTATTCCACGTCCATCTTTCTTTGATTTTGGTTTTACTATAGTATTCAAATAAACTGTGATTTGCCTAACTTCAATTAGATTGATCAATTGAATTGAACCTGGAACACGCCACATAACCTTTAAGAAAACGTTAGGTTCCAGGCTAACTTCTTAATCTATTTTGAGAGTCCTGATCAGACCTGAAACACTGTATCATGGGATCTCTTTTGTTTTGGGGACAGGCGATTAATTGAAATGGGGAATTTTCTTATGTTTAAAATAATGTAATATCGCCATCTGCTGGTTCGCCAACCCCACTGTGCAAGCGGCATGTTTCATAGAATCCATTCAGGGTTGAATTCAGACCATCCAGTTCACACTGACCGACCATAGAATGTCGCACAATCATTTCCATCCCTGTAACCCTGCGTTTCACATGGCTAACCCAACTAAGCTGCACATCCCTGGGCATTATGGGCAACTTAGCATGGCTAATCCAACTAACCTGCACATCTTTGAACTACAGTGGGAAAGTACAGAACTCATCGTCTGCTTGAGAATGCATCAATGACTGCGAATCACCCCCATTCATGCTTCACAGAATAGCCTTGGCAACAGACGAGGTAGGATCATCAGTTGGCCAATCGCCCACTCAGGCCTACTGCAGCTTTTAGAATGCTCTTGGCTGATGAGGAGTTTGTCTGATCCCTCGCAATGCTGTCCCTGAGATATTAGAGGAGGAGGTGGACATGTCTAGCATTGACCGGCTGGTACCATTGGGTCATTGAGAATGCTTTTGCACTTATCATTTGTCAGAGTGTAGAGCAAATAAAATGCAAGCAGCAGAAAGTGCACTCAAATTATCTCGTCTCCTTCCACGAATGGTTCACTGTGGAGAAGCCAGCACAATGTAGAATTCCATTTCATTAAGCAACGCAGGGATCATCAGACCAGTCCCACACAGGAATACACACTAACGCGAATACACACAGTTACACAAACTAATGCATACATGCAGATGCAGGCACACGAATAAACGAGCAGGCGCACACACAGACACACACAGATACACCGACATGAGACAAACATGGGAGTCGATGGGTATTTCTTTCTCTGTGGCAAATTCTCTCTATTTCAACAACCATGTAAGGTGGGCAACATTGTTTCCATTTCTCTGTTTGCAACCTGTCATTTTTTTTCTCTGGGTCTTTGGGATGTGTGTTGTTATTTCTGATGCTCAGAACGGTATCAGTGTATGCCATGATCACACCAGTGAGTCTGTCGGTATTTCAATTGTTCTGCAGGAGAAAGTAAGGACGGCAGATGTTGAGGATCAAAGCTGAGAGTGTGGTGCTGGCAAAGCACAGTAGGTCAGGCAGCATCTGAAGACCAGGAGAATTGGCAATATAGGCATAAGACATTCATCTGCCCTGTCTGTGATCCCGATTCTTACCTGCCCTGCTGTGCTTTTCCAGCACCACAATCTCGGCTTTGATGTCCAACATCTGCAGTCATTACTTTCTGACCTGCTGTACTTTTCCAGCACCACATTCTCTTTCAGTTATTTTGACTGGAGCCTGACACTTGTTGATGTCACCAAACCTGGACTAATTGTAAAGTGTGTGGAGGATGGAGTACAACAACAACAGGCCAACTTGGTGTAGAGTTCAGGTATATTTCTTACGACGATCAATGCAGGGACAGTGTAAGGTGATGCACTTTGGAAGGAAAGCAGGCTATACCGTTATAAACGGGGTGCAGGAACAGAAAGACCGAGGTGTATTTGATCACAGATTATTGAAGATGTCAGGACAAGTGGGGAGAGCAGTAACTATCACAGATTAGTTTCAGTATCTGAGCCATTACAGGAGGATTGTAAGAGGGAGCCTCCGTGTTCCCTTCCTGGAAGGTAGTGGTGACGATGTGCTTTGAGCCCACCCTCCTGCCCACGGAGACCGTAGGGATTCCATTTGTACCAGCTCGATACAAAAGAGAGAAGACATCAGGGCAACGGCTTCTAAGTTGTGCCAGAGGGAATGGAGCGGAGCTGCTGCTGGATTTAACGTGAGAATTACCCTTAACTGAACATGACACATTTCTAAGTTGGTGGGACGTGGATGTTTCAGAATCTCCACACGAGACATCCATGTCCTCTCCGGTTCGTACCAGAGTTCTCCCCACATGGCGGGGGAGAGGGGTTAATGTAATAGAGATCCGGCACTCGACTACCCGACCTGGCCCTTCCTGTCTCATTCCAGACTGTGCTTCCTGTATTGGGAGAAAGGGGGGAGGGAGTGTGGGGCCTGCTGATAATACTGATCTAGGTGGGGTGGGGAGCGCAACGAAGAGGTTTTCAGTGGGGGGGTCTGTCCACAGTGTTTTACACATGCAGTGTTATTAGTGTAGGAGCTATACTAGAGATGAAAGAAGCAGAGAGAGACAGAGAGAGGGAAGGTACTGCATGCAGTAATGAGAGTTATGGTGCATGAGCCTTGGTCGGGTGTAGGTGCTATAATAGATATACAGTGAGTGTGAGGGGGCAGAGAGAATACAGTGACCCTTATCCTGAAAGATCGGGGAAAGTTATTGATGCTTGTCCTGTATTGCTGGATATTTCTTCAGACTGCAGATACTGCTCTGAGATGGGTGGTGAGTTCAGACCATGCCCAGTGGGTCTGGTGGTGTGGACCCCATGGGAAGAGATTAGTCCTTGTCTGTGCTAGCCCATCCACCAGGACCTCCGTGTCGACAAGCAGTGGTGTAATTGCCCCTTATCTGCCATGCTCGGGGTAAACTGTGCAGGGCAGCTCCGAACTGAGAAAGGTCAGCCATGTGCCCCTTGGCCTTTTAAAGATGGCACCAATGCCAGGGAGCAGGGACTATCCAGGGATATCCGGGCAATGGTGACTACCTCCAGACATGTTGGTTGGTAGAATTGGGCTCGTATTGAATGAGATGGACACCATGAGGTGGGGTGGGTAGTTAATGAAGTGACTTCGATAAGTGAGCACCAGGAAACTAGCTCAGCCTCGTGAAGACGATCCCTCTGTCACACTGAACGAAAATGCCGTTGAGACAAATTATTGTTAGATTCAGCCCAATGTGTCGACGTCTGTGCTGACCCTACTACGAGTTACAAAGTGGTAGAACAAATGTTAATCCAAAACTCTCCTGAAATCACACCAATATCCTCTTCGCCCATCATTGCTCAAAGCACTAGCTCATGTTTCTGGATATGTTAAACTGTCGGCATTTCAGCATTCTGGAACTTATGATCACATCCTTCCATTACATTGTCTTTCAATCTCTCCCTCTCTGGCTATACCACAAACCTCTCCCATGTGTTGATATTGAAACTGTTTCCCCCATCATCTCTCTTTGACCGTGATTTTCACACCCAATGCACCTCTTGGCGTGGCACAAGGGATATTTGGAACTGTAAACAGATGGAATCTGCACATCCTGTCACTTTTGGCATGGGTTGCAAGTTTCCCCACAATGGGCAGGGATCTGTTACACTGTTACTGAGCAATGCACTGGGGTGGTGGAACAGTTCCATACCCTGGTCACATCTATCATCTGTGGATTATAGATGAATGCATTGCTGCCGTCTGCATATCTTTCCACTCTGGGTAGATTAGGGATTGTATTGTACAGTACACCAGTCCGGTCTGCATAGTTTTCCCTGATGAACACATATCTCATTTGGACATATAAATAAATGCACTACTGATGTATGCCCAGTGTTCCACTCTGGACCGATTGCAGGGTTGTGTTCAGCAATACACGGGCCCGGTCTGTGTCGTGCTCCATGCCGAATAGATATCTCGTCGAGGTTTATGTTGTTTGGACTGTTTCTCTGAGGTGGATTGAGAATGTGATATAACTAATGATTTCAATTGATATGGCAATGGCTTTACTTTTGTTCTCATTCCTGTGATTGGACCCTCCAAATTCTGAATCCTCCAGCCAATCCCATTCTTCAGTCGACCTCCGTTGTTCAGTAACTTGTTTTACCATGAGTAATTGTCCAGTTCTAATGTGAGTGAAACTGCTCTTTCTATTTCCCTGGCCTTTGGCGTTGCTCACCTTGGACCATCGGGATGGACCATGATAAAATAAGGTTACTCCACAGACTCAGTCCTCCAGGGGTTATAGCCCCAGCCTATATATACTCTCCGTGTAGCTCAACATCACCCCCTCCTAACACCAGCAACATACTTGGAAAACCTTTCTGCATTCTTTCAAGTTTACAACATCTTTCCTATAACAGGGAGAACAGAACTCAAGGCCGTATTACGAAAGTCGCTGTATCTAGTGTGAAGGCGAAAATGACTATTGCAGATACTGAAGATTAGTGCCGATAATGTCATGCCGGAAAAGCACAACAAGTTAGCCATTATCTGAGGAGCAGGAAACTCGATTGTTCAGAAAAAAGCGATTTCGGATGCTGCCTGACCTGTTGTGTTTTTTCGGTACCACACTCTGAACCCAGTGTATATCCCAGATGGCCTCCTTCTTCAAAGACTGCAATTTCCCGCCCCACTTGGTTGATGCCCTCCAGTGCATCTTATCCACTTCCCACACCTCCACTCCCACAAACGCAACAGGGAAAGAACACCCTGTTCCTCGCCTTCCACATCACCAAACATCCAGTTAAATGAATTATCCTCCCCCATCTGTGCCACCTACAAACAGACTCCACCACTAAAAATGTTTTTCCCTCCCCACCCCGTCTATGCTCCATAAAGGACATTCCCGGCGCGACTCCCTTGTCGGGTACATGTCACCCATCAACTAACCCTCCACTCCCAGCACCTTCCCCGGCACTACAGGAGTTATAAAACCTGCAGCTTCACTTCCAAATCACCTCCGTCCAAGACCCCAGAGGAACCTTGCACATCCACCGGATTTTAACCAGCAATTCCACACATGTCACCTACTATAGCCGTTGCTCCCGATAGTATCTCCTCTACAATGGGGAGACAGGATGCCAACTTGCAGAACTCTTCAGATAACATCTGTGGAAGACACGCACCAACCAATTACACCGTGCCATGGCAAAACGCTTTAAAAACCCCTCCCACTCCGCCAAGGACCTGGGCTCCCTCCACCACCACTCCTCAACCACACAAAGCTTGGAGGAAGAAAGTTCACCTTCCACCTTGGGACCCTGCAACCACACGGGAATCAATGTGGACTTCACCAGTTTTCTCATTTCTCATCAACCAATTATCCGAAATGTAACCTCCCAATTCAGCACAGCCCTATTGATGTGTCCTACCTGTCCATCTTTCTTCCCACCTATCCGTTCCACCCTCCTCTCCGACATATCAATCCAACCCTAACTTCATCGACCTATCATATACTCAGCTACCTTTCCCAACCCCATCACTCTCTTATTTATTTCTCAGCCACCTTGGGCCACAGGCCTCATTCCTAATGAAAGGTTTACACACGAAATGTTGATTCTCCTGCTCCTCGGATGCTGCCTGATCGGCTGTCTTTTCCAGCACCACATTCCCGACTCTGATCTCCAGCATCTGCAAACCTCACTTTCTCCCTTGAGTTAGTGTATCCAGAAATTTCCCCACGACACATCTTAAGCAGTTAGTCTGATATATTATCCCTGTCTCCTTTTATAAACAGAGTGAGAAATGTACAATCCTGCAGTTCTCTTAAAATACCCATACATTCATGGAAAAATATTTAACAATTGACCGATTTATAGTCCATCCATCAGTAACCCTCATTCATTCCATCCAGTCTGAGTAAATATTCCCTTTTATTGTGATATGATATGTAATGTAAGGAAATGATTAACTGAACTTGTTTGTACAGTGACTATGAATAACGTCAGTCTCCACGGATTGTAATTATCCAGTTGAGCATTTCCAACTTTTAATCATAAATGGGCTCTGTTCAATGTGTTATCACACAGTATGAGTGGGAGCATCACCAACAGTACGAACAGGGACCAATAGCTGCAGACAGAGTGCGAGGAGAGATCAGAATCTGAGAACATTAGACTGGAATGTTCATATAAGGGACAAGAGTTTAACCTATTTGGTTTGGTATCTGTCGACCAATTCTGATTGGTTGTCATTATCATCCTGGATCTATTATGCTCTTCGCATCATTCAATATTTTTATTCAACACTCCTGTCTACCGTTGGTGTCCCTGGTAAGTCTCACTATCCAGATATTTTTTTCTATAAACCAGTTCCGATTGCATTGATGTTGCTTCATATAGTCTAAACCTCTTGCCACCAATAGTGTTCCTGTTGATTCTTTGAATCCAGTTCAATTCCTGTCTCCCTCCTTGCATCTCGCTGTATTACCCATGGGTCTCTACATTGACCGACTCTGTTTCAGTTGTGAACCATTGTCTCTCTGCCCTTGCTATTTAAATATCGGGAGTGTTGAGGTCATTGTCCTTTATTATGTTTACAAACTCCATTTCCTTCCTGGGATTCCATCCCATCCCTAGCCAATATAATTTATTTTTATTCATTTCTTGGACTTGGACATCGCTGGCTTCCCAGCATCGATAGCCCATCCCTATTTACTCTTGAGACGGTTGTTGTAAGCTGCCTTCTTGAATTGCGGCAGTCCACTTTCTGTCAGTTGACACATAATGTCGGTAGGGAAAGAATTCCAGGATTTTGACCGAAGAACTGTGAAGGCACACCGGTATATTTCCACGTTAGGGAAGTGAGTGGTTTGGAGGGGAACTTGCAGGTGGTTCCTGAAACAGACGAGTCCCAAATTTGATTATCCCTTTGGCCATGAGCTGATTTCTGACACCATGCCCTGACCATTGTTAACTTTATCTACTCACTGGTCCAGAATATACTTCAGTGGCTTGACTCATCTGCTGTTTGAACCTTGAGCTGTGAAATACAGACTTAATGATGACAACAATGTGCTACTGACACCTCAGGTTGAAACCTGCAGAAACAAATCTGATTAGAACTCAGACCAAAATCCCATCCATCTCACATTCCTAGGCACGCTGATCTATATCGCCATTGTGACCGCAAATGCCTCTACTTTATTATTGTCAATCACTTTAATTCATCTCTTCATGAAACTTCCCTCAATTTCTTTGTATCGATTATCCAAATCTCTGCTAGTTGTTCATATTTAACCTGGTTTCCTTCATGTATATTTTCTCTCCCGCAATGATTTTTGCATTCAACCACACCAAATGCACCACACACAGACACACATACGCACGCAGCCGTGCGCCTGCACATTCACACGCACGCACACATACACATAAACAAACACAAACACACACAAATACATGCATCAACGCGCACATGGACACCTTCCCTTATAATGGCCCAGTGGAGGTAGAAATCCTCCTCTTATAGACAGTAATCTGATGTGTGTATCGTTACTATATGATAGGAACGTCTTGTAATGCATCCCATGCTGGGCAGATAGTGCAGTTTACAGACCAACACACTAGCATAATCTGCACAGCTCTCCGTTTGGGTTTGTCATCTTGCTCTAACTTATGTTGTTTGAAATGTTTTGTGAAGCAGATTCAGAATTTGATAGAACAAACCATTTCAGCTCATCTGAAAATACCTTTATTCAATGTTCTCAATCTTCTAATTTTGCTCTCAAAGGATTCACTCCACCAGTTAGTCCCACTGCCCTGTCTTTTTCTTCATATTTCTACAACATGTTGACAGGTACTTTACTATCTGTTTCTGTCTTTAATGTGAATCTCTCTGACCCTCTGTACCTTTCCGTGGCCTTGGTTTGTGGTTCCATCGTGTATCACTGCTGGCATTGTGAAGCTAAGAAACAAGGAAATGGTGTGTATCAGGCTGTTGTTCACTTCCAGTTGTGTCCCATGTGGTGTTCCATGGACAGTGGGGTGTATGTCAAGCTGTTGTTTATTTGCATCCCTATCGGAGGAGGTATCTGAAGAGTATAAGAAGGTGAAGCAAACCATCTGAGTTGCATATGAACTTGGGCCAGAAGTCTACAGACAGTGTTTCAGGAATCTAATAAAGGTCCCTGGTTAAACGTGCATTGAGTTTGAAAGAATCAAACAAAGCAACTTTGAAAGGTGGGCAAGGATATTGAAAACAGAGCAAAGTTATGGCACTCTTTGAGAAATTCCTATTTCGAAGGAGTTCAAAACTTCACTTCCTGCAATAGTGAGAACTCGTGTAGCAGAGTAGAGAGTTACAATGGCAAGATTTAAAGCTGAAATGGGTGATGATTATGAGTTTATCCACAAATCAAAGTTTGGAATTCATGAGGGATTGAGACGGGTGTGTGAGATCTTCTTAAAATATCTACCTGTAAGAGTAACGTTTACTAGCATAGGCCAGGAGTAGTGGGTAAAGAGGTTGCAGCATTAAGAGGTACAAAAGCGTGTAATTCTTTTATACTGAGACATGAGGAGACATGTTATTGAGAAGGATTGTTGGAGAGATGAGAAGTGCTCCATTACGTCACGTGTGGTTGGAGTGTCCGGCGAATCCATCAAAAGAAATTTGTCACAATTGGGAAGGAGACTTTGGGCTCGGTGTTGGTGCTACAACATTTCAGAATTTAAATTGCCAATAACGTGCCTGAGACGAATCTATGTATTGATCATAATGCTGAAACCTTTTGGAGAAATTTAGGGATAAAACGTCTAGTCTGTTCAATTTGGAATCTATACAGGTGACTGGGCGTGAAACTGTACTTGCAGACAAGTTGTTGAGACTTGGATGTAGAAAAACAGGCATTCTGTGGCAGGAGTAAACTGGCTGAAATACAATGGAGTTCTGAATGTTTGCATGCTTAGTGTCAAAGTCTTATATAAGTATTATAGCCTAAATAGTAAGAATAATGCGTTTAAAATGAAACCGCCGTTGTGTATTGATGGTTCATTTTACCAAAGTCGGTGTATGTGACGATACCATCATTTTAAAAATGAAAAGTTCTCTTGTATTTTTTGAAGGGACGTCTTAAAGGCTGAGATGCCGATCCGCCACCTATAAAAGACTGAAATAGACAACTGAGGAGACCTTTATGTTAAGTTAAAATGGTGGTTACAATTGAAGGGCAGTGGCAATCTCTCCCAGACCAGGTCTCCTCGTTTTGTTTTTAGCCGCAGCATTCAGAAGCAGCTTGGTGTCCCAGAAGGGTTGGAAGTTTTAATACATAATCCCCAGCAGCTATTCTTTTTGAAAACTCACTTGAAGTTGCTTCCTCCTGGATTGGAGTACAGCACGTACGATTTTGTGCTTGAATTTACCTTTTTTGCCCAAGGGGTACGTTTATGGGATGATCCTCTATTAACACAGTTTATTAGTAGAATGCAGTTATCTATTGTTTGTTCCAATAGAGAAGCTATTCCAACTTGTTCTTCTCTTTGATTGTGTTTTGATTAGAGCATTTGAATTGATTGTATTTTGTTTAACTTTGAGAGGGTTGACCAGTGGCAACACATCTGGAACACATAGCTCACATCTATGATTAAAATAAGGAAAAGTTAGGGTCTGGGCTGTCTTTCTAAAATATTTTGTGGTAGTCTGGCCTGGTTCAAATCACTTGAAGTTGAGTGGCTTCTGATTGTCTCTTATTATTGAAAAGATGGTGGAGGTGCTGGGGACGGTTTTTCGAAGTTGTTCTGTGATTTGCCTCAGACATTCAGAGAGACCTGAGGATTTGGAAACTTGGCTCTGGATGGAGCATGGCGACTGTAGTTATAGCATCTTGGTCTGCAACATGAGCAACAAATGGAGCAGAGTCTGCAGAGAGGGGAAGCTCTGAAACCATGGAGTGAGTGTGAGTGGGGTAAGGGATCTGCTGCATCTGCCCCAGATGTTCCAGGAACAGCTTCCCAAGCTACACCTAACTCAATAGCAGAGTGTGAGGAGACCCTGACTGAACAAGGAGCTGGTAACGGAGTGGTGTCCTCTCCTTCAACACGTCCTGAAACTTCACACCAGGGGGAGGATGGTGCTGTCAGTGGCTGTTAGGGTGACAGTTTCATTCAGCTTCTATGTTCTCATCACCAATGTCACCATTCAGTAACAAAGGATATATATGCTGGTTGAGGTGAATGCTTTCTCCCTCAGCAAGGAAATGCCACGTGTGCCCATGTTTTCCCAGTATAGCAGGATTCTTGATGGCATACATGGTTGTTTGGGGTCCTAATATCGGTCGCGAGGGTTAGAGGAACTGAAGGAACTCTCACCTCTTTAATATTACAGTGTATCCATGCACAGTACGTCTTGTTAGAGAATACCCACTGACTTGGCAGCAGCCGCAGCATCTTCTTTCAGAAGCAGTCAGCCATCCCCATTGGCGTTGTGTCTCCATTCAGAAAGAAATGTTAGCCTCTCTGCTAAAGGCTGTCGCCTTGATATACGGCTCAAAACACCCGCCCCCTCACTACTCCCCACCGCCAACTAATCACACCAAACTATCCCGTGCGTACTGAGAGCAATGGGGCCACTGAGAATGTCAGGCAGCAGACCATCAGGGAGACAGCCCAACACTTCCCATGTCTAAATGGGTCAGAGTGAACCCTCCAGAACACACTGTATCACTATGCTCTGCAATCCCTCTCCATTTCGGTAACATACTGCCTTCTATTCTTCCTGGAAAAAAGCTGGCAAGTAATACATTCCATTATATTCCACTTGGCAAACAATTATTCATTGACTTTATCTTTCATATCAATTTGCAGACTCTCCACATTCTCTTGATAACTTAATGCCTTGCTAACTTTAGTGTCATTACCAAACTTAGTAGCAGTACATCTGTTCTATCGTCCTGATCATTGATACAGAGTGTAAATAGTTGAGGACCCAGCACTGGTCACTATGTGACTCCACAGGTTACGTTCTGTCAAACTGATTGAGACTGATTTATCCAGAGTCCCTGCTTTCTATTTGATAACAAGTCCTCCCCCGTTGCCGTGGGGCACAGTCGAAGGGCTGAATAGGAAAGAGGAACAATCCAGCCCCTCAAGCCTGTTCTGCCACTGAATACAATCATGGCTGTTGTAATCGCCGGTTCAGTTCCATTTCCCTGCCTACTCTCCATACCCCTTCATTTACTCAATGTCCCAGCATCCCCTGCACACTGGGGCAGTGAATTACACAGATTCACACTCCTTTGAGGGAAATAAGTTCTCCTCACTCTTCTTTTAAATCTGCTCTACCTAATTCTAAAACTACGATCTCTAGCTTCAGTCTGCCTCACATGAGGTAATGTCCACTCCACACCGACATTGTGAATCATCATTAATATCCTCCAGACCTCAATGAGGTCTCTTCTCATTCGTCTGAACCCAGAGTGCATCAGCCTGAACTGCTCAAACTCTCTTGGAAAGATAAATTCATCCCTGGAGTCAAGCTAATGAGCTTGTTATGAACTGCCTTCGTTGTAACTACATCCCTCCCGCAGTCAGGGAAACAAATCTGAACGCAGTACGTCAGCATCCGTCTCACTAATACCTTGCAGAGTTACAGTAATTCTTCCCTCCATTTATACTCGATTCGTTTACAAGTAAATGCTGAAATTGCACTGCTTTTCTCATTCCCTGCTGTACCTGCATGTGAGTTTTCTGTGATCTGCACAAGGACACCAAGAAGCATCTGAAAGTAAGCACTCTGAAGTTGCTCTCCATTTCCATAACATGTTGGTTTCCTCTGATCAATGTGGTTAATTCCATATTATCCACGTTAAACCTTAGCTGCCAGATGTCGGCACATTCATCGAAACTGTTCATGTCCATTTGTAAATTTTCTAAATCTTCATTACATCAACCTACTTTTCCACTTGTTTTAGTGTCAGCTGAAAATGTAAACGTATTGTTTTCTCTCCTCTCATCCAATTAATACAATGGATGGTACATTGTCGGGACATGTGGTCTGAGCTCTGTGGAACCAAAAAAGTTGCTAACCATTAACGAAACAACTATTCCATCTCTCTGCATTTTATTGGCTCACCAGCCTCTATCCGGGTGAATAACTTTCTGCCAAACCCATGTCCTCTTATGTTAAAGCTTAATATTTTGTGCAGCATTTGATCAATGTCTTTTCAAAGTCCAGGTACTTTACTTCTCCAGGATCTCTATTGGCTACTTTGCTTGTCATATCTTTAAAGAACTCGAGCAAACAAATCCTTAAAAAAGCATGCTGATTCTGATATATTCTGATTCGACTTTGCAAACCCCCTTAATTAATTAATAATGGATTCTTGCAATTTCCCTTAATTCCCAAGAGTTTGCTCACATCCTTTTATTGACAAATGAAGATGACTATCCTCATTCCTAACCTTTCTTGTAACCTCTACGTTCCCATTCCCGTGTTCCTGTGTAACAGGCACAAAGCTTTAAAAGATCTGCTCCAATCGCTATGTAATAGGCATGAGTGTCTGAATAGATTCACTCAGTTCCTGGTTTGCACACTCAATGGGCTGAATGTACCCATGGTGTTCCTACATTATAGTCTCGATGGTTGGAATGCCCTGATTTACAGATTCAAAATCTGCTTCTACTCCTCCTGATAATACGTCAGAAGCCTGAGGGCTTGTGAAATCTGTTGCTGTACAACATTTTGGAATGCTGAACGGTCTTTTCATATTCCTTCATAACAGGCTCGAGATAGTGAACAATCATCTCCTGCATCCCTGAAATGGGATCGAAGGAGTGATTTGTCTCTCCTGTTCCCATGCAATATATACATGGGTGAATCGCCTCTTCCTTTCCATAACAAGACTCAAATAGTTTTATCTCCTTCTTTAATTATCGTGCTGAATGGCATCCTATTATTCAACTGTTCCAGTCTCTTCCAGTTCCTGTGTTAGAGATTTGAGGAGGCTGAATGAACTGATCCTTCTTGCTGCATAACAGGATACCAGTGCCTCATGACCTACTCTGCCTGCAGTGTTATAGACTCAAGGAGCTGATTGGCCTCCTCCTGTAAATGTATAGCAGGCTCCAGGGGCTGAATAACCTCGTCCTGTTCTGCTGTAACAGGGTCGAACGTCTGAATAACCTTCTGCCATTCCTGTGTAATAGGCTGGAGAAGTGAATTTGGCTGTGTAATTGACTTCTGTTGCTGACTCTTACGGTGTTCAATGTAAAAATAGGATCACCTTTTATTTTGTAAACTCTAATGCGTATTGGATCAACCTGATCATCCTTTCGTTATAAGATAACACCTTCATTGCAGGAGTTAGTTGAGCGAATAAACTCTGAGCTGCTTCCAGTGAAACAATAGCTTTTCTTCAGTGAGGCGACTACATCTGTACACACTACTCCAGATGTGATCGGATTATGATCCTTTACAGCATCGTCAGCACTTTCCCAGCCTGCTGTAAAGTTCTCACCCAGGTTAGAGCAGTCTCAGCTGTCTGGGGGAATGCATAGCATTGTTGAACGATCATTATCATTCCCTACTCCACCAGCACAAGGAGGGATCTGGTGAAAATGTCACAATGACACTTGAGAAAAAATAACAATGTGACGAAATTAACTTAACGTCCAAATGGGCTTCACCAAATACCTCACCTGAACCTACAATTAATCTCCCCAGAGGCCACATCAATTAGATTCCACGTGATCTGGTAAGGTGAAGCTTAGAAACAGCAAGAAGAAGCATAGATTGATAAGAGTTATATATCAAAGTGGAAGTTGCAGTACAAATGTTGGGTATGTTATAAAACAGGAAATTAAATACCCAGCTTAGTGGGTACCACAGTAATAATGAACAGTTTCAAGCTACATCTAAACTGTGATCACCCACGTGAATGATAATGCTGGGAAAATGGATTTCATTAGCGTATTTGAGATGGTTTCCTTCAACACTATGTTGGGGCACTGAGGTAGAGGTAAGGCAGTTTGAAACTGATGTTATGTGATCAGAAGAGCTAATTGAAAATCGTGCTGAAAAGGAGGTTTGGGAAGTAACCTTAACATATTCAATTTTATATGACGTCTGAATATAAACAGTTTTTTAAAAATTTGTTTATAATCCCGAGTCGTGCAAGTCACGAAAGTACAAAGGGCACATTAGATTCAGTGAATTGGAGAAGTATATGAAAAAGATGGAAGACAGGCAATGGTTGTTGTTTAAATAAACACCTTGAAAGGTACAATATACACATGTCCACCACGTTTCAAACAGCAATGGGATAACGCGACTTAACAACAGTTAACAAAAGAAGTTAAAGATTGCATTAGATCAAAGAAAGCAGCTCAGGAAATTGCCAGATATTGTGAAAGGCCATGGCGTCAGAGACATTTGAGGACCAATGAACTGCTGAGGAAGTTTCAAAAAATGCAAACGAACAAAAAAAATTAGGATGACTGATCGCTTCTCTCGATACTTCATGGGAAAGTGTAGGCAAGGATACATGTGGAATGGTAAATATAGAAACAAGATAATTCCTTGCAAGAACTAGGAAATTATAGAGAACCTAAACAGCTGTTTTCATGTCAATCTTATTAGATGCAATATTAACTGACGGAGAAACTAAGTTTGTGTTCTCCAATGATTTACAAAATGAATGGAGATCGCAGTGAAGCTTAGAAACTTCACACAGAGAGACGGACTGACACAGGGGCATGGAGACGTGCTGCCAGGCAAGGTTAGGGGGAATCCCAAGATGCTCTCCATGTACATCAATCAGAACAGAATAACCAGGAAACAACTGAGGCCCATTAGAGACCGAGGGAGCACGCCATGTGTGAAGCTGGAGAACACTGATTGATTGTTACATGAAAACTCCTAACTGTTTTGCTTGGGAGAATGAGGATGCAGGGACAGAATTCAGCAAGATGGATTGAACAGATCTTGAACAGATTGATATAAGGTGCGAGCAGGGATTGGACGCTTTGGCTGGCATAAAATTGCCAGGTCTGAATGAGTTGTATTACAGGCTGCTGTGGAGACAAAGGACAAAAGAGCCTGACTGAAATGTTTAAGTCGAATCTGGATACAGGGAAGTTGGAGATGCCAGATAACTGGAGAACAACAAATGCAGTCCCACTTTATGGGAAGATTGCTGAAAATAGACCGGGGAATTGTCGTCCAGTGACTAGTGGATCAGTGTTCAGAGAAGTGTTGGAGGAAATAGGAAAGGAGACAATTGACCTCCATTCAGAGAGGCAAGGTTTGATCAGGAATAGTCAGCATTACATCATCAGGAGGAAGTTTTACAAAATGAAATTTATTGTATATTTTCGAGCATGTTGTTCATATGGTTTTACAGCAAAGCCTTTGACCAAGCCTCATATGCGAAATTTATTTTTTAAAAACTCATGATATCAAGAGTAACTTGGTGAGTCACATCAAACATTGTCTTCATGACAGGGGATAGAGGGTGCTGGCGGAAGGTTGTTTGTGAGCCTGGAGACGAGTGTCTACCGTGTACCACAAGGATCAGTGCAGTGTATCTTATTATTTGTGGCATTAATTAGTGAACTAGATAGATGTGAATGTGTGTGTGGGGGGGGGGGCAGTTTAATTAAGTTTGACTTTGTCACAAAGATTGCCTGGTGGTTAGCACTGAGGAGGAAAGCCTTATGTTACAGGAAGATAATGAGGGAATGGTCAGATGGTCAGATGGAATGTAGCCCTGATATATTTGTGGCGATGTACTTTTGAAGAAGGAACCAAAAATGGGGGTATGCAATGAATGGCAGAATACTGGGAAGCTGAGAGGGCGTTTCTCCATAGATCTCTGAATGTGACTTCAGGTTAATAGGTTAGGGAAAAGGTGGGGACTGCAGATGTTTGAGATCAGAATCAAGAAGTGTTGTTCAGGAAAAGCACAGTCGGTCAGGCAGCATCCAAGGCCTTGTGCTGAAATCCCAAGCCCAGTGAACAAAATCAAATATTATGGGGTTGCGGCAAATATTTGGACCAGGTTTCAGAATGGGACAACTGGCAGGAAAGAGTGAGTTGAATTTTTTGATTTTGATTTAATGAACAGGTGTATTTTACAGGAGAAATACAATAAAATAGAGGGAGAAGCATTCACTTGTTGCCACAAAGTGGTGTCATTTTGAATAATTGAAGACAAACATAGAATACAGCCTGAAGAGAGTTTATGGGTTGTGAGGCAGCTCCTCACCTTCGACCTCTCCTGCAGCCCAATCGCTCCATGACAGCTTCATCCCCAGCTACACCAGACCCCAGCAACTTCGAACTTGCTAATCCTCAGGCGCCATCTTAGTCACTGGGCAGATATTCCTCCATCACCAGCTCATTGCACCCCCCCACCCCCCCGCCAGACAGTTCCAATGTCAGAGACATGTCTCTTACTGCTGGGCCCACCTCATCGATGTTACCATAATGGCCTTCCACTGTCCGCTTCATCGCCACCCAATGCAGGACCCAACTAACAACAAGTCTCCAATCTCCAGGCATTATCTTTTGCTGCTGGACCCTATCTCACTCACGTTGACTCTGCTGATATAGCAGCTGCCAATTCCAGGTCATGTGCTTGGTCATGAAAATTAGGTAAGGACTCTGTCTCCTCCGCACTGGTCTCACATTGAGATCAAAACCCTGAGTCCAGCTTGAGGTCAGTATATTCCAGAAAGAAAAGTAGAGGAGAAAATAAGAAAAAGAAAGCAGGTCAGAGTGCACAAGCTCCAGCAAAGGAACTCTTGGACCCGGGGACACAGGAATAAAAGGATCCTTTTATTGGAGATGAAGGTTCGTGGAGTATCACAGGAATGTGTCCTTGGGTCTCAGCTATTCGCAAACATATCAAACATTTCGTTGACGGAATCAATTGCAATGTATCTCAGTCTGCTGTAGGAGAAATGAATTGAGGAGATCCTCGGCCATGATGCGAGCGTGGGAGGCTCATGGTGTTGAATGACCTACTCCTTTCCCAATGTTTCTATGCAGTCTGTTGGAAAGCTCAGTCAATGTTATCAGAAGCTCTCAGATGTTAGGAAGGAGGTCCGTTCAAGATTGGCAAGCCTGTGTTTCCCTTTTCTGATGCAGAAGCTGGTGCTGGGTGTTCTGTCCGGTTTTATCCTTTAAGACTTCGGAGCAGTTTGATACAATTAAGTATCTTGCTTGGCCATTTCAGAGACTATTGACGAGTAAATCAAATGCCCATGTGTCTGGAGTCACTTTTACGCTGGATCAGGAAAGCACGGGAGATGCACTTCTGGAAAGTACACTGGGGAAGCAAATTGGTGTGTATAATTGACATTGGCTTCAAGGTCATTATTACTGACACAAGATTTTAGGTATCGGTATTTTATGAATTGTTATTAACTTCCACCAGCTGTCAGAGCATTAGCCTGGTCTGGATTAGAAATCCAGTGATATTTCCATCTCCAAATAGGGGCCTATCGCAAACCACACTGAACAGTTTATTTCTGTGCTGCTTGACAACTTTGTCAAAAAGAACTCCCAACAATTTGACCGTCATGATGGAATTGAGGGGGTGATGTTGGCAATACTGCAATTATTCTCCTCTTAAGAGACTTGTCATAGTTGAGTAATTTTCCACATTACCAGATAGATATCAGAGTTGGAACTGGAATGAAACAGCTTCCCCAGGGACACGGCTTGTTGTACATTGCCTTTGTCATATCTATTGTGTTGATATGTTTCTTCATGTCACGTATAGCGAATCGGATTGTTTGTGAACTGCCATCTGCAATTCTGTGGGCATCCTGACGAGGTGAGGTAAATCATTGACTCAACACTTCTGGCTGAGTGTGGCGCAGATAACTACATGCTTGTCTTTTGCACTGATGTGCAGTGCTGTTGCATTATTAAGGAGGGGGACATGTGTTAAGCCCATTCCTGCACTGAGTTATTTAATCTATTTTTATACCCTCATTCTACTGAGGGTCTCTCCATGGTGTCACACTTACAATTTGTCTCATTGCCCAACACCCTTTAACATAATCATTTCAATCCTTTTCTTTCCAGTATGTGCTATCTTCTGTGTTTAGAGTGAACGCATGTCCCTCTGTTTCTCTCTCTGACTAACAGGAAGAACTCTATAGTTTCAGTGATGCCAGCTTTACGTCATTGCAGACACGGAAACTGTGCATCGTATGTTATCTTATCTTTCACCTCCCAGTATATGGCGTTCCAGGTTGAACAGAACGTTTGAGCCACGTTGACACATATTTGAAATGTGGCGAAAAGCAGAAATTGCTAGAGAAATTAAGCAGGTCTGGCAGAATCGGTGGAGTGAAAGCAGAGTTGATGATTTGGGTCCAGTGACCATTCTTCAAGGCTCAGCGTTTTTTTTCTGTTCTCGTTTCAGATTTCAACTTTCTAGTTATTTGTTTTATGGAAAATGTGCTTTTCTTTATTTCTGGAGAAACACAGCAGATCTGGCAGCATCTGCAGGGACGAAAATCTCAGTTAGTGTTTCATGTCCAGTGTGACTACTCTTCAGAACAGAAAAGGATTGGAAAATGGGTTTTTTAATTCCTTGACAGAGGTAGAAGAGGAGTGATGGGAAACAAGATGGTGTGGAGGCGCAATGCCACTGACAAATGGACTTTTATTTCTGATAAAAGAGAATCAAATGTAAAATGAGTATCAGTTAGATTGCGAAGGGGGGAAAAGGGTTCCTTAATTAAGTGCAAGACAAGCGATTCAAAAACAGGGCAGGTTCATTGGGAGAACAGGATAAAGAATGTGTGAAGAATGGAGAACGGCCATAATGCAGTCAAGCTGTGGAAGTGTGGAATTCAATAAAAACTCCTTCAGGATAGAACGTACAAGGTCTAAAGTGAGGTGTTACTCGAGGTTGAGTTTTGCTTCTTTGGAGCATTACAGCAGCTCAGGACTGAAATATTAGCATGAGAGCAAGGTAAGTTATTGAAAATGGAAGCAATGAGAAAGTCAGGGTTATTCCCACAGACAGAGTGGGAGTGTTCCTCAAAACAATTTCTGTTTGGTCTTCCCAATGGAAAGGAGACTCCTTTATGAGCAGTAATGACAGGAGACTGGATTGAAAGAGGACAAATGAAATGCTGCTTCATCTGGAAGGTGTGTATTGGGTTGTTAAGAAATAACGAATGTGTCCACGATCTTTTCAAATGTCCAAATTTACTTCTTCTTATCCTTAGCCAAGTTCGACAGGTTGGAGAGAATAAGTACTGTAGGTGCGGGAGGCCAGAGTTAATAAACTCACAGCAGACCAGACAGAATCAGAGGAGCGGCAAATGCAATATTTTGATCTTAGACCTTTCGTCAGAACTGGTGAGGGGGAGGGGAGCCCAGACATGGAGTGAAGGGCGGTGGATAGGTATGGTGGTGGAAGGTGCATGCAGGTATGAGGTTATTGTGATTGGTCAGTGGGATGGGTGGAGAGGATACATGCAGGTATGAGGTTACTCTGATTGGACAGAGGGAAGGGTGGAGCGGATATGTGAGTGAGAAGATGGACAGGTGGGTATGGTCAGGCAAAAGGGACATTGGAAAAGGCTATGGGTGGAGGAATGTTGAAGCGGCTTCAGTCAATATTGAGGCCACTGGACTATCAGCGTCCAAGGTAAAGTCTCAGGTGGCGTTCCTCTGACAGAGGACAACTAAGGATAAGCATGTCGCCAGAAGATTGGGAGGGGGAATTAAAATTTATGGAAACTGGAAATTCGGATTGGTTGTTTCGTGCAGAGCACTAATGCTCCACACAGAGCTGATCATGACCCATCGAGCTCATCTCCAACTCCCAACGTGGTCTCCTCTATGTGGTGGAGATCAGTTGGAGATTCAGGGACATATTCATGGAACATCTGCTCTCTGCTCTCTGCATGCTTTAAGCAACCCAACATTCCAGTTGGCATTCATTTCAATCACTCACCCGACCCACCCACCGTGGTCATCCGGCCACAGGTCCATTCTTGGCCTCCTCCACTGTCAGCGTGAGGCCAAACGGAAACTGGGGAACACAATCTGATGTTTCAGCTGGAGACCTTACAGCTCAATGGTCTCAATATTGACTTCACTAGCTGCAAAATCTCTCCACCCACAGCTTTATCCCATGTCTCCCTTCCCGAACCTGACCAATGCTGTCCATCTTCCCATTCGTATATCTGTTGCACCCTTCCCACTGCCCAATCACAATAATCCCCTGCCTGCATCCCCCTATTGCCATCCCACCTACCCTTCCACCAGTCCCACGCCCCTCCCTCTATTTGCTTCCCGGTTTCCCTTCCCCAGCCCCAATCCTGATGAAGTTTTTCAGCCTGAAACGTTGACTTTCCTGTTCCTAGGATGCTGTCTGACCTGCTGTGCTTTTTCAGCTTCATATGTATTGGCTACATCGTTGCACGTTGAGACCTTATCAGCAACAGATTTTATTGTGCTTTTTATGCATTCTTTTTTGTCTGTTTACTGACAAGCTTATTTCAACATTCTCACTGCAGGATCTAAGGAAAATTCTTTTTGTCACTAATGCTCCTGTCTGTTTCGAACTGATTTCCTTTGTTTTAACCGGACTTTGAACTCTGCTGTTCACAATGGCATTGCAAATGTAACTCCTGCTATGCTGTAGCTTAAGCACGCCATTTCCATTATATTTCACAACTTCCTTGTTCTTATACTCCACGCATCTATTCATAAACCCAAAGATCCTTGAAGTCCTTCTATAATTTCCTGTCTTCTGTGTCCCTCGCTCCTAAAGGGCGGCACGGTGGTACAGTGGTTAGCACTGCTGCCTCACAGGGCCAGGGACCTGGGTTCAATTCCCGCCTCAGGCGACTGACTGTGTGGAGTTTGCACGTTCTCCCCGTGTCTGCGTGGGTTTCCTCCGGGTGCTCCGGTTTCCTCCCACAGTCCAAAGATGTGCGGGTCAGGTGAATTGGCCATGCTAAATTGCCCGTAGTGTTAGGTAAGGGGTAAATGTAGGGGTATGGGTGGGTTGCGCTTCGGCGGGTCGGTGTGGACTTGTTGGGCCGAAGGGCCTGTTTCCACACTGTAAGTAATCTAATCAAAACAGGGAGTTTACGTTTACCAGTCCTCCCTCACTCCAAAGTTTCCTGAAAGATCACCAGCAATGCCTCCACAATTACTTTCGATATCTCTTTAGAACGACGAGGTGCTGTCCAACTGGTCTCGCTGATTGATCCCATTTCAACTTCCCCAGCACCTTCTCCTTACTGGTGGTTACTATACTTACCTCTCACCCCTGACTGTCTTGAAGTTCTGGCATTTTGCTGGTGTCATCCACCGTGGAGACTGATGTAAAGTATCTATTTAATTCCTCTGCCATTCGATTGCTTCCCATAACTACTCAAGCCTCATTTTCCAACAGTGATTTGTTTGTTTTTTTCTCCCTGTCTTCCTTGCTATATATCTAAAAATCGCCTTCAATATTCTTTTGCACGATTAAGAAGCATAATATCATATTTCAACTTCTCCTCCCATTTGCTGTTATTAGTTTTCCGTGCTGGAATTTGTAGGCTTCGTAATCCTTTGGATTCCCAATAATCTTCACTACATTGTGTGCGTTTTCTTTTGTTATGTTGTTCCTGAGTTCGTTATCATTCACGGCTGAATTCCTGATGTGCTGTTGAATTATCTCCTGTCATTGCTGCTTCACCATCTTCCCGTGCTCAGCTACCCTTTCGACTAATTCTGGACAACTCCTCCTTCATGTCCTTTTAGTTACATTACTCAATGATAAGACATCACAACCAAAAGTGAGCAATAGATGTAAACTGAAGGAGGGACGCCTGAGGCATGCGGCAGAAAGAACGATTGGAGGATTTATTAACTAGATCAAAAGAGAGATCGAGAGAGACAGAGAGAGAGAGTATAGATATAGATAAACAATAGAGAAGTCTACATGACTGATAGAAGTAGATGTACTTCTGTATTTGGTTTGACAATTCATTTGTACTGTGGTTCTTTGTATAGTTTATGTGCAACAGATTAATATGTTGAAATGTGGGTCTAATGTCAGAAGTTTAATCCCCATCAATATGACAGGCAACAGTTGTTGACAGAACCCAGCAGGCCAATGTATATGTTTCCCGGTGGAAAATGGATTAACTGAAATAAATTGGGACACCAGAAGCAGGAATTTATAACATACATCATGATAAGAACAGACATTAGGTCTGGGAATGTAAGGAAGAGCCAGGAGGCAGAGGGTAGGTTGAGAGAAGGGGAACATAACATCTCAACTGAAGACTAAATAACATATTTATGTTTTATGCATTTTGCACATCCATGCATATTTTTTGTTAATTATGTCTCTCTTGTTCATTTTGAATATGGTGCACACATATGAACAATCTTATCAATCTGCACACACACACACACACACACACACACACACACACACACACACACACACACACACACACACACACACACACACACACACACACACACACACACACACACACACACACCAATCATTGTTCGGCCATTCCATTTCAAATTATCCTGTTTTATTTACACTGTCACCTGTCATTCTTTCTTCCGAATATAGGGAGTGGGGGGATGTCACTTTACTCCTCATTAGTCTCCACAGTCACTGTATTCTATTTCATTCTGTTTCTTATGAAAAATGCATACTGTGTCTGACCCTTGAATCCCGATAAACAGGTCATTTTAAAAAGATTCCCTACAGTACAGAAACAGGCCCTTCAGCCCAACAGATCCACATCGACTCTTCTAAGACTAATCCACCCAGACCCATTCCCCTACCCACTATTCACCCCTGACACTATGGGCAATTTAGCATGGCCAATTCTTCTAACCTGCATATCTTTTGACTGTGGGAGGAAACCGTAGCACCCGGAGGAAACCCACGCAGACACGGGGAGAATGTGCAAACGCCACGCAGACAGTTGGCCAAGGCTGTTCAGTAAACAAAACATTTACTTTTGGGCTGAGGCTACAACATCTCTAAAAAAGAAAATGCATACAAACTGTGCAAAAAGATGTTTGCACCTTTGCAAGCAAATTATTGAATTACATTGTGTAAACGATAATTAACTGATAAAAGATGTGAGATTATAATTGAGCGAAATCTGTAGCACTGCAAGAGAATAACAAGCGATTACATTTAACTTGTGGATTATCGACTAACATTTATTATTTCCAGAAAAAGATGGCGATTTTGTGATAAATTGCATTTTCCCCATGATATATGATACCCAATAGTTCACGTACCAGTGTGGAGACCCCATGTTGGTTGAGAGGGAGCTCCAGGCTCTGAATGAATTCTCACCGTCTCAATGTGCAGTTGATTGTGCATCTGCATTGTTCATAAATCTATCATAAATAGTTCGCCATTCCCACCAGTTTCTGACATCTATGCAAAAATGTCTTCTCGGAGATAGAATGCATTTCCTTGAGACTTGGCACAAACCATTCACCTTTACCCGTCACGTTCAGCAAACCAAGTTAAAGTGACACATATGCACCACGAGCAAAGGAACCAGGAGGAACAACATAGAGCAGTGTATCTGTGTCGACTCTCTTTCACTCTTTGTCATGTTGCGGCATCAAAGACATCTTCCTATTTCTGTACACGTGGTTCGATAGGCTGAATGGCCACTCCATCGTCATCTGGAAGCAGCTCAATGACCTGACCTGGCCTCGCGATGTGCTGACAACACTCCTTCCCTCCTTGTGTAATAGACAGGAGGGTCTGAATGGGCTATCCCCATTCTTGTCCAGTAGTTTCAATGGATTGAATGGCGTCCCTGTATTCTGTTGAAACCACTTTTCTGGCATAAGCTTATTTCGGAAATGGCGATTCTCCTGCTCCTCGGATGCTGCCTGACCTGCTGTGCTTTTACAGCGCTACACTCTCGAGTCTTCTGTCACTGAATGGTTTCCTCCGTTTGTGCACCTGGTTATCGGAGTAAATGAACTCCAAATGCTCCTGTCTTACAGTTTTGAGGAACTGAATGGAACATAGGACCATAGGACTGAGGAGTAGGAGTGTGTCATTAGATATTTTAAGCCCTCTAAACTAGGCAGTAAGATCGTGGCTGATTTGGATGTGTTCTCAGCCCCACTTCCATATCTGCAGTTCATTGTCCTTTGCTGTCCAATATCTAAATGCTTTGACTAAATGCAAACACACAGGCACCACAAACTTCTGGGAAGAGCATTCCCACTCAAACAACCCTTTGTGAAATTCTCCTCATCCATGTTCAGACTGGAGTTGGACAGACCACTGTTTCATTTTCTCTTCGCGTTCCTCCATTGATCATGATAAATTTTAAATGTAACCCGGTTGGTGATATGACCAATGATATAGTTCTCAGACGAGGTCAATTTCTTTGCTGGGGACAAGTCAGGTCGTTATCTTACATTTGAAAAATAATTCACCAAAGCAAAGTTATTCAAAGATAAGATGGAAAAATACATGGCCAACTCTTTGGACAAATATGTACATGAATATTTATCTTTGAAGGCATACTGAGATACCGTCTGTGCATACACACAGATACACACACTAAGACACACACACTGTCACACACACAAGTGCACACAGACACATACATACATATGCCTAAATACAAGCAGGAAAAACCTTCAAAATATCAGTTTGAAAGAGCTTTGCCCAAGAAATAGTTAAACTCAAGACAAAAGTAAAATCATTAAATGTTATTCTGCCTCTGAGGTTATTCTGCTCACACAAGCAGCATTTATTCCTGGGACAGTCAGATTTGGCTGAATTACCTTTGATTTTAGGCAGTAGGGAAATGCCAATGATTACACAACTGTAATCCTACATTAATGGTAAGGATGACTGAATGGTTTTCACCTCTCATACATTGCTGTGAGAAGGTACAAGGAAACAGAGGGAGCAATAAGCAGTAGCTTTTTCAGCATGTTGCATTTTCTAAATTTCTGAGTAGAAATATCCAATAATGGTATCTGACCACCAAACTGGAACACGTGAGGCGTCCTTTAATATTCTTGGAACTGCAAGACTCTGTTCCTGTTCTCTGTTCCATGTAGGAGTTTTAATGAAGATACGTTTGTATGTGTCCTCATATCTTTGCCCAATACAATCATGTCTTCATAGTATCTGTTTTCTTATGCTATGAAAAGAGTATATAACATATACACACTGTTTTCTTAAATTTCAATCCTCAGTTCTAGACTCCCATACCAGAGAAAATGTCAATAGGCTATCCACCATATATACTCTCCTCAATATCTTATACTGTTCAATACGAACGCCTCTCAATCTCAACCGTGAAGTGCTCTCGCCTTATAGAGGTTCATAACATCGTGAGGAGCAAGGAAATGGTGAAGATCCAAGAACATTTTCCGAGGTTAGGGCAGTACAAAACTAGAGCATTGAGTGAACACGAAGAATTTTTGAGATATGGGCCAAGTGCTGGCAAATGGAACCGTGATTAATTTAGGACATCTGGTCTGGATGGACATGGCGCACCAAAGGGTCTATTTCCGTGCTGTATGACCGAATAACGCCTTCTTTCCAGGAGAATGTACAGTAAAACATCTTCACCAAGCTTCTAAAGCTATTGGGTATATTTATTTTTCAGTTTATCATCACAGCCCCCAAAACATCAGATGCTGACTCAGAAATCTCCTGTACAGATGCAGTAAAACATCCTGATAGCCATTTCATGAAGAAATCATTCCATATACCTTCCTAATTACTTGTTGCATCTGCATACTAACCCCGTGTGATGTATGTACCAGGGTGAACAAATGCCTTTGTACCACTGAGTTTTGTGATCTCTCTTCTTTTAATTAGTTTACTGTTATTTTAACCTTCTGCCACAGCACAAACTTCTGTAGCCCATGTTATCCTGTTTCTGCTGAAGGTTTGCACACTAATCTTCCCTGTCTATATCACATTACAGACTCTATACCTCCACTTATCGAATGACTACCTTGGTAGTTGAGCCAATTGAGTTCTATCCAATCAGTTCCTACACGCAAATCATTGAAAGATTCTAAATAGTTTTGACGTTGCACTGATTTCTGAGGCACTTTACCAAGTTAAAAATTTCAAACCCGAAAGTAAACATTTCTCCTGTCTATCTATTTCCTGATAGTTCTGTTCTTGTGTAGCAACCGAGAAAGTAGATGTGACCTCCTCTTGTGTTGCATAATGTACTCAAGTGGCTGAAGAACTCCATCCTATTCCTTTGTAAATCCTTAGGGGGCAGAAAGGTCTCCTCATGTCTCATTGAATCGATCTTGAATGGCTGAATGCGATCTTCCTCAACTTCTGTAACAGCATCGAGGGGTTGAGTGAGTGAACAAAACATTAAGCAAGACCAGCAGTTCGCCATTCAGTCCCTCGAGCCTGCTGCACATTTCACAATGCTCATTGTTGATGTGATTGTAACTAAGCATCCATTTCCTGTCTGTTCCCAATAAACATTAATTCTCTTATTCATCAAAGATCAATATAACTCAGACTTGAGAGTTTTCAGTAAACCAGTCTTCACTGCTCCTTGGGCATGAGAAGACCACAGACCACACAATCCTAAAGAGAAAAGAACATCCCTGTCTCAGTCTGAAATAGGAATGCACTTATTCTCAAAATGAGTTCCTCTCAAAACAATCGTCATTCTTTTGACACAAGGACACAATGGTTGGGAACAGATATAGACCATTCAGGCCCTCAAACCTCCCCAAATTTCCATTAACCCTCGACAATCAAATACTGACCAGATTAACCTCCGCTAAAGTTAAAGGAATTACAGGTACAATATGTTCACAAGATTTCACGAAATTAGAACAGCGAACATTGAACAATACAGCACAGTAAGAGCCCTTCAGCCTTCAATGGTGTGCCGACCTTTCATCCTACTCTAAGATTAAACTAAATTACAGAGCCTTCATTTATTATCATTTATGTGCCTATCCAAGAGTTACTTCAATATCCCTAATGTAGTTGATTCTACTACCACTGCTGGCAGTGCATTCCACGCACCTATCACGACCTGCATAAACAAACTGCCTCTGATATCTCCCAAAAACCTTCCTCCAATCACATTAAAATTTTGTTTCCCTCGTGTTAGCCATTTACACCCTATGAAAAAGACTCTACTTATCCATTCTATCTGTGCCTTTCATCATCGTGCACACCTCTATCAAATCACCACACATCCTTCTTTACTCTAATGAGAAAAGCTAAAGCTCCCTCAACCCTTCTTCATAAGACATGCCCTATAGGACAGGCAACATTCTGCTCACTCCCGTCTGCACCCTCTCTCAAGCTTCCACATCCTTCCTTTAATGGGGCGAACAGAACTCAACACAATGTTCCAAGTGTGGTCCAATCAGGCCTCTATGGAGCTGCAGCATAACCTCGCAGCTCTTAACTCAAGCCAACATATCATACGCATTCTTCACAGCCCTATCACCTTGACGGCTTTAGGAACTTTGAGGAATCTACCGACGTGGACCCCAAGATCCCTTTGTTCCTTCACACTGCCAAGAATCCTACATTTAACCCAGTAATCTGCATTCAAATTCTACCTTTGAAAGCGACTCTCTCCTGAAAATGGGAAAATGGAGCAGAATCAGTCCACTTAGCCCATTGGATCTGCCGTGCCATTGGATCACAGCTGAAAAGTTTCTCACCTACATTCTCCTGACTTTACCAAATTATCATTGATTCCCGAATTAAGAGAAGCTTATCCATCTCAATCATAAAGAAACTATGTGCAGGGGTGTGCATGTGTTTGTTTGCGTGTCCATATCTGTATGGATATGTGTTGTGTGTTTAACGTGGCTGTATATGTTCGTGTGTATCTCCGTGAGATGAGGTCTTGCCGTTTTTTGGGGTAAACCCATTCAAATTGCGAGCAATCCCTCCCCACTCCCCACACCTCTACGTCTGTCCCTATTAAGTTTGCAGTTATACAATGCCACCCTTTACTCGCCTCCCCATGCCTTTGCACTCGTGTCAGGTTTATTTTGTTTCTTTCAGAGGACATTAAATACTGTCAATCTCTCACATTGCATGACTGTTTGGTTTTTTTTCAAATAACATCATTGGAAGCACAGACCAGTTTCATCTGGTACCTAGCGATATTGTTCCTGAGATATTACCGCCACCAATGTGTCAGTTTCAGTACATTTCAATCTTTTATCATTTATCATTTGTAGGAGTATATTTTAAAACATTTCAAGATAATGAACGTTCAATATATTCATTGATCAACTTATAAATATTTCCGTCGACCTTACTTGGAAGCATTTGCGTTGGAAATACTTTTTAATTTGTGCAATCTTTGTCATGAATCATCTTCAAAGACAAATCACTTCCACATTGCAGAGCGAGCATTGGCATTACTTAACATGAACGTTCTCCTCTCTAAGGGTCCTCAGTACGATTACAATCCTCCATATACCAAATTGTGCATGTGTGCGTGGGCAGATGGTTCTGTCAGTTTGGACGGTGCTATGAGCTGCCTCCCTCCCCCTCCCTCACAGACTGAATCCCTAATGGTTGACACCCTGCGGTGCAATCAAAGCAGAGGAGTGTGAAGGCCAGCAGAGGGGGACTTGGCATCACTGTAAACAACAGAGAGGCTGACAGATCCGCTGTGCAAATGGACACACAGATAGACACAGAGAAAAATACAGTCATGCAGACAAAACGCAGCGATGAAAACAGACACGCAAATACACAAAGAGACAAATGCAGCCACACAGAGATGAATACAGATGCACAGGCGCACACAGAGACAAACACAGACGTGCAGCGACACAGAGAAACAAATACTGGCACACAGATAGACACAGAAACGAATACAGACAGGCAGATACACAACCGAGATGAACACAGGCAAACAGATTCAGAGATGAATACAGACACACAGATACACACAGAGACAAATATAGACACGCAGATACACACAAAGACGAATAGACACACATAGGTACCCATAGGGATGAATACAGACACAAGGATACACACATAGATGAACACAGACATACACATATACAGAGACACAAACACAGGCACGCAGAATACAGACACACAGACATGAATTCAGGCATGCTGATGGACATAGAGACGAACACATACATGCAGATACAGATATGAATACAGGCATGCAGATAGACATAGAGACGAATACACGTACGCAGATGCAGACATGAACGCAGACACACAGAGACGGATGCAGGCACTCAGATGCACACAGAGACAAGCAGATACACAGAGAGACCAATAGAGACCCACAGATACACGCAAGATGAATACAGACACACAGATACACACAGAGACATGCAGATACATACAGAGACGAATAGACTAACACAGATGTCCACAAAGACGAAATACAGACACATGGATACACACAGAGATGAAAACAGGCACACAGATACACACAGAGACAAACACAAACGCGCAGATACATATAGAGAGTCGCAGATACACACAGGGACGAATTTAATGACACACACAGATGAAGACAGGCACGCAGACGCACATAGAGGTGAATACAGATACGCAGATTCAGAGATGAATGCAGACACGCAGATACACAGAAAGATAAATATAGATACACAGTTACACGCAGAGAGGAATAAAGTCACACAGATACCAACAGAGACGAATACAGATACACGTGTACACACAGAGTTGAACACAGATAAACCGATATACACATAGACAAAAACAGATCCGCTGAATAATACAGAGATACGCAGATGCACACAGAGATGAATAGAGACACACAGATACACACAGAGATGAATACAGACATGCAGATGAACACGGACACAAATACAGGCACGCAAATACGCACAGAGACAAAATCAGACATGCAGAGACACACAGAGATGAATATAGGTGCATAGCCAAAAACGGAGACTGATGCAATAGCACTATATACTAATATAGGCACACAAAGACAAATACCGATGCACAGATACACACACAGCTTTGAGACACCTTTTTGAAACTTGGCCTGTGCCTGTTCACTGAACATTTGTGTTTGTCCCTCTCAGTCAGTTACACAAGGAAGTCACTCGAATATTATTGTTAAGTACCAGGCATCTAACTTGTACCTGAGGGGCTCCGGGATGACTCCTGTTATTGGAACGTTAGTAGAGGTGATGGGAATGGTTTTCGTGAGGTTGTGCTGGGAGTTGCCTCAGACATTCAAGGAGACCTGAGCATTTGGTGACACAACTCTGGATGCAGCATGGGGACGATAGTAACAGCATCTGCGTCTGCAACATGGATACCAAATGGAGCAGAGTTGCAGAGAGGGGAAGCTCTGAAAACACGGAGTGAGTGTGTGTGTAGAAAGGAATGTGCTGGATCAACCCCGGGGTTTCAAGGAACAGCTTCCCAACTCCACTTAACACTGGAGCAGAGAGTGAGGGGCCCTGAGTGAATAAGGAGCTGGTCACAGAACGGTGTCACCTCCTTTAACACGACCTACAGCTTCACACCAGGGGGTGGACGGTGCTGCCAGTGGCTTTTAGGGTCACACTTTCTTTCAGCTTCTATGTTCCAGAACTTTCCAGGCAGGAGAGGGTGACAGCTCCATCATCTCTCTGATCTCAACATCATGTTCATCATTCAGTGACGGAGGATATATATGATGGATGAGACAATAGGCCCGCTGAGAACATCAGGCAGCAGACGATCAGAATGATGGAGCAACACTTGCTATGTCTGAAAGGCTCAGAGTGAACCCTCCAGTACACACGGTATTCCTAAGTCATGTAATCCCTCTGTATTTCAGTCACATACTGCCTGCCGTTCTTCCTGGACGAAAATGACAGGTTATATATGACGTTAAATCCCACCTGCTAAACCTTTATCCATTGATTAATCTGACCATATCAATTTACAGACTCTACAACTTCCATTGATTATTTAATTTCCTGCTTATCTGAGTTCCATTGGCAAACTTGGGTTACAGTACATTTGTTCCACTCCTCTAGATCATTGATATGGATTGTAAATAGCTGAGGACCCTGCACTGATCACTGCGTGACGCTACCGGTTACATTCTTTTAAACTGATTAAATCTGATTTATCTGGAGTGCCTGCTTTCTGTCCAATAATCAGGCCTCCCCCATTCCTGTGTAATACATTCGAAGGGCTGAATGAGGACGAGGAATATCAGTCAGCTATCCAGCCCTCCAGCCTGCTCCACCATTGAATACAATCATTTCTGATGTCGGCCTGTTCCACATTGAATATAATCATGGCTGATGTCAGTCTGCTCCACATTGAATACAATCATTTCTGATGTCGGCCTGCTCCACCATTGAATACAATCATTTCTGATGTCAGCCTGCTCCACCATTGAATACAATCATGGCTTATGTCATCTCTGTCCCAGTCCCACTTTCCGGCCCACCTACTATATTCCTTCAGTTATTCCACACCATCCACTGCACTCTGAAACAGTGAATTACACAGATTCACAATCTTTGAGAGAAATTCTCTCATCACTGTTTTAATTCCTCTCCACTTATCCTAAAACGATGATCTCTTGTTGTAGGTTGCCCCACATGAGGAAATATACATGTATATCCACATTATCAATCACTTTTAACATTGTCCAGACCTTAGTAATAACTTCTCCCATTTTTCTAAACTCCAGAAAGTATAGGCCTGAACTGCTCAATCTCTCTTCACAGGACAAACTCCTTATCTCTGGAATCAATCTAGCAAACCTCTGCTGAACTACCTCCATGGTAATTACATCCCTCCTGCTGTCAGGACACCAAAACTGTACAGAGTACTTAATTACGATCTCACAAATGCCTGGCATTGTTGCAGCAACACCTCCCTCGCTTTATAATCTATTCTTTCAGAAATAAATACCAAATTTGCATTTGCCGTTCTCATTATCTGCTATACCTGCATCTGTGCTTTTTTGCGATATGGCTGAGGATACCAGATCCCTCTGTACCTAAGCACTGTGTAGTTTCCCTCTGTTTGGATAATAAGTTGCCTTCTGTTATACCGACCAAAACGGCCTCATACTTTTCACTGTTTCGTTTCATCTGCCAAATAATGGCCCAATCTATCCTTAACCACTCATTACAATTTCTCACCAGAATCAGTGTCTTCTGAAAAACTGATTATAGCTGTATATCCCCTCAAACAAGTGATAGTATTGATTGCTAATAGTTGGGGCCTGGGGATTGAGCCCTATTGTATTATTTGGAAACAGAAAATGAACCAGTTATTCCATCTAACTGCAATTCTTTGTTTCGCCAATCCTATATCCAAGCGAATAAATTACTTCTAACCATAGCTGCAAATGTGTTGCTGGTCAAAGCACAGCAGGCCAGGCAGCATCTCAGGAATAGAGAATTCGACGTTTCGAGCATAAGCCCTTCATCAGGAATAAGAGAGAGAGCCAAGCAGGCTAAGATAAAAGGTAGGGAGGAGGGACTGGGGGAGGGGCGATGGAGGTGGGATAGGTGGAAGGAGGTCAAGGTGAGGGTGATAGGCCGGAGTGGGGTGGGGGCGGAGAGGTCAGGAAGAGGATTGCAGGTTAGGAGGGCGGTGCTGAGTTGAGGGAACCGACTGAGACAAGGTGGGGGGAGGGGAAATGAGGAAACTGGAGAAATCTGAATTCATACCTTGTGGTTGGAGGGTTCCCAGGCGGAAGATGAGGCGCTCCTCCTCCAGCCGTCGTGTTGTTGTGTTCTGCCGGTGGAGGAGTCCAAGGACCTGCATGTCCTCGGTGGAGTGGGAGGGAGAGTTAAAGTGTTGAGCCACGGGGTGATTGGGTTGGTTGGTTCGGGCGGCCCGGAGGTGTTCTCTGAAGCGTTCCGCAAGTAAGCGGCCTGTCTCACCAATATAGAGGAGGCCACATCGGGTGCAGCGGATGCAATAGATGATGTGTGTGGAGGTACAGGTGAACTTGTGGCGGATATGGAAGGATCCCTTGGGGCCTTGGAGGGAAGTGAGTGTGGAGGTGTGGGCGCAAGTTTTTCATTTCCTGCGGTTGCAGGGGAAGGTGCCGGGGGTGGAGGTTGGGTTGGTGGGGGGTGTGGATCTGACGAGGGAGTCACGAAGGGAGTGGTCCTTGTGGAACGCTGATAGGGGAGGGGAGGGAAATATATCCTTGGTGGTGGGGTCCGTTTGGAGGTGGCGGAAATGGCGGCGGATGATACGTTGTATGCAGAGGTTGGTGGGGTGGTAGGTGAGAACCAGTGGGGTTCTGTCTTGGTGGCGGTTGGAGGAGCGGGGCTCAAGGGCGGAGGAGTGGGAAGTGGAGGAGATGCGGTGGAGTTTTTGGGGTGTGTTGGAGGCGGGAGAAGGGGTCGTCAGAGGGTGGGCGGGAGTCTTGGTTGTGAAAGTAGGCACGGAGGCGAAGGCGGCGGAAGAATTGTTCAATATCTCGCCGCGTGTTGAACTCATTAATCCGAGGGCGTAGGGGAATTTTTTTACTTCTAACCATAAGCGATCTTATTCTGCAGATTAATCTTTTTTCACACCTTATTCAATGTTTTCTGCAAGTCCAGATTTTGCATCTCCAGGGATCCCCATTATGCAGCTTGCTTGTCACATTCTTAAAGACACAACCAAATAATTAAAATACGATTCATCCTTTGAAAAATTATGCTGATTCTGATGGAATGTGGCTTGACTCTGCAAATGTCCTTTCATTAATTCCTGAATAATCGATTTTAATAATTTTCTCAAATTCCAGCAGTTTTCTCACTACTTTATATTACATCGTGAAGGTGATAAGCTTGAATTCTTATCTCTCTATATTCTCTTCGTTCCCTCCAATCCTGTATAATTGACACACGGTGTGAAATGACCTACTCTGGTTGCTGTGTAAGAGGCATGTTTGGCTGAATGGACTCTTTATCTTCCCTGTGCACAAAATCAATTGGACTGATGTCAAAACAAAATCAAAACGAAACTTAGATTAAACCGAGCTGAACCAAGGCAAATTAAATTAAATTGCATGAAGTTACAACACCCAGCACAATCCTACCAAAGCTCCCCATCACCAGTAGCATGAGTTGCCATACAAGCATTTGTTCAGAATTCTTCTTCTCAGAGGCCCCTGGGCCACCAGACTCAGCCCTCACTGATACACAAATGCCCTGACCATATAGTCAATAAAATCATGTATATTAGTTTGAAATAGGGCCGCCACCTCCTATAAAAATGTTCCAATTTCTGATGCCCACACTCGTAAGGAAGTCCAGGGGGGTGGGCTCTATAACTAACCTACACAACAATGAGAGTCCTGGGAACTTTCCTGGAAGCCAGTTCATCAGAATGTTCTTCCTCGCACAAAATGAAAGAATACTCAACAATTTCTTCCCATGCAAGTCCAATGAGGGCAGGTTCAGCGAACCCAAGAGGAGGGACACCAGATCTGCCTTGACCTCGGTTCCCAAGACTCCTTCCAAAACACTTGCAATAGTGCACCAATAACTATGAATCTTGTGGCATGATCACAAGCAATAAGTATGCGTACCAACATCTATTGTACATCTGGGGCACATTGGGGACGCTCCTGTCTTAAATTTGAAATGCTGCTCCGGTGTCAATTAAACCTAATGGAGTACCTTCAACTGCATAGCCTCCGTCCTATTGCAAATTGAAATCTTCCTTACATTCTCCCAAATATTATCCCACTCCTCTGGTGAGATCTCCACCCACAAATCCTGAGCCCAGATTCAATGCAACCACTCTATGTCCTTTGAGACACTACCTCTGAATAAATGATGAAGGGTTCTGACCGAGAGAGCACCTGTTGACGGAAGCATTTTCTCTCCATTTCCGACTTTTATGGACTGACCATTAATGTCGTCTTTGTTTGTGTATAAAATCCCTCATCTGATAGTAACAAAAGAGGTCGCTGCAAGATAACTCATATTTCTGGCTCAGTTGCTCGAAAGCCATCCTGACCAACATGTCAAATAATTCTCCCAAACAGGAAACTCCTCTGGATTCCCAGAGCCGAAAGCTAGAATCCATCAATCCCAGCTGGGATCCTGCCAATCCTACAATGGGAGTAAAAGGGGAGGTTTTTTAGTAAATTGCTCTCACTTTGTCGCATCACTTTACATGCTTTAACTATGTTAAGGACAATTGGATTTCTGCAATTGTCCATAACAGCCCTCATCTTCTCCATGAACAACAGATTAATGAAGAGGCATTTTGCCTGGGATGCCTCAATGTCCAGCCAAACTGATCACGGGCCTTTTGCAAGCCCAATCAGCCACATACGATTGCAGGGAAATTAGTTGGTATTTCGTAAAGTCCAGAAAATCCACACCCTCATCTCCTGCAAAAGCTGCAATTTGGCTAGCTACATAAGAAGCCACGTGTGGTGCCAGAAAAACAAGCTTAACCAACTGCAATGCCTCCATAGCACCGGCCTGGAGAGCATCAAAACGACCATTCGCATGGGATAGAAGAAACGAAGAAGTGTGTTCCTATTAACCGGACGTATTCTATCCAACCAAGATATTCTATCCAACCAGAATATTGGAATATCTTCCCAGAGCTGAAAGTCCTGTCTTAACTTCTCGAGCACCTGCACAAAGTTTACTTTATTTAATCGACTGAAGGCCGATGCAATATAAATGCTGAAATAGAGGAAGCCCCCTTGTGACCATCGGAAAAGAAATCGGATTGCGCACCCATGATCAGGTAGTCGAATAACATCCCCAACACGCATAGCCTCCGATTTCATATTATTGACGTTATACCCCGAGAAAGATCCAAATAAATCAGTCACTTCTCTGAAATGGGACACAGAATTCATCGGGTTAGTTAGAACGTGAAGAACGTCATCTGTGTAAAGGATGATGTTATGCCTTCCTGACCCTACCTCCAGGACAGTTATATTGGCATCTCTCTGGATGGCCCCTGCCGTCGTCTCGTTCACGAATGCAAATAATAATGGTGAAAGGGGCACCCTTGTCGGCTGCCTCTGCTGATGCTAAAAATATACCATTTAGACCTTATACCATGAGTGAGAACTACTGCTGCTTTTGCGTCCCTATAGAATTCAGCCATCCACCAGGCAAAGACACCTCCAAGGCCAAACGGTTCCAAGTCATGAAAGAAAGGTACGGCCACTGCACCCAATAACATGCTTTTTCTGCATCCAGGGAGACTGCCTAGCCTGGAATCGACCTTGCTGGCACACCTGAACCATGTTTAGAACTCTGCTAATACTAATACCGGACCTGCAACTCCTAATAAAACGTGTCTGATCCTCTTTCACAACGAAGACACGATCTTCTCCAGCCTCAACTCTAGTATTTTCGACAATATTTTAAATTCCACGTATAATAACTGTGTAGGCCTATACAAATAGGCAATCCTCTGGGGTTTTCCCTCTCTTGAGAATAAGAAATGTTTGCTTCTCTCTGAGAGGATGGGAGGCTGTCCTATCTACAAGAATAATTGAATATATCCAACATTGGCCCAGTCATCAAGTCTATGAACACCTTATAAATCTCACTCCACAAGCCATCTGGGCCTATCAGTTTGTCACTCTGGAGCTGCCTTACCGCATTCTGTATCTCCTGCATGTCAGAGGGGCATTCAAAAGAGACTCATGCTCTGAAGTTATTCCTGGGAGTTCCAGGGTCTTAAAAATGACTCCGTTTTCACCAATCTGTCCGCACAATCCTCTGATTGGAGCAACCCAGAGTAGAACTTTCTGAATGCTGCATTAACTCTTTTGGAAGCGCAGGTGATAGTACCAGCACCCTCTCTAATGGATGTCACAGATTGGGGGCGCTCTTCTTTCTGGCCAAGGGGGCCAAATACCTTCTCAGGTTGGTACCATAATCGAATGACCTCTGGTTCGCAAAGGAAATCTCCCTCTTTGCTTTCTGGATAAGTGCAGTGTTCAGAGTAGCCCGGAGGGCTGTAATCTGCTGCAACTTAGTAACAGTCAGTCAAAGTATGCTGTCTCAGCTGCCTTCAGCCAAGCCTTGAGCATACGCTACTGCTTTGCCTTCTGCCACTTCTGAGTCACCAACTAAGAAATAATCAAACCCCTGGCATAGGTCTTGGCAGTCTTCCAGAACACAGATTGATTACTGGCCGTACACAAGTTAATGTCGCAATAACGACTTAAATTCCCGCCAAAAGTACTCAATGAATTTGCTATCTCTCAGGAGGCAAGCATCCATGCGCCAGTACTGCGAGCCTGTCCCATCGCCATCGGCCTTAACATCCACGTACACTGCTGCATGATCAGAATTTTGCAGGGCAGCATCGAGTTTAAAAAGGCCAATGGGACAAAAAATATGTCAATACCGGTAAAACACTTCCGTGAGTTAGAAAAAAGGTGAAGCCCCTACCTTCATGGTGAAGACATCTCAAACGTCCACCAACGCAGCTCCCTGTTCAGGTCCACCAGCTGCCTTGATGGCGGGCAAATACCCATGAGAACCCTTGACATCCTGGCCACTTCGGGGACCATAAGTCGGTTCAAGTATCCCCTTTAATTGTACGATGTTCCCCAATGGTCATCAACCTGGAGAGCGCATTTGACAGGGTGTTCTGGGGCAATATTATAGAAGGTCCCATATTCCTCTCCATGGTTTACAGCTTTAAGGATCAGAAACCAATCACGTTCGTCGTTAATTTGCTCAAACAACTGAAGTGAAAGGTTTGTATGAATGAGTGAAGCTACTCCTCTACTTTTCGAATTAAAGGATTCAGTAAACACTGGGCCGAACCTTCCCTATTGTAACTTTAAGTGTCCCTTATCAGTTAGATGTGTTTCCTGCAGCAAAGCTACATCGATCCCTTCCTTTCTGAGGCGTGAGAGTATCTTTTTCTCTTAAGCAGTGAGTGACTCTCCTTAAGGTTCCACGTGCACCATTTAAACGAGCGGTTAGCCATCGCCATCTGAAGCAGCCCATAACCCACTGGGAGAAGAACCCCATTTATAGCGCGCCAAGTGAAAGCAGTAAACAGTTCATACAAACTTGACACTATAACTCCAATAACGGACACTATAACTCCAATAACAACCAAATCAAAGCTTCTAACAAATATTTCTAAAATGAACCAAAACAACACAAAGAAGTGGAGAGTTTGCCCCTTCCAGCAGAGGGGGTTCATGTTACCCACGAATTCCCCATGGTTGCAACTAGCTGAAGCGGCTTCCTAAATCTAGGCAAAACAATGTTTTAAAAAGTTGCACGCGTATTACAACAAGAAAATTAAAAGTGGGCATTCAATCCGTCCCATCCATACTTTGACGCGAGGCAGTCCAGGTGAAACAAAATGTGAGAGAAACGAAAAGCAAATGATAGAAAAAATAGATAATGGGAGTGGAGGAAGAAAGGAGAAGAGAGAGGCAAGGGAAAAGAATGGGACTTTCACATACGAAAAGAAAAAGCGAGATAAAGCAGGCTAACCCCAAAGAAATCAAAGAGAGCATAATTGTCCATATTATTAGAACCAGCCAGTCTATTTTAATGGGAACAGGAGGACCTTTGAGTTTTCTGATGAGTCAAAATTAAACACAGGCCCTCCATGGCTAAAACATAATATTGCCGGATATCCTACCAGAATATTAACATCTCTCAGGCTCCTTTTTACCTTATCAAAGGTCTGCCTCTTGCGGATAACAGCTGTAGAAAGTTTTTCGCAAAACATAATTCGTGATCCTTTGTAGATCAGAGCCTATGGATGCTTCCCCAGAGCTCGAGAAGCTTACAGCACCTTTTTTCTCTATCGTGTTGGACTTGCACTAGGACCAGGTGGGGGCGCTGGTCTGATCAAAGCTTGCACACTGCAACCCAGTGGGCCCACTGGACGCGCACCCAGTCTGCCCTTACTTCCAGCTTCAAGAATTGTATGAGCCATTGTTCCAAGAAGCTGACGAGCTGGCCTTCTTCTTCTCGTGCCGGCAGCCCGACCTGGCTGATGTTCTTCTGACGGCCCCGATTTTCGATGTCATCAATTTACTCTACTAAGGCCCTTACTTACCGTTCCAGGGCTTAGACGCGACCCACCGAGGATTCTGCCATGGTTTTCGAAGCCGCAGTCCGCTGTTCCACGTCAACGATGCACGGCCCGAGAACCTGGGTCTCCTGGTCCTGCTTCTGCAGCTTGGTTGAGATCAGTTCCCGTATGGTTCGGGTCTCCTCGATCGCTGAATCAAACTTAGAAAATTCACCCACAGCAGACTGACTCATACAGGGGAATGAACAATTGCAGCAGGCAAAGTTAGGGGACCCCAAGATGTTCTACAAAACATCAGAATAACCAGGGAAAAATTAGGACACATTTTGAAACCAAGAGGGTAATCAGCATGTGAAACTGGGGAACATTGATAGCCTGTGACATGAGAGCTTCACATCTGTTTTAGTTGGCAGAAGGAAGATGGAGGTACAGAATTCAAGAAGATGGACTGGGAAGCTCTCGAACAAATTGATATAAGATGCAAGTTTGGATTAATGGTTCTGGATGATGTAAAGTCCAGAGCAGTTTTATCGCAGGATGCTGTTGAGGACAAGAAAGGAAATGTCCTGACCTAAATGTTTTATATGAATCTGACCACACAAAGGAGATGCTAGAGGACTAGAAAACAGCTATGTGGTCCCAAGTCTCTGGGAAGATGGTAGCGATAGACCAGTGCCTGGTGGTGTACCACAGCGAGCAGTGCAGTATATCTAATTATTTGTGGTATTCATAAATGATGCAAATGTGAATGTGGAGGGGTGATGTGGGTGGGGGCTGAGCGTAATAAGTAATTTTGTGTTTAACAAAAAGATTGGCCAGGTAGTTGGCACTAAGGAGGAAGACCTCATGTTACAGGAAGATACAGGTGGAACGGTCAGATGGTCAGATCAATGGCAGCTGGAACAGAACCCTGATAAATATGAGGTAATGCACTTTGGAAGAAGGAACCTGACAGGGGAGAATTCAATGAATAGCCGAACACTAGGGAGGACAGAGGATGTAACTCCACACATCCCTGAATGTGAATGGACAGTGTAATAGCCAGTTAAGAAATCACACGGGACTGTAGGCATAGTGTTTACTCATCGAGGCATAATATGAGTTAAACATGCCATTGGTTAGGCCATAGATAGAATACTGTGTGCAGTTCTGGCAGCCACATGACAGGAAGTGTTCTGGTTTCTCAGTAACATGAGAAGTTATTGGGGTCTTCAAGGAGTTGGAAGCTTCAGTGGAAGTCTCCTGGCTGCAACTCTCTCTAAATTTTCACTTGATTTGTTTTCCCTCCTCGATTGGAGAACTACATCTGAGAAACTGTGTCTGATCTTTCCTTTTTGCCAAGTACATGTTTATGGGATATTGCTGTATCAGAACACGTAATTGTTGTTAGAGTCTAGGCCAACGCCTTCAAATATTTTTGAGGAGCTCTGCTGCCTTCCATAACACATGACTCCTTCTCTTCCTGTATAATTGGTTGGAGACACTAAATGGGCTATCTCTACACTTCTCTAATAATTTTATTGAGCTGAATGACTTTCTCATTATCCTGTGAAGCTAGCGTGAGGAGATAAATAATCTCCTCCTTTTAACTGTAGAAATCTGCAGTGTCCAGCAACACTGTTGCAGGAATGTTACCGATACATCCAACAACACAAGCCTGACTGTTGTCCAGGTCTTGCTGCACATGGAAATAGACTAGTTCAGGAGCTGAAGGGGGACATTTTTCCTGAATATTGTGTGACCCTCAGTGAACACCCCAACTTCTAATCTTTATGAAGCAGCTGAATATGTTTGTGCTGAGGAAGCTACCTTGAGGATCTTTTGCAGACATGTCCAAGACTGCATGGACTTTTGTGCACAAACCATAATCATTGCGGTTTATGCTTTAAATCACTCTAACCAGGGAAGTTTACAACTGATTACCATTAAGGGCAATCTTGCTCAGGCTCCTTGAGACCGTCCTTCGTTAAATGCTGCCTTGATATCAGCGCTGGTCACTCTTCCCTGGGCCCTGGTGTTCACGTCTTTTGCTCATATCAATAGGTCACAGTGGGGGCAGAGAGTGCTTTTTGAGCAGTCAGAGTTATGGGCTGTGAAGAACTGTACATGAAAGAGGATATTAGACCTTTTGATCTTATTGTGGATGAAGACATGCTTGCAGGAGGGTTTGCAGGGTTGGGGGGGGGAGCGTGTGGATGAATGACATACCCCTGTTTGTGGCGTTCTCACATTCTATTATTGGAATGTAGAGGGTGTTATTTTCCTGGAAGCTCTGTTATTGAATGCTGCCAGGTTGTCTCACTAGCCTCCAGATTTCGGTGTATCCCAGTCTCGAACAGTTGAAAGACTACACCTCCTGTGCCTGTGTCCCAGTCTGGAACAGTTGAAAGACTGTGTCCTCTCCCTGCGTCTCAGTCTCGAGCAGTTGAGTGACTCCCTCCTGTGCCTGTGTCCCAGTCTTGAACAGTTGAGTGATTGCCTCCTGTTCTTCTGTCCAAGTCTCGAGCAGTTGAGTGACTACCTCCTGTCCTTGTGCCCCAGTCTGGAATAGTTGAAAGACTGTCTCCTGTCCCTGCGTCTCAGTCTCGAGCAGTTGATTGATTACCTCCTGTTTCTCCCTGTTTCTGTGCAGCAGTTTCAATCCTCTGAATGATGTTACATCGTTAAGAAAGGACTTGATAACAGGGAATTTCAAACTTGGAGCAGCATTACACAAAGGGCTTGAGAAACGTCTCCACCAAACAGTTTGTGGAGCTCGTCTGTTATTTTATTCCTGTCTCATTTTATAAACAGGGTGAAACATATACAACAGTGCAGTGTTCCGGCAATTCTCCCAGAGAAAGGGAGGATATGTAAAAAAGATTGAAAGCAACCCTCATCCATTCCATCCAAACCTAGTAAATGTCCCCTTTCATTGTGTTATGTAAAATGATGTAAGGAACTGGTTGACTGAGTATGTTTGTTTGGTGACTGTGACTAATGTCAGTCTCCATGGATTCTAAGTATCCCAGCGGAGGGTTTCCATCTTTTAATCATAAAAGGGCTCCATTCAATGTGTTATCCCATTGTATGGGCGATAGCACTAAGAGGTATCGCTGCTCTAGAGAGAGGGAGAGATCAGAAACTGAGCACATTAGACTGGCAAGTTTCAACGTTGGATCAGAATCTGAGAACGTTATACTGGAATGTTACAACAATGGATCAGTATCTGAGAATATTCGACTGGACAGTTCTAACAGTGCATCAGAATCTGAGAACAATAGGTTGGAATGTCCCAACAATGGACAGGAGGTTATCCTATTAAGTTTGGATTTTTTATGCATATTATTGGTGGCCGTTATCATTGCGGATCAGATATGCACTTCACATTACTCAATATTTTTATTATCGTATCCTGGCTATTGTTGGTGTCTCTGGTAAGTTTCACTGTTGATTTATTTTTTTGCACTAACCATGTGCGACTGTATTACTATTCTTTTCATTTACTCTACTCTGCATTTATTCACGCTCCAAACCACAACAAACAACAGTGAACTTGTTCATCCTTTTCTCTCCTTTTCTGTTCTGGCACTGTGCCTTGTTGGTTGACCTACTAACTTTCAGGCATGACCAGGATTCATTGCATCACTGCCCTTGTTATTTAAATATTGAACGTTTGGAGGTCAATGTCTTCTGTTCTGGATGCAAAGTCCATTTCCTTCCTCTGACTGCACCTCATCCCTGGCCAATAACTGACGACGACACAGACGAGTCACAACTACTGAGATTCCTTTGGCCACAAGCTGATTACTTACTTCATATCCTGACTATTACTAATTTTCACGATTGGCCACTTCAGAATATATTTCACTGGTTCATCCCATCTGCTGTTTGAACCTTCAGCCATGAAACACAGTCTTAATGAAGCCAATAATCTCCTTATGCTTTACCAAATCTGAGTCGGTATACCATGGCTTGTATGAAAAGGCAGACCAAAATCTCATCATTCCTTATTATTTTATATTGTTGCTGGGTCTGGCAACGCCTTTATTCTAATATTCACAAGTACATTGTCACCTCTGTCTATGACACGATCCTCAATCTCCCTCGGTTAATGACACAAAGCCCTGTCAGTTGTTCACATTAAACTGATTTCCTCTATGTCTATTCTCTCTCAAATAATGATTATCATACACACACACACACACACACACACACACACACACACACACACACACACACACACACACACACACACACACACACACACACACAAAATCTCTTACCTTATATTTCGGCAGTGGAGACACTGATCCATACATTTGTGGGATCCCATTTACTCGCACTCACTGCATGGGTTACAAATCTCCCGTGCAAGACATTTCTGTAGTGCAAGTCTTGTATAAATATACTGGCAAAGGTTTGCAATGGTCTCCATGCTAGGCAGGTCTTCCAGTTTATAGAGTAGCCCACTAGCATGGTGTGCATAGCTGTCCATTCAGGCTGGTCCCTTGTCTCAGTTTATGGTATCTGGGATGGTTCTGTGAGGCAGATTCACAATTTGATGTAACTAATCATTTCAACTGATCTGGCTATAATTTTATTGAATGCCCTCTTTCTTGAGTTTGGACCCACCATTGTCTCACTTCTCCAGTTACTCCCACTCCCCTGTCTTCTTATCCATATTTTCACAACATGTTCTCAGTTAATTAATTGTTTGTTTTTTTCTGTACCTTTGCTTGGTGTTGTTTTTTTAGCTCCCCAGTGTATCGAGTGCTGGCATTGTGAAGCTCAGAAACAATGAAATGGTATGTGGCGGGCCGTTGCTCCAAGTTGGAAAGGGGGTCCCAGCAGCTTTGACTCACGCTTTTGAAAATTGGTCTGTGCCTGACCACTGAAGGCCTGTGTTTGTCACTCTCCGATGATTATGCGGTCCATAACATGAGGAAACCCCTCGAGTATTATTGCCAAGGAACAGGTATCTAACTTGGAGCTGAGGGGCTTTTGACTGACTCCTGTTATTGAAAGGTTAGTGGAGGTGTTAGGGATGGTTTGCTGGAAGTGGTGTTGTGAGCTGCCTCAGACGTTCAGAGAGACATGAGGATTTGGTGACCCAACTCTGCATGGAGCCTGGGGACTTCAGTTACAGCATCTGGGCCTGTGACACGAACAACAAATGAAGCAGAGGCTGCAGAGAGGGGAAGCTCTGAAACCACAGAGTGTGTGGGGGGAAAGGGATCAGCCAAATCTGCCTGTGTTTTAACAAAGAGGCACATATCATTTCCCTCTCTACTTTAAATACTCACATGCAAATTCACCTTCTCCTCCCCGCACAAAAACTCACTCCCCACTCTCACGTGCACACACACTCACACACACTCTCCCCTCTCATACACACGAACATCCTCTCTCTCCCTCTCAAAGCCAGGCATACTTCCCCTCACTCTCTCACAAACACACATCCTCTCTCTCTCTCCCTCCCACAGACACTCCACATTGTTTTCAAACACACATACGCACATGCATGCAAACACACAGACAAAACACACACATCTAATCTGTAAGATGAATTTTTATTTGCTGGTTTGTATTTCCAGATGCATTATATATTCTCAAAAAAATGTACAATTTGTAGACAGTCAGTCAATGCGATATTTTATGAACTCCTACTTTGGAAATAAACTCAAACTGATTCCAGGTGAAAACACATACAGACACCGAACAAGACCGTATGCCTGACATGCGTTGTCTGACTGGAATGGTCACTTCCTTTACATCGATAATGCCTGAAGGTATCTTCAGACAGTAATTGAAAGGAACTCTTAGATTTGCATATTCATCAATCAAAACATGCATCTCCATTCTAACTGATTAAATATTTAGTAGCCATTTAAGATGTGTTCAATTCACGTGCATGTGTTGTATAACCCGTTCATCTTTTCCTTATAAATTTTGTACCTAAGGTCCTCTCTCTCTAACACCCGTCAGACTATGACCTGGTGCCATGCGATTATTGACCTTACTCAACACAGTCCAAAGTTAGCACCTCCATATCATGATTTTTATTGGTCAGTCAATTTTCTCTCCAAGCAAATAGATTGTCCCAACCCCATGTGCTCTTGTCTTGCATATTAATCTTTTGTCAAGCATGTTATGCATTGCCTTCTTGAAGTCCAGATATAATACATCTTTCAGATCCCCGTTATTCAACTTGTTAGTCACACTTTTTAACTAAAAAAAGTTAGGAAAATCATTCAAACATGATTTATCCTTAATAAAATCATGTCGACTTTGATGGATTGTGGTTTGACTTTCAAAGTCTCCTGTTGTTAATTCCTTAATAACAGATTCGAACAATTTGTCTTCTGTCCCAATCGTTTGCTCATCCCTTTCCATTCCCGAGTGAAGTTGGTTATTCTATGTTCTTCCCTTTCCATTACCTCCACAGTCCGTTTCAACTCCTGTGAAATAGGCACGAGGCTGTAAACGATCGACTCCAATTGCTATGTAAGAGGCATGGGTGGCTGATTGGACTCATTCTGTTCCTGCTTTACACACACGATGGGCTGAATGTCCTCCAGATGTTCCTACACTATAATTTTGATGGCTTACATGTCCTGCGCCTGCTCCTGACCAAGCCGCACAAGATCTCAATGTCCTCCTCCTGTTGCTCAATGACAAGTTTGGGGAATTATGGAATCTCCCTGCTGTTTTGCCACATTTCGAGTGTTGAATTGTGCAGGCATGCTGCGTTGCCCACAGTGGGTAGCTCAGTGGTTAGCACTGCTGCCTCCCAGCGTCAGAGATCTGGGTTCAATTTCAGTCTTGGTTCACTATTTGAGTGGAGTTTGCACAGTCTCCCTGTGCCTGCACACAATAGCATAGGCTACATAAATCTTTAAACCGTATATTGTAATGAATTAGTACAGTAAATGTCACACTTTACCACTACAGCACTGTACCTTTCACCAAACTCTTCACCAGAAAGTGCGCGGGCTGACTGACCACGTGATGCCGATGCGTAATTCCAGTTCTCCCCAAGATATTCCCCTCCCGGTTTGAAATTAATTTCCTTCTATTTGTAGACTACAAATCCCACATTTAGGCTCAGTTTCAAGGCTTGCAGAGCGGATTACTTTCCTGCTTTAGCTGAACACACTGAGGTTGCATCTAACAGACAGAGGGATCCTGAGGCTGGGATTTGCTGTTCAACTGGTGCCAGAGACGGTCTCCCATAACAGTGAACGGGAGCTCGCTTTATAAAGGAAGGGGAGCAATTCACTAATTGTGTTGCAGCGAAATTGCGTTTAATAAACACACCTTTATTGGATAACTGCCTATATTGAATGGAGGATTAAAGTTGATGGACCAAAGTGAATGAAACATACTAAAGGATATTGACGAGATTTTCACCATGAACTAGAATGGAGGATGTTCAGTGTGTTGAGTGACCTACTCCTTTCCAGATGTTTCAGTGCAGTCTGTGGGAAAGTTGTGTAAATGCTGCCACCTGCTCTCAGATGTTAGGAAGGTCAACACGGTAGTATTTCCCATTCTAATACTAACGCTGGTGCTGGGTGATCTGTACGGCTTTATTCTTTAATACTCCCAGTACAGTTTGATACAATAGACTGTCTTGCTTGGCCGTTTCCGAGACCATTGAAGAGTTGAACACATGTCTCTGTGTCTGGAGTCACGTTTAGGCCAGACCAGGAAAGCACGGGAGGTTAAATTCCTGAAAGTACATTGATGAAGGAAAGTGGTGTTTACAATCGACATTGGCTTCAAGGTCAATATTAATGACTCCAGGTTTTACATCTCGATATTTTATTAATTATAAAGTCGACCAGCCGCCATTAGCCTGGTCTGGATTAGTAATCCAGTGACATTTCCACAACTGCACCACCTCCACATGGGGACCTATCTGAAATCACACTGAGCTGGTTATTTCTGTGCTGCTTGACAGCTCTGTCAAAAAGAACTCCCACCAATGTGACTATCGCGATGGGACTCAGTGCGTTGTAAATGGTCAGATTGTAGTTATGCCTTTGTTATGAGATTGGACATAGCTGACTGAATTTCGACATCGCCAGGGTGACGTCAGAGTTGGAGCTGGAATGAAACAGCTTCCCCAGGGACACGGCTTGTTGTGCAGCACACGTCTACAGTCCTATTGCAGGAATGGGGTCAGAGACCATTGCCTTTGTCTTATCTACTGTGTTCAACTGTTTCTTCATGTCACATACAGCAAATCAGATCGATTAAAGACAGACATCTGTGATTCTGCGGGAAGCATGGCGAGGGTGAGGTGGATCATCAACTCAACACTTCTGGCAGAGGACGGTGCAGATAATACAACCATGTCTTTTACACTGATGTACAGGGCTATCCCTTGATTTAGGATGGCGATATTTATGGAGTCCTCTCCTCCAGTGAGTTGTTTAATAGTCCATCGACATTTATGTCTGAACGTGGCAGCACTGCAGATCTTCGATCTGATGTGTTAGTCTTGGGATCATTTCGCCCGCTGTATCAGACGTTAGTCCTGCTGTTTCCAATGGAACCAGTCAAGTGCGGTACTTTTCATGGAAATGTGTCATCAGGTTTAGGTACACATGGTTCCAAACCTGTAATGTTCATCCGCACTTGTCGCTGAACCATAGATTAGCTTGATGTTAATGGTAGGCTAAGGATTATCATGGGGAAAAAGTTACAGATCGTAGTTGAATACCATTCTGCTGCTGCTGTGATTCTACCACACCACTTTGAGGTCCAATATGTTCAATGCAATTCTACTGACTCTCCCCCAGTTCACACCAATACCCATTCATCCATCAGCCCTGTACTCAGTGTCTTAAACTGGTTTCTGATGTGGCAACACTTCCATTGTCCTATTCTCATTCAGCTGAGTGTCACTCCCTGGTGTCATGCCTCCAATTTGTTACTTTACTCAAAACCCTTAACATATGCATCTGAATCTTTTCCATTCCCCCAATGCCATCTTCTGTGTTTGATGTGAATGTGTTCTCCTCTGTTTCTCTCCCTGACCATGGTCAAGAGCTCTGCAGTGTCAGTGATGCCAGCCTTATGCAGTTTTAGATCAAGGAATTTGTGCACCTCACATTATTGCTCACTTCCAAGTGCGCGGCTTTCCATGTTAGACAGGGCGTTTGAGCAGCTTTAACACACGTCCATGGAACTTGTTCAAAAACAGAAATTGCTGACAAAACTCAGCAGCTCTGACAGCATCTCGTGGAGTGAAAGCAGTTAATCTTTCAGTGCCAGTGACCCTTCTACAAAGCTCACATTTTCTCCAGCAATTTTTGCATTTTCATATTCATAATTACTTGTTTAATTGAAAATTTGTTCTGAGCATATTCATTTCGATAGAAACTCAACAGGTCTGGCATCATCTGCAGAGACAGAGAAACAGAGTTAGCGTTTCAAGTCCAGTATGACACTTCTGCAGAACTGAAAAGGATTGGAAAATGAGCTTTATAATCCTGTGACAGATGTGGGGAGTGGGTAAAAGGGGTGTGGCAAAAGAGTGCTTTTAGTAGTGGTGAAAGAGAAGATCATGTGAAGTAGCTTAATAATTAAAATGTGAATGGGGAAAAGGGGTTCTCTCTATTGAGTGAACGATAAAGAAGGTACACCATGCAAGGTCATAGGAGGCCAGGAGGGAGAATATATGGAAACTAGAGAACAGTTATAATGGGTCAGACTGTGAAGTTATGAAATTGTACATAAATTCTACAGGCTGTAACGTACGAAAGTGTAAAGTGAGTTGTTACTCGGGCTTGGGTTGTGCTTCCTGGAACATTGCAGCAGCCCACGACCGAAATGTTAGCATGAGACCACGGTAGGTTATTGAAATGGCAAGCAATGAGAACGTCAGGGTTAGTTTTACAGACAGAGTGGGAGAGTTCCTCAAAGCAATATCTGTTTGGTCTCACCAATATAGAGAGAATGCGTTGTGAGCAGCAATGATAGGAGACCAGATTGAAAGTTTACAAATGAAATGCTGTTTCACCAAGAAGGTATGCTTGGGGCCTTGGACAGTGAGGAGTGAAGAGGTGAATGAGCAAGTTTTGAAGTTTCTGCAATTGCATGGGAAAGTGCCATGGGGTGTGGAGTGGTGTGGGGGGGGGGGGGGGGGGGGTCGGTGGGAAAGTGTTTGAGGTGATCGGGAGTGACACAGAGGGAACAGTCCCTTAGAAATAATGACAGTGGGCGGGGAAGGGGAAGATCTGTTTGATGGTGCTGTCCTGCTGGAGGTGGTGGAAATGGCGTAAGATGATTATGTGAATATGGATTCTAGTGCAGGAGGACGTGTGGACAAGGAGGAATCTATCATTGATCTGGGATGGTAGAGACAGCTTGAGGTCTACACCGCGGGAGATGGGAGAATGACCGCTGAAGGCACTGACCTCCTGAGTTAGGGGATTTCTGCTTTGAAGTAAAAGCAGGTCACGTTAGATGCAGCTCAAAGGAATATGGTATCATCAAACAGACGTAACAGAGATGGAGAATCTTGCAGAATGGAGTCAGCCTCCGCTGATCATGTGTTCAGCCACATGCAGAATTTCCCCCGAACGATTGAAAAGAACCAGGCATCGAAATTGAGGATTTCTGCCTCACATCTGGTCTGAAGCAGATTGTGAATATGGACCCAGAGGAAGGTCAGTGAGTATACATGAGCAGACATCCAAGCAGATCTCCTAAACTGCTCAGAAATTACTGTTTGTGATCACAAAGAAGAACTCGATAAGAAGGTGAACCACCCATGGTTGACAAAAGCTCTCAAGGATACTATTGATGAGACTTAGTGGAGGGCCAAATTTATAATGTTTATTTCAGGGACCATGAATTTCAGCTGTACTTCCTGATTTACTCCCCAGAAAACTCTGCCATTGCTGCTCCACCCTCTTCCCTGCTCATCTCCCCCTCCTTATTCCAGGTTCTCCCTCTCCAATTACAGAGTACATTCTCTCACATTATGGTCCCTACCCACTTTACCAGAAACTGTTGATCAAGCCTACCTACTCTGCTGTAGCATCAAGCTGTGTTTTGTGCTGCCACTTTGCCTCTGGCCTCAGTGTGGCTCAGCCTCTCCATTCATGAAGTTTTACACCTCCCACTCACAAGTTACTCCGGAAAGTTTCCTTCTTGGAGTGAACCTTTTTGAAAACACCTCTCCCCCTTTGAACTGAATTCACAGTATGATCCAAATTTCAAAAAGTATACTCAGATTTCATAAGACCATAAGACATAGGAGTGGAAGTAAGGCCATTCGGCCCATCGAGTCCACTTCGCCATTCAATCATGGCTGATGGGCATTTCCACTCCACTTACCAGCGTTCTCCCCGTAGCCCTTAATTCCTCGAGACAACAAGAATCTATCAATCTCGGCCTTCAAGACATTTAGCGTCCCGGCCTCCACTGCACTCCGTGGCAATGAATTCCACAGGCCCACCACTCTCTGGCTGAAGAAATGTCTCCGCATTTCTGTTCTGAATTGACCCCCTCTAATTCTAAGGCTGTGTCCACGGGTCCTAGTCTCCTCGCCTTACAGAAACAATTTCCTAGCGTCCACCCTTTCCAACCCATGTATTATCTTGTACGTCTCTATTAAGCCTCCCCTTAATCTTCTAACCTCCAATGAATACAATCCCAGGATCCTCAGCCGTTCCTCATATGTTAGACCTGCCATTCCAGGGATCATCCGTGTGAATCTCCGCTGGACATGTTCCAGTGCCAGTATGTCCTTCCTGAGGTGTGGGAACCAAAACTGGACACAGTACTCCAAATGGGGTCTAACCAGAGGTTTATAAAGTCTCAGTAACACATCTCTGTTTTTATATTGCAACCCTCTTGAGATAAGAGACAACATTGCATTCGCTTTCTTAATCACGGACTCAACCTGCATGTTTACCATTAGAGAATCCTCGACTAGCACTCCCAGATCCCTTTGTACTTTGGCTTTACTAATTTTCTCACCACTTAGAAAGTAGTCTATGCTTTTATTCTTTTTGCCAAAGTGCAAGACCTCGCACTTGCTTACGTTCAATTCCATCAGCCATTTCCTGGAACACTCTCCCAACCTGTCTAGATCGTTCTGTAGCCTCCCCACTTCCTCAGTACTACCTGCCTGTCCATCTAAATTCGTATCATCGGAAAACTTCGCTAGAATGCCCCCAGTCCCCTCATCCAAATCATTAATATATAATGCGAATAGCTGTGGCCCCAACAATGAACCCTCCGGGACACCGCTCGTCACCAGCTGCCATTCCGAAAAAGAACCGTTTATCCCAACTCTCTGTCTTCTGTTAGACAACCAATCCTCAATCCATCCCAGCAGCTCACCTCGAACACCATGGGCCCTCACTTTGCTCAGCAGCCTCCCGTGTGGCACCTTATCAAAGGCCTTTTGAAAGTCTAGATAGACCACATCCACTGGGTTTTCCTGGTCTAAACTACTTGGTACCTCTTCAAAAAATTCCAACAGGTTTGTCAGGAATGACCTCCCCTTACTAAATCCATGTTGACTTGTTGTAATCAGACTCTGCTCTTCCAAGAATTTAGAAACCTCATCCTTAATGATCGATTCTAGAATTTTACCAACAACCGAGGTTAAGCTGATTGGCCTATAATTTTCCACCTTTTGTCTTGATCCTTTCTTGAACAAGAGGGTTACAACAGCCATCTTCCAATCATCCGGGACCTTTCCTGACTCCAGTGACTCTTGAAAGTTCTCAACCAATGCCTCTGCTATTTCCTCAGCCACCTCTCTCAGAACTCTAGGGTGTATCCCATCAATGTTAAGACTTTTTAACTTTTCTAGCATTATCTCTTTCGTAACGGCAACCATACTCAACTCAGCCCCGTGACTCCCTTTAATTTTTGAGATATTACTCATGTCTTCTACTGTGAAAACTGAAGCAAAGTACTTGTTAAGTTCTCCTGCTATTTCCTTATCTCCTTATCTCCCATCACTAGGCTTCCTGCATCAGTTTGAAGTGGCCCAATGTCTACTTTTGCCTGTCGTTTGTTTCTTATGTATTGAAAGAAACTTTTCCTATCATTTCTAATATTACTGGCTATCCTACCTTCATATTTGATCCTCTCATTTCTTATTACACTCTTTGTTATCCTCTGTTTTTGTATCCTTCCCAATCTTCCGATTTCCCACTGTTCTTAGTCACTTTATAGGATCTCTCTTTTTCTTTAATACATTTCCTGACTTCCTTTGTCAGCCATGGTTGTCTAATCCCTCCCCAGATAATCTTTCTTTTATTGGGATGAACCTCTGTACAGTGTCCTCAATTATACCCACAAACTCCTGCCATTTTTGTTCTACTGTCTTCCCGGTTAGCCTCTGCTTCCAGTCTATTTTTGTCAGTTCCTCTCTCATGCCCTCATAATTACCTTTATTTAACTGTAACACCATTACATCCGATTTTGGCTTATCTCTTTCAAACTCCAGAGTGAACTCTACCATATTATGATCGCTACTTCCTAAGGGTTCCCTTACTTTAAGACCTTTAATAGAGTCTGATTCATTATAAAGCACTAGGTCCAGAATAGCCTGCTCCCTTGTGGGCTCCATGACAAGCTGTTCCAAAAAGCAATCCTGTAAGCATTCCATGAATTCCCTTTCTTTGGATCCACTCGCAACATTATTTACCCAGTCCACCTGCATATTGAAGTCTCCCATGATCAATGTGACCTTGACTTTCTGACATGCCTTCTCTATTTCCCGGTACATGTTGCGTCCCTGGTCCTGACCACGGTTAGGAGGTCTATACACAACTCAAATTACGGTTTTTTTGGCTTTGTGGTTCCTCAATTCCATCCACACAGACTCCACATCATCCGACGCTATGTCATTCAATACCATTGATTTAATTTTGTTCTTAACTAACAAGGCAACCCCACCCCCTCTGCCCCCCTCTCTGTCTTTTCGATAAGTTGAAAAACCATGGAGGTTTAACTGCCAGTCCTGACCCCCTTATAACCAAGTCTCTGTGATGCCTACCACATCACAATCATTCACTATTATATGTGCCATTAGTTCATCGGCTTTGTTATGAATGCTACGAGCATTCAGGTAAAGTGCCTTAATGCTAACTTTCTTATCGTTAGAGATGTTGGAAGTCATATGATGTCCTAAGTTATCCTTGCTTTTTTCTGCATTCTCAGTCTGCCTCAATTTTAAATCCGCCTGGACACATACTATCCTGCTGTCCATCTTTCCATTTAACGCCATACTCCCTGTCGCTTTCACTTTCCCTTCCCCTAACTCAGAAGTTTAAAGTCCTACTGACCACCCTATTTATCCTCTTCGCTAGAACATTGGTACCTGATCGGTTCAGGTGGAGACCGTCCAAATGGTACAGATCCCTCCTGTTCCAAAACTGATGCCAATGTCCCATGAAGTGGAATCCCTCTTTCCCACACCAATCCCTTAGCCACGTGTTTACTTGAGTAATTTTCTTGTTCCTATGCCAATTGGCACGTGGCTCGGGCAGTAATCCGGAGATAATCCTTGAGGACCTCTGCTTCAATTTCCTGCCTAGTGCTTCGTAATCCCCAAACAGGTCCTCCACCCTAGTCTTGCCTATGTTGTTAGTACCAACGTGGACCACAACAACTGGATCCTCCCCCTCCCGCTCCAATATCCTTTCAAGCCGGTCGGAGATGTCCCGCACCCTGGCACCGTGCAGGCAACACCATGCGAGACTCCCGATCTGGCTTGCAAAGGATACTATCTGCCCCCCTAAATATAGAATCCCCTATAACCACTACTTGTCTATTAGCTCCCCCGTCTAGAATGGCCTTCTGCACCATGGTGCCTTGGTCAGTTGGCTCATCCTGTCCAGAGCCCTTTTCCTCATCCGAACAGGGAGCAAGAATCTCGTTCCTGTTGGACAAGGTCAAGGGCTGAGGCTCCTCCGCTCCTGAACTCAGGTTCCCCTTACCTGCCTCACTTACAGTCACACTCTGTCGTGCCTGATCACTAGCTGAATGTGAATTACTTAATCTCCCAGGTGTGACTGCCTCCTGAAACAAAGCGTCCAGGTAACTCTCCCCCTCCTGGATGTGCCGCAGTGTTTGAAGCTCAGATTCCAGATCATCAACTCTGATCCGGAGTTCTTCCAGCAACCAACACTTGCTGCAGATGTGGTCACTGCTGCTCGCAATGGGATCAACCAGCTCCCACATCATACAGCTACAGCACATCTCCTGCCCAGCCATCTCTGCATAGTTCGTTAATTGCTTAGTTACTTTGTACAATTTTGAGTTAGAATACTTTCTGATACGTCTCTGCTCTCGTTTTTTCCTAAAAAGGAATTAATATATATACACACACAAAAAACGAAGTAAATTTTTAACTAGTCACTTGTAAAGAAATAAAAAAATCCTTACCTTAAAAAAAACAGAGTAGTTAAGAAGGTTAGTGGAGGAGGGTGGGTGGAAGATACTACAAGTGTAGAATCTCGGGTTTAGACGCCTTCCTGAGTTGTATACTCACTGTTTTCCTTCCGGGCAGCCCCTCTGCTCGCCGTCACTTCCTCTGCTGCTCCCGCTCTTTCTTTGAAGAGCAAGAGAGAAAAAAAAACACCGCTGCCCGCTACAGGTAAGTAATTTTAAAGCAAACTGTCTTACCTTAGCGGTAGTCTCCCGGGTTCGCTTTTACTCAGCCACTGCTCCCACTCAAAATCGATGGTTGAACTCTCACTCTGCTAAAGGAAGACGCTGACCGTTTGGTACAAGAATTCCCCTTCTTATATGGTTCAGTCCAGAGATGCGCTTTCACTTTAGAGATCATTATCCCATTTGGAAAAAAGCAATTCCGGTGTTTGACCTCTTATTGGTACTCGTACGAGTTTCCTGCTGCCTTAGTATTATAACATGGAGAAAAACAAATCTCAGTATGAAGCTTGGGCTGAGTGTTATTTACCTGTCGTTCGAATACAGTCTCAAATTTGCAGTGTTTATCTTTAAATGCTTGTTCGTAAAGTTAGTGTCAGATAGCGTGTAAGAAATTGAGGGATGACATTGTAGAAGTTTATAAAATCATGAGAGGTATGAATAGACTGACCAGCCAAGGTCTTTTTCACTGGATGGGGGAGTTCAACCATCGGAAGTATCGGTTTAAGATGAAAGAGGGAAGATTTTAAATGGACGAAGGGTCAACGTTTTCACACAGAGAGTGATGTGTGTGTGTGTGTGTATGGAATGAGTTGTTGGAGGAGGAGTGGGAGATGCAAGTATAGATACAACATTTAAAACTCATTTGGACAAACATATTAATGTGAAAAGCTTAGAGACATATGGACAAAATGCAATCAGATGGGACTAGTTTAGTCAGCATGGATAAGTTTGGCCAAAGGATCCGTTTGTGTGCGATATGTCTGCATGAATCTAGAAAGCGAGGAAAAGTGGAGAAAAGACATGGTTTGGTAAATTAGCAAGAAATACAAAAACAAGCAGCACGAGCTTTTCCGAGCATATATAAAAAAACAAGATGAGTGTGTGAAATTAGATAGAAATTTAGTCAGGAAAGTACTTTGAGGATAATTGGAGGGTGTGACTGAAGAATTGGCGACAGGGAGCAGACGGATAATTTACACTGGTGTTTTACATCTTTTCTCGCGGTGGAGGCACAGTAAGTATTTCAATGATGTCAACAAAATGGTAATCGGAGGGAAGTTCTTGAATCGTCGCGAACAAGAGGAACAAGGATTTTTCTAATAGATAAGAGCAAGAGTAGACAGATCAGCAGCAATTCATAGCCGGTCTTAAAAGAAGTGGAAACAGTCTTGGGGTCATTGCGCCTTCTCTATCAAATGTTAGTTCTGCTGTTTGTTAATGTAAGCAGTAAGTACGATAGCTTCAATGGGTTGTCATCAGGTTTAGGGTACACATAGTTCTGACTGTGGCATGTTCATCCACACTCATCACTGAACCGGAGATCGGTTTCATGGTAATGGTAGACTGAGCGATTGTATTGTGGTTGAATATAATTCTGCTGCTGCTGCTACTACTACAGCTGCTATGATTTGCAGCATCACATGAATGCCCAGTTTGAGCTGCAATATTTGCAATACAATTCTGCTGCCTGTCCTCAATTCGCATGGGGACCCGGTCACCCTTTTCTCCTGTACACAGTGCCCTATCTTGGTTTCTGATGTGGGAACGCTTCCATTTTTTAAAAATTCTCATGCTATTCGGATATCTTCATGTTATACCATGGCTCCAATTTGTCACATTCCTCAAAAGGATTTGACGTTTTCATCTGAATCATTTCCCCTCGAATAATGCCATCTTCTGTTTAAAGCGAATGTGTTTCCCTCTGTTTCTCTCCATGACCATGATTAAGAACTCTGTCGTGTCGGTAACGACTGCCTTATGTAGTTTCAGAACAAATAAATTTGTATACGTTGCGTTATAATTCACTTCCTGGTGTATGGCGCTCCCTGCTGGACAGAGTGTGTAAGCAGCTTTGACACACATGTTTGAAATATTTTTAAAAACAGAAGTTGCTGAATTCACTGACAAGTCTGACAGCATCTGTGGAGTGAAAGCAGAGTAAATCTTTCAGGTTCTATGACTGTTGCTCAAAGCACGCAGTAAGTCAAACAAGTTTGGTTTTAGTTTCAGATTTCCTATGTTCTTTGCTATATTGAAAATGAGTTCTGTAACTTTCATTTTTGAAGAAACTCAGTGAGGCTGTCAACATCTGCAGAGACGGAGAAACAATGTCAATGTTGCAAGTCCAATGTAAATCTTCTTCAGAAGTGTAAAGGATTGGAAAGTGAGCGTTTTGTATCTTGCAGAGGTGGGCCAGTGTGTTTGGATGTCCAGCGTGAAAGACAAATGGGCTTTCAATTGTGGTGAATGAGACACAGATATATAATAGGTGTGAGTTAATGAGTAAATATTAGAAACTGATTTTCTCTGTTGAATGCAACATGAAAAAGACACGATCTTACGGAGCCCAAGAGGGAGGGTGCACGGAAAATGGAGAAGAGCCATAATGGGTTCAGGCTGTGAATTTATGGAACTGAATATTAACTCCTACAGACTGTAATGTACCGAAGTGTAAAGTGAGGTGTTACTCGAGCTTGGCTTGTGCTTCATTTGAACATTGCAGCAGCCTGCATTTTCTTAGAATCCTTACGGTGTAGAAACAGGCTCTTCAGGCCAACAGATCTATACTAACCCTCCAAAGGGTATGTGGACCAATCCCATTCTGTACCTTAATACTATACATAGACCCTTGACTATTGCACATTACCTGAACACAGTCGGCAATTCAGCATGGCCAGTTCACCTAACCTGCACAACTTTGAACTGTGGCAGGAAACTGGAACACCCAGAGGAAATCGAACCCAATTTCCTGATGATGTGAGGTAGCAGTGCAAACAATTGAGCCACCATGCCACCCAGGACTGACCACAACTCTATACGACCAGAAATGAAGCCATTCGGATCATCAAGTCTCCTCTGCCGTTCGATCAAGACTGATAGATTTTCAACCCCATTTTCCTGCTTCCTCCAAGTAACCTTTGATCCCCTTGTCAATCAAGAGCTAATATGTTTCTGTTTTAAATATACTAAATAGAACATAGAACTTAGAAATGTACAGCACAGAACAGGCCTTGTGGCCAACGATGTTGTCCCGAAATTTAATCCTAATGTATAATATAGTAACTTAACGTATGCACCCGTCAACTCACTGCTATCCATGTGCATGTCCAGCAGTGGCTTAAATGTCGCCAATGACTCTGCTTCCACCACCAGAACTGGCAACGCATTCCATGCATTTACAACTCTCTGCATAAAGAACCTACCTCTGACGTCTCCCTTATACGTTCTCCTAATACCTTCAAACTTTGACTTCTCGTACCAGTCAATCCTGCCCTGGGGAAAAGTCTCTGCGTATTGACTCTATCTATTCCTTTCATTATTTTATACACCTCGATCAGCTCTCCTCTCTCCTCCTTGTCTCCAGAGAGAAAGGTCCAAGCTTGTTCAACCTTTACCTTCTTTCCACCCTCTCCAAAGCCTTTGTATCTTTCCCATAGTAGGGCGACCACAACTGGACACAATATTCCAAGTGTGATCACATCTGGGACTTGTAGAGATGCAGCAAAATTTCATGGCTCTTAAACTTGATTCCTTGTTAATGAAAGCCAAAACACCATATGCTTTCTTGATAACCTATCCACTTGGGTGGCAACTTTGAGGGATGTATGCACTTGTGCAGTGTTCCTCCACACTGCCAAGAATCATCTCTTCAATGCCATATTCAGGATTCGAATTTGACCTTCAAAAATGCATCACTTCGTATTTATCCAGGTGGAACTCAATCTGCCATTTCTCTGCCCAGCTCTGTCTACGTCACGCTTCAGACTACAAGAGCCTTCTATACTATCGACGACACCTCCAACCTTTGTGTCATCAGCAAATTTACTAATCCTCCCCATCCAAGTCATTTATGAAAACTAGAAACAGGGGAGGCCAAAGAACAGAGCCCTGTGGGATCCCACTCAAAAGTGTCCTCCAAGCAGAATACTTTCCATCTGCAACCACTGTCTGCCTTCTGCCAGCCAGCCAATGCTGAATCCAGACAGCCAAATCTCCCTGTATCCCATACTTCTTGACTTTATGAATGAGCCATCTCCTCAAAGAACTCAATAAGATTTGTGAGGCATGACCTGCCCCTCATAACGCCATGCTGACTACGTTGAATCACACTATGCTTTACCAAATAGTCATAAATTCTATCCATCAGAAATCTTTCCAAACTTTGCTGACCACAGACGTAAGACTGACTGGTCTCTAATTGCCAGGGATTTCCCTATTACTCTTCTTGAAATAAGGGACAACATTCACCTTCTTCCAATCCTGCGGTGCGATTCATGTGGAGAGCGAGGAGGCAAATATCCTAACCAGCGGCTTAACAACCTCTTTTCTCACTTCCCAGATAGGATAAATCTCGTCTGGCCCTGGGGACTTATCCATCTTAATGTTTTCTAAATTTTCTAGCACATCAACTTCATCAATATTGATCTGGTCAACACTGATCTGGCCCAGCTCCTCGAAGTTTTCATTTACAAGAAGTTCCCTTTCCTTGGTGAAAGTCGAAGCAAATATCTCATTTAAGGCTTCCCCGATTTGCTCAGACCCCATGCATACGTTCCCTACGCTATTCCTGATCGGCTCCACCTTCTCCCTCATTATTCTCTTATTCCTCATGTATAAGAAAAATGCCTTTGGTTTCTCCTTAATCTTTCCTGCCAAGCCTTTTTCCTGCCCCAAGATGGCTCTCCGCATTCCATTTCTGAGCTCCTTTCTAGTAAGCCCTGTAATCCACTAAAGCTGTGCTAGATCCTTGCTTCCTCCATCTTACGAAAGCTGCCTGCTTCCTCCTGATGAGGAGTTCCTCTGATCTCGTCATCCAAGGTCCCATAATGTTACCCCTTCTTACCTGTCTCAGAGGAACAAATTTGTGTTCCGCTCCCACTAACTACTCCTTAAATAGTCTCCATATGTCTGCTGTGCCCTTTCTGTGGATAAATTGCTCCCAGTCTATAATTCTGAACTCCTGTCTGATAGCATCACAATTTCCTTTTCCCCAATTAATATCTTCCCTCGGAAACTGCTCCTTTCACTCTTCCAGACTATGCTACATGTGAGGCAGTTGTGATCACTTTCAGCAAAGTGCTCTCCCACCGTGAGTTCTGACACCTGTCTTGGCTCGTTGCCGAGCACCAAATCCAAAATGGCCTCTCCCCTCGTCGGTCTGTCTACATTCCGAGCAAGGAAACCCTCTTGAGCACACCTGACAAAAACGGCTTCATCCACACCATCTGCACTTAGGAGGCCCCATTCGATATTGGAAAAGTTGAAATCACCCAGAACAACACCCCTGCTACTTTTGCATTTTTTCCAGAATCTGCTCGCCTATGAGATCTTAAATCTCTCTACTGCTATTAGGTGGCCTGTAGACAAACTCCAAATGCGATGACTATTTCCTTGTTGTTCCTAACTTTCACCCATACTGACTGAGTAGACAAACCTTTTTCAACAACCATTATTTCTGTAGCTGTGACGCACTCTCTGATTATTAATGCTACAGCCCCTTCTTATTTCCCACCCACCCAGCTTTTTTCATTAGTTACAGTGTAAAAACAGGCCCTTCGGCCCAGTAAATCCATACCAACGCTCCAAAGAGCAACCCACCCAGAACCAATCCCCTACATTTACCCCTTCATCTAACACAATGGGCAATTTAGCATGGCCAATTCACCTAATCTGCACATTTTTTTAGGATTACGGGAGGAAACTAATGCAGACACGGGGAAAATTTAAAAACTCGGCACAGACAATTCCCTGAGGCGGGAATTGAACTGGTATCTCAGGCACTATGAGACAGTAGTGCTAGCCACTATGCTACCGTGCCGCCCCAAAACGTTTTTAACCGTATTTCAGCGTTCTAAACCCTGGAACATCAAGCAACCACCCATGCCCCTGTGAAACCCCTGTCTCCGTTATGGCCACGACATCTTAGCCCCAAGTAATGATCCATGTTCTAAGTTTGTCACTCTTATTTCGGGCGTTTCTTGCATTAAAGCAGACGCACTTTAACTGATCCCTTTGTTTCATCGCGTGAGAAGCCATCCTGATAGATTCAATATATTCTGTCACTATCCCGTCTGCAACTAACACCCTCTCAGACATGTGGTCTGATTCTTACCCCCCTGGCAAACTAGTTTAAACCCGTCCGAGCAAACCCCTCACCCAGGACATTTGTGACCCTCCACTTCAGGTGCAACCCATCCTTCATGTACAGGGCCCACCTTCCCCTGAAGGTATCCCGATGGTCTAGGTATCTGAAGCCCTCCCTCCTGCACCAGCCTCGAACTCACGTGTAAAGGTGTATTCGCTGGCTCTCCCTCACCTCACTATCTCGTGGCACTGGCAGAATACCTGAGATACTTACTCTCCTCGCTCTGCTATTCAGCTTCGAAACTAACTCTCTGCAGTCACTTTTCAGATCCTCAGTTCCTTTCCTGGCTATATCGTTGGTGCTAAATGATCTGGTTTCCACAGTCTTCCGTGGTTAGGAATTCCACAATTTAACCACTCCCTCGCTCAAGACATTTCATCTTATCTCCGTTCTAATGGGTTTTCCCTTTACTCTAAGCCTGTGCCCTCCTGCTAGTGTGCATGTCCTCACAATGTCGTTTGTCTCCAGGTCATTCAGAATTCTCTAAGTTTCAATTGGATTCCACCCCCCCTCCCCCCATCCTTCTAAGTTCCATCAAGTATGAACCCAGAGTCTTCAAACATTCCTCATATTTTAATCTTTTCATTTCTGGTGAACCTTCTCTTGACACACACCAAGGCTAATCGATCCTTCCTGAGGGATGAGGAATAAAATACTGGAAATATGGTCTGACCAGAGCCTTAGAAAGCCTCAGAATCCCCACCATTATATCCTACTCCTCTCGAGATGAATGACAAAATTGTATCTGCCTTCTTAACTACTGACTCAACCTTCAAGTTTATCTTGAGGAATCCTGGGCTTCGAATCCCAAGTCCCTTTGTTCCTCAGATTTCTAATTTTTTTTTCCATTTAGTAAATAGTCCATGCCTGCATTCTTCATTTCAAAGTGCATGACCTCACATTCTCCTACATTGTATTCCATCTGCTACTCCTTTTCCCACTCTCCTAAACTTTCTGCAGGCTCCCTGTCTCCACAATGCCATATGCCCCCCACCTATCTTTGCATCTTCTGCAAACTTAGCCAGAATGCCTTCTGTCCCACCACTCAGATCATTAAGCTATAAAGTGAAATGTTGTGGTCCCAACACTGACTCTTACGGAACACTGCTCGTCACCGGCTGCTGTCCTGAGAGGGACAATTTTAACCTCGCTCTGCATCCTGCCAGAGAGCCAACCTTTTATCGAAGGTACTACCTGGCCTCTGACACCATGGGTCCTCACGTAACTCTGCAGCCTCCTGTGCTGTACCATATCAGAGGCCTTCTGGAAGTTCATCTGGGTAACTCTCTGTGGTCCAACCCGTCATTACCTCCTCAAAGAACTCTTATTATCTTAAGAAAAATGTAGATTATTGAAATGAGGAGCAATCAGAAGGCGAGTGACATTTCTACAGACAGAGTGGAGATGTTCCTCAAAACAATTTCTGTTTGGCTTACTAATGTAAAAGATACTGCATTGTGAGCAGCAATGACAGGAGACTGGATTGAAAGACTACAAGTGAAATGCTGCTTCACCTGGAAGGTGTGTTAAGGGCCTTGGATAGTGAGGAGGGAAGAGGTGAATGGGCAAATGATGAAGCTTCAACATTTACATGGTAAGGTGACATGGGGTGGGGTGCGGAAGAGTTCGGTCGGTGGAGGGTATCACAGAGGGGATTGTCCCTGTGAAATACAGACAGTGGACGGGAGGGGAAGATGTGTTTGATGGTGCTGTCCTGCTAGAGGTGGTGTAAGTGGCAGAGGATGATTCTGTGAATGTAGATTCTAGTGCAGTAGGAAGTGAGGCCAAGCGGACATCTATCATTGTTCTGGGAAGGTGGGGACGGAGTGAGGGCAGAAGGAGGGGACGGAGTGAGGGAGACGGGACAATCACAGCTGAAGGCTCATTAGAGTGAGGGGATTTCTCGTTTGACATGTAGGAAACTTCTTCCTGGAATGTGACATCATCGAACAGAAATCACAGAACCAGGGAATCTTGGGCAATGGAGTCACTCTCGGTTTATCATGCGTTCAGCCACAAACGTAGGTTCCATCTGAATCACTGAAAAGAGCCAGGCATTTCAAATGCAGGTTTATCTCATATATCTGGTCAAATACAGAGTGTGAACATAGACATAGGTGAAGGTCAGGGAGACATTTAAGCAGGTACTGCTTAGTAATGCTCAGCAATGATTGACTCTTGTCAAAAAAAAATGATATGAAGATGTGAAGATAAGGCAACATACCTTCCCAACTGCTCTCCTCCATGTCCTGACCAATGCTTGCTAGTGTGGCAAAAACACTTCTTCACTACCATGTCTAACTATAACTCCACTTTCAGAGAACGGTGGACCTAAACTCCATGGTACCTCTGCTCAACTACACTCCTTAAGGTCCTACCAATCATCATGAAACTCCTACCTTGATCTAATTTTGCCAAAGTACTCCTCGGCCCACTTCTCCAGTTTGACCTAGGTCCTGCTGTAATGTCTGATATACTTTCTCACTGTCCATATACCACCTATTTTAATGTCATTTTCAAGTTTTCTGATCATGCTTTGTACATTCGCAAGAATATCATTGTTATAGATAACAAACAGCAACGGGCCCAGCAGCGACCCCGAGGCAATTCATGTGTCACAGGCCTCCAGTCAGAGAGCATCCTTCCACTATTACCATCTGCTTACTACCATGAAGCCAATTGTGTGTCCAATTTGCCAACTATCTCTGGATTCCATGCGATTCTAACCTTCCAGACCAGTCTATCAATGGTAACCTTTTCAAAGGCCTTACTGAAAACCATACAGACTATGTCTGCCGCCCTGCCCAAATCAACATTCCTGGTCACTTCATCAATGAACTCAAACCAATTTGAGAGGCATGATCTCCCACACACAAAGCCATGCAATCTTTCCAGTCTAAAAACAGCTATTAATGATAATAATAATTATTATTAATAATAAGAAGATGACATTTTCAGTGGACAATAAATGATCCACGGTATGTGATATTTGAACGAACATCATGGGTGAAGGTAGAATAGATTTTGTACCTGTGTCATTAAACTGTGTTGAAAAACGCAAGGGTGGCATGGTGGTTCCGTCGCTAGTTCTGCTGCCTCATGGTGCCTTGGATCCGGGTTTGGTTCCAGCTTCGGGTGACTCTCTGTGTGGAATTTGCACAGTCTCACTGTGTTTGTGCGTGTTTCCTCTGGGTGCTCCATTTTCCTTCCACAATCCAACGAAGTATAGGTCAGGTGAATTGGCCATGCTAATTTATTCATAGTGTTATGTGCATTCGTCAGGGGTAAATATAGGGTAGGGGAATGGGACTGGGTGGGTTATTGTTTGGAGGGTCAGTGTGGTCTTGTTGGGCCAAATGGCCTGTTTCCAAACTGTAAGGAATCTGAAAAGAAAACTATTTCTGAACCAAGCCTATATTTTCAAATGCATGTATATCTCATCCCTCAGAGTCTTCTCAAGTAACCTTCCTCCCACAGATGTTAGGTTTCCTGGTCTATAGATTCCAGATTTTTCTTTGCTTCCCTTCTTGAATAATGGTACAACATTTGCTACTCTCCAATATTCTGGAACCTAAACTGTAGCTAATGATGATGCAAAAATATCAACCAGGGTCCCGTAGTTTCTTCTGTAGCCTCTTGCAGTATTCTTGGATGGATCTATTTAGGACCAGGAGATTTATCCACCTTTTCATGCATTCTAATGCATCCAACACGTCTTCTCCTGTGATATTGACTCACCCCAAGATAACACTATGACCTTTGTTAACCTCCCAAGTCTTCATGTAGTTCTCCTCGGTAAAGAGAGAGGAGAAATAGTCATTGACAATCTCGCAAATCTCCTACGGTTCGAGACATGCACTTTCACTTTGGACCTTGAGGTGTTATATTCTCATTTAGTTAATGTTTTTACTTTAATATACTTAAATAACCTCTTTGGATTCACCCTAATCTTCTTAGCCAAGGCCACCTTGTGCCCCTTTTATGCCCGCCTGATTTCCTTCTTCAGTAAACTATTATATCCCCTGTATGCCTCGAGGTATTCCATCGACCCCAGTTGCCTGGACCTGAGTCACGCCTCCTTTTTGCTGGTCAAAGCCGCAATATCTCCTGACATCCATGGTTCCCTCTTCCTGCCAAACGTACATTTTACTCTCACAGGAACATATAGACATAGAGCTCTCTCCATTTCACTTTTAAAGCCCCCCCCCCACTTGCAGAATGTCCCTTCACCTGCAAACCAACCCCTACAAACTCCTGTTTAATTCCATCAAAATTTGTCTTGCCCCAATTTTGAACTTGAACATGTGGAGCAGTTTTGTCCTTCTCCATAACTATTTAAAAATTAATAGAACTATGGTCACGGGTCCCAGAGTGCTCCCCCACTGTCACCTTAGTCACCTGTCCTGCCCTCGTTCTTAGAGTAGGTCAAGTTTCCTCTCTTCCCGAGTTGCACTCTCTACTTACTGCTTGAGGAAAATATTCTGATACACCCCATCTCAGTACTTAATTCTATGACATTCTCAGTCCATGTTAGGAAAATTAACATCTCCTACTAATGCAACCCTATTGCCCAGCAAGTCTCCCCACTCTGTCTACATGTTTTTGTTCCCCTAATTCCTCGTTTACTATTTGGGGGCCTATAGTACAATCCAAATACTATCACCAATCCCTTCTTATTCCTTCGCGCCCCCGATAAATCCTCACTGGATGATCCATCAGTTATTTTATCTCTGATAACTGCTGTGATACTTGCCTTAATCAAAAATGAAACTCGCCGTCCCCTCCTTCCTCCATCTATGTCCCGAATAAAGCACCTATACCCTGATACATTAAGCTGTCAGTGCTGTCACTCCCTTTGCCATGTATATGTAATAGCTATACTATCCCAGTCCCACGTACCTATCCACGCCCTGAGATCATCGGCCTTACCTGTCAGCCATCTTGCATTGAAATAGTTGCAATTTAATCCAACAGGCATTCCTTGCCCCCCATCGTGTTCCAGCCTGGCCTGGTTCTTCACTGTTTCTGATTACGGTTTCTACTTCCAGCCTCGCACTTGCCTCCATGCTGTTGAGGGCGCCACCCCTCCCTAACTCAAGCCAATCTAGTTGAAATCCTCCCTTGCAGCAGTAGAAAACCTGCCTGCAAGGATATTGGCCCCCTTCCAGTTCAGGCACAATCCGTCCTTCCTGAAGCAGTCACATCTGCCCCACAAAAGATCCCAGTAATCCAAAAATCTCGGCCCCTGCACCAATTCTTTAGCCACCTCTTCATCTGCCATATCCTCTTGTTCTTACCCTCACTATCACGGAACACTGGAAGTAAACTGGATATTACCACTGTCTACAATCACTCTGCAGGACGTCATCATTATTTCTACCTGTGTTACTCTGTGAGTTCTCCCAATGTGCACAATGACCATTGGCTGCATCCCCTCCACCACACACACCCCTGGAGAGAACGTTCTGCAGCCGTTCTGAGACATCCTGATCCCTGGCATGTGGGAGGCTCCACACCATTCCGGATTCCCATTTGCAGCCGCAGAATCTCCTGACTGTGCCCCTCACTATACAGTCAGATAATTACTTCTGTAGTTATCCTCTTTGCACAACATTCCAACAATGGCATTTTTTCCTGAAACAGATGAATCCGGCTGAGTTGTTTTGCTTCAGGCAATGGGAGATTCCAATTAATCCTCATCAGGAATCTGTCATTTGTGCGAAAGACAACTGGGTTTTTTTTTCAATCCCACATATTGCCGTGATGAGCGACAGGGAAACAGAAAGGGAGCAATAGACTGTTCCTCCACAGATAGGCTACATTTTCCATCTGTAAGTTAAATCAGTAACGTTATCGCTCCCACACTGGACTCTGTGAGCTCTTGTTGAACATTGCCTGAACTATATACCTCCATCACATTTCGAATCCAGGTCAGTGGAATGAATTGCAGAATCAATTCATTAACAATAAATGGTCTTACTTATTTTCAAGATGTGTTAATACGTGCTTGCATAATGTAAAAATAAGCGTTTCATGCCTTCACAATATCTGTGTTAAAATGAATATTCTTAAACATATACAGTAATTGCTGGAAATGCTCAATCTGTCTGTCAGCATGTAGGAACAGAATTCACAGTTCAATTATTTTCTGTCCAATGACCTTTCCTTTGAACCTGACTTATTCTTCAAGAATTTCCCCAGTTTTACTCTAAAACCCAAGAAGAAATATCCATCCGGTATTCACTAACTACACACTTTACAAGATCTTATATGGTCAATAAAACAGCCCTCATTCTCAGGACGAACTGTTAATAATGTAATGCCTTCATCCCAAGAATGAGAAAAGAGAAACATCTTTGAAACGTTTCGAGAGCAATTTTGTTTTTATTTTCAGTTTAGGCAGTTATAACTACACACAATACAACAGCTGTAATCTCAGCACTGCCCTGTACTGATGCAGAAAACATCACTAAGATCATACCCAACACCGCTGGCACGAAACAGAATCACTACATTTACCTTCCAAATCACTTGCAACATCTTCAGGTTAATTTGATGTGATTCATGTACTAAGACACACAAATCCCTCTGTAACACTGAGTTCTGCATTCTTCTTGTATTCAAATACATTTTTGCTGTTTTATCTTTTCCCCAAAACAGAAAATTTCCATCACATTTATAGTACTTCTTTTTTCTGCTGAAGCTTTGCTCACAGCTATTCTCTGTCTGTATGCCATTGCTTGATGCTGTGCCCTCCCCAGTCTGTGTCCCATTGCAGACAGTCTGCCTTTCCACTCTTTGTATCCCATTGCAGATGCTCTGCTCTCCTCGTCTGTATCACACTGCAGACGCTATGCCTCCCCTGAATGTATTCGATTGCAGACGCACTGCCCACCCCTGTCTGCATCCCATTGCAGACGCTTTGACTTCCCTTGGCTGTATCCCAATGCCGAAGCTCTGTCCTCCCCTGTCTGTACCCCATTGTAGATGCTCTACCCTCCCTGTCTGTATCCCATTGCAGACAATCTGCCCTTCCACTGTCTGTATTGGATTGCAGATGCTCTGCCCTATCCCTGTCAGTATCCCATTGCAGATGCTCTGCCCTATCCCTGTCAGTATCCCATTGCAGACACTCCAACATCCAACAGTCTGTATCGGATTGCATATGCTCTGCCCTCCCCTGTCTGTATCTCATTGTAGATGGTCTCCCGTCCCGGTCTGTATCCCATTTCAGACGCTCTGCCCTTCCTCATCTGTATCACACTGCGGACACTCTGGCCTCTCCCTGCCTGTATCCCATTGGAGAAGCTTTGCCTTACCCCTGTCTGTATCCCAGTGCTGACACACTGCCCTCGACCGTCCGTATCCCGTAGATGCTCTTCCGGCCCCTGTCAGTATCCCATTGTAGATGCTCTCCCCTCAACCGTCTGTATCCCATTGCAGATGTTTTGCCTCCCTCTCTGTATCTCATTGCATCCCTCCCCCAGTGTGTCTTCCATTGCAGACACTCTGCCTCCGCTTGTCTGTAACCCATTGCAGATGCTCTGTCGCCCCCGTGTATGTATCCCATTGCACACGCCCTGACCTCCCCATGCCTGTACCCCATTGCAGATGCCCTCTCCTCCCCCTCTGTATCCCAATGCAGACGCCCTGCTCTCCTCCTGTTTTTATCCCATTTCAGACGCCCTGCCCTCCCCCTGTTTGTATCACATTGCAGACGCCCTGCCCTCCCCTATCTACATCCCATTGCCGATATTCTGCCCTCCCGCTGGCTGCATCACATTGCAGACGCTCTGCCCTCCCCATCTGTATCCCACTGCAGACAGTCTTCCCTCCAATGTCTGTATCCCATTGTAGATGTTCTACGCTGCCCCCTGTCCGTGTCCCACTGCAGACACTCTGCCCTCCCACATTCTTTATCCCAATGCAGATGCTCTGCACTTCCCCGCCTGTATCCTATTGCAGATGTTCTGCCCTCTCCCTGTCTGTATCACATTGCCGACACTCTGCCCTCCCCCGTCTGTATCCCATTGCATATGCCCTGCCCTCCCCAGGCTACATCCCATTGTAGCCGCTCTGCCCTCCCCCCTGTCTGTATCCAATTGCAGGTGATCTGTCCTCCACCTGTCTGTATCCCATTGCAAATGCTCTGCCCTCCCCCTGTCTGTATCCCATTGGAGAAGCTCTGTCTCCATTTGACATTTTATTGAATGACTATCCTGGTGCATGAGCAAACTGAGATAGATCCCCTAGATCCGGTTCAATAGTGTAGATTGTAATTTGTTGATGACCTCACACATATCCCTGAAGAATTCCACTCGTTACAGCTTTCCAAACACAAAATGAGTAATGTATTCTACTCTGTATTTCCTGACAGCTACCCAGGGCGCCACTGCTTCTGCATAACAGCCTGGGATGGTTATATGGCATCCTCCTGTGCTGTGTAATTTACTGAACACTTCATTCTGTTTGGTGCGGCCTGTTTGGTGCAGCCCATTTCGCTGCTGGCCCATTTAGGCACAGAACTATTTCAGTGCAGCTCATACTTCTTCCTTTTCAGGCTTAGATAAAAGCATTAATCAATGCAATAAAAATAAAAATAATATTTATTCCCTTTAGTAAAAATGTAAAAAAGGACACTCGAGTAAGGATAACATTGACTCAGAGTTTTCTTTGAGATCTAAGATGATAATTTGTCTTGCGTTTATTCAGATTGAAAACATTCATGAAGCTATTGAACATTTGACTGATGCGCTTCCAGATGAACTGCAACCGCTGCTGGACTGGTTCAAAGATAACTATGGAGGTAGAAGATTGCGCAGAGGAAATGGGCAATTGACGAAAATTTCAGAGAGGAAGCAACATTTCCGATGAGCATCTGATAGCAAGGCACGATATTCCGTAGAAATTAAAGAAGCAGATGCTAGAATACAAACACTCGTAAGAAGATTTAGTGAGAGAAATGATGTTGAGTATTTACGAGGTATTACCCATAATTTCGAATGAACGTAATATTTTAGATTTCTCGTAATGAACTTATTTCGTTTATTTTTATTTATTTTTAGCATTTTTACTGAGGGGAATAAACATTATTTCATTTTTACTTTTAGTGCTTTCATTAATGCTTTTAACTAAGCCTGAAAAGTAATAAATATGAGCTGCGCCGAAATAGTTCTGCACCTAAATGTGTCTGCTGCAAAATGGGCTGCACCAAACAGGCCACGCCAAATCGCACGCACCAAAATGGCTGCGCCGAATGGCCTCACTCTGGAATCCTCCATTAGTGGTCAATATGACTCAGGGATTTTCTGCTCTTACACATTGTCTTCAAGTAAAACAAAGTAAGAGAGAGAGTTCAATTGGCTGCTGCTTCTGAGGCAAGTAATATTTTTCTCCCTCTGTGTGGAAAAATACAATAATGTCAACTGAACATCAAACTGGACCATATGCGATCTCCATGACCACTTTCTGGAATGGATGATAATGAACTATGTGCAGGTGCATCATTGCTGTTGTTTTGCATAGGGCCTTTCATTCGGAAAACAAAAATGTGCTCGCTTTATAATTTGATGACATGTTTACATGTGTCTGCGTAACCTTTTTTAAAAAATAGGTTGATATCTTCATAATATTTGTGTTAATATCAACACATCTCATTCATAAAAAATATTCTCTAGCTTTAGCCTTCTGAACAAGATTAAATATGTATCCAGCTGATACGCTTTTCTGCAAGTCACAAGATTTCTCATCTAAGACCTAAACAGATAATTCCAATAAGAAAAGGCCTTTATTTCAGGAAATGTAAACTTTCGAAAGGGGTTATTTTTTTTTTCTGTTTCGAGGATCAAAACTGCACTCAGTGTATCAGATGTGGTCTCAGAAATGTCCGTACAGATGCAGTAAAACATTCCTGATTCAACCCAATACCCGTTGCCGCAAATGTCATCATTCCAATGACCTTTTAAATCACTTGATGCATCTGCACACAGACTTCATTTGATTAATGTACCAGCAATATGAAAAAACATCTGCATCACAGAGTTCTGACGTCTCTCTCCACTTAAATTGTTTCCTGCTGTTCTATCCTTTCTACCACAATAGACAACTCACGTTATATTATTTCTGCTGAAGATTTGCTCACTAATCTTCCCTATCTATATCACAATGCAGATTCACTACCTCCATTTGAAGATATATTGAATGATCATCTTGGTGTACAAAGTAATTCAGCTTTGATCCATTCAGTCCCTTCATCCAGATATTTGACATAGATTATTGATCATTGATGACCCCACGGTGATCTTCGAGGCAAAACTAGTTAAAATTTTATTTAAAATATTAATTTATTTCTACTGTCTATTTCCTGTTAGCGACAGCATCCCTGTTCCTGTGCAGCTGTTCAGGCAATTTAAATGGCCTCCACCTGGGCTATGTCGGTCCAGAATGTTCTCCCCCGTCTCATTTTAACGATCCAGTCTGCCTGAATGGGATGGACCTCTACCCTGTAATCGCATTGAGGAGTGGATTGAGAGAAAACACAAGGAGTGGGGACAGCAGCTATCTCTGTAACAGTCTCGAGGGTTGGATTGAGGGAACAACACAAGTGGTAGGGGCAGCAGTTAACCTTTCGGCGGCACCATTCAGAATGCTCATAGGCCATCCAATTGTGTTTGACCATCTGTCTCCTGTCTATTCTCAATCTGCATTGATTGTCCTATTCAGCAAATCTCAGTCGAGCTCAGCCTTGAATGTCTTCAATACCGAGTCTTCACTGCTCCATGAGGATGAGAACACCACAGATAGCACAACACTAAAGGGAAAGGGACATCCTTATTTCGTTGTGGGATCCATAATTTTAAAACTGTATTAACCTCACATCAAATCACTGCCCCCTTTTAGGTATAAGGATAAAATAACTCGGAATAGACATAAATTATTCCGCCCTCTAGCTCTGTCCCACAATCCCATTCAGCCTTTTCAAGCAAATATGTATCAAACCCAGCCTCTGCTGCTGTCTCATGAACAGAACACCCGATAGCGTAACACCACACGAATATTAAAAATGAGCAGAATTAGGCCATTCGGTCCATTGAATCTGATAATTTCTTATGTGTTCCTCAACATCATTCTCCTACCTTATCCCAAGAATCCTTGATCTCCTTATAAATCAAAAACTTACTTATTTGTGTCTTAATGACACTAGTGTCTGTGTCTCTGTGTGTAGGTATATGAGTGTGTGTGTCCATGTGCTTGTTATCTGTGTATTTGTGTGTCAGACCTTCTATCTGTATTTCTATCTGTGTTTGTGTCTATTTGTGTGTCAATGTATATTTCTTTGTGTGCTTCTATGTGTGTGCATATCTGTGCCCTTATATGCATTGTGCATGTCAGTATATTGCGGGATTTACCAATATGTCTTTTTAATTTAATGCTTGCATCTCTGTGCAATGGGGTATCTGTTCTTTTTCAGTGACAGAGATCAGATTGGAACTGACAGCGAGTTTAAATTGGGAGTTGTTCTTTACTGAACATTGATGCTAACTTAATTGGTGGAACGTGGATGTTTCAGAATCTCCACACAAGGTGTCCTGGTCGTCTCTGGCTCTTTTCAGGATCCTCCCCACATGTCGAGGCAGAGAGTGAGGAAACAGATATCGACACTCGAACACCCGGCATGGTCCTTTATGTCCTATTCCCGGCTGTTTCTCCTGGAATGGGAGAATAGGAGGGACGGAGTGTGGGCGGGAGTGAGTGTCCTTGTGGTTATTGCTGGTTTGGGAAAGAGGAAGAGTGTGGTGTTCGGAGGGAGTCTGACCACAGTGAAGTATCCATGCAGTGGTATTAGTGTGCGGGGCTATTGCGTCAGTGACAGAAAATGTGGGGAAGGGAAGGTCCTGAATTGAACAGTGAGAGTAGTCGTGCTGAGCCTTATTTGACGATGGAGTGTAAGCCTTGTTCGGTGGTAGGTGCTATAACAGATATACAGTGAGTGTGAGGGAGCAGAAGAATATCTTGACATTTATCCTGGCAAAGTGGGAGGAAGAATATTGATGCTTGTCCTATATTGATGACCAATTCTTCAGACCATCTCAGCGTTGAGGTGAGTCTCTCTGAACGTCTTGTCCAAGTCTATCACTAATATCACCACGGACCCTGTCCCTCGCATCTCGCAGAATCAGTTTGGGTGGATCTTACAAATAGCAAACCAAAGCAAACATTAGCGTGTTATATATCAAAACCAAATCTGTCACACAAATACTTTATGTCATATGCCCTGGAAATTAGGTATACAAGTATATGCAAGGGGAAGCTATGGCATTGTGATATTACAGCTGGGCTCTTAACCCAGAAACCCAGGCAATATTCTGGGGACATGAATTCAAATCCTGCCATAACGGATGGTGGAATTTCAATTCAATATGTATGTGGAATCAAGGGTTTATGGTGACCAGGAATCCATTGTCGATTGTTGGAAAAAGCCCATCTGGTTCACTGATTACCTTGAAGGAAGGATATTGCCGTCCTTGCCTTGTCTGGCCTGCATGTGACTCCAGACTCAATACAAAGATTCTGACTCTTAACATACCCTCTGGCATGAGCAATAATTGCTAGTAATCCAGCGACGCCCTCATCCTGTGAATGATTAACAAATAATCGTGGGCCCTGCAGTAATAATGGATGGTCTCAAGTTGCACCGCAACTGCATTAACTAACGCTGTGAAGAATAACTTCCGTAAGTGTATATTATGTAGTTTGAACAGAATGTTTTGAACCAAACTAGGCAGCAGGTTAGTTTAGCATTGGTGTCGTGTTGTCAGGAGGGTTAATTATTAACCTTGCTCTGAAGCAGCTTTAGAGGATTTGTGTCATCAATATGTTACATTTTTACACGGCGTTTGAATACAATATCGAATGTTTGAACATTCTGGTCAAACATCATGGAAGCCCGGAGGCTAGATGGTCAAGTGCGTTCCAATGAATTGGGGAAGTACAACATAACATTCAATGGGAGAAGCAATGATTGTGAGAGTCATAAAGTCCGATAGCATGGCGAAAGGCCCTTCAAACCAAACTGGTCCATTCCGAACAAAATGGCTATTCACATTAAACCAATTTCCCTGCCCTTGCCCCATATCCTTCTTATTCTTTCCCATCTGTGTATTTGTCCACATGTATTTTAAATTTTGTGAATGTACCCGCCTCAACCATTTCTGCTGGCAGCTCATTCCATGTGCATACCACACTGTGTGTAAAAGAAATTGCCCCACAGGTTCCCTTTTACTCTTTCCTCTCTGATCTTAAATTGATGCCCTCTAGTCGGTGGTTGCTGAATCCTGGGAAAAAAAAGATTGAGTGCTTTCACTCTATCCATGCTTCCCATGATCTTATACACTTCTATCAGACCCCACCCAGTCGCATGCACTCTAAAGTAAAAACTCCCAGCTTGCCCAACCTCTCACTATAACTCAGACCATCGAGTCCGGGCAACATCCTTGTAAATTTCTTCTACACTCTTTCCAGTTTAATACCATCCTTCCTATAGCAAAGTGAACATCACTGAACATAACATGACCAGTATTGCCTCACCAGCATCCTGCATAACTGCAACATAACTCCATAATTTCGATAATTCAATAGAGTTCATAATTGCTCTGACTGATGAAGGCCAGTGTGCTAAATCCATTTTTCACTGCCCTATCTACCTGTGACTCCACTTTCTGAGAACCTTGAACATGAATTCCAAGGTCCCTTTGTTCCAATACACTCCTGAAGGCCCTGCCAATCGCCATGAAACCCCTACCTTGATTTGTCTTTCTAAAATGCAAGAACTTACACTTATCTGCATTAAACTCCATTTGCCATTTCTCGACCCACTTCCCCAATTGATCAAGGCACTGCTGTCATTTCTGAAATTTCTGATAATCTTCCTCACTGTCCATGATACCGGCTATTGTAGTGTCACCTTGAAACGTCTAATTCATGCCTTTTTACATTCTCATCTAAATCATAGATGTGTGTAATTTGTAAATATACAACATACATGCATAAAACATACAGAAATAGTCCCAGAACTGACAGCTGAGGCATTCCACTCATCACATCCCTCCAGTCCGGCAAGCACTATTATACTATGTTTCCTACCATCACGCAAATTTTGGATCTGATTTGCCAGCTCCCCCTCAATTCCATATGATCGCAACTTTCAGAACAGCATACCATGTGTAACTTTCCTGAAGGTCTTACTGAAATCATTTCCAATACGTATACCACCGTGACCTTGTCAAAGTTGTTGGTAATTTCACCAAAGAACTCTAACAATTTTTTGAGCCATGGTCCCCCATGCACAAAGCTGTGCTGACTGCTCATGACCACATCCTGTCTTTCCAACTGCATGTATATCTTCTGTCTCAGAATCTTCTCAAGAAACATACGTACTGAGATATCAGGTTTACTGGTCTATAGATCCCCGGTTTTTTGTAGCTCTTTTTGATTAAGGGCACAGCATTCGCTGCACTGCAGTCATCCTGGACCTCAGCCATTGGCTACCGATAATACAAAAGTATCAGCCAGGACCCCACTATTTCTTTTCTGTCCTCCTGCAGTGTACCTGAATATAACTGGTCAGGACCAGGATATTTATAGAAATACTGCATAGTCTGAAAGATATGTCTACTTATTTCAGGTGAAAACACCAAAGAGTGAGAAAGTGACTTAATGATGATTAACATAACAAATTAAAGATTATATTAATCACAGGAAGTGACTTCAGAAGAATTCTGGACATTGTGGAATCCTGAGAATTCTCAGAAAATTGCATTCCAGAAAAGGAGGGCTATGAAACTGATGAGGAAATAAAAAAAAATAACATGCATGCAAACAGTCAGGGACACAAAGACTGCAAAAATCGATGATCGACATTTCAAAGAAAAAAAAGCATAGTCAAATGTGGCAATTTGCAATTGGGAGAGACGAGTTTATGGTGGATAACGGAAATGGCAAAGCAAATGACCAGTTACTGTCTTAATGGAGTAAGATCCAGAAAATCACGCAGAAATACGAATTGATCGTATAGGACTTGTGGAAGTAAAGACATAAAGTCAATTCATATCAGTAACAAGGCAATATTGAACACGCAGCTGGATTGAACATTGTTAAGTTTGACAAACCAGATGTACTTCATAACAAAAGTATGAAGTAATATTCAGAAATAGATCTCAAATAGAAGTATTAATTGCGTTGTCGACGACTGCATTCTATTTTCCTGTACATTCTGCAGAGTCTGGAAGCTGGTGTAGATAAATATACATTAGTAAACGTGATCCCAGCACTATAGATGAATGGTCGGGATCCAAGCATCTACAAAGGGAAGAAGAGATAGTGTGGAGAACTGCTGAAATATTAACTTGACATTTGTTAGGAAACTCTTGGAATCTATTATATAAGACGTAATATTGGATATTTAGACATTAACAGCAAAAAGTCAGAGACTCAGCATGCATTTCTGAAAGTGAAATCATACTTGACAAACTTTGCAATTGTTTGGAGTTGATTATTACAACATTGATAATGGGGATCCAATTGAACTGGCATATTGTAGATTATCAGAATACTTTCTAGATGAACTCACACAGTGAGTTCGAAAATGCAATGATGTGAAGTTTATTTGGAGGAATATATGTAAGTGGAAATTAAAGTTTGGTTTGCCTTCCTTTAAGGGAGTCAGAATATAGATGTAAAGACATGTTGAAGCAGTTTCACAGAGTGTTGGAGAGACTGTACCTGGAGTATTAAGAACAGTTTTGGTGAACAAATCTGAGAAAGAATATATTGACCACAGAGGAAGTGTAATGGACATTATCCAGATAAATCCTTCAGATGGTGAGATTGCATGATGTCGAAACTCAGCCTATGTTCACCAGAGTTTCAAAGAATCAGAGGTGGGTCACTGTGAATATTATAAAACTCACAAAACATACGAAAAGTTGGAAATTAACAGGATGGTTATCAGGCTGTCTTATTCACATTCAAGTCAAACAATGGCAGGATAAGGGACAGACCATTTAAGACTGCAATAAGGAGGACATTCTGCACGTGGAGGGGACTGCCTGAACAGGGGCAAGGCGGGGGAAGATTACGGAGAATCCACAGAAAATCTACAAGTGTGTAAAGCGGAATAGAATAACCACTGAACGGGTTGGACTCATTAGTGACTTGCCAAGTTGCATCTAAATCAACTTCAGTGGTAGGAGAAAGAGGGGAGTGGTAGAAGGCTAAATTTGTGACCGGAGGCCAGTGTCCAATGGTGTACCACGGGCAGCAGTGCTGGGTACCATATTATTTGTGATTCGGAGGTGCTGGTGTTAGGCTGGGGTGGACAAAGGTAAAAATAGCACAACTCCAGATTATCGTCTAACAGGTTTATTCGGCAGCACTAGCTTTCGAAACGCTGCCTCTTCATCAAAGTGCACAACCACGTGATGTAACTGATGTTGAGAGATTTTTAACCTTATTATTTGTGGTATTCCTAAATAATGCAGCTGTGAATATGGTCGAGGGGTCGGGTGTGGAATAAATAAGTTTGTATGTGATACAAAGATTGGCCGGGTGGTTGGCAGTGAGGAGGAAGGCCTGATGTCAGAGGTAGATACAGATGGAATGGTAAAATTGGTGGATTAATGGCAGATGGAATGGAACTCTGACAACTAAGAGCTGATGCACTTTGAAAGAAGGAACCAGACAGGGGAGTACTCAATGAATGGCAGCACACTAGGAAGCTCAGAGGGTGCTTCTCCACACATCGCTGAATGGGACTGGACAGGTTAATGCACAATTTGGGAAAGGATAGGGGAATGTAAACGTACCCTTGATTCATCGTGGCATAGATTATAAGAACAATGCAGAACTTTGTTGAGGGCAAGATGGAACACAGTGTGTAGTTCTGGGAACAGCATTGCTGGAAGGATGTGATTCTCGTGGAGGGAGTGCAGAGCAGATTCACCAGGATGTGTTCCCTGGGATGGAGCATATCAGCTATGGAGAGAGGCTGGATAAGTTCAGGTTGTTTAGTTTGGACGTCTAAAATAAAGGACCACAATATTAGGTACAGACAAGCCATTCCGCATTGAGATGAGAAGAAATGCCTGCACTCAGAGACTGGCGAACCAGGGGTACTCTCTCCCAGATCAGGCTTGGAAGTAAAGGCGCTGAATGTAAATGAGGATTTCTGGAAAGTAAAGCGATAAGGGAGAGAGCAGGAGTATGGTGTGAAGATAGAAGATCAGCTATCATTCCAAGTTGTTCTCCAATAACGCGGTAACTGTGTTATTGTGCAACACTGTGTTATAGAAAATCATGCAATGTTAATAATGGGGTCTGCGGAAAAAAGAGAGTAAGTATCGAACCCCCAAAAGTATCAGTACAAACTAAAAATTTAATTTAGTCTAACAAACAATAGGACAGTCTAAATAAATCTTTAAATCACATGTTGCAACGGAACAGTGCTGTAAATGTAACACTTTCACACTACAGTCACTCAATGGAGCACTGTACCTTTCACCACAATCTTCACCAGAAAGCAAGCGGAGGGGACTGACTGATCATGTGATGCCGATGCCGAATTCCAGTTCTCCCCAAGATTCTCCCACAGTTTGAAATAAAGTTCTTTCTAAATATAAACAACAATTCTCAGTTTCAGGTTCAGTTTCAAGGCCTGCAGAGCGGATTGCATTCCTGGTTTAGCTGAACACATCGATTGCAGCTCTTGTAGACAGAGGGATCCTGAGGCAGGGTTTGCTGTTCAGCTGGTGCCCGCCAAGGAATTGCGTCGCAGTGAATGTGACATCACTTCATAGAAAAAAAGGTTCAGAAATCGCATTGCAGCCAAATTGCATTTAATCAACACGCTTTATCGGTGAACTGCCTGTACATAGAAGGGAGGCGCAAAACTGATGGGCAGAATAGACTACAGCAGTTCTCACTTTATATTTCACAATGTTAAAACATATTAAAAGATATGAGTATTGTATGGGTAAAACAGCGTTGATGAGATGTTCGGCCATTAACCACCAGGGGGAAAGCTCAATGAGTTGTATGACGTACTCCTTTAACGATGCTTTTGTGCAGTCCGTGGGAAAGCCCTGTAAATGTTGTCACAAACTCTCTGCTGTTAGGAGGGAGGTCTCTGCAGGGTCGACAGGATTGTGTTTCCCATTTCCTTTTGTAATAACGAGACTGGTGCCGGGTGTTCTCTCCGGGTTTATCCTTTAAAACCTCGTAGCAGTTTGATACAATTGAGTGTCTTGCTTGGCCTATTCAGTGACAATTGAAGAGGTTATCACATTCTGTGCGTCTGGAGACACCTTTAGGCCAGACCAGGAAATCACGGGAGATTCACTTCCTGAAAGGACATTGGGAAGCAGATCGATATTTACAATCAACAATGAACACAAGATCACTATTACTGACACCAGATATAATATCTCGATACTTTATTGATTGTTTTTAACTTGCACCAATTGCCAGAGCATTAGTCTGGTCTGTCTCAGTAATCCAGTGACATTTCCAAAACAGCACCAAATCCACATGGGGGCCAATCGGAAACCCCACTGAGCTGTTTATTTCTGTGCTGTTTGACAGCTCTGTCGAAAATAATTCACACCAATTTGAGCATCGTGATGGGACTGAGGGGTGGTAATTGGTCAGATTGAAAACATTCCACTCTTAGGGGACGGGACATAGCTGAGTAATTTTCCACATTGCCAGGGAGATGCTAGAGTTGGAGCTGGAATGAAATAGTTTCCACAGCGACACGGCCTGTTGTGCAGCACAAGTCTTCAGTCCTATTGCAGGAATGGGGTCAGGGCACATTGCCTTTGTCGTATCTATGGTGTTCAGTAGTTTCTTCATGTCACGTGAAGTGAATTGAATTGGTTGAAGACGGGCATCTGTGATTCAGAGGGCATCATGGCGAGCGTGACTCAACTCTTCTTGCTGAGGATGGTGCTGAGACTGTATCTTTTACATGGATGTACAGGGCTGTTCCATTAATTTGTTTAATGGTCCATCGACTTTTATGCATGGATTTGACAGGACGATGGAGCTTAGATCTGATTTGTTCGTCATGGGATCATCTCTCTGTATCCTGATGTTAGTCCTGCTGTACGTTGTGTAACCAGTCAAGTGCGGTACCTTTAATGGGTTGTCATCAGCTTTAGGTGCACGTGATTCCGACCCTGGCATGTTCACCCACACTCGTCACTGACCTGTGGATTGGCTTCATGGTAATGGGAGATGGATGGACTATCCTGGGGGAAAAGTGACAGATTGTCATTGTAATCTACAGCATCAGATGATAACCCAGTTTTAGTTGCAAAATCTACAAATTCAATTCTACCGACAGCCCCCCAGTTCACACCGAGACCCATTCACCTATCAGACCTGTATTCAGTGACCTACTCTGGTTTCTGGTGTGGAAATACTTCCACTTTCATATCCTCATTTTGCTGGAAATTTTTCCTTGGTGTCACGCCTCCAATTTGTTACATGAACAATATCAGTTTAAGGTGCTAATCTGAATCTTTTACTTTCAGTAATGCCATCTTCTGTATTTGAAGTAAATGTGTTTCCTTCTGTTTTTCTCCCTGACCATGATTCTGAGCTCTGCAGTGTCAGTGATGCCAGCCTTATGCAGTTTCAGATTCAAGGAACTTGTCAACGTGTGTTACTGTTCAGCTCCCAGTGTACTGCGCTCCATATTGGGCAGCATGTTTGGGCATCTTTGACATATATCGTTGGAAATTGTTCAACAACAGAAATTGCTCAAAATGTTGCATCATTTTCTGCAGTGATTACAGAGTCAAACTTTCAGGTCCAGTGAACCTTCTTCAAAGATTTTTGTACTTTTATTTCCAGTATCCATAGTTATTTGTTTCATTCAAAAATTGTTATTTGCCTATTCATTTCTGGAGATACTCAGTAAGTCTGTCAGCATCTGCAGAGACAGAGAAACAGAGTTAGCATTTCCAGTCCAGTGTGACAATTCTTCAAAACTGAATACATTTGCAAAATGGTCTTTTAATTCCTTGGAGGATGGGTGGCAGGGAAAAGAGGGTGAAGCAAAAGATAAACGGGATTTTAGCAGTGGTGAATGAGAAGATTCTGTACAAGGGGTTTAAATAAAGTTGTGAATGGGGAAAAGCGCTTCTCTCTATTGAATGCACGATAAAGAAGGCACAACCACACAAGGTCATAGGGAGGCAAGGAGGGAGAATGTTGACCATGTGGTATTAATAGATCTGGCCACAGATACGTTTTCACTGTAGTGATCATCACCCCATTTAGACAAAGGAATTCAAGTGTTTGACTTCTTATTGGCACTAGTAAGTGTTTCATGCCGCCTTAGTATTGTAACATGGAGAAAAAACAAATTCCAGTGTGACGTTTGGGCTGAGTGCTGGTTACCTGTAATAATGTTTCAATTTTTCAGTGATTATCTTTAAACGCTTGTTCTTGAAGTTAGTATCAGATGGAGTGTCGGAAGTTGAGGGGTGACATTCCAGAAGCTTATAAGGTCATGAGAGGTATGGATAGGGTGAATAGTCAAGGTCATTTCCACAGGATAGGGGAGTCCAAGCATAAAAGGTATAGGTATAAGGTGAACGAGGGAAGAGTTAAAAAGGACGAAGGGGCAAAGTTTTCATACAGAGAGTGGGTGTCGGTATCGAATGAGTTGCCAGAGGAAGAGTGGGAAATGCAAGGACAGCGACAACATTTAAAAGTAATTTGGACAAACATATGAATGGGAAACATTTAGAGTCATATGGGCCAAAGGAAATCAGATGGGACTAGTATAGTTTGGAAAACCTGCCCCGCATGGACATTTAGAAAAGCTTCAGGCAGAGTCAGTGTGGGGTTGTAAAAGGGAAATTGTATTTTACCCTGCAAAATCATGCAATGTTTTTCTGGCGATGCCTGAAAATGTAACAAGTGGACTTGATAAAGGGGATCTGGTAGACACGAGGCTTTCCAGAGATTTTCCACATGGTATTACAAAATAAAAGATCTTACACAACAAAGAAGCTCTCGGACTTCAGTTACTGTATTCACATGGACAGATGATTGGTTTAACAGAGAAATCAGAGAGTCAGGATTAATGGATCTTGACGATAAAGTTGAATCTGCTGGAGTACCACAAACATCAGTCTGATGGCATTAATTATTTGCAATCTATACTGATAGCCTGAAGGAGAAAGCTGATTGTAATGTACATCCGAGTTTGTGGATGACACTGAGAATCAAAAGACATGCTGCTATTTAATAGATAGGACTTCCAGAAATGGAACAGTACAAAGGGTTTGAATTCTTCCTGTGTATGAAACATAAAGTCAGCATGCTGATACAACAAGTAACTAGGTTGGTACATTAGGTGGCTTCCTGGGATGAATGGGTTGAGTAATTGAGAAACTCTAAAATGCTGCTGCGATTATTCCTTGGGATTTAAATGAGTGAGGAGTGATACTGCTGAAACATACAAGACGCAGAAGGGATTGGTGAAGGTAGATGTTGAGAAGTTGTTTCCATTCTTCCGAAAAAGTAACATCGCTTTCAAACTAAGATGCGGAGTAATGTGTTCTCTCTGAAGGTAGTGAATGTCTGGAATTTCCTGATCCAGAGAGGTGTGGAAGGATAAAAGGAGTCAGCAAGAAAGTGGAGTTGAGACCTGGAGTAGATCAGCCATGTTCCTATTAAATGACAGGGTTATCTTGAGGGGCCGAATGGCCTACTCCTGTTCCTATTTAGTAATTTCACATGTTATGCTTTTGGAAAGTAACGGGTTATTTTCCTGGAAATTGTGTTGTACAATGTTGCATTCAGGGAGAGCAGAGGATTTGTTTGAGTTAACCCTGGGTGGGGTATGGGGGCTGTATTCACAGCATATCTGGGTCTGCAACATGACCCACAACTGGAGCAGAAGTTACAGAAAGGGAAAGCCTGGAAACAGAGATTGAGGCGTGGAGAGGGTTACTTCCTGACCCAGCCTACATTTTCAAAGTACATTTCTGAAACTGCACGGAACATCGAAGTGGCCACGATCTACCCCTGTGTAGCAGATCCGAAGGGCTAAATATAACATCAGAACACAGGGCTGAGGGACACGAGTGGGCCATTCGGCCCCTTGACACTATCCCACCAGTAAGTAAGGTCGTGGCTCATCTCATTGTGGTACCAGCTGCAAGTTTCTCTCCATGCACTATTTTCTCTGATTCACGTGTCTGTGGAAAATCGGACAAAGGCAGCTTTGATATAATGTAAGGTCCAGCCATCCCAACCTTCTGGGAAAGAGAATTCCCACTTGAATGTAATTCCACTATGTGAATTTCTCCTAATTCCTGCTTTGACTGAGGTTGTAGGGTGTCACAGTTTCCTTTTCTCGTCCCACTCCTCCATGCTGGCAACAAATTTTAAATGTTACCAGATTGGTGATATGGCCAAAGATAAAGGTCTCACACTGGGTCAGGTTCAGTCACAGGAACAAGTCAGGCAGATTTCTTTCATCAGCCACAAGTAACTAATAGAACTAACCGGGTGTGCATTGTGGATCTGTGGTTAGCACTGCTACCTCCCATCACCAAGGAGCTGGGTTCAATTCCAATATCGGGCGACGCTCTGTGTGGAGTTTGAGCATTCTCTATGCAGGTATCTATGTGGGTTTCCTCACAATGCTCCAATTTCCTCACACAGTGCAAAAATTTGCAGATTTGTGTGGATTGGCTATACTAAAATGCCCATAGTGCCCAGGGCTGAGTAGGTTAGGTAGGTTACATGGATAGGGTGGGGGGGCGGGGGGTAAACAGGTCCGGGGAGATGCTTTTCGGAGTGTCAGTGTGGACTTGATGTTTCCACACTATAGAGATTCTATAAAAATGACAAGAAATTCGGACTATACCCAGTGGATTCCCTCTCCTCTCGGTCTTGTATGTTTCAATAAGATCACCTCTCATCCCACAATTAACCTGTTCAAGCCTCCATAATATCAGGCCATCATTCCTGGAATACGGGAAGTGAAACATCTTCGAACTGCTTCCAATGTTCTCCTTTCTCAACAAAGAGACAAAGAAAACTAATCTCAAACTCAGGTCTTGAGGTTTATTTATGTTTTCTCAGCATTGTAGGTCTGTGAAACTCTTCCTCGCAAAGCGTTGGAGGCAGAAATATTGAATATTTTTGAAGTACAGACAAAAGTTTTGTAAATAACAACGGAGTCGAGGATTATTGGGGATTGGCAGGAATGTGTGTTGTGGGGGAAAATGTAGACAGTGGTATCAAGTGACACGGTTTCAGAAACTCCAGGAATATAATGCAAAATTAAATGATAATATCGATATAATGTAATGGGTGAATACAAGATGGTGGCAACCTAGAAGGTCTGTTTTACTGGGCTCTGCATTACAGCACAGGCAAAGTGGTGTTCTAACCCACTCCATCCCAGCCATTTACTTAAAATGCAACAATAAATGATCTATGCAGTCTTTACTAATCCCGTTTTGTCAAGTGGAAATTACAAAATGCGGGAAGGAATCGAGTAAGTCCTCACAAGCGGTGCACCCGTCAGAAGCATAGAGCATGCCTCAGGCTGCCGCTGCAACCCACTCTGCTCGTTTCGTAGACCCAGTTACTCACCAGGCCTTGGTCACTGAGTTCACCAAGTTATACGAAATGATTGAAGCCATGATTGAACAACAGTTCAGCAGTAGGCTCGAGCCGTTCTCAGCCGTGCTCCAAAAACATGACTTGAAAGCCTTGCAAACAGAACGGATGAGTTTGAGCACCAATCTGCAGTGGCAGAGATCCAATTGATTCTTCTACGGAGCAGATGTTCGCCCTTGAAAACTAGGTCTGCACCTTAATTGAACAAGATCACGACCTTGAGAAGAGGGGCAGGATGAAGGATGTTCACATCATCAGTCTGCTAGACCAGACGGCAGGTAGTCAGCCAGTGAGCATTTTTGAGAACTTGCTATAGTGATTCGTTCACATCGAAGCTGAAACGGGACAGGTGAGGACTGAGACAGTTTATCGTGTTACGGCGTGGAGGTCAGACTGAAACCAACGCCTTCGCCGTATCCTTGTGCAATTACGTAGTTATGGGGACAAACAAAGACTGATGGAATCTTTCAGAACCCAGGGGAACGATCCGATGTGTTTAATTCAGGAGAGCTCCAGAATTATGTTCTTTCAGGACATTTCAACGGCGGTGATTCAGGAAAGAGAATCCTTTGATGATATCACGGGAAGAGTAAGGGAACTCAGGATTCAATATTCCTTATGGTTCCCAGCGGTGCTCCATATTGCTTTGAATGGATCCGTGAAGCCGTCTGACTCTCCAGAAAAAGCGAAAACTTTGTGGATATTTTAAAGTTAGCTGGATGTTTAAATAATCATGTTTCTCTCTTAAAGAAATTTTGTTGGGTTTTCTGGTAGTAAGCAGTGTTTAATTATAGTCGGGGATGGGTAGAGTACTCAATTAATATTACTAATCATTTTCTCGTTCTTTGCTTATGTCTGTGATGCGGTTCAAGCTGGAGGGAGCTACAAATGTGTTTGTGATGACGACGTGCCCACCTAATGGTAGTTGAAACCCGATTTTTGTTGTTACTTGCCCGGGATGCCATATTGGTAGCATGCAGAATATTCATTTTTGTGATATGTCAGCGTCCCCAGTGGGCGGGGTGGCGTGGGGTAAATTACCCTGACAAGTGTCACTGGCATTTTGGACTTTGTTTCCTTCTTTGGTTTTTAATGTGTTTAGCTTTGGAAAGTTTTGAGTTATGTGTAGTAGCTTTAGTTTGTACAGTTTTTTAGGTTCGATGAGTATTTTTTCATTAATGATCAGCGATGTGCAATTCGATGTGAAACTCTAGAGTTGAAATGTTGCTACAGTGTGTTATAGAAAATGATGTGCTTAAATGGAGTACCGGGAACATTAAGGGGAGCAATCTGCCAGTCAAGAGGAAAATATACATTTTCTAGGCTTAAAAAAGGAGAGAGTGAATGTTGTCCTATTGCAGGAGATGCACCTTAATGACAAGGAACATTTGACGTTACAACAGGGCGACTTTGATCGGGTTTATTTCGTGTCTTTTAATACGAGGAGTAGGGGAGAAGCCATACTGGACAGGAAGAATCTTTCATTTAAATTGCTAGATTGTATTAGACACTCACAGGAGGATCATAATCCCCAAAGCGTTGAACTATGCGAAAAATTATTACTTTGAATGTTTATTGCCCTCTGTCCCACCCTCTTTAAATCCTGCTAATTGCATTTTCCAAATTCAGTTATCTTGCATCGCTGCACATTATTGTAGAAGGAGATTTCAACTGTTTTATAGACCCCATAGTGGGCAGAATGTCCAAAAGTTCCCCCAGCACCCTCGATTTGATGTCAAAATTAGTTGATTTGTGTTCAGAACTGGATGTCTGGAGGCAGATCTACCTCACGAGTAGAGATTTCATTATTTTAACCGACAGAAATGCCACATGAGGGTTGATCTCTTCCCCATCCCTGCACAAATCTTAGATTCAGTGGCATCCTGCACAATTGGGAATATTACCACAACATACATAGCGCCGAAGTGGGATAGATGTCACATTTGATTATCTTGGATACAGGTGACATTCTTATGTTTTTGATAAATCCCATAATTTCAGCATCTCGCGTGATGTATTGCATTAATTTGCTTGTCGCCTTTTCATGCTATAAGATTAATTTTACAACGTTGGAGACTATGCCTATGGGAGGCCTGAGGGAAATACCTGTTGTTGAGGGAAATACCAGGTTTCCTTTTAAATGGTCAAGGGGTGGGGTGGTTTCTCTATTTTGGTATATTCATTATATCCGCCTTTGATAATTTATTTAACGAGAACTATGTTCATGTGTTTGACGAAATTAAACAAGCCCTCCAAAGATGGGAGGCACTTCCAATATCCTGGGTAGGTCGGATAGCTCTTATTAAATGAATGTCTTTCCTCATTTGCTATACCCCGTGTGAATGCTTCCTTTGACGTTTCCCAGACAAGAATTTTGATGCAAAGGCTGGTTTCACTCTTTCATTTGGCAGCATGAGCAACTCTTTTAGAAACTAAGCAAATTACAACTTCACCATAGATTGTGGGAAGTAGATATCCCAGATTAAAAGCTATCAATTAAGCTCTTTTATCCTGCATTCATGCTTGGGCCGCTGAGGACTCGGCGTCAATACGTTTAGATATTGAACTCTCTCAGGCAAAGACAACTCTTGTTGTTCTTAGACAAAATGAGGACACTTATGGAATATTGTCATAACCTAATAAATATCAATACTGTTAAAGCATGAATGACAATTCGTCAGATCGAGGGCAATACAGCCAAAACCATATTTCTTACCCCTATGATTGGTATACTGGGTTGTCATACAGGGGTAATGGATTCCAGGTTTATACTGTGGACAGCCAGGGGTGTACCTTGCTTGAGTAATTTAGAATTAATATAAGTCCTACAGTGTGGATACAAGCCCTTGGGCCCAGCAAGTCCACTTCGACCCTTTGAAGAGTAAACAACCCAGACCCAATCCCCTACTATCCTAAATTTACCCGGACTAATGCCCCAACATGCACAACCCTGAACACTATGGGTTATTTTACAATGGCCAATTCATCTAACCTGCACATCTTTGGACTGTGGGAGGAAGCCTACACAGACAAAGTGAGAATATGTTAACTCCATACAGCCAGTCACCCAAGGCCGGAACCAAACCCGGGATCCTGGTGCTGTGAGGCAGCAATGCTCACCACTGAGCCACCACTTGTTATTGAGGGAGAAACGATGATATCATTTGATCAAGTAACTCATACGTATGGGCTACCTAGGAGAGATGTCTTCTGATTTTTTCCAGATCAGAGACTTGATTAAAAAAAACACACTTTTAACAGACTCTTACAGATCCGATGGAGAGAAGAGAGTGCCTATTGTTTAGAATACACTCCCTGCCAGAACCCTTTATCATTAGTTGGAGAGTGTCCCCTCAGACGAGACTGCATTGCTTTGTGATGTGTGTGAGAGAGAGTTGGGGGTTCAGAACACTTCGGAGACATGGGAGGATATTTGTGAAAATTCTCAAAGGATTTCATTTATAATAGGACTCATTCCATGCAGCTGAAAATTCTTCAAAGGTCTATCTGACCCCAGATTATCTCTCAAAATTCAAAGTGGGATTATCTCCAGCATGTATTAAATGCAGAATGACTACAGGCACTCTTACTCATTGCTTGTGGTTCTATTGCAGGCTTCATATATATTGGAGCACTGTGTCAGGTGTGATAGAGTGAGTCTAGGGGACTGAATTGGAGATGGATCTGGTTTCTCTTTTCCTTGGCCTGCCCAGTGTACTTTGCACAGATGCACATGGGAAAAAAACCCTTACTTTCTGTGCTAGGAAAAGCATTCTGTTTTGTTGGATGTCTGGAAAACCCCCGGATCTGTTGGGTCATCCTAAGCTCTTCTGTAGAATATCCCTTTGGACTTTCTCACCAGCATGTTGCACCAAAATCAGAGATTTATGTAAGACATGGCAGACCTTTTTGGAATACCGTGATACAGGCTTATCTGCCACTCTCAGAAGGGGTTTTATATAACAATTACGATACTATCTAATGAATATTACCCAGGAAGGAAGAATAATGAACATAAAAAATGTGTATCAGTTAATGCTCTTGAAGAACGAGTGCTATCGTTTTGTTACGCTGAGCTGTATTCTGTATTCATTATTTATTGTTTATTTTTGTTTTTCTTCCGTTCGTTTAGTGTTTTTTTTAACTAGTTTTGTATGTACATGCACATGAGTATAATTTTGATCCGTTATTTGATTTGTGTTGTTATTGGTTTATTATAATATTAAAAATCTCTTTTTCAATGAAATTTTTTTAAAAAAATAAAAATTAATAGAATAGAGTCCAAAGAATTCTCATTAAAGAGACCACTCATGGTGGTTTACCCTGAGGATCACCCACACCTCGGGTGATGGAGACAGGTTGAGACAGCGTCCCCTTCATGGTAACCTCTGTCAGTGTGGGGAATTGAACATGCGCTGCTGGCATCCCTCTGCATCATAAACCTGCCATCCAGCCATCTGAGAGGGAGACTGTGTACCTGCTACAGGCAGAAACAGTTAGAGATAGAGGGCAAGAGAAACATTCATAACAAGGAAAGTGATACAATTCAGGTAATGGTCAAGATAACGGCTGAGGGTAAAAACGTTATCTGTTCGAAATTGTATTTCATAACAAGACGTGTTTTGAAGCTATTTTTGGTTTAATATCATTATGGCGAGTCAAGTGAAATAACCAGAATTTCAAAGTGTGATTGGATATCTATAATCATAAAATAAGTTTAGACTTTTGCTTGGTCTGTGTTAAGCATGCTGACCGTCGCATGAGTGTATACAGCTGATGGAATATATTGTTAGGAGTGTCCGTCCCAATGGGAAATGCCCTCAAACAGGCGCTTGAAAAAAACTGGGGTAAAAGTGGCTGAGTGCTGTCTGGTCAGTGACAAGAACCCGGGGGTTGAATGATTAAAAAATCCCGTTACATGGAGCTGAGAAAACTATCAAATCAGCGGGGCCCTTATTAAATACAAGAGCACATTTGAAGGGCTGAATGGCCTCAGCATTGTTTGAATTGTGTGTGATTTGAAAAACGCAAATCTCTACTCCTTCCTCTTATGTGTTACACATTGGGACACTGCCATTTTCCTGAAACTAGAAATTATTTGGAACATCATCTGGAACATTCCATAATCGGCATTATGCAGAATATTCTATAACTGTGTGGGAGGTATTGCAAAGGCGACACATAGAGAGAGAAAGAAAGAGAGAGAGAGAAGCTGCTGTTTGCAGTAGTGAGAGTGGCGGACCATGAGCATTGTTCAGGGGTTGGTGCTACAACAGACATACAGTGAGTGTGAGGGAGCAGAGAGAATACGGTGACACTTACCCTGACAGAGTGGGGAAGGTTATTGATGCTTGTCCTGCATTGCTGGACATTTCATTCGACCTCAGATACTGCACTAAGCTGGGTGGTGAACTCAGACCATGTTCGGTGGGTCTGGTGATGTGCCTCCCTCTGGGAATGGAATGGTCCACCGCTGTACTTGCCCATCCACTACGCCCACTGTGCTCCATCAACAAACCATGGTGTAATTGCCACTTATCTGCCAATCTGCCGTATCCCTGCCTTTGCTCTGTATCCATCTAAACCTTTCCTACCTGTGTATTTGTCAAAATGCCTTTTCAATGTTGTTAGTGTACTCACTTTAACCACTTCCACTGGCAGCTCAGTCCATATGCATATCACACTCTGTCTAAAACAGTTGACCCTCAGTTTCCTTTTTATTTTTTTCCTCTCCAAATATTAACGGATGTCCTCTAGTCTTCGATTCCCCAAATTTGAAAAACAAAAAATTGAAGTATTCACCCATGCACACGCCTCTCATAATTTGATAAGATCACGCTTCCAGAAGAACACCCTCAATTTCCTACTCTGTAAAGAAATAAGTTCTAACCTGTCCAACTTCTCCCTATTACTCAGACACAGGAAACATCTTTGTAAATTTGTTCTACATTCTTTCTCGTTCAATAATGTCATTTCTAGAGCAAGGAGAACAAAACTGAACACAATACTCCAACTGCAGCCTTACCAACATCCTGTACAACTGCAACATAACGTCCCAACTTCGACACTCAATGCCCTTATGTAGGCCAGTGTGCGAAAAATTTTCTTCACTGTTCTGTGTATCTGTGACTCAAATTTCAGACAACCGTGCAGCTGATCTCCAACGTCCTTTCTTTCAACTACACTCCTTAAGACCCTTTCGTTCATCATTAACATCCGACCTGGTTTTGACTTTCCAACATTCAAGACGTCACACTTAACTGTATTAAACTCCATTTGGTAATTATCAGGCCACTTTCCCAGATGGTCAAGGTACTGCTGCAATTTCCTCGTTGTAAACGATGCCTCCTATTTTGTGGCATCTGCAAACTTACTACCCTTGCTTTGTGCACACTCGTCCAAATCATTAATATAGATAACAAACAGCAATGGGCCCCGCATCGAACCCTGAAGCACTCCAATTGTCACAGGCTTTCAGTCCGACAAGCATACCTCCACCATAGCCATTTGCTTCCTCACGTCAAGCCAATTATGTTGCCAATTTGCAGTTCACCTTGGATTCCATACCATTAACCTTCTAGAGCGGCCTAATATGTGGAACCTTATTAAAAGCCTTACTGAAATCCATATAGACTATGTCCACCACCCTGCTCTGTTCAACCTTCCTTTTCACTTCATCAAGAATCGCTAACAAAATTTGTAAGGCTTGATCTGCCACGTGCAAAGCCATGCTGACTGCTCCAAGTCAAACTCTGTCTTTCCAAATGCATGCACATCTTATATGTTGCAAGGTTTGTGAAGATTTGTAGCTCAGGTTGAGGTTACGGTGTAGGTTTGCTCGCTAAGCTGTAGGTTTGATATCCAGACTTTTCATTACCTTACTAGGTAACATCATCAGTGGCGACCTCGAAGTGAACCTTCACTTGGAGTTCGCCACTGATGATGTTACCTAGCCAGATAATGAAACGTCTGGATATCAAACATACAACTCAGAGGGCAAACCTACACCCTACATCTTTTCTCTCAGAACCTTCTCAAATCGTTTACCGACAACAAGTGTGAAGTATATTGGTCTATATTTCTCAGGTTTTTCTTTGCAGCCCTTCTTGAATAAGGGCACAACATTTGCTTCCGCCCATTCTTCTAGGACCTTGGTTCCTAAACTTTTTCTTTCGCCTCTTGCACTGCTTTTCGAGATATCTGATCAGGGCCAAGAAATTTGTCTGACTTTTTGCATTCTAATATTTCGAATAGCACCTCTACTGTGATATGAACAGTTCCAAGACATGACAATTATCCTCCAAATGTTTGGAGGTCTTCATGTCTTTCCTCATGGTAAATACAGAGGAGAAAATGAGGACCTTGCCCATCTCCTCAGGTTTTACACATGCATGCCTCTTTTGGATTTTCAGGCACCCTATTCTCTCTCTAGTTGTTCTTTATCTTTACTATACTGAATTTGGATTCACTCTAATCTTCGCAGCCAAGGCTATCTCATACCCCCTTTTCGCCTTGCTGATTTCCTTCTTCAGTAAACTGCTCTATCCCCTGTATACATCCATTGATTCCCTTGATACGAGCTGCCTGAACCTGAACTACGCCTCATTGTTTTCTGTTCAGAGCCTCAATATCTCTTGACATCCAGGGTTCTCTCTTCCAGTCTCACTTTACCTTCACCTTCACAGGAAAGTTGCAACGTTGAACTCGTGCTAGCTCACTTATTCAGTCCTCCCAATTGCCCGAGATCCTTTTACCACGAAACAAACTACTCCAATCATCCCCTGCAATCCCCAGTCTACTTCCAACAACATGCACACTGCCTCAGAAAGAAATTGATTCTGTGGACCAAATCTGTCCCTCCCATAACTATTTTAAAATTAATACAACTCTAATTACTTTTCCCAAAATGCTCCCCCACTATATCTCCTTCACCTTGCCTGCCCTATTTCCCAACAGTATGTCGAGTTTGTCCCTTCCCGAGTGAGGATTCTCTATATATTGCTTTTGGAAAATTTCCCGAACACACGTAGAAATTACCTTCCATCTAAGTTATGAACCATCTGGAAGTCCCAGTCTATGGTAGGAAAATTGAAATCACCTATAATATCAATCCTATAGTTACCACAAGTCTCCACTGTCTACCTGCATATTTCTTCCTCTAATTCCCATTGATGAGTTGGAGGTTTATAGTGCAACCACTACAACATTACCATCCCCCTCTAACTACTATGCTCCATTCACGAAACCTCATTGGATACTATCTCAGTTATTTCATCTTAAAATACTGGAGTGATACTCGCCTTAATTTGAACTAATGAAATTTAAACTGTTTCCATTTGCATATTTCCTTCACAGTGATTTTCACGTCCACGGCACCTCTTATCAAGGCACAGAGAAGATATGGAAATGTAAATGGATGGGAGCTTTTCATCCTGTCACTTCCAGCATTGGCTGCAAGTTTCCCCACGCTGGCCAGGGATCTAACACAGTCTTACTGAATAATGCAACAGTCTGGGTTTACATATGAATGAACCAGTGCGGTCTGCACAGCTCCACACGCTGGACATTTAGCCCAGGATTATTGATAAAGCATTGGTGTGGGTTGTGCAGAGTTCAATTCTGGATATTGCTGGGTTGCATTCAGCAGTGCGCTAGCCGGATTTACACACTCCTCCATCCTTAACGTATAATGGATGGGCTGGTTATGTGAGTTGGATTGCGAATGTGAGAGAACTAAACATCTGGCAATATTTTTATTTTATGGTTTTATTCTTGTGATTGGACCGTTCAAATCCTGACTCATCCGATTGGACCCATCCTTCTGGGGAAATCATGGTGACTGTTGTTACAGCATCAGGGTCTGCAACACGACCAACAAATGGAACAGAAGCTGCAGAGAGGGGACACTCTGTAAAATGGAATTACAGAATCACAATCAGATCAGCCGTGGTCTGAGTGAATGGTGGGGCAGGATTGAATGGACTACTAATGCAACATATTCATATATTTCTGTTTGTTCCAAGCAAACTCGCCTTCTCTCCCAGTGTCCCATACTGGTGGGGAGTGAGTGCGTAACAGGATCCTCGGCCTCACTAGCCTCCAGACTTCAAGTGTCCAAATTTCGACAGCTGAATGACTGCCTCCTGTTCCTGTGTCCTACTCTGGAGCGGTTGAATGACCCCCTCCTGTTCCTGTGTCACATTCTAAGTCCTAATCCAAGTTTTTTAAAAAAAAGATGTCCACTTCCCGCTCCAGAGTAACAGTCTGCAATAGCTCTTTGCTCTCCTGCTGCTCCTGTGGAATGGAATTGAGGGACTGAATCGCCTCTTCACATTCTTTACGGCTTTTCTTGATTAAAAGCCTTTCTCCTGTTTCTATAAAACACCATCGAAATCTGAATGATTTATTTTTGTATTTGACTGTCAGTGATTGAGCAAACAAGCTGACTGGCAGAATTCAGGAGCTGAATACCCTCCTCCTGTTCCTTTGTTAAAAACTCAAGAGTCAATAGACTCTCAGAGATGTACAGCACGAAAAAAGATCCTTCGGTCTGATCATCCATACCGACCAAATATCCTAAATTAATCTCGTTCCCCATGCCAGCAGTTGGCCCATCTCCCTCTACACACTTCCCATACATATATCCATCCAAATGTCTTTTTAAATGATGTAACTGTACCTGCCTCCACCACCTCTTTTGGGTGTTAAATCCATACGCACAGCAGTCTCTGTGTGAAAATGTTCTCCCTCATGTCCTCATTTAAATCTTTATCCTCTGTCCTTAAACCTTTGTCTTCTAATTTTGGACTCGTCTATCCTGGGAAAATACGTTGACTGTTTACGTTATCTATGCCCCTCATGATTTTGTAAATCTCTTTAAGGTCCCCCTTCAGCCTCAACATTGAAAATAGCCCCCAATCTATTCAATCTCTCACTGTAACTCTAACCCTCCAACACCTGCAATATTCTTTTAATTCTCTTCTGGACCATTCAAGTTTGACAACACCCTTCCGAAAGCAGGGAGACCAGAATAAAAGGCAATATTACAAAAGTGGCCAAACCAATGACTTGTACAGATTTAGCATGTTGTGCAAATGCTTCGACGCAAAGTATGCACCAATAAAGGGAAGGCCACCACATGCCTTCTTTACTACACTGCCTATCTGTGACAGCATTTTGAAGGAACGGAGAACCTGCACCACAAGGCTAGATTTGCTGCCTCGCAGGGCAAAGACCGGGGTTTAATTCCATCCTTGAATGACTGGCTGTGTGGGGTTTGTGCATTCTCCCCGTGTCAGTGTGAGTTTCCTCGGGCGCTATGTTTTCCTCCGGCAGTATAAGGATATACAGGTAAGGGTAGATTGGACATCCTAAATTGCGTCCAGGCATGTGTAGGTGAGATGGATTAGCCATGGGAAATGCAGGCTCAGAGGGATAGGGCAGGTGTTTGTCCAGTGGGATACTGTTTAGAGGGTCGGTGTGGCCATGATGGGCCGAATAGCCTGTTTCCTAACTGTAGGGATTCTATAATTTCTATGGAGTTCTCCTTAATTGGCAACTTTCGACAGGACCCTACCGATATGTCTTGCCCTGTTTTTCTTGGCAAAATGGAACAGCTCACATTTATCTAAACAAACCTCCAACTGCCACTCCTCAGCTCGCCTAATCAATGTCCCATTATAGTCTGAGAGATCATTCTTCACTGTCGACTCCACCACCAAATTTGGAATTATCTCCAAATTTGCTGACCATACTTCATATATTCAAGTGCAAATGATTTGTATAAGTAACAAAAGGCAGTGGACTTACTATTGATCATTGTTGCACGCCACTAGTCACAGTTCAATGAACAAATATCCACTGTCACGTCCTGTCTCCAATATTCAATAAAATTTTCGATCTAAATGACGAGCTCTCCTGGATTCCAGGCAGTCTAACCTTGCTAACCAGTCTCCCATGTAGAACATGTTGGTTTTCATACTGAATTCTACAAAGACAATATCCACTGCCCTGCCTTCATCAATCATCTCCATCACTTCCTCAAAAAAATCCACCGAGTCAGTGAGAGCTGATCTCCAATGTACAAAGCCCTCTTCAGTCCTTGTCTTTCCAAATGTATATACATCCTTTCCCTCAAAATCCCCTCCAACAATTTAGTCACCATTGACTTCAGGCTCACCAAACTATAGTTACCTGGTTTTTCCCTACATTCTGAAATAATGACACCATCTTAGCAGACCTACAGTCTTTTGATACATCACCTGTTGAAATCAATGATACAAATACATCAGCAAATTGCTGAGCAATCTTTTTCCTAGCCTCCCACATACTTCTGGGAAACAACTGATCAGGTCCCTGGGATTTGCTCAACTTTATATATTTTAAAATGTCCTACATCTCCTTGTAATATCGATACTTTTCAAGGTAACACTATATATTTCCTTATTCTCTCCCTCTTGTAACCTCCTCCACATTAGTACTGAGGAGGAATACTTGTTTCTTATCTCTCCCATCTCGTGTAGTTCCACACATAGGTAGCCTTACTGATCTTTAAGGGGACCCATTCTCTCCCTAGATAACCTTTTTCCATTAAAGGATTTGTCGAATTTCTTCAATGCCTCGTTAATGCTATTTCTAAAGCCATCTACCGAGTAGAAGAGTCAGATAACCCCATCCACTCCACCCAGGATTTCCTGAAAATCATCAAAAACACCAAAATAGAGGAAGACCATACAATTATCTCATTCGACTTCACAACACTGTTCACCTCCATCAACATCGACCTGGCAAAGGAAACACTTATCACACTTTTAGGAGAGACCATCACACACACCCCAACCACCATTAATCACATTACCAACGAAAATATCATGATGCTAGTGGACCTGTGCCTCACCACACACTTCAACTACAAACACACCAACAGCACCCCCATGGAATATCCAATATCAGGATTCATAGCAGAAGCAGTAATGCAAAGACTAGAACAAACAGCCCTACCAAACATCAAGCCACATTTGAGAAAGTGAGGACTGAAAATGCTGGAGATCAGAGCTGAAAAAATGTGCTGCTGGAAAAGTGTAGCAGGTCAGGCAGCATCCAAGGAGCAGAATTGACGTTTTGGGCTAAACGCTTCTTCAGGAATTGCAGAGCACGTTTTCTCTGGAGTCTCTGAAACCAAGTTTTGATGGCCTTGCATTTTCCAACCATCCCTTTACCTACGAATAAGGTATCCCAATCAGCCTTTCACAGGGATCACAGCTGCAAATGTGTTGCTGGTCAAAGCACAGCAGGCCAGGCAGCATCTCAGGAATAGAGAATTCGACGTTTCGAGCATAAGCCCTTCATCAGGAATGAGAGAGAGCAGCCAAGCAGGCTAAGATAAAAGGTAGGGAGGAGGGACTTGGGGGAGGGGCGATGGAGGTGGGATAGGTGGAAGGAGGTCAAGGTGAGGGTGATAGGCCGGAGTGGGGTGGGGGCGGAGAGGTCAGGAAGAGGATTGCAGGTTAGGAGGGCGGTGCTGAGTTTAGGGAACCGACTGAGACAAGGTTGGGGGAGGGGAAATGAGGAAACTGGAGAAATCTGAATTCATACCTTGTGGTTGGAGGGTTCCCAGGCGGAAGATGAGGCGCTCCTCCTCCAGCCGTCGTGTTGTTATGTTCTGCCGGTGGAGGAGTCCAAGGACCTGCATGTCCCCGGTGGAGTGGGAGGGAGAGTTAAAGTGTTGAGCCACGGGGTGATTGGGTTGGTTGGTCCGGGCGGCCCGGAGGTGTTCTCTGAAGCATTCCGCAAGTAAGCGGCCTGTCTCACCAATATAGAGGAGGCCACATCGGGTGCAGCGGATGCAATAGATGATGTGTGTGGAGGTACAGGTGAACGTGTGGCGGATATGGAAGGATCCCTTGGGGCCTTGGAGGAAAGTGAGTGTGGAGGTGTGGGCGCAAGTTTTACATTTCCTGCGGTTGCAGGGGAAGGTGCCGGGGATGGAGGTTGGGTTGGTGGGGGGTGTGGATCTGACGAGGGAGTCACGAAGGGAGTGGTCCTTGCGGAACGCTGATAGGGGAGGGGAGGGAAATATATCCTTGGTGGTGGGGTCCGTTTGGAGGTGGCGGAAATGGCGGCGGATGATACGTTGTATGCGGAGGTTGGTGGGGTGGTAGGTGAGAACCAGTGGGGTTCTGTCTTGGTGGCGGTTGGAGGAGCGGGGCTCAAGGGCGGAGGAGCGGGAAGTGGAGGAGATGCGGTGGAGGGCATCGTCGATCACGTCTGGGGGGAATCTGTGGTCCTTGAAGAAGGAGGCCATCTGGGCTGTGCGGTGTTGGAACTGGTCCTCCTGGGAGCAGATGCGGCGGAGACGAAGGAATTCGGAATATGGGATGGCGTTTTTACAGGGGGCAGGGTGGGAGGAGGTGTAGTCCAGGTAGCTGTGGGAGTCAGTCGGTTTATAATAGATGTCTGTGTTGAGTCGGTCGCCCGAGATAGAGATGGAAAGGTCTAGGAAGGGGAGGGAGGAGTCTGAGACAGTCCAGGTGAATATGGAAAGGTCTAGGAAGGGGAGGGATCGCCTAACGTTTCCAAAATTGGTCTTATTCAAAGTTAGAAATTTAATGTTTACGTCAGGTCTTTCCTGTTCGACAACTAGTGTAAAACTAATATATATGCCTAACAGACTTGAAATGTTAAATAGATACAACCTGACCCTCTGTAACAGGCTTGAGAAGCTGAATGGCCTCCTCCTATCCCTCTGTAATAGACTGGAGAGGCTGAATGACCTCCTCCTGTCCCTCTATCAAAGACTCAAGAGGCTGAATGGCCTCTTCCTTTTTTTCTATAACGCACTCGAGAGGCTTCATGGCCTCCACCTGTCCCTGTGTAACAGACTTGTGACATTAAATTACACAGCAACCCGTGGATTATGAGCAGCCAATCAACTGTATCTAATGGAGGCCCATTCCTTCTCAGTTACAAAAACACAAACAACACAATGTACTCCAGGTGCCCTCTCCGTAACACCTCATGCACCTGCAGCGACACATCTTTTTGTTCCGAATGATTCTGTTGACAAAATGTGCCAATATTCCAGCTTTCCACCTTTTCAAGTAGCAACAGGCTAATATGAGCTTAATGGTTTTCTCTTATCCCTCTGTAAGAGATCCACAGGGACAGAATTGCTTCGGCCTGTTCCTGAGCAGCAGTCTCAATGCTCTGTCTCAAGGTTATGAAAGGATTTGATAACAGGGCATTAAAATCAGGAGTAGCTTCACACTGGTCAATAAATACCATACTTTGTGTTCAGGTATCTCGAAACTTGCCCTGCTGACTTTTTTGATGCAGCTGATCTGTTATTTTATAATTGCCTTCTTTCATAAATAGAGGGGAACATGTATAGACACCTGCAGTGTTCTATTAACACTCTCATGGACAAGGCAAAAAAGATTTAAAAAGATAGAAAGATTTATGGTCCATCCCTCAGCAACCCTCAACCATTCCATCCAAACCCAATATCACGTCATGAAAAGTGATGTATGGAACTGGTTAACTGAGCCTATTTGTTCAATGACTATGATTAATGACAGTCACCATGGATTCTAATTATCCCAGTGGAGGGTTTTCATCTTTTAATGATAAATGGTCGCTGTTCAATGTGTTATCCCATAATATGAGCGGGAGCATCGCCGACAGCACTGACACGGATCAGCAGCTCCAGAGAAAGGGGAGGAGAGATCAGAATCTGAGAACATTAGACTGGAATGTTCCAGCAATGGATCAGAATCTGAGAACATTAGACTGGAATGTTCCAGCAATGGATCAGAATCTGAGAACATTGGACTGGAATGTTCCAGCAATGGATCAGAATCTGAGAACATTAGACTGGAATGTTCCAACAATAGACAGGAACTTATCCGATTATGCTTGGCATCTTTCTGCATTTGACTGGTTGTCATTATCATCGCAGATCTATTACGGCCTTCTCATTATTCAATACTTTTATTATCCCTTCCTGGCTATCGTTGGTGTTCCTGGTAAGCGTCGCTATCTAGATTTTGTTTTCTATAAACCAATTATGACAGTATTACTGTTCTTTCATATCGGCTACACTTCCTGCCACAATTATTGTTCCGGTTGAAACTCTCAATCGAGATATTTACTCTCCAGACCACTACTTACTGCATCAATGAAGGTGTTCAATTACTGCCTCCCTATCTGCTCTGGCAGTGTTACTCACGGATCTCTATGTTGACCCACTCAGTTTCAGCGGAGAACCACAATATATTGTTATTTAAATACTAAGAGCATGGAGGTCACTGTCTACTGTTCTGGTTGCAAATTCCACTTCCTTCCACTGTTTCCATCCCAACCCTGGCCAATATATGCGGCTGAAGCAGACGTGTCACAACTCTGGGAGGTCACTTTGACCATGAGCTCTTGACCCCATTCCCTGAACATTTCTAACTTGAAATACTCACCACTCCATAATATATCTCACTGCTTTATTCCATATGCTGTTTGAATCTTGAGGTATGAAGTGCAGTCTTAATGAAGTCAATAATCTGCTGCTGAAATCTGATTTAAACTCAAGCCAAACTCCCAACCATCTGTCGTGGTTCTGTTCGACGAGTTGGGAATTTGTGTTGCAGACATTTCGTCCCCAGTCTATGTGACATCCTCAGTGCTTGGGAGCCTCCTGTGAAGCACTTCTGTGATGTTTCCACCAGCATTTATAGTGATTTGTATCTGCCCCTTCCGGTTTTCAGTTCCAGCTGTCTGCTGCAGTGGCCGGTATATTGGGTCCAGGTCGATGTGCTTGTTGATTGAATCAGTGGATGAGTGCCATGCCACTAGGAATTCCCTGGCTGTTCCTGTTTGGCTTGCCCTATAAGAGTAGTGTTGTCCCAGTCGAACTCATGTTGCTTGTCATCTGAGTGTGTGGCTACTCAGGATAGCTGGTCATGTAGTTTCGTAGCTAGTTGGTGTTAATGGATGCGGATCGTTAGCTGTCTTCCTGTTTGTCCTATGTAGTGTTTTGTGCAGTACTTGCATGGGACTTTGTACACTTCATTGGATTTGCTCATGCTAGGTATCGAGTCCTTTGCCCTGGTGAGTTGTTGTCTCAGAGTGGCTGTTGTGCTGTTATGAGTCCTAGTGGTGCAGTCATCTGGTTGCCATTTAACCCGACAATCCCTGAAAACTGCGAAAAATTTATCATAGCCAATTCACCTGACATGCACATCTTTGGATTGTGGGAGGAAACCAGAGAATCCAGAATAAGCTCATGTAGACACTGGAGATTATGCACCGGGAGACGATTGGGTTCAAAGGTCGTGTATTGTTTGAATTCGGGTGGTATAAACAGTGTTTTGTGTATAAAGTTTCTTTCAGTCACTAAGAGTTCTCTGAGTGTGGAAGACGTGAAGTTGGGGGTTTTACGAAAGGTAATGAAATCAAAGGTGTAGGAATTGGCAGACAATCTGGAGTTGGGGTAGTGTTCATCTTTGAGAAAATGAGACATAATTACAGCTATAGCTCGGCAATTACATTTAGTGGAACTGCCATCATAGTCTTTGGAAATGGCTAGAATTCAATTTCAAATGCGGCACCTTGAACATGAGAAGGAATTGAAACAGTTTGAATTATGATGAAAAGTAGAAATAAAAGAAAACGAAATGAAGAAGAAAGAGAGAAAAACAGAGAGTTTCAACTTCAAAAGTTAGTAATTCGAGAGGAAAGTTGACATAGAAGCGGTGACGAAGCTAAACGGTAGGCTGGATAACGAGGATAGTGAGGATGAGCATCCCGATAGTAGCCAAAGGAGTGATGACAATCTGTTTAAATACATCCAGGCATTGTCGAAATTTGATGAGAAAGATGGGGGAGCCTTTTTAATTTCATTTGACAAAGTGGCTAAACAAATGCAGTGCCCACTGAGAATGTGGATTTAGTTGATTCAAACAAAGCTGGGAGGTATTTTCATCGCTATCGTAGGCGGTATCTGGCCAGTATGAGGAGGTGAAGAAAGCCATCTGAAGTGCATATGAGGTTGTGCCAGAAGCCTACAGACAGTGCTTCAGGAATCTAAAACAGGGTCCCTGGTTAAATGCACACTGATAGAATCAAACAAAGTAATTTCGAAATGTGTGGAAGGCTATTAAAAACAGAGCAAAGCTATGACATCCTGAGAAATTCTTACTTTGGAAAAGTTCACCAATTCACTTCCTGCAGTCGTGAGAACTCGTGTGGAAGAGCAAAGAATTAAAACGGCAAGATTAGAAGCTGAAATGGCTGATGATGATGTGTTGGTTCAGAAATCAAAGTTTGGTTTCTGTGACAGATTGAGAAGAATGTGCGAGATCTTCTTAGAACATTTACCTGTGAGAGTAAGGTTTATTGGCATCAGCCAGGAGAAGCAGATAAAGGGGTTACAGCATTAAGAGGTACAGAAGCATGTAATTCTTTTATGCTGAGACATGAGGAGCTATGTCATTCAGAGGGAGTATTGGAGACATGAGGAGTGCTCCATGATGTAATGTGTGATTGGAGTGTCCGGTGGAAACATCAACAGATTTATTCCAGAATGGGGAAGGAGGCCTTGAGCTTGGTGTTGGCGTTACAACATTTAAATTGCCAATAACGTGCCTGAGACAAATCTTTATCACCCGTCGTGACCCCTTAATGTTTTTGGAGTAGTTTAGGGAGAAGAATACCAGTCCGTTTCGATTGAGCTTATTATTTCTGCCGTTCAATCTGAAATTATACAGTTGACAGGGCGAGAAATTCTATGTTTTGACATGTGGAGACGTGGATGAAGAAATACAAAGTCGTTCTGTCGCAGCAATAAAATGATTGAAATCGAATCTAGTTGTGAACATTTATATGCTCAGAGTCAATGTTAATATATGTGCATTTTAGTCTACTAATAGAGGACGATCAGGAGGTCTAAAATTAATCCATCTTTGTATATTGATGGAGTTGTCAGTATACTATCACTGTAAAAAGTTTATGTTCTCTTATGTTGTTTTTGAAGAGAGTTTCTAAAGGCAGAGATGCAGAACTGCTGTCTGAAAACAGTTTAAGTAAGTAACTGAGGAGGCCTTTGGGTTTCATTAAATGGTGGTAACAATGGAAGGGCAGTGGCCAGCTCTCCCAGACCAGATTTCCTCATTTTGGTTTTAGCTGCAGCATTCGGAAGCTGTTGGGGATCCTAGAAGGGCTGAAAGTTTCAATACAATATCCCCAGCTGCCTTTTTCTCTGAGATTTCTGGTGATGTTGATTTCTCCTGGATCGGAAAATTGCATGTACGAATCTGTATTTGAATATATCTTTGTGTCAAGCAGTGTCTACGAAGAAGGTACGGTATCTATTGATTGTGTAAGTGTTCCAACATATAACCTAACCCAAAATGTTCTTTTCTTTGATAGGATTTTAAATAAAGCATTGAATAGATTATATTTTGCGTAATGTGGAGTGGTTTGACCAGTCACAACATATCTGGAACGCAGACATCACAACTATGTTTAAAATAAGGAAAGGTTTGAGTCTAAGTGCATTCTTAAAATATTTTGCAGGGACTTGGTCTGGTCCACAGCACTTGTAGCCGAGAGATTTCTGACTGACTCCTGTTATTGAAAGGTTAATGAAGGGGCTGGAGATGGTTTGCTGGAGGTTATGCTGTGAGCTGCCTCAGACATTCAGGGAGACCTGAGGATTTGGTGACCCAACTTTGGATGGATCATGGAGACTGTAGTTCCTGCATCTGGCTCAGTAACATGAGCAACAAATGGATTAGAGTCTGCAGAGAGGGGAAGCTCTGAAACTACGGAGTGTGTGTGTGTGGGAAAGGGAACTGCTGTATCCTATTCCAGGAACAGCTTCCCAAGCTCCACTTAATCCGGGAGCAGAGTGTGAGGGACACTTATTAAACAAGGAGCTGGTCACAGAGCGGTGTTACCTGCTTCACACCAGGAGTAGGATGATATGGCTGCCAGTGGCTGTTAGGGTCACAGGTTCATTCAGCTTCTATGATCCAGAACTTTCCAGGCAGGACTAGGTGACATCTCCATCATTTCCCAGAATCTCAACATCAACTTCACCATTCGGTGATGGCGGATAAATATGGTGGATGAGTAAATAAATGGTTTCTCCCACAGCAGGGAGCTGCCAGATGTATCCAATATAGTGGTATTCCCGATGGTGTACATGGCATCTGCGGAGTACCCATGTCAATGGGGAGGGGTAGAGGAACTGAATGAGTTCTCTTTATTAATGTTGCAGCGTGCCCATGCACAGTACATCATGCTGGTGAATACCCACTGTCCTGGCAGCAGTCACGGCCTCCTCATTCAGAAGCATTCAGCCATTCCCAGCGTTAAGGGGTCTTCACATGGAAAGAAATTAATATATCTTGGATAAAGGCCGTCTCCTTGATGCACGTTTCAAAACACCACCCCCACCACCAACCAACCACGTCAAAATATTCCATGTGTACGGAGAGCAATCGGGTCACTTAGAGTGTCAAGGAACAGACAATCAGGGATGTAGCAAAACTTCCCATGTCTGAACGGGTCTGAGTGAAGCTCCAAGTACATAGTATCATTATGCTCTATAATCCCTCTCCATTTCAGTAACACCCTGCCTTCCATTATTGCTGTAAATGAAATGGCAGGTTATATCATGTTAAATTCCACCTGCCAAATTATTCTCCATTGCCTTTAGTTCTCTGAAACTATTTGCAGACTCTCCACCCTCTCTTGATAATTTAATCTCTTCCTTTTCACAGCGACATCACCAAACTCAATATCTGGATATCTGTTCCATCCTCCTGGTCATTGAGATCGATTGTAAATAGGTGAGGACCCCGCACTGGTCACTGTGTGACTCCACAGTGATTATGCTTGTAATTCTCATTGCTTGTAGTACGTGCTTGCAAGTTTTCTGTGATATGCAAGTAGACACCCAGGTCCCTCTACACCAAAGCACTTTGAACTTTCTCTCCATTTAGATAATAATTTATCTTTTTATTATGCTGGCAAAATTGAATAGCCCCATAATTATTCACTTTAATTTTCCTTGCCAAATGTTGGCAAATTCACCCAACCTATCCATATAGTTATTAAATCTCTTGCATCATCATTCCGATGCAATTTCCTACCGCTGCTAGCGTCGTCTGAAAATTTATTACCATATTTTCTATCCAATAAATCGAGTACAGTAGCACTCTGAATTGCAAATGGTTGAGGCAATGAGAACTGAAATCAATGGCACCTCATAAATTGCATTTGCCAGAAGAAAATGACACATTCATTCCTTCTGATCGCATTTTGTTGGTTCACTAATCCTTCATTCAAGCTCATAAATTACTCCGAAACCGATGCTGTCTGATCTTACAACTTACTCTTTGGAGGAGCAACAGGTCCAATGCTTTCTGGAAGACCAGATATATTCCATCTCCAGGATCCCCAGTATCCACCTCGTTTGTCACATCTTTAAGTAACTCAAGAAAACACTTCAAACTCGTTTTATCCTTTGTAAAACCATGTTGACTCCGATGGATTGAGGTTTAACTTTGCAACTGTCCTCAACGATGGATTCTAATAATTGTCTTAAATTACAATAGATTATCGTTACGTTTTACTCCCGAACGTATACAGTTGTTATAAGTTCTTCCCTTTCGAAACCCTTTACGTATTCTTTGAATTCCTGTTTCATAAGCAAAAGGTTGTAAGTGATTTGCTCCAATTGCTGTGTAAGAGCCATGTGTGGTTGAATGGAATCATCATTTTGCTGGTGTACAAAATCGATGGCCTGACGTCTTTCTGGTAACCCCATGTTGTCGTCTCCAAGGTCAGAATGATCTCCTCCTGTTGATGCGTTAGAGGTTTGGGGGATTATGGAATCTTCCCGTTGCTGTGTAACATTTTGAGAGGATGATGGGTCTTCTCATACTTTTCCATAACAGGTGGAGATACTGAACAGTCTCCTTACGTATCTTGGAGATGGTACCAAGGGAGTGATTGGTCTTCTCTTGTTCCCATACAATAGACACATGTTTGAATTACCTCTTCCTTTCTCAGATAGTTTTTTTTATCATTATCCAATTCCCTTGCAAAAAGCTCGGTGGGTCTGAATGGCCAGTGTAACAAGCTACAGTCACTGTGTGAACTTTTCCAGTTCCTATGTTACAGACTTGAGGAGTCCAAATAGACTGATCCTGTTGCTGTGTAACAGGATACTGGTGCAGCATGGCCTACTCTGGGTCCAGTGTTATAGGCTCGAATGGCTGATCGGCTTCCTTCTGTAAATGTATATCTGGCTCCGGGGCTGAAAATCCTCGTACTGTTTTGGGGAAACAGGTTCGAAGGCCTGACTATCCTCCTGTTGTTCCTGTGTAACAGGCTGGAGAACGGAATGGATTCCTCTATGATCTGTGTAATTTGCTTTATTTGTTAACTCCTGCTGTCATCTACGTTGAAATAAGATCATCTTTAATTTTTGTGAACTCCCATGACTACTGTATCAACCTTCATACTTTCGTTATAAACTAGCACCTTCATTGCAGGAATCAGTTGAGCTATATCCAATATAACAACATCCTTTATTCATCGAAGATACTAAATCTGTACACACTACTCCAGATGTGATTTCACTAAGACCCTGTACAGCAGCAACAACACTTTAACAGCTTGCTGTAATGTTCCCCACCCAGGTTAGAGCTGTCTCAGCACTCTGGGGGAATACAGATAATTGTTGGAAGATCATTGTCCTTCTCTACTCCACCGCATGACGGGAGATCTGGAGAAATAAAAGTTTGAGAAGATCATAAAGGATGTGGCGAGATGATCTCTCTACCATTAATCTCCCCAGAGCCCAAGTCGCTCAGATTCCACAGAATCTAATAGGTTGGAGCGCAAAAAAGTAAGGAGGAGCAAACATTGATGTGAATTATATATCAAAGTCAAAGCTGCAATATAAATGCACGACATGTTATAAAACAGGAAATGAGATATACACATTTTTGGGAACTGCAGTAATAATGTACTGTTTAAGTTATATCTAAACTGTGTTAACCCAGTTGAATGCTAATGCAGGGAAAAATAGATTTCATAATCACGTGTGAGATGGTTTGCAAGAACATTATGTCGAGCACTGAGCTCTAGATCAGGTTATTTAGGAATTGGTATTGGGTGATCAGAATAGCTAATTGAAATTTTGTTGTAACGAACCTTTTGGGAGCAGTGATCACAATGTATTGGTTTTCTTTTATGCTGTTTGAGTACATGACAGTTTTGTTGTATTTGTAGGAATCGTTTTAAATCTGAGTCATGCAAACCATGAAGGTGTGAGGAGAAAGTGGGGACTGCAGATGCTGGAGATCAGAGTCGAAGGGTGTGGTGCTGGAAAAACAGTCAGGCAGCATACTAAGAGCAGATAAATCGATGTTTCGGACCTAAGCCCTTCATCAGGAAAGAAGCTTATCGGCCACAGGGGCTGAGAGATAAATGACAAGGGTGTGCGGCAGGGGGGAGGTAGCTGGAATTGCGATAGTTAGTTGAAGTTGGGGTTGAAATTGATAGGTGATGAAGGGAGAGAGAACACCTCATCTACCGCATTATTGAACCCAATGTGGTCTTCTCTAAATTGGCGCGACAGGAGGTATACTTGGGGATCATTTCAGAGAACATCTCTGGGACAGCCACATTGAACAACTCCATCGCCTTGTGGTTGAGCACTTTAACTTCCCTTCCCGCTCTGCCAAGTACATGAGGATCCTAGACATGCTCCATCGCCAAACCCAAGCCACCAGAAGACGAGTCGAAGAAAGCCTCGTCTTCTGCCTTGGGACCATCCAAACACAGGAGATCATAGTGGATTTCCCTATTTCCCCATTTCCTCTAATCCCACCTTATCCCACTCCAACCTTCCAAGTCAGCACCGCCCTTTTGAATTTTCCTATGTGTCCACGTTCCTTGCTATCAATCTGGTCCACCCTCCTCTCCGACTATTACTTTCAACCCCACCTTCATCTACCTATTAGATGAACGGAGACAGCTTAGAAAAGTGCCAAGTGTTGCAGTAAGTCAGTGGATTCAGAGAAATGTAGGACCCAGCAAAGGATGACCAAGAAATTGCGAAGAAAATCAAAAAGAGAAAAATCGTGCAAACGAAAGAAACACATGAAGACTGCTAAAAAGCGTCTAACAGTGTATGAAAAAAAATAAAAAGAAGGTCAAATGCGGAACTGTTGGTGTGCGTTCAGGATAATTGATTGTAGAGAATAGAGAAATCAAAGGGAAAAGAACGTTTCTTTGTGTGTACCTTCATGGAAGAATGTCCAGAAATTCTGCCAGAAATACCAAGTGACCATGGGACTTGTGTAAGTAAATGTTAAGATCATTCTTATCAATGTTGAGGTTATTTTTGAGAAGAAAGCTGGGTTGAGTATTGAGAAATCTGACAGACTGGATGAACTTCATACAAGAATTTCAGAGGAAGCAGCAATAGACATGTTGATTGCATCGCGGATTTTCACTTTATTTGCCGACACATCCCCGAAAGGCATTTAGCCAATCTGGATAAGGCAAAGGTTACAAATATTATCCAGCAGTTTAAGTAAGGATGTAGGTGGAGATTGGTGAACTACAGACCAGCTATCTTGTCATCCGCAGTCAGGTATCTGTTGGACTCGATTACAAAGAACATGCTACTGGATACTTAGAAGGTAATAACATAGCTGGGGACTATGATAATGTATCGATGAAAATAAAGCCAGAAGTCGCAATCATTGTTTGGAATGTTTTGAAGATGATTCTTGGAGCTTTATGCAATGAATAACCAATGGATAACGTGGAGTTGGATATTCGTGAGCTCTTTTTTAAGAACTCACACAATAAGCTCATAAAAAAGTGAAAGCGAGAGGTATTGGGAAGAACGTATGCAAATGGGAAAGTAAAAAAATAGATTTACATTCTTGTGAATGTAATTGGAATATAGAGGATGTAGTAAACCAGTTGCATCGAATGTTGGTGAGACTAACTGTAGATTATTGTGTATCGTTCGGAGTCCCAATAAGAGAAAGAATATACTGACTAGAGAGGAACTGCAAAAGGTATCATCCAGATTAATCCCTAAAATGATTATCCAGATTAATACCTAAAATAGCAAGATTGTTTGATGTGGAAACTCAGCCTATGATCTCGAGTTTCAAAACATGACAGATGATTGCAGTGAAACTTAGAAACTTGGGGAGACTGAATAACAGAGGGACATGGAGAAGTACAAGTAGGCGAGATCTGGGATAATCCCACAATATTCTACACGGACAAGTAGAAGAGAATAATCAGCAAACAGTAAGTGCCCATTAGAAACCAAGGGGGCAACCTATGTCACAAGGTGGAGAACATTGATGGATTGTTGCATGAGACCTTCACATCTATTTTAATTGGGAGAAGGAGGATGCAGGTACAGAATTCAAGAATGTGGACTGGAAAACTCTTGAACAGATTGATCTAAAATATGAGCAGGTATCTGAGGTTTCATTCTGTAAATTTGGACCAATCTCCATATCTGGATGAGTTGTATCACAGGCGGATGTTGGGGTCAAGGGAGGAAAGACCCTGACTGAATATTTTAATTAGAATCTGACCATAGGGGAGGTGCCAGAGGACTGGAGAACTTCTAATACTTCACAGTAAGGATGGGAGAGATAGACCAGAGAACTATAGACACGCGAGTATTAGATCACTGTTAAGGAAACTACTGGAGAAAATAGGGAAGGAGAAAATTGAACTCCAATCAGAGTCGCAAGGTTTGATCAGGGATAATCATCATGACTTTATCAGAAGGAAGTCACATCCAACGGGTTTGATTGAAATAGTTTGATGAGGTCGATTGTTTGGTTTTGTAGGAAGGACTTTGACACATTTTCAACTGGGAAACTGGAAGATAAAGTAAAATCTCACAATATGAAGGATAACTTGACAAGTTACAACGAAAAATGTCTTATTCGCAGGAGACAGAGGGTAGTGGGAGAAAGCTGTTTGTGTGACTGGAGACGAGTGTCCCCTGGCGTACCACAGGGATCATTTATCAGGGATCACTTATTGTTTGTGAAATTCATTAAAAAAATGTGAATGTGGAGGGGGCTAGATGAAGAGTGAGGGAGTTGTAATAAGTAAGTGTATGTTTGACATAAAAATTGGCTGGATGGTTAGCAGTGACGAGGAAGGCCTTAAGTTTCAGGAAGATGCAGATGGAATGGTTAGATGGGCAGATCAATGGTAGATAGAATGTAACCCTGATAAATATGAGGTGATGCACTTTGGGGATGGAACCAGGCAGGAGAAGACTTAATGAATGGCACCACACTAGGAACCTCAGAGTGTGCTTCTCCACACATTCGTGAATGACTGGACAGGTTAACGGACTAGTTAAGAGTTTGACCTTGGGAGTAGCGTTTTCTAATCAGGGCGTAGACTATAAGAGTAATACATGGCTTTGGTTCGGCCAAAATGGAGTACTGTATGCAATTCTGGGAGCCACGTTCCAGGAAAGATGTGATTGTACTGGAGAGGGTGCAGAGGTTATTCACCAAGATCTTCCCTGGGATGGAGCATATCAGCTATCGGGCGAGGCTGGATAAATTCAGGTTGTTTACTTTGGTGCAGAGAAAGCTGATGGGTCAGTGATTCAGAAGGATAAGATTATGAGCGACACGGACAGGGTGGATAGACAGCAACTGTTCCTTTTAGTCAGAGGTCAAGAACAAAGGAACACACTTTTAAAGCGAGAAGTTTGAGGTTCAGAGAGGATTTACACATTTCTTTTCAACTAGAGAATATTTTGTGTTCTGGGATTACTTCCTGAGAGGGCAATTATCACGGATAACCTCACAATCGTAAAAAAATACTTGGACCAGCACTTGGAAGTGTCATAACATTCCAGGCTACGGGACTGATGGAGAAAGTGGGACTAATATAGAGTGTGCTCCTGTGAGTGTACCGTGTGGAAGGTCAATTATCGAGCATTTTAAGGCAGTAATTGATGACTTTCTGAAGAATATGTTCACAAGGATTATAAGAGTGAATTGTAATAAATTGTTAAATCATGTCAATGTGAGAAATATGAAAACAACAAGTGCAGTTTTCTTACAGTTTAAAACCAGAGAATGGAGAATGGGGAACAGGGAAATGGCAGAACTATGAAGCTACTACTTCAGTTCCGTCTTTAGGGAACTTTCAAACAATACTAGGAAAACCATGTCTGGTGGGGAAAATGATAGAGTACATGGAACATAAGACATAGTAAGGAAATGGTTGAGGAGAAATTATTGGGTCTGAAAGTAATGGTCATAGACAACATTAACATAGATTTATGAAATGGGAATTGTGTTTGAGAAACAGACTGGGAGATAAATGAAAGAGAAGCAATGGATGTAAAACATGTTGAATTTTAGAAAGATTTTCGTTAAGCTCCAAGCACAGTTTGCAAAATCAAACCTTAGTGAATTGGGGCTAATGTATGGACACGTCTCTAGAATTAGACAACTGGCAGGAAACAGTGAATTGAAATAAACAGACTCGTCAAGCAACAGCCTGACATTGTCTGTAAGGTATGATTCTGCGAAAATGACTATTTCCCAAACACCCCATTACCTTCCCCGGATATCTCCTGTCTCGTCAGCAGGATGGATACAGCAGAAGTGCCGGCATAGTGGGATACAGTTGGAAGGGAAATGATCTGGGACTCCTCAACAGTGGCTCCGTATCCCACAAAGTCTCATTGCGTTAGTTTACATATGGGAAAGGAAGCCTCCTGCTGATTACCATGTACCAGCCTCTCTCAACTGAAGAATCTGTAATCCTCCATGCTGAACAACACTTGGAGGAAGCACTGAGGGTAGCACGGACGGAACATGTACACTGGGTGGGGAATTTCAAAGTCCACCTCCAAGAGTATCTCAGCTACAGCATTACTAATCGATCTGGCCGGGTCCCAAAGGATATAACAGCTAGACTGGGTCTATGGCAGGTGGTGAAGAAACCAACAAGAGGAGAATACATACTTGACCACAGCCTTACTAATCTGCCAGTTGCAGAAGTATCTGTCCATGACAGTATTGGTAAGAGTGACCACCGCATAGTCATTGTGGAGGCAAAGTCACACCTTCACATTGAAAATAACCTCCACCATTTTGGGTGGTACTAACATGGTGAAAAATAGGGCAAAGGTCGAACAGATCTAGCAGCTCAAGTCTGGGTGTCCATAAGGTGTTGTGAGTCATCAATAGCAGCAGAATTGTACAGCCACACAACCTCATGGCCTGGCGTATCCCCCTCGCAAAGTTACCATCTATCCAGAGGATCAACATTGGTTCAATGGTGTGTACAGGAGGGCAGGAGTAGCACCAGGCATACCTGAAAATGTGGTGTCAGCCTGTTGACGCCACCAAACAGGACAACTTGTGGGCCAAACAGTACAAACAGTAAATGAGATACAGAGCTAAGTAATCCCACAAGCAAAGGATCAGACCTAAGCTCTGCAGTCTTTCCACATCTAGTCGAGAAACGTTGGGGCCAATTAAACAATTCACTGGAGGAGGAGAGTCCAAAAATAACCCTTTCCTTCATGATGGAAGAGCCCAGCATTCAGTGTATAAGATAAGGCTTATGCATTCGCAACAATCTTCAGTCAGAAGTGCTGAGTGGATGATCCATCTCAGTCCCCTCCAATGTCCACAGTAATTCAGTTATCAGTCATCAACCAGTTCGAGTTGGAGATATTGGATAATCCAAAGGGTCCATACTCTGACAACATTCTAGCAATCGTACCTAAAACCTGTGCTCCATAACTTACCATCCCCTAGCCAAACTGTTGCAATACAGTTACAACAATGGCTTTTCCCGATTTTGTGGAAAATTATGCCAAGTATCTCCTGTGTGTGTGTGTATATAGATATATATATATATATCAGAACAAATTCAATCGGGCCAATTACCATCCCATCAGCTTACTCTCGATCATCAGTAAAGTGGTGGAAGGTCCCAATGCTTTTAAGCAGCACTTGCTCAGCAAGACCGTGGTCAATGATGGGCTAAGATAAAAGGTAGGGAGGAGGGACTTGGGAGAGTGGCGATGGAGATGTGATAGTTGGAAGAAAGTCAAGGTGAGGGTGATAGGACGCCCGGAACAACCAACCCAACAACCCCGTGGTTCAACACTTTAACTCTCCCTCCTACTCCACCGAGGACATGCAGGTCCTTGGACTCCTCCATCGCCAGAACGTAACAACACGACGGTTGGAGGAAGAGCGCCTCATCTTCCGCCTGGGAACCCTCCAACCACAAGGGATGAACTCAGATTTCTCCAGTTTCCTCAGTTCCCCTCCCCCCACCTTGTCTCAGTCGATTCCCTCGAACTCAGCACCGCCCTCCTAACCTGCAATCTTCTTCCTGACCTCTCCGCCCCCATCCCATTCCAGCCTATCACCCTCACCTTGACCTTCTTCCACCTATCACATCTCCATCGCCCCTCCCCAAGTCCCTCCTGCCTACCTTTTATCTTAGCCTGCCTGGCACACTCTACTCATTCCTGATGAAGGGCTCTGTCCCGAAACATCGAATTTCCTGTTCCTTGGTGCTGCCTAACCTGCTGTGCTTTAACCAGCAACACATTTTCAGCTCTGATCTCCAGCATCTGCAGACCTCACTTTTTACTCGTGGTCAATGATGCCCAGGTTGGGCTCCCCCAGTGTCACTCATGTCCTGACCTCATTACCTTGGTTCAAACATGGACAAAGGAGCTGAATTCCAGAGCTGGGGTGACAGTGACAGCTCTTTAAAACAAGGTTGCCTTCGACCAAGTGTGGTATCAAGGGGCGGAAGCAAAACTTGTTTAAATGGGTATCGGGGCAAACACTCCACGGGTCGAATCATACCTCACACGTAAGAAGATGGTCATGGTTGAAAAAGCTCAGTCAACTCAGCTCCAAGACAAGTCTGTAGGAGTCCCTCGGGCAGCGGCCTCGGCCGAAAACCTCTTCAGCGTTGCTTCATCAATGACCTTCCCTCCATTTTAATGTCAGAAGGGGGGATGTTCGTCAATAATTGTACAAGGTTCTGCAACATTTTTGGTTCCTCAGATACTGAAGCAGCCCATGTTCAATTGCGACAAGATCTGGACAGTATCCAGGCTGACAAGTGGCAAGTAATATTCAGGCCACACAAATGTTAGACCGTGACCATCACCAATAAAATACAATCTAACCTGCACCTTGGCATTCAATGGTGTTACTATCACTGAATCCCCCAGTATCAAAGTACTGGTGGGTAATCGTTGCTGAGAAACTCACTGGACTCGTCACATAAACACAACAACTACAAGAGCAGGTCAGAAGCTTGGAACACTGCGGTGAGTAACTTACATCCTGACTTCCAAAAGTCTGTCCAACATCTAAGTCAGAAGTGTTATAGAAGACTCCCAATTTGCCTGGATGAGTGCAGCCCCAACAACACTCAAGAAGCTTTATACCATCCAGGGCAAAGCAACCAAGAAGGACTGTCCCTTCATCCACAATGCTCCACCATCAACGCTCAGCAGCAGCAGTTCTTTTACTATCTACATGCTGCAATGAAATAATTCATCAAAGATCTTCAGAGACCATCTTTCCAACTCACGACCACGTCTACTTAGAAGGACAAGGGCTGCAGATGTATGGTAAAACCATCATCTTTAGATTTCCCTCCAAGCCATTCACCATCCTCATTTGGAAATATATCACCGCTCTTTCACAGTCGCTGCGTCAGAATCCTGGGATTTCCTCCCTAATAGAATTGAAGGTCTACAACAGGAGGTGGACTGGAGTGTTCAACAAGTCAGCTCACCACCACCATCTCAAGGGCAACAAGGGACAGGCAATAAATGCTGGCCCAGCCAATGATACCGAGACTCAAGAAATACAGAAATAAAAATTAACAGAGGACGACTGCTGACGTGTCACAGGGATCGGTGCTTGGGTCCCAGCTATTCACAATGCCCTTTAAACATTTGGTTGCTGGAATCAGATACAATACATCCCAGTCTGCTGACAGCACTAACGGATGTGGGATTGTGAGTAGGTGAGGAGGTTGTAAAAATGCACCAAGAAGACTAAGATAAGTGGAGTGAATGGGTAAATACATGATAGATGGAGACTAATATGGATAGAGGTGACAAAGTGCCCTTTAGTGGAAACGATAAATTGGCAGCCAACCATTTGAAAAGGATTGGTTGAAACATGTTTATTGACAAAGGGACTTATGCTTCATTTTGTTGGTTTCCTTTTGCATAAACCTCCGAGACCCATGCAGAGAAGAGAGTCCTGCAACCAGAAGTCAATACTGGGCATGGAATTGGCACGCTGACCAGTGTACACCGACCCACCAAATGGGGAGCTGTAACATTGAAAAGGATCTGGATCTCCCTGTGCACCAGTCGCTGAAAGCAATATTGCAGAAACAGAAAGCAGTGAGGAAGATAAATGTTGCGTTGACCTGCATTTCAGGGGGATTTGTGTCCAGGAATAAGGTTGTCTTACTGCACCTGTACAGGGCCTTGGTGACACATCAATTCGAACATTGTGCAACATGAGATGCAGTTTTGGTCTCCTCACCTAATAAAGGACAAACCTGACATTGAGGGAGAGCAGTGAAGGATGACCAGACCGATCTCTGGGATGGCAGGCTAGTTGTGGCAACAGAGTTTAGGGTAACTGGGCCAGTATTCAATGGGATTTAGGAAAATGAGTGGAGATCTCAGTGACATAATTAAAATTCTGACAGGGTGAGACAGATTGGAAGCAGAGATGATTATTCCCCTGTTTGGGGTGTCTAAAACATGGGGCCACAGCATTAGGTACAGGCAGGTCACACTGCACTGAGATGAGAATAACTGGCTGCAATCACAAACCGGTGAACCTGGGGAATTCACTCGCATCTGGAAACCGAGACACTAATTATAAATAAGGATTTAGAGACAGTAAAGGGATGATGGGACAGCAGGAGTACCGTGTGGAAATGAAGGGCCAAACATCATTACACTGAATTGTGTAGCAAATTTGATTGACCAAACGTACTATTGCATCGCCTATTTTATAGCTTTCCAAGGATACTCACATTAAAGGATCTGTACATCATGTGAGATAAGTGCATTGTGGAGAGTTTTTTCCAGGAACAAGAATGGGGGAGGCTCAATGTGTTGTATGACCTACTCCTTTCCCGCTGTTCCTGTGCAGTCTGTGGAAAAGCTCTGTAAATGTTGTCACAAGCTTTCAGATGTTAGGAAGGAGGTGACTGCAGGGTCGACAGGACTGTGTTCCCATTCCCTTTTCCGATACTGATGCTGAGGCCGGATATTCTGTCCCGTTTCATCCTTTCAGACCTCGGAGTGGTTTGATACAAGTGAGTGCCCTGGTTGACCGTTTCAAAGACAATTGAAATGTTTATCACATGTCAGGGTCTTTGGAGACACTTTTAGGCTAGCCCAGGAAATCACGGGAGATTCATTTCATAAAAGTGAACATTGGAGAAGGAAGTTCTGTTTACAATCGATATTGACTTCAAGTTCACTCTTACTGACACCAGGTTTTAGATCTAGATATTTTATTAATTGTTTTTAACGTCCACCAGCTGCCAGAGCATTATCCTGGTCTGGATTAGTAATCCAGTGTCATTTCTAAAACAACACCATTTCCACATGGGGACCTATCGGAAATCATACTGAGCAGGTTATTTCTGGGTTGCTTGACAGCCCTGTCCAAAAGAACTCCCACCAATTTGACTATCGTGATGGGACTGAAGGGGTGGTAATTGGTCAGATTGCAATTATTCCCCTCTTAGGAGACGGGACATAGCTGAGTAATATTCCACATTGCCAGGGAGATGTCAGAGTTGGAGCTGGAATGAAACAGCTTCCCCAGGGACACGGCTTGTTGTGCAGCACAAATCTTCAGTCCTATTGCAGGAATGGGGTCAGGGCCCATTGCCTTTGTCGTATCTACTGTGTTCAGCTGTTTCTTCATGTCACGTGCAGCAAATCGAATTAGTTGAAGACTGGCATCTGTGATTTTGTGGGCATCATGATGAGGCTGACCTGTATCATCGACTCAACACTTCTGGCAGAGGATGGTGCAGATGAAACACCCTTCTCTATTACACTGATGTGCAGGTCGGTTCCATTATTTAGGGTGGGGGTGTTTGTGGAGCCCTCTCCTCCAGTCGTTTGTTAATCGTCCATCACCATTTATAACTGAATGTGGCAGGACCTCAGGGCTTCGTTCAGAACTGTTGGTCAAGTCCGGTAGCTTTAATGAGTTCGCATCAGGTTGGGTTCATGTGGTTCTGAGTCTGACATGTTTACCCACACTGGTCACTGATCCATAGATATTGTTGATGGTAATGGCAAACTGAGGTGTTATCCTGGCAAAAAGTCACAGGTGGTGTATGAATGCAAGTCTGCTTTTCCTGCTGCTGCTATGGTGTACAGCACTACATGAATACGCAGTTTCGAACTGCAATACTTGCAAAGCAATGCTGCTGTCTGTTCCCCAATTCTCACTGAGACCCATTCACCCGTCAGCCCTGCACTCAGTCACCTAACCTGGTTTATGACGTGGTAATTCTTCAATTTCCAAACTCTCATTCTGCTTAGTGTCTGTCTGCCTGGGTTTTGCTTCCAATCTGACACATTCTGCAACAGCATTTAAATGATGTTAATTCACATGTGTAATTCACCTGGACTTTTTTTTCCTTGAGAAATGCCATCTTCTGTGTTTAAAGTGAATGTGTTTCCTCTGTTTCTCTCCCTGACCATGATTAAGAGCTCTGTCATGTCAGTGATACCAGACTTTTATAGTTTCAGAGCCAATGAATTCTCTGGATCCCCAATCATCTTCACCATATTGTATGTTTCCTCTTTTGGTTTGACGTCTTATCACTCATGGCTGCCTTTTCCTCCCATGAGTATGTTTCATCTTCTTGGAGTTGCATTTCTGGTATTATCTTCTGAATTATCCCTAGAACGTCCTACCACTGCTTCACCATGGTCATTCCTGCTCAGCTCCCCTTCCAATTAATGCCTGCATGTCTTTGTAGTTGCATTGCTTAATCATAACCACGTTACATCTTGAAGAGAGCATTAGATATAAACTGAAAGAAGATGTTTTGAGACATGGGACACGAAGAATAATTGGTGGATTTCTTAACGAGATACAAAGGGAGAACGAGAGAGAGTGGATAAAGATATGTAGATGTGAAAAATGTGAAAACTGCATTATCGAAAGAAGTAGATGAACATCCCCCAATGTTTTGGCTATGCCTGTCAGCTGTTGTCCTTTGTACAGTGCATGGACAACAAAGTAATATGTTCAAATGCTGGGTCTGATGCCAGAATATTTAGCACCAATAATATGACAAACACGAGCTTTGGAAACAGGCCAATATATTGAAGTCCCAGTAGAAATGGGATTATCTGAAATAAGTTGGGACACTAGAATCAAGAATTTGGAGCACGCATCCTGGTAAGAATGAGAGATTAGAGTTGGGAATCCCAGAAAAGGAGGGAACGTTGAGAGGATAAAATCATGTTTTAATGTTTTATCAATTTTATACATCATTTGCATCATTTTTCATTAACTGTGTCCCTGTTGTTCATTTACAATGTGTTGTGCACATGTGAAAAATTCTACTTATCTGCACATACATATTTATTAAACAGGGTATATAAAATCACTTTTCCACCATTGAAACTGTCTTGTTGTCGTGTACGCTGATACATGAACACCAACTGGCCACCAAAAGACATATCCCACTATTACGATGTTCCATACATGCAGACAAAGGAAGGCACCACTTTGACTGGGACCTTCTTAGAGGGATGGCATTCCAACTAGAGGTCCACCAATAAATGCATCAATTTAGATCCAGTCCACATTCTCTTGTTAAAATAACCGGAAATGACATCACCCAACTAACGAAACCAAGACCTATAAACAAAGAAGAGGGACATACCACCAGGCTTCAACGGAGACTCTCACTGGTGATGATACCGAGTCATGGTGACGAAACATCGGAAAACGCACCTTCAAGCTCAGCGAGCTAACTTGCACACATATGAATTGTTATTTTTTGTTTATTAGTGGAATTTAGGAGTTCTCTGTCGCTCAAGTTTTAACAAATTTTGATGTGAGGTGAGCTTTTCTGGGTGTGTGGTTTTAATTAACCGTGGGATTCGACATTGATGTCATAACAGTTTGGGGCCTTGCTGTATGGGATTTGGACAGATTTGAACAGATTTGGGGTACAATAGGTCCCAGCAAATTCTAACTCATTGCAATTAGTGACTTTCATTTTGAAGTAAAACAAGTGGGAAAATTCATTTAATTTCATTCGTTTGGTGAAATTAAAAGTGAGGGAAATGGCTTTTAACATTAATAACGAGGTTCCCAAATTTTCCAAGGAAGTTTAGAAGGACAGAAGGAGGACATTTTTTAGAATTAGCAAATAGGTTGGAATTGGGTTTAACCAGGGAGAAAAGGGAAGCTGAAAATGTCATGGAGTTGGTCAAGCACTTTGATGTATCGGAGAAATAGGAAACTGCAGTAGAGTTATAAAAACCTTAAGTTGCAAATATGGCGACTGGAGATAGAAGATAAATAAAGGAATGGAAACAGAGAAAGAAGAAAGAGAAAGAGAGGAAAAAGAAAGAGAGAGAGGAATTGAAATTCAGAAGTTGGGAATTAGACAAGAAAGTTAAATTAACAGGATGGAGATGAAGGGAGAACGTAGGGATGTATGCAACTATGTTAGTAACTTGCCATATTTCGGTGAGAAAAATGTCAAAAACTGTTTTATTTCATTTGAAAACATGGCTCGGCAGATGTTGTGTCAAGTGAACTTGTGGGTAATGCTAGTTCAGACTAAGTTGGTGGGCACAGCTGGTGAGGTATGTGCAGCGCTGTCAGATGAGGGGTCAAGAGATTATCCAGATATCAAATTGGCTATTTTGATTGGTCATGTAGTGGTACTAGAAGCATATAGACAGAAGTTCAGAAAAATAGAGACGGAACCAAGTCAGAATAATATTGAGTTTGAAAGAAGTAACCTCAGTCATGTCGATAGGTGGGTGCCGGCCTTAAAAATGGAAAGAACAGTGAGGCTTGAAGGGAGATTAATCTGCTGTAGAAGTTAAAAGACTCACTTTCAAAGATGGCAAGAATTCATGTGAATGTACCGAAAGTTCAAGAAGTGAGAAGCGTGGCAGAAATGGCAGGTAAATATGCATTGTGAAATGTGATGAAATTTGGCTTCTGGCAGGATTTTCATCCTGTGAGGGATAGAAATTGGGAGAAGGGAAGATCACACATTACAAGGGAATAGTAGCGCACAATACTTTATCACATGTGAAAAAAGAAGCCCAAAGGGGTTAAAAGGTGGTGAAAGGCCTCAGGTGCTCTCACTATAAAATTACAGTAGCATGGTTTAAGAAGGGCACAGGGGAAAAGGTGTTTTCACTGAAGTAAGCTGGGTCGCACAGTGTTGGGCATTGAAGGAAGTATTTTTGGTAAAAGATGCGGTAGAGGAGCCTAAGCCAGTAGCATTAGTGAAACAGGTAAAGGAGACCCCAAGTGGAGACGAGGAGCTGCAGGAGAGTGCACAGCCGAGGCCGGGGCAGGGTATGGAGGCAGTGCCTAATCTCTGAAAGAATTCGCCTCTGTGGATAAAGTTTACTCAGATAAAACAGGAGGAGAAGGACAAAAAGTTATAATTTTGTGAGATACGGGATCTGCTTAGTCTCTAATAGTTGAGAAGTGAGGCGCCAGAAAAGCACAACAATTCAGGCTGCATCCAAACAGCAGAACAATCGAATATCAGGCATAAACCCATCGTCAGGGATGTGGTGAGGAGACAAGGGTGCTGAAAGGTAAATGCGGAGGTAGTAGCTGGGCTGGTGGGAGGGTAACTGGGAAGGCAATTAAAGATATAGGTGGGAGTGATAATGATAGGTCGGAAGGGAGGATGGAGTCGATAGGTGGGAAGGAAGATGGCCAGTTAGGGCAGTTCAGGAGAGCATTGTTAGGTTGAACGGTTGGATCTTAGAGAGGTTGGTGGATGGGAGATTTGGAATTTGGTGAAGTTAACGTTGATGCTGTAAAGTTTGTGGGTTCCAGCTGTCCTATCACCGATAGGTGTCCTATCACCCTCCTCTCCGACCTATCACCATAACACCCCACCTGCATCGCCTTCCTATCGCCTTCCAAGCTCCTTTCCACTCAGCTCCACCCCCACACTCCGATTTATTTCTCACCCTCCTTCCCCCTCCCATACACCCCATTTCCTGATGAAGGATTTATGCCTGAAACGTCAACTCTCCTGCCTCTCGGATGCTGCCGACGTGCTGTGCTTTTCCAGCCCCACACCTTTCAACTCTTATCTCAAGCGTCTGCAGCCCTCACTTTCTCTCGGCCGCTAATAGTAAGAGATGAAAGATTATTCACTCTTCCTGGAATGTTAATCAAGAGCGTGATAATTTGTGGAATGGGGACAGAAATTACGCATTCCCTTGTGTAACATCAGGATGGAATGCCAAATCAAGATTGATGAAGTAACAGTGACAGTGAGTAACAGAGTGTCAGTTCTCGGAATACAGTTTGTTCTTGGGAACGATTTAGCAGGAGGCAAGGTAAGAGAGGCACCCCGTATGGTGGGGAAGCCAACGGAAGACGAGAGAATAGGGGTGTTAATAGAAAAATACTGAGGATTTTTTTTCCAGACTGTATAGTAACAAGATCCCACTGTCATAAGTTATAGCAGGAAGGAAAAACGAAAGAGAAAGATAAATGAGTTGATGCTCAGTGAACTGACACCCTGTTTGATATAATTGTGCAGAAAGAAAAATCTGAACAGGCAGAGGGTCAGGCAGAGGTGTTTAGTCCTGGAAGGCGAATGGACTTACAACAGATATATGCACACACATACACACACATGCACACACACAGAAAAGGAATCAGAATATATTGTCGAACGTTATTAACTTAAAGATAGAATCCTAAAATTAAAATGGAGACCCTGATAGGTTAGTGCAGAAGGAAAATGGGCGGAAGTGCACGACATTCCGTTAGCGGCAGCATGCAATGTTATGGCTAGCACATTAACTAGTTGCAGGTGTCACCTAGGTGTACAGAAGACTCAGGCTGAGGTACGGAAGCATTTCTAGTGGCCTGGAATTCACAGGGACGTGGTTAATTTTTGGTGGACGTGACATACATACCAAATGGTAGGTAAGTAACAGGCAGTAATAAAACCAGCACCTTTGTTGCCAATTCCTGAATTCGAAGAACCTTTCATGTGGGTTAAGATTAATTGTGTAGCTCCCCTTTCTAAAATAGAAGTGGAAAACAATATTTGCTGACCATAATGGATGTGTCTACCAGATTTCCAGGGGGAATTCCATTACAGAGTCTGAAGATAAAAAGGGAGGTGGAGGGGTGGTAGATTTCTTTTCTCACTGCGGGCTATGCAGGAAGATTCAGTCAGACCAAGGGGCTCAGTGTACCACTCAGCTGTTTAAGGAAGTCATGGATAGCTTCAGCGTACAGCAGTTTAAATCAAGTGCATCAGATCCTGAATCCCAGGGAGCCTTGGAAAGTTAGCATCAGATGAAGACCATGTTAACGGCGTAATGTTATGATTACCCAAATGATTGAAATAAAGGCAGTTCATTATATTGTTTGCCATTAAAAATTACCCAAATAAATTTACTCTGTTTACTTCCTTTGAGGTAACATTCATCCATGAAGTGAGAGGTCCTTTGAAATGACTTAAATATAAATTGACAGGACAGAAGTCAGAAATCTCACACTTGGATTATGTGTGTGAGGTGAAGGAGGGAGTAGATGGAGTAAGTGAGTTAGCTAAACAGTATCTGAAGAGCACAACATAGAGTGAAGCAAGTGACAGATAAAAACGCTGAAACTTTGAAGATTTCCCGTGGGAATGACGTATTAGTATTTCCACCAGTGGTAGGATATCCTTTTAAAGCCAGGTTTAGTGGCCCCTTTCAAATTAAAACAAAAACGTTGAGTCAGTTAAGCTACCGAATAAAGATACCAGAGATGACAAAGAAAACGTTATCGAGTATTTCATATGGTTGAATAATGCACCAGCCACATTTTAGACTCAGGAACACAGCTGTGGCCAGATGAACAAATTGTGCAGCTTATCTGTATGATGCAGTGATCTTAAGCAAGTGATTGAAAGCTCATATGCTACAGTTGACAGAGCATGTTGAACGATTACAAGAAGCAACCTTGGTAATAAACTTAAAGAAAACCGAATTCGCGAAGGCAGAGGTGACGTTCTTGGGACATTACATTGGACATGAAAGGCTGACCCCATGGAACACAAACACGAATAGCTTTGAGGAATTTCCACGACTATCCTCGAAGTAAGAGGTGGTTCAATTTTTGGAACTGAGCGGATTCTATCGGAAGTTGGTTCCAATGTTTCTATGGTCACCACTGCTGGATTTACTAAAGGTGAACATAGAATTGTGGTGGACAGAGCAATGCCAGGAGGCATTTGAGAATGTTAAAGCAAGATTAATCACCACACCAGCTTTAGCTACACCAAATATTTTGAAACCCTTTGAAAATAGTATTTGATGCTAGTGATATAGGGCTCGGAGATATATTGATACAGAAAGATCTTGTCGAAAAAACTCATTGTCCACCAGAGAAACAAAAAATCAATATCTCCATTATTGAAAAAGAATGATTAAGTTTCGTACTGGCCTGACAACATTTTAATGTTTACATGAAAACAATTGTCGGAGATGGTTGTAGACAACAACAAACCTCTCCCATTTTTTTTGGAATATTTGAAGACCAGAATATGAGAGTATTTCATTTGAGTCTTATCTTACCGACTTTAAACTTACAAAATGTACATGCTGTGGGTCCTAAAATGTGATAGCAGATGTGTTATTGCGGATTTAAAGGAAACAGTGTAGATAAGATTTGACTTATTTCAGTGCTTTATAGTTGTGCAGAATTAATATGAATGACGTAACTGAGATTAATACTTCTGTATTTCATAATAATGGGATTATGAATTAGAGGAAAACAAACGAATCCATGTTTTCATTCTACTGGTTCATTTCTTTTTTTTTATCTGAAGGGGGAAGGTGTTATGAAGCCAAAAACACATTCGGTCAATTTAAGACAGAATGGGTTTCGCTGAATAGAAAGTACAGCCACAGATACCAGCTAAAGTCAGAATGTTCCACATGTCACCATTAGCTGGGAAATGGATATCTGGGTTTCAGCAAATGCAACCAAAGAGTGTAAATAACGATCAGGATACTAGAAGCCAAAGGAATTCGAATATTGTTGTTAGTACACCTGGAAAACAGTCAAATTATGAGAATTATTGTATCATGCGGAGTATATAAAACCACTATTTTGAACACTAGAGGAAGAGCCACTGCCATCCAACAGCAGAGTAACTGCTGTAGAGCAGGAATGCTAACTGGCCATTTCAAACACTCTCTATCAAAGTTACATGTTCATGTCAAAACTACTTGCAGTAAAAAAAAACATGACCAAGAGAGATCAGCAGCTGGAAGAGTGAACACAGCGGGGAACATAGACTGTGTGGCCTTGAGATTGTAACGTTAATATGTGAGTTGCTTTAACGACATATTTTTACAGAGTTGGAGTCAGATCGTAAATAGTTAAGAAAAGATGGGCTTGTATTTGTGAATAGTTGTTGTTTAGTGTTCACTACTAAATTTAAGAAACTAACTTCTTTATTTTTATTTCAATAGTGGAATGTCGGAGATCTGTGTCACTCATATTTTAACAGTTTACGAGGTGAGGCGAGCTTTTCTGGGTGTTTGGTTTTAATTAACAAAAGGGTTCGACTCTACCTTGTAAATGTCCATCCACGCTACCCCCATTTCCCTGCAGTTGGCCCATATCCTTCCAAATGCGTTTAAAATATTGTTAATGTACCCCCCTCAACCACATCTGCTGGCAGCTCATCCACGTGCCAGCCGTCTGTGTAAAGAAGTGACCCCTCAGGTTCCCTTTTATTCCTTCCCCTTTAACCTTAAACTGATTCCCTCTCATCCTCGATTCCCTCCCACCTTGGGAAAGGACTGAGAGCATTAACCCTATCCATCCCTCTCGTGATCTTATACAGCTCCAAAATGTTCACGCCCTCCCCCCTCAGTTTCCTACACTCTAAAGAAAAGGTCCTAGCTTGTCCTACCTTTTCCTATAACTCCGACCATTTGGTCCTGGCAATGTCCTTATCAATTTCTTCTGCACTCTTTCTAATTTCATAACATCCTCCCAATAACAAGGTGACAAAAACTAAACACAATACTCCAAGTGTGGGCTTACCACTGCAACATAAATTCCCAACTTCTGTACTCAATATCCTGCCTGATGAAGGCCATTGTGCCAAATGCCTTCTTCACTGCCCTGTCTATCTCTGACTCCACTCTAAAAGAACCGTGCACCTGAACAAAAAGCTATCTCTGCCCACTACGCACCTTAAGGCCCTCCCATTCACCATGACACTCCTACCTTGATTTGAGTATCCCAAATACAAGACCTCACACATCTATATTAAATTCCATTTGCCATTTCTTGATCCACTTGCCAACCTGATTCAGGGCCTACTGCAATTTCTGATAAACTTCCTCACTGCGCACTCTCTCAATTGCTTTAGTGTCATCTGCAAACTTACTAATCATACCTTGCACGTTGTCAATCAAATCATAGATAACAAACAGCTGTGGACCCAGCCTGACAAGCATCCTAACACTAAACCCTCTGCTTCCTACCATCAAGCCAAATGTGTATCCAATTGGTCAGTTCCGCTAGCATTCTACGTGATGTAACCTCCCAGTCCAACCTGCCATGTGGAACTTTATCAAAGGCCTTACTGAAATCCATAGAAACTACGTCTACAACTCTGTCCTCATCAAACGTCTTGGTCACTTCATCAAAGGACTCTAAGTAATTTGGGAAGCATGATCTCCCACTCACAAGTCTATGCTGACCAGACCGAATCAAACACTGTGTAAGTAATGGGTGCAGTCAATGGTATGCTGTCCTTCATTGCAAGATGATTCGAGTACATAAGTAAAACCGTCTTCCTGCTGTTGCAGAGCCTTGCTGAGAGAACATTTGGGGCACTGTGTACAGATTTGATCTCCTTTGTAAGGAATGATCTCATTACTACAGACACGGGTGATGGTAACATGGGGATAGAGTAAAGAAGCTGAGTGTTTAATCTGTAGAGCTGTGAGAGACGAAGAAATGATGATGCTGAAACACGAGGTATGGCAACAACCACTTATTTCCAAAACATTGACAGGGAGAGAAATTCCATACTTTACCCAGGATTTATTGGTTTGATTTGTTGCCACGTGTACCTCAGTACAGGAAAACGCTTTATTTATGAGCAGAGGAGGAAGATCATAGTAAACATGGCCAGACAGTTCATAGGGTGGAAATAGGCTTGAATAGAGTAAGGCATACAGGTTACACTAAACAGGACTTGCACTAGACAAGATCAACATGAATAAGATCAGCATTATTTGAACTTAGACAATCCATTCATCTGTCTAACGTGACTTTCCTAATAGTTTTTATGTCTTAATTAACTCTCCCCACGTTATTGTTCAGTTGGCGTGTGAACCCGTACTGAACGTCAGGTTGCTCACAATCCCCAACAGCAACCACAATGCCTTCCATCTGAACCAGGTACCCATACCTACCAGCTTCCACCCTACATAGAGAACACCAGGCTGTCTTCTCAAAAATGTAATTTGCCTTCTTGAGATTTCACACAAGACATGTGGTTTCCCTGCTCACCACTAGAAAACTATGTTAAAGTCCAACGTGTGTATCACAAGCAATGCAGCCAAACGGAACAACGTGGAGCAGTCTGTCTGTGCAGCCTCTGCTCCACTTGTTCATCATGTTAGAGCATCGGTTAGGAGATAGTGAGGACTGCGGATGCTGGCGATCAGAGTAGAGTTCGATTGCTGGAAAAGCACAGCAGGTCAGGCAGCATCGGAGGAGCAAAAGAATTGACGTTTTGGGCATAAGACATTCATCAGGAATCAGCATCAATTATCTCATTCTGCCCCTGTGTAAGTGCATTGAGGTGGAAATGGCCTCCTACTGTTCCTGTGTAAGTGACTCAGCGGACTGACTGGCTTCAACCTCGTCCGATTGGACATTGCCAAGGGCCTGACTGGTATACCCCTGATTCCTGTTTGACAGCTCGATGTGCTGACAAGTGCGTTGATGCTGCAGCTTTAAGAGTTTATTTTGTCCTGGATTCTTTTAGGAGAGAAATTGAATGATCGTGACCAAGCTGGCTAGTTACGATCACTTGAGTAAACAGCTAGGGAAGCCTTGGGTTTAGTTTAATGTAGCCTGAATGGGTATGGCCAGCTCTCATAGATAAGGATCTCTAGGTTTTGGTTTCTCAGTAACATCAGAAACTATTGGGGTCTACACAGAGTTGGAAGCTTCAGTGACTATCTCCTGCCTGCTACTCTCTCTGAATTTTCTCTTGATGCTGTTTTAATTCCTAGATTGGAGAAATGTTTGTGACAATCTGTGTCTTAACACTTTTTTTTGCCAAGGGCCGTGCTTATGGAATTTTCCTGTATTCGAACAGTTCATTAGGAATAATTCCTAGATCTATTATTCTGTTAACTTTGCCAATAGAATTGCGTTATTGTAAATCCCTCTTTCTTTGGTTTTATTACACCTTTCATGTTTAAATAAATTGTGCTTTGCTTCACATCAAGTAGTTTGACCAATCACATTGCATCTGGAACAGGCACTTTACATTTTCTTTAAAATAGAAAAATAGTCCAGATAACCACCTTCAAATATTTTCGAGGGGATCTTATGTGGCTCATCACACGAGATCCCTTCTTTTCCTAAGTAATAGGCTGGACTCACTGAATGGTCTGTCCCTGTTCTCCTCCAATAGTGTCAATGGGCTGAACGAGTTTCTCATATTCCTGTGAAACCAGCGTGAGGTACTGATTGAACTCTTGTTTTACTGTGGCAATGTGCAGTGTCAGGCAGTGCTGTTATATGAATGTTACGGACCCTTTAACAGCACAATCCTCAATGCAGCCTAGGTCATGCTGCACATGGACACAGAACCGTTCAGGAGCTGACTGGCGACAAAATGTTCTGAACATTGTGGAATCTTCAGTGACCATCCCCACTTCAGATCTTATGGCGGGGAGGGTAAGGGTGGGGAGACAGTGATGAAGTAACTGAAGATGTTTGTGAAGAGGAATCTACCCTGAGGATCTCCCACAGATGTGACCCAGGATTGATATGATGAACATCTTCCTTTGTGCCATGAGTTTACTCTGATTCCCATTAAATCCAATTTTGTTAAGCTCCTTGATGTCAACAGAAGCCAACCACTGCCTTGATATCAGGGCCAGTCATTTTACCTGAACTCTTGTGTCAAACTGATTTGTTCACATCAATAGGCCATGATATAAGAGCAACAAATGTTTTCTTCAAACGGGTGATATTGAATGTCAGGATTTCTCTTCTCAAGAGTGTGCAGTGAGTGAGCTGGATGACTGAAAGTATTTGAAGAGGAGATTGGTGGATATTGACCTGACAAAGAGATGAGGGCTATGAAGAATTGGGTATGAAAGAGGATTAGAGACCAAGGGCATATCAGTCATGATCTTAGTGAAGGGCAAGGCAGGTTTGGGGAGTGAACGACCTGTTCCTGTTTCTGATGTTCTCGCATTCTGTAATTGGAACGTTATTGGTGTTATTTTCATAAATGTGCACTTACTGAATATTGCAGTCAGGGAGACCAAAGGATTTTATGAACCATGTCTGGGTGAGGTATGAAAGCTGTATTCTCAACGAATTTGTGTCGACAACATGACCAACAAATGAAGCACAAGTTGCAGCCAGGGGGAGCTCTGGAAAGAGATGAGGGGCCTCTTTCATACACATCATGGGTTTTCCAATTACATTTCCGAAATCCCTTCAAAGCGTGTGGAACAGTCTTGAAGGACCGAATGGTCTTCTCTGTTTCGGTGCAACAGGTTATAGGAGTAAGTGTCCTCCAACTACTCCTGTCTAGCAGATTTGAGCGGCTGAATGGAACACAGAAACATGGGACTGAGGAACAGGAGTGGGTCATTAGATACTTTGAGCCTTCCCCACCAGACACTAAGATTGTGGCTGAACAGGTTGGGGTCTCAGTCGCACTTTCCTGTCTTTGTCCCATTATCCGTGACTCACTTCTCTGTCAAATATTTAAATAACGCAGCTTTCAATCAATGTGAACACAGAGGCACGATAAATTTCCAGTGAAGAGAATGCACAATTGCAAGCTCCTTTCAGAATTTTCCATCATCCCTGTTATAGAATCAGAGAGTCTTGCAGAATGGAAACAGACCCGTTCGTCCAATCTGTTCACTCCGATCAGATATCAAATCTGATCCAGTCCCATTTGCCAGTATTTGGACAATATCCCTCCTCTTTCGATACATTTTAAATGTGCGATTGTAACCGCCTTCAGCACTTCCTCTGACAGCACTTTGTGTACACACACCACTCTCTGTGTGAAACATTAACTTTCAGGTGCCTTCTAAATCATTCGCTCACTCCCCTTGAACCTATGCCCACTTGTTCTGGACTCCCCTATCCTGGGGGGCAGAGCGTGACTGTTCAGGATATCCATGCCCTGCTGGTTTTATAAACCTCTATAATGTCACCTCCCAACCTCTCAAATTCCGGGGGAAACACCTCAACCTAATCAGCCTCTCCCTAAAGCTCAAACATCCAGTACTGGAATATCTGTGTGTAAGTCATTTCTGCAGAAAACCGAATTGTACACAGTATTATTAAAGTGGCCTCACCAACATCCTGTACAAATGCAACATGCCACTACAACTCCTATACTCAATTTTCTGACTGATTAAGACAAATCTGCCAAATGTGTTCTGCACCACTCTGTCTACCTGCGACTCCACTTTCAAGGAACAATGTACCTGCAGCCCTATGTCCCTTTGTTCCACAACACTCCCCAGGACCTGACCATTAAGTGTATAATTTCTGCCCTGGTTTGCGTTTACCAAGTGCAAAACCTCGTATTTTTTCTAAATTAAACTTCATCTGTCATTCCTTGCCCCTTTGTCCCATCTGATTGTGGTCTCATTGTACTCTGAGATAACTGATTACACCACCTTTCTGATGTCATCTGTAAACTTACTAACTATGGCCCCAATATTCACATCTATATCCTTTACATAAATGATGATATGCAGTGACCTCAGCACTGATTCTTGCAGCACACTGCTGCTCACAAGCTTCCAGTCTGAAAAATATCATTCTTCCTTCAAGTCAATTGTGACGAGCTTCTTCTGCATCCCATGTGACCAAAACTTACGAAACTGTTTACCAATCAGAATGAAATGCCAGCTATGTAGTATTGTCACCTCTTCAAAAAACTCAAAAAAATTAATGAGACATCATTTCCCATGCAGAAAGATACGTTGTCTACCCCGATCAGCCCTTGCCTTCCCAAATGTATGTAAATGCTATCCCCCAGAATCCTCTCCAACAACTACCCACTACTGACATCAGGCTCATTGATCTATAGTTTCCCGGCATTTTGGGTCACTGTTTCGTTTTCTGGTCCCACTTCTCCACTACTCACAACAAATGTTAAAAGTAACCATATTGGTGATATGGCCGATGATGTCGGTCTCAGACTGTCAGGGTCAGTTTTAGAAACAATTCAGGCTAGTTTCTTTAATCTGCTAAAACAGCACGTTTATGACCCAGACAATGTTACTCAAGCTATGATGGAAAGATGAATGAATGGCAACACACACACACACACACACACACACACACACACACACACACACACACACACACACACACACACACACACACACACACACACACACACACACACACACACACACACACACACACACACTCCCTGCAATTTTAACTTGAAAGAACTTTGTCCAGATATTATTGGAACGCATGACAAAGGGAAAAATTGCGAGATTGTACAAAACGTTATTCTGCTTCTGAAGTTATTGTACTCACACAGCTGCTTGCAATAGGATTCCTTCTGGCACAGTTGGATTTGGCTGAATTTCCTTTGCTTTACGCAATGAGGATATTCCAGTGAATTCCAGTCCGGGATCATCCAAAGGGTAGCACGGTGGTTAGCACTGCTGTCTCACAGCACCAGGGACTTGGGTTCGATTCTAGCCTTGGAAGATTGCATATTCTCCCCTTGCCTGTTTGAGCTTCCTAACACAGATCAAACTGTGTAGGTGCGGTGAATTGGTCATGTTAAATTGTCTGTAGTGATCTGGAAATTCTAGGTTAGGTGCATTAGACGGGGGTAAATGTATCGAAATAAGTTGGGAAGGTTGGTATGGACTTGTTGGGCCGAACGGCCTATTTCAATATTGCAGGGATTCTATAAAAAATAATAAAGGTAACGATCACTGTCGGGCTTTTTTTTTTAGCTCGCACACAATGCTGTGATGAAGAACAATGAAGGAGAGAGAGTGCAATAGGCCATTCCTTCTCGGGCAGATTACAGTTTCTCCCTCTCTGAGTTGAATCACGCAATAATGTCATCCTCGCCCAAACTGGACCGTGTGAATTCTCCTTGTACATTGTCCAAACTATGTTTCCATCACATTCCCTTTTCCATGTAGGCGCATCATTGCTGCTGTCATACACAAAGCCATACCCCTTAGCAGAAAATGGTCTCGTGCAATTTGAAATATGTTAACATTTCCCTGCGTCATGAAAAAATAACATGTTTAATTTATTCAGAATACCTGTGTTAACATGAATGCATTTTTAAAAGAAATATATAAATTGCTGCAAAAGCTCGGCAGGCCTGTCAGCATCCAGACGCCTTTTACATGCTGTATTTGCACCAGCCTCCACCACTTCCTCTGACAGCACAATCCATTTGCACATCACCCTCTGTGTGAAAAGGTGCCCTTTAGGCCTCTTAAAACATTTTCCCCTCACTTTCAACCAATGCCCTCCAGTTTTGGATGCCCCTAACCTGGGGAAAAACCCTGGCTACTTACACTACCCATGACCATTCTGATTTTATAAAGCGCTACTGCTGCGAAATGTGACTCCAATCAACACGAATAGCTGTACTTTCACTCATCCTGGGCCTAAATTCTGAAATGCAATACTGACATCTGTTCCTTCTCCATCAAGTCACAATTCGAAATCCATTTTGATCAGTTTGTTCAGATGTATCCTGAGACACTTCTGTGGGATTTACACCTAGACCTTTGTGCCCGGAGGTAGGGGCACTAGCATCACGCTGCAATACCCATAAAGCTGTATTATTATTCTCCTGTGGGTTTGCTCATCAGCTTGTTAGGACATGCTGTGACATACTTCTGCAACAGGCATGACTTGAATCCTGATTTTCTCTTCCAGAACTATGAACAATACCAAAGATGTTCAGGAATCGGAATCAAATCCAGACTTCTGGCTCAGAGGCAGGGGCACTACCTACTACACCACCATACCCAGATTTTGGTTATATTTAAAGTGCCAGAATTTAGCTCGGTGTGGATTTATTATAATCATGTTACCATTATTGAACTAGACTTTGTATTGTTAAACAAAAGCAAGAAATTTGTCTCAACTGCAGGATGTTGAGTGCACATGCTGTGCCATCGAAATTAACTATGGCCATCTTTAATTGCTATTATCTATAGTCAACAATATTAAGGAAATCAATCCAGCACACACACTCTGCCCAATGAGGGGTCTCAAATGGATATGCATTACTGAACACCAGAGAGGAAGAAAGAGCATGATTTCTGGCCCCAAAGCAGTGATCCCTATTACCCAAATCTCACGCGTGACTGCCCTCTGCCTAAAACCATGAAATGATACCAGGCCGCTGATTACAGTCCAGCCTCTCCTCCCCACTGATTGTGTCTGCAATCTGTCTCTCCTCCCCCTAACCACACAAGGCAAACCAAGCTCAGGATCTTTGTGAAAATCAAGGCCGGAGTTTGCAGGCCTACTGTAGAGGGGATGGGCATTTTAAATTTGAAGGGGGAGGGTGAGGAGGTGGCAGCTGGAGTTTAGTTTGAATTAATGCGAGGTATTGGATTTCTTTAAATCAAACAAAAGCAGGATCTATACAATTAAAAGGAGGGCCTTTGGTAGTGTTGTATAAGAGACATCGGCAGTCAGGTATAATTCTTTAAAATTTGCATCTTGTATATATAGTGTGGTTAAGAAAGTGTTAAACACACTTGTCTTCATACATCAGACCTTTGAGTATCGGAATTGGGTCGTCAATGTTGTGTTTGTACAGGACATTAGTGAGGCCCCTTCTGGAATACTGTGTCCAGTCTGGTCACCCTGCCCACTCGTATAAAACGCACACCACCCTCTGGGTGAAAACGCTGCCCCTTTGGTCACTTTTAAATGTTTTCCCTCTCACTTTAAACCTATGCCCTCGAGTTCTGGTCTTCCCTACCCTTAGAAAATATCTTGACTATTCACTTTGATATTATTGACCTTGATATTATTAAGCTGGAAAAGGTTCAAAAGAGATTAACTTGAATGATATTGGGAAAGGAGGAAATTGAGCAAAGAGGAGAGGCTGGATAGGCTGGGACTTCTTTCACTGGAGAGGATGAGATTAAGGGGTAACTTTACTGAGGTTTATAAACACATGAGGTGTACAGATAAGCTGACCGGCTGATGGCTTTTCCCTAGAGTTGGGGATTCAAAACTGAAGGATATTTTAAGATGCGAGGAAAGTTTTTTTACTGAAGTCATGAGAGATAATTATTTTGACAGAAGCTGGCTTCTGTATGGAATCAAATTCCAGAGGAAGTTGTGAAAGTAGGGAAAGTTACAACGTTTAAAGGACATTTAGATCAGTGCATGGATAACACATCAGTTTGGATGGTGCCATGAGCAGCTGCCCTTTCCCTCCCCCTCTCTGAATGAATCCCTGTTGGTTTTCACCCTCTACCAATGCCTGTGCAGGCCAGCAGAGGGTGGCATTGCATCACTTCAAGCACCACAGAGCCTGCCAGACCTCCCCCACACGCAGATATATACAAACGGGAATGGTTCGGACAAGGCGTGAAGCTCATCTGGAAACTTAAATGAAACATGAAGAAATACTCAATTCGCCTCGTAAACTGTTAAAATATGAGGGACAGAGAATTCCCAAATTCCACTGTTTAAATAAAAACATCAATTTATTTTTTAATTCTGAAAGTGAACATTTTACATTAAGTATTCACAACTCGGAGACCCCCTTTCTATTAACTGCTTATTACTCGACTCCAGCTCTATAGCAATATACTGTTTCTGTGTCTGCCATCCTCATATCACAGGAGCTTGTAAGCTCTCAGTTCAGAACAGCATTCACCCTCTCTTAAATGTACAATACACACTTTCAACTTCATCACATTATACCCTGATGAATATAGATAAGTGGAGCTTGTCCGGATTTCTCTTGCTCTGTGGTTTGTCAATATTTCATTCTCTCCATCTGGTGTGTGTCAGGATGTTTGTTGCTCCATTGACAGTATGTCATTATTCGACCCCGTCCATGGGAATAGATCAGTATTTCACTTCTCACACTCGTGTATGTGGGGGAGGATTTCAGTTGTTTCATGGGTACTGAGATGTTATAACCATGTCAGCGTTTGTAGATGGCACCAAACTTGGAAGAACTCTGAAGTCTATGGAGGACAGTATGGAACTCTAACAGGACAATCACACATTGATGTAGTGTTCAGGTTTATGGCAGATGGGGATCAATGCAGAGCAGTGTCAGGTGATCCACTTTGGTAGGAAAGACAATGAACGACAATATAAAACAGGTTGTACCATTATAAACTGAGGTGCAAGAACAGATAGTGCTGCGTGTATATGAGCACAGATTATTGAAGATACCAGAACAAGTAAGGAGAGCAGTAACTATCACAGATTAGTTTCAGTATCTAAGCTGTTTGCAGGAGGAGGTCTAGGAGGGAACATCTGTGCTCCCTTCCTGGGAGGTGGTGGTGACGATATGTTGTGAGCCCACAATCCTGCCCACCGAGACCGTAGTGAGTCCATTTGTACCAGCTCAACACAAAAGGGAGATGGCATCAGGGCCACGGCTTCTAAGTTGTGCTGGGGGAAACAGAACTGCCAATGGGTTTAAAGTGCGAATGGCCCTTCATTGAACATTGCTCCTTACTCGGTCAGTGGGACGTGGATATTTCAGAATCTCCTCTCCGCCTCTTACCAGGGCCCTCCACATATGGCGGGGGGAGTGGGGTGAGGGAACGGATATCAGGCACTTGGCTTTTTGTGCCTTATTCCAGGCTGTTTCTCCTGGAACGGGAGAAAGGGAGGGAGGGTGTGAGTGTGTGGATCTGCTGTTAGTGCTGGTGTAGGTGGGGGTGACATGGTGAGGTGTCCGGAGGGTGTCAGTCCACAGTGTTATATCCATGCAGTGTTATTAGTGGAGGGGAGTAAAGCGCAGGTGGGAGAGATAGAGAGAAACAGACAGAGACAGAGACAGAGAGATAGTAGGTGCTACATTTAGCCTTGAGAGTGGTGGAGCATGAGCCTTGTTCGGGAGTCGGTGCTGTAACAGATATACAGTGAGAGTGAGGGAGCAGAGAGAATATGGTGACACTTATCCTGATGGACTGGGGAAGGTTAATGAGCATATTGATGCTTGTCCTGTATTGCTGGACATTTCTTCAGACCGCAGATACTGCACTGAGCTGGGTGGGGAGCTCAGACCATGCTCGGTGGATCTGGAGATGTGGCCCCCTCTGGGAAGAGAATAGTTTCCTTCTGTACTAGCCCATCCACCAGGAAGTTCGTGCCCCTTTCAACAAACCATGGTGTAATTGCCCCTTATCTGCCATGCTCGGGAAAACTGTGCAGGGCTGCTCCTAACGGAGAAAGCTCAAATATCTGCCCATTGTCCTTTTAAAGATGGCACCAGTTTCAGGGATCACGAAATATCCAGGGGTACCCGGATGATGGTGATTGCCTCTAACCATGATGGGTGGGAGAATCGGGCTGGTATTGAATGAGGGGCACCATGGAGTGGGGTGGATCGTTAATGAGGTGAATTCGATACGAAAGCACCAGGAAACAAGCTCAGCCTCGTGCAGACAATCCCTCTGTCATACTCAAGGAAAATCAAACAAAGATAAATTATTGTTAGAATCTGCCCAATGAGTCATAGACCCTGTTGAAACCAATTCCAGTTACAAAGATACAGAACAAATGATCATGTGGCTTCACACCAATATCCCTTTTTCACATCTTTCCTGGGAAGATTGGCTCATGTCACCAGTTGCTATCGAAGTGTCTACGTTTCAGCATTCTGAAACCTGGGAATACATCCTTCAATGACACTGTGTCTCAGTCTCCCCCTCTCTGTCTATTTCCCAAACCCCTCCCATGTGTTGATATTTAAACTGATTCTCTCACCATCTCTATCTGGCAGTGATGTTCACACCCACAGCACCCCCTTGTCATGGCACAATGGAGATATGGAGCTGTAAATGGATGGGAGTTGTACATCTTGCCACTTCCAGCATGTGCTGCAAGTTTCCGACGCTTGGCAGGGATCTAAAGCAGTGTTACTGAGTAATTCCCCGGGGTGGGGTACACAGTCCTACACGCTGGGAGGGTAACTGCCCCTATTTAGAGATCAATGTACCGGCGTGGTGTACACAGTCCTACATTATATGAGTGTAACTGCTCCTGGGTTACTGATCACTGCACTAGGGTGGAGAAAACAGTCCTACATGCTGGGAGGGTAACTGTTCCTGGTTTACACATCAATGAACTGGGGTGGAGTACACAGCTCTACATGCCGGGAGGGTAACTGTTCCTGGTTTACAGGTCAATGCAGTGGGGTAGGGTACACAGTCCTACATGCTGGAAGGATAACTGCTCCTGGTTTACAGATCAATGCACTGGGGCCGGGTACACAGTCCTACATGCTGGGAGGGTAATTGCTCCTGGTTTACACATCAATGCACTGGGGTGGGCGACATTGGGGAGACAGGCCGCCTACTTGCGGAACGTTTCAGAGAACACCTCGGGAACACCCGCACAAACCAACCCAACCACCCCGTGGCTGAACGCTTTAACTCACTCTCCCACTCTGCCAAGGACATGCAGGTCCTTGGCCTCCTCTATCAGCAGACCATGGCAACACAACGCCTGGAGGAAGAGCGCCTCATCTTCCGCCTTGCAACCCTCCAACCATAAGGGATGAATTCAGATTTCTCCAGCATTCTCATTTCCCCGCCTCCCCCCACCTCATCTCAGTCCCAACCCTCAGACTCAGCACCGTCTTCTTGACCTGCAATCTTCTTCCCGACCTCTCCACTCCCACCCCCTCTCCGGCCTATCACCCTCACCTTAATCTCCTTCCACCTATCACATTCCCAACGCCCTTCCCCCAGTCCCTCCTCCCTACCTCTTCTGTTAGCCTGCTTGATATACCCTCTTCATTCGTGAAGAAGGGCTTATGCCTGAAACGCCCATTTTCCCGCTCCTTTGATACTGCCTGACCTGCTGCGGTTTTCCAGCAACACAAATTTCAGCTCTGATCTCCAGCATCTGCAGTCTTCACTTTCTCCTAACTAGGGTGGTGCACACAGTTCTACCTGCTAGGAGGGTAACTGCTCCTGGTTTACAGATTAATTCACCAGTGATCACTGCACAGTTCGTTGTGCAGGTCAGACTATCTGGTTGAGGCTTGTAGATAATGCAATGATGTCTTCTGTGCAGCTCCCCGTGCTGGATTGATATTTTCCTATGCGCAGTACAACATGTTGGTGGTGTGAATGGAGGGGGGAGGGTGGGTGGGAAAGATAATGGACAGGTCCAGGAGTTCGCCGGAATATTCTGTCCTCAACATTCTATAACCGACATTCCCCAGAACGTTCTGTCCCCGACATTCTATAACTGCCATTCCCCGGAATGTTCTGTCCCCGACATTCTATAACCGACATTCCCTGGAACGTTCTGTCCCCGACATGCTATAACTGACATTCCCCGGAAAGTTCTATCCCTGACATTGATTGTGAACGGCCGGACGTCAGTGAATTGAACAAACGATAAGATCACGAGGGAATAGATACCGTTCCAGGGAGGAGACACTGTTCTGAAGGCCTCTCAGGCAGTTAAAGGGGTGAATATGTTTTCCCTGCGTTTACATTTTTTCACGACTCAGGATCGACCACAATTTAGAACAAAATACAGGAATTCCCAAACTCCATTTGTCTTCAGGAAACTGGGAGATAATCATACAGGACAGCAACGTTTCCACCCTCCGCATTAGGAACTGGAAAGGAGTGACCTGTGTCTGCTCTCGAGTGTGTGGGAATGTTCTAGAAACTATCTATCCTTATGGATGAGTCTCTGCGTGTTTGGGGAGGGAGGGTTTCTTGTGGATTATGTCACATTTTTGTCAGTAATTCAGACCTTCCCATTTGTTATTCCAGCTCCAATTATTTTAGTAAATCCCTGCATACAGAGACACATTTGAAAATCTCACTGGATACCCAATCAAACGGGTCCCTTTGCCTCCCAGATGATGGATAATGGGTTTGTTTTCCTTCCTCACAGTAAACGTAGTGACCATCTACGTCCTGCTTTATAAAGATTGTGGATTGTCTCCATGTGCCAGACGTTACCTGTGGGCCATGGCAGCAGCGGATCTCCTGGTCATTATCCTCGACCTGATCCTGAGACACATTCCCATTGTTTATCGGGAACGGTTATATTTCCTGAGGGACTCCGTCCCCGTGTGTAATATCCACGCCATCCTGCTTTATGCAGCCACTGACTGCTCCGTCTGGTTCACCGTCACTTTCACCTTTGATCGGTTTGTGGCCATTTGTTGCCAGAAGCTGAAAAGTAAATATTGCAGTGAGAAAACAGCGGCTGTGGTTCTGGGAGCAGTGACTGTGCTGAGCTGTTTAAAGAACATTTCCTGGTACTTTATGCTCAAGGCTCGGTACTGGCTGATGAACATCCCGTGGTTTTGTGATGTAACACTCGCTGTTTATTACTCTCGTGTCTGGGTCACAATCGAGTTCCTCCACCACATTCTAACCCCTTGTGTCCCATTTCTCCTGATTCTGCTGCTCAATGTTCTCACCGTCAGACACATTTTAGTGACCAGCAGAGCCCGCAGGAGACTCTGCGCTCACACCAATGGGGACGCTCGGTCTGACATTGAAATGAGAAACCGAAAAAAATCCATCATTTTACTGTTTGTGATCTCGGCCAATTTCATCCTGTTATGGCCAACATTCATGCTATATTCTGTGTGGAGACGAATGTGGGATATTGGGTATCAGTCTGCGCCTCTCCCTCGCTTTGTGCAGGAATTGGGCTTCATGCTGCAGCTCCTAAGTTGCTGCACAAACACCGTGATTTATGCCGTGACCCAGACTAAGTTCAGGCAGCAGCTGAAGAATGTGCTGAAACATTCCTTCATCCAAATCCATCCTTCAATCAAATTCCCTCATTAATCAATCCATCCGGGATTTTCTCATTTCAGTTCAGTGTTTCAGCGATGGAGCAGCCTGTCGCTATGGTAACAGACTGAGAGTAGCCCTCGTTTGTCCATCCTTATCCCACAGCGGGGTGACAGGGAAACATTTCAATGTTTCTCACAACTCAGAAGCCATTGAGAAAAGGCATCATCCCACTGACTGTATCCATCAATAAAAATGTTGATTAAAGCATGTTGAGCAGCAGAGTGACTGATGTTGTTGTGCGTCTTTCTGTTGGAGAAGCTGAGCTGGAGAGAGACGGACTTAGCCCCAAGTCCTGGTCCTCAGTGAAGGGGAGGGAACCGCTCTGAGCTCAGGAGCTGGGTTTAACGCCCACTGTCCGCCCACTGTGCCTGACCTCCCCATTACCTCTCCCCTAATCTTTCTCCTCAATTCTCTCTCTCTCTCTCTCTCTCTTTCAGCACGCAATCCTTTACTCAACCAGCTCTCTCATACCCCTCTCTCTCTCACACACACCCAACCCGGTTTCTCCACCTGCCTCCAATCTTCCCTCTCCCCCTCTCTGTCATGCTATCGCTGTCTCCCACCCACAATTCTATCCCTACCCCATTTTCCCCACCTCCCACATCTCACCCCTACACCACCAAACGCACACGCAGGCTCACCCCCAAACACCACCAGTCTCTGCGTCCAAGGGAGAGGGAAAGACCAGGGAGACAGAGTATGTCAGAGAGAGAGGGAGGGAGTGACAGGAGGGAGAGAGATTCAATCATGAGGAAAGAGTAGGGGTTGGGAAGAGACAGACATGGAGGGAGTTGGAGAGCGAGAAGAGAGAGAGAGGTAGGGTGAGGGAGGGAGAGGTAGAGACACAGGAGAAGATAATGAGAGGGGGCGAGAGAGAGTGAAACTAAGAGAGGGGTAACTGAGGGGTCAAGAGAGAGAAAGAGAAAGAGAGAGAGAGGAGCGACGAGAGAGAGAAAGAGGGCAAGAGAGATAGGGGAGGTGAGAAAGACAGAAAAAGACAGGGCAGAGAGAGAATGAGGGGGCGAGACAGAGACAGGGGTTGGGAGATGGGGGCAAGAGAAAGCGGGATGGCTCGAGAAAAATAGAGGAGGGAAGAGAGAGAGATAGAGGTGCTAAGAGAGAGGGTCGAGGGAGGGAGGTGAGATGATTGGGAGAGAGAGAGGCTGGATGAGAGAGAGCAAGGGCGAGAGAAAGAGAGATGGTGAGGGAGAAGAAGGGCACAAAGGAGTGAGGGGTTTGTGGGAGGGTGAGAGAGCGAAGGATGAGGCGAAAGAGAGAGGGAGGAGTGTGAGAGAGAGGGAGGTGTTGAGAGAAGGAGGGGGAGAGAGAGAGGGGGGCGAGAGAGAGAGAGGGAGTGGGCGAGAGAGAGAGAGCGAGAACGGCGAGAGAGAGGGGAGAGAGAGGGAGGGGTGAGAGAGAGTGAGGAGGGGTGAGAGAGAGAGGGAGGAAGGGTGAGAGAGAGATGGATGGGAACGAGAGAGAGGGAGGGGGCGTGAGAGAGAGGGAGGGTGCGAGAGAGAGAGGGAGGGGGAGAGAGAGAGAGGCGAAAGAGAAAGGGAGGGGTGAGAGAGAGAGGAAGGGGTGAGAGAGAGAGGGAAGTGGTGAGAGAAGGAGGGTGGCAAGAGGGAGGGAGGGGGCTAGCGAGAGAGGGATGGGATGAGAGAGAGATAGGGAGAGGGGCGAGAAAGAGAGGGGGTGCGAGAGAGGGAGGGGAGCAAGAGAGGGAGGGGCATCGAGTGAGAGACAGGGAGGGGGAGGGAGAGAGAGACGTGGCGAGAGAGAGGGAGGGAGGGGGCGAGAGAGAGAGGGAGTGGGCGAGAGAGAGAGTGCGAGGTGGGTGACATAGGTCGGGGGCAAAAGAGAGAGAAGGCAGGGGGCGAGACAGAGGGAGGGGGCGAGAGAGAGGCGAGAGGGAGAGGGATGGGATGAGAGAGAGGGGGTGAGAGAGAGACAGGGCGGGGGCGGGCGAGAGAGGAGGAGGGCCGAGAGAGAGGGAGGGGGCGAGAGAGAGGGAGGGTCGCGAAAGAGAGAGGGAGGGGCGCGAGAGAGGGAGTGCAGCGAGAGACAGATAGGGAGAGGGGCGAGTGAGGGGGTGTGAGAGAGAAGGAGGGTCGCGAAAGAGAGAAGGAGGGGGAGCAAGAGATGGAGGGGGTTGAGGGAGAGAGAGGGAGGAGGCGAGAGAGAGAGAGAGGGATGGGATGAGAGAGACAGGGGGCGAGAGAGAGACAGGGAAGGGGGCGGGCGAGAGAGGAGGAGGGCCGAGAGAGAGGGAGGGGGCGAGAGAGAGGGAGGGTCGCGAAAGAGAGAGGGAGGGGCGCGAGAGAGGGAGTGCAGCGAGAGACAGATTGGGAGAGGGGCGAGTGAGGGGGTGTGAGAGAGAAGGAGGGTCGCGAAAGAGAGAAGGAGGGGGAGCAAGAGAGGGAGGGGGTCGAGGGAGAGAGAGGGAGGAGGCGAGAGAGATAGGGGCTCAGAGAGAGTGGGAGGGGATGAGAGAGAGAGGGAGGAGGTGAGAAAGAGGGGGAGAGAGAGAGTGGGAGGGAGGGAAGCGAGTGAAAGAGGGAGTGCGGTGAGAGAGATACGGAGAGGGGCGAGAAAGAGAGGGGTTGTGAGAGAGAGGGAGGGGAGCAAGAGAGGGAGCGGGGTCGAGTGAGAGAGAGAGGGAGGGGGCGTGAGAGAGCGGGAGTGGGCGAGAGAGAGAGCGCGAGGTGGGTGACATAGGAAGGGGGCGAAAGAGAGAGAAGGCAGGGGGCGAGAGAGAGGGAGGGGGCGAGAGAGAGGCGAGAGGGAGAGGGATGGGATGAGAGAGAGGGGGTGAGAGAGAGACAGGGAGGGGCGCGGGCGAGAGATGGGGAGGGAGCGGGGGGCGAGAGAGAGGGAGGATGGCGAAAGAGAGATAGGGGAGGGGCGAGAGAGGGGTGTGTGTGAGAGAGGAGTGCGCGAGACAGAGAGCACGCGAGGTGGGTGAAGAAGTAGGGGGCGAGAGAGAGAGAAGGCGGGGGCGAGAGGGGTGTGGCGAGAGAGAGGGAGGGAGGCGAGAGTGAGAGAGAGAGCAGGATGGGATGAGAGAGAGGGGGCGAGAGAGAGACAGGGAGGGGCGCGGGCGAGAGCGGAGGAGGGGGCGAGAGAGAGGGAGGGGGCGAGAGAGCGAGTGCAGCGAGAGGGAGATAGGGAGAGGTGCGAGAGAGGGAGTGTGAGAGAGAAGGGGGAGCAAGAGAGGGAGGGGGTCGAGGGAGAGAGTGGACGGTGGCGAGAGGGAGAGAGGGGGGGACGAGAGAGAGATAGGGGCTCAGAGAGAGGGGAGGAGGTGAGAGAGAGAGAGAGGGGGCGAGAGAAAGAGTGAGGGGGCGAGTGAGGGAAGGGGAGAGAGATAGGGATAGTGTCAGAGAGGGAAGGGGCGAGAGAGAGAAGGAGGGGGAGAAAGAGAGGGAGGGAGGGACGAGGGACAGAGGGAGAGGGGCGAGAGATAGTGGCCAAGGGGGCTGAGAGAGAGAGAGGAAGTGGGCGAGAGAGAGAGATGTCGGGGAACGAGAGAGACCAGGAGGGAGGAAGGGTGAGAGAGAGAGGGAGGAGGGGTGATAGAGAGAGGGAGGGGAACGAGAGAGGGAGGGAGGGTGGAGAGAGAAAGAGAGATGGAGGGGGAGAGAGAGAGGGAGGTGGTGAGAGAGGGAGGGCGAGAGAGAGAGGGGGATGGTGCGGGAGAGAAAGAGGGATGGGGCGAGAGAGAGAGATGGAGGGGGGCGAGAGAGAGCGAGGGGGCTAGAGAGAGACAGGGAGGGGTGAGAGAGAGGGATGTGGTGAGAGAGGGAGAGGTCGAGAGAGAGACAGGGTGGGGCGAGAAAGAGAGAGGGAGTGGGTGAAAGAGAGAGAGCGAGGGTGGCGTGAGAGAGAGAGCAAGGGGGCGAGAGATAGAGGGAGGGGTGAGAGAGAGAGAGTGAGGGGGCGAAAGAGAAAGGGAGGGAGGGAAGTGAGAGAGAGGGAGGGGTGAGAGAGAGATAGAGTGGGGCGAGAGAGAGGAAGGGGGCAAGAGAGAGAGGGGCGAAAGACAGAGGGAGTGGGTGAGAGAGAGAGGGAGGGGTGAGAGAGAGCGGGAGGCGGTGAGAGAGGGTGGGGGCGAGAGGGAGAGAGACAGAGGGAGGGGGCGAGAGAGAGAGGGAGGGAGGGAGGGGCGAGAAAGAGAGAGGGATTGGGCAAAAGAGAGCGTGCGATGGGGGCGCAAGATAGAGAACGAGGGGCCGAGAGATAGTGGGAGGGTTGAGAGAGAATGTGAGGAGGGGTGAGATAGAGAGAGGGAGGAGGGGTGAGAGAGATGGATGGGAACGAGAAAAAGAGGGAGGGGGTGTGAGAAAGAGGAAGGGGGTGAGAGAGAGATGGAGGGGGCCGAGACAGAGGGAGGGTGCGAGAGACAGAGGGGGTTGGAGAGAGGGATGGGGTGAAAGAGAGAGAGGGAGAGGCGAGAGAGAGAGAGAGTGTGGCGAGAGAGAGATAGGGAGAGGGGCGAGAAAGAGAGTGGGGTGTGAGAGAGAGGGAGGGGAGCAAGAGAGGGAGGGGGATCAAGTGAGAGGGAGGGAGGGGGCGAGAGAGAGAGAGGTGGCGAGAGACAGAGAGGGTGGGCTCGAGAGAGAGAGGGGGAGTGGGTGAGAGAGAGCGTGCGAGGTGTGTGAGAGAGGGAGAGCGAGGGGGCGAGAGAGAGGAGGGATGAGATAGAGAGAGGGCGGATGGGTGAGAGAGAGAGAGATGGATGGGAACGAGAGAGAAAGGGAGGGGCGTGAGATAGAGGGGGCGAGAGAGATTCCAAAGGGTGAGAGAGAGGGAGGGGGCGAGAGAGAGGGAGGGGGTGAGAGAGAGAGGGAGGGGCGCGAGAGGTGGAGGGCGGCGAGAGAGACATAGGGAGAGGGGCGAGAGAGAGGGGGTTGAGAGAGAAGGAGGGGGAGCAAGAGAGGGAGGGAGTAGAGGGAGAGAGAAAGAGATAGGGGCTCAGAGAGAGAGGGAGGGGGTGAGAGAGAGAGTGGGGGTGGGAGAGAGATGGTGGGGGCGAGAAAAAGAGTGAGGCCGCGAGAGAGTGAAGGGGAGAGAGATCGGGAGAGGGTGAGAGAGGTAAGAGGCGAGAGAGAGGGAGCGGGTGAAAGAGTGGGAGGGACGGACGAAGGACAGAGGGAGGGGGGCAAGAGATAGTGGCCAAGGGGGCCGAGAGAGAGAGAGGGAGGGGGAGAGTGAGAGAGATGCAGGGGAGTGAGAGAGAACAGGAGGGAGGAAGGGTGAGAGATAGAGGGAGGAGGGGTGTTAGAGAGAGGAAGGGGAACAAGAGAGGAAGGTAGGGCGGAGAGAGAAAGAGAGAGAGGGTGAGAGAGAGGGGGAAGTGGTGAGAGAGGGAGGGGGCGAGAGAGAGAGGGAGGGGGAGAGAGAGAGGAATGGGGTGATAGAGAGAGCGCGAGGGGGGCGAGAGAGAGAGAGCGAGGGGCCAAGAAAGAGAGAGAGCGAGGGGTGAGAGAGAGAGTGAGGAGGGGTGAGATAGAGAGAGGGAGGAGGGGTGAGCGAGAGATGAATGGCAACGAGAGAGAGAGAGGGAGGGGCGTGAGAGAGAGGGAGGGGCGAGAGAGATGGAGGGGGTGAGAGAGAGGGACGAGGCAAGAGAGAGAGAGAAAGGGATGAAAGAGAGAGGGAGGGGGTGGGAGAGAGAGGGAGGGGGAGAAAGAGAGGGAGGTGGTGAGAGACGGAGGGGACGAGAGAGAGTGAGAGGGAGGGGGCGAGAGAGAGAGGTGAGGAGGGGTGAGACAGAGAGAGGGAGGAGGGTTGGAAGAGAGATGGATGGGAACGAGAGAGAGAAGGAGGATGTGTGAGAAAGAGGAAGGGGCGAGAGAGAAAGACGGAGGGGGGCGAGAGAGAGGGAGGAGGGCGAGAGAGAGAGGGTGCTAGAGATAGAGGGATGGGGTGACAGAGAGAGCGCGAGGGGGAGCAAGAGAGAGAGAGCAAGGGGGCGAGAGAGAGAGGGAGGGTTGAGAGAGGGAGGTGGTGAGAGAGGGAGGGGGCGAGAGAGAGGGGCGAGAAAGACAGAGGGAGGGGGCGAGGGAGAGAGAGGTGGCGAGAAAGAGAGAGGGAGGGGGCGAGGGAGAGAGAGGTGGTGAGAGAGAGAGGGAGTGGGCGAGAGACAGAGTGCACGATGTGGGTGAGAGAGGGAGAGTGAGGGGGCGAGAGAGAGGGAAGGGGCGAGAGAGCGAAAGAGTGAGGAGGGATGAGATAGAGAAAGGGAGGATGGGTGAGAGACAGAGAGATGGATGGTAATGAGAGAGAGATGGAGGGGCGAGAGAGAGGGAGTGCGGCAAGAGAGATATAGGGAGAGGGGCGAGAGAGAGGGGGGTTGTGAGAGAGAAGGGGGAGCAAGAGAGGGAGGGTTCGAGGGAGAGAGGGGGAGAGAGGGAGAGAGGGAGGGGGCGAGAGAGAGAGAGAGAGAGATGGGGCTGAGAGAGAGGTGGAGGGAGTGAGAGAGAGTGGGAGGGGGAGAGAGAGATTGGGGGCGAGGGAGAGAGGGAGAGGGCGAGAGAGAGGAGGGATGAGATAGAGAGAGGGCGGATGGGTGAGAGAGAGAGATATGGATGGAAACGAGAGAGAAAGGGAGGGGCGTGAGATAGAGGAAGGGGGCAAGAGAGATGGCAGAGGGTGAGAGAGAGGGAGGGGGCGAGAGAGAGGGAGGGGGCGAAAGAGAGAGGGAGGGGCGCGAGAGAGGGAGTGCGGCGAGAGAGACATAGAGATAGGGGCGAGAGAGGGGGGTGAGAGAGAAGGAGGGGAGAGCAAGAGAGGGAGGGGTAGAGGGAGAGAGAGGGAGGGGGTGAGAAGGAGAGAGGGAGAGGACGAGAGAGAGAGAGAGATGGGGCTCAGAGAGAGAGGGAGGGGGTGAGAGAGAGAGTGGGGTGTGAGAGAGAGAGGGTGGGGGCGAGAAAAAGAGTGAGGGGGCGAGAGAGTGAAGGGGAGAGAGATCGGGGAGGGAAGAGGCGAGAGAGAGAGGGAGCGGGTGAAAGAGAGGAAGGGACGGACGAGGGACAGAGGGAGGGGGCGAGAGATTTTGGCCAAGGGGGCCGAGAGAGAGAGAGGGAGGGGGAGAGAGAGAGAGATGCACGGGAGTGAGAGAGAACAGGAGGGAGGAAGGGTGAAAGAGAGAGAGAGGGAGGAGGGGTGATAGAGAGAGGGAGGGGAAGGAGAGAGGATGGTAGGATGGAGAGAGAAAGAGAGAGAGAGGGAGGGGCGAGAGAGAAAGAGAGGAAGGGGCGAGAGAGAGAGGGATGGGGTAAGAGTGAAAGGGAGGGTGCTGAGAGAGGGAGGGAGAAGGCGACAGAGATGTGGGACAAGAGAGGTAGGATGCGAGAGAGGAGGCGAGAGAGAGGGGGAAGGGAGTGAGAGAGAGAGGAAATGAGGGGCGAGAGAGAGTGGGGGAGGGGCGAGAGAGAGAGAGCGAGAGGGACGAGAGAGATGGATGTGGGCGAGAGAGAGTGAGGGGACGAGAGAGAGGAGGGGGCAAGAAGGAGAGGGAGGAGGCGAGAGACAGAGGAAAGGGGGCGAGAGATAGAGAGGGCTGGGACGCGAGAGAGAGGGATGGCGTGAGAGAAAGAGGGACAGGGGCAAGAGGGTGAGGGGGGCGAGAGAGAGGGAGGGGCGAGAGAGATAGAGATGGGGTGTGAGAGAGGGAGGGGGTGAGAGAAAACGAGAGGGAGTAGGACGTGAGAGAGTGGGAGGGGGCGCAAGAGAGAGGGAAGTGAGCGAGAGAGAGGGGTTGGCGCGAGGTAGAGGGTGATTGATGAGAGAGAGGGTGCGAGAGTGAGGGGGAGCAAGAGAGAGAGAGTGAGGAGGGGTGAGACAGAGAAAGAGGAAGGATGAGATAGAAAGAGGGAGGGGACGAGAGAGAGAGGGACACGGAGTAGGAGAATGGAGAGCGAGTGAGAGGAGGGCGAGTGAAGGCGACTGCGAGAGAGAGAGACAGAAGGAGAGCAAGAGACACAGAAAGATGAACAAAGGGGGCGAGCAAGAGAGCGCGTGAGAGAGACAGCGAGAGAACGAGGCGGCGTGACAGAAAGAGAGGTGCCAGAAAGACGGAGAGAGGGAGCAAGAGAGTGAGAGTGATGGACAGAGAGAGAGTAAGCGTGCGACAGAGAGAGATGGTCGAGAGAGAGGGAGAAGATTGGTAGAGAGAGAGGAGGGGACAGGATCGAGAGAGAGAGGGCTATAGACAAAGAAGGAGCAGAGTGAGAGTGTGAGAGACAGGCTGCGAGAGAGAGAGAGGGAGCGAGAGTGAAGGTATAGTGAGATGGAGAGACAGAACGAGCGAGAGGTAGAGCAATGAGAGACGGGCGAAATATTGAGAAAGGAGGCGAGAGACAGAGGGGTGGCTCAGAGAGGCAAAGACAGAGTTGTGAGAGAGGATAAAAGGATGCGAGAGCGATGTGGCAATAGCGAATGAGGGAGAGAGGTGATGAGAGAGAGAGACAGAGGTGCCAAAGAAAGAGAGGGTTAAGAGAGAGAGAGAGGGGCGTGAGAGAGAGATAGAGTGGGGAGAGAGAGGAGCGAGACGGAGAGAGAGAGAGAGAGAGGGGGGCGCGATAGAGAGAGGGGTGATAGAGAGAGGGTGGGGTGCGAGAGAGAGGGGGGCGACGGTGCGGGAGAGAAAAGGAGGGGGCGAACGACAGGGAGGAGGGGACGAGAGAGAGGGCGGGGTGGCGAGACAGACAGGGAGAAGGGGTGAGATAGAGAGAGGGAGGAGGGGTGAGAGAGAGAGAGATGGCGGCGAACGAGAGGGTGAGGGTGCGAGAGAGAGAGGGAGGGGGCGAAAGAGCGGGATGGAGGGGGCGAGAGAGAGAGAGAGGGCGAGGGGGGCGATAGAGAGAGGGAGGGGGAGAGTGAGAGAGGGAGTGTCCGCGAGAGAGATGGAGGGGGCGAGAGAGAGGGAGGGGGGCGAGAGAGAGTGTGGGGCGCGAGAGAGAGAGTGGGGCGAGAGAGAGAGTGGGGCGAGAGAGAGAGGGAAAGGTGGGAGAGAGAGAAAGATGGGGGTATGAGAGAGGGGCAGAGGGCGAGAGAGGGAGAGTGGGCAAGAGGTAGAGAAGAAGGGGCGAGAGAGAGAGGTTGTCAGAGAGAGAGGGAGGGTACGAGAGAGAGGGGATATGAGAGGAGGGGCGAGAGAGAGAGGTGTGCGAGAGGTGGGGCGAGAGAGAGGGGAGTTAAGAGAGAGGGAGGGAGCGAGAGAGAGAAAGGGGTCTGAGAGAGTGAGGGATGTGGTTAGACAGAGAGGAAGGAGTGAGAGAGAGTGGGGGAATGAGAGAGAAAGGGTGGGGGAGAGAGAAAGAGGGAGGGGGCGAGAGAGCGAGGGGGCGAGAGCGAGTGGGAAGGGACAAGAGAGGGAAGGGGAAAGAGAGAGAGGGAGGGGCTAAAGAGAGGGCGGGAGGACAACGATATAGGGAGGGAGGGGGCGAGAGAGAGAGGAAGCTGCAAGGTAGAGATGGAGGGGGCGAGAGAGGGAGGGGTGCAAGAGAGTGAGGGCAAGGGGGGCGAGAGAGAAAAGGAGGAAGGAGGGGTGAGAGAGAAAGGGAGGTGGGGTGAGAGAGAGAGGGGGGGATCGAGAGAAGAGGGACAGGGAAGAGAGAGAGAGAAGGAATGGCGACAGAGAGACGGAGGAGGCGAGAGGGAAAGTGGCGAGAGAGAGATGTAGGGGGATTAGAGAGAGTGAGGGTGTGGGAGAGGGAGGTGGGGATAGAGAGAGGGAGGGCGATGAATGAGGGAGGGATGGGGCGACAGAGAGAGATGAAGGGGGCTGAGAGAGAGAGGGAGGGGGTGAGAGAGAGGTGGGAGGAGAGAGGTAGGACGTGAGAGAGGGAGGGGAGTGAGACAGAGAGGAAGGGAGGGGTGAGACAGAGCGTGGCGAGAGAGAGATGTAGGGTGATGAAAGAGAGGGAAGGGGCAAAAGAGAGAGAGGGAGGCGGAGCGAGAGTGAGAGGGAGGGAGGGAGGGGGCGAGAGAGAGAGAGGAAGGGGCGAGAGAGAGAGGGATGGGGTGAGATTGAAAGGGAGGGGGCTGACAGTGAGAGGGAGGGGGTGACAGAGAGGTGATACGAGAGAGGTAGGATGCGAGACAGGAGGCGAGAGAGAGAGAGGGAAGGCAGCAAGAGAGAGAGGAAGGGAGGGGCGAGAGAGAGGTGAGTGAGAGAGAGGAAAGGAGGGGGAGACAGAGAGAGGGAGGGGGAGAGAGAGAGGGGACGAGAGAGAGGGAGGGGGCAAAAAAGAAAGAGAGAAAGGGGCCAGAGCGAGAGACAGGTGGAGAGAGTGAGAGGGAGAGGGGGCGAGAGAGAGAGGGAGCGGGCGAAAGAGAGGGGGGATGAGAGGATGCGAGAGAGAGGGATGCGTGAGAGAGTGGGGGCGAGAGAGAGAGAGAGGGGCGAGAGAGAGATAGGGGCTGAGAGAGAACGACAGGGATGGGGGCAAGAGAGAAAGGGAGGGGGCGAGAGGGAGAGTGGGGACGTGAGAGAGAGAGAGAGAGTAGGAGTGAGAGAGAGAGGAAGGGGCCGAGAGTGAGGGAGGGAGGGAGCGAGAGAGAGAGGAAGGGGCGAGAGAGAGAGTGATGGGGTGAGAGTGAAAGGGAGGGGGGATGACAGACCGAGAGGGAGGGGGTGACAGAGAGGTGAGACGAGAGAGGTAGGATGCAATAGAGGGGGCGAGAGAGAGAGGGAAGGGACCGAGAGATGAAGGGAGGTACGAGAGAGAGAGGTGAGTGAGAGAGAGGAAAGGAGGGGCGAGAGAGGGAGAGGGAGGGGCGAGAGAGAGAGGGAGGGCGAGAGAGAGGGAGGGAGGGGGTCAAAACAGAGAGAGAGAAAGGGGCCAGAGAGAGAGAGACAGGTGGAGAGAGTGAGAGGGAGAGGGGGCGAGAGAGAGAGGGAGCGGGCGAGAGAGAGGGGGGATGAGAGGATGCGAGAGAGAGGGATGCGTGAGAGAGTGGGGGCGAGAGAGAGAGAGAGGGGCGAGAGAGAGATAGGGGCTGAGAGAGAACGACAGGGATGGGGGCGAGAGAGAGAGAGGGTAGGGGGCAAGACAGAGAGGGGGTCGAGCGAGAGAGAGAGAGAGAGAGAGATGGAGGGGGCCAGAGAGTGAGGGAGGGGGACGAGAGAGAGGGAGAGGGAGGGGAGTGAGAGAGAGCGGGAGGTGGGTGAGAGAGAGCGAGCTGGATGGGGTGTGAGAGAGAGGGAACGGGCTATGAGAGAGAGGGAGGGGGCACAAGAGAGGGGGACGAGAGAGAGAGGGGGCGGGCGAGAGATAGTGGCTGGGTGGTGAGGGGAGAGAAAGAGGGGGTAGGAGAGAGAAACGGAAGGGTCGAGAGAGAGAGTGGGAGGAGGGATCAGACAGAGAAGGAAGTGGGGTGAGAGAGAGAGGGAGCGGGACGAGAGAGAGAGGGAGGGTGGCCGGAGAGAGAGGGAGATGGGCGAGACTGAGAGGGAGACGGGCAAGAGAGAGAGGGAGTGAGTGAGATAGGGAATAGGGACGGAGGGTGTGCGAGAGAGAGTGAGGGGGCGAGAGCGAGAGTGAGGTGGGCAAGAGAGAGAGGGAAGAGTCGAGAGAGTTAGTGGGAGGGTACGACAGAGAGGGGGACAGGGCGAAATAGAATGGGAGGGGGCCGAGAGAGGGAGGAAGGGGGCGAGAGATGGAGATAGGCAAGAGAGCGAGGGAAGGGTGAGATAGAGACAGGGAGGGCGAGAGTGAGAGGGAGTCAAACGAGAGAGAGAGAGGGGGACGAGAGAGAGTCTGAGGTGCGCGAGAGAGGGAGGAAGGGGCGAAAGAGAGAGGGAGGTGGAGAGAGAGAGAGGGAGATGCGCGAGAGAGAGAAGAGATGGGCAAGAGAGAGGGAGGGGGTGAAATAGAGATGGAAGGGGGCGAGATAGAGAGGGAGTGGGTTTAGAGAGAGAGGGAGGGCGTGAGAGAGAAAGGGAGGGGGACGAGAGAGGGAGGAAGGGGAGAGAGAGAGGGTAGGAGGTGAGAGAGAGCGAGATGGGCGAGAGAGAGGGAGATAGGCAAGCTAGAGAGGGAAGGAGTGAGATAGAGACGCGGGGCGAGAGAGAGAGGGAGTGGGGCGAGAGTTAGAGCGAGGGGGTGAGAGAAAGAGGGAGGGGTCGAGAGAGTTAGAGGGAGGGGTGAGAAAGAGAGGGATTGGGTGGTGAGTGAGAGTGATTGGCAGAGAGAGAGAGGGAGGGGGCAAGCGATAGAGAGAGGGGGTGAGAGAGAACGGGAGGGGGCGAGAGAGAGGGTCGAAAGAGTTAGAGGGAGGGGGCGAAAGAGAGAGGGATTGGGGAAAGAGAGAGAGTGATGGTGGTGAGAGAGAGAGTGAGGGGGACGAGAGAGATGAAGAGGTCGAGATAGAGTGGGAGGGGCCGAGAGAGAGAGGGAAGGGGATGAGAGAGGGAGGCAGGGGGCGAGAGAGAGAGGGAGAGACAAGGGAGTGAGTGCGAGAGAGTCGAGGGAGAGAGGGAGGGTGGCGAGAGAGAAAAGAAGGGAGGAGGGGTGAGATAGAGAAAGGGAGGAGGGGTGAGAGATAGAGGGAGGGGAACGAGAGAGGGAGGGAGGGGGCAAAGAGAGCGAGAGAAATGTGCCAGAGGAAGAGGTGGCAAGAGTGTGAGGAGAGAGGGCGAGAGAGAGAGGGAGGGGGTGAAAGAGAGGGGGGATGAGAGGGGGCGAGAGAGAGTGATGTGCAAGGGGGGGCGAGAGAGAGGGGGGAGAGAAAGAGATATGGGGTGAGAGAGTGAGAGAGGGGGCGAGAGTGAGAGAGAGGCACGGGCGCGACAGAGAGAGAGAGGGAGGGCGGTAAACAGAATGAAAAGTGGGGCGAGAGAGAGAGAGGCAGGTGGCCAGAGAGAGAGGGATGGGGAGAGAGAGAGAGAGAGAAAGGGGGTGAGAGAGAGATGGGGCGAGTGAGAGAGGGGGGGTGGCGAGAAAGAGTGGGAAGTGGCGAGAGAGAGGGACGGGTTGAGAGAGAGAGGGAGGGGGCGAGAAAGAGGGGGTTTGGCGAGAGAGAGGGAGGCGGGGGCGAGAGAGAGTGGAAGGGGGCGAGAGAGAGGAAGGGAGCAAGAAAGAGAGAGGGGGAAGTTGCGAGAGAAAGAGAGAAAGGGGCGGGAGAGTGAGGGAGGGGCAGGAGAGATGGATGGAGGGGGCGTGAGTGGGAGAGGGAGGCAGCGAGAGAGAAAGAAAAAGGGGGCGAGAGAGAGTGGGAGGGGCCGAGAGAGAGAGGAAAGGGGGCGAGATAGAGACGGGATGAGAGAGAGTCGGGGAGGGGCGAGAAAGAGTGGGACAGGGGCGAGAGAGAGAAGGGTGTGAGCTAGACCGAGAGGGACAGGGGCGAGAGAGAGAGGGAGGGGTCGAGAGAGAGAGTGAGGGGTCGAGAGAGAGATAAGAAGGGGGCGGGCGAGAGAGAGAGAGAGGGAGAGCGCGACAGAGAGAGAGGGGGGAGGGTGCGAAAGAGAGTGGGAGGGGGCGAGAGAGAGTGGGAGAGGGCAAAAGAGAGAGAGAGAGGGAGAGGGAGGTGGCGATAGAAAGTGAGGGGCGAGAGAGAGAGTACGAGAGAGAGAGGGGGAGGGTGCGAAAGAGAGTGGGATGGGGCGAGAGAGAGTGGGAGGGGGCAAGAGAGAGAGAGGGAGGTGGCGATAGAGAGGGAGGGGTGCAAAGGAGAGAGAGGGGGCGAGAGAGAAAGAAAAAGGGGTGAGAGAGTGGGAGGGGGCGAGGGGGGTGGTGAGAGAGAGGGAGGGAGCGAGAGAGAGGAACGGGGTGAGAGAGAGGGAGGGAGGGTGAGAGAGAGAGGGAGTGAGCGAGACAGAGAGAAGAAGGGGGCGAGACAGGGAGGGGGCTAGAGAGAGGGGGGTCAGAGTGAGAGAGAGGAAGGTGGCGATAGAGAGGGTGTGGGCGAGAGAGTGAGAGGGGGCAAGAGAGATAGAGAGGGGAGGCGAGAGAAAAAGACAAATTGGGGCGACAGAGTGGGAGGGGGCGAGAGAGATGGAGTGCGGGGGCGAGAGAGAGTGTGGTGGAGGGGCGAGAAAGAGTGGGACCTGGGTGAGAGAGAGAGGGATGCGAGGGAGAGAGACGGATGGGGCAAGAGAGAGAGGGAGGGGGCGAGAGAGAGAAGAAAGGGCGAGAGAGGGAGGGTGCAAGAGATAGGGGGAGTGGGCGGGTAAGAGAGGAACAGGGGCGAGAGAGAGAGAGGGAGAGGGGTAAAGAGAAAGAAATGTTGGTGTGAGAGAGAGAGGGAGGGGGCGAGAGAGAGTTGGAGGGGGCGAGAGAGATGGAGGGATGGGGCGAGAGGGAGAGATGGAGGTGGTGAGAGAGGGGGGTGCGAGAGAGAGAGGGAGGGGGCGAGAGAGAGAGGAAGGGGGCGAGATAGAATGGGACAGGGGCGAGAAAGAGAAGGGTATGAGCAAGTCAGAGAGGGACAGGGGCGAGAGAGAGAGGGACTGGTCGAGGGAGAGAGAGGGAAGGGGTGAGAGAGAGAGAAGAAAGTGGCGAGAGAGGGAGGGGGAGAGAGTGATGGAGTGGGCGAGAGAGAGAAGGAGGGGCGAGAGAGAGAGGGAGGGGGCGAGAGAGAGAGGCAGTGGGCGAGAGCGAGATGGAGGGGTCGAGAAAGAGAGAGGGAGGGTGCAAGAGAGAGGGGGGGTGAGAGAAAGAGATATGGGGGCGAGAGAGTGAGGGAGGGGGCGAGAGAGAGAGAGAGGCACGGGAGCGACAGAGAGAGGGAGGGAGGGCGGTAAAGAGAAAGAAAAGTGGGGGCGAGAGAGAGAGAGAGGCAGCAAGAGAGAGAGGGATGGGGAGAGAGAGAGAGAGAGTGAAAGGGGGTGAGAGAGAGGCGGGGCAAGACAGAGTGGGGAAGGTGATGAGAAAGAGTGGGAAGTGGCTAGAGAGAGGGAAGGGGTGAGAGAGAGAGGGAGGAGCCGAGAGAGAGTGGGAGGGGGCGAGAGAGATGGAGCGACGGGGCGAGAGGGAGAGATGGAGGCGGTGAGAGAGGGGAGTGCGAGAGAGAGAGGGAGGGGCCGAGAGAGAGAGGAAGGGGGGGTGAGATAGAGACGGGACGAGAGGCGAGAGGGGAGAGGCGAGATTGAGTGGGACCGGGGCGAGAAAGAGAAGGGTATGAGCAAGTCAGAGATGGACAGGGGCGAGAGAGAGAGAGGGAGTGGTCGAGAGAGAGAGAGAGGGAAGGGGTGAGGGAGAGAGAAGCAAGTGGCGAGAGAGGGAGGCGGGAGAGAGTGAGGGAGTGGGCGAGAGAGAGAGGGAGTGGGCGAGAGAGAGAGTGAGTGGGTGAGAGAGAGATGGAGGGAGCGAGAGAGAGAGGGAGTGGCCGAGAGAGAGGGATGGAGGGATCGAGATAGAGAGAGGGAGGGTGCAAAGAGAGGGGGGGTGAGAGAAAGAGATATGGGGGCGAGAGAGTGAGGGAGGAGGCGAGAGAGAGAGAGAGGCACGGGAGCGACAGAGAGAGAGGGAGGGCGGTAAAGAGAAAGAAAAGTGGGGGCGAGAGAGAGAGAGAGGGAGGCAGCAAGAGAGAGAAAGATGGGGGAGAGAGAGAGAGAGAGTGAAAGGGGGTGAGAGAGAGGCGGGGCAAGACAGAGTGGGGAAGGTGATGAGAAAGAGTGGGAAGTGGCGAGAGAGAGGGAAGGGGTGAGAGAGAGAGGGAGGGGGCGAGAGGGAGAGGGAGGGGGCGAGAGAGAGTGTGTGAGAGGGGCGAGAGAACGAGAGAAAGGGGTGCGAGAGAGTGAGAAAGGGGGCGAGACAGAGCGAGGGGACGAGCGAGTGGGAGGCGGGGCGAGAGAGAGAGGAAGGAGGCGAGAGAGAGGGAGGGGACGAGAGAGAGAGAGTGGAAAGGGGCGAGAGAGAAAGAAAAAGGGGGTCGAGAGTGGGAGGTGGCGAGAGAGATGGAGGGACAGGGCGAGAGGGAGAGAGTGAGGCTTTGAGAGAGAGAGAGGAAGGGAGGCGAGATAGAGACGGGATGAGAGAGAGTGGAGAAGAGGCGAGAAAGAGTTGGATCTGGGCGAGAGTGATAAGGATGAGAGCAAGACAGGGACGGACGGGGCGAGAAAGAGCCGGAGGGGTCGAGAGAGAGAGTGAGGGGGGGGGAGAGAGAGAAGAAGGGGGCGACAGAGGGAGGTACCAGGAGAGAGAGGGGAGAGGGGCGAGCGAAAGAGAGATAGGGGCGAGAGAGAGAGGGAGGAGGGTGAGAAGGAGAGAGGGAGGCGGCGAGAGAGAAAAGGAGGGGGCGAGAGAGAGACGGGATTAGAGAGAGTGGAGGAGGGCCGAGAAAGAGTGGGACCGGAGCGAGAGAGAGAAGTTTGTGAGCAAGACAGAGAGGGACAGGGGCGACAGAGAGAGGGAGGGGTCGAGAGCGAGAGGGAGGAGTCGAGAGAGAGAGAAGAAGGGAGCGAGAGGGTGGTCGAGAGTGTGAGGGAGGGGGCGAGAGAGAGAGGGAGTGGAACGAGAGAGAGAGGGACTGGGCCGAGAGAGAGAGGGAGGGGGCGAGAGAGAGAGGGAGGGCTCGAGAAAGAGAGAAGGAGGAGGCAAGAGAGAGAGGGAGGAGGCGAGGGAAAGAGAGAAAAGGGGCGACAGTGTGTGTGGGGGGCGAGGGCAAGAGGGAGGGAAGTGAGAGAGAGGGACGGGGTGAGAGAGAGAGGGATGGAGGTGAGACAGGGAGGGAGGATAGCGAGAGAGTGAGGGAGGAGCGGCAAGAGAGAGAGAAAGGGGCAAGTGAGAATGAGGGAGGGGGTGAGAGAGAGTGGGAGGGGCAGGAGAGAGGGAGGGGGACGACCGCGAGAGACGGATGTGGGCAAGAGAGAGACAGAGAGGGGGCGAGAGAGAGTGGGAGGGGACGAGAGAGAGGGAGAGGACGAGAGAGAGAGAGGGGTGAGAGAGAGTGGGAGAGGGCGAGATTGTAAGAAAAGTGTGGCGAGAGAGAGAGAGGGAGGCGGCGAGAGAGAGAGGGATGGGGAGAGAGACAAGAACAGGGTGAGAGAGAGGCAAGGCGAGACAGAGTGGGGGAGGGGGCGAGAATGTGTGGGACGGGGCGAGAGAGAGAGGGACGGGGCGAGAGAGAGAGGGAGGAGCAAGAGAGTGAGGGAGGGGGCGAGAGAGAGAGGGAGGGGGCGAGAGACTGAGCGAGGGGGAACGAGAGCGAGAGAGGGATGTCGGCAAGAAGAAAAGGGGAGAGGGGACGAGAGAGAGAGGGATGGGAACAAGGGAGACACAGGGAGAAGGGCGAGAGAGAGAGGGGGGCGAGAGAGAGAGGGAGGGGACGAGAGTGAGGGAGGGGGCGAGAGAGGGGGAAGGGGCAAGAGAGAGAGAGAGGGAGGGCAAGAGAGAGAAGAAAAAGGGGGCGAGAGAGAGTGGGAGTGGGCGAGAAGAGATGGAGGGAGGGGGCGAGAGAGAGAGGGTGTGAGAGTGTGAGGGAGAGAGAGGCAGGGGGCGAGATCGTAAGAAAAGTGTGGCGAGAGAGAGAGGGAGGTGGCGAGAGAGAGAGGAAGAGGGTGAGAGTGAGGCAGGGCGTGACAGAGTAGGGGAGGGGGCGAGAATGAGTGGGACGGGGCGAGAGAGAGAGAGAGGGACGGGGCGAGAGAGAGAAAGGGAGGGGGCGAGAGAGAGAGGGAGGGGGGTGTGAGAGAGGGGTGCGACAGAGAGAGTGGGAGAGGGGCGAGAGAACGAGAGAAAGGGGGCGAGAGAGTGAGGGAGGGGGCGAGAGAGAAATGGAGATGTGCGAGAGAGAGGGACCGGGGAGAGAGAGAGAGATGGAGGGGCCGAGATAGAAATGGCGGGGGTGAGAAAGAGAGAGGGAGGGGGCGAGAGAAAGAGAGTGTGTGGGAGGGGGCGAGAGCAAGAGGGAGAGAACGACTGGGGTGAGAGAGAGAGGGACGGAGGTGAGAGAGAGGGGCGAGAGAGTGAGGAGGGGCGGCGAGAGAGAGAGGCAAGGGGCAAGAGAGTGAGGGGGAGGCGGCGAGAGAGAGAGGGAGGAGGAGAGAGGGAGAGAGGGAGGGGGACGACAGCGAGAGTGGGATGTGGGTGAGATAAAGGGGAAGGGGACGAGAGAGAGAGAGGGGAACAAGATAGAGACAGAGAGAAGGGCGAGAGAGAGAGGGGCGAGAGAGAGAGGGACGGGGCACGAGAGAGAGGGACGGGGCGAGAGAGAGAGGAACGGGGCGAGAGTGAGATGGAGGGGGCAGGAAAGAGAGAGAGGGGGTAAGAGAGAGAGGGAGGGCGAGAAAGAAAGAGGGAGGTGGCAAGAGAGAGAGAGGGAGGGTGAGAGAGAGAGGGAGGGGTTGAGAGAGAGATGGAGGGGCACGAGACAGAGTGAGGGGAGAGAGAGAAACGGGGCGAGAGAGAGAGGGAGGGGAGAGAGAGAGAGGGATAGTGTGAGAGAGAGAGGGGGCGAAGAGAGGGAGGGGGCGAGAGAGACAGAGAGAGGGAAGGGCGAGAGAGACAGAGAGGGAAGGGCGAGAGAAAGAGGGAGGGGAGAGGTAGAGAGAAAGAAACGGGGATGTGAGAGGGTGAAGTGCGTGGGAGAGGGAAGGGGCGAGAGAGAGAGGTAAAGTGTGAGAGAGGGAGGGGCGAGAGAGAGAGGGAGGCTGGCGAGAGAGAGGGAGGGGGCCAGCGGGCGAGAGAGAGGGAGGGGCAGGAGAGAGAGAGAGAGAGGGACAGGAGGTGAGAGAATAGAGGCCGAGTGAGAGGTGGGCGAGTGAGAGGCGGGCGAATGGGGCCGACTGCGAGAGAGAGCCAGAACGAGAGCAAGAGACACAGAGAGATGATCAAAGGGGGCTAGCAAGAAAACGCGTGAGAGAAACAGCGAGAGAGAGAGAGCTGCCAGAGAGATGGAGAGAGGGGGCAGGAGAGAGATAGTGAGTGACAGAGAGATAGTGAGCGCGAGAGAGGGAGAGATGGTCGAGAGAGAGAGAGGATTGGTAGAGTGCGATAGAGAGAGAAGGCTACAGAGAACGAGTGGGGAGAGTGAGAGTGTGAGAGAGAGGCCGCGAGAGAGAGAGAGGGAGCGAGAGAGAAGGGATAGCGAGATGGAGAAACGGGATGAGCGAGAGGTAGAGCAATGAGAGACGGGCAAAAGAGTGAGAGAGGAGGCTAGAGACAGAGGGAAGGCCCAGAGAGGCAAACACGGAGGGGTGAGAGAGTAAGAGAGGACGCGAGAGTGATGAGGCAAGAGTGAAATAAGGAGAGAGGTGCTGAGTGAGAGAGAGAGAGAGAGAGGTGCCAAAAAGTTTTGAAATAAATCAGTGCAAGACGTGCGTATTTGACCCACATATCCTTTGGGTAGGGAAGGAGGGCTAACGTAGCAAAAGATTTGATTGATTCAAATCATCTAACTGAAGAGACTCATTTCCCTGCTTAATTCACGAGATCAGTGGAAGAACAAAACACCATGTCTGGTTAAAGAATTCACCTTTCTCACCAGGTAATGAAGGCGCACTGTCTCTGCGAATCGAGTCTTTGCCCACTGTTTGAACCACCTCCTCAATAGAGCTATTTCCCTTTGTGTGGCCAGAGGTTCTGCTTTTCTCCAAGAATGGTAAGGGTGTGTTGTCTTGTTTACTGCTGCCACTGCTGCTACTATAGAAATGTCACAGATCAACACAGATGCATAGTTTCAGGACACAAATACAGGTTCTCAGTATTTGTGATTTACACAGGCGTCCTTCTCAACCTAAACCCATCAACATAGTTTTCTTCGATTTCTTGTATTCCAAGCTCCTTCTTGAATTCATCTGTTATTTGCTTCAATTATTCCTGATCAAGTAAGTTCTACAGTCACACCCCTTTTTGGTAAAGACTTTGTCGCCCTCTGCAAATTCCCCGTTTGATTTAATAGTGACTACAATTTTATCCACAGAACCAATGGATTCTGTCATTCACAAGCATAAAACAACTTTTCCGATCAAACGTCACTGGACCATGTCACTCTTTTTCAATGAGACAAGACTGTCTAATCTTACTTGATGAATTTAAATTCAGTTTGGATATAATTCCAGTAACTATTCTTTATCTTCCCTACTGCCTCTACATCCATACTACAATATGAAGATCAAAACTGTTTTCAGTGCTCCAAGGGTGATCTGTCCATGGTTCTACACATATTGAACACATTTCCATTCTGTCGCCCCAGAAATAAACCCATGATCTACTTTTCGACCTAACCTCACAAACCAGTGCCATTTGCTGCCAGTGACTCATTCCTATCTCCTCTGCCCTATTTAATGACATATCTCCAAAGAGCAAGTGGTCTCTTTATTCTTTTGACCACAGTGTACTACCTCACACATGGGTGGAATTAGTCTTCCACAGCTTTGACTGCAATATTCCCTTAACCAAATCTTCCTAACAGTCAGTCTTCCGAAAAACAAAACTCCAATGTATTAATGTATTTAATCTCGTCAACTATTTCTTATTTGAAAAGCACTAACTGTCCAGCTCTGTTTTGAACAAACATCTTCTGCCACATTTATCAAAATGTCACAAGCTGAACTACAACCAATATTTGCATTCATATGCATTGGAGCCCAAGAAAGAGAGGTGGTATCATTGAGGGTCTATAAAATGGTCAAGGGATTGACGAAGTAGAGACAGAGAAGATAATTCAATCTACAACGAATCATTGTAACTTTACAATAAAGGGAAAGTTGAAGGAATTACTTCTCTCAGAGGATGGTGAATCTGGAGAATTCACTATCTCAGAACACTGTGGATTCTGAAACATTAAGTAAATTTAAATAAGAGATACATAGATTTTTAATGAGTAATGGGTTGAAGAGTTAAGGAGGGCTGGCAGGAAAGTGGTGTTCAGGCCAAGATGAGATTCACCATGACTGTATCAAATGGCAGAGCAGGTAGAAGAGGCTGGATTAATACACCTGCTCCTAATTATGATGCTCTTATGTTCTTATTTCAAAAGGAGGGAGTAAGAGGAATGGACTAATACAAGGTGTTTAATGGGCATGGTATTGGAAATACTATGGTGAGAGGCTGTTTGATTTGGTGAGGTGAGGCAGAATATCTCTACAGTAGTGTCAGCAGACCAGCTGGGCCCAGTACAGAGAGAAAACACTGCAGCATCTTTCCACACCTATCCATTTCTATCCTCTACCTTATTCCCCCCTCCCTAGCTATCAACCTGAAGCTCCTTCACCAAAATCCTTGCAGCCTCTTTCTCCAAGCCCACCATCACCGATTCCCCACCATCAACATTCTGGGGGTTTACTATTGACTAGAAATTGAAGTAGACTTTCCATATAACTACAGTAAGTAAACCACCCCCCGAATCTCTGAAGCCTGTCCACCATCGACAAGACACAATTCAGGAGTGCAATATGATATTCACTCCTTGGCTAAGTTTGGGTGCACCTTCAAGAACACTCAAGAAGCTTGACAGCATCAGGAAAAAGCAGACTGCTTGATTGGCACCACATTCACTCCCTCCTCCACTGATGCCCAGAGCAGCACGATGTACTATCTACAAGATACATTACATCAATTCAAAATACTTCAATAGAGTCTTCCAAACCTATGACCAATACCAACTAAAAGGAAAAGGGAACATCACCTCCTGCAGGTTCCCTTCCAGGCCACTACCATCTGGAGTTGAAAATCTTTCAGCAGTCCTGAAGTGTAATTGAACCAAAATTCTAGAATTCCCTCCCAACAGCACGACCAATAGGACTACAACCCACACGGACTGCAGTGATTCAAAAAGGGAGTTCACAACCACCTTCTCAAGGGCATCAGAATGAGGCAATAAATGTTCACACAGCCATTGACACCCCCATTCCATAAATTCTCTAATTCCTTAACTCTTTTGTTCCACAGCACCCCCACACATAGAGATCTGTGTTGCGCCAACACAAAGCCTAGAGCAGTATGTGGTAACCCACGAGGAGGCCCAATCTACAATCAATCCGTGGTCAGACAGGGGTGGTCCTGAACGAACCATAATCCCCAGCGATTCCCACACTGTAGTCAACAGTGAAACTATCAGTTGCCAATGTTTTCACAAAGAGATTGGTTGCTAAACGGGATGAACAGCCAGAGGAAGTGGTAGATGCAAGTACAGTTACAACATTTAAAAGACATTTGAAGAGTTACAGGAATAGGAAAGGTTAAGGAATATGAGCCAAATGCAGGCAAACTGCACTGGCATAGATTGGGAAATTTGGTTGACATGGATGAGTTGGACCGAAGGGTTCATTTCCATGTTGCATGACTATGATTCTATTATTTTCAGCCACAGTGGCATTTTGCAATTGTACTAAACTATGGTGTAATTGAACAAGTTAAAGGAAGCTTTTGACACCAGGGCCACAGTATTCTGTAGGTAAGGTGTTGAGTAGTAGCTGCAATTTAGTGGACATTTTAATAAACAACATAATGAAGAAGAATAGAAGGAAATTACTACAGATGGTGGAATCTGTACTGAAAACAACAAATGCTGGAGCTGACAGCAGGTCAGGCAGCATCCATGGAGACCAAGCAAGCTAACGGTGTGTCTCGATACCTCGATCAGAGATCTGGTGAAGAGTCATCTGGACTCAAAATGTTAGCTTGCTCACTCCATCGAATTAAAAAAAGTTCACGGGATGAGGGTGTCATTGGCTCAGCAGCATTCATTGCTCATCCCTATTTGCCCAATGGGCAGTTAAAAGTCAAGCTCATTGCTGTGTGTCTGGAGTCACATGTAGGACAAAATAGGTAAGAATGGTAGCTTCTTACTTCAAGCACGTTATTTATTTTAATTCATAAATGTTTCACTGAAAGACATTTAAGCAAGCTCACCACCTCCTGTCTGAGTTCAATGGGAAATGGGAAAGGCCACTGCTTTAAGCCCTTGAACAGGCTATCAGCTGATCTGAGTTTTCAATCTTGTTCTTTGACAGATTGCAACATGTTTTGCACAAGGGGGCATGCAGACAGGACAAACTTCAATTATATACAACACAAGAAAAGGCAATTCCGTTTAAATGAGGAAGATTAATTGAGATCAGGCCTCAGGTGAAGACACAAAACAGTCAAGTTTGGAATTTCCAGAGACCATCAAGACTGTCCATTCAATTACTGAAATTTGTCTCATATTGCTTTCCTGATCAACATATTTCGGTGCATATGACACCTCTGGAGCAGGTGGGACTGATCCAGGCCTTCTGGCTCAAAGTTGGAGACACTACCACAGCATCACAAGAGCACTTTGTTTTAGGCAGAGTAACTAGTGGGTTAATTTGCCGAATTATCTTACTCATCCGGAAGATACTGTTATCATACTAAAGGTGGGAAATAAGCAAGGTATTAATGGGAGCAAAGATGTTATAACAGTCTCTCTGACAAGGGACAAATTATCTTCCATTTGTTTTTTGTTCATCCTTCGATAGTTTAAAATTTGTAAACCTTCTAGTCTACCATCATCTTTGCAGTTTTGTACATATTTTCTTTCAATTTGATGTCACTCATAATTCCCTCACCTATGCACCACTGTTCATCGTGAATTTCTTTTACAAGTTAATATAATTGTTGAGAATTATACAATAGCTGAATATATTATTCTGCTTTAACATTCTAACTATCATCCGATTCCAGTTTAGCTAACTACTACTTTATACCCCTGTGACTGCCTTTAAATTTAGATGCTAGTTGAAGAAATAATTCCTCACCCTAAAGCTTAAGTCTATCATGCTGCATTGCATCTTACCAAAAGGGTCTTTTATTTTTAGCTCATTAATAAATCATATTATCAGGTCTAAAATAGCTGTTCCATGATGGGTTCCAGAGCATCTGTTCTGTGAAATTGCACAGAGCAGTCTACCTCAAATTGCTTCAGAAGGTAAACATAAGCTGCGTGCACAATACTATCTTAACTAACTGAGAACCCTCTGAATACCAGGATCCTGTTAGATCCCCAAAATCACCCAGAACATAAAATCCCAATGTTGTGGAAACAGACCATTTAGCCCAACAAATCCACACCAACCCTACAAAGAGTATCCCAAACAAACCTATTCCTCAATGTTTACCCCTGATTAATGCACCGAAACTGAGCATCGATGGACACTATGAGCAATTTATCATGACCAATTCACCTAACCTGCCGCTCTTTGGATTGTGGGTTCGTAGCCCTGCTTCATATTTGCTTCATGACGTCTGAATGTTGTTTCCTCTATTGGTCCAACAGCACTGTCACTGACACAGGAGCTGTTCCAAGAGATCGGTTTGTGGCAGTCAGAGATCCTGCTACAACCTGTGCACAAGCCAACACAGTCATCTCAATCAGAAAGAATTAGTACAGCAAGATTAGAAGACAACTTGGATAACATTGTGCTTTTGAAATCAGAGGCCCCGATTCAACCCATTACAACTGTGCCACCTTTTTAAAATAGCTATTCGACGAGATCCCTACTCTCACAGAAATGCAAATAATTTCTTTTTGCAAGTATTCAAATTAATTTTAGAAATTAACAGTGAATCAGCTGCCACCTTCTTTCCAGATGATCTCAGCTCTTATTTGAAACAGCAAAACCCAATGAGAACATTAAGGCATCCAATGTTTAAAAACATCACATGCTCAGTCACTGTAATATGATGTGTTTTTTTGACATAATTCTTAGCAAAAGTTATTTTGCGGCAAAAGAAGAGAACTCGAAGAGAAAGATGAACCACCCGTGGGTAACAAAGGCAGTCAAGGGCAGGACCCACAAGGAGAAGAATGACACAGCAGGGAGAAAACTGTTCATGTAATTAAATTGACAGGAAACAAAAATGAATGGGAAGAGTTGCACAGGTATATAAAAATTGAGCATCTAAAGTCAGCATCGAATCCTTGGAGGTTCTGATTGTGGAATTGATAATGCGTACAAGGAAACAGCAGAACATTTAAACCTATATTTTACATGAAGGAGGATGCCGTTATCATCCTGGGTAGCAAATAAGCAAGTTAATCATGGGAAGAAAAATGTTATAACAGTCTTTGTCACAAGGGACAAAGTATTGACTAATTAATAGGACTAAAGGCAGACAGCACCTAATGGGATGGATCAAACATTTTTAAGGCAACTGGCTGTGGAGAAATTCAAGGCCTCGGTTGGAGTATTCCAGAATCAGGGCATACAGGAAGCATGCAATGGATTGATGCACCAGTTTAAGAAGGGAAGGGAGACAGAAATCAGGAAATTATAGACTAGTTAGTTTAATATCTGTTTTTGTAATGCGGCAGAGTCGAATATTAAAGTAATAAATAGCAGGACATTTAGAAAAGCTTATCATTAAACATGGTTTTGTGAGAGACACTATGACAAATTTGCGACAGTTCATTGAGGAGATAACAAGCAGGGCTGATAAAGGGCAATCCAATGATGTTCTGTATTTGGATTTTAAAAATGCAAATGGTAAGGTGCTACAGAACAGTTAATTGCATAATACAGGAGCTCACTGTGTCAGGGGTAACGTATTTGCATGGAGTGAGGATTGGTTAACCATACCGGCTGTTGCCGAGACCTCACTTTGAGTACTGTATACAATGTTAGCTCCTATATTTAATAAGAGATAAACCAGTATTGGAGACCATTCAAAAAAAGATCCAGCTAGTTGTTTCGAGGACGAAAAGGTTCACCTATCAAGAATAGCTAAACGGGTTAGGTCATTATTCAATAGAATCTCTGCAAACAGATTACTCACAGTGTGGAAACAGGCCCTTTTTGACCAACAAGTCCACACCGACCTGCCGAAGCACAACCCACCCAGACCCATTCCCTACACCTAACACTACAGGCAATTTAGCAGTGCCAATTCACCTAACCTGCACTATTTTTTTGATTATGGGAGGATACCGGAGTACCCAGAGGAAACCCACACAGACAACATGCAAACTCCACACAGAGAGTCATGTAAGGCAGGAATTGAATCCAGGTCTCTGGCACTGTGAGACATCAGTGCTAACCACTGTGCCACCGAACCACCCACATAATTTAAGGGGTGATCTTATGGAAACGAGATTCTGAGGAGCTTGACAGGGTAGTTGTTGACGAGACCTTCTAGCACCAGACAAGTCTCAAAGTAGGAGACGTTACATAAGGGGAACACGTATTTTGTAAAAAAATGTAAAAAAAACATTTCTCTCAGTGAATGGCTAGAATTTTCTAGCCCAAACAATTGTGAAAGCTAAATATGGGAGGGGAATGGGTCTGGTTGGGTTAGTCTTCGGAGGGTCAGTGTGGCTTGTTGGGCTGAAGGGCCTGTTTCCACACAGTAGGGAATTTATGATTCTATCTCAAATTATTCTCAAAGAGGGCAGATAGACTTTTGAAATATTGAGCAGTTGCGGGCTATGCGGATCAAGCATAAAAGAGGTGTTGAGGTCTGAGTTGGCCCAGCCATGATCAGATAGAATGGGGGGAACAAGCTGAAGGTGTTGAGTCCCCTACACATGCTCAGATTCTTTGAGGCTCCATTTAAAGCTTTTTTGCCTCCAAAGAAGAGCGTGATACAATGTGCTAAAGATCTCAGATATTTGAAAAGGAGTGAAAATGGGGTGTTTATGTACTGATTCAGATAGCATTGATTCATCAATCACAGCTATATAGTCATGAGTAGGAAGGCAATTCCCTCCAGGAATAAAGGAAATCTGCTGCAGATCTCACACAAAGAGAATTGTTACCCTCAGTAAACTTTCCCATCACATTATCCAACATATCAGCAAAAGCAGGATGCACTACGCATGCTCTAGCCAACAAAGCGACCCCGGGTGACTGATGTCAGCACCGGACCAATGAAATGACGGTGGGCGGCGCTGGAGGACCTAGCGGGCGGTTGGTCCTCTCACCAAAGTGAATGAGAGGCGGAACTAGACTACCCTCGCACGTCGGCGCAGAGTCGCTGTAACGAATGCTCGGGAAGTTATGGAGCGAAAGGATACAGTAAGATAAGAAATAAACAGGGAAATGGGAGAAAAACTGTGTTGGTATGAGCGGAGATTTTTTGCAAACAAAATGTGCACGTCAGAAAACACAAATTTGAACGTCCCAGTCCCGTCTTTGCAGTCAGCGGGGAATTGCCTCAGCGTGGAGAGAGCGCCGCCATCTTTATTCAGGGCAACGATTCACTGGACACGTGCACGGTCGCCAGCTTTGTAGGGGGCAAGGTGCAGCCAGGCGCATGTGCAATCTTTCTCTGGTACAGAGTCATTGGGCAGGATTTACACAGAGCACATTCAAACTCAGAGAAATGAATGTTTATTTCTGGATTTGTTTCTCATTTATTTAAGTTGTTTGGTATCGTAAATGAGTTTGCGGGTCATAAAAAATTGGAGGTATTGTGGACAGCGAAGAAGCTTACCTCCGAGTGCAATGGGATGTTGATCAAATGGGGTTTAATTTAGATAACTGTGAGGTGCTGTATTTTGGAAATGCAAATCAGGGAAGGACTCATACAATGAATGGCAAGGCTCTGGAGACGCTTGTGGAACAAAGAGACCTTGGACTGCAGGTTCATAGTTTCTTGCAAGTCCAGTTGCAGGGAGATAGAATGGTGAACAATGTGTTCAGTATATTTTCCTTTATTGATTAGAGCATCGAATACAGGATGTTGGAGTTCATGTTGCTGTACAGGGCATTTGTTAGGCCACTTTTGATTTGAGCTACAGGGTGAGGAAGAAAAAACTAGGACTGTTTTCCCTCGAGTGCCATTTATTGCAGTGATGTTATGGAGGTCTATAAAATCATGAGAGGCATGGACAGGGTAAATGGACAAGGCGTTTCCCCGGAGTGGTGGTGTCCAGAAGTAGAGGGCATTACTTAAGGTTAACGGTGAAAAATTTCAAAAGAACCTAAAGGGCAACTTTTTAATGCAGTGGGTGGAATGAGCTGCCAGAGGAAGTGGTGGAAGCTGGTACAATTAAAACATGTTAAAGGCTTCTAAATAGATATATGATATGATTCGAAAGCGTTTACAGGGATATGGGCCAAGTGCTGGCAAATGAGAATAGATTAGGTTAGGATATCTGGTTGGCATGGATGAGTTGATCCAAAGAGTCTGTGTCGGTGTTCTAGATCTCTATGACTGTGGGATCTTAACAGCTTTTGGGTGGCATGGTGGCTCATTGGTTAACAGTGCTGCTTTACCATACCAGGATACTAGGTTCAATTCCAGCCTCTGGCGATTGTCTGTGTAGAGTTTGCACATTCTTCTCGTGTCTGCGTGGGTTTCCTCCGGGTGCTCGATTTTCCTCCCACGGTCCAAGGGTGTGCAGGTCACGTGAATTGGCCATGCTAAATTGCTCATAGTGCTAGGTGCATTAGTCAGAGTGAAGTGGGTCTGATTCACCTCTTGGCTCCCTCATGACTACGTTGTCAAAATCTAGTTTCCTCAGTCTCGAACAATGGGTGTATTTTTGATCTGTTCAGTACTTTGCTATTACCTTTATAGACCCTTTGCAAATGAGCTTTTCACTGCAGCCCAGCCCCTTACCATGTGCTGCTCTATTATCAGATTTTTTTCTCGAATATCTTTGACAGTCAAGGATTCTTTTCTTCCAATAAATGAGTGTACTTTCCAGCACCACTCTAATTGAGACTCTGATCTCCAGCATCTGCAATTCTCACTTTTGCCACATACAATCAGCATGAGGTTTCCTAGCTGCTGGTGTTCAGGACCCAGAGCACTCACCCCTGAACCTGTCAGTAAGGTATTTACACAGTTATACATTTTCCAGCAACACTGAGTCCTAGCTAACATAAACTGGTAAATTGACACTCTACCAAGCAAAGGCTATCTGCACTCAGATTCCCTGGTGATACAATCCTCTGAGACATAGTCTGCAGAGAATAACAGAATCCATGAATCCCCATTGCATAGGTCAGGATAAATGATAAAAGTTTCATTCATTCAAAAATGACAACTCCTCAATTCCTGCATCTCGCAAAACTGCCATTTAAAAATATTAAAATAAAGAACATCCTAAATGAGGTGAGATGAGCTGTGGTCAGTCTCTAGATCTGGATGTTACCGGAAATATTGAGTGTGCTTTCTCCCATAGCACCACCAGGTCAATCTCAGGCACACAAAGAGAATGGGCAAAATAGATTCACATCTGAACTCACACCTCCCAGCCTGGAAACCTGAAGCTGTGCACAGCCATTCCGGGTAAGTTATCCAGAAACAGGACATCAGAGCCAGAAGACCGGAGGTTGCCTATCGTGTTGCTACTATTTAAGGCAGGCAGTAAGGAAAAGCCAGGGAGCTATAGACGAGTGAACCTGACATCGGTGGGCACGTTGTTGGAGGGATTCGTGAGGGACAGGATGTATATGCATGAGTCAGGGTCAAGGAAATGCAAGGACTGATTGGGGATAGTGAACATTGCTTTGAGAGTGGGAAATCATGTCTCGCAAACTTGACTGAGTTTTATTGAAGAAGTAACATAGGGGATTGATGAGGAGTGCGGTAGATGTGATCTATGTGGACTTCAGTAAGGCGTTCAACAAGGTTCCCCACGGGAGACTGGTTAGCAAGGTAAGATCTTATGGAATACAGGGAGAACTAGCCAATTTGTACAGAATTGGCTCAAAGATAGAAGACAAAGTGCGGTGGTGGAGCGTTGGTTTTCAAACTGGAGGCCTGTGACCGGTGCTGGGTCCAGTATTTTGCATTATTTACATAAATGGTTTGGATGTGAGCACAAGATGTATAGTTAGTAAGTTTGCAGATGACAACAAACTTGGAGGTGTAGTGGTCAGCGAAAGAAGTTACTTCCAATTGCAATGGAATCTTGATCTGATGGGCCAATGGGCTGAGAAGTGGCAGATGGAGATTAATTCAGATGTATGCGAGGTGCTGCATTTTGCGAAAGAAAATCTTTGCTGGACTTATACACTTAATGGTAAGGTCTTTCAGAGTGCTGCTGAACATAGAGATATTGGAGTGCAGATTCGCATTTCCTTGAAAGCAGAGTGGCAGGTCGGTAGGATAGAGAAGGAAGCATTTGGTATGCTTTCTTTTGTTGGTCAGAGTATTGAGTACAGGAGTTGGGAGGTCATGTTGCGGCTGTACAGGACATTGGTTAGGTTTGGAATATTGTGAGCAATTCTGGTGACCTTCTTATCGGAAGGATGTTGTGAAACTTGAAAATCTTCAGAAAAGATTGACAAGGATGTTGCAAGGATTGGAGGATTTGAGATAAAGAGAGAGGTTGAATAGACTGTGGTTGTTTTCCCTGGAGGATCGAAGGCTGAGGGGTGACCTTATATAGGTTTATAAAATCATTAGGGGCGACCTTACAGAGGTTATAAAATTGTGAGGTGCATGGGCGGCGCGGTGGCACAGTGGTTAGCACTGCTGCCTCACAGCGCCTGAGACCTGGGTTCAATTCCTGACTCAGGCGACTGACTGTGTGGAGTTTGCACGTTCTCCCCGTGTCTGCGTGGAGCACACCTCCAGGTGCTCCGGTTTCCTCCCACAGTCCAAAGATGTGCGAGTCAGGTGAATTGCCCATAGTGTTAGGTAAGGGGTAAATGTAGGGGTATGTGTGGGTTGCACTTCAGTTGTTCGGTGTGGACTTGTTGGGCCGAAGGGCCTGTTTTCACACTGTAAGTAATCTAATCTAATAGAGAGGATAAAGAGACAAAGTCTTTACCCTCGGGTGTGGGAGTCAAGAACTGGAAGGCATAGGTTTATTGTTAGAGGGGAAGATATAAGAGACTTAAGGGACACTTTGTTATCTGCAGAGGGTGGTACATGTATGGAATGAGCTGCCAGAGAAGTGGTGAAGGCTGGTACAAAATCATCTGGATGGGTATATGAATAGGAAGGGTTTGCAAGAATATGGGCCAGACGCTTGTAGGTGGGATGTCTAGTCGGTATGGATGGGTTGGACCGAAGGGTCTGTTTCGATGCTGTAGATCTTTTTGACTCTACGAATGGCTGAATGGTTAAATCAAAAATGATCTGTGGTTCAAATCGTAACATCCTTCATGTTCCACAACCCATTCTTCGTCCCATCCTACAGGTTCTATGAGTCTCAGTCCCTCTAACCTCCTGCAGGACCCACATCCCTTCCTACATTAGTACCATCCTAAAGGTTCTGCAGACCTTCCTACCTGTGTAAAATGGCCCAGTTTCTACAACTCTTCCCTCCACTGCAATGTTCCTCATAAGGGCAGTGGAGGCCGGCGGCATTTACAAGATTTAAGGAGGGATATCGGGACTGGAGAATTTTGCAGGCATTAGGAATATAGGGACTTGAGGAAATTTCACAGTTTATTAGTGTTGTAGGGACTATAGGAAGTTACAAAGTTTGGGATGTTTTCAGATTGGAGGGTTCTGCAGAAAGGCTTTCCATGGTTAAAGACAGGATTCTTAGTAGTGTACACAAACAGAGGGATCCTGTGTCCCTGAAGTTACCACCCAATTTGAGAAGGCGTTAAGAAGGCTTATGGTGTGTTGGCTTTCATTAGCAGATATGGCTAAGACCCTAAACAATTTTTTTCACTCCAGAACTTACTGTGGACAAAGACTGGGGTCTCAGTAAACAAGAGTAATATGTTAGACACAATTGGAGTACTCTGCAATTCCAGTCTCCCTGCCATAGGATGGATGTTGTGAAACTTGAAAGAGCTCAGAAAAGATTCACAAGATGTTGCCAGGGTTGTTGCTGAATAAGTTGGGGCTATTTTCCCTGGAGCATCAGAGACCTTAGAGAGGTTTATAGAAACATGATGGGCATGGATTGGGTAAACATTCAAGGTCTTTTCCCAGGGATTGGAAAGTCCAAAACTAGAGGGCATAGGTTTACGGTTAGAGGGAAAAGGTTTAAAAAGGAACCAAAGGGATAGCCTATTCATGCACATGGTGATGTGTGTATGGAATGATCTGAGAGAGTAAATAACTGAGACTGATACAATTACAACATTTAAAAGGTATTTGTATGGGTATATGAGTAAGGGTTCAGAGGTACATGGGCCAAAAGCTGGTAAATAGGATGAATTTACTTAAATCATCTGGTCAGCATGGATGAGTTGGACCGAAGGGTCTGTTTCCATGCTGTACATCTCTATGACTTGAAAAGAGTGCATGTTATAGAAGAGGTGGTGCTTGTGGTTTTAAAACACGAAGGTATGGAAAGCCCCAGGACCTGATTAAGTGTATCACAGAACATTGTGGGATGCAAGGGAAGAAATTGAGGAGCTACGGGCAATGGTACTTGTACCATTGACAGTCATGTGTAACGTGCTGGAATGCTGGAGGGTGGCATTTGGACAGTGAAGGAGGTTTGCCAATGTTACAAGGGGATCTTGATGAAATGGGTGAATGGGCTGAAAAACTGCAGACGTAATTCAATCTGAATAAATGTGACGTAATGCATTTGGTAAAACAAACAAGGGTAGAGCTTATACAATTAATGTTCGGGCCTTGATTAGTGTTCTAGAGCAGAGGGACCTCCGGGTTCAGGTACATAATTCTTGGAGCTTGCATCATTGGATGGATAAGACAGTGCTGGGCATGCCTGATTATTGCTCAGTCCATTGAGTGTAGGATTTGGGACGTGATTATGATATTGAACGGACATTGGTGAGGACTCTTCTGCAATACACTGTCCAGTTCTGCTCGCCCAGTTATAGGGAGGGTATTATTAACCTGAAGGGTGTTCAGAAGAGATTTACCAGGACACTACTGGGTATGAAATGCTTGAGTTCTGAAAAATGGCTGGATACGCAGAGTTTTTTTTTCACTGGAGCCAGGATGTTGAGATGTGACCTTATCGAAGTTTAAGAAAAAAAATTAGGATATAGATAGAGTTAATGGTAGTTGCCTTTTCCTTAGGATGAGGGAGTCTCAAGTGGACGGGCCACATTTTTCAGGTAAGAAGAGAGAGATGTTAAAAAAAAGAATATAAGGGGCAAATTGGTACAGAGAGAATGGTTTGGAAATGGAATGAACTTCCTGAGGTAGAGGTCGGTACACTTACAATGTTTAAAAGACATTTAGTTAAGTACATGAATAGGAATGGTTTGGAGGGATTTGGGCCAGAAACAGGCAGCTAGGACCAGTTTAGTTTGAGATTATGGTTGGTGTCAACTGAAGGGTCAGTTTCCATGCTGTACAGCTCTGACAACAATATGATTTTGTTCCATTATTTAAGAAAGACTGCGATGGAAACCCAGGGAACGTAGACCAATTAGCCAAATGTCAATGATAGGTCAGTTGTGTAAGTGATTGTGCCAGACAGGAGTTTTATGTGTATGGAAAGGCAAGTATTGATAAATGATAGTCAGTACGGCTTTGTGCGTATGAAGTCAGGTCTCACTAGCTTGATTGTTTTTGTTGAAGTGGTGCCCATACATTGTCTACACTACCGTCAGCAGAACCTTTGACGGGATTTAGCATGGTATACTGGTTCATAAGGTTAAATCACATGGGATCAGGGAGAGCTCGCCAACTGGATACAAAATTGGGTTGACAGTAGGAGACAAGGGGTGGGAGAGGGTTGTTGTTCAGACTGGGGGCCTGTGACCAGTGGTGTGCTGTAAGGATCGGGTTTGGTTCCACTGATGTGCATCATCTACATAAACGATTTAGTTGAGAATATAGTAGTCATTGTTAGTAATTTTGTGGATGATCAAATTAATGGTGTAGTGGGCTGTGAATACGGTTATCAAAGGGGATCTCGTCAAACTGGGCCATGGACCAAGGCATGAAAGATGGATTTTAATTCAGATATTGAGTTTGGACTAACACAGCTAATGGTACAGCCCTGAGCAGTGTTGTCCAACAGAGGCAGACCAAGAGGTGCAGTTACATTGTTCTTTGGAAGTGGCATCAAAGGTGGACAGGGTGAGGAAAGCGGCATTTGGCACACTTGCCATCATTGACCAGCACTTTGATACATGAGATGGAGATATTTGGAACATTGTCTTCCATATTTCCCTTGGTCAGAGGAGGCTTATAAGGGGTGACCTTATAAAGGTTTATAAAACAATGCAGGGATTAAGAATGGTGAACAGCCAATGGTAAGCGAGTCCAAAACTAAAGGGTATAAACGTGAGGTGAGAGAGCAAAGATTTAAAGCGGGAGCTGAGGGGCAACATTATCCACAGAGGATGGTGCATTGATGGAACGAACTAACAGGGCCATATGGGCGAAACAAGAACAATTGCAACATGGAAACAAAATTTAGGCGGGTACATGAAGAGGGGATGGTCTGAAGGGATAAGGGCCAAACACAGGCAAATGCGACTCGTTCAGTTTTGGAAAAATGGTCCGCATTGATGACTTGGACTGAAGGTTCTGTTTTCATGCAGGATGACCCTGTACCCAGTTAATGAGGAGGAGAACACTGAGATAAGGCATGTAGTAGACACTGAAGTAAGCTATCCCGATAGGTGATGGTAGCCTGGAATGCGGAACATTTCAAATGTGGGAGGGCCTATATGGAAAGAAGGAGGTTACAGAGATAGGAACTGTTATAGGTGTTAAAAATTATTGAAGACACTGATCCACAGGACACGCCAGAAGTACAGTGTTGGAGAGAGAACACAGAACAGAAAGATCCCAGGCAGCATTCCCACCCTGTCGTGGGAGGCCTGCTTTCCCCTCTGTTGTACTGATGCTCACTAAGAAAGCACAGCCCTGGATTGATAACTGTGAACTCTCTATGCTGTCTCAGTGCAACGTAAGTTAAAGTAGACATGGTGATTGAGCTAGAGGTGTGCCTGTACTTTGCACCCCCTCCAGCACTGAATCTGTATTATGTACTGTTCGCTGATGTTTGGAACCCTTTCATTGCTCCCTGCTCTGTGCATTGTGAGTGATCTTACCTCACTGCAGGATTTAATGAAGGCTCCAGATCTCCCTGCCGTTTGTCTCTGTGGCTGACCAACCATCTTCAATGAGGTGACGGACGAGACACCCAGCAGTTGGGAAGTCTATCGAGTCAGGAACTTCCTGAGTACCTACAGAAACAGACAAATAGACAGAATAGAAAATTACACAGATGTAGTGAAGGTTATATGTGTAGAATGGCACTGAGTCCTACAGAGATCTGGAAAATCCCAGTCTCCATCCTGGCCTGTGCTGTTGCATCTCTCTGGAGTGGAGAATTCGACTGGCTCAGAGTCTGGAGTAGCTGCAAGACTGAGATTCACTGACAGGCAGCAATTAGACCCACACAGTGAGGGATACCACATGGGGAGATACTGAGTGATATCACCAGAGTTCCGGAAAGGTATCAGGACCAAACAATTGTGACAAATGAATAGGTTTAGCTTCATGATGCACTGCTATAACTGGTCAGGAGTGAGCAACCTGTGAGCAGGTGAAGTGATGGCCGTATGGTATTATTGCTAGAGCATGTATCCAAAACCTCAGCTAATGTTCAGGGGAGAAAGGTTTGAATCCCACCGTCTGAAATGGTGGAATTTGAAATCACTAAATTCAAATATTACAATTAAAAATCAATAAAAATGTATGAAACCATTGCTGATGGACAAAATACCCAAATACTTGTCCTTTCGAGAAGGACATATGCCTATCCTCACCTAGTTTCTACGACATACCCACAACAAAGTATTTTCCAAATCCAAATAGAAAAGGTGATGCATTGGAAGAGCTGGGGGATGTGGCTGAATACAAGCAGAAAGGAACAGGATGGGATAACGTTTAACTAGAACTCTACATCAGCGAATTGGTTGTTATAGGCAATTGTGAAAAATAGCACAGAATTTTTATTTTCTGCAGAGACAATGTCTCTTCAATAAGGTAGCTGGATTTGTGACACAGAGCTGATAGAGATTTAGACACCAGAGAGATGTGGTTACAGGGTGAACAAAAGGTAGGTAACGCTAACAATAATGGATAACAAAGGCATTAGATAGAAAGCTGGGGGCGGGGGTGGTCCTTAAAAATATGAATAGGCAAACAATGGTCACAAATTATCCTTAGCAGATAATGTTCAGGATAAGGCACAAGATACTTAATAAGTACAGTTAGAGTAAGAGGATCCCCAACTAAGCAGTGGGGCCTGTTGGAAACCAAAGGGACAATCTGTGCATGGAGCCAGAGGAAGAAGGTGAGGTCTTCAAGGAATACTTCCATTCTGTATTCACATAGGAGGAAGACATTGTAGCCAGGGATTTCAGTTGGGATAGTGAGGTTCTAGGACATATTAAGATCAATGAGAAGGAGGCATTAAATGTATTTACAGGCAAAAAGGTGGAGAAGTTTCCAGTAACAATAAAGTATACCTCAGGCTGTAATGGGAGGGAAGGGAGCAGATTGCTGGGGCGCTGGTGCATATATTTAACACTTTGCTGGCCACAGGTGAAGTGCTGAACGACTGGAGGATCGCTAATGGGGTTCCTTTGTTCAAGAGCAGCAGGGTTAGGCCAGGTAATTACAGAGCAGATAGTCTGACAGCAGGGGGAAGGAAACTTTTGGGAACAATTCTGAGGGACATGATGAATCAACATTCGAAAGTACAGGAACAGATTAGGGATTGTCTGTATGGATTTGGGAGAGGACTGTCCTCTGATATTGATGAGGCCAGTGCAGATGATATGGTTTACATGGAGTTTATTAAGGTCTTTGACAAGGTCCCACATGGAAGGCTGGTCCAAAAAGGAAGAGCCCATGGGATCCAAGGCAAGTTGGAAAATTGGTTCCACAATTGGTGGGGGATGTCTTTCACGATTGGAAGCCTTTTCCCAGCGGGTGTACATCTGTACAGGAACTGTTGCTGGCTATTATGTACATTAATATCACAGATGTGAAAGGAGGAGGAATCATTAGTAGGTTTGCAGATGACATGAAAGGTGAGAGTGTTGTCCACAGTGAGGGGGATAGTCTCAGGCTGTCGTCTGATATCGATCAGATGATAGACTGAGCAGAGTAATGGCAGATGATGTTTACTTCTGATCACTGTTGGAAGTTTAATGAGTGAACGATATCCATCATGAATTGTAGGTCGTCCTGGAATACTGAGGAACACATGGACCTTGGTGGACAAGTCCCTGAATGTCTGAATATCAGCACACGTAGACAGGGTGGGGAAGACACCTGAATTGCGAGCAGGAGGAGGATTTAACATTGTCTGACAGGGGTGTGGGACCCATAACATTCGAAAGGCCAGAAAGAAATTTGAGGCTGGTACAGATGTTCAAGAGAGCAATATAAATAGGCAAGGCAGGTAAGAACATAGCAGACAATGAGGGAAAACTGGTGAATTAAACTGCATTTATTTCAATGCAAAGGGCCGGACAGATAAGTCAGATGACCCAGAGCATGGATGGGAACATGGAACTGGGATGTTGTAGGTATTATAGAAACACAGCTGAGGGAGCGGCAGGCCCAGCAGCTCAATGTTCCAGGCGATAGATGTTACAGGAAGGATAGAACAGGTAGCAACACAGGAGAAGAGCTGGTGGTTTTGATTGGGGGAAAAATCCCAGCAGTACCTAGAGGGAGTATTCATGCAGGATCACCCAGTTAAGCGATATTTGTGGAAATGTGAAATAGGAATTAGTCATCAGTTTGCTCCGGTCGTACTACAGCAATAGGCAATGGGAGATGAATGAGCAAATGTGTCAGGCAATCTCAGATACCTGTTAGAATAATAGATTTGTAAGGGTAGGGGATCTTAACCTTTCCAAACTTGGACTGGGATTAGTACTGAGTTTAGCATTTGGATGGAAGGAATTTGTTAAGTGTGTTCCAAAACCTCCCAGTCATTATGTAAATGGCCCAACTGGAGAATGAGGTTAAACATGACCTCCCCTTGGGAAACAAGGTCAGGAACGGGACTGAGGTATGAGTGGGGGAGCCCTTTGGAAAGTCACCACAATTGTATTAGTTTGAAAATAGCGATGGAAAAAGACAGATCTGGTCCACACGTTCAAGTTATATAATGGAGCTAGATAGTATTAAACAGGAATTTTTAAAGTAGATATGGGGAGGATATTTGCAGGTAAAGGGAAGTCTGGCAAGTCGGAAAATCTAAAAACCAAGATAAAAGGAGCGTTCAGCCCCAGCATGTTCATATTAGTGTACAGCTTAATGCTGACAGAATTAGGTAACCTTGGCTGAATTTCGAGGCTCTGGTCAAGAAAAAAGGGGGCACAAGTCAGATATAACTGGCTGACTCAAGGGAATCCCGTCAGTAGCATCGGGGCTGTAGAAATACACTTTGGATGGAAATCAGGAATGCAAAAAGGGGACATGAGATAGCTTAGGCAGAGAAAGTTAAGGAAAATTGAAAGAGATTCTGCAACGGTATTAAGAGCAAATGAAGAGCATGGGACAAAACCGTTATCGTTAATGATCAATGAAGCCAATGATGTATGGAATTATAAGATTCTAAACAAATATTTCACTTTGGAACTTATTGTGGATAAAAACTGGGGAGCTCAGGGAACTAAAAAGTGTTTGGCCCGATTACTATTGGAATACTGTGAGTAATTCTGTTCTCAATGCCACAGGAAGGATGTTGTGGAACATGAAAGGGTTCAGCTAAAATGTTGCCACAGTCGGTAGGTTTGCGTGACAGGGAAATGCTGAATAAGGTGGGTCTGAATTCACTTGAATATGGAAAGCTGAGCAGTTAACTGATAAATGTGTTTAAAATCATGATGATCATCGATAAGGTCAACAGACAAGGTCTCTTCCCTAGGCTGGAGTTTTCCCAACCGACAGCTTCAAAATGCAAGAGGAACTTTTTAAAGGGACCTAAAGGACAATTGGTTCCTGCAGAGTGTATGGAATAAGCTGCCAGAGGAAATAGTGGAGGGTGATAGAAATACATTTAAAAGACATGTGGATGTGTATATGAATAGGAAGGGTTTAGAGGGATACTGGAAAAATTCTGGCAAATGTGACTAGATACATCATGCAGGAGTTAGTCCGAAGGATCTGTTTCTGTGCTATACATCTCAATGACTCAATGTCTTGAAATGATTCCACATTACACAAGAGGAGGTGTTGGAGGTTTTAAAACACAAAGGTAGATACATCCCAAGGACGTGATCAAATGTATCTCAGGACACTGTGGGAAGCTGGTGAAGAAATTGCAGGGCCCCGATCAGAGATATTAGTACTATAGAGAGCTGCATGTGATCGGCTGATACACTGGAGGGTGGCATTGTGGACTGTGAAGAAGGTTTTCTGCGATTACAAAGATATCCTGATGAAATGTAAATGGCTGAAAAACCGTAGATGGAGTTCAATCTGAATAAATGCGAGGTAATGCATTTGGTAAACAAACACGGGCAGGACTTATACAATTAATGGTAGGACCTTTGGTAGTGTGTTGTGGAACTCAGGGTTCAGGTACATAATTCTTTGAAGATTGCAAGACGAAGAGACAGGTTGGTAATAAAAAAAACTTGCTTGCCACACTTGATGTCATTGTTCAATCTTTTGGATATAGAAGTTGGGAAGTCGCATTGAGATTATATAGGGCATCGGTGAGTCCACTTCTGGAATACTGTGTCCTGTTTGGGTCACCCAGTTATAGGAAGGATATTATTAAGCTGCAGAGGATTCAGAGGAGATTTACTGGGATGTGGATGGGAATGGAAGGGTTCAGTTATAAAGAAAGGCCGGATAGGTTGGTTTTTTTTCATTGAAACCTGAATGTTGACAGATGACCTTATAGAGATTTATAAAAGAATGAGGGGGATAGATAGATTTAATGGGAGTTGTCTTTTCCCATGGACAGGGGAGTTTCAATACAAGGTACTACATTCTTAAGTTTAGAGGAGAGACATTTAAAAAAAAACTACATGGGGTCACATTTTTACACATAGGGTGGGATGCGTGTGGAATCAACTTCCCAAGGAAGGGGTAAATGTGGGGACAATTACAATGTTTAAAGACATTTGGATTAGTACAGGAATAGGAAAGGTTTGAAGGGACATGATCCAGGCGCAGGCAGGTGGTATGAGATCAGTTTTAGAATATTGTTATTGTTTACCGAACAGTGCGGTATGACTCTCTGACTATGATTATAATGTTGTTTCATTAATTAAGAAAGGCTGCAAGAGGAAGCCAGGGAACTACAGACTGATGATCAGACATCAGGGTGGGTCAGTTGTTGGAGGTCATTCTGAGAGGTAGGTCTTACATGCATTTGGAAAGATATGGACTGATTACGAACAGCCAGCATGGCTTTGTGCTTGGGAAAACATGTCCCACAAACTTGACTGGAGTTTGCTGAAGACGCGACCGAGAAGATAGATGAAGGCAGAGCAACAGACGTTGTTTCTGGGTCAGCAAACTCTTGGTCATGGTGTAGCATGATACATTGTTCAGTAAGTGTAGATCACAAGGGATAAGGGAGAGCTAGCCAACTGGATACACAATAGGATGACAGTGGGAGACAGAGGGTGGTGGTAGAGGGTTGTTGTTCAGACTGAAGGCCTCTGACCAGCGGTGTGCAGGAAGGATTGGTGCTGGGTCTACTGTTGTACATCATTTATATAAACGTTTCGAGCGAAAATATACGAGTCCCAGTTATTACGTTTGTTGATACCAAGATTAATGGAAGAGTGGGCATAGAATATAGTTATCGAAGGGCATGGTAATCAACTGGGCCAGTGGGTTAAGCAATGAAAGATAGAGTTGAATTCGGATATTGAATTTAGTTCGGACAAACCAGGGAGGACTAACACAGTTAATGGTAGGGCCCTGGCCAGTGTTGTCGAACAGAGAGAGATCAAGGGGTGCAGTTACTTTGTTCCTTGGAAGTGGCATCACAGGTGGACAGAGTGGGGAAAGCAGCATTTGGCACACTTGCCATCAGTGGCCAGAGCATTGAGTACATGAGTTGGAGATACTTGTAACATTGTAATCAATATTTCTCCTAGGCAGAGGAGGCCACGGAGTGACCTTATCAAGGTTTATGAAACAATGTAGAGCCTATGTAAGGGGAATTGCGAAAGGTAGGTAAGTCCAAAGCTGGAGGCATAAACGTGAGGTGACAGAGCAAGAATTAAACAGGGAGCTGAGGGGCAACATTTTCCACAGAGGATGGTGCATAGACAGAATTTCTTTAAATACACATCTTATGATACTTTGATTAAGTTTTTTAACATAAAATCTTGGTACTAATTTATTCTAGAGTAGTAAAGCTGTAAGACTGTGTGCCTTTTTCTGGTTATGTGGACTGTTAAGGTGCAGAGATGGCTATTCGTACAGTGATGTGCTCTTCCTGTTGGATGTCGGATGTTAAAGAAAGTTTCAATGATCCTAATTGTCTGCAGGAAGTGAGGATGCAAATCCTCTAGGATTTCATGGATCAGATGGAGTGATGTTTAAAGGTAATGAAGAATTTACAGGAGCCGGGGGGTGTGATAGGTGGCAGTTTCAGAAAGGTAGGAAAACTGCCAATCCAGTCAGGCAGATGTGTTTCCTCTTGGAAAGGGAGGAGTGGAGGGCAAGTAATGCAGGAGTCTCCTGAGGTTATTTCAATCTCAAACAAGTGTACTGTTCTGGAAATCGTCGGGGGTCACACTCTCAGGGAAATATCGCACTGACAGCCAAGTTACTCGTGTAATGGATCTAGTGTAATGTGAGGTATATCAGGTTCCACGCGATCGATGGTGATCGGGGGCTCTCTAGTCTGCAGCACAGACTGCAGTTTTTGCAGCTGACAGTGAGACATCAGAATGGGGTGGTGCATCCCTACTGTCTGGGTGAAGGATGGCTCCGAGGGTGCAGAATATTTTTAAAGGGGAGAATAAACAGTGGGAGGTCACTGTACATTGGTACCAATGGCATAAGAGAAAAGGATGAAGTCCTGATGACAGAATATAGCAAATTAGCCTGGAGGATAATAAATAGGTCCTTGTGGAGTGTAATATCTGGATTACTCCCGGTGTTACATGCTAGTGAGAGTAGGAATAGCAGGGTAGAGCAGATGAATGCGTGACCAAGGATCTGATACAGGGGAGAAGGATTCACATTTTTGGATCATTGGAATCTCTGCTGGAGTAGAATTGTCGTGCATAAGAAGGATGGATTACACCTGAATTGGAAGGTGTCTAATATCCAAGCAGGGAGATTTGCTAGTGCTACTCGGGAGGCATTAAACTCGTGAGGGAGTGGGGGTAAACTTAAAGAGATAGTGAGAAAGGAGGTAAGTCTGAGGCTGGTACAGTTGAGAAGTTAGACAGGCAAGGGCAAGGCACAGAATGAGGTAGGACTGACAAGGTACAATAGAAAATAGGTGCAGGAATAGGTCATTCTGCCCTTTGAGTCAGCACCACCATTCATTATGATCATAGCTGATCGTCCACAATCAGCATCCTGTTCCTGTCTTATCTCCGTAAGACGTGATTCCATTACCTTTAATAGCTCTAACCATCTCTTCCTTGAAAGTACCCAGAGACTTGGTCTCCATTGCCTCCTGGGGCAGTGCATTTCATGTGTCCACTACTCTCTGGCGAAGATGTTTCTCCTCAACTCTGTTCTAAATGGCCTCTCCCTTATTGTTAAACTGTGGCCTTTGGTTCTGGACTCACCCATCCGTGGAAACATGCTTCCTGACTGCAGAGTGTCCAATCCTTTAATAATCTTGTAGGTCTCAATCAGATCCCATCTCATTCTTCTAATCTCAAGTGTATACAAGCTCAGTCGCTCCAATCTTTCAACATATGATCATTCCACCGTTCCGGGAATTGACCTCGTGAACCTACCCAACACTCCCTCAGTAGCCACAATGCTCTTTCTCAAATGTGGAGACCAAAACTGCACACAATACTCCAGGTGCGGCCTTACCAGGGCATTGAACAGCTGCAGAAGGACCTATTTGCTCCTATACTCAATTCCTCTTATAATGAGGGCCAGCAAGCAGTGAGCTTTCTTCACTACCTGCTGTACCTGCATGCTTGTTTTCGTTGACTAATGAACAAGAATACCTAGATCTCATTGAACTTCCCCTTTACCAAACTTGACTCCTTTTAGATAGTAGAGGTAAAAACAATGGTTGCAGATGCTGGAAACCAGATTCTGGATTAGTGGTGCTGGCAGAGTACAGCAGTTCAGGCAGCATCCTGATGAAGGGCTTTTGCCCCAAACGTCGATTTCACTGGTCCTTCGATGCTGCCTGAACCGCTGTGCTTTGCCGGCACCACTAATCCAGAATCCTTTTAGATAGTAATCTGCCTTCCTGTTCTTGCCTTCAAAGTGGATAACCACACATTTATCCACATTAAACTGCATCTGCTATTCATACGTTCACTCACCTAGCCTGTCCAAGTTAACCTGTATTCTCGTAACATCCTCCTCACATTTCACCCTGCCACACAGCCTTGTGTCATCAGCAAATTTGCTAATATTACATTTAATATGTTCATCTATATTATTAATGTATATTGTAAACAGCTGCTGTCGCAGCACCAAAACCTTGTGGTACCCCATTAGTCACTACCTGCCATTCCGAAAGTAGCGTTTATCATTACTCTTTGCTTCCTGTCAGCCAGCCAATTTTCAATCCAAGTCAGTATATTCCCCTTTGTAAATCCATGCTGACTCTGACGAATCCTATTACTGCTATCCAAATGAGCAGTAATTTCATCTTTTGTAATTGACTCCAGCATCTTTCTCACCACTGACATCAGGCTAACCGGTCTATAATTCCTTGCTTTCTCTCTCCCACATTTCTTGAAAGGTCGGACAACATTTGCCATCCTCCAATCTGACTCTACATCTCCTGATTATGTGTCTCCCCCTTTGCAAGGGGCTGAACGTCATCCCTCACCAACAGGGCCATCCCACCATCTCTGCCCATCAGTCTGTCCTTTTGATAGCACTGCACTACCTTTATTTCAATGCAAGAGGTTTTACAGGGAAAGCAGATGAGCTTAAGATATGGTTTTGAACATGGTACTCGGATATAGTGGGTATGACAGAAACGTGGCTTACGTTGGAAAGGACAGGTAGCTTAATGTTCCAGAGACTAGATGTAAGAGGAAGGATAGAAAGGGGAATAAGAGAGAAGGTAGAATGGTGTTTTTGTTTAGGGATAACATCATTGTTGTGCTTAGGAAGGGTATTCATGGCGGTTCGCCTGTTGAAATTACTTGGGTGGAACTGGGAAATAAGAACAAGATGATCACTTATTGAGGTTGTCTGTGTGGGTTTCGTCCGGGTGCTCTGGTTTCCCCCCACAATCCAAAGTTGTGCACGTTGGGTGGATAATCCAGGCTGAATTGCCCATATTGTTCAGGGATGTGCAGGTTGGGTGGATTGGCCATGTGAAATTGCCTACATTGTTCAGGGATGTGCAGGCTAGGTGGGTTGGCCATGGGAAATGCAGCGTTACGGGGGTAATATAGGAGGCTCTGAGGGTCAGTGTGGATGTGATGGACCGAATGGCCTGCTTCCACACTTGGGATTCTCTGACAATAATGCTACTAGTTTAAAAATACTTGCAGAAAATAATAGACCAGATCTAAAAGTTGGTGTTCAAAATTGGACAATGGCGAATTTTGACGGTACAAGGCGTGAACTTTCAATATTTCCTTGCAATCCCCCGGTAAAGGGACGGCTGGAAAGTGGGAACATATGAACAGAAGCAATAGGAGCAGGAGTAGGCCATCTGGCCCCTCAAGCCTGCACTGTCATTCAATAAGACCAGGGCTGATCTTTTCATGGCCTCAGCTCCACTTTCCTGCTCTCTCACCATAACCATTAATTCATTTCTTGTTTGCAAATCTACATTTTGCCTTAAAGACATCCAAGTTGATCACGTCAACTGCTACACTCAGCAGGGAATTCCACAGATTCATAACCCTTTAGCTGAAGAAGTTCCTCCTCAGCTCTGTCCTAAATCAGATACCCCCTTACTTTGACGCTATGCTCTCCAAGTTGACCTGCCTCCCCGATGGAAATAACCTCCCTGTTTCTATCTTATCTATTCTCTTCTGAATTTTATTTTTTCCAATACAACCTCCCATTTTTCTAAATTCCAACAAGTATAGTCCCAGTCTATTCAGCCTCTCCACATACACTAACCCTCTCAACTCCAGACTCAAACTCGTGACCCTCCTCTGCACCCCCTCCAGTGTCAGTGCATTCTTGCTGAAGTAAGGAGATCAAACCTGTACACAGTTGTCCAGGTGTGGCCTCACCAGCACCCTGTACAGCTGCAGCATTGCCAACCCATAGCAAGGAAGGACAATAGACCCTTCACCATCTCTTTTAGTCCCCTGCCATGCATTCCATCATGGCCAGGAGACCCATGTACTTTTGGGCAGTTACCTTTCCCAACACTACCTCTTTACTGAGAATGACTGTTCCCATGTCCTCATCTTCCATTGTCTCCATAGACCTGTGAAAATGAGACAACAAGAGTACATAGACAGTATGTTCCTGTTCAGACCAAGTCTTGTAGGTGTAGAGAATGCCGTGTGTCTAGAGAAATTGAGGATCTGGTCAACAAGATGAAGGAGGGATATGGCAGGTACAGACTGCTGGGTTTGAGTGAATCCCTCGGAGCATCGAGGCAGTACGAGTACTTGAGGGAAAACAGGAGGGCAAAAAGGATAAATACCTTTGGGGGAAAAAGAGGTTTAAAGACAATCCAAATCGATTCTACAAAACAATAAGGACAAAAGAGTAACCAGGCAGAGAATAGGGACCCTCAAAGACCACCAAGGCTGTCTGTGGAACCACACAAGGTGGGAGAGATACTATCCGAGGATTTCATGTCAGCTTTTACTGAAAGAGGATATGAAAGCTAGAAACTTTGGAGAAATAAATAGTGATAACTTGACAACTATCCATATTACAGAGGAGGTTGTCCTGGATGTCTTATATGTAAAGCTGAGTAAATCTGTGGGACTGATCAGGTGTATCCCAAATCTTTGTGGGAAGTTAGGGAAGTGATTGCCAGGCCCCTTGCTGAGATATTTCTATCACCGATAGCCATAGGTGAGGTGCTGCAAGACAGGTGCTATTATTTGAGAAAGGTGATGAGGAAAGGCCAGGGAACAATACACTGGTGAGTCTGAAATTAGTGGCATACAAGGTGTTGGAAGGAATTCTGAAGGACAGGTTTATATGTAATTGCAAAGGCAAGAAGTGATTCTGGATAGTAACCATGGCTTTGTACATAAATCACTGACTTGAACTTCAGAAAGACATTCAAACAGGTTCCAAATAACTGACTGGTTAGCAAGTTAGGCACTAAGGGATGCCGAGAGAACCAGCTATTTGGATGCAAATTGGCTGGAAAGTTGGAGACGGAGGGTAGTGCTTTTCAGACTGGCGGCCTGTGATCAGCAATTTGGTGTAAGGATCGGTGCTGGGTCCACTGCTTTTCATCATTCATATCAATGATTTCTATGTGAATATATGACGTAAAATTAGTAGGTTTACAGTAGACATCAAAATTGGAGGTTCACCGGACAGCGAAGTAGGTTACCTCAGAATACAATGGGACTTCAATCAAATGGGCTGAGGATTGTCAGATCGAGTTTATTTCAGATAAATGTGAAGTGCTCCATTTTGGAAAAGCAAATCAGGGCATGACGAATACACTTAATGGGAAGGTCCTGGGGAGTGTTGCTGAACAAACAGAAGTTGGAGTGCAGGTTCATAGTTCCTTGAAAGTGGAGTCATACGCAGGGTAGTGAAGAAGGTGTTTGGTGTACTTGCCTTTACTAGTCAGTGCATTGAGTATGTACTTCATTTTGCGGCTGCACCTCATATTGATTCAGCCATTTCTGGAATTCCACTTTCAGTCCTGGTCTCCCCGCTATCAGAATGATATTGTAAAACTTGAACTGATTCGGAAAAGATCCGCAAAGATGTTGCCAGATTGAGGGTTTGAGCTATAAAGGGAGATGGTGAACAGGCTGGGGCTGTTTTCCCTGGAGCATCGGATACAGTTGTGAGGGGCATGGATAGGGTGAAATCCCAGGGTCTTATTCCCAGGATATGTGAGTCCAAAGCTTGGGGGCACAGGTTTCAGGTGTGAGGGAATATATTTAAAAGGGAACTAAGGGACTGTGTTTCCAGCTGAACATGGTACGTGTATGGAATGAGCTGCCAGAGGAAGTGTGGTTGCTGGTACAATTACCCAATTATGCCTTTGAGATGTTGTATGTGATTAGCAAAAGTTTAGAAGGATATCAGCCAAGAGCTGGCATATGGGATGAGATTAATTTAGGATATCTGGTCGGCATGGACAAGTTGGATCGAAGGGTCTGTTTCTCTGCTGTACATCTTTATGGCACTAGTAAAATTAAAATGGGTTTCTCTTTTATGGAGAGTTAGCAGAAGATCAGATAATTCTCCTTGGAGCTGAGAAAGTTAGGCAGTGATTTCGACCAGGAACAGATTTGTTTCCAGGACATTTAATTTACAGAGAGACAGAGAGAGAAATTATTAACGTCACAATTTGTACTAACTACCTTCAGGTAACTGGCAAATAATGCAGGTTAAAAATGTGAAGATTATTTTCCTCACTAAGTTCTGACCATCTGGAACAGTTTGACCGATAGGTGAATGCAGATTCAGTAGTTATTATCAAAACAAATTTGGAAATTTGCATTTTTAAGTAAGGATTTGTAGGGCTACAGACAAATGGGAGGTGAGCTGGGATAGACTGGCACCATTTCCAGAAGGGGAGATTACAACCCTATTGGACGGAAGACCCCCAAACCCCTGTGCTGTGTGTTACTGCCCCATTCACTGTGAATGATGAAGGTCATCCCAGGGCAGAGTCATAGAAATATACAGCATGGAATTAGACACTTTGGTCGAACTGGTCATGCCGACCAGATATCCCAACCTAATCTAGTCCCGTTTCCAACACTTGGCAGATATCCCTCTACAGTAAAAGATGAGGTCTGCAGATGCTGGAGATCACAGCTGAGATCAGGAATGTGATGAAGGGCTTATGCTCGAAACGTCGAATTCTCTATTCCTGAGATGCTGCCTGGCCTGCTGTGCTTTGACCAGCAACACATTTTCAGCTGAGATATCCCTCTACACCCTTCCTATTCATATACCCATTCAGATGCCAAATGGTGTTATTGTACCAGCCTCCACTACTTCCCTGAACAGAAGATTCCATACATGCACCAATCTCAGTGTGAAAAAAGTTGCCTCTTGTCTCCCTTTTAACTATTTTCTCTATTACCTTAAACCTACACCCTCTCGTTCTAGATTCCCCCACGCCAGGAAAAAGATTATGTCTATTTTTCCCATCCATACTCCTCATGATTTTATAAAGCTCTGTGATGTCAACCCTCAGCATCCGATGCTCTTGGGAGGAGCCCACTCATGTAAAATGTCACACTCACGCCTAGCTGATTGACAGCAGCTTCAGACCAATAGGAGAGTTGGCGTGATCCTCCAGCCAATGGGAGTGAATTGGGGTGGGTCCAGCTGGCCAACACGTGGTCAAGGGCTGTGCAGGCGCAGTGTCACGATGAAGGGGGACCTAGTGAGTGTGAAGGGAGTGGGAGAGACTGCAATGTCTGGGGAAGAAATGAAGCTATTGTGGACTGGGAGAGTTTATAAACACATGGTTTTAAGCTGCTAGACCTGAATTAGAAATTCCTGGTAAATTAGATCCAAAAGAACTGTGGATGCTGTAAATCTCACACAATAACCAAAAGGTACTGGAAAAGCTCAGCAGGTCTGGCAGCATCTGTGAAGAGAAATCAGAGTTAACATTTTGGATCTGCTGACCCTTCCTCAGAACTGATGATACTGAAAAGAAATCTCGGTTGAGATGCAGAAGATAGGGGTTAAGGAGTAAATGATAGGTGGTGATGGAGTCCAAAGAGATGGGAGCAGTTGGACAGAGGAGTGGATAATGATCTGGCTGGGGGAGGGTAAATAGCTGTTTATGGGGCCTGTTAGTGGCTAACCATAAGTAATGTGTAATGGTGGGCTATGTAATAACAAGGCCTGGCACGTGGGTTAAGAGGCTAGGGCTCTAGGACATTGGAGAGTTCAGGACCTAAAATTATTGAATTTGGTACTGGCGATAGAGGTGTGCAGGGTCCCCAAGTAGAAGATGAGGTGTTGTTCTTCCAGCTTGCGTTAATGTGTGGCACTGGAGAAGCACAGCAGTTCAGGCAGCATCTCGGGAGCAAGAGAATCGATGTTTTGTGCATATTCCTTTCATCAGGAATGCCGGGATTGGAGGGGGAGGGGGAGCAGTAAGAGGGCTGAGAGATAAATAAGAGGGATATGTGGTGTTGGTGGGAAAGGAGCTAGGAAGGCAATAGGTAGATATAGGTGGAGGGTAATGGAGAGATGGTGGAGTGGATAATTGGAAAAGAAGATAGACAGGTGGGACAGTTCAAGAGGGTGGTGCCGAGTTGGAGGGTTGGATATGGGATAAGGTAGGGGAGGGGAGATGAGGACACCTTGATTCTGTGGTTAAAGGATCCCAATGTGGAAGATGAGGTTTTCTTCCTCCAGGCGTCGGGTGACTGGGATTTTGTGATGGAGGTAGACCAGGACTTGCATGTCCTTGGTGGAGTGGGTGGGGAAGTTGAAATGGTCGGCCACAGGATGGTGGGGTTGGTTGGTGCATGTGTCCCAGAAATGTTCCCTGAAACATTCCGCAAGTTGGTGTCCGGACTCCCCAGTGGAGAGGAGACCACATCGAAAGCAAAGGCCATAATAGGTGAGGTGTTTGGATGTGCGGGAAAATCTCTGCTGGATGTGGAAGAGTCCTTTGGAGGTGAAAGGGGAGGTGTGGGCACAGGTTTTACGCCTCTTTCATTGACAAGTGAAGGTGCTGTGAGTGGAGGGTGGGTTAGTGGGGAGCATGGATCTGAGTAGGAATTCACAGGGAATGGTCTCTGCAGAATGCTGAAAAGAATGGAGAGGGAAATATACCTCTGGTGGGATCTGATTGTAGGTGTTGGAAATGGCACAGGAGGCTGCATTGTATCTGGGTGGAAGGTGAGGACGGGGTTGGCGGGGTGGTTCTATCCTTGTTGCAGTTGGAGAGGTGTGGTTCAATGGTAGAGGTGTGGGAAGTGGTGGAGATACACTGGAGAGTGCTGTTGACCATGTGGGAGGGGTAATTGCAGTCCTTGAAATACGGGGCGTTTTGGTATGTTATGGAGTGTTCTGCCAGCTTGCATCAAGCTTCACTGGAACACTGCAGTAAGCATGAGACAGAGATGTTGGCCAGGGAACTGACTCGTGTGCTAAAGTGACAGACAACTGAAAGCTCAGGATCTGTTTTTCAGCAGAACGTAGATCATCAGCTGTCATTTCCAGCACCTGCACTGGGATGCTACCAGAAACAGGTTCCTGTCCCCTCCATTAAAAGCTATTCACCCTCCAAGCCAGATTGTTATCCACTCTTTTGTCTTTCCAAATGTTACTGTTTCTTTTGGGCTCTGTCCCCACCTATTATTTACGCTTTAACCCCTATCTCCTGCAGGTTAGGTGAAATGGCCAAGCTAAATTTCCCGTAGTGTTCAGGGATGTATAGGTTAGGTGCATTAGTCAGGACAAATGTAGAATAATAGAGTCGGGGAAAGGGTTTTGTTGAAAAACTCTTCAGAGAGTGGGTGTGGACTTGTTGGGCTGAATGGCCTGTTTCCACACTGTTGGGATTCTAATTTTCCCAGCTGCTGTCGGTTCTGAGGCAGAGTCACTGGACACAGAACGACCCTTGGTGTGTGCAGGAGGAGGAAACAGGAAAGAGGAGTTGGATCCAGTTTAGACTGGGAGGGTTTAATTACACTCTGTACAGGTAGTTAGGCCTGAATTAGAAACTCTTGGTCCCACGCTTACAGCAAATGGGAAAATGGCTGTGGCCCTCAGTCAGTGATAGATCCTGGGTTGTGGCCACCATCTGTATTTGGAGCAAGGTACAGCGAGACACATGGGCATATCCTCTTCCTGGGTGGGGTCAGGGTGATTTGAAGAGGAGCATTTATACACCAAACACACACCAAGAGAAAAAATGTCTTTACTGTTCAGCCTGCACTGACTGTGAGTTTTATTTAGTGAATTCATTTTATAGGATTTTAATTGAGAATAACTGAGACAGAGATCTCAAAATCAACTTCCTATCGTCAGCATGGTCATCAGGATCTGAATACAATTGACATTTAACTGTGAAAGGAGAAAGGTGTGTCTATTCTGTCTGTGGGAAAGTACCTATTTTTTATTTTCAAGCAAAAAGCAGAAAGATATTCACATTTATGGTTGGATCACTCTTGGGGTTTGTGCTCAAATCTGGGCGCTGCAGCTCTGGAAGGTGTTATTGGCCTGAGAGGGAGCACAGATTTATCCAAATTACACCTCATCTCTTCATATGAACAGTTAGATTTAGACCCAATCATCCACTTCATGATGTTAACCTGTAATCCCCTCATTTTCAATTCCCTGCAAACTTCTCATTAAAATTCCCTATGGACTCAAATTCCAGCGTCATTTCGGGTGGAATGTCCCAGATTCTGACAACTGTCTGTTCATTCAGAAACTGCGGAAGTCCTTGTTCACTGGAGTTACAAAGGGCTGAATTGAAAAATGATGTGCTGTTCCTGAGGTCCCATTGCGATGCATTGGAACAGGACAGGAGGCTGAAGGCAGTGTCGTTGCGAGCAGACAATGAAAATAACAGGGCTGCACTGTGGGTGCTGTTTGGCTCAATGAGTGTGCTTTGGAGTTGGGTGCAACCAGAGCGAGGGGAGACTGTGAGAAGATGAACCACAGCTTCAATTTTAGTTCAGGCAATTCAGCAATTCACATGGTCCCAAGGGGAACAGCCAAGTTGTAAGCGATACCTGCTGAGTTTTTTTTAAACAGTTTTTAAAGTATAAAATGTCAGCTTAATTAAAGATCGGGGCTTTTGATTATAATGGAAATGCTTGACGTGAAGGAAGGTTGCTACTCATTTAAATTCTCCTAACGGGAGTAACTAACTGAAACTAGAGAGACGTTGTGACAGGAGACCTCAGACCAGTGGTGTGCTCCTATTGCACAATGTCGGAAATAAGGGACACTTCCAGTGTCCGTGACGGCGATGTGTGCAGGAAGTGTGTCCATCTGCAGCTACTGGGAAACTGCTTTTCAGGTCTGGAGCTGAGAGTGGACTCACAGTGGAGCAATACTGAGAATGTTATGGACAGCACCTTTAGTGAGTTAGTCACACTGCAGGTAAGGGTTACACAGGCAGAAAGGGAATGGGTGACCAGCAGATCAAGTAAAAGGCTCAGGAAGGAATGCAGGACTCTCCAGTGATCCTTCCGCTTCTCAAACAGATATAGTGCACCGCTTGGGATTCTATAAGGTTGGGCGGGTGAGAACAGTTGGGGTAGACTCTCAGGAAATCACCAACAGCCAGGTTAATGACACCACAGATAGCTCCGCTGTACAGAACGGGTGGAAGGAGAATGGCAGAGCTATAGTGACAGGGGATCCAGTCGTCAGAGTCAGAGACAGGCGCGTCTGTGGCCACAGACATGAATCCAGGACAGTGGAATTGAACCCAGGTCCATTTATTGATAAGTGTACAGACCAATAAAGGTCAGCATCCCAAATGCTACCTTCAGCACTTGATCACTCTGAAACTCTACTTTCCAGGGTTAGTGCATTTGTTCTGAGCCCTTCAGAGGGATTGAAGGGGATGGGGAGAAAACTGGAACAGGGTTGTGTTGTAGATCTACAAAATAACCGTCACGGTCCGCTCTCGGTCTCCCGCCTCTCTCTTCCACCTCCCATCGTACCTCCTCCCCACCACAGGGAAAAGACCTTGTATATTTACCCTATCCATGCCCCTACTGATTTTATAAACCGCTCTAAGGTCACCCATCAGCATCTGACGCTCAAGGGAAAATAGTGTATTCATTCTCTCCTTGTAGTTCAAATCCTCCAACACTGGCAACATGCTTGTAATACTTTTCTGACCCCTTTCAAGTTTCACAATATTGTTTTGATAGGAAGGAGTCCAGAATTGCATGCAATATTCCAATCGTGACCTAACCAATGTCCTGTACAACCGCAATATGACCTCCCAACTCCTATACTCAGTGCTCTGACCAAATAAGGAAAGCATACTAAACACCTCCTTCACGATCCGATCTATCTGCGATTCTGCTTCAAGGAGCTATGAACCTGCACTCCAAGATCTCTTTGTTCAGCAGCACTCTCGAGGACCTTATCATTAAGTGTATCCATCCTGCTAATATTTGCTTTTCGAAAATGCAACACCTCGCCTTTATCTAAATTAAACTCCATCTGCCAGTCCTCAGCACATTCAACCATCTGATCCATATCCCGTTGTAATCTGAGGTAATCCTCTTCACTGTCCACCACACCTCCAATTTTAGTGTTATCTTACTAACATTACTTCCTATGTTCACATCCAAATCATTTATATAAATTATGAAAATTAGTGGATCCAGCACCAATCCTTTGTGATACCCCACTGGTCACAGGTCTCCAATTTGACAAGCAACCTTCCACCACCACCACCCTCTGCCTTCTACCTTTGAGCCAGTTTTGTATCCAAATGGTTAGTTATCTCTGTATTCCTTGAGATCTAACCTTGCTAACCAGTCTTCCATGGGGAACCTTGGTGTACGCCTTACTGAAGACCAGATAGATTATTTCCACTGCTTTACCCTCATCAATCCTCTTTGTTGTTTCTTCAGAAAAAAATCACAGGTTCATGACACGTGATTTCTCACAAAGCCGTTAATAGTGACCAGGACTTAACTCTGTACATTGGGGTCTGCATCACCCAGTTATGGGTGTTAATATTCAGGACAAAGTTCAAGTGCATCAGGTTTGTGTTAGTGACTGTGTATTGAGTCTTTCTAATAACATTAACGCAGGTGAGTTCCTTTGGAAAGGCAGTCCCTATATCCCTAAAACCGCTTCCCACAGCAGACAGTAAGTGGGAGGAGCTCATGGAGTTTTCATTTGAGGAAGAGTGAGAAAGTCGTGCCTCCTTTCCACTAGCCCACCAATAAATGATGGTAGCGTCCTTACCTCTGGACCAGGAGTTGAGTAACAGCATCTTTGAAGAGGCTGATTAGAAAACATGCCCAAGCCTCCAGGCCATACTGTCTCCCAGCTGTCCCTGCCTAAGCCTCCAAACAGAACCTTCCTATAGTTTCTCTCCTGTCAGACTCTCTCATTGCTCACTTTGTGCAGGATCCCCTCCTGCAGCTGCACTGATCCTGTCCCTCACTGACCTGTCCATCCCCCAGTGTCCTCCACATTCATTCGTTTTTTACAATCCCATTATCCCAGTCCTCCAGCCCTGCCCCTTCCACCCATTTGGGCAGCGGCTGCTGTCAATCACAAAGGCTCCTGTGTGAATTGGAGCATGATCTGTAGGAGGGCAGACCAGTGCACGGGCGCAGTGCTGGGCAATTGTTGGCGTATGTGCAGAGTGTGTCAGTGCCAGGGAGAGAGGCTGTAGGTGTGTGGGATTAATCTGTCATTGGCAGCTCCCTTCCTTCCTCTCTCTGGGAACAGGACCCCACGGAATGGCCCCTGCCCTGGTATCGTGACAAGTAGTCAGGATTTTTCAGAAAGTTATCAGAACTCGGGTGAAGATTCAAAAATGTTATGGAAAGAGCATTCATTTTCGTTCATTTTCTTTCAACCAGATATGATTTGGCCAGTGTATGCAGGATGGTTCTCATCAGAGGATCGGAGTCGGGTAAATAAATAAGAGGTTCCAGATTGGGGAAAAACATCAGTGCGGGTCTGACTCGGAAGGAAACCCTGGGAGTTGTGGGGAGGATTCACCAACACCAAGGTGGCTCCGAGTCAGATTCATTGATTTGATTAGATTAGATTTCCTACAATGTGGAAACAGGCCCTTCGACCCAACCAGTCCACTTCGACCCACATCGTATTCTAGCTTGAACTGTCTCTAATGCTTACTGTTTCTGATTACTGTATCTCCTTCCAGCATTATACTTTCCTCCCTGATCATGAGGATAACTCCACTCCTCACCCCCCACTAATCTAGTTTAAACTTTCCCTTGTAGCACGAGCAAAATTGGCTGCCAAGCTTTTGGTCCCCCCTCCATTGCATGTGCGACCTGTTCCTCTTGAACAGGTCAACTCTGTCACAGAAAAGATCACAATGATCTAAAAGTCTGAATCCCTCCTCACTGCATCAATTCTTTCGTCACATATTTATCTGCCACATCCTCCTATTCTTACCTTCACTAGCTCATGACACAGGAATTAATCAGGAGATTACTACTGTCGAGGTCCTGGTTTTTAACTTTTCTCCAATTTCTCTGTAATCTCTCTGTAGGACCTCATTCCTAAATCTACCTGTGTCATTTGTGCCAACGTGCACAATGACTTCTGACTGATCACCCTCCCCCTTGAGAATGCTCTGCAGCCACTCAGAGACATCCTGTTCCCTGGCACCTGAGAGGCAACACACCATCCTGGTTTCCCGTTTGATGCCACAGAATCTCCGATCTGTCCCTCTAACAATCGAATCCCCTATCTCTAAGACCCTGTGTATCTTTATCCTTTCCTCCTGCTCCCCAGAGCCAGTCGTAGTGTAACCAACCTGGCTTTCCCCTGAATGGTCATTTCCTGACACCCATCGCCCATCCCCCAAACACACAAAAATCAGTATCCAAAATGGAATACTTGTTTTTGAGAGGAATGGTCACAGCGGATTCCTGCACTCCCTGCCTACTCCCTTTGCCATTACTGCTGGTCGCTCAGCTACTGTCTGCCTGGAACACGACAGGAAGCAAGGAACGCCTGTTGGGTGAAATTCCGTTTATTTAAATCGAATAGGGCTGACAGGTAAGGATGATGAACTCAGGTAGTGGATCTTTACATGGGACTGGGATATTATAGCCTTCACTGAAACTTGTCTGAGGGAGGGACTTATGTGTGAACACCTCACTAAAGCTCTTATCTGTGAAGTGCTCCGTTTCTGGGTGATCCAAAGAGCAGCCAGCTCCAGCTCCCGAACACCATCTCCCAAGGAACTGCAGCTAATTGCACTGCCCACACGTGTAGTCATCAGGGACGGTGGAAATCTCCCTGAGCTCCGACATCCTGCAGGAGGAACGTACAACTGCCCTAACTGCCATCTCAACAGCTGTCAGACGAGCGTTAAAAGGACTTTCCCTGAGCTTACCTGTACTTTTTGGTGAGCTGCTGCTCACCGAAACCTCTCGAACCAAAACATTACTACCTACTCTGCTACTAACAGCACGTCAATCGACCACTCCACATTTTGTTTTGGTTAGGGAAAGAGGGAGACACTAGACTGATTTAGCATTTTGGCCTTATGCACTCCTTAACAGTAGGCCCATGCTTAGACTTGGAGGGTGTCTTGCTGAGGTCTTCCTTCTAGAAGTGGTGACTGCGCTGATGCAGATATTCACCCCGACAGTAAATTTGTGTTGTCGTAGTCCTTTGGTCTTTTCTGTCTATTAGTACTGCATTTATGAATTCCTTGAATCCATTGATTGCATTCCAAACTGTGTCTCATTCCGGAGGGAGAGAGGTTGATGATCCAGTGAATACAAACTATGACAAAAAGTTTACCATTAGACAAATGAGCGACAGTATACCCATCCGTTCGCTGAGTCTGTTTTCCTTTCAATTAACGTATATTTATTCTGATAAACTTCATTTCCATTTTCCTGCGTTTAACTCATAACCCTTGTTTAAAAATCTGTCCATCTCAACATTGAATATATTTAGTGATACAGCCTCAAAAAGCTTCACGATTTTCTACAATTGTTTCCATCCCACTGGTGTGAGCATTGGTAGTCTTTAATTCCATGTCATTTTTTTTCCAGCCCCCTGTGTGGCAGATAAACCTACATTAGATGTTGTCCTCTTGGATCACACCACCTCTGTTGCCAGAGGAAAACAAAAAAGAACACAAACTTGAAGAGCCTGCAAACTCTTCCCTCGTCTTCCACATCAGTCTAAGATACAGTTTATCCAGATCGAGGGATTTATCCACTTTTTTATCCAGCATCAACCTACAGTTCTTCCTCAGCTTCTGTATCAATTTACACAGTGTCAGGAACAGACAGTGAATCCAGGAACTGCTTCTCCAAAGTGAAGACCAATAGGTAGTAAGTGTTTGACATATTATCTGGCTCTATGCACAGATTGCCTCCTCGGTCCCTAATACTCTCTATTCTTTCTCTTGTTACCCTCGTGTCCTTATTAAACCGATAAAATGTCTTTGGAGTCTTGAAGATGCCGCCCAGTAATGTTTTTATCTCCCCTTCCCACCCCACCCCCGCTTCTTGCTCTTCTACTTACTTTCTTGTGTTTTGCTCTACATGCTCTCTACTCTTCTGGGAGCTCCATTGACCTGCTCACTTCATTTCTCCTTTAAACTTCTCTTTCATTTTTTAATTCCATTCAGATTGTTTGTAGACATCTAAGCTTCACTGGGTTTGTTTTGCCAAATTTCGTCTTCGGTGTAACATGTTGCGGTGACACTCTCATCAATTCCGTTGTGAGCGTGTGACAGTCCCCCCCACCCCCACCCCCACGCTGCTCCGCTGCAGTTTCACCCAGAAGTAACTGCACTGTTGTCAGATGCTTGTCTTTGTTTTGATAAATTCTGCCACATCCAAATTATTCTTCTTTTTCAAACCTTTATCTTTTGGTCTTTTCCTTAACAAGCTAAAGTACATGAGTCACGCTCACTGGTCCGACAATGTTCTCCCAAACCTGCCTGCAACGTCTGGCTGGCTTCGTTCCCCACAGTGAGGCCCGGCACAACATTGCCAATTGACGTATCTGCTACATGTTGATATTAGAGGCGCTCTGGAATAAATGTCAAGACATCTGTCCCCTCTTTTTACAAATTATCACTGCCGAATGAATGGTTGGAATTGAAATGCCTGAATACAGTGATCCTACTTTCTATAAACACACCTCAGTGAATTGATTATATATCTGCTCCTGTATTCTCTTTTATCTGGGGGTATACAAGATATTTGCAGCAGTGTATCTGTCACTGTTTTGATCCTAACCTCAACCCCCAACGCGTCATTTGAATACTCTTCCAAGATATCATTCGTCCTTACTGCACTCATTGACTCCATAACTAATAATGCAATACCACCTTCTCTTTTACCCCTCTCCTGTGTTGCCGATAGTTCTTATACCATGGAATACTGAGTTGTCAGCCCTAACCTCCGTCAAACACATCTATGTGTTGGCAAAAAATGTCCACTTCTCGTTCCCTTTTCACATCTGTCGGTCCAATAACATTTTCATCATTACGGTAAAGTACATCCAGCCTGGAATATAACACCTGGAATACACAGTACCTCAGAGTTGTTCAGTCATGTATTGTTTGTTATCAAACTGCCTTTCCATAAACGAAAACTGTAACTCTGGGACTGAATGAATAATTGTTGAGTTGTAATTTCTGTTTTAATTATTGTGTTCATTAAATGCAACATTCGAGAACTGAACGTTAGCTCCAAATACAATGAATTCCTTCTGATTAATTTCCTGCTCAGCGTGCAGAGGGGTCAGGCCTCAGTAATGGAGAAAGTGAGGACTGGAGATGCTGGAGATCAGAGTCGAAAAATGTGGCACTGATAAAGCACAACGGGTAAGGCAGCATCCGCGGTGTGGGAGAGTGAAAGCTTTGGGGGTAAGCCCTTCATCAGGAAGATGTTGGTGTGTTCACATTTTTTTTCATTCCATGATTCACAGGCTATTTGGAATATATTTGCTCAGGAAGGCACCACTGTATATAGCCCTGAAATTAAAAAATAACTGTCAATCTGTTGGTTGGACAGGGAGTAGACAAAGTGAGGTGAAGTACAGACTGATTGAAGTACAAACATAAGGATAGATAAGTCCTCTGGACCAGACAGGAAGCACCTGAGGTTACCAGAGGAAGTGAGGGAAGAGATTGCTGCACCTTTGGCGATGATCTTTGCGTCCCAACTGTCCACTGAAGTTTTGTTTGATGATTGAAGGGTGGCAAAAGTCATTCCCTTGTTCAGGAAAAGCAATAGGGATAATCTTGCGAAATACAAGTCAGTCCATCTTACTTCAATCTTGGGCAAAGTATTGGAAACGATTCGGAGAGTCAGAACTTATGATTACTTGAAAAATCATAGTTTGATTAGAGATAGTCAGCATGGCTTTTTTGAGGCGCAAGTCACGCCTCACACAACTTAGTGAATTATTTCAGGATGAGATCAAACACATTGATGAAGGTAGAGCAATGGCTGTGATGTACATGGATTTTAGCAAGGTGGTTGTTAAGTTACCCTAACATCGGCTCATTCAGAAGGTAAGTAGGCGTCGGATCCAGGGAAACAAGGAAGTCTGTCTGTGTGAATACAGAATTGCCTGGCCCATAGAAGACTGAGGGTGGAATAACATGGAATGTATTCAGCTTGGAGCACGGTGACCAGTGGCGTTCTGCAGTAATCGGTTCTGGGACTGCTGTTCTTTGTGATTTTTATAAATGACTGAGATGATAAAGTGAAAGAGTTCTTTAGTAAGTTTAACTATGTAATAAAGATTGTTGGAGTTATGGTTAGTGTGGAGGGCAGTTGTAGGTTGTAATTGGGCATTGACAGGAAGCAGAACTGGACTGGTAAATGACAGATGGAGTTCAACCTGGATAAGTGTGAAGTGATTCGTTTTGGAAGGTCGAATTTGAATGCACATTACAGAGTTAAAGGCAGGAGTATTGGTAGTGTAGAGGACCATAAGGATCGTGTGGTCCATGTCATAGCATGCTCAAAGTTGTCACCCAAGTTGATAAGGTTATTAAGATGTGTTAGTGTTTTCATTAGCCAGGGATTGAGTTTACAAGCCGCAAGATTATGTTGCAGTGCCAATAAGCTCTGGTGAGACTACACTTAGAATATTGTGTTCAGTTCTAGTCGCCTCATTACTGGAAAGACGTTGAGACTTTGGAGAGGGTGCCGAGGAGATTTACCTAGATGCTGCCTAGAGTGGAGGAGATGTCTTACAAAGTAAAGATGGGGAAGCTAGGCTTTTCTCCTTGGAGAAATGAAGAACGGGAGGTGACATGATAGAGGTGTACAAGATGAAGAGAGGCATAGATAGAATGGGTAGCCAGAGAATTTCTCGCAGGGTGGAACTGGCTATCTTGAGCGGACATAATTTTAAGGTGATAGGAAGAAGGGTTGGGGAGATGTCAGAGGTAGGTTCTTTACACAGAGAGTGGTGGGTACTTGGAATGCACTGCCAGCAGCGGTAGTAGAGTCAGCTACATTACGGATTTTAAGTGACTATTGGATAGGCGCATGAATGATAGTACAATGAAGGGTATGTCAGTTATTCTGATCTTTATGTAGGATAAAAGGTCGACAAGACATCAAAGGTCGAAGAGTCTGCAATGCGCTATACTGTTCTGTGTTTTATGTTTCACCCAGCCTGTGGATTCTTGTCAATTGTTGAATTGTGAGGGAGTGATTTGTGTGAGATCAGGAAGCTCTGGAGGGGCGTTAGCCCAAAACTTCCAGTTATGTTGTTCATTGTTCATTCACCTGAATGCCATTACAATATGTGTGGTGTCCTACGCCAGGCAGGCTCCGCCAAGTTCAGTTATTTACGTGATTCTTGACTTGTCATTTGCTGCTGTTTTCTTCAGATACAATCTGTTGGGTGACCCATTTATTAATCAGATGTTTGCTAAGTTGCTTGAATTGGGCAAAAACAAATCGTCAACTATAATTATTCGACTGAACTATGATCTCGGAAAATAAGTAGGTTGATTCTATATTTATGAAACTAAACCATAAACACCTGTCAACATTTTCTAACACAGAAATGAAGAATGTGCATTTTATTTTGTATCGATCAAACAACATGGATGTAACACTTTTGGTGATTGGAATTACTTACACAATGTCAGGATTCAAAACAATGCATTGTCACTCCAACATTTTGAAAGTGTTTGGCATCTAAATGATTACATGTTCAGAGTGAGCAAACGGTTGAACAATCAAATAGAATTAGCATTCTTATACATTTATATATAATCAATCAGTTTAATTTCTCACTGACATGTACAAGCTTCAGCTATTTGCCAGCGAATTAGGAATGGCTATAGTTCAACATGCGCTGTGAATATTAAACTAAATAAATGATTTGTGCTAGCAAATTTTGTTGAAAAATAATTTGAAAACTTTTAATTTTTAGAAAGAGTGCTATTTTATGCAGACAGTCAACAAAAACGATGAACATATTATCGTGTGAGTGAAAAGTCAGATCTTTTCAAAGAGATGTGTGCGAAAGCAATGACAGATTTATTTTAGTAATTGGAAAACAATATTTCAAATATTCATATTCAGAGAAATAATTGAACTATAAAATGAAGCTGGCTTTGCAATACTTGCATTTAAAGTGCTTATGCTGCACTACATAATCGGATATTCACGAGCATTTATAATGGGAAATAATGGGGTACTGACTTTCGTTCGCATCAGACACGGGATAGAGTGCGAAACTTTAAAGTACAGGAGGAGGCCATAGGCCACTGTGTGTGCAACAGCTCCAGGCATGTCTCCCAAGCTCCGCCCATTTGCCAGCCTTATTTCTGCAGCCTGTTCAATTCATATTTCCAAATACATACGCAGTTAGAGTCATAGAGATGTACAGCATAAAAACAGAGCAGTCGGTCTAACCCGTCCTGGCCGACCAGATATCCCAACCCAATCTAGTCCCACCTGCAGCACTCGGGCCATATCTGTCCAAACCCTTCCTATTCATATACCCATCCAAATGCCTCTTAAAAGTTGGATTTGTACCAGCCTTCACCACATCCTCTGGCAGTTTATTCCATACAGATATCATCCTCTGTGTCAAAATGTTGCCCCTGAGGTTTCTTTTATATCTTTTCCCTCTCACCCTAAACCTTTCCTCGCTATTTCTGGAATCCATAACCCCAGGGAAAAAAAATACTTTGTCTATTTATCTTATCCATGCCCCTCATAATTTTGTAAACCTCTGTAAGGTCACCCCTCAACCTCCGACGGTCCAGGGAAAACAGCCCCAACTTGTTCAGCCTCTCCCTGTAGCTCCAATCCTCCAACTCTGGCAACATCCTTGTAAATCTTTTCTGAACCCTTCCAAATTTCACAACATCTTTCCGATAGGAATGAGACCAGAATTGCACGCAATATTCCAACAGCGGCCTAACCAATGTCCTGTACAGCCGCAACATGACCTCCCAACTGCTGTACTCAATACACTGACCAATAAAGGAAAGCATACCAAACGCCTTCTTCACTATCCTATCTATACGCAACTCCACTTTCAATGAGCTATGAACCTGCACTCCAAGGTCTCTTTGTTCAGCAACACTCCCGAGGATCTTACCATTAATTGTATAAGTCCTGCTAAGATTTGCTTTCACAAAATGCAGCATCTCGCATTTATCTGAATTAATCTCCGTCTGGCACCTCTGAGCCCATATGCCCATCTGTTAACCTTCTTCGCTGTTCAGGACACCTCAAAATTTGGTGTCATCTGCAAACTTACCAACGGTACCTCTTATGCCTTCATCCAAATCATTATGTAAATGACAAAAGCTAGATGGTTTAGCACCACTGATCACAGGCCTCCAGTCTGAAAAATAACTCTCCACAACCACCCTCTGTTTTCTACCTTTGAGCCAGTTCTGTATCCAAATGGCTAGTTTACCAAGTATTCTATGAGATCTAATCTTGCTAATCTGTATCCCATGGGGAACCTTGTCGAACGTCTTGCTGAAGTCCATATAGATCACACCTACTGCTCTGCCCTCATCAATCTTTTTTATTACTTCTTCAAAAAACTCAATCAAGTTTGTGAGTCATGGTTTCCCACGCATAAAGCCATGTTGACTATCCCGAATCAGTCCTTTCCTTTCCAAATACATGCACACCCTGTCCCTCAGGATTCCCTCCAACAACTTGCCCACCAGACAGGTCAGGGTCATCCACAACTCTCCCTGGCAATCCATTCCAAATCCTAACAACTCTCTAAATAAATAAGTTTTTCCTTATCTCACTCCTGGATCTTTTGCTTACAATCTTGAAATTAGAACTCCTTGATGCTGTAATGCCAAGTAATGGAAACTGAGTATTCCTGTTTTACTCTACAACATTTTTCATACTGTTGAGCACCGCAATAAGTTCACATATTTGTCTGTTCTGCTCAAGGAAGAATAAGCCTTGCATGAACTGTAACAAGCACTATATCGGAAAAATAGGCAGAAAATTAGCCACTTGGATACACGAATAACAACGTGTCAGAAAAAAAAAGACATGACCACTTTCACTTGTATCCTTACATACAGATGAGGAAGTATACCATTTCGACTGCGTCTGCACATTCAACTAGGACAAGCCAAACAGAAACACGCACGAGAATTCCTAGAAGCATAGCATTCCAACTTGAACTCCATCAACAAACATATCTCACACTCTCTGAGAAAAAGAATCGGACATAAAATAAACAATACTGGAAATTATATCACTGACTCAAGGAAACATAAACACATAAATATCAAGTGGGACATAACACCAGCTCTTCACCAGAGGCTCACTGAAAATGTTCCCAGTATAGTGATGAACCATCTGAAAATGAACTCGCCAGCTCAGCGAACAAACTGCCATCCAGAAGAAGCACAGTTTCTCTCATCCTCCCTTTAACTAAATCCTTCACTTCCATTATCATTCCGATCATTTTAAGGTTATTTGTATTCTTCTGCAAAGTATTGTGGTGTCTGTCTTCTGAATGTGTGTGTGTATGTGGGGGGGGGGGGGGGGGGGGGGGCGGTGAGAGAGAGGAAGAGGGAGGGAGAGAGAAAGAGAGAAAACAATCCTCTGTAATGTCTGGATTACTCTCCGTGCCATGTGGAAAAGAGGGAAGGATGAGAAAGACAGTATAGCTTAGCATGTTGTTAACATGCTACTTCAGTGGTAAGTGTTTCAGATTGCTGGATCATTGGGATCTCTTCCAGCACAGGTGGGGACCTGTACAAAAAAAGACAGGCTGCATCTTAACAGGACGAGTACCAACATCCTTGTGGGGAGGTTTGATAGTGCAAGTCAGATGGATTTGAATAAACCAGGAGAGTGAGAACCAAAGCAGAGATCAGGAATTGAGTAGAAGGTCGAGGTGAATAGGACATCAGGCACTGCCAGTTTAATCACCATACCCAGTGAAAAATCAAATCTGTCCAAGATGTGAGTTGGGAGTTGGAATGAATTATTGAGATGAGGAGCAGGTTTTTCAGGGATTTATAAATTAGGATGGAGAGTGTGAGGGATATGAGGGAGTGAGGTGTGTGAGATCAGGGAGACAGTGCACAGGAAAATGTTAAAGTGGAAGGATGGGGAATTCTTTTATAAACAACTGGCAGAAAAAAAAACACAGGAAAACTTGCTGTTTGTCAAAGTGAATACCTGGGAAGTAATTTATTATGCTTCAGAGAAATAACAGCCTTATTGATAGAGGTCTGTATTGTAATGGAGGAAAAGCTGTGTTCCAATTATGGCTGTAACTATAATAATAGTGGCAAACAACTGGAACAATATCAGTGCTGGTATTGGACAATGCTTGCACTCAACATATGAATTACTCTGGATGTTCCCAGACTTAGCTGGGCTGCCTTTGATTGAGTAAGTGCTGAAGCTGCATGAGATGATGCTGGTTTGTAATGTAGCCACTTACTGAGTACAGTCAAAGGAACAAAGCAGCTACTGCCATTGCTTATTGTTTCAGAATATATCAGAGAGTTCATGGTTGCCACTGCAAAGAATCATGCAATGAAAAACATGCATATCACGTCTGTGCCAGCAAGTGCATATGCAAAGGCTTTTAAAACGTTTGTGAGGTTACCTGCTTCACCTTCCTAGACATTGCATTCCAGATTCATACCACAATCTCTGTTCGAAACACATTCCACAAATCCTCTCTCAATCCCCTGCCTTTCACTTTAAAAGTGCGTCCCTTTGTTTTTGATCCTTTGACTAAGGAAAACAGCTGTTGTCTGTTCATCCTCTCCATACCCCTTATGCTCTTGTACATCTATACCAGGTTCCCTTCGCAATCTTCCCTGCTGCAAAGAAAACACAAGCAAATGTAGCCCTCCTCTTTCATACTCAGTTTTGAGAACTCACTTGTCTTGTTATTTCTAACTTGCAGCTTCCTAATTTATCGGTGCTAAATTTCATCAGGCTATTGATCTGGCTATCTGACAACCTGTTTATATCCTCCTGTAGCCTAACACTTTCCTTCTGACCGTGATCCACCCAGCTCATCTTTGTGTCATCCACAACATTGGTCATCATTCCACAACTCCCCACCTTCCACATTCTCACAATCGTCATTTCTGAATATCACAAACAAACCGTGATTTCCTTCCTGTTCTCCAAGTGTTATTCAAAGTATGATTTGACAATTCCAGTCTCTTGCTTTTCCTATTGTGGTGAAATTATGAGTGATGTAGTTAACACATTTTATGAGGGAGCCACAAATAGCATTTTCGACAGAGAGTTGAATTCAACTTTTACAATCTGCGCCTCTGCATGTTTTATTTATAAACCTTGTAAATAATTTAGGATGAACTAGGGTTTGACACCTTGCGCTGGAACATTAGAATTTTGCGTGGCACTGTTTGTCACCTTCCCTGCAATAGCCAAAGCAGAATGAAGTTTTCGTCTACAGGAGGGACGTGGACTCATTCATTATTTGTTAAATCAGCGAGTGAGATGAGGATAAATATTCAACTAAATTCTATGTTATGGGCAAACGGCAGAAGATCGAATCATATTCTCGTATCCATCTTGAGTTGGAAGCAAATACATTCTGTAAAAAAAAATCAAAAGTATTGAAACACCACAGTAAGGGAGAAAAAAAACATGTCGTCTCCACTTGATGGAGATATAGAAATATATAGTACATGTACAACCTGAACAAGACTCAAATGATAGAAGAGAAAGTGCAAGAAATCCTTTCTTAATTTTGAATTGAATCCAGATCCCGATTTTCCTGAACAGTGATGTTTTCTCATCCAATCTCACTTCCTCAAAACAAGCTTTTCCCTGTCACTAAAACTTCATGTGCCATTCTTCCTCCTCCGTCCTATATTTTTCTTACACTCCTACTTCCCTTGCACTACCCCTCATGCTGCTTCATATTCTGCCACTGATGTTCTCCATTCACACTCTTCTTCTGCCAGTCCCACTGTAAGTTACACCAATTCCCCACTTACTTCCACTTTCTCTGGCCATCACTTCCCGTTTTTGATTTCCAACTGGCTTCTAAGCTGCTATTCTAAGCTGGCTTCTAAGTTGCTATTTGTCATCAGTAAATGATGAGATTGAGATGATCAATGTCCAATATGTCCAGACAATAGTGCGTTTCTGTTATTGCCTAATGTACCGTGAACAGGCTGGTTTTGTTCCTCGTGTAACAGAGTGGAGTGTCTTTCTGTCTCTCAGTCACAGCACTTAACCAAACAGCCTCATCACAAATAGGACAAACCTCACCTCAGAATCAGAAATCCGTGCATCCGTTTCCCTTAAACATTGTGAGTATACAGAACACATTACTCAAACAGGCCGTGTACTGTCCTTTTGTTCTTTATTCATTTAATTGATTTTCCAATTTCAGTTGAGGTGAGATCAGAGTAACTTGCGTTGCATCAAAGTAGTATTTGACTCATGTGGCACCTTAAGTAAACTGTGGTCAGTGGGAATCGCAGAAAACTTGGCGCTGGTAATTTCCTCACTGAACTATGACACTTTCCCCAGAGATATTGGGAATGACAAATAAACTCAGTCCTTGCTAGTTCCTTCCAAAACCATGGATAAATTTGTCCTATTAATAACATCAAGACATATTATGTTTTCATAGTTTGGTCTAAAGTCTCCAAAAGGTAAGACCTTGCTGCTTGAGTGTCACGCCAGTGAAATCAGGACGTGACAATAAGATTAACTTCCCAATTATTTCCAACCAGTTACTTTCTGAGGACTGATCGTGCGATGTCAGTTCTACTGAGATCAACGTTTTCTCTGTCCAGCAGCATCACATCGCATTGGCTCAAGGCTGTACCACTCCCCCAATTCTAATTTATTCACCACCTCATTTATTGTGTGAACCAGATATACCGGGCACACAATTTGCAACAACTTGGAGATGTCCTTGACCCTCTGGAACCTTCCTCCCCTCTCATATCCTGCCCTCTGGCTCCATGCCCTTCCCAATACCACCTCCTGTTGTTTATTTACCATCCCTCTGAACTTCCGCTCTCTGAAGCTGAGCGTTTTGTACTCTGCAAATATCTAAACTTTACCTCTCTGTTGCCCCCACTTTAATGAATTTTAGGCATGACTTTCAGTTGAGCTTTTCCGCTGTCTTCGACTCAGTGCCCATTTCTTTCAGCAAGTTTCCTCTCCCTGCCTCCATAGACCCAGCTGCAATACTCTTCGTCCAACTGGTCTCCTCCCTCTGGCCTTTACCTGAACTAAATCAGTTCATTGAGAAATCTCAACATGACGTTGATTGTCTTAATTTGTCTGCACTCCCCTCACCAAATCCAACCTGCCACTATCTGAACAGCTTACACTCCATGTGCTTAGATCCAACCCTGACTATGTTATTCAGCCTATGCCGATAAGGATGGTGCTACTATAGTCTGGTGGACTGATTTTGAAATTGCAGAGGTTGAACGCCCACTCTTAGATTCCTCCTCTAATCTCCCCCTGCACCATGACCCTACCATGGCACATCAGGCCATTGTAGCAACTATGATAACTGACCACATTTCATCAGGAGATTGCTGCCGCAGTCGCCACTCCCCCCAACTGCCCCCGAGCTGATGGTCCTCTGAAAGCAGAGCTCGCTTCTCCCCCCAAAAATTCACAAACAGAACTGCCTAGGTAGACCCATTGCTTCAGTCTGCTCCTGCCACACAGAGGAAGTGCATGGATACACACGTGTGCCCCAGTTATGCCTGTTCCTTCTTGGGGTACGTCGACCATTCTCTGTTCCAGTTCTATTCCAGCACACATCCACAACTCTTTGTCCGATACATTGATGATATCATCGCTGCTGCTTCCCTCACTTGTCCGGAATTGGAAATGTTTATCGATTTCACTTGGAATTTGAACCCCTCCATCACTTTCATCTGGTCTATCTCTGACTCCTTCCTTCCTTTCCTCAATATCTCTGCTTCCATTTCTGGGGATAGACAGGCCACTGATATCCAGTATTAACCCACCGACTCCCACAGCTTCCTGGAGTATACGTCCTCACACCTGGTTTCCTGCATAGACTCAATTGCATTCCCCCAGTTCCTCCGTCTCCACCGCATTGCTTCTGATGATACTAAATGCAACAAAGAAGCCTTTGAAATGTCCACCTTGTTCCTCAATCAAGGAATTCACCATCATTTTTGTCAACAGGGTCCTCAACCGAGTCTGACCCATCACCTGCACTTCTAGCCTCCCTTTTTCCTTCCCTCTCGCAACAGAGTTTCCCTTGTCTTTACCTACTATCCCATCAGAATTCACATGCAGAGGATCATCAACCCGCATTTCCCCTACCTCCAGCGAGATACCCCCATCTGCACATATTCCCCTCTCCTCCCTTGTCCACATTCTGGAGGAATCATTCCTTCCAGGACACACTGGTCTACTCTTTATTCACTCCCACCCCAGGTCCACTTCACTTTCCCCTGCCGGAGGTGTGACACATTCCCATTTACCTCCCTCCTCATCAGTATCCAAAGGCCCAACTATACCTTCCAGGTGAAGCAGCATCTTACGAACATTTCCCACAATCCGGTCTACCACATGCGCTGCTTACAATGTGGTCTCCTCTACATTGGGGAAATGAAGCGTAGACTGGGTGACCGCTGCACAGAACATCGAAGTTGTACCGCTGCAATAGACCCCGAGCTTTCAGTTGCCTGCCAGTTTAACAGCCCGTCCTGTTCCCTGACCAATATCTCTGTGTCAGGTTTGCTGCAGGAAAGTTCAGCGCAAGCTGGAAGATCAACACCTCATTTTCCATGTGTGTACCCTGCAGCCCTTTAGACTCAAAATTAAGTTGAATAATTTTCGGGCCTGAACTCCCCAATGTCCTAGCCCCCTACCCATACACCAGGCCTAGCTCTCATATAGCCTTCCATTTCTCACACCCTATTGATAGCTACGAACAGTCTCCATTAAGAGCTATCCATCTCTTCTGCATATAAACCAACATTTTCCGTGTTACTATCAGTTCTGAGGAAGGAGCACTGGACCTGAAAGTTAACTCTGATTTTTCTGCACAGATGCTGCCAGACCTGCTGAACATTTGCAGCAACTTCTGTTTTGTTTTAACAGTTTCATGGCAATTTCTCACAATGCAATACTTCATTGATATTTAGAGCCCTATCAAACATAGGAACTTCGTAATTTCTCATTTAATGTTCATAACAAATTAATTGAGACTCAACTGAGATAACAGCTTTGCTGCTATCATTCAGATCAGACACTTTGTCACAGTTCAGAAAGAAATCAAAAGAGCTGGAGCGAAATTCAGTAGATCTGGCAACATCCGAGCTGAGATGCAAAAATTAACCTTTGATTCTAATATGACTTTTCAGAACAGAGTCATCTCATATTGCATATGTTAACTAGGTGGCTGTCTGCAGATATTTTCTCATCTTTTTCGTTTCTCCAGCATTTTCTGTTTGTATTTCATGTTTCCATTATCTCTATATTTCATGTTGCTTGACAGGTCTACATGTTGCACTTGGTTAAATTTGGACAATGTGGTAATTTCCTGTTTCTATTACAGTTGGTGTGTCTGTGACACCTGAATTACGACCGAAATCTGTTTCTTCTTGAAGATACAAAGTAAAAAAACTGAACATCCTGTAAATCTCAGGAAATCTATTTTGTTCGAAAATGCATTTTAGAGGCAGCTGAACTGCATGAAATATTAGGGATAGATGATAGATGTGTCCTTCACTGAACAAGCTTGTCTCCCCAATCTCCAAAAGCTTTCAATGCGTAACATAGAATTATTACAGCAAAGGTGGTGAAAACTCAGCACATTATCTCTTCCAGCTTAGAATGAGCGGTACGGCACGGTGGCACAGTGGTTAGCACTGCTGCTTCAACTCCCGCTTCAGGCAACTGTTTTTGTGGAGTTTGCACACACCCCTGGTTTCTGCGTGGGTTTCCTCTGGCTGCTTCGGTTTCCTCCCACAGTCTCAGGAATGTGCAGGTCAGGTGAATTGGCCATGCTAAATTGCCCATAGTGTTAGATGAAGGGGTAAATGTAGGGGAACGGGTCTGGGTGGCGGGTCTGTGTGGACACATTGCGCCGAAGGGCCTGTTTCCACACTATAAGTATTCTAATATCTCTGCTGTAAAACTCTCCTGTATTGTCCCCATAGCCCTGCACATTTTGTTATTAGTAACTGCTTTTAATTGGAAGCATCCTGACAGATATGAACAATATGATCAATCTCAGAAGAAAAACAGACGTTGGAGGGAAAGCTCAGCAGGTCTGGCTGTATCTGTGAAGAGAAATCAAACTTAATGTTTCAGGTGCGGCGACCGTACTCAATCTGTATTCCAAATGATTAAATTGTGTGCATATAAAATCTCGTTCACTTTATCACATTTAAAATTATCCTGTTCAGCTCACATTGTCATTCAGCATTGCATCTCCCAACGTTGACTGGTTCCTTGTGCATGATATTTAATTCTATCTGATGTTAAGAGTAATGATGTCTGGGGAATATCATTGTACTCCCCATGCAGTCTCCACAGCGACTGCCCCCATTCCGCCCTATCTCCCAGCCAATGTCATGTTCATTCGAACCTGCCTCATTAATTCATAATTCTTGACGAATAAGTTAATTGTACTTATCACTTTTTGTTTTGGACTGAGGGGAAAAAGTGTAAAAATGATTGCTTCACAGGAAATAAACCTGCATTAGGCTGTTTGTCAATTTGGATAAATAAGTTACGGAAGCATATTCTGTATGGAAGTTCCAAAAGAAGTATTATAGCAGGGAGAGGAACATTCAGAGAAGTCCACACTTCCTGTCTATGTTCAGGGCAACTGTGCCCAGTGACAATCTGTTCGCTAGCGTTTGTTCCCGTGGAGGAGAGATCAGCACAGTCACAACATTATGATTGTTGTATCTTATTTATTTGGAGGGGCGGAAAATCGGGGAAAGATGGTTACAGCATTGCATATGTACAACAGAACAGAACCATCTCGCCTGCCGTAAGGAAACATCAATCATTCGCCCTCACAACTGACTTCACTAGAGGAATTGGTGACAGTAGATGTGACCAAAAGCCAGCGATGTCAGCATTATGATGTGGTAGGCATCACAGAGACGTGGTTACAGAGGGGTCAGGACTGGCAGTTAAACATCCAACGATTTTCAACTTATCGAAAAGACAGGGAGGTGGGCAGGGTGTGGGGTTGCCTTGATAAGAACAAAATTAAATCTCTGGCACTGAATGACATAGCGTCGGATGGTGTAGAGTCTGTGTGGGTGGAATTGAGGAACCACAAAGGCAAAAAAATACCGTCATGGGCGTTATGTACAGCCCTCCTCACAGTGGTCAGGACCAGGGGCTCAACATGTACAGGGAAATAGAGAAGGCATGTCAGAAAGGCAAGGACCCGGTGATCATGGGAGACTTCAATATGTAGGTGGACTGGGTAAATAATGTTGCCAGTGGATCCAAAGGAAGGGAATTCATGGAATGCTTACAGTATGGCTTTTTGGAACAGCTTGTCATGGAGCCCACAAGGGAGCAGGCTATTCTGGCCAAGGTGCTATGCAATGAACCAGACTTTAGAAAAGATCTTAAAGTAAGGGAACACTTAGGAAGCAGCAATCATAATATGGTAGAGCTCAGTCTGCAGTTTTAAAGTGAGAAGGCAAAATCGGATGTAATGGTGTTACAGTTAAATATAGGTAATTACGATGGCATGAGAGAGGAACTGATAAAAACAGACTGGAAGCAGAGCCTAGCGGGGAAGACAGTAGAGCAAAAATGGCAGGAGATTGTGGGTACAATTGAGGACACTGTACAGAAGTTTATCCACAAGAAAAGAAAGATTATTCGGGGAGGAATTAAACAGCCATGGCTGACAAAGGAAGTCAGGAAATGTATTAAAGAAAAAGAGAGATCCTATAAAGTAGCCAAGAGCAGTGGGAAATCAGAAGATTGAGAAGGCTACAAAAACAAACAGAGGATAACAAAGAGGGAAACATGGAAAGAGAGGATCAAAAATGAAGGTAGGCTAGCCAGTAATATTAGAAAGGATAGTAAACGTTTATTTCAATACATAAGAAACAAGCGACAGGCAAAAGTAGACATTGGCCCACTTCAAGCTGATGCTAGAAGCCTCGTGATGGGAGATAAGGAAATCGCAAGAGATCTTAACAAGTACTTTGCGTCAGTCTTCACAGTTGGAGACATGAGTAATATCCCAATAATTAAAGGGAGTCAGGGGGCTAAGTTGAGTATGGTTGCTACTACAAAAGAAAAAGTGCTAGAAAAGCTAAAAGGTCTTAAAATTGATAAATTTCCTGGCCCAGATGGGATACATCCTAGAGTTCTGAGAGAGGTGGCTGAGGCAATAGTGGACGCATTGGTAGAGATGTTTCAAAAGTCACTGGAGTCAGAGAAAGTTTCGGATGATTGGCGGATCGCTGTTGTAACCCCATTGTTCAGAAAGGATCAAGACAAAAGATGGAAAATTATAGGTCAATTAGACAAACCTCAGTTGTTGGTAAAATTCTAGAATCCATCATTAAGGATGAGGTTTCTAAATTCTTGGAAGAGCAGAGTCTGATTAGAACAAGTCAACATGGATTTAGTAAGGGGAGGTCTTGTCTGATAAACCTGTTGGAACTCTTTGACGGGGTGAAGTAGGTTAGGCCAGGGAACCCAGTGGGTGTGGTCTATCTGGACTTCCAAACGGCCTTTGATAATGTGCCACACGGGAGACTGCTGAGCAAGGTGAGGGCCCATGGTGTTCGTGGTGAGCTACTGGTATGGATTGAGAATTGGCTGTCTGACAGAAGGCAGAGAGTTGGGATAAAAGGCTCTTTTTGAGAATTGCAGCCGGTGACAAGTGGTGTCCCGCAGAGTTCAGTATTGGGGCCGCAGCTGTTCACATTATATATTAATGATCGGGATGAAGGACCTGGGGGCAGTCTAGCGAAGTTTGCTGATGATACGAAGTTACGTGGACAGGCAGGTTGTACTGAGGAAGTGGGGAGGCTGCAGAAGGATCTAGACAGTTTGGGAGAATGATCCAGGAAATGTCTGAAGGAATTCAACGTGAGCAAATGCGAGGTCTTGCACTTTGGAAAAAAGAATAAAAGCATAGACTACTTTCTAAACGGTGAGAAAATTCGTAAAGCCAAAGTACAACGTTATTTGGGAGTACTAGTCGAGGATTCTCTAAAGGTAAAAATGCAGTTTGAGTCAGTGATTAAGAAATGTTGTCACTTATCTCAGGAAGGTTAGAATATAAAAGCATCGTTGTGTTAATGAGACTTTATAAAGCTCTGGTTATTCCCCATTTGGAGTACTGTATCCATATTTGGTCTCCACACCTCAGGAAGGACATACTGGCACTGCACCATGTCCACTGGAGATTCACACGGATGATCCCTGGAATGGTAGGTCTAACATACGAGGAACGGCTGAGGATCCTCGATGGGCCGAATGGCCTTACTTCCACTCCTATGTCTTATGGTCTTATGGTCATTCAGTCGTGTCGAGTTACATTGTGAACTGCATGTGCTGTATTGAAAGCTAGAACTGATTGCTCAGTGACTGTCATTGATGTCAGTCTCCACGCAATGCAACTGTGTCACTGGAGGGGTTCCCTCTCCTATTGGTGAGGCGCTTCACTCAGTGCGCTATCCCAGTGTAGGAGCAGATTCATCAGCTCCAACAGTAACAGAGATCAGCAGCTGTACAGACGTGGAGAGGACAGATCTGAATCTGAGAATAATGGACTGGATAATTACACCGATTGAGAGGAGGCTTTCCTTGGGACTTTTCAACATTTTCCTCTCTTGGGAATTTCTACCATATCGGATATTAGCGGTCCTGATTATATTTTGGTCGGGGTGGAAGGTGCGTTTCTAACCTATTCTCGCTAATGTCGGTGTTCTCTACTTCTGAGCATTCATTAATCCCATAAACAATTTTGAACTTCATTGCAATTTCTGTTATCTATATTTGTCAAAGAAAGAAACTTTTATCTTCAATTTAAATTGCAGTCTCCATTCATCTGAATTGCAGACCACTCCGTCACAAACATCTGAGAACAAAACTGTGCACAACCTCGAGATCCCTTTTTGACCTGAACTGATTTATGTCTTGTGTTCTCTGTGTCACCAAACCTGTCCACTACCAGCTCATAATATCCCCAATCTCCATGTGTGCGTCAGTGCTGTGGCTGAACAAACCATTGCCCACACGTTGGTTAAATTCAGACTTCATATTTCAAGCTCTCTTCTGGCCGCTTTTCCAGTTACAAGTATTTCAATCACAAAATTGTTCTTGTCTCTGACGTTACTTCATGATTAGGACAATGTATCAGAGTAGGAATGTCGCTGGATGGAATTCAGGAGCAATGCTTATTAAACGAAATACATTGTTTCAAGCAATTTGTTTCAAGTCCTACCACAGCTGATGGCAGAACTTAAATAAAAATGATAAGACTTGGAATAAAAGTGAATTTCACGAAAAACAGCCATTAAACCCACGTTTTGTCTGAAAATCTTGCTGTTTCACTGACGACTTTGGGTAAAAAAAATCTCATGTTACTACCCGGTCTGGGTTAAGTGTGATTTCAGACCCATATCAATGTGCTTGATTTTATATTGGCTCGTGGAATGGCCTCACAATCAGTACAATTAGTGATGCTTAACAAATGCTGCCCTGGCAGAGATGCCGACTTCCCATGGAATAACAAATTTGAAGATTAAACCAAATAAAAGAAGATGCTGGAGATCTGAAATTGCATAAGACATGCAAAGAAAATAGCAGAAAGTGCTGGGGAGCTTTTCTGAATTGAAAACAGTTGGAAAATAATGTGAATATGTCTGCTTTGAAGGGGAGGAGAGTAAGTTGAATCGATAGAGAAAGTGAGAGAGATAGAAGAAAAATACAAAACAAAGGGAATGATGATCTGCTTGGATGGAAATAAAATGTGAGATTCACCTCATTTATTTTTAAATTTTCCCATCTTCCTGAATATCATGCCCATGCCAGTGCATGTATACCCCACTTTTCAAAAAATCGCTTTTTGCCACTTCCCTTTCCGAAAAACCTCCATTAGCTCCTGTTTTCGCTAACCAAAAGATATCCGAAGAGGATTTTCACTTTTACCAAGAAAGATGACTTTTTTCCCACATACATTAATGCTACTTCGCTTTACGCCGTATCAGCTTATGAAATGTTTTGTCGGAATACTCTACTTTCAGGCACTAATGGAAACGTCGATATATATATAAGATCATGTTGAAAGCGATTTGTTCCCACTTGTCTGTCTTCCCTGAGTGTCGTCATCTTCTTATATGTATTAATGGGATATAGGGATCGCTTGCTGGGCCAGCATTCGTTCACTTTTTTGATTGCCTTTGAGAAGACCATGAGCCTCAAATGCACTTAGACAGAGTGAGGCACTCAAGATGACAGATGCACAGGAGGTTTGCAAAGCAAGATCGACTTTTGCAAGATTAATATTATTTGAAAAGTTAGAGATTTCAATTTGTCAGTGTAATTACGGTAGGGAAGAAGGTGTTCCTGATCATGCTGGTCCACGATTTCAATCTTCTATATCTTCTCCCTTTGGAAGAGGTTTGATGTTGCGAGCCCTTCGCTGACAATGAGAAGTATAAATGGACGGAAGATTGTCTTCCATGATAGTCTGGGCTGTGCACACAACCATCTGTCGTTTCTTATGGTCCTGGGAAGAGCAGCTACCGTCACACTATTATGCAAATGAATAGAATGCTTTCAGTTGTCAGTACGCAGAGCACTTGGCGAAGGCAGTTCCAAAATAGTTAGATGTAACAATTGGCTGTTAAATGGATAGTAAAAAGTGAGGTCTGCAGATGCTGGAGATCAGAGCTGAAAATGTGTTGCTGGTTAAAGCGCACCAGGTCAGGCAGCATCCAAGGAACAGGAAATTCGACGTTTCGGGCACAAGCCCTTCATCAGGAATGAGGAAAGTGTGTCCAGCAGGCTAAGATAAAAGGTAGGGAGGAGGGACTTGGGGGAGGGGCGATGGAGATGTGATAGGTGGAAGGAGGTCAAGGTGAGGGTGATATCCAAGTTCTGGTTGCTGTTTTGACGACAATTGAAATTTAACCAATAAAGTTAAATTATGTCCTTCACAATTGAGTTCGTTTTATTGCTAACATCCAACCAAAGGCCATCACATGCGTCAAAAGAATAGAGAAGCCATTACCATCACAATGAGGGAGAAATAAACAAACACATATAAGGATAGAGAGAACTCAGAGAGGGAAGCAGAATGACAGTCAGTAAAACAGAAAAATGAAACAAAACAAGAAGCAAAGAGTTATATGGAAAGGGACAAGGGGAGATAGTAAGTTCAGGAAAAGAAACAGAGGACAGAGAAAATGAAAATCCAAGGAAACAGACAGTGTGAGAGAAATAGTGCGATCCAAAGCGCACAGTGAGCTGGGGATGGGGAATAGGAGGTGCTGGGGGTGAGGACCAGAGAGAGCTCAGAGTGAGCTGGTGGGAGGGAGATGAGGAGTTACTTTGACCTGTACCAAGGTGTACAGGCAGATCATAGTAAGCAAGGATGTGCAGAACGATGGCTGTAAAACATATCTGAGAGACATGTAGGTTACGCTGTACAGGGTGTGTGCTCGGCGAGATCAACATGAACAACATCAGCATTATCTGAGTTTAGAGAGTACATTCATCAATCAAATAGCATTCAGGAAGAAACTTTTAATGAACCAGCTGCTCTATGTTTTCAAGCTTCCATATCTTTTAGCCTGATGGAAGAGGTTGTGGGAGATGGGTTTTTGTTAATGTTAGAACAAAACATTCCAGCACAGAAACAGGCCTTTCGGTGGTCCAAGCCTGCACCGATCCAAATCCTCTACCTAAACCTGTTGCCTATTTTCTAAGGATCAGAATCCCACTGCTCCCTGCTCATTCATGTATCTTTCTAGAAACATCTTAAATGGAACCACTGGTCACAGTTTACCATTTTGAGAAACTCACTTCCCCTACTACTCTCTGCCTCCTCTTGCCGTAGCTAGTGCACCATGTGACTTCACTTTCTCAAAACCCGAACGTTGGGAAACATACCAAACGCCTTCCTGAACTCCATGTACATGACATCTACAGTCTCTCCCTCATCAATCAATTTTGTCTCTTCCTCAAAGAATTCTATTGAGTTGGGAACACATGACCTTCCCTGCACAAAGCCATGTTGTCTATCACTGATAAGACTACTTTCATCCAAATGAGAGTAGATCCTATCCCTCAGTATATTCTCCAAAAGATTCCCTACCCCTGACATCAGTCTCACCAGTCTATCATTGACTGGATTATTCTAACTACCTTTCATAAACAAGTGGATTAACAACCGTCCAGTATTCCTGGACCTCAACCGTATTCAAGGATGCTACAAAGATATCAGTTAATGGGCGGCACGGTGGCACAGTGGTTAGCACTGCTGCCTCACAGCGCCTGAGACCCGGGTTCAATTCCCGACTCAGGCGACTGACTGTGTGGAGTTTGCACGTTCTCCCCGTGTCTGCGTGGGTTTCCTCCGGGTACTCCGGTTTCCTCCCACAGTCCAAAGATGTGCGGGTCAGGTGAATTGGCCATATGGGTGGGTTGCGCTTCGGCGGGTCGGTGTGGAATTGTTGGGCCGAAGGGCCTGTTTCCACACTGTAAGTAATCTAATCTAATCTTAATGCCCCAGCTATTTCCTGTCTCCCTTCCCTCAGTAATCTGGGGTAGATGTTGGCAGCCTTTCTGCCACAACGAGCCATGTAAATGGAATCAATGGCTGGGATGTTAGAGGCCGTGTTGGTCAGAGCTGTGCACCCAACTTTCTGTAGTTTCTCAGGGTCCTGAGTAGAGCAGTTGCCATACCAGGCTGTTATGCACAGGGACAGTACGATCTCAATGGTGCACCTGTAGAAGTAGCTTATGGTGAATTTCCTGAACCACCTCAGGAAGGAGAGGCATTGTTGAACCTGCCCGATCGCCGGACCTATGTGAGAAGTTCAGGACAGGTTGTCAGTTATCATCATTCCGAGGGACTTGACGCTCTGCACTCCCTCAAATGGTTGATGTAGATGGGGTGTGATCCCCTCCTTTCTTCAAAAAGTCAGTGATCAGTCCTTTACATTTGCCGGATTAGAGAGAGTGGTCATTATCAATATACCATGACACCAAGCTCTTTATCTCCTTTCCACATTCTGATGCGTTGTTGTTTGATATCCATACTGCTCTAGTGATGTCATCAGCGAACTTGTAGCTGGCATTGTTTGGAATTTGGAAACTCAGCTGTGGGTGTACAGGCAGTACGTAGGGGGCTGAGGACACAGCCGTTGGTGTACAGGGAGGACAGTAGGGGGCTGAGGAAACTACCGTGTGTGTACATGGAGGATAGTAGAGTGCTGAGTACCCAGCCGTGGGTGTAATTGGAGGTCATTGGGGGAATGAGGACACAACCATGGGAGAACAGGAGGGGCTGCAAATACAACTGTGGGTGTGCAGGGAGTATAGTATAGGGCTGAGGGCACAGCCGTTGATGTACAGCGAGGACAGTAAGGGTCTGAGGGCACATGCGTGGCTGTACAGGAAGTACATTAAGGGGCTGAGGGCACATCCGTGGGTGTACAGGGAGTACAATAGGGGGCTGAGGGCACAGTCGTCGGTGTACAGGGAGTATGGTAATGCGTTGAGGACACATACATAGATGTTCAGGGAGTTCAGTCGGGGGCTGAGGGCACAGCCATGAGAGTTCAGGGAGTACACTAGGGGGCTGAGGGCACAACCGTGGGTGTACAGGGAGTACAGTAAGGCGCTGAGGACACGTCCGTGGGTGTACAGGGAGTATTGCGTGTTCGGAACACATCCTTCAGCAGCTTTTGTGTTGAGTGTTATTGTGGAGGAGTTGATTTTACCGATCTTCACTATTGCGGTCTATGGGTCAGAAACCTGAAAATCCAGTTGCAGAGGGGCGAGCCAAGAACAAAGTGAACGCGTTATATGAGTCGGAAAAGTTTGGGCAGCAGGTCAGGCTGGGAGACTGGAATTGGTGTTGGCCATAACGAGCCTCTCAAAGCACTTCATGATATTGAGGTCGGAGCCACTGTGTGGTAGTCTAAAAGGGCATGGTCCATGTACATTCTCACTTACGAGGATGATGATGGCCTTCTTGAATCAGGTTGGGACTCCGGCTTCAGGAGGGAGAGTTTTACTAGGTTTGCAGATGGTACAATGATGACTGGATAAGCAAGTGATATTGAGGAAGTGGGGAGGCTGCAGAAAGACTTGGACCGTTTAGGACACTGAGAAAACACATGGTTGATGGAACACAACATGGGAACGTGTGAGATTATGTACTTCAGTAGGCGGAGTACAACAGACACTATATTCTAAAAGGCTTCATGAAATCTGAAGCACAAAAGAAGTTTGGAGTGCTCATCCTTTCTTACGCTTAATGCGTAGGTTCAGCTGGCAGTTAGGAAACCAAATGCAATGTGAACATCCATTTCAAGAGAGTGAGAATACAAGAGCGGAGACATACTGCTGAGAATGTAATGAGCTATGGTCAGATGGCATTTGGATTATTGTGAACTGTTCTGGGGAAGGATCTACGCGTGTTGGACATGATCTATCCTGGGAATGATGGCTTGTCATATGACCGGTAGTTGAGGGCTCCATGTCTGTACTCAATGGAACCAGATGTGGGAGCGCATCTGATTGAAACTGATCGATTACTGGAAAGATTGATACAGTTATAGAAGACATTTCCACTCGTCTTAGAGACTAAGACAAAGTTGCACAGTTTCAGAGTGAAGAGATAGACTGAATGTCCTAAATCACTTGAAGGATCTATCCTGTTACAGTAATATTGTTGCATTTAACAAATGTTCGATCCATGAGTCATCCCACATATCCCATGTCAAATGTGTAAATTTTGAACTTTCTTTTGAATTTTAATAAAACCAATATTAAATTGAAAAGGGTTAACTGGAGCTATTTGTTCAGTGACTCTGATTAATGTCAATCTCCGTGGACCCTAATTATCCCAGTGGAGAATGTCCATCGTTGAATGATAAATGGGCTCTTTTCAATGTGTTATCCAACAGGATGAGTCGGAGTATCACTGACAGCACTAAAAGGGATCAGCCGCTCGAGAGAGGAGGGGGAGTAGAGAACAGAATCTGAGAACATTAGACTGGAACGTTACAATAATTGTTAAGAATGTGAGAACCTTGAATTGGAATGTGCCAACAATGGATCAGAATCTGAGATGATTCGACTGGAATGATTCAACAATGGATCAGAATCTGAGAATATTATACTGGAATACTACAATAACAGACAGGAGATTATCCTTGGGTCTTTAGTATATTTCCCTGCCTTGGATATCAGTAGCATCACGGATCTAGGATATCCTTTGGATTATTCAAGGAATCCCATTCTCGCTATAGTTGGTGTTCCTGGTAAGTCATTATATTTGTCTACTAAACTGGGTTGAACTAAATTTATGCTCATGATATATAAAATTTGGAAAGTGCAAGACAATGTCTTCAGTTACAAACAAAAACACCTTTCCTTATAAATAACAAGTATCAAACGACTATTTCTAAATTACTCACTGATATGCAAGGAGGAACCAGACTGTTCTTAAACTCCATAATCCATTTTGACATTCACAGATTTACTTCTCCATGTCCTCCCCAGTCACCAATCCTGTCCAATATCACTGTCACGATGTCCCAGTCTCATTCTCAGTTTCAGTGCAACTTCTGAATAAAACGTGATTTGTGCCTTTTTTTTAATCCGGATGCAACAGTTTCAAGTTCCTTCTAGCCACATGTCCATCACTAAAAAAAATGTTCTTGAGGATGTTTAACTCGTTCTCTGTACAAACGGGGCGACAGTTAATGGTATTAAAGCCATTGACTCATACTCTCGAGCCACAGAATAATAGTCTGTTGATATCTCATGAGGGAAATTAGAAACAACTATTTTGGTTTGCCACAAAAGCCCGTCTGCTTGCCCCAAGTCCTTTAGGGAAGTCAATGTGTTATTCTTCCCTCGTCAGGTTTCAGTGTGACTTCTGTAATGAACTTGGTGGTGTTCTGCACGTTTAAGAGAATTAAAGGCCAGCAATAACTACGTGACAGCACCAAGTGTTCTGAAAAATCGATTGAATGTAACATCTGGTTGAACAATTCGATTAGCTCATTTTCTCAAGACAAAAACAAATTCAGCCAAACAGTTTAAATTATACCCAAAATACCCACCTCAAATCAAGTTTGAATTTCGTATATTGAGAATCTTAAAAGCCAATGAGACAGCCCAATGGTTTGGAGGTATAAGATTGCGGGAAATTGAACAGTTGAGAGGAAAACTGCCAAGTTACCAGCACGCAAAGACTGCCTGAAAAATAGCTCTCCTCTTGGTACCTTTATTGATTAGTAACTGGTAAAGCAAAATCCCAAAGAAGAAAAGAAGACAGGAATATGGGGAAGAACCAAAAGCTTCTTGGTTTTGAGATAAGACATTTTGTTGTATAAATCTTAATTAGGAGTCTAATTGAACTAGTATAGTCGTGGGGTTGGAGGGGGCGAGGTAAAAGACAGGTTAGAGGAAGAAGTTGTAAATAGTCGTTCGTTTATTATTCCCTGTTATACTTTAAGAAATAAAGTTGTTAATTTTTACTTCAAATAGTTTTGGTCTCTTGAATTATCACGGATTACTGCAGTGCATAAATCTTTTCTCTGTTGCTGATTTTAAATTAAGCAGTAAAATGTATCCTGTGTTGTAACACTACGACCCCACAGGACTGTGCTTTACTCTTTACTGTCCTGTGGAACAGCTGAACCAAACACTCAGTTCAAGATCAGCATAACATGCTGCCCTGACCCGGGCTGCATACATCCTCTGAGAGAAGAACAGAAGTAAAGATAGCTCCCTTCCTCTGTCTGTTTCCCGTATTCTGACAGCTCATTTCTATTCAGATAGGTAATCATTTAAAGTGAATTCAATTTCATTGAAATCTTCCACGAGAGTGATGCACATCTCCATACGCATCTGTGGTGTTGGCTTTATTGATGCTGACGTGCAGATGTAAGGAACTTTTACATTCCATGTCAGTCGTAGTGCATAGATAAGGAATGGCTTTTTGTAGCACAGGGAAAAAAGAGCGATGTCTAAGTGAGAGAAAATGATTATTGTGATCATCCCTGAGAGTGTTGTTGAGGCAGTATTTGGGGTACTGAGGGTTCGACTTTCTCTCAAGTTTTACCAGACTAATCCTTGGGCTGATGGCACCATGAGCAGTGAGTGAAGCTCTGTGAGAGAATAAGAGGTGATTGCAATGAATCTTAAGGCATATGGATAGTCACTCATGATGTTCTAAATAGCCACTGATACGATGATAAATTTCATGACCATCCCCATTTTTGATCTTATGATGAGGAAAGACAGTGATGAAGCAGCTGAAGATGTTTGTTTTGAGGCAGCTACCCTGAAGATCTGCTGCAGAGATGTCCCAGGAATGAGAGGATTGTCGGTCACCAAACACAAACATCTTCCTTTGTGCTCTGAAAGACCCCAACCAGTGGGGAGAGTACGCCTGATTCCTATTAAACTCAAATAAGTAGGTGGTCCTGTTGCCATCCACAGTCTAATGCTACCATGTTATCAAGGCCATTTACTCTTTCCTGAGACCCTGTGTTCACCGCTTGTTCATATCAATAGATGATGGTGTATGTGTTGGCCGTGTTTTCCTCTCATAGAGGGTAATCAATGCCTGGAATTATCTGGGCTAGATAGTGAGGGAAGTTACATCACTAAAAGTATTCAAACACGTGGTATATGAATTTCTCACCTGTCAGAGAGCTAAGGGGTGTGAAGAATTGGACATTAAAGTCGAGTTAATGCCAACAATAGATCAGCCATGATGGTATACAATGGCTTGATCATCGGTGTCACCTCGTCTTGCTCCTTATGTTCTCATATTTTGTAATTACAATGTTGACGATGGTAATTTTCCTGATCGTTCTGTTATTGAATGTTGCAGTCAGAGAGAATAAAGTATTTTGTGAGTCATCTCAGGGTGAGTTAAGCGGCTGTCTTCACAGTGTATCTGTGTCTCTAACATGGCCAACAAATGAAGCACAAGTTTCAGAGAGGAGACAGTCTGTAAAGAGACCAGAGGTGTCTTTTGAAACCAGCCTGGTTTTCCAAATAACATTTTCCAACCCACACCAAACCGTTTGACAGTCTTGAGGGATTAAATGATCGCCTATGTTACTGTGGACCAGCTATTTGGAGCAGGTGGCCTCCATCTGCTAATTTCAGGGGCTGTGAGGGGCTGAATAGAACATAGGGACAGAGGACTGAGCAGCTGGAGTGGGCTATTAGACTGTTTGTCAGCTCTGCACCACTCACAAAATCCATGAGTGATGTGATTGTCGTCTCAGCAGCACTTTTCTGTCTGTATACTACTTTCCTACAGTCACTTGTCTGTCAAATGTCAACAAACATAACTTTGAATAAATGCAAACATCCAGGCACCATAAACCTCTGGGGAAGGGAATTTCTACTTGTACAGCCCTTTGAAAATTTCTCATTTGTGTTTGTTGGAAGATCACTATGTCCTTTTCCAGTCCCACTCCTCCACTGGTTGCAGCAATCTTAAATGCAACCAGTTTTGTGATGTGATCAATGATCTAGGTCTCAGAGTTGGTCATTTTCTAGACAAATGTGCGACACAAAAAGTTGAACTTATAACAAATGGTAAAATGATAGAGTGCTCCAAACGTTATTCTGCCTTTGAAGTTATTCTGCTCACACAAGCTACTGGTCGTGTAATTTCTCTCTGGAACAGTTGGATTTGGCTGAATTCACTTTGTTTCAGGCAGTGGAGAGATTCCAGTGAATCCTCACCAGGAATCCTTCACAAGTGGTAAAGATAACTCAGGGATTTTATGGACTCACACTTTGCTATCGGAAGGAACAGAGTAAGAGAGAGAGAGAGAGAGATCAATAGGCTGCTGCTTCTCAGGCGGGGAACATTTTTCTCCCTCTCTGTGTTGAAACATACAGGAATGCATGAAGGGAAACGTCTTTGAAAATCTTTGAAAATAATTATATCCCTTCATTTTCGTTTCGGGATCAAAACTGCACACAGTGCATCAAATGTGGTCTCAGCAATGTCCTGTACAGATGCAGTAAAACATTCCGGCAATTAAATCTGATACCTTTTGCCAAAAACAGCATCATTTCACTTACCTTCCAAATCACTTGCTGCATCTGCAGACTGACTTCATATGATTCATGTTCCAGGAACATGGAAACTGCCTGTATCACAAAGTTCTGCAATATCTCTGTATTTACATTGTTTACCATTATTATATTCTTCTTGCCAAATAAACAACTGACCTTATGTTATTTGTGCTGAAGGTTTGCTCACTAACCTTCCCTGTCTGTATTACATTGCGGATTCACTACTTCCATTTGATGACATTTTAAATGACCATCTTAATGTCCGAGCTAATTGAGCTCCAAGCCACTCCCTCCCCTTTCTTCAGATCTTTGAAAGAGATTATTGATTACTGATGACCCCACAGTGATCTCTGAGGCACTCCATCAGTTACAAATTTGCAGCCAGAAAATTAACATTTATCTCTATTCTCAACTTCCTGTTAGCGGCTGATCTTTGCTGGAGAGGAGAGTCAATGTTCCCTGCTCGTGGGTAGCCTTTCAGGCGGGTTGAATGGACTCCTGCTGCGCTGTGTAATGTACTTTACGAGCTGAATTACTTCATTCTATATTGCTGTGTAATTCCTGAGAGGAGAAGAATGGTATCCTCTTGTCTCTTTGCAACGATTCTGTCTGATTGAATGGGGTGGTCCCCTACCATGTAATAGCGTCGAGGGTGGATTGAGGGAACAACACGTGGGGTAGGAACAGCAGTATATTTCTGTGACAGTCTTGAGGGTTGGATTGAGGAACAACGCATGGGGTAGGGACAGCAGTATATTTCTGTGACAGTCTTGAGGGTTGGATTGAGGGAACAACACATGTGGCAGGGGCAGCAGTTGGCCATTTGGCCGCACCATTCAGAATGCTCATGGCTGATCCGAGTGTGTCCATCCATCCATCCGTCTCCTGTCAGTTCACAATAAACATTGACTCTCCTGTTCAGCAAAGATCAGTCAAGTTCAGACTCATACCTTTAATGGTCAGATCCCAGGGAATTTAGCTGAACAAACAGACCTTGGAGTTTAGTTTCATATCTCCTTGAAAGTGAACTCGCTGGTAGATAGGATAGTGAAAAAGGCGTTTGGTATGCTTTCCTTTATTGGTCAGGGTATTGAGTACAGAAGTTAGGAGGTCATGTTGCTGCTTTACAGGACATTGGTGAGACCATTGTTAGAATATTGCGTGCAATTCTGGTCTCCTTCCTATCGGAAAGATGTTGTGAAGCTTGTACGGATTCAGAAACGATTTACAAGGATGTCACCAGGGTTGAAGGATTTGAGCTATAGGGAGCGGGTGAACAGGCTAAGGCTGTTTTCACTGGAGTGTCGAAGGCTGAGGGGTGACCTTATAGAGATTTAAAAAATTATGACGGGCATGGATAGTGTAAAATAGCAAAGTATTTTCCCTGGGGTCGGGGAGTCCAGAACTAGAGGGCATAGGTTTCGGGTCAGAGGGAAAGATATAAAAGATGCCTAAGGGGCAAATTTTTTCACGCATAGGGTGTACGTGTATGGAATGAACTGCCAGAGGAAGTGGTAGAGGCTGGTACAATTGCAACATTAAAGATGCGTTTAGATGGGGAAATGAATAGGAAGGGTTTGGAGGGATATGGGCCAGTTGCTGGCAGGTGGGACTAGATTGGTTTAAGATATCTGGCCGGCGTGGACAGGTTGGAACGAAAGGACTGTTTCCATGCTGTACATCTCCATGACTTTATAAATGAGTCTTTACTGCTCCCTGAGAATGAGGACACCACAGGTAGCACAACACTGCAGTAAAAGGGACGCCCTTATTTCTTTGTGTAACCTGTTATTTTAAAACTTTGTTCAATGATCGTCAAATCACCACCTCTTTTCAGATGTAAGGACAGAATAATTAGGAATAAGCATAAACCATCCCGGACTCCAAACCTGTCCCATATTCCCACTGACCATTTCTAATTGAATGTGTATCAAACCCAGCCTCGGCTGCCGTCTCAGGAGGAGAATACCCGATAGCATAACACCACACGAAAAAAGGAGCGGAATGAGGCCATTCGACCCATCGAGTCTGATATGCCATTCAATAATTTCTTATATGTTCCTCAACCTCATACTCCTGCATTCCCCAAGAATCCTTGATCCCGTTATAAATCAAAAACTTATCTATTTGTGTCTGTGTCTGTGTATGCTTGTTTGTCCATCTGTTTGTCACCTGTGTATTTGTGCATCTACGTTTGTCTTTCTGTGTATCAGCCTGTGTGTTTCTATCTATGTTTGTGTCTATTTGCATGTGACTCTATATGTGTGCATCTATGTGTTTGTGTATGCCTATCGCCTATACACAATCCTATGTATTGTGTTTGTTCTTATATTGGGGTGTGTGTTTCTGTGTCTGCATCTCTGTGCAGTGAGGTATCTGTATTTTTTTTGTGGAGTCGTTAAAGGACTGTCGTTCGAAATGCCAGTTTAAAGTCAGAATTGACTTTCACTGAGCACTGCTCCTTAATCGGTCAGTGCGACATGGATGTTTCAGAAATGCCACACGAGGCATCCCAGTCCGCTTCATCTGGTACTCGGGTCCTCCCCACATGGCGGGGGTAGGGGGGTAAGGGAATGGATATTGGGCACTACTCCACTCGGCATGGCCATTTCTGTTCTATTCCAGGCTGTTTCTCTTGGAATAGAAGAAAGGGATGGAGGGAGTGAGGGCAGGAGTGAATGACCCTGCTGTTAGTGCTAGTGGAGGTGGATCTGGGGGGAATTGGGAGTTTTGAATCCATATAGTATTATTAATGTGGGGGGTATTGCGTAGGTGACAGAGAAAGTCTGAGAAAGAATTTGCTGAATACAATAGTGAGAGTGGTCGTGCCTGAGCCTTATTTGGAGATAGAGCATGAGGATTGTCTTGGGGTAGGTTCTTTAAATGATATATAATGAGTGTGACCTTTATCCTGACAGAGAGGGAATGATATTGGTGTTTGTCCTGTATTGATGGAGATATGTTCAGGTCATCTCAGCGTCGAGGTCAGCCTCCCCGATTGTCCTGTCCAAGTCTATCACTAACAATGACACAGACCTGTCCCTCAGATTCCACATAATCAGTTTCGGTAGAACTTACAAATAGCAAGGCGAAGCAAATATTGGTGTGTTATAAATCCTTTGCAGAAAATCTGAGCATCATATGCTCTGGAAATTAGATATGCAAGTATCATGGACGCTGCAATTTTATTGGATGTTCTCAAGTTGCATCTCAATTGCGTTAACTAAGTGACTGCTCATGCTGTGCAAAATAAATTCTGTCAGTGTATATGGGGTGGGTTGAAGAATATGTGGTGAAGCAAACTGGAGAGCAGTTTATATTGGATTTGGTGTTATGTGATCAGAAAGAGGAATTAATATCTTTACTCTAAAGCAGCCTTTAAGGAATAGTGACGTTAATAAGGTGCATTTTACACGGTGTCTGCATATCATATAGAATGCTTGAACATTCTGGTTAAACATCATGGAAGCCTGGAGGCTAGAGTGTCAGGTTCGCTCCAGTGAATTGGGAAGGTATAACATAACATTCAGTGGGAGACAAGCAATGTTTGTTGGAGTCATAGAGTCAGACAGCACGGAGACAGGCCCTTCGGCCCAAACTCGTCCTTTCCGACCAAAATGTCCAACCACGCTAGCCCTATTTCTCTGCTATTACCCAGCATCCGTCTAATCCTTTCCTGTCCGTGTATTTGTCTAAATGCCTTTTAAATGTTGCCAATGTTCCTGCCTCAACCTCTTCCGCTGGCACATCATTCCATATGCGTATCACTCCTGTGTGAAAAGCAGTTGGTCCTCAGGTTCCCTTTTATTGTTTCCCCTCTGATCTTAAACTGATGCCCTCTTGTCCGTGATTGCCCAACCCTGGAAAAAAAACTGAGTGCATTCACTCTGTCCATCCTTCCCATGATCTTATACATTTCTATCAGATTCCCCTCAACCTCATACATCTAAAGTAAAAAGTCCTAGCTTGTCCAACCTCTCCCAATAACTCAGACCATTGAGTCATTTGTAATATTCGTGTAAATTTCTTCTGCACTCTTTCCAGTTTAATATCATACTTGCCACAGCAAAGTGAACACAACTGGACATAACGCTCCCAGTATGGTCTCACCAGCATCCTGTATAATTGCAACGTAACTCCCTAATTTACATACTTGGTGATATACACTGATGAAGGCCAGTGTGCCAAAAGCTTTCTTCACTGCCCTGTCTACCTGTGAATCAATTTTCAGAGAACCATGCACCTTAATTCCAAGGTCCCTCTGTCCCACTACACTCCTTAGGACCCAACCATTCACCATGAAACTCCAACCGAGGATGACTAGGGTAGGTATCGGTCCAGTCAAGGATAGTAGTGGGAAGTTGTGTGTGGAGGCGGAGGAGATTGGAGAGACACTAAATCAATACTTTTCATCAGTATTCACTCAGGAACAGGACACTGTTGCTGATGTGAATATGGAGTCACAAATGATTAGAATGGATGGCCTGGAAATATGCAGGGAAGAGGTTCTGGGAATATTGGAGAGGATGAAAATAGATAAGTCTCCTGGGCCTGATGGCATTTACCCTAGGATCCTATGGGAAGCTAGGGAGGAGATAGCAGAGCCATTGGCCTGGATTTTTATGTCGTCATTGTCAACGGGAATAGTACCAGAGGACTGGAGGATAGCGAATGTGGTCCCCTTGTTCAAGAAAGGGAGTAGGGATAGCCCTAGTAACTATAGGCCAGTGAGTCTGACTTCAGTGGTGGGCAAAGTCTTAGAGAGAATGGTAAGGGATAAGATTTATGAACATCTGGATAGGAATAACGTGATCAAGGATAGCCAGCATGGTTTTGTGAAGGGCAGGTCGTGCCTCACAAACCTTATTGAGTTTTTTGAGAAGGTGACTAAGGAAGTGGACGAGGGTAAAGCAGTAGACGTTGTGTATATGGATTTTAGTAAGGCGTTCGATAAGGTTCCCCATGGTAGGCTAATGCTAAAACTACGGAGGTATGGCATTGAGGATACATTAGAGGTTTGGATTAGGAATTGGCTGGCTGGAAGGAGACAGAGGGTAGTAGTTGATGGACTATGTTCATCTTGGAGTGCAGTTACTAGCGGTGTACCACAAGGATCTGTTTTGGGACCACTGCTTTTTGTTATCTTTATAAATGATTTAGAGGAAGGGCTTGAAAGCTGGGTAAGCAAGTTTGCGGATGACACAAAAGTCGGTGGAGTTGTGGATAGTGAGGAAGGAAGTGGTAGGTTACAGCGGGATATAGATAAGTTGCAGAGCTGGGCAGCAAGGTGGCAAATGGAATTCAATGTAGCTAAGTGTGAAGTCATTCACTTTGGTAGGAGTAACAAGAAAATGGATTACTGGGCTAATGGTAGGCTACTTGGTAGTGTGGATGAGCAGAGGGATCTTGGTGTCCATGTACACAGATCTCTGAAAGTTGCCACCCAGGTAAATAGTGCTGTGAGGAAGGCATATGGTGCACTGGGCTCTATTGGTAGAGGAATTGAGTTCCGGAATCCTGAGGTCATGTTGCAACTGTATAAGACTCTGGTGCAGCCTCATCTGGAGTATTGTGTGCAGTTTTGGTCGCCATACTATAGGAAGGATGTGGAGGCATTGGAACGAGTGCAGAGGAGGTTTACCAGGATGTTGCCTGGAATGGTAGGAAAATCTTATGAGGAAAGGCTGAGACACTTAGGGCTGTTCTCATTGGAGAAGAGAAGTTTTAGGGGAGATTTGATAGAGGTGTATAAGATGATTAGGCGTTTAGATAGGGTCGACACTGAGAACCTTTTACCGCTAATGGAGTCAGGTGTTACTAGGGGACACAGCTTTAAATTAAGGGGTGGTGGGTATAGGACAGATGTTAGGGGTAGATTCTTTACACAGCGGGTTGTGAGTTCATGGAATGCCCTGCCAGTAGCAGTGGTGAACTCTCCTTCTTTATGGTCATTTAAGCGGGCATTGGATAGGCATTTGGAAGTTATTGGGCCAGTGTAGGTTCGGTAGGATTCTGTCGGCGCAACATCGAGGGCCGAAGGGCCTGTACTGCGCTGTATCTTTCTATGTTCTATGTTCTAACCTTGATTTGACTTTCTAAAATGCACGAACTTCCATTAATCTACATTAAAATCCATTTACCATTTCTCAGCCACTTCTCCAGGTGATCAAGGTACTGCTGTATTTTCTGAAATTTCTGATTATCTTCCTCAATCACCGTGATGCTGCCTATTTTAGTGTTGTCTTCAAACTTACAAATTGTGCCTATACATTCTCATCTAAATCATAGATACATGTAATATGTAATGGTCCCAGCACTAACCCGTGAGGCTTTCCACTAGTCACAGGCCTCCAGTTTGACAAGCATCATTCCAGTATTACCCTCTGCTTCCCACTATCAAGACAACTTTGTATCTAATTTAGCAGCTCCTCCTCAATTTCATGCGATCTAATCTTCCAAAGCAGCGTATCATGTGGAACCTTATTGAAGGCCTTACTGGAATCCATATAGACTACATATACCACCCTGCCCTCCTCAATGTTGCTCGTCACTTAATGAAAGAATTCAAACAAATTTGTGAGCCATGATCTCCCATGCAGAAAGCCGTGCTAAGTTTGATGATGGGCTTTTCTTCAAAACGTTGATTTTCCTGTTTCTCGGATGCTGCTGGACTTGCTGTGCTTTTCTAGCACCACTCTAATCTTGCTCCTAATTACACCCTATCTTTCCAAATGTATATCTTATCTCTCAGAACATGTTCAAGTAAGTTACCTACTACAGATTTTAGGTTTACTCGTGTACAGTTCCCAGGTTTTTCTTTGTAGTCCTTCTTGAGTAAAGACATAGCATTCAGTGTCCTCCAATCCTTCGTGACCTCGTCCGTTGGCCAGTGATGATGCGAAAATATCAGCCAGGGCTCCGACAATTCCTTTTATGTCCTCCTGCAGTGTTCCTGAATATATTTGGTCAGGACCAGGAAATTTATAGAGATATTGCAAAATCTGAAACGTACGTCTTTTTATTTCAGGCACAAACATCAAAGAAAAGTGACACAATGATGTTTAACATAACATATTCGAAAATGTATTAGTCATAGGAAATGGCTTCAGAAGAATTTCAGTCATTGTGGAAACCTGAGAAATCTTAGAAATTCACGATCCAGAAACGAGGACCACAAAGCTGATAAGGAAATCAAAAACAGAACATAAATACTAACAAACAGGAACAAAATCACTGCAAAGTCTACAATCTGTATTTCAAAGGAAACAAAATAGAAGCAAGGTCAAATATAGAAATTTGTAATTGGGAGAGGAGAGAGTTTATTGTGAAGAACAGGGAAATGGCCAAGGAAATAATCAATTACTATGCATCTGCCTTCATGGGGGAAGATGTGCAAAATCACCCAGTAATACCAATGTAGGGCTTGTGCAACTGAAGTCAAAAAGTAAATTTATATCAGTAACAAGGTAGTATTTGAAAGTGTAACTGGATTAAGCATTGCTAAGTCTGACAAACCTGATGAACTTCACATTTAAATGTCAGGCATAAGTCAGCAATAGAAACACTAATTGCACTGCCGATCACTGTGTTTTATTTTCCAGTACATTCAGCAGAGGCTGGAAGCCATTCTGGATATATGGAAGTTAGTAAACGTGGTCCAAGCACTATAGATAAATGGAAGGGATCCAAGCATCTATAAAGTGAAGAAGACATAGGGAAGAGAACTGTTGATCAATTAACTTGACATCTGCTTTGAAACTGTTGGAATCTATTACGCAGCATGTGATATTGGATATTTAGGAATGAATAGGATCAATGGAGAGAATCCACATGTATTTCTGGTAGATGTCCAACTCGATGTGCTATTAGTTGTTAGACCCATCTATCACCCCCTGAGAAAAGGATCAGAAAGTGTCTTCACCACAGGATATAACATCTTCAAGGTTTGTGCGAAGATTTGTAGCTCGGGTGCACGTTGTTGTGGTTCTGTTCGCCGAGCTGGAAGTTTTTGTTGCAAAGGTTTCGTCCCCTGGCTAGGAGACATCATCAGTGCTCTGGAGCCTCCTGCGAAGCGCTTCTTTGATGTTTCTTCTGTCCTTGCCGCTTCCGGGTGTCAGTTTCAGCTGTAGTAGTGACTACTGTCAGTAGTGGATATAACATCACCACAGGAAATGACATCAACAACCCAAAGAAACCCAAACATTTAAAAAGAAAGCAGGAATTAGTAGCATCGCTTCGCCTGAGGTCCACTGAAGATGTTACCTCGTAAGGTAACGAAACGTCGGGAAATGAACCTTGGAGCTCAGCGAGCAAACCTGTATCCATTGTGTACAGTGTTGGTGACCCAATCTGAGAAAGAATACACTGACCACAAAAAAGTGCAATGGGCATTCTCCAGATTAATCTCACAGATGGCGAGATTGTCTGATGAGGAAACTCGGCCGATGTTCTCCAGTGTTTCAAAGAATGAGAGGTCGGTCACAATGAAAATTAGAAATTTCACAAAACATATGACAAGTTGTAAGTTAACAGGACGCTTCCCTTGCTGCCCAATCCAAATTCAAGGTGAATAATGGCAAGATAAGAGATTGCCCAATTATGACCGTAATTTTGAGGAAATTTATCACTCGGTGAGAACTGCCTAAAACAGGGTCATAGAAACCTGCTGGCAGGGTAAGTTTAGGGAAAATCTCCAGATATTCTGCAAGTGTGTCAAGCAGATATGAATAACTAGGGAACAGGTAGGAGTCATTCGTGACTTGCCAAGTTGCATCCAAATCAACTTAGCGTTCGGAGACACCGGGTAATGGTTGAAGGCTGTTAGTGTGACTCCAGACCGGTGTCCAATGGCGTATCACACGGATAAGTGCTGTGTTCCTTATTATTTCTGATTCGGAGCTTCTGGTGTTGGATTGGGGTGGACAACCCTAAAAATCACATAACACCAAGTTACAGTCCAGCAGGTTTATTCAGAGGCGCACGCTTTCAAAGCGCACAACCACCTGATGAAGAAGCACCTGTTCGAAGCCAGTTGAACTGTAACCTGGTGTTGTGCGATCTTTAACCTTATTATTTATGGTATTCATAAATGATGCAGCTATGAATACAGACGGGGGTGGCGGGAGTGTGACGACTAAGTTTGTGTTCGATACAAAGACTTGCCGGGTCATTGGCAGTGAGGAAGAAGGTCTGACTTTACAGGAAGATACAGATGGAATGGTAAGATGGGCAGAACAATGGCAGATGTAATGTAACCTTAATAAATATGATGTGATACACTTTGGATGAAGGAACTGGACAGGGATTACTGAATGAATTGTAGCACACAAGGACGCTCAGAGGGTGTTTCTCCGCACTTTCCTGAATGTGACTAAATACATTAGTGCACAATTTGAGAAAGCATAGGGGACCGTAAACATAATCTTTATTCATCAAGGCATAGATTATAGGAGCACTGCGGAACTTTGTATTGGTCAAAATGGAATACTGTGCGTAGTTCTAGGAACCACATTACGGGAAGGATCTGATTGTAGTGGAGGGGGGCTCAGAGGAGATTCACCAGGATGTTCCCTGAGATGGAGCTTATCAGCTATGGAGAGAGGGTGGATGAGCTCGGATTGTTAAGTTTGGAGCAGAGAAGGCTGAGTGGGCCGTGATTCAAAAGGATCGGATTCTGAGCGACATGGATAGGTTGGATAGACAACAGCTGTTCATTTTGGTCAAATGGCCAAGAATAATGGACCACATTTTAAAGTGAAGGGTTTGAGATTTGGAGAGGAAGTGAGGATTGGTTTTCACCCAGAGGGTGTTGGGGTCAGGAATGCACTCCCTGAGAGAGGAGTTGTCATGGTAACATCCACAACCATGAGAAAATGCACGTCTGTGCACTTGAAATGCCATAAGATTCACGGCTACGGGTCTTGTGTTGGAAAGTGGGACTAATGTAGACCGTGCTGCATTTCTGATGGTACAACGTCTGTGCTTCTGTGTTTTAATGGCTGTGGAAGGTCATTAATTGAGTAGATTAAGATAGGAATTGATGGGTTTCTGAAGATTATATTAACAAGGGTTTGAATATTGAACTTGCAATATCTTCTGAAAATATGTCAGTGTCAAAATTAAGTGGAAAAACGTGTAGCTTTCTTACAGTCTGATACAAGAGAATTGAGGACAGGGAAAAGGAAGAACTATGGACCAAATACTTTAGTTATGTCTTCACAGAAGAAAACAAAACAAAAAAGAAAACTTCCCAACAATACTCGTGAACATTAGTCTGTTGCAAAAATGGAATAGAACGAAATGAGCAACCAAACAGTTTTAGAGGAAGTATTGGAACTGAAATTAATGAGCACAGACAAAGTCAACAGAGCTGTATCAAATGGGAATCATATTTGAGAAAGTGATGTTTAGCATAATTATGGGGAAGCAATCAATGCAATACGGTTGCATTTTCAGAAAGATTTTTGATCAAGCCCCAAGCTTATTATGCAAATTCAAATCTATGGGACTGGGACTTATATGGTTTTAGAATCGGAGAGTTGGCAGGAAGCAGTGACTAGGAATAAAACAATGTGTTTTTTTTTAATGGAAGGCTTGGAGGATATAAGAAGGATCGGGGTTTGGGCTCCAGCTATTCCAAATACACATCATATATTTGGTTGAGTGTATCAAATACAATATTTCCAAGTTTGCTAATTGCACTAAACAATATAGGATCGTGAGTGGGTGATCAGGATGTCAAAATGTTCCAAGTGATTGAGACAAGTGGAGTGTCTGGAAAATACGTGGCAGATGGAGAGCAATGTGGAGGGGAGGCGTGGGATATGTGATATTGTGAACTTTGATGGGAAAAACAGATCGGGAGCCTATCATTTGAAAAGGGATTGGTTGAAAAATGTTTATCTATACAGGAACTTAAGCTGCATTTCTCTTTCCTTCTGTGCAGCCCTCTGAGGTCAGTGTAGGGCAATGAGATCTGAATCGAGAACTCAATACTAGGAATGGCATTCGCACGCTGATCGGTGTACACAGACCCAACATGTGGGGTGCTGTAACATTGAAAAGGATCTGGATCTCTGTGTACATCAGTTAATGAAAGCAATATTGCAGGAGCAGAAAGCAGATAGGCAGATAAATCGTGTATTCACCTTCATTTCAGGGGGATTTCAATACAGGAGTAAGGATGTTTTACTACAGCTGTACAGGGCGTTGGTGAGACCTCATCTCGAACACTGTCCAGTATTGTGTAATTTTGGTCTCCTTACCTAATAAAGGACAAACCTGACATTGAGGGACACCAGCGAAGATGACCAGACTGATCGCTGGAGTAGGAGAAGAATCTGGGGCGGCTGGGCCTGTATTCCATGGGCTTTATGAAAATGAGTGGAGTAATCAGTGAAATAGATAAAATTCTGTCAGAAGGAGACATATTGGAAGCAGGGGTGACAATTCCCCTGGCTGGAACATCAAGACAAGTGCCCACAGTATTAGGTGCAGACAGGCCACTCTGCATTGAGCTGAGAACAAATGTCTGCACTCCGAGACTGGTGAACCCGGGGAATTATCTCCCAGATCAGGCTGTGGAAACCAAGGCACTGAATGTAAATAAGGATTTCTGAAATTAAAGGGATAGGGAGAGAGCAGGGTATGGTATGAAGAAAAAGGATCAGATATCATTAAAGGTTGTTGTACAATAACGTGGTAGCTGTGTTCCTGTGCATCACTGTGTTACAGAAAATCATGCAATATTAATGATGTGGTCTATGGGGAAAAGATAATAATGGGCGAACTGCAAAATATCTGTAAAAAACAAAACTTTAAGTTAGTCTAACATACTCTGGCACTGTCTAATTAAACCTTTAAATCATATATTGTAATCAAATAGTGTTGTAAATGCAACACTTTCATAATACAGTCACTGGCTACATCCCTGAACCTTTCACCAAGCTCTTCCCCAGAAAGTGCGCAGAACTGACTGACCACGAGATGTCAACACGGAATTCCATTTCTCCTCAAGATGCCCGCCCCCCACCCCGGTTTGAAATAAAGTTGCTTCTAATTGGAGCGAATACTTCCCCGTTTCAGGCATAGGTTCAAGGCTTTGCAGAGCGAATTGCATTCCTGTTTTAGCTGAACACTCAGAGGGTGCATTTTGCAGACAGAGGATCCTGAAGCTGGGTTTTGTTGTTCAGCTGGTGCCTGGCAAGCAATCGCGTCACAATGAGTTGGGGAGTTCACTTTATAGAAAAACGGTGCACAATTCACGAATCACATTACTGTCAAATCACGTTTAATAAACACACGTTATCAGAGAACTGTCCGTATATTGAACCGAGGAGCAAGACTGATGGACTGAAGGAACTACAATAGTTCTTATTTTATATTTCACAATGTTTGAACGTGTGAATGGATATGAACACTGTGTCGGGAAAACTGCATTGAGGAGATTTTCTTCCATGGGGAAGGCTCAATGTGTTGAATGGCCTACTCTTTTCCCGATGTTTCCGTGCAGCCTGTGGGAAAGCTCTGTAAATGTTGTCACAAGCTCTCAGATTTTAGGAAGCAGGTCTCTGAAGTGTCAACAGGACTGTGATTCCCATTCCCTTTTCTGATATCGAGGCTAGTGCCGGGTGTTCTGTCTGGTTTTATCCCTGAAGACCTTGGAGCAGTGTGATACAATTGAGTGTCTTGCATGGCCGTTTCAGGGACCATTGAAGAGTTTATCACATGGCTGTGTGTCTGGAATTAGTTTTAGGCCAGAGCAGGAAAGCACGGGAAATCCACTTCCGGAAAGTACATTGGGGAAGGAGATCGACGTTTACAATCAACATTGGATGCAAGGTCACTGCTACCATCACCAGATTCTAGATCTTGATTTTTTTGTGAACTTCCATCAACTGCCAGAGCATTATCCTGAATGGGATTAGTAATCCAATGACATTCAAACAACAGCATCATGTCCACATAGGAATCTATCAGAAACCAGGCTGAGAGGGTTATTTCTGTACTGCTTGACAGCTCTGTCAAAATGAATTCCCACCAATTTGATTATCGTGAAGGGACTCTTCTTCTACCCCACTCACCCATTGTACTCTATGCTACTCACTCCCGATTCCCACCCTCCCCTAGTTTATATCTCCACGCTTTCAGGCTCACTGCCTTTATTCCTGATGAAGGGCTTTTTCCCGAAACGTCGATTTCGCTGCTCTTTGGATGCTGCCTGAACGGCTGTGCTCTTCCAGCACCACTGATCCAGAATCTGATTTCCAGCTTCTGCAGTCATTGTTTTTGCAACGGGGTGATAAATGGTCAGAATGTAATTATTCACCATAGGGGACTGAATATATTTGAGTAATTTTCCACATTACCAGACAGATGTCTGAGTTGGATTTGGAATGAAACAGCTTCCCCAGGGACACGGCTTGTTGTGCAACACAAGTCTAAAGTCCTATTGCAAGAATGGTGACAGGGCCCTTTGCCTTTGTAGTTTCTACTGTGTTCAGCTGTTTCTTCATGTCACATGCAGCGAGTCGAATTGGTTGAGCACCTCCATATGTGATTCTGTGGATATCATGGCGAGGAGGAGGTGGATAATCCATTCAACACCTCTGGCTGAGGATTGTGCAGATACTACATCCTTGTCTTTTTCACTAATGTGCACAGCTGTTCCATTATTTAGATGGGGATATTTCTGGTGCCCTCTCCTCCAGTAAGTTGTTTAATAGTACAATGACATTTATGTCTGGATGGGGCAGGACTGCAGAGGTTAGACCTAATCTGTTAGTCCTGGGATCATTTCATCCCCTCTCTCAGATGTTAGTTCTGCTTTTTGAAATGAAACCACTCAAGCGCTGTAGGTACGCATGGTTCTGACCTTGGTATGTTCAACCACACTCGTCACTGAACCATCACTCGGTTTGATGGTAATGGTACACTGATGGAATATCCTGGGGAAAATGTTTCAGATTATGATTGAATACAATCCTGCTTCTGTTGCTGCTGTTGTCTACAGCATCACGTGATCGCCAATTTTGAGCTGCAATATCTGCAATTCAATTGTACTGACTGTTCCGCAGTTCACATCGAGACCCATTCACCGATCAGCTGTGAACTCAGTGATCTCACCTGGTTTCTGATGCGGTTATACTTCCATTTTCATATTATCATTCTGCTGAGGGTTCTCCTTGGTGTCATTGTTCCAATTTGTTACATTACTGAAACCCTTTAACATATTCACCAGAATCTTTTCCTTTGTCGTCGTGCCATCTTCTGCATTTGAATTGAATGTGTTTCCCTCCAGTTTTCTCCCCAACCATGATTAAGAGCTCTGTGGTGTCAGTGATGCCAGCCTAATGCAGTTGCTGCACATATTCTGTAGTGAATGTAGAGTTAATGTTTCGGGTCCAGTGAACCTCTACAAAGCTCGCTGTTTCTCCAGCAATTTTTGTATTTCTTTCCAGGATCCATAGTTATTCCCTTAATTGAAAATTTGTCCTGTGCCTCTTCGTTTCTGGGGAAACTCAGCAGGTCTGGCAGAATCTGCAGAGACAGAGAAACAGAGTTAGCGTTACAAGTCCAATGTGACTTGTTCAGAACTGAAAAGGGTTGGACAATGGGCTTTTTAATCCCTTGCCAGAGATACGGGGTGGGTGACTTGTAAAAGAAGGCGAGGCAAATGATAAACGGGCTATTCGGAGTGGTGAAGGAGAAGATGATGCAAAATGGATTTAAATTAAGGTGTCAATGGGGAAAGGGGTAAGATAAAGAAGACACAACCACAAGGTCTTAGGGAGAACAGGAGGGATAATCTTGACAGTGTGGTATTAAATAAATCTAGACCTATACATTTTCATAGTATACATCATCACTGCCTTCACACTATGGAATTCAGGTGATTGACCTCTTCTTAGCACGAGTAAGAGTTTCTTGTTGCCTTAGTTTTGTAACATAGAGCAAAACTAACAGTATGAAGTTTGGGTTGTTTTCTTTACCTGTCATTTTTAACATTCTTTCAAATTTGCAGTGCTTATAATAAAGCATTTGATCTTGAAATTGGGATCAGATGGAGTGTACGAGTTGAGGGTCGCTTTCTAGAAGTTTATAAAATCATGCCAGGCATGGCTAGAGTGAATAGCGAAGGTCTTTTTTCTGCAAGATTGGGGAGTTCAAACACAAATTCATAATTTTAAGGTGGAAGAGGGGAATATTTGAAAGGGACAAAGTGACACCTTTTTTTACACAGAGGGTGATGTATGTATGGAATGAGTTGCCAGAGGAATAGATGCAAGTACAGCTACAATATTTCAAAGACATTTGCACCAACATATGAATGGGAAACGTTTAAACGCATATGGGCCAAGTGCAAACAGATGGGATTAGTTTAATTTAGAAAACCTGGTCAGCATGGACACGTTGGACCAAATGGTCTGTTTGTGCACGATATGACTGTATGAATCTAGAAAGTGAGGAAAATGTACGAAAAGACATGTTGCATTAAATTGACAAGAAATATAAAAAAACAAGCGTCGTGAGCTTTTCCGTCTACAGAAAAAAAACCTTTAAGATGTGTGCGTGAGCTGAAGCAGAAGTGAAGTGAGGAAAGTGCATTGAGGCCATTAGGAGGGTGTGACTGGAGAAATGGCCACAGAGAACAGACAGATAATTTACACTAGTATTTTAAATCATTCCTCACAGGGAAAGTACTGTAAGCATGTCAATGGTATAAACAAAATGATAATGAGAGGGAAGTTCTTGAACTGTCTCTAACAAAAGGAACAAGGTTTTTTTTTTACCTAATCGATAAGAATAAGGGTAGGCAGGTCAGCAGTAATTCATAGTTAATTTTAAAAGGAGTGGTCACAGAGTGACTAGCGGCACTGTGTGAAATATTCCATAACTCTATGGATTGCAGGAGTGTTCCAGTGAAACTGGAGAACCTCCAATGTTGCGCCTGTCTTCAAGAAAGTAATGAGACAGAAGGCAGGAACAATTTAGCCTCACTATGATTGCTGGGGATCTGGTAGAGCCTGTTATTATGGAAGGAATTGCAGGTCAGTTGGAGAAGCTTAATGCAGAGTTAGCATGGTTTTGTGAAGGGGAAACTATTTTTGTTCTGTAAAACCTAACAATTTTGGAGCTCCCTGAGAATCTCTAGATTAGAGTCATGCTGGAAAAGCACAGCATGTCAGGCAGCATCCATGCAGCAGGAAAATCAATATTTCGGGCAGGAGCCCTTCATCAGGAATCCCCGAGAAAGTGACAAGCAGATTTGATAAAGGGAACCGGTCAACATGAGGCTTTCCAGAGATTTTTCACAACGTATCACAAAATAAACGTTCTGACACAAGACAGAGGCTCGGAGTATGATGAATAATATATTAGCATGGGATGATGGTTGCTTAACACATAGAATTCGGAGAGTCAGGATTAATGAATCTTTATGATAAAGACATATTTACTGGATTACCACAAATATCAGGCCGATGGCATCAATTATTTACAATCTATACTGATAGCCTGACGTCGGGAGCTGAGTGGAATATACATCCGATTTTGTGGATGACACTGAGAACCAAAATGCAGGCTATTATTTAATGAAGTGGACTTCCAAAAAAGGAGCAGTACAAAGGGATTGGAGTGTTCCTTTGTATGAAACGTAACGTCAGCATGCTGATGCAGCAAGTAACTAAGTTGGTTCATGAGGCATCTTCCTGGGATGGAAGGGTTGAATTATTGAACACATCTAAAATGGTGAGGCAATTATGCATTGTGGTTGAAATTAAAGAGGGTGATACTACTGAAATGTACAGGATACAGAGGGGGCTTGACAAGGTAGATGCTGAGAAGGTGTTTCCCCTGAGTCTCGAACTCGAGGTGGTAAATACCGAATAAGGAACTTCGATTTCAATCTGAGGTGAAAAATGATATATTCTCTCAGAAGGTAGTGAATGTCTGGAATTCCCTAACCCAGAAAGTTGTGGAGGGAAACAAGGAATTTGGTAGGAAAGTGTATTTGAACCCGGAAGTAGATCATCCAGTTCTTATTGAATGAGAGCTCAGGCTTGAGGGGCCGAACAGCCGACTCGTGTTCCTACTTCTTACGTTTTTATGTTATGCTTTTGGAAAGTAATTGTTTTTTTTCCTGGAAGTCGTGTCGTCCAATGTTGCATTTGGGAGAGGAGAAAATTTGCCTGAGTTAACCCTTGGTGGGAATTGGAAGCTGCATTCAGAGCAATCCCAGAGCAGAAGTTGCAGTGTGGGGAAGCCTGGAAAAAGGGATTGCAGCTGGGGGTCACTTCCTGACAAAGCCTGGAATTTCCAAGTGCATTTCCGAAACTATGCCTAACCATTAGCGTGGCCTCGATCTGCGTGTGTGCAGCAGGTCCGAAGGGCTAAAAGGAATATCAGAGCATAGGGCTGAGGGACACGAGTGGGCCAACCAGCCCTTTGACACTAATCCACCAGTAAATAAGGTCATGGCTCATCTCATTATTGTCCCAGCTGCACTTTCCCTTCCATGCACCATTATCCTTGATTCACCTGTCTGTGGAAAATCAGACAAAACTAGCCTCGATATAATATAAAGATTCAGCCATTACAAATTTCTGGGAAAGGGAATTCCCACTTGAATGAAATCCCACTTGTTAAATTTTCCTCACTCCGGTTCTGACTGAGGTTGGAGGGTGTCACTGTTTCCTTTTCTAGTCCCACTCCACTGCTCACAACAAATTTTAAATGCAACCAGGTTGGTGATATGATTGATGATAAAGGTCTCAGACTGGGTCAGGTTTAGTGATAGGAACAAGTCAAGCAAATTTATTTCATCAGCCGCAGGTAACTAATAGGTCGAACGGAGCAGCATGTCAGATTTGTGGTTAGCACTGCTACCTCATATCATGAAGGAGCTTAGCTCACTTCCAACCTCGTCCTACCCTCTATGTGGAGTTTGAACATTCTTCCAGTGCCTGTGTGGGTTTCTCCCCAGTTCTCCAGTTTTCTCCCACAGTTCAAATATCTGCAGCTTAGTTTCATTAGCCGTGCTAAATTACCCAGAGTGACCAGGGATGCGTAGGTTAAGTGGGTTAGTCATGGGAAATGCAGGGTTACCTGGATAGGGTAGAGGGACAGGTCTAGTGGGATACTGTTCGGTGGATTGGTGTGGACTCGATGGGTCGAATGTCCTGCTTCCACACTGTAGGGGTTAAATGACAATGGCATCAAGTTTGGGCTATACAAACTCCCAGTCAGTATACACCTGATCCACTCGCCTCAAGGCTTTGAATATTTCAATAAGATCAGCTCTCATTCCAAGGGTAATCTGTTAAAGTCCTCATAATATCAGTCCTTCATGCATGGAATTAATTAAATGAAAAACCTCTGAACTGCTTCCAGTGTTACTATATCCTTTCTCCGATAAGAATGCAAAAATAAAACTTTTCTCAGACACTGATGAGTCGGTTTATTTTTGTTTTCTCAGGGTGCAGTGAGTTTTTGGAACACTCTTCCCAGCAGACCGTTTGAGGCAGAGATATTGAATATTTTTGAGGCAAGATTCATGAATAGCAAAGGAGTCAAGGATTATCGTGGAGCGGGCAGCAATGTGCACTGTTGGGGAAAATGTAGACAGTGGTACCGAATGACACGGCTCCAGAATATCCGGGAATTAAACGAAATGGATAAGATCGATAAAGTTATAAGGGGGAAACAGGATGGAAGCGATCTGAAAGGTCTACTTTGCTGATCTCTGCATCACAGTAATTCTCTACGCCACCCCACCACAGTCATTTACTTACAATTCAACACTAAAAGAGCTATAGAATCCTTACTAATCCCGTTTTGTCAAGTGGAAATGACAAAACACGGAAAGGGTCGAGTAAGTCCCAACCCGTCAGAAGCTTTCAGCAAGCCTGTGGCCGCACCTGTAACCCCCTCTGCTGGTTCAATGGACCCACTTACTCACCAGGTCTTGCTCACCGAGTTCACCAAGTTGCCTGAAATGTTTGAAGCCATGATTGAAGAGAATTCAGCAGGAGGATAGTACCACTCTCAGCTGTGCTCCAAAAACATGAGCAGCAACTTGAAAGCCTTGGACACAGAACTAATGAGGTTGAGCGCCAAACTGCAGGGGCAGAGACTGTGATCGATTCCTGTCAGGACGGATCCTCACGCTTAAAAAACAGGGCCGTACCTTAACTGAACAAGGTGACGACCTAGAGAATAGGGGCATGCATGTTCATATCATTGGTCTGATGTAGCAGACTTAAGGTGATCAGCCAGTGAGTTTTTTTGCGAGAACTGGCTGCAGCGATTCCTTCACTTCGAAGCTGAAGAGAGACGGGTGAAGAGTGAGACGGCTCATCGGTTTATAGTGCGCAGGTCAGGCTCAGACCAACGCCCTAACCTATCCTTGTGCGATGACATAGTTGCAGGGACAAACAAAGACTTATGGAAGTTTCCAGAACACAGGGAAAAGACCCAACGAGGGCTCCAGGATTATGTTCTTCCAGGTCTTTTTAGCAGCAGTGATTCATAAAAGAAATTCTTTTGATGATATCAAGGGAAGATTAAGGGAACTTGAGATTCAGTATTCCTTAATGAACCCAGCGGTGCTCCGTATGCTTTCAATAGATCCACGCACTGGTGGAAATTTTAATGGATCCACTGACTTTCCAGGGATGCGAAAGCTTTGTGGACACTTTGAAGTAGGCTGGACGCTTTAATGGAAAGCGATAATCTTGTTGCTCTGGATTAAAAGAAAGTTTGTTGAATGTTTCTCGTAATAAGCACTGTTAAACTATAGTCGGGGATGGGTAGAGTACACACTTTTAACTTCTTCATTAGTATTACTACGTGTTTTTCTCTTGCTTAGTTTGTGTGTCTGGTTCGGCTCAAGCTGGAGAGAGTTCTGAAGGCGATCGTGAAGACTGAATACCTACATAAAGGCAGTTCAAACCTGATGTTTGTGATTAATTGCCCTGGGTGCAGTATTGATGATGGGGCAGAAGATAAAGATTTGTGACGTGAAAATGCTCCCAGTCGGCGCGGGTGGGGGGGGGGTCGGGAGGTATGGCGGGAAATCAATGCCCCTATTGAGTGCCATTGGCACATTGTACCCTGTTTTTTTTTGTTTTTATATGTATTTAATTTTGGAACGTTTTGAGAGCGTGTTAGTTGTAGTAGCTTTGGTTTATGTGTCTGTTTCGGCTCTATGATTCTTTTTAATTGGTGCTCAGCGATTTGTAATTCGAGTACTTCCTCTCTGAGTTCAAATGTTGTTTCAGTGTGTAATGGCTAATGTCGTGCTTAAATGGTGTTTCTGGAACATTAAAGGGAACCATTCGCCAGTTAAGAGGGAAAAGGTACTTTCTCGTCTTATAAAGGAGAGGGTGGATATTGTCGTATTGCAGGATGATGAAAATGAACATGTTACATTACAGCAAGGTGGGTTCGATCGGGTTTATTTCTCATCTTTTAATACTCGGATAGGGGAGAAATATACTGGTGAGGAAGAAACTTTCATTTAAATTACCACGGGAGGATCATAACACTCAAAGATATAAGGGGAAGAAAGCGGTATTTTGAATGTTTATTGCCCCCGGCTCACTGCCTTAAATTCCTGATAGATGGATTTTCCAAATTAAGTAATCTTTCTTTGCAGCACATTATCGTAGGAGGAGATTTCAATTGTCTTTTGCACCCACGGTGGACAGCATGCCCAAAGGCCCCCAGGACCATCGTTCCAATCAAAGCAATTAGTGGATTTTTGTGCGAACTGGGGCTGATGGATGTCTGGAGGCCGAACCACCTCTTAAATGGAGATTTTACTTTCTTCTTTAAGCCACAGAAATACACACTAGGTTTGATCTCTTCCTCACCTTGCAGCAATCTTCGATTCAGTGGTGTTCTGTACAATTGGGAATATTGCCATTTCTGACCTTGCAGAAGTATACTTATTGGTTAAAATTAAGGGCAATATAACAGATTCGAGACACTGGCTAATGGATCCCTTTATTCTTAAGGATAGCAAGTCCATTCAGTGTTTATGTAATGAATTCAGATCTTTCTTCGCCATCAATTCAGATTCAACCAATAACCCATCCATTCGATTGAAAAGTGTTAAGGCTTATGCCAAAGGAATAATTATTCCTTAGGATGCGGCAGAAGCTGGAGCAGGAACACTTGCTCCAGGCACGGTTGAAGGCAGCCAGGAGGGCATACTGTGATAGACCCTCGGTGGCTAGGTTGCAGAGGATCACAACGCTTCGGTCTGCAGTGAATTCCATGCTCACACAGACAGCCAAGAAGGAACTTACCTTTGCAAAACAAAGGCTGTTTGAGCATGTTGATAAGCCGGGCAAATATTTAGCCTGCCTTGCGAGGAAAATGAGACCCCAAAGCCATTACCTCAATTAGGAAAGGTACTGGGACCCTTTCCTGTGATCCGGAGATTTCGGAGATTTTACTACGAATTATATCCGACTGAGCGTTATGAGGATAGATGGATCAAGATGGAATCCTTCTTCAAGAACTTGGATCTTCCAGGGGTAACCCACAAATAAGAATCGCGCCTTAATGCACCCTTGTCAGTGCTGGTGGGTGTAAAGCAGCTACCGGGCGGAAAGGCGCCTCGTCCTGACGGTTGACCAAGTGAATTTTATGAGGAAGTTATAAACCTATTGTCAGGGCTGATGCTTGCCAGTTTAGTCACTCACACAGTCACGACTGCCTCCCACCATCCTTAAGAGAGGCTCATATCTCTCTTATTCTTAAGAAAAGGAAGACACCGAAAGATTGTGCTTCTTATAGGCCCATCTCAGTTCTTAATGTTGATTTCAAAATTCTGTGTGAGTCCCTTACATTAAGGATGGAAACTATTTATCCTTCCATTCTCAAAGTGCACCACACCGGCTTATAAAACGCTGCAGATATTCCAACAATGTTAGGAGATTACTCAATATGATACACGTGTGTCAACAGTAAATTATACAGGTATTAATGATTCCTTTAGATGCAGAGAAAACATTTGCTTGGGTTGAGTAGCTGTATCTCTTCTATACATGAGAATCGTTTGGTCTAGGCAAAGATTTTATCAAGTGGGTAAGGGTCCTCGAAAGTGATCTTTGTGTGTGATCCTGTACAATTAATATTTCTAGAGGCAGTTGACAAGGTTGTTTACGCCAGTGTTGTTTACGATGGTGATTGAGCCACTGGTGAAGGCCATCTGCAGGGACCCCAACATATCTGGGATAGAAGTCCCGTAAGATTACATTGTCTGCAGATGATGGACTTAAATTTTTGTTATATCCCACAGTTTTGGTACCTCCCCTCATGGAATGCATCAGTTCTTTCGCTGCCTTTTCGAGCTATGCCATTGATTTTACAAAGTTGAGGCCATGCCTCTGGGCGAACTCAGGGAAATACCTGATGCCGTAGGAGAATCCTGATTTCCTTTTCAATGGTCCCATGGGTAATGAGGATGTTCCCTATTTAGATATATTCATTAATCCTATCTTTGAACTTATATTTAACGTGGGAGTTGTCCATTTGTTCCACAAAATTAAACAAGACCTTCGAATATGGGAGGCACTTCCAATATCCTGGCTAGGTCATATAGCTCTTATTAAAATGAATTATCTGCCTTCTTTGCGATACCCCGTGCGAATGCTTTCTTTGATGTTTCCCAGACATTTAGGAGATTAAATGGATGATGTAGCTCTTTGATTTGTCACCATAAGTGATCCCTTATCAAGTTAACCAAATTACACTGACCCCACAGTTTGTGGGGAGTAGTTCTCCCGGATATTAAAAACTACCAATTAAGCTCATCTTTACCCGATGTTAGTGAGGCCTCGGCGTCAATATGGTTAGATATTGAAGCTTCTCAGGAAAAGTGCTCCCTTATTAGTCTGCTGTACATAGACAAAATGAGGATATTTACAGAGTATTTCCATTTTCCAATAAGTATCAATAATGTTAAAGTAGAGAGGGCAATGTGTCCGATTTAGGGCAATATAGCCAAACCTCATTTCTTACCACAAAACGTGGTGTACCGTGTTTGCGACGGGGGATACTGGATTCCACGTTTAAACTATGGGCAACTCGTGGGTGTATCTTGCCTTGATGATTTATCTGAGGGAGAAACAAGGATGTCCTTTGATGAAATAAGTCGTAACGATAGACTACCATGTAGAGATCTCTTCTGTTTTCTTCTTATCAGATCAGAGATGTTATTCAAAAAAGAACCACTCTTTTAACAGACCCGTACAGATCCGATACAGAGAAGCTTAGTGCTAAGAACACACTCTCTGTCAGTACCTTTCATCATTTGTTGGACAGTGGCCCCTCAGATGAGAGTTTGTGCCTTTCTGAGATCTGCAAAGAGAGATTGGGGTTCAGATCTCTTCTGATACAGGGGAGGATATTTGTAAAAATTCAAGAAGTATTTCGACCTGTACTAAGACTCTTGCCATGTAGTGAAAGATTCTTCATAGCATCTATCTGGCCCCAGATCGTCTCTCAAAATTCAAGATGGGAGTATGTCTTAAATACAGAATGACTTTGGGTACTCTTACTCATTGCTTGTTAAACTTTCGCCGGCGCTATAGGAGCGGTGTGTTCGTTGGGATGGAGAGGATCTTGGGGACCGAATGGGAGATGGATCAGGTTTCCCTTTTCCTGGGCCTGCCCAGTCCACCTTTCTCAGATGTGCATAGGAAAAAGTACTTCAATACCCTCACTCCCTGTGTTCAGAAAAAATGTTCTGTTATTCTGTGTGTCTGAAAATTCGCTGGGAATATTGGGTTGTCGTAACGTCGTCATGGAGCATAGACCCTTGGACTTTTTAAAGATATGTTGCACCAGACAATAGAGGATTTTTAATAAGACATTGCAGCACTTTTTTGAATTCCCAAGATACAGGCTGACCTGCCTCTCTGATGAAGACTTTTATATAGCAATGACGAACTTGTCTAATGAATCTAATGTCCAGAAAGGAAGAATTACGAACAAATGAACGTGTATTAGTTAATGCGCTTGAAGGTTAAGAGCTATAGTTTTGTTACACTGAGTTCTATTATTCGTTGTTTTGATTTTTAGAAATTTTTCCTTCTGTCCATTGATTTAACGTATTTTTTATGTACATGCACATGAGTGTAATTGTGTTCAATCTGCATTGTTTTTTTTTGAGTTGGGTACTTATTGGTTCATTGAAACATTAAAAAGATTTTCTCTGAATAAAAATATGTTTGAAAAAATTAAAATGTTAACATGGCTAGAATAGAGTCTCAAAGGACGACTTTCTCATAAGTGAGACCACACATTATGGTTTATCTTAAGGATCATCACACCACGGGTGACAGGATGATGTTGAGAGGGCGTCTCCTTCGTGGCAACCGCTGTCTCTGTGGGGAATTGAACCTGCACTGTTGGCCTTCCTCTGGCATTACAAGCCAGCCATCCAGCCAACAGATTGCGAGACTGTGTGACTGACATAGACAGCAATAGCCAAAGCCAAAGTAAAGTATAAACTTTGATAAGAAGGGGAAAAGGTACAATTCAGAAAATGTTCAAGATAATGGCTAAGGAAAATAAATTCTCCACTGGAAATTGTGTTTTATAACGAGACAGTTGATTGGATGCTATCTTTGGTTGAATATAATTTGGCGACCCAAGCTAAATAACCAGAAATACTAATTGTGATTAGATATTGATAACTGTAAAATATGAGTACATTTTTGCTTGGTCTGTGTGAAGCATGGAAACCATTGTATGAAAGTTAAAAGCTGATGGAACATATTTTTTGGAGGGTTGGTCCCTATGGGAAATGCCTCCTGAACATATGCTTGGAGAAACCTTTGGTAGAAAGTGCGTGAGTGTCGTCTGGTCAGCGACAGGAAACCAGAGGGATGAATGATTGAACGTTCCTGCAACGTGAAGCCCTGGAGACAGTCAGATCGCCCCCAATCTTATTAAATGGTACAGCACATTCAAAGGGCTGAATGGCCTCATTATGGATTTTAACTGCAAGCGATTAAAACAAAAACATTCTGTTCCTTCACCTAATGTAAGAGGCACTGGCATTTTCCTGAAACTGGGAATTATTGGAATATTATCTGGAACATGCCATAATTAGCATTCTCCAGAGCATTCTACAATCTGTGGACGTATTACAAATGCAAGCGATAGAGAGAGGTGGGGGGAGGTGCTGCATGCAGGAGTGAGAGTGGTGGAGCATGGGTCTTGTTCGGGGGTCGGTGCTGTAACAGATATACAGTAAGTGTGAAGGAGCAGAGAGAATACAGTGACACTGAGACTAACAGAGTGTGGAAGGTTATTGATGCTTGTCCTGTACTCCTGGACATTCTTCAGACAGCAGATACAGTACTGAGCTGCGTGGTGAGCTCAGACCATGCTCGGTGGGTCTGGTGGTGTGGCCCACTCTGGGAGGAGATGTACTAACTCATCCACCAAGACATCCAAGACCCTGTTGTCAATCCATGGCGTAATTGGCCTTAATCTACCATACTCTGGGTAAACTGTACAGGGCAGCTCCAAACTGAGGAAAGCTCAAAGTTTGTGAGAAGATTTGTAGCTCGGGTGCTCGTTGTTTTGGTTCTGTTCACCGAGCTGGGAATTTGTGTTGCAGACGTTTCGTCCCCTGTCTATGTGACATCCTCTGTGCTCTGGAGTCTCCTGTGAAGCGCTAATGTGATGCTTCCACCGGCATTTATAGTGGCTTGTCTCTGCTGCTTCCGGTTATCAGTTCCAGCTGTCCACTGCAATGGTCAGTATATTGGGTACAGGTCGATGTGCTTATTGATCGAATCCGTGGATGAGTGCCATGCCTTTAGGAATTCCCTGACTGTTCTCTGTTTGGCTTGTCCTATAATCGTAGTGTTGTCCCAGTCGAATTCATGTTGCTTGTCATCTGCGTGTGTGGCTACTAAGGATAGCTGGTCGTGTCGTTTCGTAGCTAGTTGGTGTTCATTGATGCGGATCGTTAGCTGTCTTCCTGTTTGTCCTATGTAGTGTTTTGTGCAGTCATTGCATGGGAATTTGTACACGACATTGGTTTTGCTCATGCTGGGTATCGGATCTTTCGTTCTGGTGAGTTGTTGTCTTAGAGTGGCTGTTGGTTTGTGTGCTGTTATGAAAAGTTAATGGTCGCAGTAGTCTGGTTGTCAGTTCGGAAATGCTCTTTATGTATAGTAGTGTGGCTAGTCCTTTGGGTTGCGGCATGTCCTCGTTCCGTTGTCGTTCCCTTAGGCATCTGTTGATGAAATTGCGCGTGTATCCGATTTTGGCAAATACGTTTTTGAGGAAAGCTCAACCGAGTGTCCATTGTCCTTTTAAAGATGGCACCAGTGCCAGGGATAATGTAATATCCAGGGTCATCCAGGCGATGGTTGGTACCTCCAGCCACGATGGGTGGGAGAATCGGGCTAGTATTGAATGAGAGGGACACCATGGGGTAGGGTGGGTAGTTAATGAGGTGAGTTCGATAAGATGGCACCAGGAATCTAGCTCGGCCTCGTGCAGACAGCCCCCATGACATACTCAATGAAAATCACTCAATGATAAATTATTGTTAGATTAAGGCGGATGAGTTGAAGACTCTGCTGACCCCATTCACAGTTACAAAGCTGCAGTACAAATCCTCATCCAAAACGCTATGTCATCTGAACTCACACCTATATTCTGTTCACCATCAGTCCTGGTAATACTGGCTTATTTTGCCGGATGCCAACGAAATGTCTACACCTCAGCATTCTGAAATCTGTGAACATACCCTTCCATGATATCGTTGCTCAATCTCACCCTCTCTGTCTATACCCAAAACCACTTTCATTTACAGTCATGCCGGAGACATGCCCTTCAGCCAAAACTGGTCTATACCAACCAAAATGTCCGTCCACATTCACCCCATTTCCCTGCATTTGGCCCATATCCTTCTCTGCCTTTCCAATTCATATACTGTCCGAACAAAGTGCAGCGAGGTTTTGTGACATCAAGAAAGGCTTCAAGAAAGATCTTGCTGAATCTACCATTCATCTCATCACAGCAATCAGGCTACAAAGAAACAATGTGACTGGACGTTATAAACTGGTGGGAGATATGTATGAAGTCAATACTGCTAAGCAAAAATGTGTACGTTCTAAACAGGAAATTAGATATACCAGTGTTTGCAGGCAAAACTCAACGTGTCTGGTACCACTTAAAGGAAGGCAATCGAAAGTTTGGCCCTCGAATAGCACAGCAGGTCAGGGCGCATCCAAGGAGAAGGAAAGACTATGTTTCTGTCATGAGCCCTTCATCAGGAATTCATTTCAGAATTCACTTTTGCCTAATCCTCTGTAGGAAGAGAGTGAGTCAACATTTTTAATTTGGGAATTCTTCATCAGAACAGCTTTTGTTTTCGATCTCCAGTATATGCAGCTGTTTGTTTTATTTTAGATCAGCAATTATCTTTCATGCTGCAGTATTAATGGACAACTTGATCTGGGAAGAAGGGGTAGGGGTGAGGACAGAAGAGTAAGCAATGTACCAGTTACAGCTTAAGGCCCTGTCCACTAGAATGTGAATCCTTGGGTGGAGGTAAAGGAAGGCTTGTCAGAAGCACCACACTGGAATTCTACATCATCTAAACAGATGTGACAGACCCAGAGAAAGTGGGAGGATGCAGTTTCTCTCGCAGCTGGTCATTTCGTGGCACAGTGGCAAGCAATACTGCCTTACAGAACCAATGACCTGGGTTCGATTCCCCACCCTTTGGTGACACTCAGTGCAGTGTTTGCACCTTCTCCCTGTGTGTGTGTGAGTTTCCTCTGGGTGTTTGGTTTTCCTCTCGCAGCCAAAAATTTCCAGTTAAGATTCAGTGACCTCACTAAGTTGCTCCGCAGTATCCAGGGATGTGCAGGTTCGGTGGATTGTCTATGGGAAATAGAGAGTTACAGGGGTAGCGTTTGGGTTTGATGGCCGGGATGTTATCTGGAGGGTCAGTGTGAACTCGGTGGGCCAAATGGCCTGGTTCCACACTGCAATGCTTCTATAATTTCTCTGTAGCTGTCTGTGTTTGAAAACACTTCCCAGGATCCTACCTATAATTGCTAATACAATTTGCCCCAACAAAATGTTCCACCTTCCGTTTGTCTAAAATGAACTCTATCAGCCACTCCTCGGCCCTTTAGCCTATCTGATCAGCTTTCCGGTTTACTCTGAGTTAACCATCTTCACTGTCCACTACCTCACCAATTTTGGTGTTATCTGCAAACTCACAATTCCTAGCGTATTCACATCCAAATCATTTATATAAAATGACAAAATCCATTCGATCCTTGTGGTACACTGCTGGTCACAGGCCTCCAGTGCAAAATATAAAAATAACAGTTCACAAACATTTCCTTCGTCTATTACCTTCGAGCCCATTACCTCCAACTCTCCCTGTATTCCATGTAATCTCACCATGCTAACCAGTTTACCATGCGTAAACTTTTTGAATGCCTCACTAAAGTCTATATTCTATTCCACAGTTCTATTTCTGCGCATTCGTCAATCTTATTTGTCACTTCTTCAAAACGCTCAATCAAATTAGTGGGACACGCTTTCCCACACACAGTCATGTTGACTATCGCTAATCAGAATTTACATTTCTAAACACAAATAAATGCTGTCCCTCAGTATCCCCTCCAACAACTTACCCACCAATGACATCAGTCCCACCTGTCAACAGTTTCCTGACTTTTCCTTACCAACTGTTCTTAAATAATGGCACAACCTTACCTGTGACTGTCCATGATACAAATATCTCAACCAGAGATCGAACAATTACTTCCCTAGCTTACCAACAGATCTGGGGTACATCTGATTAGTTTATGGACCATAGAACAGTGGAGCACAGTACAGGCCGTTGCGCTGTTGATGTTGTGCCGGCAGATTATCCTATTCTATGGTCAGACTAACCTTCATGCCCATCATTGTACTAAAATCCATGTGCCTCACCAAGAGTCACTTAAAATGTCAGAGGAGTTTATCCACCTTAATGCATTTTAAAATATCCAACTCCTCATCTTCTGTAATATGGACAATTTTTAAGATAACACTATTCATTTCCCAAAGTTCTCTACCTTCCATATCCTACTCTACAATAAATACTGATGCGAAATATTCTTTTATTATCTCACTGATCTCCTGTAGTTCCACACATAGACCAACATTGCTGATCTTTTAGGGGTCCTGTTCTCCCCCTAGCTACTCTTTTGACCTTATTGTATGTGTAGAATCTCTTTGGAATGTCCCTTACCGTATTTTTGAAAGATATCTTATGTCCCCATTTTGCCCACCTGATTTCCCGCTTGAGTATTAGCATACATCCCTGGTACTCCACGATGGATTCACTCGATCCCTCCTGTCTGTACCAATCATATACTTCCGCCTTTTCTTGAACAGAGCCTCAATTCTGCTCGCCATTCAGCAATCCCTACACCTACCAAACTTACCCTGCTCATTGAGAGGAACATGCTGTAACTAGACTCTGTACTCATTTGTGAACGCCTCCCACTTTCCCGCCAATAGCATCTCCAAAGCAGCTTTCAAAGTGCCAACATAAAACGTTCAAAGTTGGCGGGAATCAACTTAAAACTTTAAAATTTATATTAGGAGTATTATTCTCCATAAGTATTTTACAACTGATAGTTACTGCATAACAGGCTCCAGAAGCAGAATTTCCTCCTCCTGTCCCTCTGTAACAGACTTGAGAGGCTGAATGGCCTCCCCTTGTCCCTTTGTAATAGGGCTATGGGGACAGAATTACTTCCTCCTCTTCTTGCGCAGCAGTCTCGATGCTCTGAATGATGTCCCAAGTTTATGGAAGAATTTGACAACAGTGCACATAAAACCAGGAGCAACATTGCACAAAGCAATTGTACAATAAATAGAAACACAGGTTTATTGGCTCTGGAAATTACCCCACCAGTCACCTTATGCAGCGGGTCTGTTACTTTTTCACTGTCGCCCTTTATGAACAGTATTTGATATACACAGTCCTGCAGTGTTCTGGCACTACTCCCACATACACGGAAGAATCAATAAGAATATTAAAGATTTATGGTCCATCCCTCAGCAACGCCCATCCATTCCACCCACACCGAGTAAATGTTCTCTTTTATTAGGATCTGGAAAGTGATGTCAGGAAGAGGTTAGCTGGACTTGTTTGTTCAGTGACTGTGATTAATATTATTCTCCATGGTTGCAATTATCCCAGTGGACAGTTTCCATCTTTTAATGATAAGTGGGTTCCGTTCAATGTGTTATCCCACAGTATGGTGGGAACATCACCAACAGTGTTAACAGGAATCAGCAGCTCCAGAGAGACAGTGGGGAGAGATCAGAGACTGAGCACAAGAGTCTGGAATGTTTCAACAACGAGTCACAATCTGAGAACATTAGACTGGAATGTCCCACGAATGGACAGGAATTTATAGAGGGATGTTTGGTTTCTTTCTACATATAATGATCTAAGGCCATTATTGTGGCGGATCAAATATGCACTTTGCATTATACAATACATTTATTATCCAATCCTGGCTTTTGTTGGTGCACCCGGTAAGTCTCACTGTTCAGTCATTAATTCTATACATCATGTTTGACAGTAATACTGTTCTTTCATTCACTCTACGCTCCTTGCCACTGTTATTGTTCCTGCTAAGTCGCCAAATCCAAATATTCACTTGACAAAGCAATGCTAAATTGTTAATTCACTCTCTCCCTCCTTGCTTCTGGCAGTGTTACACAGTGTTGGCACATGGTTTGCTCCGTGTATGTGGGAGTAGTGCCAGAACACTGCAGGATTCTGTATATTAAATTCTGTTTATAAAGGGCGACAGTGAAAAAGTAACAGACTCGCTGCATAAGGTGACTGGTGGGGTAATTTCCACTTGCTCAATTTCAGCTGTGAACCATGATTCGTTGTTTCACTGCACTTGCTATCTAAATATTGAAAGCATTGACGTCACTAGCTTCTGTTCTGGTTACAGACTGCATTTCTTTCCTCTGACTCCATCTCATCCTCGGCCAATATCTGAAGCTAAAATAGACAAATGACAACAGTGGTGATCCTTTTGGCCATGAACTAATTCCTGACACTATACGTTGACCATTCCTCATTATAACCGCTGATAACTCCAGCATATATTTCACTGGCTCATCCCATCTGTTATTGAACCATGAGCTGAGAAATACAATCTTAAACATAGCATTCGTCTGTTGCTGACACTCACAGCTGCAAACCTGCAGAAACAACTCTGCGTCAATACTCCACAGCTCATATCTGATATCACACAGAACTCCCCATCCATCCAACATTCCTGTGCGTACTGATCTATAATACTATTTGGTCCGGCAATGCCTTTACTTTAATATTATCAAGCACGTCATTAACAGCTGCCCATGAGCAGATTACTGAGCAATACACTGGCATATTCTGCACAGCTCTACATGCTGGCCCGATAGTCCAGTTTACTGAGCAATACACTTTCATAAGCTGCACTGCTCTCCATGCTGGGTTGTCTACTTGTCCCCATTTATAGTTTCTGCGTCCGTTCTGCGAGGCAAATTCAGAATTTAGTGGAACAAATTTGGTCAGCTGATCTGGCAATGCCTTTTTCAATGTTGTCATTCTTGTGACTTGAGCCACCAAGGTCTGACTGCTCCAGATAGACCCTCTTCCTTGTTTCTTTTCTCATATTTCAACAACATGCTCTGTTTCTGTCTTCATTGTCCGTTTTCATCGTTCATGTGAATGTCTTTGTCCATCTGTATCTTTCTCTCGCCGTGGTCTTTGGTTGTGTATTGTATCGGATACTGGCATTATGAAGTTCAGAAATAATGTAATGGTCTGTGTCATGTTTTTGTTCACTTCCAGCTGTGTCCCATGTGTTACTCAATGGACAGGGGAGTATGTGCTGGGCTGTTGTCCACTTCCTGGTGTGTCCCTCGAGGTGCTTCATGAAGAGGTGTGTGTATGTGCAGCAGCTGTTCAATTCCCGATGTGTCCCACGTCGTGCTCCATGTTGGACAGCGGTGTGTGTGCTGGGTTGTTGTTAACTTGCTGATGTGCCCATGTGGTGCTCCATGGACAGGGGGTTGTGTTTCGCGTTGTTGCTCACTTCCCGATGTGTCCCAAGTTGTGTTCCATGTCGTCAGGGAGTTTCAGCATCTTTGACTCATGCCTTTAAAACTTGGTCTGCACCTGTCTACTGAACGCCTGTGTTTGTCCCTCTCAGCTGATCACGTGGTAAGAAACACGAGGAGGATCCTGAAGTATAATTATAAAGGAGTTGATATCTCAATTTTAGTGGAGTGTAGTCTGATGGTCTTCTGTTATTGGAAAGTTAGTGAAAGGGCTGGGGATGGTTTGCTGGTGGATGTGCTGTGAGATACCTCAGACTTCAGGGAGACCAGAAGATATGGTGACCCAACTCTGTATGGAGCATGGGGACTGGAGTTACAGCATCAGTGTCTGTAACATGAAGAACAAATGGAGCAGAGGCTGCATAGCATGGGAGCTCTGAAACCACGGACTGGGTGTGTTTAGGGAAATGGATCTGTCTGTGTCTTAACGTGAGCACAGACTCTCACTCTCATCCTTAAACATACACACACACAGACACACATACACTCTTTCGCTCACACACATGGAAACAAACATACACACCCTCTCTCTCTCACTCGCATGCCACCACCCCCCCGCCCCCACCACACACACGCGCGCACACACACGCACACACACACTCACATTCCGTATCTCTCGCACAGACACGCCTACAAACCTGGGGGGCTAATTTGCGTTTGCAGATTAATATTTGTGGATAGATCGCATTTTGTTCAAAACAACATTCAATTTGTACGCCGCCAATCATTGTCGCATTTTATAAAGTCCTGCTTTGGAAATAAAACCAGTATGACTCCAGGGTAAAACAAGTCGGACACCACACAAGACCTTCCATGATTTGTGCAGGGAAGGTCATATTTTAGCAAACATAATAGAATTCTTTGAGGAATGACAAAGTCGATAGTGGAGAAAGGGCTGTGGATGCCATTTCAGTAAGGCGTTTGATGAGATAGACTGATGGAGAAGGTGAAGTCGCAGGGGTCCATGGTGTAGATTAGAGAACTGGCTGGGCAACAGTAGACAGAGAGTAGTAATGGAAGGGGGTCTCTCAAAATGGACAACTGTTCTGTGTGGTGTTTCACAGAGATCCGTGCTGGGATCACTGTTTGTTGTGATATACTTATATGATCTGAAGGAAGGTATATGTGGTCTGATTAGCAAGTTTGCAGATGACACTAAGATTGGTAGAGTAGCAGAAATTTGAGGAAACTGTCAGAGAACACAGCTGAAAGTAGATAGATTGGAGAGTTGGGTGGAGAAAGGACAGATGTGAGGTGATGCATTTTGGAAGATCAAATTCGAGAAAGAATTATACAGTAACTGGAAAAAAACCTGGGGAAAATTGAAGTACGGAGAGATCTGGGTGTACAAGTCCATTGTTCGCTGAAAGTGGCAGGTCGATAGAATGATCAAGAAGGCATACAGCATAATTTCCTTCCTGCATTCGAACAATTTAAGAAGTGGGGGACCACAGAACAGTTAAGTCGTCACCCACAGGAGGGAATCTGTTGGAATCTATTGCGTGTGGAAGCAGGCATGCCATATTACAGTTGTATAGAACTTTGTTTCGGTCACATTCGGAATACTGCAGACAATTCTGGTTGCCACATTACTGAAAGGATGTGGATGCTTTGGAAAGAGGGTGGAGGATTTTCACCAACATGTTGGCTAGTATGGAGAGAACGACATATAAAGAAAGGTTTGGTAGATTAGGATTATTTTCATTACAAAGACGGAGGTTGAGGGAGTACTTGATTGAGGTCTACAAACTCTTGAGAGATGTAAACAGGGTGGATAGCTATAAGCTTATTCCCAGTTACTAGGGGACAAGAATTCAAGATGAAAGGGGAAAACTTTATTGGAGAAATGCCCGAAAAGTTCTTTGCGCAGAGGGAGGTAGCTGGCTGGAATGCGTTCACAGTGGAGGTAGTAGAGGCAGAGACGATAGCATCATTTAATATGAGGAAGCAGAGGTATACAGATCCTTAGAAAATAGGCGACAGATTTAGATAGAGGATCTGGATCGACACAGGCTTGGCGGGCTGAAGGGCCTGTTCCTGCGATGTGATTTTCTTTTTTAATTGTAAATACTGGAGAAAAGAGTCTATTGATAATTGAAAGGAAAATGAAATCAAGATCAAATGTGACACAGCGAATGTGCAGATATGATGATTTATTGTAGAGAACAGAAAAATGACAAGGAGACGAAGCAGTTGCATTGCATCAGTCTTCAAAGATTAAGATCCAGAAAATCACCCAGAAATACCAAGTCACCACGGGACCTTTATAACTAAAGACTGAAATAATTCATATACAGTTACGAGGTAGCATTTGTAAAAAGAAATGGAATGAGTTTTGAAAAGTCTGATAGACCAGATATAATTCAAACTGAAATTTCAGAGAAAACAGCATTACACGTGTTGATTGCAATAGGGACCACTATATTATTATGTATTCACTTTGGAAGGTTATAAATGCATTCAAATGATTTACGAAGGGAAGAAGTGGGAGACTGGGGGACTACAGGCCAGTTAGTTGTCATCCACAGTAGGAAATTTGTGACAATCTATTGTAACGAAGATCTTATTGGACACTGAGAAAGTAATAGCAAAATTCAAATGAATTGTTCTGCATTTATGAAAGGGACGTCATAATTTACAAAATGTTTCGTGAAGATATCTCTTGTAGATGTAAACAATGGCGAATCAGTGAATTTGTTTCAGTCAGATATTCAGGAGGAATTTTAATTAGCACGCACAGTAAGTTAGCAGAAACCATTAAAACAAAGTGTATTGGGAGGAACATATGCAAACAGGGGAAGGTAAACATTAGAGAAACTATTGGAGAATATAGGTGGTGGTAGAAGTTTATTTGTGTGACTGCAGACCGGTGTACGCTGGTGTGCCACAGGTTTCAATGTTGTCTCCCTTTAAACGCCTGCATTTAAAGGGAATCGGAATACAGAGGATGAAGAATCAACTAGTCTCAAAGTGTTAACCTACTTTCTCTTTACGGATGCTATCTGCATAACTGTGATCTCTAGCGTGTGTTGGTTTCAGTACAGATTCAGCTTCTGCAGTGATTTGCTCCCACTAGAAGTAAAGACGTTCTGCGCGAATAACAGATAGAGTTGGGGAGACTGTACCTGTACAATTTTGATGTCGTGATCTAAGTAAAATATACTGATCACTTATACTGAATGGGCTTTCTCCAGATTAATCCCTCAGATGGTAAGATGATCTGCTGAGGATACTTAGTCTGGGATCAAGGCGGAAGTTTATGTGTGAAACTGGAGACGCTGATTGATTGTTGTATGAGAACGTCATGTCTGTTTTACTTTGGAAAAGGCGCAGGCACGTACAGAATTCAAGAAGATGGACTGGGAAACTATTTTACAGATTGATGTAAGATGTGAGCAGGGATTTATGTATTGGCTGGTATAAAATTGGACCAATCCCTGGGTCCAGATCAGACACATCTCAGGCTGCTGTTGGAGACAAGGGATGAAAGGCGCTGATGCACATGTTTAAATATAATCTGTTCACAGGTGAGGTGTCAAGTACTGGAGAAGATCCTTTATAGGAAAGGTTGTAGAGATAGAGCAGGAAACTATACACCAGTGTGCTTCAGATCAGTGTTGAAGAAACTTTTGCACAAAATAGGTGGAAGAAGGCTGTTTGTGTGACTGGAGACTGGTGTACACTGGTGTACCACAGTGATCAGTGCTGTGTCCCTTATTACTTGTGGTATTCATAAATGGTGCAAATGTGAATGTAGAGGGGGAGTGGGTGTGTGATAAGTATGTCTGTGTTTGATGTAAAGATTGACCGGGTGGTTGGCAGTGAGGAGGAAGTTCTTATGATACAGATGGAATGTTCATGTGGGTGGATCAATGGCAGATGGAATGTAACTCTGATACCTATGAGGTGATGCACTTTGGAAGAAGGAACCAAATGGGGAATACGCAATGAGCTGTAGCACACAAGGAAGCGCATAGGGAGCTTTTCCACACATTCTTGAATGTGATACGTGAGAATAAAAGGTTATGTAAGATGCCAATGGAAGCTGCAGGCATAACCTTTATTCATCGAGACATAGATTACAATATCTATGTAGCACTTTGGTGAGGCCAATATGGAATACTGTGTGGAGTTCTGGGAGCCACATTACAGGAAGTATGTGATTATTCTGGAAGGGGTGCAGAGATTCACCTGGATGTTTCCAATGATGGAGCATATCAGCTATGTAGAGAGACTGGATAAGCTCGGGTTGTTTAGTTTGAATGAGCGAAGGCTGAGGGGGACGTGATTCAGAAGGATAAGATTACATGGGACACGGATAGGGTAGATAGACAGCAGCTGTTCCTTTTATTCAAAGGGACAAGAACAGGTAAGCACGCTTTTAAAGGGAAGGATTTGAGGTTTAGAGATGATTCAGGGATTGTTTTTCACCCACAGGGTCATGGGGTCTGGAATATACTTCCGATGGGGGCCAGTTATCAAGGGTCACCTCACAACCATTAAAAAATATTTGGACGAGCACTTGAAGTGTCATACCATTCATGTCTTCGGGACTGATGTAGGAAAGTTGGAATACTATAGATTGTGCTATATGTTTGATGGCACAGAGTCTATGATTCTCTGATTGCATGTCTGTGGAAGGTCAATCATTGAACATCTTAAGACAGGAAGTAAAGGGTTTTGGAAGAGTACATTAACAAGCGTGAAATTTCAAATCTTCACAACGCACAATATACCAAGTTGAAATGATGGAGAAGATAATTGTAGCTTCCTTACAGTCCAAAACCAACGAATGGAGAACAGGAAAATGGCAGATTATGAAGCATCTGCTTTAGTTCTGCCTTCATGATAGGATTTAAAAAAAAACACTTCCAAACAATTCAAGGTCTACTAAGAAAGAAAGGAAATACAATCAAATCACTAAATAAACAGTTTTGGAGAAATTATTTGCACTGAAATCTGATAAATCCCCATGGAATGATAATCTATATCTCTGATTCCTAAAGGAAGTGGCCATGGGAATAATGATACTTTGCTTGCCATCTTCCAAATTCCTGATGATTGAATTGACAGATTTGAGATCAGCAAATGTAACCCCAATATTTCTAAAGGAGGCAAGGAGACAGCAGGGAATTACAGTCTGCTTAGCACCAAAGAAGCAGTCAGTACAATACAAAAGTCTATTAGAGAGAATGCTTTGCCAGAGAACTTTGAAAATTATGTTAATTTGAAAGTAATGAACATGGATCAAGTCAATATCAAATTAATAATGGTGAATCATATTTAAGAATCCGACTGCGAAATAAATTATGGCGAAGCAATATATGCAGTAAATTTGGATTTTCAGAAACATTTTTGATGACGTCCCAGGTATAGTGTTGTGACAATGCTACTCCTTTAACAAGATTATGCTGTCATTGATTTTTTTTCCATGGCATTCCTAAAAGCAGCGAATCCGAAAAATCTGGGTTTGACTACTTGGGAATGCTTTCACGTCTAAAATTAAAACACGTACAACGGGAAGCGAGCTATGCTAGAATCGGTCCTGTGTAATGAGACAGGAATAATTAATGACTTCATAGTTAGGAATCAACTTGGAAGGAATGATCACAATATGGTTGAATTTAAAACACAGATGGAGAGTAAAGATAAAATTCAATACCATGGTCCTGTGCTTAAACGAGGGAGACTACAACAGAATGAGGGAGGACTTGGCAGAAGTCGACTGGAAACAAATACTTTATGGTGAGTGTTGACGAGCAGTGGAGGATTTTCAAAGGATTTTTTCAAAGTCCTAAGCAAAAGTATATTCAGTGAAAAGGAAATACTCTATGAAAAGGGGAAGTCTGCCGTGGGTGTTTAAGCAAATACGCAAGGCTACCAAATTGAAAGAGATGGAATGCAAAGTGGCCAAGAACAGAAGGAACTAGAAGATTGGGAAGATATTAAAGGTTAACAGAAAGCCATGGAAAGAGCTATAAAGAAAAGTAGGATAGAACACGAGAAAAGAAAAACTAGCACAGTATATGAAGACAGATAGCAGATGATTCCCTAAATATATGAAATGAAAATGAGTGGCTAACTTAAACGTTGGTGCTTGAGGGGATAAGAAGGAGCATTTAGTTATAGGGCATGATGAAATGGATGAGGCATTGAATAGGTATTTTGTATCAGTCTTCATAGTGAACGACACTATAACATACCTGTGATCGAAGAAAAAATGAAGATTCTAGATTAGAGTGGTGTTGGTAAAGCACAGCAGTTCAGGCAGCATCTGAGGAGCAGAAACACAGACGTTTCGAGCAAAAACCTTTCATCAGGAATGCACTGAACTGCTGTGCTATACCACCACCACTCTAATCTAGAATCTGGTTTCCAGCATCTGCAGTCCTTATTTTTACCAAAGAGATGAGGGTAGATGAGGACTTGTGAGCAATCATTATTACAGAGGAGGTAGTGTTGAACAAGCAAATCGAGTTAAGGGTAAACAATTCTCCAGGCCCTGGTGGAATGTATCCCAGCGTATTAAAAAGGTAGCGGGAGAAATAACAAGTGCCCTTGTGGAATTTTCTAAAATTTGCTGAACTCTGGGGCAGTCCCAGCAGATTGAAAAACAGCAACTGGAACGTCACTGTTTAAAAAGGCAAGTAGATAAATGATGGGGAATTATAAACCAGTTAGCTTATTCTGAGTAGTGGGGAAGATGCCTTGACTGATTATCAAGGAAAAATAACAAGGCATTTTGATAGAAATCGGCCCATTGCACAGATGGTGCAAGGATGCATGATTAGATTACTTACAGTGTGGAAACAGGCCGTTCGGCCCAACAAGTCCACACCGACCCGCCGAAGAACAACCCACCCATACTCCTATATTTACCCCTTACCGAACACTACAGACAATTTAGCATGGCAAATTCACCTAACCTGCACATCTTCGGACTGTGGGAGGAAACCTGAGCACCGGAGGAAACCCACGCAGACACGGGGAGAACGTGCAAACTTCACACAGTCAATCGACTGAGGCGGGAATGATGAGCAGATCATGCTTAACAAGTCTTTCAGAAATCGATGAAGACATTACGAGCAAGATAGACAAAGAGGCCGCAGTGGATGTGGTGTATCTATATTTCCAAAAGGCTTTGACAGGGTGCCACACAGTAGGCTGCTGCATAAGATAAAGATGGGTGGTGTTACGGCTGAAGTATTAGCATGGATAAAAGAGTGGTTGACTAACAGGATGCAAAGAGTGGATATAAATGAGTGCTATCCTGGCTGGCAATTAGTGCTGAGTGGTGTTCTTCAGGGAACAGTGTTGTGTTTGCAATTATTCACAATTTATATAGATGATGTGGAGTTGGGGGCATGCGTAGTTTGTCAAAGTTTGTAGGTGGCATGAAGATGAGCGGCAGAGCAAAGTGTGCAGAGTACTGTGAAGTAATCTATTTTGTTAGGAGTACCAGTAAAAAGGATTATTACTTGAATTGTAAAAAGATGCAGCCTGCTACTGGACAGAGGGACCTGGGTGTCCTTGTGCATGAATCACAGTAGATTGATCTGCAGGTACATCAAGTAATTAGGAAGGTAAATGGTATTTTGTTCTTCACTGCGAAAGGGGTTGAGCTTAAAAGCAGGGAGGTTATGTTGCAGCTGTACAGGGTGCTGGTGAGGTCATACTTGGAGTATTGTGAACAGTTTTGGCCTCCTTACTTGCAAAGCGAAGTACTGGCAGTTGGGCTGGTGCAGCGAGGTTGATTCTGGTGATGCCAGAGTTGAGGGGGTTGTCTTATGAGGAGGTATCGAGTAGATCAGCATTATATTCATTGGAATTTAGAAGAATGCGGGGAGGATTTTATAGAAATATCATAAAAAATGAAGGGAAGAGGTAAGAAAAAAGTAGAGAGGATGGTTCCACTGGCAGGTGAAGCGAGGGTAAGATGGAATAACTTCAATCTTAGAGGAAGCAGATTTAGGATTGAATTGAGAAAGAACCTTTTCACCCAGAGGCTTGTAATTCTATGGAATTCCCTGCGCAGTGATGTAGTTGACGCTAATTCAGGAAATGTTTTTCAAGCTGAGATAGATGTGTTTTGCACAGTGAAGTAAATAACAGAAATGGTGAGAGCGCGGGTAAGTGGATATGAGTCCACGTGTAGATCAGCCTTGATCTTACAGAATGGCTGAGAAGGTTAGAAGGACCAGATGCCCTACTCCTGCTCCTAGTCCTTCTGCTCTTCTGTTCTTATGAAAGGGGAGTAACCAGTTCTCCCAGCGCACACCCTCTGCTTTGATTTATTTGGACTGATTTTTCGCAGACTGGCTGGTTACTGAAAACAGGCAGCCAGTTGTGAAGCTATAAGGCCAAAGAAAAAGGTCCATGCTGATCCGCCCTCTCTCTGTTATCTCTCCTGGAAGAACCTAGGTTCGATCTTTCCTTTCGATTTTTCCATGGGGTGTTTATGGGGATTGTTTCAAGTACTTCGAACAACACCTTAGATTATTTAGAAAGTGGAGGGAGGAGTCTGAGACAATCCACGTGAATTTGAGGTCGGGATGGAAGGTGCTGGTAAAGTGGATGAACTGTTCAACCTCCTCGTGGGAGCACGAGGCAGCGCCAATACAGTCATCGATTTAGCGGAGGAAAAGGAGGGGTGTTGGTGCCAGTGTAGTTGCGGAAGATGGACTGTTCCACATATCCTACAAAGAGACAGGCATAACTGGGGCCAATGCGGGTGCCCATGGCAACTCCTTTCGTTTGGAGGAAGTGGGAGGATTGGAAATAGAAGTTATTCAGGGTGAGGACGGAAGTGAGAGTGGGGGCGGGGTTACGCGTGGTGACGGAAGTGAGCATGGGGGCGGGGTTACGATAGGGTTACATGTAAAATGGTAGGGCGTTTATTCGTTGTGGTTGAAATTAATGTGGATGATATTACTGAAATGGACAAGATGCAGAATGGGCTTGACAAGGTAGATTTCGAGAATGGGGATCCATTCAAGGGCAGAAAGTCGAACTCAGAGTTGTAGATACAGAATAAGGGATATCGATTTCAAACTGAGATGCAAAGAAACGTCTTCTTTCAGAAGGTAGTGAATGTCTGGAATTCCCTAACCCAGAGGTTGTGGAGACTGGGTCACTGAATTCATTTACAGACTTTCTGGATTGGGTTTTGACATATCAGCGAGTTGAGGGATACAAGGGGGCAGCAGGAAAATGGAGTTGAGCTCTGAAGTAGATCAGCCATGTTCTTATTAAGTGACAGTGCAGGCTTGAGGGCCCGAATACCCTGCTCCTGTTTCTATTTCTCACGTTCTTTTTTTTTTTGCAAAGTAACTGGTTAATTTCCTGAAAATGGTGTTGTACAATGTTGCATTCAGGGAGAGCAGAGGATTTCTTCGAGCTAACGCTGGATGCGGGTAGAGGGCTGTACTCACAGCGAATCTGGGTCTGCAACATTACCCACATTTGGAGCATAAGTTACAGAGACCGGAAGCCTGAAAAGACGGATTGGGGTGAGGGTCAATTCCTGACATGGCCTGGATTTTCCAATTACATATCCCAAACTACACGTAACCATCGGGTTGGCCTCGATCTACCCCTGTGTAGCAGGTCCGAAGGGCTGAATGGAACATCAGAACATCAGGCTGAGGGACACGAGTGGGACATTCGGCTCTTTGACACTACTCCAACAGTAAATAAGGTCGTGGATCATCTCATTGAGGTCCCAGCTGCACTTTTCTCCCCATGCACCATTATCCCTGATTCACCTATCTATGGAAAATCAGATGAAGCCAGCCTCGATATAATACAAAGCTTCAGCCATCCCATATTTCTGGAAAGGAGAATTCCTCCGTGAATAAATTCCCACTTTGTGAATTTCTCCTCACTCTGTTTCTGACTCAGGTTGGAGGGTGTCACTGTTTCCTTTTCTAGTCCCACTCCTTCACTATCACATCACATTTTAAATGTGACCAGGTTGGTGATATGGCCGATGATGAGTCTTAGACTAGCCCTGGTTCAGTAATAAGAACAAGTCAAGCAGATTTCTTTAGTCAGACACAAGTAACTAATATAACTAACGGAGTAGCATGGTGGATCTGTGTTTCACACTGCTGCCTCACATCACCAAGGAGCTGGGTTGAATTCCAAACTCGGGCGTCCTGTAGGTGGAGTTGGAACATTCCCCCCGTGTCTGTGTGGGTTTCCTCCCAGTGTTCCAGTTTCCTTCCACAGTCCAAAAATGTGCAATTTAGAGTGGGTTGGCCATGCTAATTTGCCCACAGTGCCCAGGGGTGTTAGGTGAGTTAGTCATGCGAAATGCAGGGTTACATGGATCGGATGGGGGCAGGTCTGGCTGGGATGCTGTTCGGTGGGTCAGTGTCGATTTGATGGACAGAATGTCCTGCCTCCACACGGTTGAGCTTCTAGAATATTGGCAAGAAGTTTGGACTATACAAATACCCAGGGGTTATCTACCTGATACACTCTGCTTAAGGTCTTGTATGTTTCAGTAAGATCACCTCTCTTTATATGAGTAACCATAATATAAGGCCTTCATCCCTGGAATACATGAAGTGAAACTTCTCTGAACTGCTTCCAATGTAATTATATTCAATCCCAAGGAAGTTTACAAAAAATAACCTCACACCGCACGTGAGGCTTATTTTTTGTTTTCTCAGAGTTTTTGGAACTCTTCCCCGCAGACAATTGGAGGCAGAGATATTGAATATTTTGGATGCACAGACAGAAGGTTCATAAGTAACAATGTAGTCAAGGATTATCGGGGAATGGGCAGGAATGTGCAGCATGGGGAAATGTTGACAGTGGTATAAAATGGCACAGCTTCAGACCATCCGACAAATGGTAATCTAGAAAACATTTTAAAATGCTAACAGTGAAAGAACAGAGTTCCAAATGACCATTGAGCTGCTCTGTCATTAGAGAGAGACCACTTGTGGTCGTTTAAGCTGAGGGTCAACACACCTCCGGTGATGGGTTGAGGGTAAGACGGCGTCCCCATCATGGTAAGCTCTGTCAGTGTGGTGAATTGAACCAGCGCTGTTGGCCTCCATCTGCATCGCAAACCAGCCGTTCAGCCAACTGAGTGGGAGACGGTGTAACTGTTACAGACAGAAACAGTCACAAGTAAAGGGCAATAGAAACTTTCATCACAAGGAACAAGGTACAATTTAGATAACGGTCAAAATAACGACTGAGGGTAAAAACGTTCTCTGCTAGAAATTGTATTTTATAATGAGACGAGCATTTCAAATCCGTCTTTGTATGAATACGATAAAGTGAGACATATAAAATAACCAGAATTACTATTTGTGATTGGATATCGATAACCATAAAATACGTGTAGATTTTTGATTGCTCTGTGTAAAAAGTAACACCATTACATAGATGGAGAAAGCTGATGGAATATATTGTTGGGTGAATGCGCCCCCATGGGAAATGCCCTCGATCAGGCGCTTGAAGAAAACCGGGGTAAAAGTGCCTGAGTGATTCCTGCTCAGTGACAGGAACCCAGGGAGTAGAATGAGTGAAAATTCATGTAACATGGAACTGTGAAAAGCATCAGATCAGCCACAATCTTTATAAGTGCGAGAATGCGTTTGAAGGGATGAGTGACCTCATGGTGGATTTGAATTGCATGTGATTTGCAAACTGTACAATTTTGTTCCTTCCCCTTCTGAGTTACATGCTGGGACATTGACATTTTCCTGAAAATGGGAATTATTTGGAACACTAACTTGAACGTTCCAAAATCAGCATTCTTCAGAATATTCTATCAACATGTGGGAGTATTGCAAAGGCGAGTGTGTGTGTGTGTGTGTGTGTGTGTGTGTGTGTGTGTGTGTGTGTGTGTGTGTGTGTGTGTGTGTGTGTGTGTGTGTGTGTGTGTGATAGAAAGATAGAAACTTTGCATGCAAAAGTGAGAGTAGTGGACCATGAATCGTGTTCGGTTGTCAGTGCTATAACAGATATACAGTGAGTGTGGGGGAGCAGGGAGCAGGGAGAATACGGTGACCCGTGTCCTGACAGAGTGGGTAAGGTTATTGAAGCTTGTCCTGTATTGCTGAACATTTCTTCAGACTGCAGATACTGCACTGAGTTGGTTGGTGAGCTCAGACCATGCTCGTTGGGTCTGGTGGTGTGGCCCCTTTGGGAAGAGAATGGTCCCCCTCTGTACTAGCCCATCCACCAGGAGCTCCATGTCCCTGTCGACAAACCGTGGTGTAATTGCCCTATATCCGCCATGTTCGGGGTAAACTGTGCAGGGCAGCTCCAAACTGAGAGCTCAATCGTTTGTCCATTAGCTTTAAAAGATGGCACCAGTGCCAGGGATCACGGAATATCGGGGCATCCGGACGATCGTGACTAACTTCAGCCATGATGGGTGGGATTGGGATGGCATTGAATGACAGGAACACCATGGGGTGGCTCGGTAGTTAATGAGGTGTGTTCAATATTATCATATCAGGAAATTAGCTCAGCCTCGTGCACACAACCCATCTGTCACACTCAGCGAAAATCGCACAAAGATAAATTATTGTTATATGCAGCCCAATGAGTCATAGACTCTGTTGCACACACTTTCAGTTAAAGGGCTGCACACCAAATGCTAATTGAAAACTGTCCATCATCTGAACTCACACCAATGTCAGGTTCATCCATCAATCCTGGGAATACCGGCTCATGTTACAGGGTACTGTCGAAATAACTTCATATCAGCATGCTGAAACGTGTGATCTTCAATGAAATATTCTCTCAATCTCCCTCTCTCTTTTTCCCAAAATTCGTGCTTGTTGTTGTTTAAACTGATTTCCCCACCATCTCTCTGGCAGTGACTTTCATATCCACAGCACCCGTTGTCATGGAACAATGGAGATATGGACCTGTAAATGGAGGGGAGCTTCACATCCTTTCACTTCCAGCATGGGCTGCAAGTTTCCCAAAGCTGGGCAGTTATCTGACAAAGTGTTACTGAACAATGCACTGGGGTGGCGTGCACAGCTCGAAATGCTGTGAGGGTAACTGCTCCCGGTTTAGAGACCAATTCACTGCTTGTCACTGCACAGCTACGCAGACTGAACAGAAACCTGTTTAGAAAGCAAGACACTGGTGTGGACTGCATATCACCCCATGCTGGACAGAGTGTTTCATCTGGATTACTGAATCCATGCACAGTTGTGGTCTGTGCTGGTCCCCCATGTTGGACAGATAGCCAGTGGCCTGGTGAGACTTACTCAGTATCCCATCCTGGAGAGATTGTGGAGTTGTTCTGGGCATCGTTTGCACAATGGTCCGTCCTGAAAGATTCCTGGGTTGTCCTGAGCCTGGTCTGCACAGTTTTCCATCCTAGACAAATTGCTGGATTGTCATGAGCCGGGTCTGTACAATGCTCCATCCTGAACAGATTGCCGGGTTGTTCTGAGCCTGGTCTGCACAGCTCTCCGTACTGAGCAGGTATCTCATCGAGGCTTGTACATGTCTGGGCTGGATCTGCGAAGTGGATTGAGTATCTGGTATAACTCCTGATCGAGCTATCACTCCTCCAGCTCGACGCAGTCCGCTGTTAAACCCCGTATTTCTACAACATGTTGTCCATTAAGTAATTATCCAATTAAAACATGAATACCTGTCCTTCTTGCTGTGCACATGAGCTGAGTACCTAAAAATATATGATGAAGGTCGTCTCAACCCGAAACGTTTCTTATTTTAAAAGTAAGTATGAGGTGCTCTGTTTCAGATGCAATTCGCTTGATCAAAATATTCGGCATTCAGCAAAATACAATATATTCAAACACCGTCAATATAATGCAACAAAATAAGAGCAACTTGGAATATGTTAATTCTATTGGAAAACATAACAGAATAATAGATTATTTAACTACTATACAGTAACTACTCCAAAATGGCAGCATCCAATAAACACCCACTTTTCACAAAACAAATTCAGGAAACAGATTGTCTCACATGTAGTTCTCCAATTCAGGAGGAACAAACATCAAAAAACAATTCTGAGAGAAATCTCAGAGAGAGAGTGCAGCAGCCGGGAGAGATTTTCTGCCTTCTAACCCTACTGAGGCCCCAGCAATAACTGGCAAAATGTAAAACTAAGAATCCTGCTTCTATGAGAGCTTGGCCATCACTCCAAAGGACCAGGCTGCAGCTTCAAGGACCACAAGGGATGAAGTGTATCTACGTCGTCTATGACACTGCAGGAGCCTCTCAAAAATGCCGAATCCCACCGAAGCCGTTAAATGATGGTAAGATAAATGTCAAAGTTAAACATAAATAAATAAAACGAAAGTATGCAGCAGGTCTGGTGATTGCTCATAGCCGGTCTCGGGAACCCAGCAATTCCTATCCTGCCAAAACACAGTAGAATCATTGAGCTTGTGAAGAGAAAGCATCATCCCTCTCTGTCACCTCGAACTTTACAATTGGAGATATGCCATTCACCCAGTAGTCAGCGATGTCAATACCCCACCCAGACTAAGTATTATTGTGATCTATACAGGATGCAGTGAAATGGGTTAACTGGAGCTGCTTGTTCAGTGACTATGATTGATATCAGTCTCCACGGACCCTAACTGTGCCACTGGAGAGTTTCCCTCTTCCATAATTAAGGTGCTTATTTGAACCTGCTGTCCCGTAGTATCAGGAGCAGCGTGATCCTCAACACGATAGGGACAGCAGCTCCAGAGAGAGTGAGAGGAACTGAATCAGAACAATAACTGAAATGTTCCTGCAATGGATCCAAATCTGAGAATATTACATTGGAGTGTCACGACAATGAACAGGATTTTATCTTTGGGTCTTTACTGGCTTTCTCAGGATTGGCCATCGTCAGAGTTGCGGATCGAAGCCGGACTGAGGATTATTCAAGCTGGTTACTACCCCATCCTCGCTATTATTGGTGTTCCTGGTAAGTCTATCCCTTTCAATTCTATAAACTATGGTGAAGATCATTGATAATTCTGTTATTTATATTTCAAAAAGATGTAGAGTATTTTATTCAGTTTCAGGCACAAATTCCACTTCCTTTAAATTAATTTCAGACTCTTCACTCATAAACATTTGAGAAGGAACATGACCATTCACAACCTCAACCTGACCTTTGCCCTGAACTCTTCTATGTCTCGGTATTCTCTCTGTCATCGAATTTGCCCACACCCAACTCATTAATATCCCCAGTCTCGACCTCTGCCTCAATGCTGTTGCTGAATTAAACATCATCTAGCCCTTTGTTAACTTCAGAATTTATGGCTCCCGTTGTATTCTGACCTCTTCATCAGTGACAAATATTTTGACCACAAACTTGTTGCCGTCACTACAGGTACTTCACAACAGGTACTCTGTACTAAATTCATTATGTCACTGCACGTGTAATTCAGAGGCAAAGGTGATGACTCTAAAGGCATTGTTTGAAATCCTACCACAGCCGATGACTGAACTTAAAGTTGAATGACAAAAATTGGAATGAGCTTTCACTGATGGAAAAAATAAACAATCAGGATTTCTTTTAATATTTCACTGATAGCCTTTGGTAAAGAAAATTAACTTCATTGCCCGGTCTGGACTAAGGGCGACTTCAGTTCCACAATAAAATAGTTGGGTCCATGATGTCTTGACAAATGGCCTCACAGTCAAGGGCAATGAGGGTGGACAACACATGCTGCCCTTGCCAGTGATGCTGACATACCGTGAAACAACAACATTAAAGGTGAAATAAACCAAGGACCTGTGGATAATGGAGATCTGAAATAAAATTCCCCAGTGTCCAGAGAGAGAGAGAGAGAGAGAGAGAGAGAGAGAAAGGAAAAGAAAACAAAAGGATTGCTGATGATGGACTGGAATGAAAATAGAATGACAAGTTATTCTAATGTTCCTGACTTTTCCATATTCCCGAACATTACGTCCATTGAGGTAAATCCCTGATTAAAGTAAGTTATGTTCCCTCCATCTCTCTTCTCTGAGTGTGATGGTCTATTCCATTGGCAATACTGCTGTTGCCCTCACAGTTGCTGCGATACAGAACAATGTAAAGTTACAGGGTCAACTGCTTATTTGGAGAGGAACTGTTACTGTGGGACTTTACAGAGATGTAACGGCTTTCTCAGCCAGGAAAAGAAACTGACGAGATGAAGGAATTTTCAACACTGAATGGGTGCAGCATGTTTGTGGGGATTTGACTTGGTGCTGTCATTAGAAAGTCAGTGGCGTTTCTGTGGATGGTGTTCTCAGGTTTGTCAGCTCCTGAGTTCATTCAGGGAGACCTGAGAGTCTGGTGACTGTACTCTGGACACTGCATTTACAGAGTGTCTGGGTCCACGGCAAACAAATGGAGCGAAGACTACACAGAAGGGAAGCTCTGGAAACAAGGAGGAGCAAAGCACTGAACTTTCCTTCCTGGGATTTTCAGGAACACTTGTCTAAGCTGGATCCATTCAGTTGTAAAGTGTGAAACCAGTTTGTTTCAAAAATGAGGTGCTCACTGAGCTGTGTCCCTCCTTCAGTATAACCTGTAGCCTCACACCAGGAACAGGACTGTGCTGACTATCGCCATGAATTTACCTGTTTTAATTCTAAAACATTCCAGGCAGGAGTGGGTATTGTATCTGCCATCTCTGAAGTGTAGTCTTCCGATGTATCACGAGCTAACAGAAGCCACCTGCCTGCTGAGAGGAATGCATTGGTTCCATCTCCACAGGAGAAGGTACAGAAACCAACTTCCAGATAGACTAGAGAGACGGGGGACTGGAATGCAGGAAATTAGAATTAATGCAGGTTATCCTTTTGGAAATCTAATTGAACTGAAGTTTCATAAGTTGCTACATCTGATGAGTTACATCCCAGAGTATTGAGGAGATGAAAACAGAACTAGTCAAAAAATGTTGTTTATTCTTCAAAGCTGGTTAGATTCTGGAAAGGATACTGCAGAGTGGAAAGCAGCTATTGTAAACGTAAATATTTAAAACAGGACGGAGCGGGAAAACATAAAACTAAATAGCTTGATGTTAGCTGTGAGAACAAAAAAATTCATTGGAACCTTTTATAAGGAACGTGACAACTAGACACTTGGAAAATAATGATATGATTTGGTAGAATCGGCCTAGATTCAGGAAAGGTAAATGATCATTGATAAACCTTTTTTTGTGGAGATTGTGCATTGTGCCATCGACAATTGAGAACAAATGGGAGTGGATTATTTGAGTATTTAGAAGACGCTTGATCTGATTGAATACAGGTGAGTTGGGAAAGTGAGAATCCATGGGTAGGTAGGGTGGAATATATATCATATGGATTAAAAATTGGTAATTGAGAATACGAGAAGAATACTGTTTTTTTTCTCTGAACTGGAGGATTGATGCGTGGCAGCAGGATCAGTGTTGGGGCAATATCTGTTCACAAGGTATAAAAATGAATCAGATGTGAAAATCAAATATCATCATGTACACTTACATTTATTAAATGGTGAGAAATTGGGAAGTGCTATTGTTGAAAAGGACATGGATGTCCTTGGTCATATTTCGCAAACAGAATTGTGATGGTGCAGGAAGTAAGTAATAGTGGCTCTTCATGCAAAATGATTGAAGCACCAGAGTTAGAACATATTTCCCATTGATCGTGTTTTGTTGAGAGTATTTGTTTGGTCTGCTTTATAGATAAGTTTCTCTTTATTACCGTGACAGCACAAAGGAGTTTTATCAGACCAGACCCTGGCATGACGGTATCATGAGGAGTGAGAGCAGTGACTATATGTTTAATCTGTAGAGCTCTGAAAAAATAAGAAGCTGACACTTCATATTTTTGGACGGACATTCATTCTGTCCCAAACAGCTGAATAGTGTGAAACATCCATACTTTTCATTGGATGATTGATTCCCGATAGTTTGCATGTATCTGCAGAGCCCCATGTCGATTGACAGAGAGCTACAGGCTCTGAATGAACTCGGGACACTTGAACGCACAGTTAGTGTTTGACACTGCATTGAATGTCACTTTGTGCACCATCCTGTTAGCAGCTACGAAAACATCATTTTGAAAGAGTTAATCATTCCCCACCAGTTTCTGACCTCCATGGAGACCATGGGTCTGCCTTCTTGGAGATTGAAGACAATTACTTGGAGAATACTTTAAAAGGTTGGCTTCATTTAGAATGCCAGGATACCATCTTCAAGTAACACTTGTGTACAATGAGTAATTAAGTCATGTGGATCAATTTGGAGCAGTTTACCTGTGTAGCCTCTGCTCCATTTGTTTGCAAAGTTAGAACATCTCTGACCCTTTCCTGTGGCTGTGTTAGTGGCTTTAGAAGCTGACCTCTTCCTGTTCCTTTTCAATTCCTCCGGGAGTGAAACAGTCTCTTTCTGATCCTGTGTAAGTGGGTGTGGGAGTGAGCAGATTTCTTATCTTCCTGTTTTATAGGCAGGAGGAACTGAATGGACTATCTCTCTTTTTTCCCAGTGGTTTTGATGGGCTGAATGGCTTCTCCGTATTCTTGCGAAACCAGATTGAAGTGCTGAATGTGCTCCTCGTTTTACTGTGGAAATGTACAGTGCTGGAACATGAATGTTACCCAGACTTTAAAAGCGCAATCTTGAATGTTGTCCAGGTCTAGTTGCACATGGACACAGACTGCTTCAAGAGCTGAAGAGGGACAACTTGTTCTAAACATGATGTAAACTTCAGTGAATATCCCCACTTCTGCTCAGTTTTGAGTCAATGAGATGAAAGGCCTATTTCCAAACTGCAGGGATTCCTTGCTGACAAACAGAAGATGCCTGAGCTGATGGAGCTACCTTGAGGATCTCCTGCAGAGATGCCCCATGGCCGAGATAATTGATGCCCACCAATGGTAATCATCTTCCCCTGTGCCGTGAATGACTCCAAACAGTGGAGAGGTCACAATCGATTCTCATTAAGTGTGATTTTGCTCAGGCTCTCTGATCTCACCCTCAGTCATATACTGCCTTGAGTTCAGGACTAGGCTGTCTTACCTGAGCCCATGTGTTCCCTCTTTTGTTCATGTCAATAGGTCATGATGCAGAAGCAGAGAATGTTTTCTTCAAACAGAGGTTAGTGAATGTCAGGAATTCTCTTACACAGAATTAGGGGAGCTAGAACACTGGAAGGGACAGTGGTGTTCCACAGGGATCGGATCTGGGACCCCTACACTTTGTTATTTCTATAAATGACTTAGATGGAGGTGTTGAATAGTGGGTTAGGAAGTTTGCCAATGGCACAAAGGATGTTGGAGTTGTACAGAATGTGGAGGGCTTTTGCATGTTGCAACGGGACATTGATAGGATGCAGAGCTAGGCTGAGAAGTGGCAGATGAAGTTCAAACTGAAAAAGTGTGAAGTGAATCCCTTTGCAAGCTCGAATGTGAATGCAGAATACATGGTTAAAGACAGGATTCCTGGCAGTGTGGAAGAACAGAGCGACCTTGGTGTCCGTGTCCGCGGGTCTTTCAAATTTGCTCCCCAAGTTGATGGTGTGGTTAAGAAGGCATATGGTGTGTTGGCTTTCATTTGCAGGGAGAATGAGTTTAAGAGCCGTGAGGTTAAGCTGAAGCTCTATAGAGACCTGGTAAGACCACACTTGGAATTTTGTGTTCAGTTCTGTTCACCCCATTATAAGAAGGATGTGGAAAGCTTTAGACCGAGTGCAGAGGAAATTTACCAACATGATGCCTGGACTGGAGGGCAAGTTTTTTGAAGAATGCCTGAGGGAGCAAGGTCTTTTCTCATTAGAGGAAAGAAAGATGACAGGTGATTTGATAGAGGTGTGCAAAATGATGAGAGACATAGATAGAGTGGATTGCTAGCGACTGTTTCCAAGGGAAGAAATATCTATCACAAGGGGTCATAATTTTAAGGTAATTGGAGGAAGTTTTAGGGGAGATATCAGAGGTAGGTTCTTTAGCCAGAGAGTGGTGGCTGTGTGGAATGCACTGCCAACAGTGGAAGTAGAGTCAAATACGTGAGGGAAACTTAAGAGATTCTTGGTAGGCATATGGAAGAAAGTGAACGGAAACATGTAGGATAGTCTGATCATAGATTAGGATAAACGGGTGGCACAACATCGAGGGCCGAAGGTCCTGTACTGTGCTCTACTGTTCTTTGTTCTGTGTTCTATAGAAGTGTTCATCGAGGCTAGAGATGGAATTTGATGTGTCAGAGATGAGAGGGCTATGAAGCCATGATCTTAGTGAATGGCAAGGCAGGCTTGGGAGGTGAACGACCTGCCTTTATTTCTGATATTCTCACATTCTGTTATTGGGAAATTAGATTAGGTTAGATTACTTACAGGAAGGTTTCTGGAAAGTCTGTTATGGAATGTTGCAGTCAAGGAGCTCAGAGGACTTTGTGACCATCTCTGGGTGAGGTATGGGGGCTGTAGTTGCAGAGAGAGAAAGTTCTGTAAAGAGAAATGAGGGACCACTTTCATATTCACCCTTGTTTTCCAATTACATTTTCCAAATCTCCCAAACCGTGTGTGACAGTAATGTGGGAGTGAATGTTCTCCTCTGATTCTGTGCACCAGGTGATAGCAGTAAGTGGCCTCCAACTGCTCATATCCAGCATGTTTGAGGGTCTAAATGGAACACAGAAACAAGGGACTGAGAAGTAGGAGTGGGTCATGAGATACTTTGACCCTTCTCCACCAGGCACTAAGATTGTGGCTGATCAGGTTTGGTCTCAGCCCCACTTTCCTGTCTGGATCCCATTATCCATGGCACAGTCTCTGCGAAATCTTTAACTAACTCAGCTGTGAATACTTGCAATCAGAGAGGCACCACAAACTTCTGGGGAAGGGAATTCCCATTAAAAAGCGCTTTTAGCATTTTTCCTCATCAGTGTGATAGAATAGGAGAGTCATACAGCATGGAAACACATCCTTTTGTCCAAATTCTCCATGCAGATCAGGCATCCTAACCTGACGTAGTCTCATTGGCCAGCATTTGGCCCATATCTCTCTGAACCATTCCTATTTATGTATCTATCCAGATATATTTCAAACATGTAATTGTACCCGCTTTCACCACTTCCTCTGACAGCACTTTCCGTACGCCCACCAGCCTCTGCATAAAAATGTTTCCCCTCCGGTCCCGTCTAAATATTTCTCCTGTCATCTTCAACCAATGCCGTCTAGTTCTGGAAGTCCCTACACTGGGTAAAAATCAAAGATGTTGGCCATTAAGACTATAAATGGCCCTCAGGATTTTATAAACCTTTGTCATGTCACTATCAAGCCTCCAGCAGTCGAGGGGGAAAAGCCTCAACCTGTTCATCCTCTCCTGCAGCTCAATTCCTCAGGATCCAGAAAATACTTGTAAAACTTTTCTGCACCCTCTCAAGCTTAGCAACATCCATCCTTCAGCAGTGCCCACTGAATTGTACGCAGTATTCTTAAAGTGGCCTCACCAACGTCCTGTAGAAGCGGAATATGCTCCCCCATCTCCTATACTCAGTGTTCTGACTGAACATTAATACTCTGTCTACCTGCTTCTCCACTTTAAAAGAACTATGAACCTGCATCCGTAGGTCTCCTTGTTCAGCAACATTCCCCAGGGCACTACCCTGCTTTAACTTACCAAAATGCAAAACCTCACAAATGTCTGCATTAAATTCCATTTGCCAGTCCTTGGCCCTATGTTTGTCAAGGGTGCCGTTGTACTCTGAAATAATCATCACTGTCCACTGCCCCACTTTTTTTTTATGTTAACTGTACACCTACTAACCATGCCTCCGATAATCAAATACATGTTGTTTATATACATGAAGAAAAGCAGTGAGCTCAGCACTGATTCTTTCAGCACAGCCCGGCCCACAGGCCTACAGTCTGGAAAACAACCCGTTACCTTCAATCCAATTTTGTATCCAATTGGTTAGCCTTTCCTGAATTCCATATGACCTAATCTTAGTAATCTGTCTATGATGAGGAACCTTATTAAACACCTTGCTGAAGTCAGTGTAAACAATGTATACCACAGGGTCTTCCCCAAACTTCTTTGTCACCTTTTCAAATAATCAATCACATTAATGAGACACGATTTCCATTGTACAAAGTCATGTTGACTATTACTAATCAGTCCTTGTCTTTCTAAATGCATGTAAATCCTATCCCTCAGAATTCCCTCCAACAATCTCTTCTACACTGGCGTTAGGCTGACTGAGTCGATAACTTCCTGTGTTTTTGGATCGTTGGTCCCTTTTCTAGTCCCACTCCTCCACAGGCCACAAAAAAATTATTAGACCTAGGTTGGTGACATGGCCAATGATATAGTTCTCAGAGTATGTCAGGGTCAGTGTTAGGAACAAGTCAGACAGATTTCTTTAATCTGTTAAAACAACATCTATATGACCAAAGCAAAGTTACTCAAACTATGATGGAAAGAAGAATGACAAGTGGATATTGCAAATATGTACATTGATATTTCCCTTTGAAAAATGCTGCGGAACACACGCATACACTGGCATATACGCGCACCCACACGCATGTTTGATGTCAAACTGAAAAGGAAAATCTCTGCAAAGTTATCTTGAAAGAACTTTGTCCAAGTATTATTCGAACTCATGACCAAAGGAAAAATGGGAGTTTGACCCAAATGCTATTCTACTTATCGCGTCATCAAGTCCTACAGCATGGAGAGAGACGCTTTGGCCCAAACTGGTCCATGCTGACACAAATATCCATCCACATGAACATCTTTTCCCAGCACATGCCACTTCTCGTCCTTTCCTGTCTATGTGCCTGTACAAATACTATTTAAATATTGTTAATATAAACGCTTCAACCACTTCCGCTGGCAGGTCATTCTCTGTGTGTACCTCTCTCTGTGTAAAACAGTTTCCAATAGTTTCCCTTTTATTCTTTCCCATCTCACCTTAAATCGATTCTCTCTAGTCCTCAATTCCCCAACTCTGGGTAAAAAATGCTCAGTCCATTCGCCCTATCCATGCCTCTCATAATCTTATACACTTCTATAAGATCTCCCTCAGTCTCCTCCGCTCTAAAGAAAATAAGTTCTCACTTGTCAAACCTTTTCCTATAATACATACTATTGAGTCCTGGCAACATTTTTGTAAATTTCGTCTGCACACATTTCAATTTAAAAACATCCTTCTGATCGCAATGTGACCAAAACTGAACACAACACTACAAGTGCAGTCTCACCAACATCCTGTATAACTGCAACATAACTTACCAACTTCTCTCCTCCATGTCCTGACGTTGACCGCCAGTGAGCCAAAAGCCTTCCCTCCTCCCATGTCTACCTGTGACTCCACTTTCAGAGAACGGTGGACATGAACTTCATGGTTCCTCTGCTCAACGGCACTGCTTAAGGCCTTACCATTCACCATCAAACTCCTAGATTGATCTAAGTTTGCAAAAAATATTCATCAGCCCACTTCTCCAGTTGATCAAGATCCTGCTGCAATTTCTGACAACCTTCCTCACTGTCCACGATACCACCAATTTTAGTGTCATCTTCAAATTTACTAACCATGCTTTGTACATTCTGAGGAATATCATTGAAGTGGATAACAAACAACAATGGGACAAGCACTGACTCCTGAGGCATTTTATGTGTCACAGGCCTCCAGTCCGAGAGCATCTTTCCACGAGTACCTTCTGTTTACTAATATCAAGCCAATTGTAAATCCAATTTGTCAGGTCCCTCTGGATTCCATGCGATTCTAACCGTTCAAACCAGCCTATCAAGAGTAATCTTGTCAAAGACCGTTTTGAAAACCATACAGACTATGTCTACCGCTGCCCTCATCAACATTCCTGGTCACTTAATCAAAGAACTCAAGCAAATTTGTGAGGCATGATCTCCCACTCACAAAGTCATGCAATCGTTCCAGTCTAAAAACAATATTAAGTAATAATTATTAAAACAAATAACAAACAATAATAAATAAAAAGATGACATTTTCAGTGGATAATAAATTATCCATGGTATGTGCCATTGGAACGTGCATCATTGGTGAAGGGCAGAATAGATTTTGTCCCTGTGTCATTGAACTGAGTTGAAAAAAAGCAAAGGTGGCATGGTGGCTCATGGTTAGCACTGCTGCCTCATAGTGCCAATGATCCGGGTTTGATTTCAGCCTTGGTTAACTCTCTTGTGGCGTTTGCACATGATCCCTGTGTTTGTGCGGGTTTCCTCTGGGAACTCCATTTTCCCGACACAATCCAAAGATTTACAGGTCAGGTGAATTGGCCACAGCCTTGTGCGCATTAGTCAGGGGTAATTATAGGATAGGGGCATCTGGCTGGGTGGATTGCTATTCAGACGTTCTGTGTGGCCTTGTTGGGCCAAATGGCCTGTTTCCATACTGTATGAAACTGGAAAAAAAAACTATTTCTCATCAAACCCTGTCTTTCCAAACGTGTGCATATCTTATCCCTCAGAATCTTCTCAAGTAACCTACCTTCTACAGATGTTTTGTTTCCCGTTCTATAATTCCCAGATTTTTCTTTGCTTCCCTTCTTGAATAATGGCATAGCGTTTGCTACACTTCAATATTCTGGAACCTAACCTGCGGCTAACGATGATTCAAAACTATCACCCAGGGTCCCCGTAGTTTCTTCTGTAGCCTTTTGGAGTGTTCTTGGATGCATCTGTTTAGGACCAGGAGATTTATCTACCTTCGTACATTCTAATGCATCCAACATGTCCTCTTCTGTGATATTGACCTACCCCAAGAAATCACCACAACCTTTGTTAACCTCCCAAGTTTTCTTGTATTTCTCCACGGTAAAGACAGAGGAGAAATATTCATTGAGAATCTCACACGTCTCCGATGGTTCTAGACATGCATGTCCACTTTGGATCTTGAGGGGTCATATTCTCATGTAGTTATTCTTCTACTTTAATATAATTGAAGAACCTCTTTGGAATCACCCTAATCTTCTCAGTCAAGGCTATCGTGTGCGCCCTTTTCGCCCTTCCGATTTCCTTCTTCGGTCAACTCCTGCATTCCCTGTACACCGCCAGGGATTCCCTTCATACCAACTGCATGGACCTCAGCCACACCTCCTTTTTGCCTGTCAAAGCCTCAATATCGCCTGACATCCAGAGTTCCCTCTTCCTGCCAAACTTGCCTTTTACCCTCACAGGTACATATAGACCTTGAACTCCAGCCATTTCACTTTTAAAGGCCTCCCACTAGCCGGAGGTCCCTTCGCCTGCAAACAAACTCATCCAAGCAACCCCTACAAGCTCCTATCGAATTCCATCAAAATTCGCCTTGCCCCAGTTTAGAACTTGAACATTTGGGCCAGTTTTGTCCTTCTCCATAAGTATTTTGAAACTAATAGAACTATGGTCACTGGTCCCAGCGTCCTCCCCGACTGACACCCCCGTCACCTGTCCTGCCCTATTTCTTAGAATAGGTAAAGTTTTACCCCTTCCCGAATTGCACCCTCCTCTTACTGCTTGAGGAAACGTTTCTCAACGCACTTGATAGATACACCCCATCTCAGACTTTAATTCTATGTAATTCTCAGTCAATGTAAGGAAAATTAAAATCTCCGACTGTGGCAATCCTATTGGCCCTGCAATTCTCCCCAGTCTCTCTACATTTTTTAATTATTCTAATTCCCCGTTTACTATTTGGGGGCCTATAGTACAACCCAAATGATGTCATCATTCCCTTTTTTTTTCTTAGCTTTCCCCACAAATCCTCATTGGATGATCCATCAGTGATTTTATGTCTGATTACTGTCCTGTGGTACTCGCCTTAATCAAAAATGAAACCCCCCACACCTCCTTCCACCATCTCTGTCTCGCATAAAGCACCTGAACCTTGGTACATTAAGCTGCCAGTCCTGTCCCTGCCTTAGTCATGTTTCTGTCATGGCTGTAATATCCTAGTCCCACGCACCTATCCACGCACTGAGTTCATTGGCCTTACATGTCAGCCATCTTACATTGAAACAGATGCAATTTAATCCAACAGGCATTCCTTGCTCCCTGTCATGTTCCTACCTAACCTATCTCTGCACTTTACTGTTTGTGATAACGGTATCTCCTTCCAGCATCGCAATTGCAACCCTGCTGCTGATGAGGATTCCACGCCATCCCCCACGTCAGCTAATCTAGTTGAAACACTCCCTTGTAGCACTAGAAAACCTGCCTGCCAGGATGTTAGTCCCCTTCTAATTCCGGTACAACCCGTCCTTCCTGAACAGGTCACCTCTGACTCACAAAAGATCCGAGTGATCTAAAACTCTGAATCCCTACCTCCTTTACCAATTATTTAGCCACCCATTCATCTGCAATGTTCGCCTGTTCTTACGCTCACTAGCACAGAACACAGGAAGTAAACCAAATAATTATCACTGTCGTGGTCCTAGGAGAAAGTGAGGACTACAAATGCTGGAGATCAGAGTTGAAAAATGTGTTGCTTGAAAAGTGCAGCAGGTTAGACAGCATCCAAAGAGCAGGAGAATCGACGTTTCGGGCATGCGCCCTTCTTCAGGAATGAGGGCTCAGCCCAGACCACTGTCGTGGTCCTGTCTTTTACCCTTTTTCCTAGCTCTCTATAATCACTCTGCATGATCTCATCACTACTTCTACCTGTGCCATTTGGGCCAATGTGCACAATGACTTCTGGCTGCTCCCCCTCCACGTTGAGAACGTTCTGTAGCCGCTCTGAGACATCCTGGACCCTGGCACGTAGGAGACTGTACATCATCTTGGATTCCCATTTGCAGCCACAGAATGTCTTGTTTGATCCCCTCACACATCGAGTCTGCATAATTACTTCTGAAGTTATTCGTCTCGCATAACCTTCTGACAATGGGATTTCTTCCTGAAACATTTGGATTCGGCTGAATTGCTTTGCTTCAGGCAGTGGGGAGATTCCAATGAATCATCATCAGGAATCCTCCATGAGTGGGAAAGGCGACTAGGCTTTTTTTCACTCCCACACATTGCTGTGTTGAGCGGCAGGGAAACAGAAAGGGAGCAATAGGCTGTTCCTTCACAGATAGGCTACATTTTTCTATCTGTAAGTTAAATCAGTAACGTTATCAAGCCCCAAACAGGACCATGTGAGCTCTCCTTGAATATTATCTGAACTATATGACTCCATCACATTCTCGACTCTAAGTCAGTGCATTATTGCTGTTGTTGTACACAGAATCAAATCATTAACAATAAATGTCCCTGCTTGTTTTGAAGATGTGTTAATATGTGCCTGCATAATGTAAACATAAGCGTTTGATGACTACACAGTATCTGTGATAAGATGAATACGTTTTATTCTTAAACAAATACAGAAATGGCTGGATATGAAGAGAAATCAGAGTTCATTTTTTTCGGTCCAATGGCCTTTCCTTTGAACCTGACTGATTCTTAAATTATTTCCCCAATTTTATTCCCCCACATAGGAAGAAATATCCATCCAGTATTCACCAACTACACTCTTCTCAAGATGTTATACGGTCAATCAAACATTTCTCATTCTCAGGCCGAACTGTTCCTTCTTCGTAACGTAATGCCTTCAACCCAAGAATGAGTAAAGAGAAAAATCTTTGAAACGTTTCGAAAGCAATTTTGTTTTTATCAGTTAAGGCTGAAGGGCCTGTTCTGTGTTGTACTGTTCTATGTTCTATGTTCTATAATACATCAGACGTGATCTCAGCAATGCCCTGTACTCATGCAAAAAACATCACTAAGATCAAACACAACACCCCTTGCACGAAACAGAATAATTCCATTTACCTTCCAGATCATCAGCCGCATCTTCAGATTAATTTGACGTGAATCACGTACTAAGGCACACAGATCCCTCTACATCACTGAGTTCTGCATTCTCCTTGCATTTAAATAATTTTCTGCTGTTTTGTCTTTCCCCAAAATAGAAAATTCCCATCACATATATATTGTACTTCTTTTTCTGCTGAAGGTTTACTCAAAACTGTCCTCTGTCAGGATGCCATTGCTTGATGCTCTGCCACTCCCCCTGTCTGTATGCCATTGCAGACGCTCTGCACTCGCCCGGTCTGTATCCCATTGCAGACGCTCTTCCCTCCCCTGTCTATATCCCATTGCAGACACTCTGCCCTCCTCCTGCCTGTGTCCCATTGCAGACGCTTTGCCCTCCCCCTGTCTCTATCTGATTGCAGCCACTATGCCCTAGCACTGTCAGTAACGCATTGGCGACGCTTTGCCTTCCCTCGGTCTGTAACCCATTGCAGACGCTCTCCCCTCCCACTGTCTCTTTTCCACTGCAGACGCGCTGCCCTCCCCCTGTCTGCATCCCATTGCAGATTCTCTGCCCTCCTCATGTGTGCATTCCACTGCAAACGCTCTGTCGTCCCCCTGTCTGTATCTCACTGCAGACGTTCTGCCCTCCCCCTGTCTGCATCCCATTGCAGACGCTCTGCCCTCTCCATGTCTGTATTTCATTGCAGACGCTCTGCCCTCCCCTGTCTGTATGCCACTGCAGACGCTCTGCCCTCCCTCTGCCTGAGTCCCATTGCAGACGCTCTGCCCTCCCCCTGTCTGCATCCCATTGCAGACGCTCTGCCCTCCCCCTGTCTTCATCCCATTGTAGACGCTCTGCTCTCCCCCGTCTGTGTCCCATTGCAGACGCTCATCCCTTTCCCTGTCTGTATCCCATTGCAGACGCTCTTCCTTTCCCCGTTAGTGTCCCATTGCATAGGCTCTGCCTTCCCCCTGTCTGAATTCCACTGTAGACGCTATACCTTCCCCGTCTGTATCCCTTTGCAGACGCGCTGCCCTCCCCTCTCTGTATCACATTGCAGACGCTCTGCCCTCCCTCTGTCTGTATCTCATTGCAGACGCACTGCCCTCCGCCTGTCTGTATCTCATTGGAGACGCTCTGTCTCCATTTGACATCTTATTGATTGACTATCCTGATGTATGACCAAACTGACCTCCATCCCCTTCATCCAATTCATTGGTATGGATTGTAATTTGTTGATGACCTCACACAGATCCCTGAAGAATTCCACTAGTTACAGCTTGTCAAACACAAAATGAGTAAGGATCTCTTCTCTGTATTTCCTGATGCTGCCCAAGGCGCCCCTGTTCCTGTGTAACAGCCTGGAATGGTTATATGGCGTCCTCCTGTGCTGTGTAATTTATCAAAATGATTTGAATAATTCATTTTATTCCTGTCTTACCCTATGGAGGTGCTTTATGGTCTGCCCCTGCTGTATTGTCACGATGCTGACTGGCTGAATGGAATTTTTCTCTCCCTCTGTAACAGCCTTGCGGGTGAATTGACAGAATAACGGGTGAGTTAGGAGCAGCAGTTGGCCATTCGTCCCCTCCAACGTGCTGCTCAGCTTATAAACATCATGGCTGGTATCACTGTAGCTGAATGCCGCTTTCCTGTCTGTTCCCAATAAACATTGACTCTCTTGTCCATCAATGATCAGTCAAGGTCAACCTTGAATATCCTCAATGACCCAGACTTCACTGTTCTCAGGGGATAAGAACGCCACAGGTCGCATACTCCAAAGGAGAAAGGAACAACGTTATCTCAAATGGAAATGGGAGACCCCTTTTATATGAAATCGTGTTAACCTCACAGCAAGTCACCTAATCTTTTCAGAAACAAGGGCACAGCAAATAGGAACAAACATATACCATTCAGCCCCTCAAACCTATCCCACAGCCCCATTGACTAGGCAGTCAATTATTTATCAAACGTAGCTTCTACTGCACCCTTGGAAATTAATCCTGACACCTTATGGCCACAGAGCATAGGATATTGCAATTAGGCCATTTGGCCCATCAAGTCTACTTTGCTATTTGATCCCGTCTGGTGTGTTTCTCAACAGAACTTTCCCACCTTCTCACTGTAAATCGCGATCGTTGTTTGCATCTCACCTTTGCCTTAAAGACATGGTTGCGTCGGTGTCTTTGTATGTGTGTGTGATTCCGTATGTGTTCCTGTGTATAGCTCATTTAATGACAGGAGACAGGGTGGTGGTAGTTGGTTGTTTTTTGAACTGGAAGCCTGTGGACAGTGACGATCCAGGGGCAAAGTTGTTGGGTCCACTTTTGTTTGTCATTTATATAAATGATTTAGATGAGAGTTATAGAAGGTATGTTTCACAAATTTGCGAATGACATCAAGTTTTGGTGTACAGTGGACAGTGTTTGTATAATGGTGAACAGCTGAAGATTACAAAGAGATATTCATTAATTAAATCAATGATTCATAGAGATGTACAACAGGGAAACAGACCCATCAACTCATTCATGACATCTCACTATTCTAAATTAATCCACTCCCATTTGCCAGCATTTGGCCCATATCCTACTAATCATACAACCTTTTAAATGCTGTAATTGTTCCAGCCTCCACCAGTTTCTCTCGTAGCTTATTCCACAAAAGCAACACCCTCTGAAGGAAAAAAAAACTTGTTCTTCATTGTCTTTCAAATATTTCTCTTCCCAGCTTAAACCTATCACTTCTAGTTTTAGACTCTCCTACCTTGGGGTCAAGAAACCTTGACCACTCATCCATGCCCTTCATAATTTTATAAACGTCTCGAAATGATAAATGTGACTCCAATCAATACGATTGGCTGTGCTTTCAGTCATCCTGGGTCTTAATTCTCAAATTCATTAGTCGTACCTCTTCCTTCACCACCAAGGCACGATTCCAAAAAAGTTTAATCAATTGTTCAGACGTATTATGTAATAGCTCCGTGGTATTTGAAACTAGAATTTTCGGCACAGTGATAGTTACACAACCATCATTCAGCATTAGCCCCGAAAGCTGCAACATGACGCTCCTGTGTGTTTTTTCATCAGCCTGTTGTAACGTGCTGTGATACATCTCCACAGGACTTTAATGCACACCACCTTCTCCAGAGATAGGGGCACGACCACACGTTCTTGGACTGGAATCGAATTCAGAGTTCTGGCTCAGAAACTTGGGCACCACCCACTACACAAGACCGAAACCATGCCCAGATTCTGGGTCGTATTTTAAGTACATGGGCTTATTAAATTCTGGTTAACATTACCAAATTATACAAGGGGCATTTCTCGTTGTAAAAAAGTACAAGTTATTAGCCTCAACTATATGATTTTGAGTGCATTCACTTTTCCATTGAGATAAACTATGAACATATTTTAATTGCTTGGTTATGATTTCCAGTTTAATTGGCTGTTATCAGTCCTCAGCTATATCAGGGAAAGAAATCCTGCAAACATACTATGAAGGTTCTCGATTAGATATCAATACTGAAAACCAGAGATGTGGAAAGAGCACAATTCTGGGCCCAAAACACTGGTCACTATTTCAAATCTCTAACATGTGGCTTTCCTCTTCCTAAAATCATGGAGTCGTACAATGTCACTATCCAGCTTCTACTTACCCACTCCTTCCTCTGCCGGCGCAAGGCAAACCAAGCCCTGCGTCTTTGGGAAAGTCAAGGCTGTTGTTTATGGATCTACTGGAGAGGGGAGTGTCGTTTTAATCCGAAGGGGGAATGTCGAGGGGGTAGTAACATCACTCACGGGGCTGATATGTGGCAGATGGAGTTTAACTTGGATACATGTGTGGTATTGAATTTTGGTAAATCAAATAAGGGGAGTGCTTGTCCAATTAATGCTGGGCTTTGATAGTTATGTAGAAAAGAGGGACCGGGGCGCAGGTATAATTCTTTGAAGTTTGTGCTGCAAGGTGTTTAAGGTTACTTCATTGCTCAGACCTTTGAGATTAGAAGTTGATAAATCATGCTCAGGCTGTGCAGGACATTGATAAAGCTTCTTCTGTTGTACTGTGTGCAATTATAGTCGTTATGTTATAGTAGGGATATTATTAAGCTGGAGAGGTTTGGGAAGACATTTACCAGGTTGTTACCATGAACACTTCATCTTCTGCCTCGGAAGCCTACAAACACAAGCATGAACATTGAATTGACCAGTTTTCAAACCACCCTCGCCCACCCAGATTCCAAATCCAACTCTCCGACTCAGGTCTGCCCTCTCGAGGGGACCTACCAGTCCATGTTCCTTCCCACCGACCGCTCCACACACCCCATCGATCTATCACTATCACCTCCCATCTTTGTCCACATATCGCCTACCTTTCCCAGCCTCACCCCACCACCTAGTTTCTGTCAGCCCTCTTCCCCCTCCAGAGTCATGAAGAAGGGTCCTGACTGAAACGTTGACTCACTTGCTCCTCGGCTGCTGGCTGACCAGCCGTGCCTTTAACACTACCACACTTTATCTACACTGAATTCTCCAGCATCTGCAGTCCCCATTGTCTCTTAGGTACAATTCGCTGTTAACATGATGTCGTTGTCTGTTGCAAATGCACATAGTTTAAGGGATATTTTCTTCAAGATCATGGATGATAGAAGTTCTCTCAATGTTTTATTGATACTGTAATGCCTGAGCAGCAGTTACAGGATGTATGCTTCAATTTATAAACAGAGAAGCATATTCATGTTCCGATAAATCTCCAATATTACTCCCATATCCAAGGCAGATTGAATTGAATTGACCAACCAGTCCCAACATTTGCTGCTTCAGTCACACTCATATAGCCCTATCAGAATGTATAAATATTAGTCATTATTTTGAATTTGAATCAGATAGTATTGAATTGAAATGGGCTAACTGGAACTATTAGCTCAGGGAATGTTATTGATGTCAGTCTCCATGGATTCTAAATGTGTCATGGAAGGATTTGCCTCTTCTATTAATTAAGGATTCGATTCAATGTGTTATCCCATAGTATGAGCAGGAGCTCACCGACAGCTCTAACAGGGATCAGCTGCTCCAGAGAGAGGGGGAGGGGAGATCATAATCTGAGAACATTAGATCGGAATGTTCCAACAATAGATCAGAATCTGATACCATGAGGCAGAATGTTCCAACAGTGGATCGGAATCTGAGAACTTTAGAGTGGAATGTCCCAACAATGGACAGGAGTTTATCCTATGGTCTTTACTGGACTTCCCATCCTGGGATATCATTAGCTTAGTGGATCTATAATTTTTTGCAGGTTATTCAAGCTGGTTACTATCCCATCCTCTCTTTAGTTGGTATTCCTGGTAAGCCATTCGATACGCTCATTGAGCCCGGTTAAACTGAATTGATGCCCATATTATTTAAAATTTAGAAAGGTGGACGTCAACGTTTTCACTTCCAATGAAATATTCCATTTCACACAAATTATAAAAAGCAAATTACTCAAGATAAATTACTCACCAGTATGCGAGGAGGAACCAGACTGTTCTCAAACTCCATAATCCTTCTAGCCCTGCACAGATGTACATTTCTATATTCTCCCCATTCACGAATACTGTCCAACACAACCACCATGATATCCCCGTCTCCTCCTCCGCCTCAGTGCATCTTCTGAATAAATTGTGCCTTTGTTAAATCTGGACACACGTTACCAGTCCTTTCGAACCACATGTTAATTACAGAATAATTGCGCTTGAATATGTTGAACTTGGTCACTGCACAGAATCTGTCAGACAGACAGGCACTGCATGCTGCTTAAGTCATTGCACATAATCTGGAGGCATTGAATAATAATCTGTTGATATCTCATGAAGGAAATTGATGTAACTGGGTCTGCTGCAGTTGGTGAAGGAACTAACAAGAGACATTCGTACTAATCTGCCAGTTGCAGAAGTACCTCTCCATGACAGTATCTGTAAGAGTGACCATCGCATAGTCATTATGGAGACAAAGTCACACCTCCACATTGAGAATAGCCTCCATCATATTGGGTGCCACTATCACCGTACTAAATAGGACAGACTTCAAACAGATCTAGCAGTTCAATTCTGGGTTTCCATAAGGTGTTGTGAGTCATCAATAGCAGCAGAATTGTCCTCTTGCACAACCACATGGCCTGTCATATCTCCCTTGCAACAATTACCATCAAGCCAGAGAATCGACCCTGGTTCAATGGAGTGTGCAGGAGGGCAGGAGCAGCACCAGGCATTCCTGAAAATGAGGTGCCAGCCTGACAAAACCACCAAACAGGACAACATGTGCGCCAAACAGCATAAGCAGTAAGTAATGGACAGAGCTATGTGACCCCAAAAGCAACGGATCAGATCTAAGATCTGCAGTTCTTCCACATCTCGTCGAGAAATGGTAGGGACATTTAAACAAGTCATTGGAGGAGGAGATTCCACAAATATCCCCATCCTTAATGATGCAATATTCCAGCACTTCAGTGCAAAATATAAGTTTGATGCATACTCAACAATCTTCAGTAAGAAATGCTGAGTGCATGATCCATCTTGGCCTCCTTCAGTGGTCCTCAGTAATTCAGTTACCAGTCATCAGAAATTCCATTTAGTCCACGTGATATCCAGAAACGGTTGTAGACACTGGATACTTCAAAGGGACATACCCTGACTACATTCTGGCAATAGTACTGAAAATTTGTGTTCTAGAACTTGCCACTTCCCTAGCCAAGCAGTTCCCATACAGTTACAACAACGACATTTACCTGATTGTGTGGAAACGTACCCAATACCTGCTATACATAAAAAGCAGAAGAAATCCAATCCAGCCAATTACCAACCCAGCAGTCTACTCTCAATCATGGGTAAAGTGGTGGAAGGTATCAATGTTTTCAAGCAGCACCTGCTCAGCAATAACCTGGTCAATGACGCCAGTTTGGACTCCACCAGAGCCACTCAGCTCCTGACCTCATTACCTCAAAATGGACAAAAGCGCTGAATTCCAGAGGTGGGGTGAGAGTGACAGGGCTTTAAATCAAAGCTGCCTTCGACCAAGTGTGGCATCAAGTGGCCTTAGGAAAACTGGAATCAATGGGTATCCGGGTCAAACTTCCCGCTGGTTAGAATCATACCTGACACGTAGGAAGATGGTCATGGCTGATGAAGTTCAGTAAACTCAGCTCCAGGACAAGTCTGTAGGAATCACTCGAGCAGTGGCTTAGGCCCAAGCTTTTTCACGTCTGCTTCATCAATGGCTTGCCTCTATTATAATGTCAGAAGTGGGGATGTTCGCCCATGATTGCACAATGTTCAGCAACATTTGTGACTCCTCATATACTGAAGTAATCCATGTCCAAATGTGACAAGATTTGGGCAGTATCTAGGCTGACGTTTGACAAGTAATATTGACACCACGTAAATGCCAGACCCTGACTATCACCACTAAAATACAATCTAAACACTTCCCCTTGGCATTCAATGGTGCTACCATCACTGAATCCCCCAATATCAAAATCCTGGAGGGTAATCATTGCTCAGAAGCTCACTGGACTCACCCACATAAACACAGTAACTACAAGAGAAGGTCAGAAGCTATGAATACTGCGGCGAGTAACTCACATCCTGACCTCCAAAAGTCTGTCCGTTACCTACAATGCATAAGTCATAAGTGTGATAGAGTACTCCCCATTTTTCTGGATGATCGCAGATCCAACAACACCCAAAACCTTTATAACATTCAGGACATAACAGCTAGTTTGAGCGCCGTTTCATCCACAATACTCCACCATCAACCCTCAGCACCAGTAGTGCTTTACTATCTACAAACTGCACTGAAATTATCCACCAAAGATCCTCAGACACCATCTTCCCAACTCACGACCACGTCTATCCAAAAGGACAAGGGCAGCAGATGTATGGGAACTCCACCATCTTCAAGTTCCCCTCGAAGCCATTCACTATCCTGATTTGGAAATATATCACCGTTCTTTCACTGTAACTGGGTCAGAATCCTGGGATTCCCTCCCAAATGTAATTGTGGGACAGGTGGACTGCAGAAATTCAACAAGGCAGATTATCACCACCTGCACAGGGGCAACTAGGGACAGGCAATAAATGCTGGCCCAGCCAGTGCCACCCAGATTCACGAAATAAATAAGTCAGAAAAATATAATTAACAGAAGAAGGTTTCTGAGGTGTCGCAGGGATCGATGCTCAGGCCCCAGCTGTTTACAAAACGCATCAAACATTTGGTTGCGGGAATCAAATCCCAGCCTGCTGACAGCACTAAAGGATGTGGGATTGTGAGTGAGCGAGGAGATTGTTAAAAAAGCTCCAAGATGACTGAGACAAATGGAGTGAATGAGCAAATAAGTGGCAGATGGAGAGCAAGGTGGGTAGAGGTGACGGTGTGTCCTTTGGTGGGAAGAAGAGATTAGCAGCCTATGTTTGAAGCATGTTGATCTACAAAGTGATGTATGCTCCTTTTTGTTGGTTCCTTCTGAGCAGCCCTCCGAGGTCCCTGCAGCGCAGTGCTTTCTCAACCCAGAGGTCAATACTGGGAATGGCATTGTCATGCTGCCCTCTGGACATAGACCCTCCAAGGGGGGAGCTGTAACATTGAAAAGGATCTGGATCTCCCTGTACACCAGTCGCTGAAAGCAATATTGCAGGAGCAGAAAGTAGTTAGGAAGGCATCTGGTGCATTGGCCTTCGTTACAGGGGGATTTGAGTCCAGGAGTAAGGGATTCTTAATGCAGCTGTACAGGGCCTTGTTGGGACCCCATCTCGAACATTGCGCAGTAGTGTGTGCAGTTTCGGTCTCCTTACCTCATAAAGGACAAACCTGACATTGAGGGAGAGCAGTGAAGGATGACCGGACTGATCTCTGGGATGACAGGCTTGTTGTGGGAGCAGAGTTTGGGGCAACTTGGCCTGTATTCCATGGGCTTTAGGAAAATTAGTGGAGATCTCAGTAACACACATAACACTCTGACAGGGTGAGATAGATTGGAAGCAGGAATGATAATTCTCCTGGCTGGTATGTCTAAAACAACGGCCTAAAGTATTAGATATAGGCAGGACACTCTGCATTGAGATGAGAATAAATCTCTGCACTCAGACACTGGTGACCCTGGGGAATTCGCTCAAACCTAATAACCAAGACACTGTAAATAAATAAGGAGTTAGAGACAGTAAAGGGATGGTGGGAGAGCAGGAGTACGTTGTGGAAGTAAAGGGCCAGCCATCATTATATTGAATTGTGCAGCAAATTTGATGGACCAAAGGGAGTTCTGCATTTCCTATTTTATAGCTCTCCAAGGTTACTCACATTAATGGATATATTCATAGTGTGGGAAAAGTGCATTGAGGAGATGTTTGAACATGAACTAGAATGAGTGAGGCTCAATGTGTTTTCCAACCTCCTCCTTTACCTGTGTTTCTGTGTAGTCCGTGGGAAAGTTGTCACAAACTCTCAGATGTTAGGAAGGAGGTCTCTGCAGGGTCGACAGGATTGTGTTTACTGTTCCCTTTCCCGACACCAAGGCTGGTGCTTGGTGTTCTGTCTGGTTTTATCCTTTAAGACAGTGGAGCAGTTTGAAACAATAGATTATCTTGCTAGGTCGGCTCAAAGACCATTGAAACGTTTATCATATATCCGTGTGTCTGGAGTCACGTTTAAGACAGACCAGGAAAGCACGGGAGATTTACTTCCTGACAGTCCATTTGGGAAGCAAATTCATATTTACAATCGATATGGGCTTCAAGATCATAATACTTACACCAGATTCTGTATCTTCATATTTTATTAATTATTGTAAACTTCCACTCGCTACCAAACCATTAGCCTGGTCGGGATTAGTAATCCAATGACATTTCCACAACAACTCCATTTCTACATGGTGACCTATCAGAGACAACACTGAGCTGGTTATTTCTGTGCTGCTTGACAGCTCTGTCAAAAAGAACTCCCACCAATTTGACTATCGTGACTGTCCCGAGGGAGTGGTAATTGGTCAGATTGTAATTATTCCCCTCCTAGGGGATCGGACATAGCTGAGTAATTTTCCACATTGCCAGGGAGATGTCAGAGTTGGAGTTGGAATTAAACAGCTTCCTCAGGAACACGACTTGTTGTGAAGCACACGTCTTCAATCCTATTACAGGGTTGGGGTCAGGGCCCATTGCCTAATCTACTGTGTTCAGCTGTTTCTTCATGTCCCGGGCAGCGAATCAGATTGAGTAAAGACAGGCATCTGTGATTCTGTGGGCATCATGGTGAGGGTGAGGTGTATCATTAACTCAACACTTCTGGCTGAAGATGGCGCAGATACTACAGCCTTGTCTTTTACACTGATATGTAGGTTTGTTCCATTATCTAGGATGGGGATGTTTGTGGATCCCTTTACTCCAGTCATTTGTTTAATCATCCATCACCGTTTATAACTGAATGTGGCAGGACTGCGAAGCTTTGATCAGATCTGTTGCTCAAGTCCGGAAACATTAATGGGTTAGCATCAATAGACAATAGACAATAGGTACTGGAGTAGGCCATTCTGCCCTGCGAGCCTGCACCACCATTCAGTATGATCTTGGCTGATCATCCTTAATCAGTATCCTGTTCCTGCCCTTCCTCCATAACCCTTGATTCCACAATCCTTGAAAGCTCTATCCAACTCTTTCTTAAATTAATCCAGAGACTGGGCCTCCACTGCCCTCTGGGACAGAGCATTCCACACAACCACCACTCTCTGGGTGAAGAGGTTTCTCCTCATCCCTGTCCTAAATGATCTACTCCGTATTTTTAAGCTGTGTCCTTTGGTTCAGCACTCACCCATCAGCGGAAACATGTTTGCTGTCTCCAGTGTGTCCAATCCTTTAATAGTCTTATATGTCTCAATCAGATCCCCTCTCAGTCTTCTAAACTCAAGGGTATACATGCCCAGTCTCTCCAGTCTTTCAGTGTAAAGTAATCCCGCCATTCCAGGAACTGACCTCGTGAACCTCCGCTGCACTCCCTCAATAGCCAGAATGTCTTTTCTCAAATTTGGAAACCAGAACTGCACACAGCACTCCAGGTGTGGTCTCACCAGGGCCCTGTACAGCTGCAGAAGAACCTCTTTGCTTCTATAATCAATCCCTCTTGTTATGAAGGCGAGCATGCTATTAGCCTTCTTCACTACATGCTGTACCTGCATGCTTACCTTCATTTACTGGTGTACACGAACACCCAGATCTCTCTGTACTGCCCCTTTACCTAAATTGATTCCATTTAGGTAGTAATCTGCCTTCCTGTTCTTGCCACCAAATTGGATAACCATACATTTATCCACATTAAACTGCATCTGCCATACATCTGACCACTCACCTAACTTGTCCAGGTCACCATGTAATCTCCTAAAATCCTCATCACATTTCACCCTGCCACCCAGCTTAGTATCATCAGCAAATTTTGTTAATGCTTTTACTAATACCACCTTCTATATCATTAACATAGAAGGATACAGCGCAGTACAGGCCCTTCGGCCCTCGATGTTGCGCCGACCGAGTCCTACCTAACCTATACTAGCCCAATAACTTCCAAATGCCTATCCAATGCCCGCTTAAATGAACATAAAGAAGGAGAGTTCACCACTGATACGGGCAGGGCATTCCATGAACTCACAACCCGCTGTGTGAAGAATCTACCCCTAACATCTGTCCTATACCTACCACCCCTTAATTTAAAGCTATGTCCCCTAGTAACACCTGACTCCATTAGCGGTAAAAGGTTCTTAGTATCTACCCTATCTAAACCCCTAATCATCTTATACACTTCTATCAGATCTCCCCTAAACCTTCTCTTCTCCAATGAGAACAGCCCCAAGTGCCTCAGCCTTTCCTCATAAGATTTTCCTACCATTCCAGGCAACATCCTGGTAAACCTCCTCTGCACTCGTTCTAAAGCTTCCACATCCTTCCTATAGTATGGCGACCAAAACTGCACACAATACTCCAGATGAGGCCTCACCAGAGTCTTATACAACTGCAACATGACCTCAGGACTCCGGAACTCAATTCCTCTGCCAATAAAGCCCAGTACACCATATGCCTTCCTCACAGCACTATTTACCTGGGTGGCAACTTTCAGAGATCTGTGTACATAGACACCAAGATCCCTCTGCTCATCCACACTACCAAGTAGCCTACCATTAGCCCAGTAATCCATCATCTTGTTATTCCTACCAAAGTGAACGACTTCGCACTTAGCTACATTGAATTCCATTTGCCACATTTCCGCCCAGCTCTGCAACTTATCTATATCCCGCTGTAACCTACCACTTCCTTCCTCACTATCCACAACTCCACCGACTTTCGTGTCATCCGCAAACTTGCTTACCCAGCTTTCAAGTCCTTCCTCTAGATCATTTATAAAGATAACAAAAAGCAATGGTCCCAAAACAGATCCTTGTGGTACACCGCTAGTAACTGCGCTCCAAGATGAACATAATCCATCAACTACTACCCTCTGTCTCCTTCCAGCCAGCCAATTCCTAATCCAAACCTCTAATGTATCCTCAATGCCATACCTCCGAAGTTTTGCATTAGCCTACCATGGGGAACCTTATCGAACGCCTTACTAAAATCCATATACACAACATCTACTGCTTTACCCTCATCCACTTCCTTAGTCACCTTCTCAAAGAACTCAATAAGGTTTGTGAGGCACGACCTGCCCTTCACAAAACCATGCTGGCTATCCCTGATCACGTTATTCCTACCCAGATGTTCATAAATCTTATCCCTTACCATTCTCTCTAAGACTTTGCCCACCACTGAAGTCAGACTCACTGGCCTATAGTTACTAGGGCTATCCCTACTCCCTTTCTTGAACAATGGGACCACATTCGCTATCCTCCAGTCCTCTGGTACTATTCCCGTTGACAATGACGACATAAAAATCCAGGCCAATGGCTCTGCTATCTCTTCCCTAGCTTCCCATAGGATCCTGGGGTAAATGCCATCAGGCCCAGGAGACTTATCTATATTCATCCTTTCCAATATTCCCAAAACATATATTGTAAAAAGCTGCGGTCCCAGTACTGATCCCTGCGGTACCCCACTGGTCACTGTCTGCCATTCTGAAGTGGAGCCGTTTATCACTACTCTTTGTTTCTTATAGGTCAACTAAATTTTAATTCAAGTTAGTATTTTGCCCCCAATACCATGCACCCTAATTTTGCTCACTAACCTCCTATGTGCGACTTTATCAAAAGCTTTCTGTAAGTCCAGGTACACTACATCTACTGGATGTCCCTCGTTCATCTTCAGAGTTACATGCTCAAAAAATTCGAGAAGGTTAGTCAAGCATGATTTCCCCTTCATAAACCGTGCTGACTCTGACTTATCCTGTTACTACTGTCCAGATGTGTCGTAACTTCATCCTTTATAATAGACTCCAGCATCTTTCTACCACTGAGGTCAGACTAACTGGTCTATCATTTCCTGCTTTCTCTCTCCCACCTTTCCTAAAAAGTGGTATAACATTAGCTACCCTCCAACCCGCAGGAACTGATCCCGAATCTATCGAACTCTGGAAAATATTCACCAACGCATCCTCGATTTCTAGAGCCACCTCCTTCAGTACCCTGGGATGTAGACCATCAGGCCCCGGGGACTTATCAACCTTCAGACCTAACAGCCTCTCCAACACTAATTCCTGGCAAATATAAATTCCCTTCAGTTCAGGTCTTTCAGCTACTGTTACCATAGGGAGATTGCTTGTGTCTTCCCCAGTGAACACAGATCTGAAGTACCAATTCAATTCTTCTGCCATTTCTTTGTTCCCCGTAGTATATTCCCCTGTTTCTCTCTTCAAGGGCCCAATTTTAGTCTTAACCATGTTTCTGCCTTTCACATACCAAAAAAAAAGCTTTTACTATCCTCCTTTATACTATTGGCCAGTTTACCTTCGTATCTCATTTTTTTTCTCTGCGTATTTCCTTCTTGGTCATCCTCTGTTGTTCTTGACAAGCTTCACAGTCCTCCGTTTTCCCATTTATCTTTGCTATGTTATACTTTTTCTCTTTTAACTTTATGTGATTCTTATCTTCCCTCGTCAGCCACGGCCACCCATGCCTCCTCCTAGGATTTTTCTTCCGTTTTGGAATAAACTGATCCTGCAACTTCTGCATTATACACAGAAATAACCGCCATTGTTCCTCCACTGTCATCCCTGCTAAGGTTTTGCACCATTGAACTTTGGCCAGCTCCTCCCTCATAGCTCCATAGTTCCCTTTATTCAACTGAAAAATTGTCACTTCCGATTGTACCCTCTCCCTCTCAAATTGCAGATTGAAGCTTATTGTATTATGGTCACTACTTCCCAATGACTCCTTCACTTCGAGGTCCTGACCAATTCTGGTTCGTTACACAATACCAGATCCAGAATTGACTTCTCCTAGGTCGGCTCCAGCACCAGCTGTTCTAAGAATCCATCTCTGAGGCACTCCACAAAGTCTCTTTCTTGAGGTCCAATACCATCCTGATTCTCCCAGTCTACCTGCATGTTGAAATCCACCATAACAACTGTAGTAGCATCTGTGCAGCAGGCCAATTTCAGCTCCTGATTTAACTTACATCCGACTTCCAGACTATTGCTTGGGGGCCTGTAGATAACTCACAAGTGGATCTTTGTAGCCTTAGTATTTCTCAGCTCTATCCACACTGACTCTAAATCCCCTGATTCTAGTTCACCCCACGCAAGGGACTGAATATCATCCCTTACCAATATGGCCACCCCACCCCCTCTGCCCGTCAGACTGTCATTACGATAGCACGTGTAGCCTTGAATATTCATTTCCCAGGCCCTGTCCACTTGAAGCCACGTTTCAGTTAGCCCCACAATACAGAATCTGCCAATTTCCAAAAGAGCCTCAAGCTCATCCATCTTATTTCTAATGCTTCGTGCATTCATGTATAGTATGTTAAATTTGTTACTGCCGTCACCCTTCCCATCAACTCCTATTTCACTCAACCTTACAGCATGATCCCTTTCTGAGTTTTCTGCCTCATTGATACAGTTGTCTTTCTTGACTTCCCTTGTTCTAAATTTCCCTCCAATTTCCTTCTTAAACATTCAGCTTGCCCCTCCCCCCGACCCTCGCCCACTCCCCTCCCCCCCCCCCCCCCCCCCCGCTACTTAGTTTAAAAGAGCTGTGTTGCAGTAGCAAACCTGCCTGCGAGAATGCTGGTCCATAACCTATTAAGGTGAAAACCGTCTCTCTTGTAGAATTTTTGCTTACCACAAAACATACCCCAGTGATCCAAGAATTTCAATCCTTGCTTCCTGCACCAGTTCCCCAGCCACACGTTCAAGTCCATCGTTTCCCTGTTTCTTGCCTCACCAGCCCGGGGAACTGGAAGCAAACCGGAGATAACCACCTTGGACGTCCTGTTTTTCACTCTTCTTCCTTGTTCTCCAAAGCCCCGCTGTAGTATGTTCCTCCACTTCTTCCTGACATCATTTGTTCCGACATGTACCACCACCTCTGGCTCTTCACCTTCGTCCTTGAGGATTTCATGCATTCTGTTTGTGATGTCTTTAACCCTGGCACCAGGAAAACAACACACGGCCCTTAAGTCCTGTCTGCTGCCACAAAAACCCCAGTCAGTTCCTCTCACTATGGAGTCCCCTATTACCACGGCTCTGTGCGATGTCCGATTCTTCCACTCTGTCTCCACGCCAACTTTTGATTGAAAGACCTGGCCCCCTTGCGGACTGGCAGTGTCATCTGTCTGTACTGTTTCTAAAAGTTTCAACTTGTTCCTGACAGGTACTTCCCCCGGTGTCTCTTGCATTGTCTCCTCTCTGCCTTCCTCATCTCCTGCTCTTTTCTGCTCTCTTCAGCCACGATTGGTGTAATAACCTCGCTGAAAGTCTTGCCCAGAAAGATCTCGTTCTCTCGGATGAGCCTAAGGTCCTCGAGTTCTTTTATCAGTGCTGCAATATGCTCTGTCAGTAGCTGAACGTGCACACACTTTCCACACTTATACGAGCCAGACACACCAGAGTCGTTGACCTCCCACATCAAGCACGTAGCACACTGAACCAACTTGGCACTCATGTCTTCACCCTCTTCATCTGTGGCGTAATCACTTCCACTTACATAACAATCACTTACCTTCCCGACCGGCTTTGCGCTCCGACTTCCCGGCTCCTGCCGCTTTCTGATGCGAAAAGGCAGGATTAAGTTGACATGGTTCTGACCCTGACATTTTCATTGACAGTCATTACTGATACATAGATCGTGTTGATTGTAATGGCAGACTGAGGAGATTATCCCTGGATAAGATCGTACAGGTGGTGGTTGAATGGTATTCTGCTTCTCGTGCTTCTGTCGTTTACAGCACGACATGAATACGCAGTTTTGAGCTGCAATATATACAATGCAATTCTGCTGTCTGTCCCTGAGTTCACATCGAGACCCTTTCACACATCAGCCCTGTACTCGGTGACCTACTCTGGTTTCTGATGTGGAAATACTTTCATTTTCATATTCTCATTCTGCTGAGGTCATGTTTCCAATCTGACACATTCCGTAAAAACACTTAACTGATTTTATTCAATTGTTTAATTCATCTGAATCTTTTTCCTTGAGTAATACCATCTTCTGTGTTTAAATTGAATGTATTTCCCTCTGTATCTCTCCCTGACAATGATTAAGAGCTCTGTAGTATCAGCGATGCCAGCCTTATGTAGTTTCAGAGCCAATTAATTCTCTGGATTCCCAATCATCTTCACCACATTGTATGTTTTCTCTTTTTGTTTGATGCCTTATCACTCATGGCTGCCTTGTCCTCCCACGAATAGGTTTCATCTTTTTGCGAGAATTTCTGATATGCTCCGAATTATCCAACACAAAATCCTGCCATTGTAGCTCCGTGGTCTTCCCTGCTCGGCTTCCCTTCCAATTAACTCTGGCCAGCTCCTCCCTCATGTCTCAGTAGTGACATTGCTCAATTATAACCACATTACATCAAGAAGAGAGCAATAGATATAAATCGAAAGAAGGTGTTTTGAGAGATGGGACATAAAGAATAATTGGCAAATTTCTTGACTGGATACAAAGAGAGAACGAGAGAGAGGATATAGATGGGGTCACTTGAAAAATGAGTAATCTAGATTATTGAAATAAGTAGATGCACATCCCTCAATGTTTTGGCAATTCCTGTGTGCTGTGGTCCTTTGTACAGTGCATTTACAACAGAGTAATGTGTTCAAATGCTGGGTTTGATGCCACAATTTTTATCTCCAATAATATGACAGACACTTGCTTTGGAAATAACCCAGCAGGCCAATATATTGAAGTCACGGTAGAAAGGGGATGAATGGAAATAAGTTGGGAAAACAGAAGCAAGAATGTATAACACACAACCTGATAAGAATGAGAAATTAGAGTAGCGAATTCCAGAAAAGGAGGGAACATTGAGAGAAGGGGAACATATTACATTAGATGAACATCAAATAATGTTTTATAAATTGTATACATCATGTGCACATTTTTCGATAACTGTGTCTCCGTTATTAATTCAGAATTTTTTGTACACATATGAAAAATATCTGCACACACACATTGATTAAACAATGTATACAAAATCATTTTTTCTGCCATTGAAATGGTCCTGTTGTCGTGCTACCAGGATACATGAACACCAACTGGCCACCAAACAACATGACCCACTATCACTATATTCCATAATACAGACAGAGAAGGGCCACACTGACTGGAGCAACACACGCACATACTAAGACACGCAAGGACGTTCTTAGAGGAATGGCATTCTAACCAGAGGTCCATCAATAAACGCATCAATTTGGATCTCATCTAGCTTCTCCTGTAATAAAAAAACCGGGAATGACATCACCCACCTTAAGAAACCAAAAACTATTAATAGTGAAACGGGACATACCACCAGCGCTTCAGCGGAGACTCTCACTGATGATGTCACCTAGTCATGGTGATGAAACGTCTGAAAACAAATATTCATGCTCAGCGAGCTAACTCACATACATATCATTTGTTATTTTTCGTTAATAAATTGAAATTAGGAGTTCTCTGTCACCCACCTTTTACCAGATTATGATGCGAGGTGAGCTTTTCTGGGTGTGTTGTTTTAATTAACAGAGGGATTTGACATTGATGTCATAACAGTTTGGGGCCTTGCTGGGGACTTGGACAGACTTGAACAGATTTGTGGTACAAACCGTCCCAGCAGATTCCAACACATTGCAGTTAGTGACCTGGATCTTCAAATAAAACCGTTGGGAAATTCGTTTAATTTTGTTAACTTGTGGTTGGTTAAAGTAAAAGTGAAAGAATTGTTCTTTTAACATTACTAAAGAGGTTCACAAATTTGCCAAGTCAGTTTACAAAGTCAGAGGAAGGAATATGTTTAGAATCAGCAAATAGGTTGGAACTGGGTTTAACCAGGGACAAACGGAAAGCTGAAATTGTAATGGAGTTGGTCAAGCACTTTGGTGTGTCAAAGAAACAGGCAACTGCATTGGAGTTAGAAAAAACTTAAATTGCAAATATGGCAACTGGAGTTGGAAGGTGAAAATAGGGACGGAAACAGAGAGAGAAGCAAGGGAAAGGGAAAGAGAGAAAAAAGTGAGAGAGAATTTGAAATTCAGTAGTTGGGAATTAGACAAGAATGTTAAATTAACAGGGTAGAGGTAAAGGGATGTATACAGTTATGATAATACATTGTCATATTTCGGTGAGAAAAAAAACGTCAATATCTGTTTTTGTTTCATTTGAAAAACAAAATGTCTCAGCACATGGCTTGTCCAGTGAACTTATGGGTAACGCTCGTTCAGACTACGCTGGTTGGCACAGGAGTGAGGTATTTGCAACACTGTCAGAAGAGGGGTCAAGAGATTATGCAGATGTCAAACTGGCTATTTTGGTTGGTTATGAATTGGCACTAGAAGAATATAAGCAGAGGTTCAGAAATATAGAGACGAAACCAAGTCAGTCTTATGTTGAGTTTGAAAGAATTAAACACAGTCATTTTGATAGATGGGTACTGGCCTTAAAAATGGATAAGACCTATGAGGCTCGAAGGGAGGTTATTCTGCTGGAGGAGTTTAAAGACTCACTTCCAGAGATGATAAAAATTCATGTGAATGAATAGAAATTTCAAGAAGTGAGAAGCGCGGTGGAAATGGCAAGTAAATATGCCTTGGTGCATGCGATGAAATTTAGCTTCTGGATGTATTTTCATCCTGTGAAGGATAGAAACTGGGAGAAGGGGAGATCACACACGACAAAGCGAACAGTAGCGCACAATAGTTTACTAAGGGTGAAAAAAGAAGCCCAAGGGAGTTGAAAGGAGGTGAAAGACCTTTGGTGTTCTCGACTATTAGGGAGTGTCGATGGTTTAAGAAAGGCACTGGGAAAAGGAGCTTTCACTGCAGTAAGCTGGGACCCAGCGTGCTGGGGGTTGACGGAAGACATTTTGGGAAAAGATGTGGTAGAAGAGGCTAAGCCAGTGGCATTAGTGAACCTGGTAAAGAAGACCCCAAGTCTCCAAGGAGCTGTAGGAGAGTGCCTGGTCTCCATAAAGAATTCACCTCTGTGGATAAAGTTTACTCAGAAGGTGGTGGTGGTGGTTGGGGGGGAGGGGGGATGCGGGGAGAACGATAAATTATAATTTTCTGAGATACGGGATCTGCTCTGTCGCTAATAGTTGAGAAGTGAGGTGCCAGAAAAGCATAATAGATCAGGCGGAATCTGAAGAGCAGGACAATCTACATATCAGGTATAAACCCATCGTCAGGAATGTGGCAGGGGGACAAGGTGGCTGAAAGATAAATAGAAGGGTAGGAGCTGGACTCGCGTGAGGGTCACTGGGAGGGCGATCGGAAGATGTATGTGGGAGTGATAGTGATATGTCGGAGGAGAGGGTCGAGTGAATAGGTGGGAAGGACGATGGACAAGTAAGACAGTTCAAGAGGAAGGTGCTAATTTGAATGGTTGGATCTGGGGCGAGGTTGTGGGAGGGAAGATTTGGAAATTGGTGAAGTTGATGTTGACGCTGTATAGTTTGAGAGTTCCAGCTATCCTCCCACCTATCCACTTCACTCTCCTCTCCGACCTATCACCATCACACCCCACCTGCATCTACTTATCGCCTTGCAAGCTACCTTCCACCCAGCTCCACCCTCACCAACCTATTTGTTTCACAGCCCCCTTCCGCCTCTCTTACCCCCCACTTCTCTGATGAAGAACTTGTGCCTGAAACGTCAACTCTCCTGCCTCCCGGATACTGCCTGATCTGCTGTGCTTTTCCAGCCCTACACTTTTCAACTCTGATCTCCATCATTTACATTCCTCACTTTCCCTCAGCCGCTAATAGCAAGAGATGGAAGGATTTTCACTCTTTCTGACATATTACTCATTAGCGTGATAATTTGTGGAATTGGGACAGAAATTAAGATTGGGGACAGAAACATCACATTGGAGTGCCAAATCAGGATTGGGGAAGTAACAGTGAGAGTGAGTGACAGAGTGTCAGTTCCAGGAATACAGTTTGTTCTTGTGAACGATTTAATAGGATCCAAGGTGGGAGAGACCTCTGATGTTGGAGAAGTCAAATGAAAATTAGGGAACTGAGGAGTTAAAATAAATATACCCAGGAATTTTCCAGACTGTGTAGTGACAACATCCCACTGTCATAAGTTACAGCAGGAAGGAAAAACGAAAGATAAAGACAAAGGAGTTGCTGTTCAGGTAACTGACATCCTTTTTGATGTCACGGTGCAGGAAAAACCTGAACGTGGAGAAAAACGGTAGGTTAGTGCAGAAGGGAAATGGGCCAAAATGCAGTAGATCGTTTGACTGGTAGCGTACCATGTTACCATGTTAGCACACAAACTAACTGCAGGTGGTCACCTAGATGTACGGAAGACTCAGGCTAAGATACAAGCGCATTTCGAATAGCCTGAAATGCTCAAGGACGTGGTTAATCTTTCCTTTACATGTCATACATGCCAAATAGTAGGTCAGTCACAGGCAATAATAAAACAGCACCTTTGTTGCCAATTCCTGCATTCGAAGAACCTTTCACGTGGCTTCTGATTAATTGTGGAGCTCCGCTTTCTAAAGTAAAAGTGGAAACCAACATTTGCTGACCATAATGGATGTGTCTCCCAGATTTCCAGAGGCAATTCCATTATGGAGTGTTAAGGCACAAAGTGAAATAGAAGAGTTGGTAGCTTTCTTTACTGTTGTGGTTCTGCTCGCCGAGCTGGAAGTTTTTGCTGCAAACGTTTCGTTCCCTGGCTAGGGAACATCACCAGTGCTGTTGGAGCCTCGTGTGAAGCGCTGCTTTGATGTTTCTTCCGGTATTTATATTCATCCCCAAACTCCATCAACAGACACATTGACCTGGACACCATATACAAACCACTACAGCTGAAACTGACACCCGGAAACGGCAAGAACATCCATCAACAGACACATCGACCTGGACCCCACATACAAATCACTGCAGCTGAAACTGACACCCGGAAGCGGCAAGAACAAACCAATATAAATACCGGAAGAAACATCAAAGCAGCGCTTCACACGAGGCTCCAACAGCACTGATTATGTTCCCTAGCCAGGGAACGAAACGTTTGCAGCAAAAACTTCCAGCTCGGCGAGCAGAACCACAACAACGGATACCCGAGCTACAAATCTTCAATCAGATTTTAAGCTTTCTTTACTCGCTGTGGGCTCCACAGAGAGATTCAGCCAGACCAAGAGTCTCATTTTACCCCTCGGCTGTTTAAGGAAGTCATGGATAGCTTAGGCATACAGCACTTCAAATCAAGGGCGTCCCATCCTGAATCCCAGGGAGCAATGAAAAGTTAGCATCAGAAGCTGAAGACTATGTTAACAGCGTACTGTCAGGATTGGCTAAATGATTGGGATAAAGGTGCCACATTAAATTGTTTGTCATCGAAGATGCCCCAAATAAATCTACTCCTTTGAGTTAATCTTCGTACATGAAGTGAAATCCTTTGAAATTAATTACATCTAAATTGACTGGACCGAAGTTGGAGATCTCACACTTGGATTATGTATTTGAGGTGTGGGAGAGATTAGACCGAGTAGGTGAGTGAACTAATAAGCACCTGAAGTGGACACAAGATAGAGTGACGCAGGTGGGGATGATGTATTAGTAGTTTAAATAATGCTCAGGATACCAGAAACCAACTGAATTAGAAAGTATTGTTTGGACAACTGGAAGGCAATCAAATTATGAGAACTATTGTATCATGTGGAGTAAGTAAAATTGGCATTTTGAACACTAGTGAGAGAGCTACTGCCATCCAACAGCAGAGTAACTGCTGTAGAGCAGGAGTGCTAACTGGCCGTATCAAACACGCTCTATCAACGATATATGTTCATGACAAACCTACTTACAGTAAAACAAAATGTGACCCAGGGAAATCAGCAGCTGGTAGAGTGAACACAGCGGGGAAGATAGAGACTGTGTGGTCTTAAGATTGTAATGTTTAAGATGTAGGTTGGTAGAACAGCATATTTTTACAGAGTTGGAAACAGATAGTAAGTAGCTAAGAAAAAAGGTGTTTGTATTTGTGAACAGCTGTTGTTCAGTGTTTACTACTAAAGTTAAGAAACTAATTTGTGAATTTTGGTTTAAATACTGGAATGTAGGAGAGCAGTGTTACTCACACTTTAACAGATTATGAGGTGAGACGAGTCTTTCTGGGGATTTGCTTTTAATTAACAGAGGGGTTCAACTCCACCTTGTAAATGTCCATCCACGTGACCCCATTTCCCTGCAGTTGGCCCACATCTTTCTAATTCTTCTCATCCACATATTTATCCAAATGTTTTTGAAATTTTGTTGATGTATCCATCTCAACCACATCTGCTGGCAGCTCTTCCACGTACGAGCCTCTGAGTAAAGAAGTGGACCCTCAGGTTCTTTTTTTTTCCTTTAACCTTAAACTGATCCCATCTCGTGCTCGATTCCCTACACCTTGGAAAAAGACTGAGAGCATTCACCCTATCCATACCCCTCGTGATTTTATGCAGCTCTATAAGGTCCGAGCTTGTCCACCTCTCCCCATAACTCAGGCCATTGGGTCCTGGCAACATCCATTTGAATTTATTCTGCACTCTTTCTAATTTCATAAAATGTTCCCTATAACAAAGTGACAAAAACTGAACAGAATACTCCAAGTGCGGCCTTACTAAAGTCCTGTATAACTGCAACATAAATTCCCAACTTCCAGACTCAATGTCCGGCCTGATGAAGGTCAGTGCGTCAAACTGCCCTGTCTACATGTGACTCCACGCTCAGAGAACCCTGCACCTGAACGCCATGGTCTCTCTGCCCACTACATCCCTTAAGGACCTCCCATTCATCGTGCAACTCCTACCTTCAGTTGAGTTTCCAAAATGCAAGGCATCACGCATCTATATTAAATTCCATTTGCCATTTCTCGGCCCACTACCCCGACTGATGAAGGTTCTGCTGCAATTTCTGATAAACTTCCTCACTGATCATGCTCCCTCTTATTTTAGTGTCATCTTTAAACTGACTAATCTTGCCTTGTACATTCTCAAACAATTCTTAGATAACAAACAGCAATGTACCCATTCTCCAGTCTGACAAACATCTTTCTGCTAAGCCCACTACTTCCCACCATCAAGCCAACTGTACATCCAATTGGCCAGTTCCCCAGCATTCCACGTGATGTAACTCTCCAGAGCAGCCTGCCATGTGGAACGTTATCAAAGGCCTTACTGATATCCGTAGAGACTATGGTTACCGCTTGGCCCTCATCGACCTTCTTGGTCACTTCATCAACGAACACTAACAAATTTGGGAAACATGATCTCCCACTCACAAGTCTATGCTGACTGCTCCGAATCAAACCCTGTGTAAGTAATGGGTGCAGTCAATGGTATGCTGTCCTTCATTATAAGATGATTCGAGTACATACGTAAAGCCATCTTCCTCCTGTTGTAGGGCCTTGCTGAGAGCGTGGTTGGGACACTCTCTACGGATTTGATCTCCTTTGTTAGCAATGAATTCCTTACCACAGACACCGGTAATGGTATCACGAGGATAGAGTGAAGAAGCTGAGTGTTTAATCTTTACAGTTGTGAGAGAAGAAGAAACGGTGACGTGGAGAGGAGTGGCAGCGATCACTTACTTCCAAAAGAGACATTGAGAGGGCGAGAAATTCCATACTTTACCAAGGATTGGTTGATTTGATTTATTGTCACGTGTACGTCAGTACAGGAAACACTTTATTTATGAGTAGTGGAGGAGGATCATAGTAAATATGGCCCGGCAAATCATAGGGTGAAATAGACTTGGACAGAGTAAGGCATACAGGTTGCATTGAACAGGACGTGCATTAGACAAGAACAACATGAACAAGATCTGCATTATTTGAACTTAGAGAATACATTCATCAGTCTAACGTGACTTTCCTAATAGTTTATATGCCTAAATTAACTCTCCCCACGTTATTGTGCAGTCGGCGTGTGAACCCGTACTGAACGCCATGTAGCTCACAATCCCCAACTGCAGCCACAATACCTTCCATCTGAAACAGGTAGCCATTCCTACCCACTTCCACCCTACATAGAGAACGCCAGGCTGTCTTCTCGGAGATGGAAGGTGCCTTCTTGTGACTTCACACAGGACACATGGCTTCCCTCCTCACCACTAGAAAACCGCGTTAAATTTCCATGTGTGTATCATGACAGACGGAGCTACGAGGAACAACATGGAGAAGTCTGTCTGTGCAGCTTCTGCTCCAATTCTTCGTCATGTTAGAGCGTCAATCTGGAGACAGTGAGGACTGCCGATGCTGAAGATCAGAGTAGTCAGTGGTTCGCTGGAAAAGCACAGCAGGAGAGTAGACATTTCGGGCATAAGCCATTCATCAGGATCAGTATCACTTACCTCATTCTGCTCCTGTGCAAGTGCATTGAATTGGGAATGGTCTCCTACTGTTCCTGTATAACTGACTCAACGGACTGACTGGCTTCTTCCTCGTCAGATTGGGCAGAGCCAAGGGCCTGACTGGGTTACCCCTGGTTCCTGTATAATGGCTCGATGTGCTGATTAGTGTGATGATGCTGTAGCTTTAAGAGGTTATTTGGTTCTGGTTTCTTTTACGAGAGAGAATGAATGACCGTTACCAAGCTGGCTAGTTAGGACCACTTGAGTAAACAAATAGCGAGGCCTTAGGTTTATTTTAATGCAGATGGAATGGGTATGGTCAGCTCTCACAGATTAGGATATCTGGGTTTTGGTTTCTCAGTAACATCAGACATTATTGGGGTCTCTACCGAGTTGAAAGCTTTAGTGAATGCCTCCTGGCTGCTACTCTCTATGAATTTTCTCTTGGTGAAGTTTTTAAATCCTGAATTGGAGAAATATTTGTGTCATTCCGTGACTGAATATTCCTTTTTGCCAAGGGCAGTGTTCATGTGATTTTCCAGTATTGGAACAGATCATTAGTATTAGTACCTAGAGCTATTATTCAGCTAACTCGTACATTATAATTTCGTCATTCTAAATTCTTCTTTCTTTGATTTTATTTCATCTATCATGTTTAAGTAAATGGTGATATGCTGCACACTGAGTTGTTTGACCACTCACATTGCATCTGGAACAGACACTTTATATTTTCTTTCAAATAAGAAAACCTTAGAGTCTCGACTACCGCCTTCAAATATTATCGAGGGGCTCTGGTGTGGCCCATCACACTAGAATCCTTCTCATCCTGAGTAATATGTTGGAGGCACTGAATGGGCTGTCCCTGTTCATCTCCAATGGTGTCAATGGGCTGACCGTCTTCCTCATATTCCTGTGAAACCAGTGTGAGGTGCGGAATGAACTCTTATTTTACTGTGGCAATGTGCAGTGTCAGACAGTCCTTTATATGGATTACGGACTCTTTAAAATCACAAGCCTCAATGGAGTCCATGTCTTGCTGCACGTGGATACAGTCCGGTTCAGAAGCGGACGGGGGCATCAAATTATTCTGAACATTGTGGAATCCTCAGTGAGCATCCCCACTTCTGATCTTATGGTGGGGAAGGTGAGGGTGGGGAGACATTGATGAAGCAGCGGAAGATGTTTGTGAAGAGGAAGCTACCCTGAGGATCTCCCACAGAGGTGACCCAGGACTGAGATGATGAACATCTTCCTTTGCGCCATGTTTGACTCCAAACACTGGAAAGTTTTCTCTGATTCCCATTAAGTTCAGATTTGTTAAGCTCCTTGATGTCAACAGAAGTCAACAAAAGCCTTGATATCAGGGCCAGTCATTTTTACCTGAACCCTTGAGTCAACCTCTTTTGTTCATATCAATAAGCCATGATATAGGAGCAGCAAGGGTTTTCTTCAAACAGATGGCATTGAATGTCAGGATCTTTCTTCTCAAGAGTGTTCGGGGAGCCAGATGGCTCAAAGTATTTGATGAGGAGGTAGATGGATATTGGCCTGTAGGAGAATAGAGTGCGATGAAGAATTGGGTATGAAAGAGGATTTGAGACCAAGAGCAGATCAGTCATGATCTTAGTGAAGGGCAAGGCAGGTTTGGGGAGTGAACGACCTGCCCCTGTGTCTGATGTTCTCGCATTCTGTTATTGGAAAGTTAGTGGGTGTTATCTTCATGAATGTTCTGTTATTCAATGCTGCAGTCAGGGAGACAAGAGGATTTTGTGAGCCATCACTGGGTAAGGTATGGGGGCTGTATTCATAGTGATTTTGGGTCTACAACATGACCAACAAATGGAGCACAAGTTTCAGAGAGGGGAAGCTCTGTAAACAGAGATGAGTGGCCTCTTTCATACCCAGCCTGGGTTTTCCAATTACATTTCTCAAATCATCTCAAAGCGTGTGGGACAGACTTGAAGGGCCGAATGATCTCCTCTGTTTCTGTGCACCAGGTTATAGAAGTAAGTAGCCTCTAAATGCTCCTGCATAACAGGTTTAATGGCCTGAATGGAACACAGGAACACTGGATTGAACGACAGGAGTGAGTCATTAGATACATTGTGCCTTCTCCACCAGGCACTAAGATTATGGCTGATCAGGTTGTGGTCTCAGCCCGACTTTCTTGTCTGTGTCCCATTACCCATGACTCAGTTCTCTGTCAAATCGACTTTTTTTTCTGTGTCCCATTACCCATGACTCAGTTCTCTGTCAAATATTTCCCTAATGCAACTTTCAATGAATGTGAATATCGAGGCATGATAAACTTCCAGTGAAAAGGATTCGGATTTGAAAGGTGCTTTCAGAATTTTTCGTCATCCCATTATAGAATCAGAGTCATGCAGAATAGAAACAGACCCGTTAGTCCAATCTGTTCACTCCGATCAGATATCAAATCTGATCCAGTCCCATTTGCCAGCATTTGGCCAATATCACTCCTCTTTCAGATATTTTTTAAATGTGCGATTGTAACCGCCTTCACCACATCCTCTGGCAGCACTTTATGTACACACAACACTGTCTGTGGGAAACATTTATCTTCAGGTCACTTCTAAATCATTCGTCCTCTCCCCTTCAACCTATGCTCTCCTGTTCTGGTCTCCCCTACCCTGGGGAGCAGAACATGGCTGTTCAGAATATCCATGCCCCTGATGATTTTATATACCTCTATAATGTCACCCTTCAGCCTCTGACACTCCAGGGGGAAACACCTCAACCTAAGCAACCTCTCCCTAAAGCTTAAACCTCCAGCCCTGGGAAATTCGTGTAAATCTTTTCTGCAGAAAACCGATTTGTATGCAATATTCTTAAAGTGGCCTCACCAACGTCCTGCCCAGATGCATCATGCCATCACAACTCCAATACTCAATGCTCTGACTGATTAAGGCAAATGTGGCAAATGTTTTCTGTACCGCATTGTCTGCATACGACTCCACTTTCAAGCAACATTGTACCTGCAGCCCTATGTCCATTTGTTTCACAACACTCACCAGGCCCTTAACATTAAGTGTATAATTTCTGCTCAACAGGCTTCCAGTCTGAAAAATACCCAAATTCCTTCAAGCCAATTGTGACTAGCTTTTTCCGTATCACATGTGACCGAAACTTATAATCTGTCTACCAATTGGAATGTTACGAACACCTTGCTGAGGTTCATATAGACAATGCCTACCAAACTACCTTCATCAATCTTCTTTGTCACCTCTTCATAATACACAATAAAATTAATGTGACATGATTTCCCATGCAGAAAGCCACGTTGACTACCCCGATCAGCCCTTACCTTCCCAAATGGATGTAAATGCTATCCCTCATAATCCCCTCCAACAAATTACCCACCACCGACATCAGGCTCACCGGTCCCTTTTCTAGTCCCACCCCTCCACTGTTCACAACAAATGTTAAATGTAACAAGGTTGGTGATATGGCCGATGATATCGGTCTCAGACTGGGTCAGAATCAGTTTTAGGAACAAGTCAGGCTAGTTTCTTAATCTGCTCGATTAGCACGTTTATGATCTAGCGCAATGTTATTCCAACGATGATGGAATCATGAAAGGCAAACTGTTTGGATATTGCAAATAAAGAATCCATATTTCCCGTTCTGAAAACACTGACACACACACACACACACACACACACACACACACACACACACACACACACACACACACACACACACACACACACACACACACACACACTCAACAAAATCTCTGCAATTTCACGTTGAAAGAAACTTGTCCAAATATTAGTTAATTAATGACAAAAGGGAAAATTGAGAGATTGTCCAACATGTCATTCTGCTTCTGAAGATATTCTACTGACAAGGTGCTAGCAATGGGATTTTATCCTGGGAGAGTTGGATTTGGCTGAATTCCCTTTGCATTAGGCTGGTAGGAGGTTCTAGGTGAGCACAGTGGCTCAGTAGTTCGCACTGTTGCCTCACAGGATCAGGGGCATGAGTTCAATTCCAGCCTCAAGCGACTATCTGCGTTGAGTTTGCATCTTCTCCCATTGTCTGCATGAGCTTTTGATGGGTGTTCCCGTTTCCTCCCACAGTCCAAAGCTGTATAATTCAAGTGGATTGGTCAAATAGTACATAGTGTTCAGCGATTACTCCTTTAGGTGCACGAGTCAGTGGTAACTGTAAGGGCATGGGAAGGTTACTGTTTGGATGGTTGGTATGAACTTGTTAGGCCGAAGGACTTGTTTCCACACTGCAGGGATTCTATGCAAATAAGAATGGTAACAATAACAGTGGAGTTTTGTTTTAGCTCGTACACGTTACTGTTATGAGGAATAATGAAGGAGAGAGAATGCATTAAGGACGCTTCTTCTCGGGCAGATCACATTTTCTCCCTCTCTGAGTTAAATCACACAATAATGTCATTCTCCCCCAAACTGGGCCATGTGAGGTCTCCTTGTACATTCTCCAAACTATGTCTCCATCACATTCCCTGTTCCATGTCGGTGCATCATTGCTGCTGTCATACACAAAGCCACACCCTGAGCAGAAAATCGTCTCGGTCGATTTGAAGATATGTTTATATGTCCCTGCGTTATTAATAAAATACTATGTTTGATGTATTCAGAATACATAGAACATAGAACAGTCCAGCGCAGAACAGGCCCTTCAGTCCACGATGTTGTGCCAACCAATGATCCTCATGTATGCACCCTCAAATTTCTCTGACCATATGCATATCCAGCAATCTCTTAAATGTTCCCAATGACCTCATTCCACAACTGCTGCTGGCAACGGATTCCATGCTCTCAAAACTCTCTGTGTAAAGAATACGCCTCTGACATCCCCTCTATCCTTTCCTCCAACCAGCTTAAAACTATGACCCCTCGTGTTAGCCATTTCTCCCCTGAGAAATAATCACTGTCTATCAACACTACCTATGCCTCTCATAATCTTGAATACCTAAGTTAGGACCACTCTCCTCCTCCTTTTCTCCAATGAAAAAAGTCCGAGCTCAGTCAACCTCTCATCATAAGATGAGCCCTCCAGTCCAGGCAGCATCCTGGTAAACCTCCTCTGAACCCTCTCTAAAGTATCCACATCTTTCTTATAATTGGGTGACCAGAACTGTACGCAGTATTCCAAGTGCGGTCTAACCAAAGTTTTATAGACCTGCAACAATATCTCACGACTCTTAAACTCAATACCCTGTAAATGAAAGCCAAAACACCATATGCTTTTTTAACAACCCTGTCCACTTAGGCCATTTTAAAGGTCCGATGTACCTGCACACAAAGATCTCTCTGTTCCTTCACACTGCCAAGAATCCTATCCTTAATCCTGAACTCAGCTTTCAAATGCGACCTTCCAAAATGCATCACTTCGCATTTATCCAGGTTGAACTCCATCGGCCAACTCGCAGCCCATCTCTGCAGCCTGTCAGAGTCCCGCTGCAGCCTACAACAGCCCTCTATACTGTCAACGATACCTCCAACATTCGTGTCATCTGCAAACTTGCTGATTCATTCTCGAATCCCCTAATCCAAGTCATTAAAAAAAATTACAAACTGTAGAGGCCCAAGGACAGAGCTCTGTGGAACACCACTCACCACTGACTTCCAGGCAGAATATTCTCGTCCCACTACCACTCACTATCTTCTGTTGGCCAGCCAATTCTGAATCCAAACAGCTAACACAGATACTTGTGTTAAAATGAATGTTTTAACAAATACAGAAATTGCTAGAAAAGCTCGGTAGGTCTGTCAGCATCCAGATGCCTTTTACATGATGCAGCTGTACCAGCCTCCACCACTTCCTCTGGCAGCTCATTCCATATACACGCCACCCTCTGTGTGAAAAGTTGCCCCTTAGGCCTCTTCAAAATGGGTGGCACGGTGGCACAGTGGTTAGCACTGCTGCCTCACAGCGCCTGAGACCCGGGTTCATTTCCCGACTCAGGCGACTGACTGTGTGGAGTTTGCACATTCTCCCCGTGTCTGTGTGGGTTTCCTCCGGGTGCTCCGGTTTCCTCCCACTGTCCAAAGATGTGCGGGTCAGGTGAATTGGCCATGCTAAATTGACCGTTGTGTTAGGTAAGGGGTAAGTGTGGGGGTATGGGTGGGTGGCGGGTCGGTGTGGACTTGTTGGGCCGAAGGGCCTGTTTCCACACTGTAAGTAATCTAAAAATCGTTCCCCTCTCGCTTTCCACCAATGTCCTCTAGTTTTGGACGCCCCTAATCTGGTGAAAAACCTTGACTACAAACCCTATCCATGACCGTTCTGATTTTATAAACCTTTACTGCTGCGAAATTTGACTTCAATCAACACGAATGGCTGTACTTTCAATAATCCCGGGCCTAAATGCTGAAATTCAACACTGACACCTGTTCTTTCTCCATCAAGTCACAATTCTAAAATCAGTTTAATCAGTTTGTTCAGATATATTAGGAGACACTTCTGTGGGATTTACACCTAGACCTTTGTGCCAGGAGGTAGGGACACGAGCACCACTTGGCAATACCCATAAAGCTGTAACATTATTCTCCTGTGGGTTTGTTCATCAGCCTATTATGACATGCTGTGACATACCTTTGCAACAGGCAGGACATGAATCCACACCTTCTGGTCCAGAGCTAGGAACACTACCAAACAATTTCAGGAATTGGAATCAAACTCAGGGCCATGGCTCAGAGGCAGGGGCACTACCCACTACACGACTATACCCAGATTTTGGGACACATTTTAAGGGGCAGCGTTCAGCTCGGTGTGGATTTATTGTAATCAGGTTACCATTACTGAGCTACACAAAACATTTTGTTTTTTTAAACAAGTGCAAGATCGAAATTAACTATGACCATCTTTAATCGCTATTATCTGTAGTCTGCAATATGAGGGAAAGACATTCTGCAGGCACACTCTGCCCAATGAAGGATCTCAAATAGATATTTATTACTGAACATCAGATCATAATTTCTGGTCCCAAAACACCGATCAGTATAACCCAAATCTCACGTGTGTCTGCCCTCTGCCTAAAACCATGAAATGATACCATGCCGCTGATAACTATCCAGCCTCTCCTCCCCATGGACTGTGTCTGCAATCCGTCCCTCCTCCCTCTAACCACTGAGGCAAACCAAGCTCAGGATCTTTGTGAAAATCAAGGCCGGAGTGTGTAGGCCTCCTGGAGAGGGATGGGCATTTTAAAATTAAATGAGGAAGGTGAGGAGGTGGTAATATTACTTACTGAACATCAGATCATAATTTCTGGTCCCAAAACACCGATCAGTATAACCCAAATCTCACGTGTGTCTGCCGTCTGCCTAAAACCATGAAATGATACCATGCCGCTGATAACTATCCAGCCTCTCCTCCCCATGGACTGTGTCTGCAATCCGTCCCTCCTCCCTCTAACCACTGAGGCAAACCAAGCTCAGGATCTTTGTGAAAATCAAGGCCGGAGTGTGTAGGCCTCCTGGAGAGGGATGGGCATTTTAAAATTAAATGAGGAAGGTGAGGAGGTGGTAATATCACTCACTGGTCGAGGCGTGGCGGATGGATTTTAGTTTGGATGAATGCGAGGTATTAGATTTGGTAAATCAAACAAGAGTAGGACTTATACCATTAAACGTAGGGCCTTTGGCAGTGTTGTATAACAGAGACCTCGGCTATCAGGTATAATTCCTTAAAAGTTGCATCTCATATGGATAATGTGATTAAGAAGGTGTTTTGCACACTTGCCTTCAATGGTCAGACCTTTGAGTATCGGAATTGGGATGTCATGTTGAGGTTGTACAGGACATTGGTGAGACATCTTCTGGAATACTGTGTCCAGTCTGGTCATCATACCCGGTCATTCCTTAGGCACACCACCCTCTGGGTGAAAAAAAGCTGCCCTTAGGTCACTTTTAAAATTTTCCCCTTTTACCTTAAGACTATGTCCTCTAGTTTTGGCCTCCACTACCCTTATAAAATACATTGACTATTCACTTGGATATTATTGATCTTGACATTATTAAGCTGGAGAGGGCTCAGAAGTGTTTAACCTGGATGTTGCTGGAAATGGAGGGATTGAGCTATAAGGAGAGGCTGGATAGGCTGGGACATTTTTCACTGGAGAGTATGAGATGGAGGGTTAACTTTACAGAGGCTTATAAAATGATGAGGGGTACAGATAAGCTGAAGGGCCAATGTCTTTTCCCTAGAGTTGGGGATTCAAAACAGAGTGATATTTTAAAGTGCGAGGAAAAAAGATTCACAAAAGTCAGGAGAGGTAATTATTTTAGACAGAAGCTGGCTTGTGTGTGGAATGAACTTGCAGAGAAAGTGGTGAAATGAGCAGCTGCCTTCCCCCTCCCCCTCTCTGAATGAATCCCTGTTGGTTTTCACTCTCTGCCAATGCGGGTGCAGTGGCGTGGGAAGGTCAGCAGAGGGTGGCATTGCATCACTATCAGCACCACAGAGACTGCCAGACCTGCCCCACACAGAAACACACAGTTACACACACAGCAATTGTTAGGACACGGCATAGATCTCATCTGGTAATTTAAACTAAACATAAATAAATGCTCAATTCGCCTCGTACGCTGTTAAAATATGAGTGACAGAGAAGTCCCAAATTCCACTGTTTAAATAAAAATAACAATGTATTTTTTAACACTATTACCCGACTCCAGCTCTACAGCAATATACTGTTTCTGGGTCTGACATCCTCTCAGGTACTTGTAAGCTCTCAGTTCAGAACAGCATTCACACTCTCTTAAATATACAGTACACACTTTCAACTTAATCACATTTTTCCCTGATGAATATAGATAAGTGAAGCCTATGCGGATTTCTCTTGCTCTGTGGTTTGTCAATATTTCATCTACTCTTTCTAGTATATGTCAGAATTTTTGTTGCTCCATTGACAGTGTTTCATTATTCGACTCTGTCCATGGGAATATATCAGTATTTCACTTGCTCACACTCGTGTGTGTGCGGCAGGATTTCAGTTGCTTCATGGGGACTGTGACGCTATGACAATCTTACGTTTATAAATGGTACCAAATCTGCAAGAATTGTAAAGTCTATGGAGGACAGTGTGGAACTCTAACAGGACAGTGACACGCTGGTAGACGGGGATCAATGCAGAGCAGTGTGAGGTGGTGCACTTTGGTATGAAAGATAAAGAAAGACAGTTTACAACAGGCTGTGCCATTATAAGGGGCAGCAGGAACAGAGAGTTCTGCGTGTATACGAACACAGATTGTTGAAGATGTCAGGACAAGTGGGGAGAGCAGTAACTATCACAGATTATGTTCAGTATCTGAGCTGTTTCCGGGTGGGGGAGTGTAGGACGGAGCGTCCGTGCTCCCTTCCTGGGAGGTGGTGGTGATGATGTGTTGTGAGTCCACCCTCCTGACCCCTGAGACCATGGGGATTCCATTTGTACCAGCTCGACACAGAAGGGAGATGGCATTAGGGCCACAGCTTCTGAGTTGTGCCAGGGGGAAACGGAGCTGCCTATGTGTTTAATGTGAGAATTGCCCTTCAGTGAACATTGCTCCTGACTCGGCCGGTGGGATGTGGATGTTTCAGAATCCCAACACGAGGCGTCCCTGTCTTCTCCAACTCGTAAAGAGGGCCCTCCCCACATGGAGGGGGGAGGGTGGTGGTGGTGAGGGAACGGATATCGGGCACTCCGCCACCCGGCGTGACCCTTTCTATCGTATTCCAGGCTATTTCTCCTGGAATGGGAGGAAGAGAGGGAGGGATGTTGGTGGTGGGTAGCCCTGCTGTTAGTGCTGGTGCAGGTGAGGATAATGGCTATTCGTGAGGTTTTCAGAGGGAGTCTGTCGTCAGTGTTGTATCCATGCAGTGTAATTGATTGGGGAGGAGGATAAAGTGGACAGGATGACAGAGAGAAAGAGACAGAGACGGAGACAGAGACAGAGCGAGAAGGTGCTGCGTACGGCAGTGACAGTGTTGGAGCATTAGCCTTATTCGGGGTTGGTGCTATAATAGATATACCATGAGTGTGAGGGAGCAGAGAGATTACACTGACCCTTATCCTCACAGAACGGGGAAGGTTATTGATGTTGTCCTGTATTGCTGGACATTTCTTCGGACTGCAGATACTGCACTGAGATGGGCAGGGAGCTCAGACCATGCTCGGGGGGGTCTGGTGGTGTGGCTCGCTCTGGGAAAAGAATGGGAATCCTCTGTACTTGCCCATCCACCAGGATCTCCGTTCCCCTGTCGACAAATCTTGGTGTAATTGCCCCTAATCTGCCATGCTTGGAGTAAAGTGTGCAGGGCAGCTCCAAGCTGAGAAAGCTCAACTATGTGCACATTGGCCTTTCAAAGATGGTACCAGTACCAAGGGTCATGGAATATCCAGGGGCACCCGGACGACTGTGAGTCCCTCCAGCCATGATGGGTGGGAGAATCGGGCTGGCATTGAATGAGAGGGGCACCATACGGTGGGGGAGGGTTGTGTGGGTAGTCAATGAGTTGCGTTTGATAAGATAGCACCAGGAATCTAGCTTGGCCTCGATCAGTTAATCTCTCTGTTTCACTCAATGAAAACGGCACTGAGGCAAGTTATGGTTAGAATCAGCCCAGTGAGTCATGGATTCTGTTAAAACTACTCCCATTTACAAAGCTGTGGAACAAATGCTCATCCAAAACTCTCCACCATTTCCCCTCACCCCAATCTCCCTTTTTCCCATTTTCCTTGGGAAGACTGGCTCATATTACAGGATGCTATTGACGTGTCTATGTTTCAGTATTCTGAAACCTGGGAACACATCCTTCCATGACACTGTCTCTCAGTCTCCCCCTCTCTGTGTATACCTCAAACCCCTCCCATGTTTTGATTTTTAAACTGATTCCCCCGCCATCTCTCTTTGTCAGTGATGTTCACACTCAGAGCACCCCCTTGTCATGGCACAATATAGATATGAATCTGTAAATGGGTGGGACCTGTACGTACTTTCACTTCCAACATGGGCTGCAAGTTTCCCCTCACTGGGCAGGGATCTAACACAGTGTTACTGAGCAATGCACTGGGGTAGGTGTGCACAGTCCTACATATTGGGAGGGTAGCTTCTCCTGATTTACAGATTAATGCACTGGGGATGTGTACATCCCTACATGCTGGGAGGTTAACTGCTCCTGGGTTAAAGGTCAATGCACTGGGTTGGTGTACACAGTCCGACATACTACGAGGGTAACTGCTCCTGGGTTACAGATTAATTCACCAGTTATCACTGAACAGTTCGCTGTGCTGGGCAGACTACCTGGTTGAGGTTTATAGATAATACAATGATGTGGTCTGTACAGCTCCCCATGCTGGATGGATATTTGTTTCAGGTTCACACATCAGTGCTCTGCTGTGGTCTGCACAGCTCCCCGAGCTGCACAGGTATGTAGCCTGTGCACAGTACATCATGTTGGTGGGGTGGATGGGGGAAAGGTGATGGACAGGTCACGGATTGCCATGGAACATCCTATCCCCAATATTCTATAACTGACATTCCCTGGAACGTTCTGTCCCTGACATTGTTTGTGAACGGCCGGACGTCAGTGAATTGAACAAACGATAAGATCCCGAGGGAAGAGATCCCGTTCCAGGGAGAAGGAGACACTGTTCCAAAGGTCCCTCAGGCAGTTAAAGGGGTGTATACGTTTTCCCTGCGTTTACATTTCTTCACGACACAGGATCGACTACAATTTTGACAAAAATGGAAGGATTCCGAAAATCCATTTGTTTTCAGGAAACCGGGAGAGAATCCTTCAGGAAAGCAACGTTTCCACCCTCCATAGTAGTAACTGGGAAGGAGTGACCTGTGTCTGGTCTCGAGTGATCGAGTGTGTGGGAATCTTCTAGAAACCATCTGTCCTTATGGATGTGTCGCTGTATGGTTGGGGAGGGAGGGTTTCTTGTGGTTTATGTCACGTTTGTCAGTAATTCCGACCTTCCCATTTGTTATTCCAACTCCAATTATTTTAACAAATCCCTGAATACAGGGACAAATTTGGAAATCTCACTGGGTCCCCAATCAAACGGGTCCTTTTGCCTCCAGGCTGATGAATAATGGGTTTGTTTTCCTTCCTCACAGTTAACGTAGTGACCATCTACATCCTGCTTTATAAAGATTGTGGATTGTCTCCATGTGTCAGACGTTACGTGGTGTCCATGGCAACTGCGGATCTCCTGGTCATTATCGTCGACCTGATACTGAGACACATTCCCATTGTTTATCGGGAACAGTTTTATTTCCTGGTGTACTCCGTCCCCGTGTGTAATATCCACGCCGTCCTGCTTTATGCAGCCACTGACTGCTCTGTCTGGTTCACCGTCACTTTCACCTTTGATCGGTTTGTGGCCATTTGTTGCCAGAAGCTGAAAAGTAAATATTGCAGTGAGAAAACGGCAGCTGTGGTTCTGGGAGCAGTGACTGTGCTGAGCTCTTTAAAGAACATTTTCTGGTATTTTATGCTCACGGCTCGGTATTGGCTGTGGAACGACCCCTGGTTTTGTGTTGTAACAACTGCTGTTCAATTCTCTAGGATCGGGGCCACAATCGAGTTCCTCCACCACATTCTAACCCCGTGTGTCCCATTTTTCCTGATTCTGCTGCTCAATGTTCTCACCGTCAGACACATTTTAGTGACCAGCAGGGCTCGCAGGAGACTCCGCGCTCACACCAACGGGGATGCTCAGTCTGACACTGAAATGAGAAACCGAAAAAAATCCATCATTTTACTGTTTAGGATCTCGGCCAATTTCATCCTGTTATGGTCAACATTCATGCTATATTCTATATGGTACCGGATGAATGATATTGGGTATCAGTCTGTGTATCTCCATCGCTTTGTGCAGGAATTAGGCTTCATGCTGCAGCTCCTCAGTTGCTGCACAAACACCGCGATTTATGCCGTGACCCAGACGAAGTTCAGGCAGCAGCTGAAGAATGTGCTGAAATATCCCTTCACCCAAATCCATTCATAAATCAAATTCCGTCATGAATCAATCCATCCGGGATTTTCTCATTTCAGTTCAGTGTTTCAGTGATGGAGCAGCCTGTCACTATAGTAACAGACTGAGGGTAGAGCTGGTTTGTACATTCTTATCACACTGGAGGGTTACAGGGAAACATTTCAATGTTTCTCACAACTCAGGGGCCAGTGAGAAAGGGCACCATCCCACTGACTGTATCCAACATTTCCATTTGTAAACAATAAAAATGTTGATTAAAGCGTGCCGAGCAGCAGAGTGATCGATGTTGTTGTGTGTCTTTGTGTTGGAGAAGGGAGGGGGCGAGAGATAGAGAGAGGGAGGGGATGAGAGAGAGAGTGAGAGGCAGAGAGAGAGGGAGGGACAGGGTGAGAAGGAGAGAGGGAGGGTTTGAGATGGATGGAGGGGGTGAGAGAGGGAGAGGGATGTGAGAGAGAAGGAGGGGGAGGAGAGAGAGGGACGTGTCGAAAGAGTGTTGGAGGGGGCGAGAGAGAAAGGGAGAGGGCGTGAGAGAGAGAAAGGGGATCGAGAGAGAGAGAGAGGGAGGGACCGAGGGATGGTGGTGTGAGTGAGAGAGGGTGGGGGCCAGAGAGAGAGGGGGAGCGGTGCGAGAGAGAGAGAGGATTGAGGCGAGAGAGAGGGAGGGCGTCGAGAGAGAGAGGGAGTGGGCGAGGGACAGAGAGGGGGGCGAGAGAGGGATGGGGAGAAAAAGACAGAGATGGGGGTGAAAGAGGGAGAGGGAGGGTGCGAGAGATAGAGGGAGTGAGTTGAGAGGGAGAGGGAAGAGGGGTGAGAGAGAGAGGGAGAGTGTCGAGAGAGGGAGAGGGAGTGGGATAGAGGGGGAAGGGTCGAGAGAGAGGGAGGGGGCGAGATAGGGGGAGGGAGGGCAGAGAGAGTGAGGGTGGGGCGAGAGAGAGAGAGTGAGGACGACGAGAGATAGAGGGAGGGGAGGAGAGAGAGGGAGGGGATCAGGGAGAGGGAGTGAGTTGAGAGAGAGAGGGAAGAGGGGCGAGGGAGAGAGAGAGGAAGTGGGTCGAGAGAGAGAGGGAGGGGGCGAGAGAGAGAGAGGGAGGGTGATGAGAGAGAGGGTGGGGGCTGGAGGGAGAGAGGGAGGGGTACGAGAGAGAGAAGGAGGGGGAGGAGAGAGCGAGGGAGGGGGCGAGAGAGAGAGGGGGTGAGTGGTGCGAGAGAGAGAGAGACGGAGTGGTTGAGAGAGTGGAAGAGAGTTTGAGAGAGAAAGGGATGAAGGAGAGTGAGAGAGAAAGGAGGCGAGAGAGAGAGCAGGGAGGGGGACGAGAGAGAGGGTGGGAGCGAGCGTCAGAGGGAGGGAGGGGGCAAGAGGGAGAGAGGGAGGGGGATAAGAGAGTGAGGGAGGGGAATGAGACAGAGAGAGGTGGGGATGTGAGAGAGGGAGGGGTGAGAGAGAGGGAGGGGCTAAGATGGAGGAAGCGGGCGAGAAAGGGAGGGGGACGAGAGAAGGAGGGAGGGGGATGGGAGAGAGGGAGGGACGGGGTATGAGAAAGAGGGAGGGGGCAAGAGAGAGAGAGAAGAAGGGGGCGTCAGAGAGGGAGGGTGACAGAGGAAGGGAAGAGGGGCAAGAGACAGGGCGAGGGAGTTGAGAGAGAGGGAAGAAGGGCGAGAGAGAGAGGGAGGGGTCGAGAGAGAGAGGGAGTGGGCGAGAGAGAGAGGGAGGGAGGTGGCTAGAGAGAGGGAGGGTCGGCGAGTGAGGAATGGGGGTGAGAGACAGAGATGGGGTGAGAGCGAGAGAGGGAGGGGGCGAGAGATAGAGAGAGGAAGTTGAGAGAGAGAGGGAAGAGGGGCAAGAGAGAGAGGGAGGGCGTCGAGAGAGAGGGAGCGGGTGAGAGAGAGAGACGGAGGTGGATGAGAGAGAGAGGGAGGGGGCGTGATGGGAGGGAGAGCGGTGAGAGAGAGGGAGGGGGCGAGAGAGAGAGAGAGAGGGAGGTGGATGAGAGAGAGGGGGAGGGTGCGAGAAAGAGAGGGAGTGGGCGTGAGAGAGAGAGAGAAAGGGGGGCGAGAGCGAGAGCGAGGGAGGGAATGAGAGACGGGAGTGGGAGTGAGAGAGGGAGGGTTCCAGAAAGAGAGGGAGTGTGCAAGTGAGAAAGGGAGGGGGCAAGGGAGAAAGGGAGGATGAGAGAGAGAGAGATGGAGGTGGAGGAGAGGGGGGTGGACGATAGAGAGAGGGAGGGGGTGAGAGAGAGAGTGAGTGGGACGAGAAAGAGAGGGAGTGGGCATAGACAGAGTGAGGGGACGAGAGAGAGTGTGAGGGGCGGGCGAGAGAGGGTAGGGGCGAGAGGGAGAGGAGGTGAGTGGAGCGAGAGAGAGAGGGTGGAGGCGAGAGACAGAGGGAGGGAGGGGGCGAGAGAGAGAGAGAGAGGTGATGAGAGAGAGGGGAGCGGAATGAGAGAGGGAGGGAGGGGGTGAGAAAGAGAGAGGGGAGGGGGTGAGAGAGAGAGGCAGGGTCGGCGAGGGAGGGATGGGGGTGAGAGCGAGAAAGGGAGGTGGCGAGAGATAGAGGGAGGGTGTTGAGAGACAGAGGGAAGAGGGGCGAGGGAGCGACGGAGGGTGCTGAGAGAGAGAGGGAGGGGGCGAGAGAGAGGGGGAGGGGACGAGATAGGTGTAGCTAGAGTGATGAAAAAGAGGAGGGGACCAAGAGAGAGGGGGAGGGAGTTGAGAGAGGGGGAAGAGGGGCGATAGAGGGAGAGTGTCGAGAGACAGAGGGAGGGGTTGAGATAGGGGGGCAGGGTGGAGAGAGAGGGATGGACGAGAGACAGAGAGTGAGTGGGCGAGAGAGAGAGAGTGAGGGGGACGAGAGAGAGAGGGAGTGGAGGAGAGAGGGAGTGGGCGAGAGAGAGAGGGTGTGAATGGGGCGAGAGTGATAGGGTGGGAGCGAGAGACTGAGGGAGGGAGGGGGCGGGAGAGAGAGGGGGAGGGGATGAGAGAGAGAGGGAGTGAGTTGAGAGAGTGAGGGAAGAGGGGCGAGAGAGAGAGGGAGGGGGTCAAGAGTGAGATGGAGGGGGTCGAGAGAGAGGGAGGGGACGTGAGAGAGTGGGAGGAGGCGGGAACGAGAGAGGGAGGTGGATGAGAGAGAGAGGGTGGGCGTTAGAGGGAATGAGGGAGGGGGACGAGAGAGAGAGGGAGGGCATGAGAGACAGAGGGAGGGGACAAGAGAGAGATGTAGGGAGGGACGAGAGAGATAGGGAGAGGAGGCGAGAGAGAGCAGGGAGAGGGACGAGAGAGAGAGGGTGGGGCGAGAGACAGAGGGAGGGAGGGGGCAAGAGAGAGAGAGGGAGGGGGATGAGAGAGAGAGGGAGGGGGATGTGAGAGAGGGAGGGGAATGTGAGATAGGGAGCGGGATGCAAGAGCGAGTGGGAGGGGGTGAGAGAGAGAAGGAGGGGGTAAGAGGGAGGGAGGCAGCGAGAGAGAGAGAGAGAGAGAGGAATGGGGCGAGAGAGAGGGAGGAAGTGAGAGAGCGAGAGGTGGGGGGTGAGAGAGTGTGACGGTGGGGCGAGAGAGAGAAGGAGGGGGTGAGAGAGATAGGGAGGGGGCGAGAGACTGAGATGGAGGGGGCGAGATAGAGAGGGAGGGGCGAGAGAGATACTGCGGGACAAGAGGGTGAGAGAGGGACGTGGCGATAGAGAGAGAGGGAGAGGGTGATAGAGAGAGGGAAGGGGGGCGAGAGAGAAGGGGAGGGGACGAGGGAGAGAGGGAGGGGGTCAGAGAGAGTGGGAGGAGGCAAGAAAGAGAGACAGCGAGAGAGTGAGTGTGAGAGAGTGATGGTCAAGAGAGAGAGGATTGGAAGAGAGAGAGAGAGAGAAGGGGGCAGGATAGAGATAGAGGGCTACAGAGAAAGAGGGGGGAATGTGAGAGTGAGATAGAGAAGCCGGGACAGAGGGAGGCGGGCGCGAGAGAGAGAGGGAGGGGTCCAGAGAGAGATAGAGGGGATGAGAGTGAGAAATGGGGGGATGTAAGAGTGAGAGGAACATGGCGAGAGAGAGAGGGAGGGATCGAGATAGAGAGGTAGGGGTGAGAGAGAGAGAGAGAGGGAGTGTGATGGGGCGAGAGGGAGAGGGAGGGTGTGAGAGAGAGAGGGAGGGGTTCGAGAGAGGGAGGAGAGAGCAAGACAGTGGAAGGGAGCTGGCGAGAGAGAGAGAGGGAGGGGCGTGAGAGAGAGGAGGGGAGCGACAGAGAGAGGGATGGGTGAGAGCGAGAGAAGGATGGAGCGAGAGAGAGGGAGAGAGGTGAGAGAGAGGGGAAGGGTGCGAGAGAGGGAGGTGGATGAGAGAGAGAGAGAGGTAGGGGGACGAGAGAGTGACGGAGGGGTCAAGAGAGAGAGAGGGAGGGGCGAGTGATAGAGAGGGAGGGGGTGAGAGATAAGGAGGGTGGGGGTTGAGAGAGATAGGAAGGGGAATGAGAGATTTAGGGAGGGGTATGAGAGAGATAGGGAGGGGGTCAAGAGAGAGGTGTAGGGAGGGGGTGAGAGACGGAGGGAGTGAGAGAGTGGGAGGGGTTTGATGGAGAGGGAAGGATGGGGTGAGAGGGAGGGAGGGGACGAGATAGAGAGGGAAGGGGACGAGAGAAAGAGGGAGGGGCGAGAGAGAGGGAAGGGCGTGAGAGAGAGGAGGGGAGCGACAGAGAGAGGGATGGGTGAGAGCGAGAGAAGGATGGAGCGAGAGAGAGGGAGAGAGGTGAGAGAGAGGGGAAGGGTGCGAGAGAGGGAGGGAAGGTGTCGAGAGAGAGAGGGGGAGCGAGAGAGAGAGATGGAGAGGCGCGAGAAAGAAAAGGATGAGGGGCGAGAGATATAGAGGGGGATGACAGAGAGAGGGAGGGGGACAAGAGATTGAGGGAAGGGGCGAGAGAGAGAGAGGGGTCGAGAGAGAGGGAGAGGGCGAGAGAGAGAGGGAGAAGGGGCGAGAGAGAGAGAGAGGGGGCGCGAGAGAGACAGGAGGGGGTCAAGAGAGAGGTGTAGGGAGGGGGTGAGAAAGAGGGAAGGAGTGAGAGAGAGTTGGAGGTGTGTGATGGAGGGAGGGAGGGGGGCAGGTGAGAGATAGAGGGAGGGGAGCGAGAGAGAGTGGGCGAGAGAGAGAGGGAGGGGGTGAAAGAGAGGGAAGGATGGGGGTAAGAGGGAGGGAGGGGTCGAGACAGAGAGGGAGGGGGACGAGAGAGTGTGTCGGGGCGAGAGAAAGAGGGAGGGGCAAGAGGAAGAGGGAGGGGGCAAGGGAGAGGGAGGGGCGTGAGAGACAGGAGGGGAGCGACAGAGAGAGGGATGGGTGAAGGAGAGAGAGGGACGGAGCGAGAGAGAGGGAGGGAGGTGAGAGAGAGAGGGAAAGGTGCGAGAGAAGGAGGAATGGGGTCTCGAGAGAGAGAGGGAGGGACCCAGAAGTGACAGAGAGAGAGGGGGGAGAGAAAGAGAGATGGAGAGGCACGAGAAAGAGAAGGATGAGGTGCGAGAGACATAGAGGTGGATGATAGAGAGAGGCGGGGTACAAGAGAGTGAGGGAGGTGGCGAGAGAGAGAGAGGGAGGGGTCGAGAGAGAGGGGGGGAAGCGAGAGGCAGATGGAGAGGCACAAGAAAGAAAAGGATAAGCGGCGAGAGATATGGAGGTGGATGAGAGAGAGAGAGGTAGGGGGACGAGAGAGTGAGGGAGGGGTCAAGAGAGAGAGAGGGAGGGGCGAGAGATAGAGAGGGAGGGGGTGAGAGATAAGGAGGGTGGGGGTTGAGAGAGATAGGAAGGGGAACGAGAGATATAGGGAGGGGTATGAGAGAGATAGGGAGGGGGTCAAGAGAGAGGTGTAGGGAGGGGGTGAGAGACGGAGGGAGTGAGAGAGTGGGAGGGGTTTGATGGAGAGGGAAGGATGGGGTGAGAGGGAGGGAGGGGACGAGATAGAGAGGGAAGGGGACGAGAGAAAGAGGGAGGGGCGAGAGAGAGGGAAGGGCGTGAGAGAGAGGAGGGGAGCGACAGAGAGAGGGATGGGTGAAAGAGAGAGGGACGGAGCGAGAGAGAGAGAGCGAGAGGGGTCGAGAGAGAGAGATAGGGGCCGAGAGAGAGAGAGAGGGGGGCGAGCAAGAGAGATGGAGAGGTGCGAGAAAGAGAAGGATAATGGGCGAGAGACATAGAGGGTGATGAGAGAGAGAGAGGGAGTGGGACAAGAGAGTGAGGGAGGGGGCGGGAGAGAGAGGGGAGGGGTCGAGAGAGGGAGAGGGAGGGGGCGAGTGATAAAGGGGGATAGGGCGAGAGAGAGAGGAAGGGGTGAGAGAGAGAGGCAAGGGGTTGAGACAGATCGGGAGGGGACGAGAGAGATAGGGAGGGGTACGAGAGAGATAGTAAGGGGTACGACAGAGATAGGGAGGGGATCGAGAGAGGTGTAGGGAGGGAGCGAGAGAGAGGGGGTCAAGAGCGAGAGGAAGGGGGCGATAGAGAAAGGGGAGAGTGTGGGAGGGGGCGAGAGAGAGAGAGTGAAAGCCGACAGAGAGAGGGAGGGGATGAGAGAGAGAGGGTGGGACGAGAGAGAGGGAGGGGAACGTGAGAGATAGGGAGGGAGACAAGAGAGATACGGAGGGGGACGAGAGAAAGATATTCACAGGGAGCGAGAGAGAGAGAGAGAGATGGGTGAGAGAGAGGCGGAGGGTGTAAGAGAGAAAGGAAGGGAGGAGAGAGATAGAGCGAGGGAGTGAGAGAGAGAGGGAGGAATGGGGTGAGAGAGAGAAGGAGGAGGCTAGAGAGAGATGGGGGTGAGAGATAGAGAGTGCGACAGGGGCGAGAGAGAGAGGGAGGGTGTGAGAGAGAGGGATGGGACAACAGAGAGAGAGGGAGGGGGCGAGAGAGAGGGAGGGGGACGAGAGAGAGGGAGGGTGTCGAGTGAGTGAGAGGGAGGGTATGAGAGAGAGAGATGGAAGGGGGAGATAGAAATGGAGAGGGCCAGAGAGAGAGAGAGAGAGAGGTGGGCGGAGAGAGAGAGGGAGGGGGAACAGAAGAGTGAGGGAGGGGTTGAGAGAGAGAGGGGGAGGGGGTTGAGAGAGATAGGGAGGGGACAAGAGAGATAGGGAGCAGGACGAGAGAGATAGGGAGGGGCATGATAGAGATAGGGAGGGGATCGAGACAGCTGTAGGGAGGGAGAGAGAGGGGGGCAAGAGTGAGAGGAAGGGGCGAGAGAGAAAGGGGAGAGAGTGGGAGGGGGCGAGAGAGAGAGAGGGAGGGGATGAGAGAGGGAGGGTGGGACGAGAGAGAGGGAGGGGAACATGAGAGAGAGGGAGGGGCACGAGAGAGATAGGGGGGACGAAAGAGACAGGGAGGAGGAAAGAGAGACAGGGAGGGGCGAGAGAGAGGGAGGGGAATGAGAGAGAGAGGGAAGGGGATGAGAGAGAGATGGGGCGAGAGAGAGGGAGAGAGGGGGGCGAGAGAGTGAGGGAGGAGGATGGGAGAGTGAGGGAGGGGGACGAGAGAGAGAGGGAGGAGATGCGAGAGAGAGAGAGGAAGGTGGCGAGAGAGAGACGGAGGGAGTCAAGAGAGGGCGGGGTTGAGAGAGGAAGGGGGTGAAAGAGAGGGAGGGAGTGTGAGAGAGTGGGAGGGGGAAGAGAGAAACGGAGAGGGGGACGAGAGAGAGTGTGCGTCGGGGCGAGAGAAAGAGGGAGGGGCACGAGATGGAGGGAGGGAAGGGGCAAGAGAGAGGGAGGGGGCGAGAGAGAGGGAAGGACGTGAAAGTGAGGAGGGGAGCGACAGAGACAGGGATGGGTGAGAGAGAGAGAGGGACGGAGCGAGAGAGAGGGAGGGAGGTGAGAGAGAGAGAGGGAAGGGTGCGGGAGAGGGAGGGAGGGGGTCGATAGAGAGAGAGCTAGGGGCCGAGAGAGAGAGAGAGAGAAAGAGAGAGAGAGAGAGAGGGGCGAGCAAGAGAGATGGAGAGGCGCGAGAAAGAGAAGGATGAGGGGCGAGAGACATAGAGGGGGATGAAAGAGAGAGGGAGGGGACAAGAAAGTGAGGGAGAGGGTGAGAGAGAGAGGGAGGGGTCGAGAGAGGGAGAGGGAGAGGGAGGGGGCGAGAGATAGAGGGAGATGGGGCGAGAGAGAGAGAGGAAGGGGTGAGAGAGAGAGAGAGAGGCATGGGGTCGAGACAGAAAGGGAGGGGACGAGAGAGATAGGGAGGGGTACGAGAGAGATAGGAAAGGGTACGAGGGAGATAGGGAGGGGATCGACAGAGGTGTAGGGAGGGGCGAGCGAGAGAGAGGGGGCAAGAGCGAGAGGAAGGGGCGAGACAGAAAGGGGGAGAGCGATAGGGGAAGGGGCGAGAGAGTTAGTGAGAGGCGACAGAGAGAGGGAGGGGATGAGAGAGAGGGTGGGACGAGAGAGAGGGAGGGGAACGTGAGAGATAGGGAGGGGGACGAGAGAGATAGGGAGGGGGACGAGAGAGATAGGGAGGGGGACGATAGAGAGAGAGGGATGGGTGAGAGAGAGGCGAAGGGTGTGAGAGGGAAAGGAAGGGAGGCGAGAGATCGAGCGAGGGAGCGAGAGAGAGCGGGAAGAATGGGGCGAGAGAGAGAAGGAGGAGGCGAGAGAGAGAGGTGGGCGTGAGAGATAGAGAGTGCGACGGGGCGAGAGAGAGAGGGAGGGTGTGACAGACAGAGGGAGGGGACAACAGAGAGGGAGGGAGGGAGTGAGAGAGAGGGAGGGGGACGAGAGAGAGGAAGGGTGTCGAGAGAGTGAGAGGGAGGGGATGAGAGAGAGAGATGGAAGGGGCGTGAGAGAAAGGGAGGGGGCAAGTGAGAGAGGGAGGGTACCAGAGAGAGTGAGAGGGTGAGCGAGAGAGAGGGAGGGTTCGCGAGAGAGTGGGAGGGGGCGAATGAGAGAGGTAGGGGGCCAGAATGAGAAGGTGGGGGCGAGAGAGAGAGGGAGGGGACGATAGGGATAGGGAGGGGACGAGAGAAATAGGGAGGTGTAGGAGAGAGATAGGGAGTGGGTCGTGAGAGAGGTGTAGGGAGGGGGCGAGAGAGAGAGGGGTCAAGAGCGAGAGCGAGGGGGTGAGAGAGAAAGGAGAGAGAAGGGGGTGAGAGAGAGCGAAGGATGGAGGTGAGCGAGGGAGGGGGCGAGATAGAGATGGAGGGACGAGAGAGAGAGGGAGAGGCGACAGAGAGAGGGAGCGGGCGAGAGAGAGAGAGGGGATGGGACAAGAGAGAGAGAGGGAGGGGGACGAGAGAGAGATGTACCGATGGGGGCGAGAGAGAGAGGGAGGGATGAGAGAGAGGCAAAGGGTGTGAGGGAGAAAGTGAGGGAGGCTACAGATAGAGAGAAGGAGCGAGAGAGAGGGAGGTGGTGAGAGAGAGGGAGGCGGCGAGAGAGAGAGCGTGTGGGACGAGAGAGACAAGGACGGGGACGAGAGAGAGAGGGAGGGGGATGAGAGAGAGAGAGGGGAATAAGAGAGCGATAGGGAGGGGTCGAGGCAGAGGGAGGGAGAGACCGAGAGTGGGAGAGTGGGGGGCATAGGAGAGAGGGGGCATGAGACAGAGAGGGAGGAGACGAGAGAGAGAGGGAGGAAGGAGGTGAGAGAGAGAGAGGGAGGGGGCAAGAGAGTGTGAGAGGGGTGAGAGAGAAAGGGTGGGGACGAGCGAGTGTGGGAGGGAGCTAGAAAGAGACGGAGGGTGGCGGGAGACTGAGATGGGGCGAGATAGAGAGGGAGGGGGTGAGAGAGAGAAGGAGGGGGCAAGAGAGAGAGAGGGGTCGAGAGGGAAAGAGAGGGAGGGGTCGAAAGAGAGAGGGTGGGGTACGCGAGATTGAGAAGGAGGTGATGAGAGAGAGTGGGAGCGAGTGAGAGAGACAGGAAGTAGTCGAGAGAGAGAGCAATGTAGGTGGCGAGAGAGAGATAGAGGGGGCGAGAGAGAGGGAGGGGTCAAGACAGACAGACGGGAGTGAGAGAGAGAGGGAGGGGGTTGAGAGAGCGAGGGGCACGAGAGAGAGGGAGGGAGTGAGAGAGAGTGGGAGGGGGTGATGGAGAGAGGGAGGGGGCAGGTGAGAGATAGAGGGAGTGGAGCGAGATAGAGGGAGGGAGTGAGAGAGAGGGGGCGGGTGAGAGAGAGCGAAGGATGGGGGTGAGAGAGAGGGAGGGGGCGAGATAGAGAGTGAGGGGGATGAGAGAAAGAGGGAGGGGGACGAGGGAGACAGTGTGTCGGGGCAAGAAAAAGAGGGAGGGGCAAGAGCGAGAGGGAGGGTGCGAGAGAGGGAGTGGGCGAGTGAGAGGGAGGGAGGGGGCAGGGAGAGGGAGGGAGGGGTCGAGAGAGAGAGGGAGGGGCGTGAGAGAGGGAGGGAGTTGAGAGAGAGAGGGAAGGGTGCGAGAGAGGGAGGGCGGGTGTCGAGGAGAGAGAGGGAGAGTCCGAGAGAGGGGGGAGAGACAGAGAGATGGAGAGGCACGAGAATGAGAAGGATGAGGGGCGAGACACATAGAGGGGGATGAGAGAGAGAGGGAGGAGTACGAGAGAGTGAGGGAGGGGGCGAGAGAGAGAGAGAGGGAGGGTTCGAGAGAGAGAGAGAGGAACGGAGCGAGCGAGATAGGGAGGGGACGAGAGAGATAGGGAGGGGGACGAGAGAGATAGGGAGGGGTTCGAGAGAGAGGTGTAGGGGACAGAGAGGGGGGAGCAAGAGGGAGACGAAGGGGGCGAGAGAGAAAGGGGAGAGAGAGAGGGGGCGAGAGAGAGGGAGAGGCGACAGAGAGAGGGAGGGATGAGAGAGAGGGTGGGTGGAGAGAGAGGGAGGAGACCGAGAGAGATAGCGAGGGGGAAGAGAGAGATAGGGAGGGGGACGAGAGGGAGAAGTACGGTGGGGGTGAGAGAGAGAGGGAGGCAGGGGCGTGAGAGAAAGGGAGGGGGCGAGAGAGAGAGGTAGGGGGCCAGAGAGAGAAGGTGGGGTGAGAGAGAGAGGGAGGGGGCAAGAGAGAGAGTGGGAGGGGGACGAGAGAGATAGGGAGGGGACGATAGAGATAGGGAGGGTACGAGAGAGATAGGGAGGGGTAGGAGAGAGATAGGGAGTGGGTCGAGAGAGGTGTAGGGAGGGGGCGAGAGAGAGAGAGAGGGGTCAAGAGCGAGAGCTAGGGGGTGAGAGAGAAAGTAGAGGGAAGGGGGTGAGAGAGAGCGAAGGATGGGGGTGAGGGAGGGAGGGGGCGAGATAGAGATTGAGGGACGAGAGAGATAGGGCGAGGCGACAGAGAGAGGGAGCGAGCGAGAGAGAGAAAGGATGGGACAAGAGAGAGAGAGGGAGGGGGACGAGAGAGAGGCGGAGGGTGTGAGGGAGAAAGTGAGGGAGGCTAGAGATAGAGCGAAGGAGCGAGAGAGAGGGAGGTGGTAAGAGAGAGAGGGAGGCGGCGAGAGAGAGAGCGGGTGGGACGAGAGAGACAGGGAGGGAACGAGAGAGAGAGGGAGGGGGATGAGAGAGAGAGAGAGGGGAATGAGAGAGCGATAGGGAGGGGTCGAGACAGAGGGAGGGAGAGAGCGAGAGTGGGAGAGAGAGGGGTATGAGAGGGGGGCATGAGACAGAGAGGGAGGAGGCGAGAGAGAGAGGGAGGAAGGGGGTGAGAAAGAGAGAGGGAGGGGGCAAGAGAGAGTGAGAGATGTGAGAGAGAAAGGGTGGGTACGAGCGAGAGTGGGAGGGTGCTAGAGAGAGACGGAGGATGGCGGGAGACTGAGATGGGGGCGAGATAGAGAGGGAGGGGATGAGAGAGAGAAGGAGGGGCAAGAGAGAGAGAGGGAGGGGTCGAGAGGGAAAGAGAGGGAGGGGTCGAAAGTGAGAGGGTGGGGTACGCGAGAGTGAGAGGGAGGGGATGAGAGAGAGCGGGAGGGGGCGAGAGAGACAGGAAGTTGTTGAGAGAGAGAGCGATGGAGGTGGCGAGAGAGAGATAGAGGTGGCGAGAGAGAGAGGGAGGGGGCGAGACAGAGAGAGGGGAGCGAGAGAGAGAGGGAGGGTGTGAGAGAACGAAAGTGGGGGTGATACAGGGTGGGTGACAAAGAGATGGAGTGGATGAGAGAGAGAGGGAGGGGGTTGAGAGCGCGAGGGGCACGAGAGAGAGGGAGGGAGTGAGAGAGAGTGGGAGGGGGTGATGGAGAGAGGAAGGGGCAGGTGAGAGATGGAGGGAGGGGAGCGAGATAGAGGGGGTGAGAGAAGAGAGGGAGGGGGGTGGAGAGAGCGAAGGATTGGTGTGAGAGGGAGGGAGGGGGCGAGATAGAGAGTGAGGGGGACGAGAGAATGAGGGAGGGGGACGAGGGAGACAGTGTGTCGGGGCAAGAGCAAGAGGGAGGCTGCGAGAGAGGGAGTGGGCGAGTGAGAGGGAGGGAGGGGGCAGGGAGAGGGAGGGAGGGGTCGAGAGAGAGAGGGAGGGGCGAGAGAGAGGGAGGGAGTTGAGAGAGAGAGGGAAGGGTGCGAGAGAGGGAGGGCGGGTGTCGAGGAGGGGGGGGGTCCGAGAGAGAGAGAGAGGGGGGGTGGAGCGACAGAGAGATGGAGAGGCACGAGAAAGAGAAGAATGAGGGGCGAAAGACATAGAGGGGGATGAAAGAGAGAGAGGGAGGGGGACGAGAGAGTGAGGGAGGGGGCGAGAGAGAGAGGGAGGGTTCGAGAGAGAGAGAGAGGAAGGGAGCGAGAGAGATAGGGAGGGGACGAGAGAGATAGGGAGGGGGACGAGAGAGATAGGGAAGGGTACGACAGAGATAGGGAGGGGGTCGCGAGAGAGAGAGGTTGGCAAGAGAGAGACGAAGGGGGCGAGAGAGAAAGGGGAGAGGGAGGGGCTCAGAGAGAGACATGGAGGGGGTGAGACAGGGCGGGCGACAGAGAGAGGGAGTGGTTGAAAAAGAGGGAGGGGGTGAGTGAGAGAGGGCGGGGGTTGAGAGAGAGGGAGGGGGACGAGAAAGAGGGAGGCAGTGAGAGTGGGAGAGGGCTGATGGAGTGAGGGAGGGGGCAGGTGAGAGATAGAGGGAGGGGAGCGAGAGAGAGGGGGCGAGAGAGAGGGAGGGGTGTGAGAGAGAGGGAAGGATGGGGTGAGATGGAGGGAGGGGATGAGGGAGAGAGGGAGGGATTTGAGAGAGAGAGTGAGGGTGACGAGAGAGAGGGAGGGAGCGAGAGAGATGGAGGGGACGAGAGAGAGGGAGGGGGCGAGAGAGAGAGGGTGGGGCGCAAAGAGGGAGGGGGTGAGAGAGAGCGGAAGGGGGACGAGAGAGTGAGGGAGGGATCGAGAGAGAATGGGATGGGAAGAGAGTGAGAGAGGGAGGGGGCAAGTGAGAGAGGAATGAGGGCGAGAGTGAGGGAGGGTTTTGAGTGAGAGAGGGAGGATTTTGAGAGAGAGGGAGGGGTTTGCGTGAGAGAGGGAGGGGGTTGAGAGAAGGAGGGGTTGACAGAGAGGGAGGAGTTGAGAGAGGGGGGAGAGGGGTGACAGACAGGGAGGGGGCGAGAGAGAGAGGGAGGGGGCGAGAGAGAGAGGGAGGGGGCGATTGAGAGAGGAATGGGGACGAGAGAGAGGGAGGGTTTTGAGTGAGAGAGGGAGGCGGTTGAGAGAGAGAGGGAGGAGTCGAGAGAAGGGAGAGAGGGATGACAGACAGTGATGGGGCGAGAGAGAGGGAAGGGCGAGAGAGAGAGGGAGGAGACGAGTGAGTGAGCAATGGGGGAGAGAGAGGGAGGTTGCGAGAGAGAGAGAGAGTGGCGAGAGAGAGAGGGAGGTGGCGAGTGTGAGAGTGAGGGGGCAAGAGAGGGAGGGAGGGGGCGAGTGAGAGAGGAATGGGAGCGAGAGAGAGAGAGAGGCAGACGAGAGAGAGGGAGGGGCGCGCGAGAGAGGGAGGGGGCGAGAGAGAGAGGGAGGGGGCGAGTGAGAGAGGAATGGGGCGAGAGAGAGAGAGAGGGAGGGGTCAAGAGAGATGGAGGGGGCGCGAGAGAGTGAGAGGGAGGGGAGTGAGAGAAAGTAGGTCGTGTGAGAGGAGGGTGAGTGAGAGGAAGGTGAGTGAGGGCGACTGCGAGACAGAGCCGAAAGAGAGAAAGAGACGCAGATAGATGAAGAAAGGGTGCGTGGAAGAGAGAGAGCAAGCGTGTGAGAGAGACAGTGAGGGAACAAGGCAGCGAGAGAGAGAGAAGGTGCCAGAGAGACGGGGCAAGTGAGAGAGAGAGAGAGAGCGAGAGAATGAGCGCGAGAGAGAGGGATGGTCGAGAGAGAGAGAATTGGGAGAGAGAGAGAGTGAAGGGGGCAGGATAGAGAGAGGGCTACAGAGAAAGAGTGGGGAGAGTGAGAGTGAGAGAGAAGCCGTGAGAGAGAGAGAGGGAGCGCTAGATAAGGGATAGCGAGATGGAGAGACGGAAGGAGTGAGAGGTAGAGCCATGAGATATCTGCGAAAGAGCGAGAGAGGAGGCGTGAGACAGAGGGAAGGCCCAGAGAGACAGAGGTAGAGTAGTGAGAGAGGAAGAGAGGATGCGAGAGCGATTAGGCAAGAGCGAATGAGGGAGAGACGTGGTGAGAGAGAGAGATAGTGAGAGAGGTGCCAAAGAAAGAGAGAGGCGAGAGAGAGAGAGAGAGAGAGAGGGACGGGAGAGAGAGAGATAGAGTAGGGAGAGAGAGGAGCGAGACGGAGAGAGAGAGAGTGAAAGAGAGAGAGAGACCGAGAGAGAGAGAGGGGGAGAGGGATGATAGAGAGAGGAAGAGAGTGACCGAGAGTGAGAGAGAGAGAGAGAGAGAGAGAGAGAGAACGAGAGAAAGAGGGAGAGAGTTACAAGAAAGAGGGAAAGTGGGGGGCAAATATGAGAGAGAGTGAGGGAAAGAGAGAGGGAGAGAAGGTGTGGGAGAGAGGGTGAGGGAGAAAGTGATCGAGAAAGAGCATGGGAGGGGTTAGAGAGGCAACAGAGAGAGCGAGAGAGAGTGATAGGTGCGAGAGGGAGAGGTGATAGAGAAAAGGACAGAGAGAGTGAGAGAGGTGAATGATGGTGACGGGGGAACAAAGAGGGAGATATAGAGAGAGAGGGGCCAAAGTGGATGTAAGAGAGAGAGAGAGGGACGCGCACAAGTGAGAGAGAGGCAAGAGAGCGCGACAGTGATGCGTGAGAGAGAGGAGAGAAAGGAGCTGTCATAGAGAAGGGGTAAGGAGAGAGAGAGAGAGAGATGGGGAGAGCGAGAGGGTGAGAGAAAGAGGGGGCGAGTGAGAGTCAGAGGGATTAGGGACAGAGGGTTGTGAAAGAGGGAGGGAAGGCTGAGAGAGAGCACGAGCAAGAGAGAGCGTGCGAGAGAGAGCTGCAAGAAAGAACAAGTGAGAGAGAGAAGGCAGACAAGAGAGAGAGCGAGAGAGAGAAAGGAAATACCGAGATTGGTTGAGTGGCAGCATGGAAGCGTGGGAGCGTGGGAACGAGGAAGTGAGGGAGCGAGGGAGCGAGAAAGAGTGAGAGTGGCAGAGTGGCCGGGAGGGAGCGGCAAGAGAGAAAGAGAGAGTTGGGGAGGGTGGATAGAGGTGGGTAGAGGGAGAGGGGGTAGAGGGAGGCGGCAGAGGGAGGTAGGTAGAGTGAGAGGGGCAGATGGAGGGGGTTAGAGGGAGAGGGGGTAGAGGGAGAGGGGTTTAGAGGGGGAGGCGTGTAGAGGGGCCTAGGGGGAAGGTGGTAGAGGGAGGGAGAGGGGTAGAGGGAAGGGGAGAGGGAGGGGGTAGAGAGAGGGCAGTTAGGGGGTGATGAGGGGGGTAGAGGGAGGGGGTAGAGGGAGGGAGCATAGGGAGGGGGAGAGGGAGTGGGTAGGTGGAGCGCAGGTAGGTTGTGTAGAGGGAAGGGGGCTAGAGGGAGGGGGCAGAGGGATAATGGGAGGGAGGTAGAGGGAGGGGGTAGAGGGGATAGAGGGGGGTAAATGGGTGAGAGTGGGGGTCGGGGTGGTGAGAGGCAGTGCGAGAATGGAGGGGCGAAGGGGCGGTGAGAGGGTGACAGTGAGATGGAGGGCGTCGAGAGAGTGCACTGTGAGGGGGCGAAGGGGAGGGTGAGAGTGGGGGAAGGGAAAAAGGGGGGTGCTGGAGTGTGAATGGGGGGAAAAGAGTGGCCCGGTGGGGCCGGTCGTGTGCTAGAGGGGGGTGGGCGCGAGAGGGGGTGGGGGGCGAGAGATGGGGTGAGTGGGGGCGAGAGGGGGCGTAGGTTTTGGTGGGGCGAGAGGGGGCAAGAGGGTGGGGCGAGAGGGGGGCGTGAGGGGGACGTGAGGGGGAGTCGAGGGGGGAGTCGATAGTGTGGGGCTGGGGGGCGTGATGGGTGAATGGGGGTTCGAGAGGCCGGCAAGAGGGGGCCAAGAGGGGGGGCATTCGGGTGGCGAAAGGAGCGGTGAGATGGTGGGGCGAGGGGGGCGAGTGGAGCGCAAAGGGAGAACAAAGAGGGATGGGAGGGGGGCTGAGAGGGGTGGGGGTGAAGAGGGTTGTACCGAGGGGCGCGGGAGGGTGTGAGAAGGTGGATGGGAGAGGAGGAGAGAGGGTGGTAGAGAGTGGGGGAGAAACAGAAGGAGAGTGCTGGCTATGTTATTTCACCATCTGTGAAACACATTAAGACTGGCAAAATCCCTCATCCTGATAACTTTCTGGTCAGGAATCCAGTCACGAATTTGCTGCCAGGTTCTGATAAATAACCAAAAACGCAACTGGAGTTGCAGTTGCAGACAGTAAGGGAGCCATGGTTACATCAACGTCAGAACACAAGGAGGCTATTTAGTTGCATGAGCCTATTCCATCATTCAACCAAATTATGGTAATCTTTATCATCATGAAATATCCCTGTCTTTGTCCCATAATCCTTCAGCATGTTCATTCACAATCTACCAATCTCAGACTTAAAATTTGCAAATGATTTCCAATCAATCGCTGTTTGTGGAGCTTTATCAAACTTAATCCATTTCTGTGCATAAAAGTGTTCCCCGTTATCACACCTCAATGTTCTGACTCAAACACTTTATTTGTTTAATCTTTCTTCTTAAGTTAAGCCTTGGAATCCAAATATCACTTCGGCGGAGCAGGTAACGGCTGTATGGTGGTGTTTTTTGAAGTCGCGGGTATAGTCCAGTTAGTGTTTTTTAACAGTTAAAATTTAAAGTTTTTTTAAGCGCCTAGCGGACCCGGAAGCTGGTGTCGCGCTAGGTTACCTGGGAAGGGTTTTTTTTTCTTAGATAAGCGCGCAGGTGAGGAACCCGAGGCACTACAGGGGTAGAACCTCCCGCCCGCCCTCCTCCTCTAACCTAATAATAAGACCCATTGTGGTAAGCAGGTAAGTTCTGCATTTTGCTTGTTTGTTTCTTTAGATCTAGTTTTTAAAGTTTACCATTTAGAGGGATGGCAGCGAAGGCAGTGCAATGTTCCTCTTGCAACATGTATGAGGTGAGGGAAGCCATTAGCGTCCCTGCTGATTACACTTGCAAGAAGTGCACCAATCTCCACCTCCTCCAAGACCGTGTTAGGGAACTGGAGCTGGAGTTGGATGAACTGCGGATCATGAGGGATGCAGAGGTGGTCATAGATCAGAGCTTTAGGGAAGTAGTTACTCCGAAAGTTATAGAGATGGGTGACAGTGAGGGGGAGAGGGAGGAAGCAGACAGTGCAGGGACCCCCTGCGGCCATTCCCCTCAAGAACAAGTATACCGTTTTGGATACTTGTGGGGAGATGACTTACAAGCAACGAGGTTCAGGCCTCTGGCACGGAGCCTGGCTCCGTTGCTCAGAAGGGAAGGGTGGAGAAAGGTAGAGCGATAGTTCTTGCGGACTCAATAGTGAGGGGCACAGATAGGCGGTTTTGTGGGGGCGACAGAGACTCACGATTGGTATGTTGCCTCCCAGGTGCAAGGGTACGTGATGACTCTGATCATGTTTTCCGGGTCCTTAAGGAGGAGGCGGAGCAGTCCCAGATCGTGGTCCACGTTGGCACCAACGACATAGGTAGGAAGAGGGGTGAGGATGTCAGGCAGGCTTTCAGGGAGCTAGGTTGGAAGCTCAGAGCTAGAACGAACAGAGTTGTTGTCTCTGGTTTGTTACCCGTGCCACGTGATAGAGAGTCGACGAATACGGGGAGAGAACAGTTAAACGCGTGGCTACAGGGATGGTGCAGGAGGGAGGGATTCCGGTTTCTGGACAACTGGGGTTCTTTCTGGGGAAGATGGGACCTCTATAAACAGGATGGTCTACACCTGAACCTGAGGGGCACCAGTATCCTTGGTTTGCTAGTGCTCTTTGGGAGGGTTTAAACTAACTCTGCAGGGGCATGGGAACCTGGACTGTAGCTTTATGGTACAGGACCTTGAGTGTAGGGAGGTTAGGAACAAGGCATCGATCTCGAAGGAGGGTGCCTGTAAACAGAAAGGTGGCTTGAAGTGTGTATACTTCAATGCCAGAAGTATAAGAAATAAGGTAGGTGAACTTGCAGCTGGGAATTCGATGTTGTGGCCATTACAGAGACGTGGGTAGAACAGGGGTAGGAATGGCTGTTGCCGGTTCCAGGGTTTAAATGTTTTAGAAGGGTCAGAGATGGGGGTAAAAGAGGGGGTGGTGTGGCATTGCATGTCAAAGATAGTATTACAGCGGTGGAAAGGACGATGGAGGAAGACTTGCCATGTGAGGTAGCTTGGGCTGAGGTTAGAAATAGGAAAGGTGAGGTCGCCCTGTTAGGAGTTTTCTACAGGCCTCCCAATAGTCCGAGAGAAGTAGAGGAAAGTATTGCGAGGATGATTCAGGAGAAGAGTGAAAGTAGCAGGGTGGTTGTTATGGGGGACTTTAACTTCCCAGATATTGACTGGGAAAGCTATAGCTCGAGTTCGTTAGATGGGTCGGTGTTTGTCCAATGTGTGCAGGAGGGTTGCCTGACACAATATGTAGACAGGCCAACAAGAGGTGAGGCTATACTGGATTTGGTTCTAGGTAATGAACCAGGCCAGGTGTTAGACTCGGACGTAGGTGAGCACTTCGGGGACAGTGACCACAACTCGGTGACTTTTACTTTAGTGATGGAGAGGGACAAGTGTGCACTGCAGGGCAAGAGTTATAGCTGGGGGCAGGGAAATTATGATGCGGTGAGGCATGACTTAGGATGCGTGGATTGGAAAAATAGGCTTCAAGGGAAGAACACAAATGATATGTGGAGATTGTTCAAGGAACACCTATTGGGTGTCCTTGATAAGTATGTACCAGTCAGGCAGGGAGTAAAGGGTCTTGTGAGGGAGCTGTGGTTTAATAAGGAATTGGAATCCCTTGTGAAAGGGAAGAGGGCGGCCTATGTAAAGATGAGGCGTGAAGGTTCAGTTGGGGCGATTGAGAGTTATAAGGTAGCCAGGCAGGATCTAAAGAGCAAGCTAAGAGCAGCGAGAAGGGGACATGAAAAGTCCTTAATTGGTAGGATTAGGGAAAACCCAAAGGCTTTCTATAGGTATGTGAGGAATAAAAGGATGACGAGGGTAGGTATTGGTCCAGTCAAGGATAGTAGTGGGAAGTTGTGCGTGGAGGTGGAGGAGATTGGAGAGACACTAAATCAATACTTTTCGTCAGTATTCACTCAGAAACAGGACACTATTGCTGATGTGAATATTGAATCACAAGTGATTAGAATTGATGGCCTTGAGGTATGTAGGGAAGAGGTCTGGGGAATACTGGAAAGGATGAAAATAGATAGGTCTCCTGGGCCTGATGGCATTTATCCTAGGATCCTCTGTGAAGCTAGGGAGGAGATAGCAGAGCCATTGGCCTTGATTTTTATGTCGTCATTGTCTACGGGAATAGTGCCAGAAGACTGGAGGATAGAGAATGTGGTCCCCTTGTTCAAGAAGGGGAGTAGGGATAGCCCGAGTAACTATAGGCCAGTGAGTCTCACTTCTGTTGTGGGCAAAGTCTTAGAGAGAATTGTAAGGGATAGGATTTATGAACATCTGGATATGAATAATGTGATCAAGGACAGTCAGCATGGTTTTGTGAAGGGCAGGTCGTGCCTCACAAACCTTATTAAGTTCTTTGAGAAGGTGACTAAGGAGGTGGACGAGGGTAAAGCAATGCATGTGGTGTATATGGATTTTAGCAAGGCGTTCGATAAGGTACCCCATGGTAGGCTAATGCAAAAACTACGGAGGTATGGCATTGAGGGTGCATTAGAGGTTTGGATTCGGAATTGGCTGGCTGGAAGGAGACAGAGGGTAGTAGTTGATGGAATAGGTTCATCTTGGAGTGCAGTTACTAGCGGTGTTCCACAAGGGTCTGTTTTGGGACCATTGCTGTTTGTCATCTTTATAAATGATCTAGAGGAGGGGCTTGAAAGCTGGGTGAGCAAGTTTGCGGATGACACGAAAGTCGGTGGAGTTGTGGACAGTGAAGAAGGATGTGGCAGGTTACAGCGGGATATAGATAAGTTGCAGAGCTGGGCAGAAAGGTGGCAAATGGAGATCAATGTAGCTAAGTGTGAAGTCATTCACTTTGGTAGGAGTAACAAGAAGATGGATTACTGGGCTAATGATAGGCTTCTTGGTAGTGTGGATGAGCAGAGGGATCTTGGTGTCCATGTACACAGATCTCTGAAAGTTGCCACCCAGGTAAATAGTGCTGTGAAGAAGGCATATGGTGTCCTGGGCTTTATTGGTAGAGGAATTGAGTTCCTGAGTCCTGAGGTCATGTTGCAGTTGTATAAGACTCTGGTGCGGCCGCATCTGGAGTATTGTGTGCAGTTTTGGTCGCCATACTATAGGAAGGATGTGGAGGCATTGGAACGAGTGCAGAGGAGGTTTACCAGGATGTTGCCTGGCATGGTAGGAAGATCATATGAGGAAAGGCTGAGGCAGTTGGGGCTGTTCTCATTGGAGAAAAGAAGGTCTAGGGGAGATTTGATAGAGGTGTACAAGATGATTAGGGGTTTAGATAGGGTAGACACTGAGAACCTTTTTCTGTTAATGGAGTCAGCTGTTACTAGGGGACACAGCTTTAAATTAAGGGGTGGTAGGTATAGGACAGATATTAGGGGTAGATTCTTTACTCAGCGGGTTGTGAGTTCATGGAATGCCCTGCCAGTAGCAGTGGTGAACTCTCCCTCTTTATGGTCATTTAAGCGGGCATTGGATAAGCATATGGAGGTTATTGGGCTAGTGTCGTGTAGGTAGACTTTGGTCGGTGCAACATCGAGGGCCGAAGGGCCTGTACTGCGCTGTATTTTTCTATGTTCTATGTTCTATGTAAATCTACACTGCACTTCCACTGAGTGGGACATTCTCCTTATGCCATGATGCCCAGCCCTGACAGCTTGGTCGAACTAGGTTCCGATTTGCTGAAGCATTACTTCTAGTCCTTTGGTATCTCATCTTCTGCAGAGATCAATGTCAACATTCCACCGCTCCCTTGGTCACGTTTCTGAACCTGTTTGTGACATTTTCATAAACTATCCAGCTCGATCAATTCCACCAAGTTTCTTTGAAGTCCACTCTCTCTCTATTTTCACAATCAAGAAATATTCTATTTTGATCCAACCTCTCACTTGTCGACACAAACTCATCTGTCGTTTTTTTTTTCATTTACTAAATCTATCTATATTGCTTTCTAATCCTATGCTTCCATCTACCTACACTTGAAATCGCAGTAATCTGCAGAGTCGCCCCAAATTTTGAATGTGGCTTTCCTTTCATTATGAACAGCAAATAATTAGGCTACAACATCGATCAGTGCTGGATATCACTAACCATATCTTTCCAATTAGAATACCTCTTATTATCTGCACAAATGTCTCTTGATCAAATCAAATTCCTCTGCAAAGATATCTTTTGCATCTTATTACCTTAAAAAGACAGTAGAAAAGTGTAAATTCAGGGACATTCTTCATAGTCAAATTTACCTTGTGTTTGTCTGATTGGGGGACCAATGAATCCCAGTAAATACTAATCTTTGTCTTCACGACATGGGAACGCGATCACAAAGATTGACAATGTTAAGTATTCATTCACATTCATGATTTATAAACTCTGGGCACATTGTTACCGAGTGGTACTCGCTTTTTTTTCAAAAACACAGGCCCTGCCCAACTGTTGGCTCACACTCGTTACATCATGTGGTCCTCGTCCTTTACATCTGAATCTCATGGCGAGATAACCCGAACATGGAGAGGAGCAACTATTCCAAGCACTGAGATCCCACTAATTGGCATCACGACTCACCCTAATCCATAGGAGAAGCCGATTGGTCTCGCACTATGCCCTCATCTGAATCATCCTGCTGGCTGCGTTTCTTCCCCTCATTAAAGCGGTGATGGCTCTCTGATGGCAGAAGGGAACGGAAGGATTTCTCTTCAATCTCATCTTTAGTCACTGGCTCGCCAAACTTATGGAAATACTCAGTGGCAACAGAAGCAGAGTCTGGTGAGACAATAAATGATTGACATTGTTCTTTGTTATTTTCCATTGCTCGCTGAAAGGTTTAGAACTTGAACTTGAAGTTAAGAGCTGAGCTAGAATCCTTGGATTAATTATCTGCTCAAGGAGCAGAGTTGGGTTACAATTATTGATTCAACACAACTTTGATATTGAATCACACACTATTTATGTTTCCTTAAGCACAACCACAGATCGAAGGGAAACACAAAGAACTTGGATTGAATAGCTTAAGCACATGACTGAATAAAGGAATCTCGAACTAAATCAGTGCAAGACATGTGCCTATTTGACCCACATAGCCTTTGGGTAGGGAAGGAGTGCTAACGTAGCAAAAGATTTGATTGATTCAAATCATCTAACTGAAGAGACACATTTCCCTGCTTATGTCATGAGATCAGTGGAAGGACAAAACACCATTTCTGGTTAAAGAATTCACCTTTCCCACCAGGTAATGAAGGCACACTGTCTCTGCGGATCAATTCATTGGCCACTGTTTGCACCACCTCCTCAATAGAGCTATTTCCCTTTTGTGTGGTAAGAGATTCTGCTTTTCTCCAAGAATGGTAAGGGTGAGCTGTGTTGTTTACTGCTGCCGCTGCTGCTCCGATAGAAATGTCACAGAACAACACAGGTGCATAGTTTCAGGACACAAAAACAGGTTCTCAGTATTTGTGATTTACACAGGCTTCCTTCTTAACCTAAACCCACCAACATAGTTTTCTTCGATTTCTTGTATTCCAAGCTCCTCCTTGAATTCATCTGTTATTTACTTCAAATATTCCTGATAAAGTAAGTTCCACATTCAAACCCCTTTCTGGGTAAAGACTTTGTCACCCTCTGCAAATTCCTCGTTAGATTTAATAGTGATTACAATTATATCCACAGACTCAGTGGATTCTGTCATTTGCAAGCAGAAACATCCTTTCTATGTCTATCCAATCAAATGTAATTGGACCATGTCACTCTTTTCCAATGAGACAAGACTGCCCAATCTTACTTAATGAATTCGAGTTCAGTTTGGATATAATTCCAGTAACTATTATTTGTCTTCCTTACTACATCTACATCCATATTACAATATGAAGAACGAACTGTTTGCAGTGCTCCAAGGGTGATCTGTCCATGGTTCTACACATATCGAACACATTTCAATTCTGTCGCCCCAGAAATGAACCCATGATCTCCTTTTCTATCTAACCTCATAAACCGGTGCAATTTGTTGCCAGTGACTCATTCCTATCTCCAGATCTCTCTGCCCTATTTAAGGACATGTTTCCAAAGAGGAAGTAGTCTCTTTATTCTTTTGACCACAGTGTACTACCTCACATATGGGTGGAGGTTAATCTTCCACAGCTTTGACTGAATTATTCCCATAAAAAATCTTCCCAACAGTAAATCTTCCTAAAAACAAAACTCCAATGTATTAATGTACTTAATCTCGTCAACTATTTCTTATTTGAAAAGCACTAACTGTCCAGCTCAGGTTTGGACATACATCCTCTGCCACAGTTATTAAAATGTCACAAGCTGAACTACAACCACTATTTGCATTCATATGCATTGGAGACCGACAATGAGAGGTGGTATCATTGATGGTCTGTAAAATGGTCAAGGAATTGACCAAGTAGATTCAGAGAAGATGATTCAATCTGCAATGAGTCGTCGTAAGTGTACAATAAAGGGAAAGTTGGAGGAACTACTTCTCTCAGAGGATGGTGAGTCTGGGGAATTCACTACCTCAGAACAGTGTGCATTCTGGTACATTAAGTAAATTTGAACAAGAGACACACAGGTTTTTAATTAGTAATGGGTTGAAGAGTTAAGGAGGGCTGGCAGGAAAGTGGTGTTCAGGCCAAGATGAGATTCACCATGACTGTACCAAATGGTAGAGCAGCTACAAGGGGCTGGATTAATAATCCTGCTCCTAATTATGATGCTCTTATGTTCTTATTTCAAAAGGAGGAAGTAAGAGGAATGGACTAATACAAGGTGTTTAATGGGCATGGTATTGGAAACAGTATGGTGAGAGGCTGTTTGATTTGGTGAGGTGAGCCACAATATCTCTACTGAGTGTCAGCAGACCAACTGGGCCCAGCACAAAGAAAAGACCGTGATGTCTCCTTTGCAGCATCTTTCCCCTCCTATCCATTTCTCGCCTCTACCTTATTGTCCCCTCCCTAGCTTTGAGCCTGAAGCTCCTTCACCAAACACGTTGCAGCCTCTTTCTCCAAACCCAGCATCACCAAATCCTCCACCATCAACATTCTGGTGGTTAACTATTGACTGGAAATTGAAGTGGACTAGCCATATAACTACGGTAAGTAAACCACCCCCGAATCTCTGAAGCTTGTCCACCAACTATAAGACACAACTCAGGAGTGCAATAGGACATTCACTACTTGGCTAGGTTTAAGAGCAGCCCCAAGAACACTCAAGAAGCTTGAAGGAATCAGGAAAAAGCAGACTGCTTGATTGGCATCACATTCATTCACTCCTCCACTGATGCCCAGAGCAGCACTATGTACTATCTATAAGATACATTACATCAATTCATAAGACTTCAATAGCATCATCCAAACCTATGACAAATATCAACTAAAAGGAAAAGGGAACATCACCTCCAGCAGGTACCCTTCCAGGCCACTACCATCTGGAGTTGAAAATCTTTCAGCTGTCCTGAAGTGTCATTGAGCCAAAATTCTGGCATTCCCTCCCAACAGCACTACCAATAGGCCTACAACCCACATGGACTGCAGTGATTCAAAAAGGGAGATCACAACCACCTTCTCATGGGCATCAGAATGAGGCAATAAATGTTCACACAGCCAGTGACACTCACATTCCTTAAATTCATTAATTCCTTAACGCCTCCACCTTCCTTCCACAACACCACGCCCATAGACAGCTGCGATGCGCAAACACAAGGCCTTGAGCAGCATGTGGCAACCCACAAGGAGGCCCAAGCTACATTCAAACCGTGCTCAGACAGGCGTGGTCCTGGGCGAACAATAATCCCCAGTGATTCACACACAGGAGTCAGCAGTGAAACTATCAGTTGCTAACGTTTTCACAAAGAGATTAGTTGCTACAAGGGATGAACGGCCAGAGGAAGTGGTAGATGCCAGTCCAGCTACAACATTTAAAAGACATTTGGAGAGGTACATGATTAGGAAAGGTTGAGGACCACGAGCCAAATGCAGGCCAACTTCAATGGCATAGTTTGGGAAGTATGGTTGGCATGGATGAATTGGACCAAAGGGTTCATTTCCATGTTGTATGACTATGATTATATTCTTTTCAGCCACAGTGGCATTTCGCAATTGTTCAAAACTCTGATGTAATTGAACAAGTCAATGGAGGCTTTTGACACCAGGCCACAGTACTCTGTCGGTAAGGTGTTGAGTAGTAGCTGAAATTCAGTGGACATTTAATAAACAACATAATGAAGAATTAAAGAAGGAAATTACTACAGATGATGGAATCTGTACTGACAATAACAAATGCTGGAGTTGACAGCAGGTCAGCCAGCATTCATGGAGACCAAACAGGCTAACGGTGAGTCTCGATGACTCGATCAGAGATCTGATGAAGAGTCATCTGTACTCAAAATGTTAGCTTGCGTTCTCCATCGTTTTTTTTTAAAGTTCACGGGATGAGGATGTCATTGGCTCAGCAGCATTCATTGCTCATCGCTAATTGCCCAACGGGCAGATAAGATTCAAGCTTTTTGCTGTGTGTCTGGAGTCATGACGGTAACTTCTGACATCAAGCACGTGAGTGAAACAGATGGGTTTTGCATAACCCGACAAAGGATTCATGATCATGAGATTCTTAATTCCAGATATTCACTGAATTCAAATTCCACGATTACCTGTGGCACGATTCGAACGTGGTTCTCCAGAATGCTACCTGGATCTTTGGATAAACAGTCTAACAGTAGTACCATTCGACCATCGGCTCCCTCCTGTGTTTGTTGGTTTCAGTTCTCAAGAAATATGTTATACATTAATTTTGAACTCTGTAAAAACATCCAGAGTGAACATAAAAAGCCCACCTCCAGTCATGATGTTTGAGTCTGGATGACTTGGACAGACTGGCTAATGAAGTGGAGTTACGCATTTTAATATCTGGCAGTTCCTCCACAGGTCTGGCTGGCCTTGGGCTGCTCTCATTCCTTCTGCGATGAAGCAAACAAAGAAATAACATTCGACACTGCCCACGAAGTCTCGAAGTTCAATTGCACTGCAACCAAAGTAATTTATTTTAATTCAAACATGTTTCAGTGAAAGACATTTCAGCAAGCTCACCACCTCCTGTCTCAGTTAAATGGGAAATGGGATCAATTCTGCAGCACCTACTGTCCCAGTGGAAAAGGCCACTGGTTTAAGCCCTTGAACAGGCTATCCGCTAATCTGAGTTTTCAATCTTGTTCTTTGACAGATTGCAACATGTTTTGCACAAGGGGGCATGCAGACAGGACAAACTTCAATTATATACAACACAAGAAAAGGCAATTCCGTTTAAATGAGGAAGATTAATTGAGATCAGGCCTCAGGTGAGGATACAAAACAATCAAGTTTGGAATTTCCAGAGACCATCAGGACTGTCCATTCAATTACTGAAGTTTGTCTCTTTTTGCTTTCCTAATCAACATATTTCGATGCATAATGACACGTCTGGAGCAGGTGGGACTGATCAAGGCCTTCTGGCTCAAAGTTGGAGACACTACCACAGCATCACAAGAGCACTTTGTTTTAGGCAGAGTAACTAGTGGGTTAATTTGCCCAATAATCTTACTAATCCGGAAGATACTGTTGCCATACTAAAGGTGGGAAATAAGCAAGGTATTAATGGGAGCAATGATGTTATAACAGTCTCTCTGACAAGGGACAAAAGATATTTCATCTTTTTTTTGTGCATCCTTTGATAGTTTGAAATTTTTAAACCTTCTGGTTTACAATCATCTTTGCAGTTTTATGCATATTTTCTTTCAATTTGATGTCACTCATAATTCCCTCGCCTATGCACCGCTGTTCATCGTGCATTTCTTTTACAAGTCAATATATATTGTCTAGAATTATAAAATAACTGAATACATTCTTCTGCTTTAACAGTCCAACTATAGTTCCATTCCAGTTTAGCGAACTACGACCTAATTCCTTTGTGAATGCATTTAAGTTTACATACTATTTGAAGAACCAAATTCCTCACCACAAGCTAAAGTCTACCATGCTGCATTGCATCTTATCAAAAGGGTCGCTTATTTTGAGCCCATTAATCAATCATATTATCAGGTCGAAAAAAGCTGTTCACTGATTGGTTCCAGAGCATCTGTTATGTGAAATTGTACAGAGTAGTCTACCTCAAATTGCTTCAGAAGGTAACATAAGCTGAGTGCACAGTACTATTTTAACTAACAGAGAATCCTCTGAATACCAGGATCCTGTTAGATCTCCAAAACTACTCAGAGCATGGAATCCGTACGTTTTGGAAACAGGAACTTCAGCCCAACAAATCCACACCAACCCTCCAAACAGTATCCCAACCAAACCTATTCCTCAACATTTACCCCTGATTAATGCTCCGAACCTGTGCATCGCTGGAAACTATGGGCAATTCACTTAACCTGCACTTCTTTGGATTGTGGAAGGAAACCAGCACCGGGAGGAAACCACACAGACACGGGAGAATGTGCCACCTCCACACAGACAGTCGCCTGAGGCTGGAATTGAACCTGGGCCCCGAGTGCGGTGAGACAGCAGTGCTAATTGCTGACGCCTCCTTCTTTTCTTAAAAGACTGAGTGCATTCACTCTGCCTTTCCTGATCATACATGACAGCAAAACCATCAATAACTGTGCAACGAGCAACAAACCTCAAGTTATTAAGCCGTGAATTTTAATAGTATTAATCAGATTGGGGAGGTGTAAAAGTCTAACCTGCAAAGTTCACCCCTGGTTCGCAGTTGATTCATGAAGTCTGAATGTTGCTGCCTCTGTTGGTCCAACAGCACTGTCACTGACACAGGAGCTGTTCCACCAGATCGGTTTGTGGCAGTCAGAGATCCTGCTCCAACCTGCGCGCACACCAACACAGTCATCTCAATCAGAAAGAATTAGTACAACACAGATTAGAAGACAACTTGGATCACGTTTTGCTTTTAAAATCAAAGGCCCCTATTCAATCACAACTGTGCATCCTTTTTAAAATACCTATTTGGCTAGATCCCTGCTCTCACAGTAATGCAAATAATTTCTGTTTGCAAGTATTCAAATTAATAGTGGAAATTAACAGTGAATCAGCTGCTACCTCCTTTCCAGATGATCTCTGCTCTTCTTTGAAACAGCAAAACCCAGTGAGAACACTGAAGAATCCAATGTTAAAAAAAATCACATGCTCGGTCACTCTATTATGATGGGTTTTTTTCTCATAATTCTTAGCAAACGTTAATTTGAAACAAAAAGGAGAACTCGAAGAGAAAGGTGAACCACCTGTGGGTAACAAAGGCAGTCAAGGGCAGTACCACAAGGAAAAGAATGACATCGCAGCAGATGATTAAAAAGGAAGAAAACAGATCATGTAATTAAATTGACAAGAAACAAAAATGAATCGCAAGAGTTGCACAGGTATATAAAAATTGAATATCTAAAGTCAGCATCGAACCCTTGGAGGGTCTGACTGTGGAATTGATAATGGTGACAGGGAAACAGCAGATTTTTTAAACTGATATTTCACATTGGTCTTCATGAAGAAGGATACCATTATCATCCCAAAGGAAGCAAGTAAGTAAGTTCATCATGGGAGGAAAAATATTATAACAGTCGTTGTCACAAGGGACAAAGTATTGACCAATTACTAGGACTAAAGGCAGGCAGGACCCAATGGGATGGATCAAACATTTTTTAGGCAACTGGCTGCAGAGTTATTCAAGGCATCGATTGGAATATTCCAGAATCAGGGGATACAGGAAGCATCCAGTGGATTGATGCACCTATTCAATAAGGGAAAGGAGATAGAAATCAGGAAACTATAGACTAGTTAGTTTAATATCTGTTTTTGTAATACGGCAGAGTCGAATATAAAAGTAAGAAATGGCAGGACATTTAGAAAAGCTTACCATTAAACATGGTCGACTGGGTTTTGTGAAAAAGAAACTATATTTGACAAATTTGCGACAATTCATTGAGAAGATATCATGCAGGGCTGATGAAGGGCATTCCGATGATTTTCTGTATTTGGATTTTAAAAATGCAAATGATAAGGTGCTGCATAAAAGTTAATTACACGATATAGGTGCTCACTGTATCGAGGTAAAGTATTTGCATGGATTGAGTATTGGTTTGCCACTCTGGCTGTTGCTGAGATCTCACGAGGAGTACTGTATACAATGTTAGCTCCCATATTTAATAAAGGATAAACCAGTATTGGAGATCAATCAAAAAAGATTCACTTAGCTGCTTCGAGGATGAAAGGATTGACCTATCAAGATTAGGTAAACAGGTTAGGTCATTATTCAATAGAGTCTCGACAAATAAGCAGTGATCTTATGGAAACAGGATTCTGAGGAGCTTGACAGGGTAGTTGTTGACGAGATCTCCCAGCCCCAGCGAAGTCTCAAGCCAGGGGACATTACATTCATTTAAAAAATATATAATGTTTTTTTTCTCTCAGTGAATCGCTTAAATTTTCTAGCCCAAAGAATGGTGAAAGCTAAATGTGGTACTGGAATGGATCTGTTCGGGTTACTCTTTGGAGGGTCAGTGTGGATTGTTGGGCTGAAGAGCCTGTTTCAACACAGTAGGGAATGCATGATTCTATCTCAAATTATTTTAAAGAGGGCAAATAGATTATTAAAATATTGAGCAGTTGAGGGCTATGCGCATCAAGCATAAAAGAGGTGTTAAGGCCTGGGTTGGCCCAGCAATGATCTGATAGAATAGGAGAAACTAGCTGAAGAAGGTGAATGCCCCACTCCTGCTTTTTTTTCTTGAGGCTTCATTCCATGCGTTTTTTGTCTCCAAAGAAGAGCATAATACAGTGTGCTGAAGACCTCAGATTTTGTGAAAAGGAGTGAAAACGGGGTGTTTATGCACTGATTCAGATGGCATTGATTCATCAATCACAGATATACAGCCATGAGTAGGAAGGCAATTCCGTCCATGAATAAAGGAAATCTACTGTAGAGCTCACACAAAGGGATTCTTACCTTCAGTAAACTCTCCCATCACATTGCCCAACATTGCACCCTCAGCTGTTTACTTGTTTGTTTACTTCCAGTCAAGACTATTTCAATGTCTCTTGACTGAACTTCGATCAACTTCAACATGTTCAAAAGATCCGCTGACCGTGCCTTCATACCAAGATCCTTTTACCCATTATCCTCGTGTTTGTTGATTCAGGACTTGCCAACACCCAAAATATTTTTTAAAAAATCACCCATCAACAGGTTTATTTGGAAGCACTAGCTTTGCTGCTTCTTTCCCAGGTGTTGTGCTATGATGCTGTGTGATTTTTAACATTGTCCCTCACTCTTGGAATGATGAATATCAGCAAAAGCAGGATGCACTGCGCATGCTCGAGACAACAAAGGAGGCCCTGGGTGATTGACGTCAGCACCGGACCAATGAAAGGACGGTGGGCGGAGCTGGAGGACCTGGCGGGCGGTTGGTCGTCCAACCAATCAAAGTGATTGAACGAGAAGAACTAGATCAAACCACGTGATCACTCGCGCGCGGCGGCACAGTGTCAATGTAATGAATGCTCGGAAGTTATGGAGCGAAAGGATACGGTAAGAAAGAAATAAACAGAGGGAAACAGGAGAAAAACTGTGTTACTATGAGTTTTTACAAACAAAATGTACACGTCAGAAAACCCAAATTTGATCGTCCCAGTCCCATGTTTGCAGTAAATGGGGAATTGCGTCAGTGCGGCTGCAGGCCTGAGTGATCGCCGCCATATTTATTCGGGGCAACGATTCACTGAACACGTGCGGAGCCACCGTTTTTGTAGGGGGGAAGGTACAGCCAGTCGCATGTGCAGCCTTTCTCTGGGACAGATTCATTGGGCAGGATTTACACAGAGTGCATTCACACCCAGGGAAATGGATGTTTATTTCTGCATTTGTTTCGTCATTCATTTAAATGAATTAGATGTCAACATAGGAGGTATAGTAAATGAGTTTTCAGATCATACAAAATTGGAGGTATTGTGGACAATGAAGAAGGTTACCTCCGAGTGCAATGGGATATTGATCAGATGGGGTTTAGTTTAGATTAATGTGAGGTGCTGCATTTTGGAAAAGCAAATAAGGGCTGGACTTAAACACTGAATGGCAAGGCCCTGGAGAGTCTTGTAGAACAAAAAGATTTTGGACTGCAGGTTCATAGTTCCTTGCAAGTCAAATTGCAGGTAGGTCGGATAGTTAAGAAGGTGAAAGTGAGGACTGCAGATGCTGGAGATCAGAACTGAAAATATGCTGCTGTAAAAACGCAGCAGGTCAAGCAGTATCCAAGGAGCAGGAGAATCAACGTTTCGGGCATGAGCCCTTCTTCAGGCGTGAGGAAAGTGTCAACGCAGAATGTTACTTCAGAGTGCATTGGGTGCAGAGTTAAGAAGGTGTTCAGTATATTTTCCTTTATTGGTTACAGCATCGAATATAGGATGTGGGAGGTCATGTTGCTGTACAGGACTTTGGTTAGGCCACTTTTGGAATATTGTGTGCAATTCTTGCCTGCCTCCCTTAAGAAGGGTGCTGTTAAACTTAAAAAAAGATTCAATAAAGATTTACAAGGATGTTGCTCGGGTTGGAGGATTTGAGTTGCAGAGTGAGGCTAAAAAAGCTGGGGCTGTTTTTCCTGGAGTGCCATAGGCTAAGCGGTGATGTTATGGAGGTTTATACAGTCATGAGGGACATGGATATGGTAAATGAACAAGGTGTTCTCACTGGAGTGGTGTTGTCCAGAGTAGAGGGCATTTTTGAGGGGGAACCGGGAAAAATTTCAATGGGGCCTAAAGGACAACGCTTCTATGCAGTGGGTGGGATGAGCTGCCAGAGGAAGTGGTGGAGGCTAGTACAATTAAAACATGTAAAAGGCCTCTAAATAGATACAAAATATTGTTAGGAAGCATTTACAGGGATATGGGCCAAGTGCTGGCAAATGGGAATAGATAATGTTAGGACATCTGGTTAGACCGAAGGGTCTGTGCCAGTGCTATGCATCTCTATGTCTGTGAAATCATAACAGCTAATACTGCTCTGATTCATCTCTGGGCTCCTTCATGGCCACTTTGTCAATATCAAGCTTCCTCAGTCTCAAACAATGGTGTGGTTAGTATTTAACTATTACTTTAACAGACATTCTTGGAAGTTATTTTTTTCACTGCCGCCCAGCCCCGGACCATGTGCTGCTCTATTATCAGATTATTTATTTCTAGAAAATCGTTGACAGTCAAGAATCGTTTTTTGCAATAAGCAAGTGTATTTTCCTTCCATTTCTGACTATCAAATACTGCCCCATTTTCATTTCCTGTAATCCGTTTTGCACTCCCTGAAACATCAACTGTGTTTCTCCTTCCACAGATACCAGTGATTAATGCCACAGCCCTGTTGCCTGTGGAGAGGGTGATGTTTGACTTTCTTGTACAGCTGCAGTTTGTGTGGTGAAGGTGCTCCCACAATGTGGTTAGGTTAGAGATATCACAGCATATTCATTACAGCAACAGTGATGGTTTGAAGATAATGACCAAATCAAGAACAATTTGTAGCTTTATTATTATAATTTCACAAAAATATTGTTGGGAACTTTACACATGAGGCCAGAGAAGGTTATTAGGTCAGGTGACCAAAAGCATTACCAAATAAGCAGGTTTTGAGCAATGTCTGAAAGGAGGAAAGCAGATCTGAGAGGTGTTGGCTGCGAATTTAAGATCTTGTTGCATTGGCAACTGTAGAAACAGCCACACAGGTGAAGTAGTGATTTAACAAATCTTTGGGAGTCTCAAACAGAATGGGTTGTCGAGGTCTCAAAGGGTGTGCGATGCAGCGAGCTGGGGATGATCACAGCTAGAAATTAAATCAACGGAGAGAATTTTAAATTGAGGGATGCGGGCCGGGTGCTGGCAGGTGAGATTAGATTGTTTTGGGATATCTGGTTGGCATGGATGGGTTGGGTCGAAGGGTCTGCTTCTATCCTGCACATCTCTATGGCTCTATGTTGTTGCTTATGAATAGGAGCCTTTTGATGGATCAATAAGTTTTGGTACGAGGGAGTACTTGGGCAGCAGAGATTTAGATTTTCTTGAGATTAAAGGGAGGTTGAATGTGGGAAGCCGGCCAGGAGTGTGTTTGGATAATGAAGTCTGGAGATAACACAAGGTGGATGAGAGAATATGAGCTGAGATGAGGGTGGAATCAGCTAGAAATAGTGGTTTTGGTGTGGGACTGAGCTATCAACCTCACCTCACCACTAGAATTCAGCTGGTTGTCAGGTTCTGAATCAGAGCGTTAACACAATCGAGAGCTGAGTGTCCAGCTGTATCTGGTGCTTGGTAATGGACCAGACCAGGTGTTTGATTTAGTTTTAGGTGAGCAATTTGGAGAGAGTGACCATAATTCAGATACGTTTAGTTTAGCCATGGAAAGGGACATGTACATGCGACAGGGCAAGAGTTATCAATGGGGCAAGGACAATCATGATGCCATTAGGCAGGAAGTAGGATGCATAGAATGGTGTAGCAAAATTCAGGGGATGCTGACAATGGAAATGTGGAGCTGGTTTAAGGAACAGATATTGCATGTCCTTGATAGGTGTGTCCCTGTTAGGCAGGGAGGAAGTGATAAGATAAGGGTACCGTGGTTAACTACAGAAATTGCATCTCTTGTTACGAAGATGAAGGAAGTTTATGTGTTGATGAGGCAAGATGATTCAGATGAGGAGATGGAGAGTTACAGATCAGCTAGGAAGGATTTAAAGAGATAGTTAAGAAGAGCAAACAGAGGACACGAGCAGTCTTTAGCAAATAGAATAAAGGAGAACCCTAAAGTTGTCTATAGGTATGTGAGGAATAAAAAGATGATTAGGGTAGGAATAGGTCCAATCAAAGACAGAAGTGGGAAGTTGAGTGTTTTCCCTGTGGAGATCAGAGAGGTGCTAACGAACATTTCTCATCAGTTTTCACTCAGGAAAAGGAGAACATTGTAGAGGAGAAGAATGTGGAACGAGATATTAGACTAGAAAGGATCGAGATTAATTAGAAACAGGTGTTATAAATTCTAGAAGTAGTGAAAGGAGACAAGTCACCTGGGCCAGATGGGATTTATCTGAGGATTCTCTGGGAAGCTAGGGAGGAGATAGCAGAGCATTTGGCTTTGATATTTGAGTCATCATTGTCTACAGGTTTGGAACCAGAGGTCTGGAGAATTCCAAATGATTTGCCATTGTTCAAGAAGGGCAATAGAGATGACCCAGGTAATTATACTCCAGTGAGCCTTCTGCTGTAGGAAAGGTTTTGGAAAGGATTATAAGAGATAAGTTTTATAATCATCTTGCAAACAACAATTTGATTTCAGATAATCAACATGGTTTCGTCAAGGGCAGGTCGTGTCTCACAAACCTCACTGAGTTTTTAGAGAAGGTGACCAAGCATGTTGATGAGGGTAGGGCAGTTGACGTGGTATACATGGACTTCAGTAAAGCCTTTGATAAGGTTCCACATGATAGGCTGTTAGAGAAAATGCAGAGGCAAGGAATTGAGGGTGATTTAGCAGTTTGGATTAGAAACTGGCTTTCTAAAAGAAGGCAGCGAGTGCTGGTTCATGGAAAATTTTCAACTGGAGTCCAGTTAGTAGAGGTGTGCCACAAAGATCTGTTTTGGGACCACTGCTGTTTGTCATTTTTAGAAATGACTTAGACGCAGGCATAGGTGGATGGATTAGAAAATTTGCTGACGACACTAAAGTCGGTGGAGTAGTGGACAGTGTGGAAGAGTGTGACAGGTTGCAAGGGGAATTGGATAAACTGCAGAATTGGGCAAATGGAGTGCAATGCAGCTAAATGTGAGGTGATGCGCTTTAAGAAGAATAACAGGAAGGCAGAGTACTGGGTCAATGGAAAGATTCTTGGTAAAGTGGAAGTGCAGAGGGAAGTTGGAGTCCATGTACATAGATGCCTGAAAGTTGCCACCCAGGTGGATAATACTATTAAGACAGCATATGGTGTTTTAGGTTTCATTCACAGAGGAATTGAGTTCCAGAGCCGCAATATCATGCTGCAAATATACAAAACGATAGTGCAGCCATACTCAAAATATTGTGTGCTGTTCTGGAATCCATATTTCGTGACGGACGTGGAAGAATTCGAAAAAGTGCAGAGGAGATTAACCAGGATGTTGCCTAGTCTGGAGGGAAGGTCTTATGAGGAAAAAGCTGAGCCTTGGCAAGAAGAAGGCTCAGAGGGGATTTGATAGAGACATACAAGATGATCAGAGGCTTAGATAGGGTAGACAGTGGAAGGGTTTTTCTAGGATGATGATGTCAGTGTGCACGAAAGGGCATAAACGCAAATGAGGAGTGATAGAGTTAAGACAGATGTCAGAGGCACGTTCTTTACTCAGAGAGTGGTAAGGGCGTGGAATGTACTATCTGCTAATGTAGACAACTCAACCAAATCAGGAAGATTTAAACAATCCTTAGATAAGGACGTGGGTGATTTTGGGACAGTGTAGTGCGACGAGCTGAGAACAGTTCACAGGTCGGCGCAACATCAAGGGCCGAAGGGCCTGTTCTGCGCTGTATCGGTTATGACTATTGTGCTACACGAGATTTCGGCTGTCTTAAACAGAGTGTCGGTTCTTGTATTATGGGCTTACGAAACGTCACTGATCTCAACAAAACATGTACATGGTTGAGTCAGGGCAATAATAAGGTGGTTCAAAAGGAGGGGAACAGGTAACTCCATACAAAGCCCTGCTCCTTCTCATCTATTTTCACCCTTCAAATCGGAAGGCCTTCCAGAAAAGCACCTCCATATTCCACTACAACTCTTTGCCCCACAATCATGGTATCTGGATGTGCACTAGGAGGAATGGAACAGTATGTACTGGGACCCATTGGGGCCCTGAAAACTCTGTAAAGATTAAAATCATCTGAGCATTGACAGCCCCACGACATTGTATACATTTTCTATTGTTTATAATCTGTTACTGACTTCTCTTGTTTTTCCTTATGAATCTGTTCAAAATTTTAATTACACATACCTGCACCAGCTGTAAATTGAACTCAGGTCTCTCAGTCCAAGATTCGGAATATTTTCCCCACATCACAAGGCATCGACTCTAACTTCCCTTGTCCTTTAGTTTGCTGAGTTATGCCTGAATCAACTCTGCAACTAGAAGGAAGGGGCGGAACTGGAGGACCGAGCAGTGGCCAGTCCTCCAACCAAGCTGAGTGAAGAGCGAGGTCAAAGCACTCTCGGGGAATGATTGGTCAGAAAGCAAACTGTTTTGCACGATTGATCATTCTCAATCCGTAGTGGAGCATTAAACCTCTCTCATAAATCAATGTGAGATTTTAAGAAGTAGTTGAAATGTAAATCTGATAACGTACATATTACCAATCGATTTACACAACTAGAGTAAGAAACTTATTTTCAGACTCCCAGAACGATTGATAATTTACATACCTGGCTGGTATGGTTAAGTATTTTACCCATGAGTCTGTACAAATATAAATATTCTATATAAACTCACCAGAAACCTCAGACGTACGCGCAATTTGTTTTTCACGCAGAGCATGCACAGTGTCACATTGGTCAGAACAGAGAGAGCGAGAGACATGGAGCAGTTTTCTGTGGCAGCGGCTGCAATCGGCTTCAGAGAGCGGTGCTCAGAGCCGGTGTGTGGGAGTCTCGCTCGGACAAAGGAGCAGAGAGAATTCATAAGTCCTGGATACAGATAAAAATCCGAAAAAGACCCTCCAGGCCCGGGTAAGGAGTTAACAGTCTGTGATCAGGGAAGGGGCTCAGGGTCACGGCCAGCATTTGTTTGAGGGAAGAGGGAGAGCAGGCCTCAGGGCCGCCATTTTGAGAAGGTCAATGTGCAGGAGGGTGGGGCTATCGGAGTCCGTAGAAAAATCAGAGGAAAGGGTAGACCTTTTTTATTGATTAATTCCAGAACACAGCTTCACTGGGCGATCCCGCAGGAATATCCTCTCTCAGTACTGCTGTGATGTTTCACCCAATCAGAACCAGCAGCTCTCCTACTCTCTCAGCTCCTCTTCTGTCCTTCCTGCAGCTTCTGTCCCCTGCAACATTGAGCTGCCTGTCCTGTCCCTCCCTCAGCTGTTGTTCTGTAATACCTGTGATATCCCAGACTCATCTTAGATTACTTCACTAAAGACATGAGTGCACCCGATGGATATTTCTTAATATTTGCAATTGTTTAATACTTAATAACAGGTTTTTAATTACATCTATTTGAAGCATTCAATTCACATTCAAGCATTTGCAATGGTGGGATTTGAACCGGTGTCCACAGAACATTCGCTGAGTTTCTCGATAAATTGCTTCCCAATAATGCCACTAGACCATCACTTCACCTGCTCACATGTTTCTTATCTCAGTGTAATATGTATCAAAACCGCTTCTTCCTGTGCAATTGTTTGATTCTGAAACATTCCTGCACTCTGATGATATCACTTAGTATCTCTCCATGTGGTATCCCTCACTGTGTGGATCTAATTACTGCCTCTACCAGAATCTCTCGCTCTTGCAGCTACTCCAGATCTGAGCTAGCAGAATTGTCCACACCAGAGCGATCATGCAGCACAGGCCAGCGATCGAGACTGGGATGTTCCACATTCCTGTGGGACTCAGTGCCATTCGATGTGTGTAACCCTCAATGCATCAGTCTAATTTCCCAGTCCGTCTATCTCTCTGTCTCCTACAGGTACTCAGGAAGTTCCTGACTCAATAGACTTCCCAACTGTTGGGAGTTTCGTTCATCACTACATTGAGGATGGTTGGTCAGCCAGAGAGACTAAGTGTAGGGAGACCAGGAGCTTTCAATCAATCCTGCAGCAAGGTAAGATCATTCACAGTGCACAGAGCAGAGAGCAATCAGTCGGCTGCAAACATCGGCTAATAAGACATGACACAGATACAGTGCTGGTGGGGGAGCACAGTACGGACACACGCCAGACTCCATCGCCACCGCTACTTTACGTTTTATTGTACTCGGACAGCACAGGGAGTTTGCAGTTATCAATCCAGGCCTGTGCTGTCTTCGTGAGCATCAATACAACAGAGGGGAAATCAGGTCTCCCATGAGAGTGTGGGAATGCTGCCTGGGATCTTTCGCTGCTCTCCCTCAATGTCAGGTTTGTCCATTATTAGATAAGGAGAATAAAACTGCACGCAATAGTGCACAATTTTCGAGACGGGGACTCAACAAGGCTCTGGACAGCTGCAGTAAGACACTCTTACTTCTGGACTCAAATCCCCCTGAAATGAAGGTCAACATCCCATTGATCTTCCTAATTGGTTTCTGTACTTGCAACAGTGTTTTCAGTGACTGACGTACACGGAGATCCAGAACGTTTTCAATGTTACAGCTCCCCACTTGGTGGCTCCTTATACACTGGTCAACATGCCAATGCCAATCCCAGTATTTACTCCTGGATTCAGAATTCACTGCCCCGCATGAACCTCGGAGGGATGGGCAGATAGAAACCAGAAAATGGAGCAGAAGTCCCTTTATAGAGAAACATTTTCCAACCTTTTCAATGGTAGGCTGTCATTCCGATTTTCCCATAAAAGGCACAACATCACATTTACCCACATAGCTCTCCATCTGCCACGTATTTGCCCAGATGTTCCACATGACAGTGAAATACTGATTCCCCCGATACCCAACACATTTAGAAATAAGGGAGTTTTTTTTTCTATAATTTACAGATTAAAGATGAGACTATTTCACTTCAAAAGTGCGTCTCCTTGTTTTTCAGCCTTCGAGTAAGTGGAAGAGCTGCTCTCTGTTCACCCTGTGCATACTCTACCTGTTGTTAAACACCTCCATCAAGAGCCCCTCTTAACCTTCTTTGCTTCAAAGTAAAATCAAATAATTCTAGCCGCTCTTCAGTTTGAGTTCACTTTTGTCTTGTTACTTTGGAACATTATCGCATTTATCAGTGTTAAATTTACGCAGTGATTGATCTTTTCAACTGAACAACTGGTTTATACCCTCCTGTACCCTCACATGTTCCCCCTCACTGTGAACCACCCAGCTCATAGTTGTGTCATCCACAACGTTGTTGATCATTCCCTCCAAAATTCCTCCCTTCCATTCTCATTATCATCACTGATGAAACTCACAACTAAACCTCGATTTTGTTCCTGCTCTTCAGATGTTATTCACAAGGAAGAAAATGAGAATCCCAGTCTCTTGTTTTTCTCATTTCGATGATTTTGCAGCATGATGCTGTTGAGGTCTTTTTTTGAGGTCGCCACAGATTTTATTTGGGGCATGGAGCTGCATTCTCCTTTTATACTATGCTCCTCTGTATGTTTTATTCATTAGGCTTGTACATAATTAATATTGGAATCGGTTTAGGTGGCTTTCACTGCAATATTTGTGTTTCATGTGGACCCTGGATAATGTTCTTTGTAACATTCCCTGCAATAGTCAGAGCTGAACGAACTTCCCCTCAGTAGGATGGGCGCAGAGATAAAATTTTGTTTGAAAGAGCTGGGATGATGAGGATAAAGATTCAATTAAATTCTATTTATTGACGAATGGCAGGGAATAAAATCATATCGGCATGATGACCTTGAACTGGAAACACATTATTAAAAGATATGCTCACTTTTCTTCATATTGTAAAACCAATTGCAAAAATAAATGTTCTTAGAGCAGCATGGTTCTTAGAGTTGCGCCTGGGATTGCAGGCCGTTAAATATTTATCATAGTCTTTTTTGCAGTTTATCTGGTTATAAGAGTTTATCATTATAAGATTAATTTTCTATTTTATTTTATTAACGTTCAAAAACAAACCAAAAAATGCAAAAAAAATTATGATTTTCTTTCAAAAGAATATTCTTTAAAAGACGATTTTCAGGATGGTTTACAAAAAAAAGCATATTTATGATTTAAAAGATTTTTCTTACGCTGCATTTTTTTTTCTTTCGAAAAATTAAACCTTTTTTTTAAATGAGGAGTTGTGCCTTCATTCCGGAGACTGCTATACGCGCTCAGCTCCGGAGAAGACGTTTCACTTCTTGGAATTCATTGAAGATGAATAATTTTATTGATTTCATTAGCCAAAAAGTTAATTTTATTAATTTTTATATGTTTGATATGAATACATATATATTACTCCATTTTAACATTGTTATCTGTAGATGATGAAAGTTACACTAATATGGTTACTCGCAATTTCAAATTCAACCAGGGAAGGAATAAAAGGTTAAAGGAGAAAAACAAATGGCCGAAGAGCTGGATTGTTATTGATGTATTTTTTGGGGGGAAATTGAAATGTGTTTTGGAAAAAAAACCTGCTCAATAAGGTTTGGCCTAATCAGGCCCAGGAGCAGACCCACAAGGAGGTCTTCAGACCTGTCGTCCCTCCTCCGCATCGGTTGCCCAACGATCAGGAGCATGTGACTAAAGTGCAACCAAAAGCAGAGGGGGAGGTTTTTGAGAAAATCAAAAAGAGAGTGCAAACGCCCAATCCAATATATACATGGTCAATGGACTCCACAGTGCCACAGAACAAGCAGTTGGGCTGGGAGTCCGCGAACCACCGCAATATGAAGTTGCAGGGGACCGCTGCATGCAGCACCCTCCACCCCAGATCCCAGAGAGAAAGGTGACGACACCCGGGTAGCGAGCCCTCCACTGGGGATCCCCACCGCCCAGTGGCAAATGGGCATGCCAACGTGTGTTCGGACGGTGGATGAGGGAGAATACGTGGACGGTGTGCAGCAGCAGTCGATACAGGGCTCATCTTTTCACGTCCTTCACAGGGGCAAAGCTAAAATTCCGGAGGGTGCTCAGGTTGTGGGGCACAGGCTCCCACAGGAAGTACGGGATGTTGGGGCCGAGATGAAATTCTGTCCAGACAGGGTTGAGCGCAGACTGGATTCCACTGCACACCTGAGTATCCTCCAACTGGTGCACTACGTCAGGTCCGAGCACCACTGTTTGAAGGCGTCGGATGGTGGTGGCCACGTAATGGATGTCTACCACTCCAATATCCTTTTCATTCCATCCCTTACTCATTAATTTATGACTTTTAATGAACAAGATTATTGGACAAGCATATGGACGGACATGGAATAGTTTAGGTTCGATGGGCTTCAGATTGGTATGACAGGTCGGCGCAACATCGAGGGCTGAAGGGACTGTATTGCGCTGTAATTTTCTATGTTCTATATTGCCTTCAGTTTCAAATACAAATTCCATTTATTACCATAAACTTCCGAACCACCCAACACCCAAGTCCTCACAAACATCTGAGAACTATGCTGTACACAATCACAAATTGCCTTTTGCCTTGAATTGATTTCTTTCTCGGTATTCTCTCCATCACCAAACATATGCACTACCAGATCCGTAATATTCCCAGTCCCCAACTTGACGTCAGTGCGGGTCCTAAATAAATCATTATCTATGCCTTGGTAAAATTCAGACGTTATTTTTCCAGTTCTCCCTAAGCACTCTGTCTGTTACAAATATGTCCATCAGAACCTTGTTCTTGTCTCTAAACTAAATTCATGGCAGCCACAATGTGTCAGAGAGGCAATGTCGTTGGACATGAAATTCAAAGGCCCAGGTTACTCAACTAAAGACACTGTTTTTTGTCTTACCTCAGATGATGTCAGAACTTAAATTCAAATGACAGATATTGGAAATAAGAGAAAATTTCACTAATATCAACAATAACAGCACAAGCCTTTTGTCAATAAGTTTATCGATTTCACTGCTGTTCTTTGGTAGATAAATCTAGCATTATTACCTGGTCTGGCTTAAGACTGATGTTAGACCCATAGCAATGAGTTTGGCTGTTTACTGCCTGAAGGAATGACCTCACAGTAAAGGACATTTAGAGAACTCAACAAATGCTGACCTCACCAGCGATGCAGACATCACATGTCATAACAATAGTCAAATTTAAATAAAACAAAGAATGCTGCAAGAGATCAGAAACAAAAATAAATCGAGAAACTGCTGCAGAAACTGAGCAGATTTGGCATCCTTGGGTCGCGGGAAAAATAGAATTGACATTTCGAGTCCACTGTCCATCCATCATAACTGAACACAGCTCGAAATTATTGTGATTGATGTTGGTGACAGGGATGTCTGTTATGAAAGGGAGAAAGGGGGAGTCGAATAGATAGAGAAAGAGAGAGATTAAAGAACATGTGTAGTAAAGGGGAGAAGGAGTGGGTTGAATAGATAAAGAGAAGGAGAGAGAACAAGAAACAAACAAATGAATTGTTGATGATCAGCTGGAAAGGCAATTTTAAAAATGAGATTAATCTTATTTATTTTTCTTCTGTTCTGATATTACTGAAAATGATGCCATATCGCGTATAGACCAAAGTCGTTGCTTAAGGTGAGTTATGTCCCTTTGTCTCTCTTCCCTGAGTGTATTCATTACCTTCCCTTATTCATTAGTGGGATGCTGGGACTGTATTTAATTTCCTTTCTTCATTGTCAATGAGAAGGTGTTGGTGGGCTGCCTTTCGGACCCACTGCAGTCCGTGTGCTGCAGTCAGTGCTTAGGGCCGTTTGGTTTCATGTCTTTGAGGCTTTGTAGTGAATGATGTAGCTGAGTGGCTGCCTTATCCATTTCAAAGGGCAACTGATAGTTAAATGCATTGCTGGAGTCACATGTAGGCCCGAGCAGTTGAAGGTGGTAAATTTCATTCCGTGAAGGACATTAGAGTGCTAGGTAGAATTTTCTGACAATTCACAATAGTTTCATAGCGTCATTTCATTTTATTGAATTCAAGTTTCACCATTTGCCGTCGTGGGATTCGATTCTGGGGTGGGGGTCAGCATATGGGTCCCTGGTTTAATAATACCACAAAGACGTCATCTTACAAGCATCTCCAAACATCGCCGTTCGCAACAGTAATGTTGTTATTGGTGTGGCTATGATTGAAACACAGCTGTTTCCGAGGCTAAGGAATGGTTTTGCGAAACATATCTTCCTTCTTATTTTTGTTTTTATTAGAAGACTAGAGGATCGGAAGAGCCCTTGGCGAAAATGAGCAGAGTGTCTTTGATCATGGGTCACTAACAGAATTCATACCAGGCAGCAAGTAATCAACATAGTAAATTGTAAACTGTCCTTCATTGAAAACTGATTCAAGGATAGGAATGAAGAAACCTTCCTGCTGTCGTAGAGTGTTGTACGGAAAGTAATTGGGGCACTATGTATAGATTATTTCTCCTTTATAAGGAATGATCACCTTGCCACAGAGAGGCAACGTAAAGGAGTTTCACCGGACTAATTCGTGTGGTGATGGCATCACGAAGAGACTGTGAAAGAAATAATCTGTATCATTACAAAAAAATGATTGTATTAAAACTTGATTTTTATGGATGAACAATCATTATTCTCAAAACGGAACACTGATAGCGTTATCTAAAACATGTGTTTATCTGCGATGTATGCTTTCACAATTGGGCAAATATATAGAAAGGAAACGATTAGAAGGATAGAGGAAAAGTGTAGGGAAACGCAGTCAGCATGGATGGACATTTTGGTCAGCACAGACCAGTTTGGGCTGAACGGCCGGTCTCTGTTCTGTCGGACTCTATGATGCTATACTTACCTGAGTTGGGCTGCATGTTCGTGAAGTGAGAGATCCAGGTTCTGAATTAACTCTCAATGCCTCAATGTGCAGCTGGTGTGTTACCCTGTGCTGAACGTCATGTTGTTCACAAATCCGTAAGTAGCCACACTATGATAGAGTTCGGCATTAACTCTAGCTTCCGACCTCCATACAGAACGCTAGCCTGTCATCTCCGTGAGAAGAGATGCATCCTTGAGACTTGGCACAAACCATCCGCTGTCCATCCTCACTCTCAGCAAAACATGGTATCGTTAATGGAACACGTATGTACCATTAACAATAGAGCCAGGAGGAGCAACATGGAGGAGTCTGTTTGTGTAGTCTAGGCTTCATTAATTTGTCATGTTGAAGCATCAATGACATCCTCCTTTGTATTATAGTCTGGAGTGGCTGAATGTCCTCTTCTCTTCATGCAGTAGTATATCGAGGGGCGGAATGTCCTCCTCCAGGTCCCAGGGAAAAGGTTCATGAACTGTATTGGGCAACCCTTGGTTCTCACTTAAAGTGTGATATACTGATGAGACTCCTTATCTTCCTTGGTAATAGTAGACAAGCAGGGGGCTGGAAGAACACAGCAAACCACACAACATTTAGTTCTCCAATTTCAGGTAACCTTTCTTCTAATCCTCCAACTCATTTCCCAGCCTCTCCCACTCCCTTCCATTCCACTGATGAATCCTTCTTCAAGCTACCACACAGATTCAGTCCTCCTATCGTCCAACCCAATGGTACCCCTTTACCTGTGTCCACCTATCCCCATCTCACCACCATGCCTCCTCCTCTCCAGCCCCGCCTCTTTGTATTTTCTCCCTTACTGCACCCGCAGTTCTGAAGAAAGGTTATACCCAAGGCGTGACCTTATCCACCTGCTGATGCTGCCTGGCAGGTTGTAATCTTCAGCCGGCTGCATGCCTACTTTGGATTGCAAAGTGTGCAGAATTTTTATTTTCAAAATCTCTTCCTGTATAGTCGGTGCAGAAAGCGAATGGCCTGTGCTTCTTCGTACCAATAGTTTTGATGGGTTGAATGGCTTTCTCACATTCCTGTGAAACCAGCTTGACATGCTTCATTAGCTTCTCTTTTTTTAACCATGTAAATGTGCAGGGTCTGATCGCACTATAACATGAATGTTGCCGACACTTTAACAGTACAAGCTTGAATGCTTTCTGTTATTGATACTTTAGCATCTGAGGAGGTGACACTGAAGAGGTGTCCTGAACATTGTGTGATCTTCACTGAACATCCCTTCTTCTGATCGTATGATAGAGGGAAAGACATTGATGAATCAGCTGAAGTTGTTTGTGCCGAAAATGTTTCCCTCAGGATCGCCTACAGAAACATCCAGGGACTGAGAGGATTGATCTCCAGCAGCCACATTGTGTTCTGAATGTCGCAAACAGTGGGGATTTCAGTTTTGTTCAGGTTCCTTGACACCTTGCTCAGTCAAATCCTGCCGTGATGTCAGGGCCAATCACTTTCATGCTGTGTTCATATCTTTTGTTCATGCCAATAGGCCAACGTATATGTGTGGGGAGTGTTTCCTTCTCTCAGAGGGTACTGACTGTTGGGGCCTCTCTATTCTACAGAAGCTGCATCATTAAAACGTTTGGGGGTGCGGAGTGGTGTTAATGGATTGTGACACGTCGGGGAGATAAGGGCTACAAAGAATTGGGCATGAAAGAGAAATTCTGGCCAAGAACATATCAGCCATTACCTAACTGAATTGAAGGGCAGGCCTGAGGGGCCATGTAGCCTGGTGTTATTCCAGTATACCCCAGGCACTTTGTGGCCTCTTCCATTTCCTGTGTTGCTGGTTTGAATGAGCTGAATAGATTGATACTGTTGCTGCATGATCTAAATTGCGTCTTTTTTGTTTCGACTTGAGGGACTGGTTAGTCTCCTCCTTTTCCTGTATATCAGGCCCAATGGGCTGGAAAGTTTCATCTTGTTCTGGGGTAACTGAAAGCCATATAGTACAGATCTTCCACCATTGGAAAAAGCGAGCACTGCAGATGCTGGAGGTCACAGTCTAAAGCTGTGTCACTGGAAAATCACAGCAGCCTTATGCCCGAATATTTTTGATATTCCTGATGATGGGCTCATGCCCGAAACGTCGATTCTCCTGCCCCTCCGATGCTGCCTGACCTGCTGTGATTTTCCAGCACCACGCGTTCTACCGACCTGCCCCAGTCAAACTTCATGGTCACGTCATCAAAGAGCTTTAATAAATTCATCAGGCGTGACCTTTCACTCATGCTTACTATTCCGAATCAAACCCTGTTTTCCAAATACATCTTATATCTCAGAATCTTCTGAAGTAATTTACCTTCCACAGTTATTAAGCATACTGGTCTATAGTCTCCAGGCTTTATTGTTCAGTCCTTTTTGAATAAGGGTGTATTTGCAATCCTCCAGTCTTCTGGCATCTCACTTTTGGTAAATGATGATCAAAATTATCAGCCAGGACCACCGCAAATTCTTTTCTAGCCCCTTGCAGTGTTCTTGAATATAACTTGTAAGGAGCATAAGATTTATCCAACTTCAAACATTCCAGTACATCTGTACCTCTTCTACTGTGATATGGACTGTCCCTAAGGTATCATATTCGACTTCCCCAAATTCCCAAGTATTCATGTCCTTCTCCACAATAAGCACAGAGAAAAATATTTGTTGAAGACATCTCCCATCTCTTATGGTTACACACATACATGTTCACTTTGGTCTTTGAGTGGTCCCATTCTGTCAATAGTTAATGCTTTCCTTTTAATATACTTAAAATACCTCTTTGAATTCACCCTGATCTTCTCAACCAAGGCTATCTCATAGCCCTTTTTTCTGTCCTGATTTCGTTTTTCAATAAAGTCCTGTATCCCTTACATACCTCCAGCAGTTCCCTTGATCCCACCTGCCTGGACTTGAGCCACACCTTCACATTATTTTCAGGTCAAAGTCTCAATAATTCTTGCCATTCAGTGTTCCTTCTTCCTGTCAACTTTCCTTTCACCTTCGCAGGAACATATACTGTAGGTTTTGAACTCTAGCTGTCACACTTTTAAATGCCTCCTATTTGCTATAGTTTCCTTTGCCTGCAAACAAACTACTCCAATCAACCCTCCAGCTCCTGTATTAATACATCAAAATTCATCTTGCATCAATTTAGAACTTGAATGTGTGGAACAGTTTCATCTTCCCTCTCCATAAACATTTGAAAATTAATAGAACTATGGTGACTGGTAGGAAAATGCTCACCCACTGTCACCTCCGTCATATGCCCTTCCCTATTTCTTAAGAGTAGGTCAAAGTTTGCCCCTTCCCGAACAGGACCCTCTATATACTGCTTGAGGAAACTTTCCTGTCAGACTTAATGGATTCGATTCCATCAAATCTCTTAACGCTCCTGCACTCCCATTCTTCCCCAATAAAACCCCTATTATGACAACCCTATTATTCCTGAAAGTCTCCCCTCGCTCCCTGCATATTTGCTCCTCTAAATTACCATTGACAATTTGTGAACCTATAGTACAACCACATTAATGCCACCATCACGTTCTTATTTCTTAACTCTATCCACAAAGCCTCACCGATTGATCCTTTATAAGCATCATCTCTGATCACTGCTATGATACTCGCCTTAATCAAAAAGGCAAAGCCCCCTCCCCTCCCTCCACCATCTCTGTCCCGCCTAGCGCACTTTAACCTGGTACAGTTACCTGTCAGTCCTGTCCCTCCTTTAGCCATGTTTCTGTAATGGCTAAAATATCCCAGTCCCACATACATATCCACGTCCTGACGACATCGGCCTAAGCGGTCATCTCTTTTGTATTGAAATAAATGTATTTTTATCTAGCAGGCATTCCTTGCTCCCTATCGTGTTCTAGCCTGAACTGTCTCTCCAGGTTACTGTTTCTGAATACAGTGTCTCCCTTATCTTGAGGATAACTCCCACACTTCCGCCAATCTACTTTAAACTTTCCCGTGTAAGCATGAGCAAAACTGGCTGCCAAGCTGTTGGTCCCCCCCCCCCTCCATTGCATATGCCACCTGACCATCTTGAACAGGTCGACTCTGTCACAGAAAAGATCCCAATGATGTAATTATCTGCATCCCTCCTCATTACATCATTTCTTTTGTCACATATTTATCTGCCATATCCTCCTATCGTTCCCTTCACTAGCTCGTGACACTGGAAGTAATCAGGAGATTACCACTGTCGATGTCCTGGTTTTTAACTTTTCTCCAAGATCTCTGTAATCACTCTGTAGGACTTCATTCCTACATCTACCTGTGTCATTTATGCACAATGACCTCTGGCTGATCACCCTCCCCCTTGAGAATGCTCTGTAGCCGCTCGGAGACATCCTGGACCCTGGCACCTGATAGGCAACACACCATCCTGGTTTCCCGTTTAAGGCCACAGAATCTCCGATCTGTCCCTCTAACAATCGGATCTCCGATCTCTGAGACCCTGTTTGTCTTGATCCTTTCCTGCTGCTCCCTAGAGCCAGTCGAAATGCAACCAAACTGACAACTGCTGTTTTCCCATAAACATTTCCTGACACCCATCCCCCATCTCCCACCACACACAAAATCAGTATCAAAATGGTATACCTTTTTTCGAGAGGAATGGCCACAGGGGATTCCTGCACTCCCTGCCTACTCCCCTTGCCATTCCTGGAACACGACAGGAAGCATTGGAACGCCTGTTGGATTAAATTGAACTTATTTAAATGAAACAGGGCTGACAGGTAATGCACATAAACTGAGGGCGTGGATCTTTAAATGGGAATGGGATATTATAGTCTTTCCAGAAACTTGGCTAGAAGAGGGACTTATGTGTGACCACCTCACTAAAACTTTTATCTTTTAAGTGCTCTGTATCTGGGTGATCCGGACAGCAGCCAGGTCCAGCTCCGGGACATGTTCTCCCAGGACCTGGAGCTGGTCGCACTGCCCACATGTGTAGTCATCAGGGACGGCGGAAATCTTCCTGAGTTCCCACAACCTGCAGGAGGAACGTGCAACTGCCCTAACTGCCATCTCAACTGCTGTCAGTCGAGCATTAAAATGACTTTACCTGAGCTTCCCTGTACTTTTTGGTGAACTGCTGCTCACTGAAGCTCTCGAACCAAAGCATTACTACCTACTCTGCTACTAACAGCACGTCAATCGACCACTCCACCTTTAGATTTGGTTAGGGCAGGAGAGAGATACTAAACCGATGCAGCATTTGGGCCTTATGCACTCCTTAACATCAGGCCTATGCTTGGACTTGAAGCGAGTCTTGCTGAGGTCTGCCTTCTAGTAGTGGTGACTGCGCTGATTCAAATATTCACTCCGACAGCCAATCCGCGTAGTCGCAGTCCTCTGGTCTTTTCTGTCAATGAGTACTGCATTTATGAATTCATTGAATCTATTTATTGCATTCCAAATTGTGTCTCACTCCGGAGGGAGACAGGTTGATGGTCCAGTGAATACAAGCTATTACAAAAAGTTTACCATTAGTCATGTGGGCGACAGGATACGCATCCACTCGCTGAGTCTGCTTTTCCTCTCAATGAGCGTACATTTATTCTGGTAACCTTCCATTCCGTTTTCCTGCGTTTTCCCCATAGCCCTTTTTAAAAAATCTGTCCATCTCAGCCTTGAAGACATTTAGTGGCCCAGTCTCAAAAACCTTCACAATATTCTACAATTGTTCCCGGGACCGGGACCTTGGGTTCATGTCACATTACTGGTGACCACCAAAGCACTACATGTACACAGATACTCCTACGCACGCACACACACACACACACACACACACTCATATACGCAGGCACAAAGGAACTATCAAATGTGCACACAGACACCTACACACACTTTTACAGACAAACAAACTCCCACACATACCCCTTTCCAGACTTAGCACACTCTGCACTCACCACACACGCACACATACATACTCTTTCTCACACTCACAACCCCTAACCCAGACAGACACACACACACAGACAGACAAATATCCACATGCACACATATATTTTGTGGGGTGACTCTGTACTTCCAGGGTTACATTGTACTTTGCTCAAAAACTGCATGCATTCATGTCGAACTCTGAGCTCAAAAACTGCATGAATTTATGTAAAACTCCATTATCTCACTTTTTAGATTAGAAACAATCTAAACGATATGGCAAAGACAAAGACCTCAGGGGGCCAACGCCTTTAATATATTGTCCAGCTATCGCCTTTGTTAACAGCTAACCCGAGAATGCAACTTTTAAAAAGAGGGTTTGTGATTTACACATGAAAGAAGTGAAACTATCACTGTATTCAAACAAATGAAAGGCTTCACAGACAATCAATTTCTCAATGTATAATTTCAGTTACATCACACTGTAAATTTTTGCTATAAATTATGTGTGACGATCGAGCCCTCCAATATCACCTGATGAAGGAGCTTCGCTCCGAAAGCCAGTATGCTTCCTATTAAACCTGTTGGACTATAATCTGGTATTGGGTGATTTTTAACTTTGTACACACCAGTCCAACACCAGTATCTCCAAATCATGGAAAATCATAGTTTGATTAGAGATAGTCAGCATGGCTTTTGAAGGGCAAGTCATGCCACACACATCTTATTGAACTCTTACAGGATGGGATCAAACACATTGATGAAGGTAGAGCAGTGGATGTGATGTATCTGGATTTTAGCAAGGTGGTTGATATGTTACCCTAACATCTGCTTATTCAGAAAATAAGGAGGCATGGGATACAGGGAGACAGGGAAACCTATCTGTGTGGATACGGCATTGTCTGGCACGTAGAAGACTGAGAGTGGTAGAACATGGAAATTATTCAACCTGGAGCTTGGTGACCAGTGACGTTCTGCAGGAATTGTTTCTGGGACTACTGTTCTTTGTGATTTTTATAAATGACTTGGATGATAAAGTGAAAGGGTGCTTCAGCAAGTTTTACAATGTAACAAAGATTGTTGGAGTTATACATGGTGTGGAGAGCTATTGTAAGTTGTAATTGTATATTGACAGGATGCAGAACTGGACTGGTACATGACAGATTGAGTGTGAATAAGTGTGAAGTGATTCATTTTGGAAGGTCGAATTTGAATGCTGAATGCAGGGCTAAAGTGAGGATTATTGGCAGTGTGGAGGACAATAAGGATCGTGTGGTCCATGTCATCGGACGATCAAAGTTGTCATCCAACTTGATAAGGTTATTAAGATGTATGGTGTTTTCAGTAGCCTGGGATTGAATTTAAGAGCCGCAATGTTATGATGTTGACGCCAAAAATCTCTGATAAGACGACACTTAGAATATCGTTCTGTTCTCGTCGCCTCATTACTGGAAAGACGTTGAGGCTTCGAAGAGGGTGCAAAGGAGATTTACCAGGATGCTGCCTAGACTGGAGGGGATGTTGTAAAAAGTAAAGCTGAGAGAGCTAGGGCTTTACTCCTTGGACGTGACTTGATAGAGATGTACAAGATGACGAGAGGCCTAGATAGAATGGGTAGCCAGAGACTTTCTCGCAGGGTGGAAATGGCTATCTCGAGTGGGCCTAATTTTAAGGTGATTGGAAGAAGGTTCGGGGAGATGTCAGAGGTAGGTTATTTACTCAAAGAGTGGTGGGTGCTTGGAATGCACTGCCAGCGGTAGTAGAGTCAGCTGCATAAGGGATGTTTAAGTAACTATTGGATAGGCGCATAAATGACCGTATAATGAAGGGTATGTCAGTTAATCTGATCTTCGAGTAGGATAAAAGTTCAGCAGGACATCATGGGTCGAAGGTTCTGCAATGTGCTGTACTGTTCTGTGTTTCATGTTTCACCCAGCCTGTGGATTCTTATCAATTGTTGACTGTGTCAGGGAGTTATGTGTGTGAGATCAGGAAGCTGGGGAGGGGCATTAACCCAAAACTTCCAGTTATGTTGTTCATTGCTACATTCACCTGAATGCCATTACAGTATATGTAGTGCCCTACACCAGGCAGGCTCCGCCAAAGTCAGTTATTAACGCGATTCTTGACTTGTCATTTGCGGGTGTTTTCTTCAGATACAATCTGTTAGGCGACCCATGCATTAATCAGATGTTTGCTAAGTTGCGTGAATTGCGTAAAAATAAGACATCAACTATGATTATTCAATTGAACTATAATCTCTGAAAACAATTAGGTTGATTCTATATTTATGGAACTATAATATAAACTCCTGTCAATATTTTCTAACACAGAAATAAAGAATGTACAGTTTATTTTCTATCGAACAAACAACATGGATGCAACTTTTTTGGCGATCCAAATTACACACACAATGTCAGGTATCAAAATAATGCATTGTCACTCCAACATTTTGACAGTGGTTGGCTTCTGAATGATTACATGCTCAGGGTGAGCAAACAATTGAACATTCAAATAGAATTCGCGTTCTTATACATTTATATATAATCGATCCGTTTAATTTCTCACTGAAATGTACAAGCTTCAGCAATTTGTCAGCAATTTAGAAATGGCTATAGTTCAACATGCTCTGTGAATATTAAACTAAATAAATGATTTGTGCTATCAAATTTTTGTGAACAAAAAATTGAAAACGTTTAAATTTTAGAAAGAATGTTATTTAATTTGAAATGCAGACAGTGAACAAAGACGATGAACATATTATCGTATGAGTGAAAAGTCAAACCTTTTCAAAGAGATTTGTGCCAAAGCAATGACAGGTTTGTTTGAGTAATTGAAATACAGCATTTAAAATATTCATATTCTGAGCAATAATTAGACTATATAATGAAGCTTGCCTTGCAATACTTGCATTTTAAATGCTAATGCTGCACTAAATAATCAGATATTCATGATAATTTAGAATGGGAAATAATCGGATCCTGACTTTTATTCACATCAGACACATGATAGAGTGCAAAACTTTAAAGTACAGGAGGAGGCCATTGGCCACTGTGTGGATCAGCTCCAGGAATGTCTCCCAAGTGCTTCCCATTTGCCAGCCCTATTTCTGCAGCCTGTTAAATCCATATTTCCAAATACATATCCAGTTTTTTTTTGAATGTTTATCCACAACTCTCCCAGGCAGTCCATTCCCAATCCTAACAACTCTCTCAATAAAGAATTTTTTCCTTATCTCATTTCTGGCTCTTTTGCTGACAAGCTTGAAATTAGAACTCCTTGATGCTGTAATGCCAACTAACGGAAACAGAGTATTCCGGTTTTACTCTACAACTTTTTTTTCATATATTTGAGCACCGCAATTAGTTCACATACTTGTCTGTTCTGCTCCAGGAAGAATAAGCCTTCCAACAAACACGACATCGGGAAAACAGGCAGAAAGCTAGCCACCTGAATACATGAATAACAACTGGCCAGAAAAAAAAATGACCCACTATCACTATTATCTTTACATACAGATGAGGAAGTACACGATTTAGACTGGGTCTGCACATCCATCTAGGACCAGCCAAACTGAGATACGCGCGAGAATTCCTAGAAGAATAGCGTTCCAACCTTAATTCTATCAACAAACACATCGATTTTGATTCCATCGAACACTCTCTGAAAAAAAGAACCGGACATAAAATTACCAATAGTGGAAATTACATCACTGACTGCAACCATGACATAACACCTGCACTTCACCAGAGGCTCACTGATAATGGTCCCTGGTGTAGTGATGAACCATCTGAAAATGAACTCGCCAGCTCAGCGAGCAAACTGACATCTAGAAGAAGTGCAATTTCTATCATCGTCCTTTTAACTAAATAGTTCACTCCAGTTATCATTCTGATTATTTTAAGCTTATTTGTATTCTTATGCAAAGTAATATAGTGTCTTCCTGAGTGTGTTTGAATGTGTGTTTGTATGGGTGTGAGAGAGAGAGTGCGCTCGCGCACGCGCGCGCGAGAGAGAATATTCCTCTGTAATCTCTGGATTATTCCCCGTGCCATGTGGAAAAGAGGGAAGGATGAGGATGACAGTAGAGCTTAACATGTTGTTAAAAGTCTATTTCAGGGGTGAGAGTTCCAGATTGTTGGATCATTGGGATCTCTTCCAGAACAAATGGGGACCTGTACAAAAAAGACAGGTTGTATCATAACTGGATGAGCACCAACATCCTTGTGGGGAGGTTTGCTAATGAAAGTCAGATGGATTTGAATAAACCAGGACATTGAGAACCAAAGCAGAGGTTCAGTAACTGAGCAGAAGTTAGAGGTGAATAGGACATCAGGCACGGCCAGTCTAATGGCCATGCCAAGAAAAGGAATCAAAACTGTGAGTTGGGACGTGAAATAAATTATCGAGACGAGGCGCAGGTTTTTCAGAGATTAACACGTAAGGATGGAGAGTGTGGGGGATGTGGGGGAGTGAGGTTTCTGTGTGTGATCAGGGAGACAGTGCACATGAAAATGTTAAAAGGGAAAGAGGTTGTGGTGGGGAATTCCGTGATAAACAACTGGCAGCAAAACACGGGAAAACTTGCTGTTTGTCAAAGTGAATACCTGGGAAAGAATTTATTATCCTTCAAATAAATAACACCCTTATTGCTAGAGGTCTGTATTATAATGAAGGAAAATCTGCCTTCATTTTATGGCTGTAGTTTTAATAATGATTGCAAACAGCTAGAAAAGTGTCAGTGTTGTTGTTGGACAATGCGTGCACTGAGCATATGAATTACACTGGATGTTCCCAGAGATGGCTGGGCTACCTTTGGTTGAGTGAATACTGAAGTTGCATGAGATGATGCTGGTTTGTAATATAGCCACTTACTGAGTACAGTCAAAGGAACAAAGGAGCAACTGTCATTGTTTATTGTTTCAGAATATCCCAGAGTGTTCATGGCTGCCACTGCAAAGGATCATGCAATTAAAAACAGGCCTATCACGTCTGTGCCAGCAAGTGCATATTCAAGACATTTGAAACGGTTGTGGGGTTACTTGCCTCAACCACACATCTAGACAAGGCATTCCAGATTCATACCATCCTCTGAGTTCTGTACCCATTCCACAAATCCTCTCTCAATACCCTGACGTTCACTTTAAAAGTGTGTCCCTTTGTTTTTGATCCTTTGACTAAGGAAAACTGCTGCTGTCTGTTCATTCTCTCCATACCCCTTATGCTCTTGTACACCTGTGCCATATTCCCTCCTCAACCTTTCCTGCTGCAAAGAAAAAACGAGCAAATGTTGCCCTCCTCTTTCATACTCACTTTTGAGTCCTCACTTGTCTTGTTACTTCTGATTTGCATCTTTCCAATTTATCGGTGTTAAATTTCATCAGACCATTGATCTGGCAATCTGAATAATCTGTTTCTATCCTCCTATAGCCTAATACTTTCCTCCTGACTGTAATACAACCAGCTCATCTTTGTGTCACCCATAACATTGGTCATCATTCCACTGCTCCACACCTTCCACATTCTCACAGTCGTCATTTCTGAATATCACAATCAAACCGTAATTCCCTCCCTGTTCTGCAGATGTGGCGGCACGGTGGCACAGTGGTTAGCACTGCTGTCTCACAGAGGCTGAGACCCGGGTTCAATTCCCGACTCAGGCGACTGACTGTGTGGAGTTTGCACGTTCTCCCCGTGGTTTCCTCTCACAGTCCAAAGATGTGCGGGTCAGGTGAATTGGCCATGCTAAATTGCCTGTAGTGTTAGGTAAGAGGTAAATGTAGGGGTATGGGTGGGTGGCGGGTCGATGTGGACTTGTTGGGCCGGAGGACCTGTTTCCACACTGTAAGTAATTTAATCTAATATGTTATTCAGAGGGTGGTTTGACAATTCCAGGCTCTTGCTTTTCCTATTTTGGTGAATTTATGAATGATGAAGTTAACATATTTTATGAGGGAGCCACAAATAGCATTTTCGACATAGAGTTGAATTCAGCTTTTCCACTCTGCCCCTCTACAATTATAAACATTGTAAATAATTTAGGATAAACTAGGGTTTGGCACCATGCGGTGGAACGCTAGCATTTTGTGTGGCACTGTTCTTTGTAACGTTCCCTGCAATTGCTAGAGCTGAAGAAATCTTTCATCTGCAGAATGGACATGGACTCATTCATTGCTTGTTTAAATCAGCGAATGTAATGAGGATAAATATTCAAATAAATTCTATATTATGGGCAGACTGCAGAAGATCAAATCATATTCTCATATCCACCTTGAATTGGAAGCAAATATATACTGTAAAAAAAAATCAAACATATTGAAACATCACGTAGGGAGGAAAGAAACATGTCGTCTGCACTTGATGGAGATATAGAAATATATAGTACATGTACAACCTGAACAAGAATCAAGTGATAGAAGAGAAAGTAGAAGAAATCCTTTCTACATTTTTAATGGAATTCAGATCCCGATTTTCTTGCACAGTCATGTTTTCTCATCAAATCTCACTTCCTCAAAAACAAGCTTTTCCCGTCACTAAAACTTCATTTGCCATTCTTCCTCCTCCGTCCTACTCTTTTCTTACACTCCCACTCCCCTTGCATTATCCCTCCTGCTGATACATACTCTTCCACTGATGATCTTTCTTCACACTTCTGCCACTCCCACTGTAAGTTACACCAATTTCCCAGTTACTCCCACTTTCTCTGTCCATCACTTCACCTTTATGCTTTCCAACTGGGATGATGGGAGCCGCTAGCTTCTGTGCTGCTATTTGTCATCAGTTAATGATGAGATTGAGATGATCAATGTCCAAAAGGAACAGACGATAGTGTGTTTCTGTCAATGTCTCATGCACCGTGAACAGGCTGGTTTTGTTCCCCATGGTACAGAGTGGAGTGACTTTCTGTCTCCCTTTCACAGCGTTTAACCGAACAACCTCATCACAAACAGGACAAACCTCTCCTCAGAATCAGAAATTCACTCATCAGCTTTCCTTTAAACATTGTGAGGTGAGTGAGCACATTGTTCAAACAGACCTTTTGTTCTTTATTCATTTAACTGATTTCCCAATGTCAGGTGAAGTGAGGTCAGAGTAACTTGCGTTGCAAGAAAGTAATATTTGACTCATGTGACATCAGGGATCCTGAGTAAACTGTGGTCAATGGCAATCGCAAGAAATTCTGCGTTGGTAATTTCCTCACTGAACAATGACACTTTCCCCAGAGCTATGGGGAATGACAAATAAACTCTGCCCTTGCTAGTGGCTTCAAAATCCATGGATAATTTTGCCCTGTTAATAGCAGCAAGATATGTTATGTTTTCAAATTAGTCTCAAGTCTCCAAAAAGTAAGACCTTGCTGTTGAGTGTCACTCCAGGAAAATCAAGACGTTACAATAGGATTACCTTCCCAATTATTTTCAATCAATTACTTTCTGAGAACTGATTGTGCAATGTCAGTGCCACTGAGATCAACGTTTTCTCTGTCCAACAGCATCACATCATATTGTCTCAAGGCTTCACCACTCCACAATTCTAATTTGTTCACCAGCTTATTTGTCGTGCTAACCAGATGTACTTGGCACACAATTTGCAAAAACATGGAGATGCCCTTGACCCTTTGGAACCGTCCTCCCCTCCCATACTTTACCCTCTGACTCCATGCTCTCCCCAAACTCCACCTCCTGTCTTTTATTCACCATCCCTTCCGAACTTCCACGCTTTGATGCTGTACTTAGCAAATACCGAACATTACCTCTATGTGCCCCCACTTTAATGAATTTTAGGCATGACATTAAGTTGAGCTCTTCCGCTGTCTTCGCCTCAGTGCCCGTTTCTTTTGTCAAGATTCCTCTCCATGTCCCATATGCCCCGTTACCTAGCTGCAACACTCTCCCTCCACCTGGACCCATCCCTCTGGCCTTTACCTGAACTAAATCGGTTCATTGAGAAATCTCCACATGACATTGGTTGTCTTTATTTCTCTGCACTCCCCTCACCAAATCCAACCTGTTACTGGCCTAACAACCTACACTGCATGTGCTTAGATCCAACCCTGACTGTGCTACTCAGCCTGTCCCAATACGTCTGGTGAACTGATTTCGAAATTGCCGAGGTTGAACGCCCACTCTCAGATACCACCTCTAATCTGCCCCTGCACCATTACCCTACCATTGCACATCAGGCTGTTGTATCAACTATGATAACTGATAATATTTCATCTGGAGATTCCTGCCCCACTCATTCCTCCCCCAACAGCCCCTAAGTTGATGGTTCTCTGATAGCAGAGTTCGCTTCTATTTCCACCAAAAAAATTTACAAACAGAACTTCCTGGGCAGACCCATTGAATTAACCTGCTCCTGCCACACAGAGGAGGTCCATGGATACACGCGAAGGCCCCATTTATGCCTGTTTCTTCTTGGTGGTACATCGACCATTCCCTGTTCCAGTTCTATTCCAGCACCCATCCACAATTCTTTGTCCGATATCGAGTATTATCTCACCGACTCCCACAGCTTCCTGGAGTATACATCCTCCCATCTGGTTTCCTGCATAGAATCAATTCCATTCCATCAGTTCCTCCGTCTCTACCGCATTGCTTCTGATGATACTAAATTCAACAAGGAAGCCTTTGAAATGTCCACCTTGTTCCTCAATCAAGGGATTCCCCATCATTGTTGTCAACAGGGTCCTCAACCAAGTCTGACCTATCTACTGTGCTTCTAGCCTCCCCCTCCCCTTCACTTTCGCAAGAGTTTACATTGTCATTACCTACTATCCCAGCAGCATTCACATGCAGAGGATCAGCAACCCGCATTTCCCGCCACCTCCAGCGAGATAACCCCACCTACACATATTCACCTCTCCTCACTTGTCCACATTCTAGAGGGATCATTCCCTCCTGGACACACTGGTCTACTCTTTATTCACTCCCACAAGAGGTCCACTTCACTTTCCCCTGCCGGAGGTGTGACACATTCACATTTACCTCCCTCCTCATCAGTATCCAAGGGCCCAACTATACCTTCAATGTGAAGAAGCACCTTACCAACATCTCCCAGAATCCGGTCCACAATATGCGCTGCTCACAATGTGGTCTCCCCTACACCGGGGAAATGAAGGGTAGACTGGGTGACCGCTTCACAGAACATCCAAGTTGTACCGCTGCAAATGACTCTGAGCTTTCAGTTGCCTGCCAGTTTAACGGCCCATCCTGTTCCCTAACCAATATCTGTGTCAGGCTTGCTGCAGTGTTCCAGGCAAGTTCAGCCCCAGCTGGAAGAACAACACCTCATTTTCCATGTGCAGACCCTGCAGCCCTTTAGACTCAAAATCAAGTTCAATAATTTTCGGGCCTGAACTCCCAAATGTCCTAGCCCCCTAACCATACACCAGGCCGAGTTGTCACATTGCTTTCCATTCCTCGCACCCTATTGTTAGCTACTAACAGTCTCCATGAAGAGCTATCCAGTCTCTTCTGCATATAAACCGACATTTTCAGTGTTACTATCAGTTCTGAGGACGGGGCACTGGACCTGAAACGTTAACTCTGATTTCGTTGCATAGATGCTACCAGACCTGCTGAGCGATTATAGCAAATTCTGTTTTGTTTCAACATTTTCATCGCAAGTTTTTACAATGCAATACGTCATCGATACTTAGAGCCCTGTCAAACATAGGAACTTTGTAATTTCTCATTTAATGTCCATAACAAATTACTGGAGATTCAACTGAGACAACAGCTTTGCTGTTATCATTCAGATCAGACACTTTGTCACAGTTCAGGAAAAAGAAAGAAATCAAAAGAGCTGGAGCGAAACTTAGTAGAACTGGCAACATCTGAGCGGAGATGCAAAAAATTAATCTTTGATTCTAATAGGACTTTTCAGAACAGTGTCACATCGTATGACATATGTTAATTCTGTTGCTCTCTGCAGATACTTCCTCTTCTTTTTCGTTTCTCGAGCATTTCCTGGTTGTATTTCATGTTTCCATGATCTCTATATTTCATGTTTCTTGACAGATCTACATGTTGACCTTGGTAATAGTTGGACAATGTGTTACTTTCTTGTTTCTATTACAGTTGGTGTGTCGGTGACACCTGAATTACAGCTCAAACCTGTTTCTTCTTTCAGATAGAAAGTAAAAAAATTCTGAACATCTTGGAAATCTCAGGAAATCTATTTTGTTTGAAAATACATTTTAGCGGCAGCTGAACTTCATGAAATAATAGGAATAGATTTTTGATGAGGGAACACTCTGATTGAACTAGCTTGTCTTCCCAGTCTCCAAAAGCTTTCAATGCATAACATAGCAATGGTGGTGAAAACTTAGCTCATTGTCTCTTCCAGTTTGGAATGAGCGATATTTCTACTATTATTCTCCTTTATTGTCCTCATAGCCCTGTACATTTTGTTATTAGCATCTGCTTTTAATTCTAAGCATCCTGCCAGATATGAACAACATGACCAATCTCAAACAAAAACAGTTGTGAACGATATTTAATTCTACTTGACGTTAAGAGTGATGATGACTGGGGGATATCATTGTACTACCCATGCAGTCTCCACAGCCACTGCCCCCATTCCGCCCTATCTCCTAGCTAAACCTGACTCATCAATTCATAAGTCTTAATGAATAAGTTCACTTTTGGACTGAGGGGAAAAAGGGTAAAAATTACTGCTTTACTGCAAATAAAACTGCATTAAGATGTTTGGCAATTTGTATAAATTAATTACTGAAGCATATTCTATATGGAAGGTCCAAAGTTTCTTTATTAGAGCAGTGAGAGAATCATTCAGAGAAGTCCACGCTTCCTGTCTACGTTCAGGGCAATTGTGCCCAGTGACAGTCTGTTGGCTGGCGTTTGTTCTCGTGAAGGAGAGGTCAGCTCAGTAAAAGCATCCTGATTGTGTTTCTTCTTTTCGGAGGGGCGGAGATTCGGGGTAAGATGGTGACATCATTGCAAACGTACAACAGGGCAGAGTCATCTGGCCTGCGATAAGAAAATATCCATCATTCTCCCTCACAACTGACTTCATTAGAGGAATTGGTGATGGGTGATGTTACCAATAGCCAGCGATGTCAGCATCCACTCCAGTCCAGGTATACTGTTAACTGAATGTGCTTGAAAGCTAGAGTTGTTTGCTCAGTCTCCATGCAATGTAACTGTGTCACTGGAGGGTTTCCCTCTCCTATTGGTGAGCAGTTGCACTCAGTGCGCTATCCCAGTGTAGGAGCAGATGCACCAGCTCCAAAAGTAACAGAGATCAGCAGCTGTACAGACGTGGAGAGGACAGATCAGAATCTGAGAACAATGGACTGGATAATTACACAAGTGGGGAGGAGGCTTTCCTTGGATCTTTTCAACATTTTCCTCTGTTGGAAATTTCTACCATATCGGATATTAGAGGTGTTGAGTATTATTTTGGGCGGGGTGGAGGGTGTGTTACTAACCTATGGTGGAGGAGCGACGCTCCAAAAGCTAGCGTGCTTCCAATGAAACCTATTGGAATATAACCTGCTGTTGTGTGATTTTTAACTTTGTGCACCCCGGTCCAACACCGATATCTCCAAATCAAAACCTTTTCTCGCTATTGTTGGTGTTCTCTACTTCTATCCATTCATTCATCCTATAAACAATTTTGAATTCATTGCAATTTCTGTTATCTATATTTGCCAATGAAAAAAAACTTTTATCTGCAATTTCAATTGCAGTCTCCATTCATCTGAATTGCAGACTACTCCCTTACAGATATCTGAGAACAAAACTGTGCACAACCTCGATATCTCTTTTTGCCCTGAACTGATTTATGTCTCGTGTTCTCTCTGTCACCAAACCTGTCCACGAACAGCTCACAATATCCCCAGTTTTCATCTCTGTGTCAATGCTGTTGCTGAACAAACCATTGTCTGCACGTTGGTAAAATCCAGACGTTATGTTTCAAGCTCTCTTCTGGCCACTTTTCCAGTTACAAGTATTTCAATCACAAAATTGTTCTCGTCTCATGATTAGGACAATATATCAGAATAGGAATGTCGCTGGATGTAATTCAGGAGCAAAGCTTATTAAACGAAATACGTTGTTTCAAGCGATTTGTTTCAAGTCCTCCCATAGCTGGTGGCAGAAATCAAATAAAAATGATAAGAATTGGAATTAAAGTGAATTTCACGAAAAAAAACATAAATCCCAAATTTTGTCTGAAAACCTTCCTGTTTTACTGATGACCTTCGGTAAAGAAGTCTAATACGACTACTCGGTCTAGGTTAAGTGTGACTTCAGACCCATATCAATGTGCTTGACTTTATATTAGCTTGTGGAATGGCGTCAGTGTCATGGCAATTAGTGATGATTAGTAAAAGCTGCCCTTGGCAGAGATGCCGAATTCCCATGGAATAACAAATTTGTAGGTTAAACCAAATAAAGAAAGATGCTGGAGATCTGAAATTGCATACAAAATGCAAAGAAAAGTTCATAAAGTGCTGGGGAGCTTTTCTGAACTGAATGCAGCTGGAACATAGTGGGAATAATGCTGCTGTCAGGAAAGTCTGCTTTGAAGGGCAGGAGGAGTGAGTTGAATCACTAGAGAAAGAGAGAGATAGAAGAAAAAGAGCAAACAAAGGGAATGATGATCAGCTGGGATGGAAATAAAATGTGAGATACACCTCATTTATTTTAACTTTTCCCATCTTCATGAATATTATGCCCATGTCGGTACATGTATCCCCTGCTTTTCGAAAATTCACTTTTTGCCACTTCATTTTCCTCAAATCCTCCATTAGGTCCTGTTTTCACTAACAAAAGAAATCCGAAGAGGATTTTCACTTTTAACAAGGAAGGTAAACTTTTCGCACATAAATTAATGCTACTTCGCTTTACGATGTATCAACTTACGAAAGGTTTTGTAGGAACACTCTACTTTCAGATGCCGAGGGAAACCTGTATATATCTAAGATAATGATTAAAGCGATTCTATCCCACCGGTCTGTCTTCCCTGAGTGTCGTCATCTTCTTACATTTATTAATGGGATATAGGTATTGCTGGCTGGGCAAGCATTATTTCACTTTTTTGATTGCCCTTGAGAAGACCTTGAGCCTCACAAAGGCACTTAGACAGAGTGAGGCTTACAAGGTGACAGCTGCACAGGCGCTGTGCAAAGCAAGATCGACGTTAGCAAGATTAATATTTTTTGAAAAGTTAGAGATGTCAATTCGTCAGTCTAAGTACGGTAGGGAAGAACGTGTTCCTAACCATGCTAGTCCATGTTGTCAAGCCTCTGTATCTCCTTCCTTTTGGAAGAGGTTGTAGGAGATCATTACAGGTTTTGGAGAGATATTTGATGTTGCCAGTCTTTCGCTGACAATGAGAAGTATAAACGGATGGAAGGTTGTCTTCCATGATAGTCTGGGCTGTGCACACAACCGTCTGTAGTTTCTTACGGTCCTGGGAAGAACAGTTACCGTCAGACTATTATGCACATGAACAGACTGCTTTCAGTTGCCAGAATGCAGAGCATTGGGAGAAGACAGTTCCAAAATATTTAGACGTTACCATTGGTTGATAAATGGAGATCCAAATTCTGGTTGCTGTTTTGACAGCAACTGAAATTTAACCAATATATTTAAATTCAGTCCAAGATACTAAAACACCAATGAGTTTATTGTGATGCCAACATATAACCAAAGAACCAACACATGCTTCAAAAGAATAGTGAAGCCATCACCATCACAAAGAAGGAAAAAGAGATAGACGCGTATAAGGAGAGAGAGAAGACACCAAGGGCAACAGAAGGACAGAGAGTTAAACTCAGAAAGGAAACAATCAAGAAGCAAACAGTCACATGGACAGGGAGAAGGGGAGATAGTAAGTTCAGGGAAAGAAACAGAAGACAGAGATAAGGAAAAATCAGGGAAACAGACAGTGTGAGAGAAATAGTGAGATACAAAGCACACAGGGAGCTGGGGATGGGGTCACAATGAGCTAGGGATGGGCAATGGGAGGAGCTGGGGTTGAGGAATGGAGAAAGCTCGGAGTGAGCACTGGAGGAAGCTGGGGGAGGGAGGTGAGGATGCGCTTTGACAGGTATCAAGATGTACAGGCAAATCATATTAAGCAAGGATGTAGAGAACAATGGCTGTAAAACATGTCTGAGAGACATCCCGGCTACGCTGCACAGAGCGTGCGCGAGGCGAGATCAACATGAACAAGATCAGCATTGTCTAAGATTAGAGAGTACATTCATCAGTCTAATAACAGTCAGGAAGAAGCTGTTGCTGAACCAGCTGTTCTGTGTTTTCAAGCTTCTGTATCGGTTAGCCTGATCGAAGAGGTTGGAGGAGACCATTACTGGGATGTGATGGTTCATTGATAATGTTAGAACAAAGAGCATTTCAGCACAGAAAGAGGCCATTCGGCGGACCAAGCCTGCGCCGATCCAAATCCTCTATCGCCTGTTTTCTAAGGGTCTGTATCCCTTTGCTCTCTGCACATTCATGTATCTTTCCAGAAACATCTTAACTGAAACCACTAGTCGCAGCTCTCCATTTTGAGAAACTCCCTCCCCCTACTACTCTCTGCCTCCTGTTGCCCAGCCAGTTCGTTATCCACGTAGCTAGCACACCATTTTACTTCACTGTCTCCATAACTCAACCGTGTGGAAACATACCAAACGCCTTCCTGAAGTCCATGTGCATGACATTGCAGTCTCTCCCTCATCAATCAACTTTGTCACTTCCTCAGATAATTCTATTGAGTTGGTAAGACATGACCTTCCTTGTACAAAACCATGTTGCTTATCACTGATAAGACTATTTTCATTCGAATGAGAATAGATTCTATCCCTCAGTATCTTCTCTAGCAGGTTCCCTCGCCCTGACATCAGTTTCACCGGTCCATAATTGACTGGAGTATCCCTACTACCTTTCTTAATCAAGGGGATTAACAATTCTCCAGCCCTCCGGGACCTCAGCAATGTTCAAGGATGCTACAAAAATTTTGGTTAATGCCCCAGCTATTTCCTCCCTTCCTTCCCTCAGTAATCTGGGGTAGATATTGGCAGCCTTTCTGCGGCAACGAGCCGTGTAAATGGAATCAATGGTTGGGACGTTAGAGTCCGTGTTGGTCAGACCTGTGCACCCAACATTCTATAGTTTCTCACGGTTCTGAGTAGAGCAGTTGCCATACCAGGCTGTTATTCACGGGAACAGTAGGCTCTCATGGTGCATCTGTAGAAGTAGTGCATACTGAATTTCCTGAATCACCTGAGGAAGGAAAGGCATTGTTGAACATTCCCCCGGCGGATCTATGTGAGAAGTTCAGGACAGGTTGTCAGTTATCATCACTCCGAGGGACTTGATGCTCTGCACTCCCTCAAATGGTTGCTGTAGATGGAGTGTGTTCCCCTCCTTTCTTCCTAAGTCAATGCTCACTCCTTTACGTTTACAGGTTTAGACAGAGGTCATTATCAATATACCACGTCACCAAACTCTCTAGCCTCTTTCTCCATTCTGACGTGTTGTTGCTTAATATCCGTACTGCTATGAATGATGTCATCAGCAAACTTGTAGCTGGCGTTGCTTGGAATTTGGAAACTCAGCTGTGGCTGTACAGGGAGTACGTAGGGGCCTGAGGACACAGCCATGGGTATACAGGGAGGACATTAGGGGCCTGAGGACACAGCCATGGGTATACAGGGAGGACATTAGGGGCCTGAGGACACAGCTGTGCGAGTACAGGGGGAAGAGTAGAGGGATGCGGAAACAAGCGTGTGTGTGCATGGAGGACAGTGGGGGGCTGAGGACACAACTGTCGATGTACAGGGAGTTCAGTAGTTGGCCTGGGCACAGCCTTGAGTGTATAGGGAGTAGGCTAAGGGGATGAGGGAACAGCCGTGGGTGTACAGGGAAGACAGTAGAGGACTGAGGGCACAGTCGTGGTTGTATAGGGAGGACAGTGGGGAGGCTGAGGACACAGCCGTGGATGTACAGGGAGTACAATAAGGGTGCTGAGGGCACATCCGTGGGTGTACAGGGAGTATTGCCGGGTGTTGAGAACACATCCTTCAGCAGCTTTAGAATTGAGTGTTATTGCGGAGGAGGTGATTTTACCTATCTTCACGATTGTGGTCTATTGGTCGGAAACATGAGGAGCCAGTTGCAGAGGGTCGAATCGAGACCAAGGTCGCGGCGTTTTGTGATTAGTCTGTCAGGGTTAATGATTTTGAAGGTGGAGCCTTCGTCAATGAGCAGGGGTCTGGTGTAGGTGTCCTTGTTGTCCAGATGTTCCATGGATGCGTGCTGGGCTCGGATATGGCATCCGTTGTGAACTCGTTACATCAGTCGGCAAATTATAGGACAGCAGGTCAGGCTGGGAGACTGGAGTGGGTGTAGGCAATTACCATCCTTTCATAGCACTTCATGATTATTGAGGTCGGAGCCACTGGGTGGTAGTCCATAAGGGCACGGTCGATGTGCTTTCTCACTTACCAGGATGATGATGGCCTTCTTGAATCAGGTTGGGACTTCGGCTTCAGAAGTGAGAGTTTTACTGGTTTGCAGATAATACAATGATGATTGGATGGGCAGGTGATATTGAGGAAGTGGGGAGGCTGCAGAAAGGCTTGGACAAGTTATGGCACTGGGAAAACACATGGCTGATCGAACAGAACATGGGAATGTGTAAGATTAAGTACTTCGAAAGGCGGAATACAGCAGATACTATGTTCTAAAAGGGCTTATGAAATCTGAAGCACAAAGGAAGTTTGGAGTAGTCGTCCTGTCTTCCGGTTAATGTGCAGGTTCAGTTGGCAGTTAGGACAACAAATATAATGTTAACATTCATTTCAAGAGAGTGAGAATACAGGAGCGGAGACATACTGCTGAGAATATAATGGGCTATGATCAGACGGCTTTTGGATTATTGTGAGCTGTTCTGGGAAAGGATCTACGGGTGTTGGACATGATCTATCCTGGGAATGATGGCTTGTCATATAAGCGGCAGTTGAGCGCTCTGTGTCTGTACTCAATAGAATTGAGAAGAATGGGTGGGTGGCTCATCTGATAGAAACTGATCGATTGCTACAAAGATTGATACAGTTAGAGTACAGAAAATATTTCCACTAATCTTAGAGACTATGACAAAATGGCCCAGTTACAGAGTGAAGACATAGGCTTAATGGTCTAAATCTATTCCTATATCTCATGTCCTTATGGTCAGACAGTCTATTATTCAGTGAAGAATTGTCAGTCTCTGACCTGCTCTTGTAACCCTTGTGTCTGCACGTTGATTTGACTTCACTTCTGGTCAAAGGTAACCCCTGTAATATGGACCGTGGTAGGATACAGTGTTAACCAGTAGCGCAGTAATATGTGGAATATAAGCTGGTATCTGTGAGTCTCATCTGGCGAGAGTACATTGTCTCTATGATGATTGCCATTTTCAGTATGGTACATTTGAAGGATCGATCCTGTTACACTAATATTGTTGCATTTAACAAAGCAGGTGCAATTTATCACAGCACTCAGCAACAATATGTCATTGAAGACTGAACACCTTTCTAATAACAGAAGGTAAAAAAAAATGTTAGTATCGGAAACACTCATTTCCTGTTCATGTTCAAATCAGACAATCTGTCTCATCGAGGTGCTCAAGTTGGAACTTTATAAACTTTGTTTTTGGTTATGGGAATCGCTGGATGGGCCCACCATTTCTTGTCCGTCCCTAGTTGCCCCCTTTAGAAGGTGGTGCTGAGTTCTTCTTGCACCGCTGCAGTCCACCTGCTGTGTGTTGAACCACAATGCTATGACGGAGGGAATTCCAGGGTTTTGAACAAGCAAAAGTGAAAGAATGGTGATATATTTTCAACTCAGGATGTTGACTGGTTTGGAGGGGAACTTGAAGGTGGTGGTGTTCACAAAAGCCTGCTGCATTGTCATTCTACATGGAAGTGCTCGTAGGATTGGAAGGTGCTTTCTGAGGATCTTTGGAGAACTTCTGCATTGCATCTTGTCGATAGTACGCACTGCTCCTACTGAACATTGGTGCTGAAGGGGGTGAATGCTTGTGGATGTGGTGCCAAGCAACTGGGCTATTTTGTCCTGGATGGAGTCAAGCTTCTTCAGTGTCATTGTGGCTGCACTCATTCCGGCAATTGGGGAGTATTCCATCTCACTCCTGACTTGTGCCTTGCAGATGGTGAACATGCTTTGGGAAGACAGGAGGTGAGTTACTTGCGCAGTATTCCTAGCCTCTGATCTGTTTTTATGTTTATGTGGCGAGTCCAGATGAGTTTCTTGTCAATGATGACCCCAAGTGCATTGATGGGGGTGGAGTGGGGAAATTAGTGACAAATGTGCTGCTGAATACCAAGTGGGTGCATTGCTTCTTACTGGTGATGTTAATTGTCTGGCATTTGTGTGGTACGAGTGTTACTTGTCACTTGTCAGCCCAAGCCTGGATATTGTCCAGATCTTGTTGCATTTTGGCAAGGACTGATTCTGTGCCTGAGCATTTCCAAATGGTGCTGAACCTTGTGCAGTCATTGTCGGATATCCCCACGTCTGACCTTATGATAGAGAGATGGGCATTCATGAAGAAGCAGAAGATGTTTAGAGAGAGATTTCATCCGGAGGGCTACTGAAGATATGGTGACGAAACGTCTGAAAATGAACATTCCAGCTCTTGGAGCAAACTTACATTCACATTATCCTGAGGGACTACTGCAGAGTTATTCTGGGACTGAGATGACTGACCTCCAACAACAATGACCGTTTTCCTATCTGTCAGGTATGACTCCATTAATGAAGTACTTGCTCGCAATATCCTTTTTGCTTGGGTTCCTTGAAGCCAAATTTAAAAGAATACAGTCTTGATTTCAAGTGCTGGAATGCAGTTCATTTTTCTATGATTGAACAAAAGCTGTGTTGAGGTCAGGAGCTGAGTGACCCTGGTGGAATCCAAACTGGGCGTCACTGAGCAGGTTATTGCTGAGCAGGTGCTGCTTGATAGCACTGTTGATGAGCCCTTCCATCACTTTATTGATGATGAAGAGTAGAATGTTGCGCATGTATTTCTGGGTTGAATTTGCCCTGCGTTTTATGTACAGAACATACTTGAATAGATATGTTTTTCCTATTGTTTCACTCTTTTTGCACTAGGATTCATCGTCTGGCTTGATGGTAATATTTGAGTGGTTTATATGCTGGGCGATGACATTACAGATTGTGCTGGAGTATATTTCTTCTGCTATTGATGGATCACAGCGTCTTATGGATGCTCAGTCTTCATATGCTAGATCTGTAGGAAGTCTGTGCCATTTAGCCTGGTAATAGTGCCACACAACACAATTGAATCATTCTCAATGTGACCGTGAGACTTTGCCTGCTCAACGACAGTGCAGTGGTCAGTTTTACCAATGCTTTCATGGACAGATGCATCTGTAGGTGATAGGTCAGGTATGTTATTTTCCCTCTCGTTCATTCTCTCACTACCTTCTGCAGACCCAAACTATTAGCTATGTCCTTTAGGACCCGACAAGCGTAATCAGTAGTACTGCTGCTCAACCACTTTTGGTGGTTACTTTGAAATTCCTCAGCCAGAATATACTTTGTGACCTTTTCACAGTCAGTGCTTTCTCCAAGTGTTGTTCAATGTGGAAAAGTACTGATTCAACTGAGGAATAACGTTACATGGTAATCAGCAAGGCTGCTTTGCCCACGTTTACTTTAAAGTAATGGCACTTCATTGGGTCCGGAGTTAATTTTGGGGACTCGCAGAATAACTACCACCAGAATGTATCGCACTGAGCTGCCCTCCCTGCTGAATCAGCCCTGACCTTGAGCCAGAACATTCCCAGTAATGGAGATGGTGGCATCTGGGGTATTTCTGAAAGGCATAATTACGTGAGCATGACTATGTCAGGCTATTGCTTGACTAATCTGTCAGGCGGTTGTCGCAATATTGGCACTAAGCCCTCAGATGTAAGAACATAGAACATAAAACAGTAAAACACAGAACAGGCCCACGATGTTGCGCCGACCATTGATCCTCATGTAAGGTATACCTAATGTATGAACCCATATGCATATCCAACAGTCTCTTAAATATCCACAATGATCTCGCATCCACAAATGCTGCTGGCAATGCATTCCATGCTCTCAAAACCCTCTGCGTAAAGAAACCGCCTCTGACATCCCTTTGATAATTTCCACCAAGCGGCAGAAAACTATGACCCCTCCTGTTAACAATTTCTGCCCTGCAAAGAAGTCTCTGGCTATCAACTCTATCCATGCCTCTCATTATCTTGTTTACCTCAATTAGGTCCCTTCTCTTCCTTTTTTTTTCCAAAGAAAATTGTCCGAGCTCAGTCAACCTCTCTTCGTTAGATAAGCCCTCCATTCCAGACAGCATCCTGGTAAAGCTCTTCTGAATCCTATCCAAAGCATCCACATTGTTCCTATGATAGGGCAACCAGATTTGGACGCAGCATTCCAAGTGCGATCTAAACAAAGTTTCATGGAGCTGCAACAAGATCTCATAGCTCTTAAACTCAATCCCCCGTTAATGAAAGCAAAAACACGATATGCTTTCTTAACTACTCTGTCCACTTGGGAGACAATTTTAAGGTATCTATGTACCTGCACACCAAGAGCTCGCTGTTCATGCACACTAAAAAGAATCCTGGATTTAATCCTGTACTCAACTTTCAAGTTGATCCTACCAAAATGCATCACTTCGCATTTATCCAGGTTGAACTCCATCTGCCACCTCTCAGCACATCTATTCAACCTATCAATGTGCCGCTGCAGCCCACAACAGTCCTCTACACTGTCAACGACACCTCCAACCTTGGTGTCGTATGCAAACTTGCTAACACATCCTACAATCTCCTCATCCAAGTTATAAATAAAAATTACAAAGCGTTGAGGCCCAAGAACAGAGCCCTGTGGAACATGACTCATCACTGACTTCCAGGCAGAATGCTTTCCTTCCACTACCACTCGCTGTCTTCTGTCGACCAGCTAATTCTGGACCCAGACAACTAAATTCCCCTTTATTCCATTCTTCCTGACGTTTTGAACGAGCCAATCATGGGGAACTTTATCAAATGCCTTGCTGAAGTCCATATACACCACATCCACCATTCGATCCTCATCAACTTGTTAGTAACATGCTTAAAGAACTCAATAAGATTTGTGAGACATGACCTGCCCCTCACAAAGCCGTGATGACTGCATTTAATCAAGCCATGCTCTTCCAGATGGTCATAAATCCTATCCCTCAAAATCCTTTCTAACACCTTGCAGACGAAAGACGTGAGACTGACTGGTCTGTAATTGCCGGGATTTTCCCTATTTCCTTTCTTGAAGAGAGGAATTACATTTGCCTTCTTCCAGTCCTCAGGTACGAATCCTGTGGAGAGCGAGGATGCAAAGATCTTTGCAAGCGGCGAAACAATCACATTTCTCGATTCCCAAAGCAGCCGAGGCCAAATCTTGTCTGGCCCTGGCGACTTGTCAATCTTAAGGTTTGTCAAGAGTTTGAACACATCAGCTTCCTCAATCTCTATCCGTTTCAGCATGTTCACCTGCTCCTCAACGGCTGCATTCACTACAAGATCCTTTTCTTTAGTAAAAGACAGAAGCAAAATAAAAAAAAAACTCGTTTTGGGCTTCCACTACCTCCTCAGACTCTATATACAAGTTCTCTATGCTATCCCTCATTGCCCCTCCTGTTTGTTTGATCATTCTCTTTTTCCTCACATACGTGGACAACGCTTTTGGATTCTACCTAATCCTGCCTGCTAAGCCTTTTTCATGCCCCCTCCTGGCTCTCCTCAGACCATTTTTGAGCTCCTTCCTCGCCAACCTGTAATCCCCTCTAGCTGAGCAAGACCCTTGCTTCCTCAACTTTATGTAAGCTGCCTTCTTTCTTTTGACGAGAAGCTTCTCCACTCTTGTCATCCAAGGTTCCTTTATCTTACCTCTTCTTGCCTGTCTCAGAGGAACACATTTATACAATTCTCGCAACAACTGTTCCTTAAACAGTCTCCACATATGTACAGTGCCCTTTGTATGGAATAATTGCTCCCAGTCCATGCTTCCCAACTCACGTCTGAAAGCATCATGTTAGTAAGGAGGACTTTGCAGGTTCGACAGTGATGTTTCCAAATGACTTTTTCAGTGGTCAGATCGATATCTGTTGGTCCACCCGGTTTTATTTCTTTGAGATTTTGTATAGATTTGTATAACTGAATGACACGCTAGAACATTTCAGAGGGCGATTGAGAATGACCACTTTGCTTTGGGTCTGGAGTGAGGATAAATGATTACTTTATTGGAGGATTTTTGTGAACCAAATGGATTGTGTTCTGACAATCGGCAATTATTTCATCCTCATCAATATATTCTTAATTACAGCATTTTTTAAATTATTGAATTGAATTTCCACATTCTGCAGTGGTGGGATTCGAACCTGGGTTCGAGCTGAGTTTTTGGATTGATAATCTAACGAAAATATCATGAGGCCAACTTGGAACCATATGTTGCACTCAGCTGCTGTTTCTTGTGTTGCCCTGTTTTTCTTTCATTGCTTATGTTTATCTGGATCCTCATCCTTCATTAAATCCTGATTGAATTACACCGTCATAAACGTCTTCTGGACTGCTCGAATTTCATTCAGTCTATTTAGTTTGCACAGATATTCCAAATGCAGCTGTACACCAGAGAAGAGCATAAAGAGATAATGGGTGATTGTGCACTGTACCTGTCACCGCACCAGCTTATCTGTCCAACCACCTAAAGTATTTTTTGTGGGTAAGAGAACTGCCGAATTTTTATAACACCGATAGAAGTCAGTCAACCGATTGTGGTGTCACAAACACTTCAACTGCACAATTGGAGATACAGTGTATGGAGATAGATGGTGTGAGAGAGAAATAATCAGATGTTGTGGTTCTGTTCGCCGAGCTGGGAATTTGTGTTGCAGACATTTCATCCCCTGTCTAGGTGACATCCTAGTGCTTGGGAGCCTCCTGTGAAGCGCGTCTGTGATGTTTCCTCGGTAATTTATAGTGATTTGTCTCTGCCGCTTCCGGTTGTCAGTCCGGCTGTCCGTTGCAGTTGTTGGTATATTTGTCCAGGTCGATGTGCTTATTGATTGAATCTGTGGATGAGTACCATGCCGCTAAGAATTCCCTGACTGTTCTCACAAATCTTCTCACAAACTTTGAAGAAATAAACAGAGAAAAGTAAGGTGAAGTGAGATAAACTGAGAGAGGATAGAAATGGGAGTGATTGACTGAGTGGGAGAGGAAGAGGTGTTAGATGAGGGTGAAGTCAGATATATCAGAAGACAGCATGAGGGTAGATAAATACAGGTAGAAAGGAGTTGGAAGTTTTATTTAGAAATTCTACTGAACTGCAAGCCCTTTGTCTGGGTGCCATACTCTGTGACCACTGGCTGTCATGCCAGATCACTTCTTTCCAATAATATCACAGAGCTGGGTTGTTGACAGCTAAACAGAAACCAATAGACCATAGATTAGTTCCATGGTGAAGGTGGATTTTTTTAAATGAACTGTGCCATGAGCAGCAGGAAATGATAAGCCCACCCAACACTCCAACCCCAGCTCCAGATACTGTGTGAGAGACTGGGCCAGAGAATCTCAGTGAGGGATATCATTGACAGGGGGGAAATCAGGATCTCCGCTGTGGATCAAATAATGATTGAAAAAGTTTGCACACCACTTTCCTAGTTTTCTAATACACATTTCAATTTATATAGCTCCATATCAGCAGTGCATTTTAGCAATCTTAGCTCAGCATATTTTGGTCTGCATAGACAATCATTTTGTATTGCATAAATACATTTTATTAATATTGTCTCTGCTAATTTCTCATTGTGGATGTATCCTTGAATCTGCTCTTCATATGAGTTATAAAGAGTAACGTCCCGATACTGATAACTAGGGAACATCAGTGTACCTCCTCCCAGCTTGAAAAAACTATGTCCCCCAGTCCACTCCATCCTCTGTCTTTTCCCCAACGTCATAATTAAAATGTAATTGAAGTCAGTAAATGATACTTCATCACAGTTCCTTAACATTGATAACATCAACACCCACGCTTGCCCTATCCGATTCTGGAATGACAATCTGAATTATATTTGGCACGAGCAATTCTCTGTTAACATATGCATGCCGTTTGATTGTTATAAACTCACATTGTCTTAGGCACATGTTGCCATCAGATCATGGACAGAAGATTTTCTCTCAATGTTTTACTGATTTTGCAATGACTGATCAGTAATTATCTGATTTACTTCTCCATTTATGAGCAGAGAAGCATGTTTACATTCAGTTAAACCTCTGGCATTACCTTTACATCCAAGGCAGACTTGAATGATAGCACACAATCAATCTGCCATCTGCAACATTCCTTCCTTCAGTCACACTCACATATCACATCCAGAATGCATAAATGTTCAAAGTTCTTTTGAATTTTAGTAAAACTGCATAAAAATGAAAGGGGTTAGCGGGAGCTATTTGTTCAGCGATTGTGATTATGCGAGTCTCCATGGATCATATGGGTCCCTAGAAAGTTTCCCTCTTCTATCAATAAGGGAATGCGTTCAATATGTTATCCAATATTGGGAGGGAGCATCACCCACACCAGTAATATGGATCAGCAACTTCAGAAAGAGAAGGAGGAGAGATCAGAACCTGGGAACAGTACACTGGAGTGTTCCAACGATGGATCAGCATCTGAGAACATTCGAATGAAAATTTCCAGCAATGGACAGGAGTTTATCCTCGGGTCTTTTCTGGCTTTCCCATTCTTGGATATAATTAGCATCGCGGATTGAAGATGTACTGATATTATTGTAGCTGGTTACTATGCTATCCTTGCTAGAGTTGGTGTTCCTGGTAAGTCACTCAATCTGTCTAGTGAAACGATCTGAACTGAATCGGTGGTCATGATATGTAAACTTTGGAAAGGTGCAAGTCAATGTGTTCAGTTCCAATCAAAGATTCCATTCATACGAATTATAGCTAGAAAATGATTATTTACAAATTATGCACCAATATGCGAGGATGAAAAAGACTATTCTCCTTGATTCATTTTCTACTGCACAAGTTCACATTTGCATACCCTCCCCACACACCAATCCTGTCCAGTACCTGCATCGTGACATCCCAGTCTCCTCCTCAACCTCAGAACAACTCCTGATTAAACCATTGTTTGTGCCTTTGTTCATCTCCACATACAGCTGTTTCAAATCCCTTCTGACCACCCGTCCATTGCAAAATAATTGCACTTGAGATGGTTACGTTGTTCTCTGCACAGAAATAGAAAGATGGGAAAGGTGTAATGAATAATCAAGAGCCACAGAATAATAATCCGTTGATATCGGTTTGCCTCATGCCCATTAGAGACGGCAATGGGTCATTGTTCCCTGGTCAGATCTCTGTGTGACTGTAAACCCACAGCACTGTGTTTTACTCTTTACTGTCCTGTGGAACAGCTGAACCAGCCACTCAATTCAAGCTCGGCATAACATGCTGGCCTCATCAGGGCTGCACGCATCCCGCGAGAGCAGATCAAAAGGAAAGATAACTCCCTTCCTCGGCCTGTATCCCATATTCCTGCAGCTGATTTCCATTCAGGTATGTGACCATTCACTGTTTTAGATGGAATTTTTGTGATTGAGTCTCTCCCCTAGATTGACGTCCATCTGCTAGATTGACCTCTGCTGCTGACTTTATTGATGCTAACCTACAGATGTAAGAATGTTTCAAATTCCACATCAGTGGCAGTGGGTTTTAAATGAATAATTTCCTATTTCATACAAAAGAAATGGAGCCATCTAAGTGAGGGAAATGAATTATTGCGATCAAACCCGACAGTGTTGTTGAGGTAGTATTTGAGGCATTGTGGACAGATTTTCTCTCCTTTATAAGGTGTGAGCTCCTTACCACAGAGGGATAATGGGTTCCACCAGATTAATCCCTGCGATGGTGGCACCATGAGGAGTGAGTGAAGCTTGATCGGGAACACTGTGAGAGAATACGAGGTAATTGGATTGAGCACTGATTGGGATGGACAATCACTCCTTATATTCTAAACAGACAATGGGATGGTGATAAACTGCATGAATGGTGTTTCACTCAGGATGCATGATTCTGGATAGATTATGTGCCTCTGAGAACGTTACACCATCCCGCCCAACCCCACTCCCCATGGCGACTGACAAAGTAGGAGAGGTCCGGGTTTTGAATAAACTCTCCCCAAATTAATACAGTGCAGCTGGTGTGTGATCCTGCACTGAATGTCATAGTATCCACCACCCTGACAGCAACCACAATACCTTCATTCTAAAGCATTTATCTGTTCCCATCAGCTTCTGACCTTCATGAAGAACATGACTCCATCTTCTCGGAGATACTAGGTGCCTCCTTGAGGTTTAAACCATAAGACGATAAGATATAGGAGCAGAAATTAGGCCGTTTAGCGCATCGAGTCTGCACCACCATTCAATCATCGCTGAGAGGTTTCTCAATCCATTCTCTGGCCTTCTCCTTGTAACCCTTGATCCCTTGGACAACCAAAATCTTATCCATCTCCATTACAAACATACTCAACGACCTGGCACCCATAGCCTTCTGTGGCAACAGATTTCAAAGATTCGCCATTCTCTAATTAAAGACATTTCTCATCTTCGCTGTTCCGAAGGGTGTTCCCTTTCATCCCTTGGCTTTTTATCCAATTGAAACATCTTACCAACATCTACGCTGTCCAGGTCATTAAGCATTCTGCATGCTTCCGTTACAGTCACTCTCACCCTTCTAAACGTTATCGAGTATAGACACAGAGTCCTCAAACATGCCTCATACGATAAGCTTTTCATTCCTTCGACCATTCTCTTGAAGATCTTGTGAATAGGGCCAATACATCCTTCTGGAGATATTGGGCTCAAAATTACGCACACTACTCCAAATGTGGTCTGATCAGAGCCGTATACAACCTGTTTTATTTTCAATTCCTCTCGCAATACATGCCATAAATAATAAATGCAATTGCACTCCGAACTACTGCCTCAACCTGCAAGCTTACCTTCAGAGAACCCTGCACTAGACCTCCCAAGTCACTTTGCACTTAAGATTTCTGAATTTTCTCCCCATTTAAAAAATAGAGCATGCCTCTATTCTTTGTACCAAAATGCATGATCTCACACTTGGAATGCATCTGCCGATCTCTTTACCTGTTCAAATACTAGTTCAGCCTCTCCACCTCTTCAATATGACCTGTCCATTTGGCTACCTTTGTCTCGTCTGAAAGCTAAGCCAGAGTGCCCCCAATTCCCACATCTAGATTGTTAACGTAACGATTAAAAAATTATGATTCCACTTGCCACTGGCTGCCACTCTGGTAAGGACCATTTCATCCCCACTCTCTGCTTTCTGCCAGACAGTCAAGCTTCTATCAAAGACACTACATTGCCTCTAACACCACGCACACTTGTCATACTCAGTCATCTCTTGTTTGATACCTTGTCCAAGGCCTCCTTGAAGACCACGTGGATAACATCCATTGGCTGTGATTGGTCGAGTCTGCTCTTTCGTCCTTAATGAATTCCGACAGATTTATCAAGCATGACCTTCCCTTGATGAAACCATAGTGACTTTGACCTATATTGCCAAACACCTCCAAATATTCAGAAAACTCATCCTTCACAATGGATTCCAGGATCTTACCCATGACCGAGGTTAAGCTATTCATTGTGGAATCTTTGTCATTTTCTTTACTCCCTTGTTAAAGAGGGGTGTCTCGTTAGTGGGTTTCCAGTGTTCTGAGATTGTTCCTTACACTAGTGATTCCAGAAATATCACCACGATTGCCTTCATTCTCTCTTCAGCTATCTCCCTTATAACACCAGGATGTTGTGCATCTCGTCAAGGTTATTTAACCAATTTCGGGTCATTCTTTTTTTTCTAGCATGTTCTCCATAGTGGTGGCTATCATACTCAGCTCTGGCCCCTCAATCTCTTGAATGTTTAAGGTATTACTCGTGTCTTCCACCGTGAAAGCTGATGCAAAGTAATTATTCAGCTCCTTGGCCATTTTCTCGTTCCCCACTACTATCCCTCCATATCATTTTCCAGCAGTCCAATGTTCACTTTTACCACTCTTTTGTACTTTATATATCGAAATAAACTGTTGCAGTCTTCCTTTATATTACCCCAGACTTAACATTCTCCCTCCCTATTTTAATTTGTTTGCCCTCTGTTTTATCTTTATAAGCTCCCAAATCCTCAGATTTCCAATTGCACTTTGCCACATTATATCCTTTCTCCTTTGCTTTTATGCTGTGCCTGACTTCCCTAGTCAGCTATAGCTGCTTTATCTTCCCTGCACCTTGTCTGTTTTTCCTCAGGATAAATTTCTGCTGTATCCTGAATGACTCCAAAAATCTCCTGCCATTGATATTACACTATCTTTCCTGCTGGACCCGACTCCCAGTCAATTCTACCCAGCTCCTCCCTCATGTCTCTGTAATTGCCTTTATTCAGGTGTAATGCCATTACTACTGATTCTAACTTCTCCAGCTGAAACTGCAGAGGAAGTTCAATCATATTATGATCACTGCCTCCTACGATATCCTTCATCCTAAGCTCCCTCATCTAGTTCGCTGCAGAAGCTGCGCCAAAAAGCCATCTCATAGACATTCCACAAATTCCTTTTCTTGTGAACCACTACCAACCTGAATTCCCAGTCCACCTGCAAAATGAATTCCCACATGATCACTGTAACTTTGTCTTTCCTACATAACTTTCTAGCTCCTGGTGTATCTTGTACCCCAGCTCACTGTACTTAACTCCAACTGTATTTTTTCACCTTTTTGGTTCCTCAATTCTGCCGACACAGATTCTACACGATATGACCGTACTTAATTTCTTATTATTGATTATTGATTTAATTCCATTCTTAATAATAAAACAACTCTATTTCTTTGCCCACCTGCCTATTTTTTCGACAGGATGAATATCCTTGATATTCAGATCCCAATCCTGATCCTCTTGCAGCGATGTCACTGTAATACCCACTATCTCGTACCTGCCATTTTATTGATGAGTCACAAGCTCATTTACCTTATTCGTTATACTGCATGTATTCCGATACAATAGTTCAGTCCTGTATTACCCGTGGCTCTTCTCATTGTCATTTGTTTGTCCAGCCGTTCGTACCTACACGGACCCTGATCACTGGATTAATCCCCGTCCACTCCAAGTTCTTCTGCACATCAGCTGATATATCCCAAATCCAAGCACCAGGTAGGCAACACAACCTTCAGGACTCTCAATTCCTGTCAAAGAGAACAGTAGCTATGTCTCTAACTCCAATTATCCATCATTGCGTAGCACAGTGACAGAGCACTGCTGCTTCAAAGTGCTTGGGACTCGGGTTCAATTCCAAACTCTGGACCCTGTCAGTGTGGACTTTGTAAATTCTTCCCGTGTCTGACTTTGGAACATCAACTCTTTCGTCTCTCCACAGTGTGGCTCTGTATTTGCTTCGGATTTTTACCACCTTCAGTATTTTCGCTTTTGTTCGATTGAGAAATGCAGCAAACGTGACAGGTTTTTGTAAAAGCAGCCGTGCTTCGCGGGTTCCCTGGGTGTTTAGGAATCGTGTCCAGCCACCTCTCTGTGTGCAATGTCCCGAGATACCCATTCCATCCCTTTTAGTCCCTCAGTCAATTGTCATTACACGCAGCTTTACCTTGTGCCACCCTGGCACTCCCCACACCCCATTGACTGGCACTGGACTCTGCAAATATATGACCCATATTTATAGCGTGTCAAACAGGTTTGGTTACGGGGATAGATATCAGATCCTGTGGTCATGGGACTGATTCAGGGCACTCCACTTTCCTGGTTAATGAGGCCACATTTAAGTTTTTATTATCAAGTCTATCCGCTTTAAAGAAAAGGCCTTGCTGGAGTTGTGCTGCACGGGTATTTGAATTTTGGAGACGCGAGAATACATCACGTGCAAGTGAAGTTAGGAATAGGAAGATAGCACAGTTAAATACACGGCCAAAGAGCTGGTAGGGGAGTCAGCACCTCTGATATGCGGATCATTGGGATTCTCGGGTTGGTAGGACTACACAAGAAGGACGGACGGACCTGACCTGGCAGCAATCTCTGATATGTGGATCATTGGTATTCCCGGGGCTGCAGGACCCACACAAGAAGGACAGGACAGACCTGAACTGGCAGCAATCTCCTGGCAGGCAGGTTTGCTGTTGTCCCTTAGAAGGGTTTAAACTAGTGGGTGGCGGCAGTGGGTGGGGGCGGCGGGAGTGTTGTGGAAACCACAGTAGTAGGTACACAGGTACAGTGGCTGAGGAGGAGTTGGAGATTAATTCCAGTACAGCTAAGACCAACAGCAAGAAGGCAGAGTACTGAACACAACGGAGCTGACAGTCTGAAGTGTGCTGATTTTAATGTGAGGTGTCTGTTTGTTTGGACAGATATTTTGATGCTGCTGCATGTCAGAAAACAGGAAGAGATAATGGTTAATTCTCCATTGTATCCTTCACTGGACCAGTTTGCCTCTCCAGGCACGCAAAGTGCTTATTGTCGGTCAGAGAAATTCAGAGTTAATACAGCACAGAAGGAGGCCATTCAGCCCACCATGCGTCCACGAGCTCTCCAACTTGATAACTTTAAAATAAAGAGAATGATCGGGGAGAGACTGAGAGGGACAGAGAGAAATGAACAGAGAGAAAGCAAGTGAAGTGAGATAAACAGAGTGGAGAGAAAATGGCGCGACAGAATGAGTGAGAGCAAGGTGTGTCAGATGAGTGTAAAGTTAAATCAGGAGACAGCATGAGGAGAAATACACAGAAACTTTATTTAGAGACGATAAGCCCTTTGTCTGTTGCCATACCCTGTGAGCACCATGCTGACACTGGCTGTCATCCCAGATCATTTATTGGCAATGACATCACAGAGATGAGTTTCTGACAGCTAATCAGTATCCAAAAGACCAATAGATTTGTTCCAGGGGGAATGTGGATTAATTTAAATATTCTGGGCCACCATCAACTTGTAGCTGTCTAGATACTGTGTGAGAAACAGGGCGAGAGAAACTCAATGAGGGGGAACACTGACAGAAGGGAAAACAGGGTCTCAGCTGTAGGTAAAATAATAGTTGATAAAGTTTGCATGGTTTTATAATACACATTTCAATTTATATCGCTCCACATAATAAGCGTGCTTTCACAATCTTGTCTCTTCTTATTTTTCATATTTTGGTATGTACAGAAAAGATTTTTTGGCCCTGTATTTTGTATTGAATAAACACAGTTTATTAGGGAGGAAGAAAAAGCCTGTTCTGATGGGACAGTCTTCATCTGAACCGTGCTGGGAGCAGAGTCCGAATGAATCCTAACCAGGGCTGTAGTCAGAGCTCTAAACTGATTTGGAGGTAACAGTATTTCAGCTGAATAAAGGGAACTACAGAGGCATAAGGGAGAAGCTGCGTAGGATTGACTGGGAGAAGGGTTTATCAGGAAAGACATTGGACAGCAATAGCATGAGATTCCAAGAATAATTCAGGAGACACTGCAGGGATTCATGCTGAGGAATAGACTCATGGTACAGGGAGGATGAATCAACCAGGGCTGACGAGAGAAGTCAGGGATTCCATGCAAGCAAAAGATCAAGCATATAATTTGGTGAAGGGCAGTGGGAAACGAGAGAATTTTAAAACTTACAAAGACCAACAGAGGACAAAAAAATAAGGAGGCAGAACATTAAATAATGGGGTAAGTGAACCACCAATATAAAGAAGATTTTAAGAGGTTCTTTAGATATATAAAGTGCAAAAAAAGGTAAAAGTGATATTGGACACTGGAAAATGATGCTGGAGAGACAGTAGTGGGAAACATAGAAATGAATGAGGAACTTTGCATCAGTCCTCATGGTGGAAAACATGAGTAATTTCACAAAAGTTGAAGAGAATGAGAGGGCAGAGCTGAGTATGGTGGCCATCATCCAGAAGGAAATGTTAGAAAACTCAACGGAAGGAATGTGGATAGATCACCTGCACCAGATGAACTACACCCCAGCCTTGTAAGGGAGATAGCTGAAGAAGTAGTGTAAGTGTTAGTGGTAATCTTTCAGGAATGACTAACATCAGGAAAGGGCCAAGAGGCTGGAAACTTGCTAAGAAGACACCCCGTTTAATAAGGGAGTTAAACAAAAAATGGTAAATTACAGGCTGATTAGCCTTACCTTAGTTGTGGGTAACAACCTGGAATCCATCGTGAAGGATGGGATTTCTGATACTTGGAGGTGTTTGGTTAAATAAGACAGAGTCAGCATGGTTTCATCAAGAGGAGGTCAGGCCTGACAAACCTGCTAGAATACATTGAGAGAGTAACTAGCAGATTAGACCAAGGAGAACAATAGATGTTATCCTCTTGATCCTCAAGAATCCTTAGACAAGGTGCCACACAGGAGGCTATTGAGTAAAATAAGGGCCCATGGTGTTTGAGGCAAGGTGCTAGCATGGATAGAAGCATGGCTTTCTGACAGAAAGCAGAGAGTTTGAATAAAAGAGTCCTTCTCAGGATGGCAGCCGGGGACAATTGGTTTTCCACAAGACTCAATGTTGGGACCACAACTTTTCAATTTGTGCATGAATGATCTACATGAACGAACTGAGGGCATTCTGGCTAAGTTTTAAAACAGTGCAAAGATAGATAAAGGACAGGTAACATTGAAGAGGTGGTTCGGCTGCAGCAGGATGCTCCAGCACATCTCCTCAACTTCCCGCACCTCCACCCTTGAACTCCACCCTTCCAAATACAACAGGGATAGAACCCCTCTGGTGCTCACCTTCCATCCCACCAACCACAGGATTCAACACATCATCCTCCGCTATTTCTGCACCAACAGTCAGACCCCACCGCCAGAGGTATAATTCCCTCCCCACCCACACCAGCATTCTAAAGAGAGTATTCCTTTTACAACTACCTCGTGAGGTTTACTCCCCCTCCCCCCCAACGCAGTCACCTTCCACTCCTGGCACCTTCTTTGCCATTGCAAGAGGTATGAAACCTGTTTCAACACCTACACTCTCACCTCCATCCAAAGCCCCAAAGGTTCCTTCCACATGAGGCAAAGAATATCCTGTGCATCCAAGCAATTCATCCATTATGTCCATTGCTCCTGATCACCTCTCCATTGGGGAGACAGGACATCAACTTGCAAAACGGTTCAGGGAACACTCTCAGACACACACATTCAACAACCCCACTTCCTTATTCCTGAATACTTCAACTCCCCCTCCCACTACACCAAGGTCACGCACGTTTCTGGCCTCCTCCACTGCTAAATACTAGCCAGCAGTCGTCTGGAGGAAGAACTCATCATTTTCAGCCGAGGGACCCTTCAACCACACGGTATCAAGGGCAATTTCACCAATTTCATCATCTCCCCTCCCTCCACCTTATCCCAGATCTAACCCTCCAACTCAGTACTGCCTTCTTGAACTGTCCTACCTGTCCATCTTCCTTCCCATCTATCCATTCCAACTTCAACTCTGACCTATCACGATCACCACCCACCTTCATCTAGCTGTCGCCTTTCAAGCTACCTTCCTCCTAGCTGCAGCCCCTCCCATTTATCACTCAGCACGCTTCCGCTCACCCCCCTCGTTCCTGATGAACACTTTATGCCTGAAACATCGAATCTCCTGCTCCTCGGATGCCATCTGACTGGCTATGCTTTTCTAGCATCACACTTTTTGACTCTGATCTCCAGCATCTGCGGACTTCATTTTCTCATGCTGAAGGATTTTCAGAGGTTGGAGGAGTGAGCAAACAAGTGACAGATGGTGTATAACGTGGGAAAGTGTAACGTCATGCACTTTGCTAGGAAGAATACAGGCATGGACTATTTTCTAAATAGCGAGCAAGTTCAGAAGGCTGAAGTGCAAAAAGACTAGGGCGTTCTAGTCCAGGAGTCTCGAAAGATAAATAAGCAGGTTGCCAGTAGTTATGAAGACAAATACAATTATAGCATTTATTTCAAGAGGGCTTCAAAATAAAAGCAGGGATGTACGTCTGAAGCTGTATCAGGCTTTGGTCAGGGCACATTTAGATTATTGTGCACAGTATTGGGTACCATATCTCAGGAAGAATGTACTGGCCCTGGAGCGTTTTCCATGCAGATTCATGAGAATGGTCCCAGGAAAGAAAAGCTTAACATATGTAGAACATCTGAGAGCTCTGGGTCTATATTGGATATAGTTCAGAAGGACATTAGGAGGTCTAATTAAAACTTACAGATTACTGAACTACCTGGACAGAGTGGATATTGGAAATGTATTTCCAATGCTAGGAGAGACTAGGACCCGAGGGTACAGAGTAAAGAGCAAAGAATAAGAACAAAGATAAGGACAAACCTCTTCAGCCATAGAGCGGTGAATCTATGGAATTCACTGCTACAGAAGGCTGTCGAGTCAGTTTGTTGGGTTCATTTAAGAGTGTGGCAGATAGGTTCTTGATTGCAAAGAGGATCAAGGGTTACAGGTAGAAAACGGCAGAGTAGAATTGAGAAGTTTAACAGCCAACATTGAATGGCGAAACAGGCTCAATGGGCTGAATAGCCAACTTTCTTCTCCAATGTCTTCTGGTCGTATGGTTACTATTGGCTCTTCTCATTCCTCATTGGAAATGTACCCTGGAATTTGATCTACATATGATTTATAAGTGTAACATTCCAATACTGATGACTAGGAAATATCATGTTCCCTCTCTCCAGTCTCAGCCGCCATGTGTGCAATATCATAATCACATTGCAATTGAAATCCTTTGAATAGTACTTAATCACAGTTGATTGACATCGACAACATTAACAGCATGACCCTCACTTGCCTTCACCCATCCTCGAATAACCATCTGAATTGTGTGTCACATCATATTCTCTGTTAACATATCCATTCCATTTGTCTGCTATAACTCATGTTGTTGTAGGCACATTTTCCTGTCAGATTATGGTCGAGAAAAGTTCTCTCCATATTTTACTTACATTATAATAACTGATCAGTAGTTACAGATTTATGCTTTCATTTATAAACGGAGAAACTTGTTTATATTTTGACAATCCTTTGACATTACTCCCATACAATCAAGCTACCATCAACAATATTCCTTCCTTTAGTCATTCCAATATATCCCATCCCAAATGTGTAAATTTTAAATGTACTTTTGATTTTTAATGAAACTAATATTGAAACGATATAGGTAAACTTGAGCTATTTGTTCAGTGACTGTGATTAATGTCAATCTCCGTGAATCCTAATTATTCCAGCAGAGAGTTTCTATTGTTAATGATGGATGGGCTCTGTCAATGTGTTATCCAATAGTATTCGTAGGAGCATCACTGACAGCAATAACAGGGATTAGCAGCTCGAGGGAGAGGGGGTGAAGAGATCAGAATCTGAGAATTAGATGGAACGTTACAATAATGGTTCAAAATCTGAGGACCTAGGATTGGATTTTTCCAACAATGGATCAGGATCTGAGAACATTAGACTGGACTGATACAACGATGTGCCAAAATCTAAGAACAATAGACTAGAATGGTACAACAATGTATCAGAATCTGGGAACATTAGACTGGAATGTTCCAACAATGGATAGGCGTTTATCCTGGGGTCTTTCCTGGCTTTTGCAGCCTTGGATTTCATTAGTATTGCGGATGGAAGATGTACTGATGGTTATTTAAGCTGGGTACTATCCCATCCTCGCTATAGTTGGTGTTCCTGGTAAGTCATTATATTTTTCTATTAAACTGGGTTGATCTGAATTTCTGCTCTTAATATATAAATCTTAGAAAGTGCAAGTCAATATCCTCAGTTCCAAACAAAAAAAAATCCCTTCTTTATAAATTATAACTATCAAACTGCTATTTATAAATTACTCACTGATATGTGAGAAGGAACCAGACACTTCCCAATCTCCCTAATCCATTTTATCCTTCACATGTTTACATCTCCATGTCCTCCCCACCCAGCAATCCTGTCCAATACCACCAACATGATATCCCAGTCTCGTCCTCAGTCTCAGTGCAACTTCTGAATAAACCATGGTTTGTGCCATTGTACAATCTGGATGCAACAGTTTTAAGTTCCTTCTAACTACATCTCTGTCACTAAATAATTGCTCTTGAGGATGTTTAAAGTGTTCTCTGAACATACAGGAATATAGCTTATGGTGATCAAGCCATTGACTCATAATCTGGAACCAGAGGATAATAATCTGTTGGCATCTCATGAAGGAATTGGTAGAATTTAAAAACAATCATTATCATTTGTTATAAAAACCCATATGCTTGTCTCAAGTCCTTTAGGGAAGTCAGTGAGTCATGCTTCCCTAGTCAGGTTTCCGTATGATGTCTGTGATGGACATGTGGGTGTTTTGTGCCTTTAAGAGAATTAAAAGTTAGCAATAACTACCTGACAGCAGCAAGTGTTCTGAAAAATAGATATGATATAACCTTTGGCTGAACAACTCAATTAGCTCATTGTCTCGAGACAAAAACAAATTTAGCAAAACAATTTAAATTATACCCCAAAATATGCACCTCCAATCAAGTTTAAATTTCGTATATTGACAACCTTAAATGCTAATGACACATTCCAAAGTTTTGGAGGGGCACAAGACCGTGGCAAATTGAATAGTTGAGAGGAGAACTACAAAGCTACCAGCATGCAAAGACTGCCTGAAAAAATACCTCTCTTTAAGGTACATTTATTGATTAGTAACTGGTGAAGCAGAATCTCCAAAATGAAAAGAACACAGGAAAATTTAGAAGAACCGAAAGCTTCCTGATTTTGAGATTAGAAGTTTTGTTTTGCAAATCGTAATTAGCAGTCTTATCGGACTAGTATTGTGGAGGTTAGAGAAAGAGGTGTAAACAGTCGTTCGTTTATTATTCTGTTATACTTTAAGAAATAAAGTTGTTAATTTTTACTTATGATAGTTTTGGACTTTAGAATTATTACATATTAATTCATGGGATAAATCTTTTCTCTGTTGCTTGTTTTAATTAAGCAGGAGAATGTATCCTGTGTTATTACACTACAAACCCACAGCAATGTGTTTTACTCTTTACTGTCCTGTGGAGCATCTGCACCAGCCACTCAGTTCAAGATCAGATAACATGTTGCCCTGACCAGGGCTGCATACATCCGGTTAGAAAAGACTAAAAGTAAAGATGTCTCCCTTCGTTTGTCTACTTCCCGTATTCTTGCTACTCATTTCGATTCAGGTAGGTGATCATCCCCTAAGTTAGGTGTATTCACTCTCATTGGAATTTTCCCCGAGAGTGATGCACATCTCCAGAGGCAAACTGGTGCTGGATTTATTGATGCTGACATATAGATGTAAGGGACTTATAAATTCCATGCCCGACGTAGTACACGGAGAAGAAATGGCTTTTTGTTGCACAGGGAAAAAATGGTGATATCTAAGGGAGAGTAAAGGATTATTGTGATCACCCCTGAGAGTGTTGTTGAGGCAGTATTTGGGGGACTGTGGATCGATTTTCTCTCATGTTTCACTAGACTAATCGCTGGGATGATGAAACCATGAGCAGTGAGTGAAGCTCAGTGAGAGAATAAGAGGTGATTGCATTGGACCTTAAGCGGGATGGACAAATACTTGTGGTGTTCTAAACATGCACTGACACGGAGATAAATCACATGCTTTTTTTCACTCGGCTTACATGATTCTTGATAGTTTAAGAGCCTCTGAGAACGTTCCAGCCAACAGCACGCACTCCCTATTTCGATTGAGACAGAGAGAGAGAGAGAGAGACAGACAGAGTGAGAGAGAGAGAGAGAGAGAGAGAGAGAGAGAGAGAGAGAGAGAGAGAGAAGGAGAGAGAAGTAGGTTCAGGCTTTTGAATAACCTGCCCCAACATAAATACAGTGCAATTGACGGGTGATCCTGCAATGAATGTCATATTATCCATAATCCCGACAGCAGCCACAATATCTTCATTATAAAAGAGTTAACTCTTCCAAGCAACATCTGACCTCCATGGAGAACATGGATGTGTCTTCTAGGGGATGGAAGGTGCCTCCTTGAGACTTGACACAAAACATTTGGCTTCCCTCCTCACTGCCTGCAAATCGCGTTAAAGAAACACACGTTCTACAAGCAATGCAACCATGATTAACATCATGGAGTCCTCTATCAGTGCAGTCTCGGTTTCATTGGTTTCTCATGTTGGACTATCAATGACACACTCCTGTTCCTGTGTAACTGTCTCGTGGGGCTGAATAGCCTCATCCAGGTCTCATGGAACAGGTTTAAGGGTCGGATTGGGCTCTGCCTGTTCCTGTTTAACAGCTCGATGTACTGACCAGACCCGTTTTCCTGTGGAACAGGCAGGAGGATTGAATGGGCTGTCCCTCTTTCTGTTCGGTAGTTTCCCCGGGCTGAATGGTTTCCACATATCAGTATGTAATCAGCTTGAGATGCTGAATAAGTTTGCTTTTAACTGTGGAAATGTGCAGTGTTTGGCCTTGCTGTTACATGAATGTTACCGACACTTTAACAGCACAAACTGGGATGTTGTCCGCGTCATGCTGCACATGGACACAAAATGGTTCAGGAGCTGATGGGGTCAAAATGGTCTGAACGTTGTGTAATATCCAGTCACCATGCCTACTTCAGATCTTATGACGGGGAAAGACAGTGATGGAGCAGCTGAACATGTTTGTGCTGAGGCGCTTAACCTGAGGATCTCCTGCAGAGATGTCCCAGAACTGAGAGAACTGTTGGCCACTGACCACAAACATCTTTCTTTGTGACCTGAAAGACCCAGACAAGTGTGAAGTTGCACCTAATTCCCATTCAGCTCAACTAAGTAGCTCGTCCCGATGCCATTCTCAGTCAAATATTGTCTTGATATCAAAGCCCCTTTCCTGAGTCCCTGTGTTCACCTCTTGTTTATATCAATAGGTGACGGTGTATGTGTAAGAAATGCTTGCCTGTCACTGTCAGGAATTCTCTCGGGTTAAGAGTTATGGGAGCTACATCACTGAAAGTATTTAAAGAAGAGATAGATGGATTTTGACTTGTCAGAGAGCTAAGGGGTGTGAAAAATTTGGCTTTAAAGAGGACTTAATGAGTAGATCAGCCATGATTGTATACAATGCTTGATCGTCCAAGTTACCGATTCTGTTCCTTATGCCCTCATATTCTGTAATTACAAAGTTAATGATTGTAATTTTCCTGAACGTTCTGTTATTGAATGTTGTAATTAGAGAGAGCAAAGTATTTTGCGAGTCATCTATGGCGGAGGTATAGGGGTTTTATCCACAGGGAACCTGGGTCTATAATGTGACCAACAAATGAAGCGCAAGTTGCAGAGAGGAGACACTCTGTAAAGAGACCAGAGGCATCCTTCGAATCCAGCCTCGATTTCTCAATAACGTTTTACAACCCGCACCAAACCGTGTGTGACAGTCTGTAGGGAATGAATGATATCCTGTGTTACTGTGGACCTGGTATATGGAGGACGTGGCCTCCATCTGCTCCTTCCAGGAACGGTGAGGGATTGAATGGAGCATAGGAACATTGGACTGAGCAGCAGGAGTCGGCCATTAGACACTTTGTCGCCGCTCCACCACGCACAAAGATCATGGGTGATGTGATTATTGTCTCAGCAGCACTTTACTCTCTTCTACCATTTTCCTGAATTCACTTGTCTGTCAAATGTCACCAAATCCAACAATGAATAAATGTAAACATCTAGGCACCACAAACTTCTGGAGAAGAGAATTTCCACTTGAACAGCCCTTTGAGAATTTCTCATTTGTGTTCCAGCTAATGTTGGAAGATCACTGTTTCTTTTTCCAGTCCCACTCCTCCACTGGTTACACCAATGTGAAATGCAACCAGTTTAGTGATGTGGCCAATGATGGGCGGCACGGTGGCACAGTGGTTAGCACTGCTGCCTCACAGCACCTGAGACCCGGGTTCAGTTCCCGACTCAGGTGACTGACTGTGTGGAGTTTGCACGTTCTCCCCGTGTCTGCGTGGGTTTCCTCCGGGTGCTCTGGTTTCCTCCCACAGTCCAAAGATGTGCGGGTCAGGTGAATTGGCCATGCTAAATTGCCCGTAGTGTTAGGTAAGGGGTAAATGTAGGGGTATGGGTGGGTTTCGCTTCGGCGGGTCGGTGTGGACTTGTTGGGCCGAAGGGCCTGTTTCCACACTGTAAGTCTAATCTAATATAGGACGCAGATTCGTCATTTTCTCGAAAACATATGAAACATAGAAAGTTGAACTCATAACAAATGGCAAAATCATAGAGTGCCCCAAACGTTATTCTGCCTTTGAAGTTATTCTACTCATGTTAGTGTTAGTGGGATTTATTTCTGGAACAGTTGGATTTGGATGAAATCCATTTGTTTCAGGCAGTGGAGAGATTCTAATGAATCCTCACCAGGAATCCTTCACAAGTGGTAAACTAACTCAGGTTTTTTCTAGTCTCACACTTTGCTATTGGACGGAACAAAGTAAGAGAAAGGGATCAATCAGCTGCTGCTTCTCAGGCAGGGAACCTTTTTTCTCCCTCTCTGTGTTGGAATATACAATAGTGTCAACTGAACATCACACTCGGCCATGTGTGCTCTCCTGGAACATTCTCTGGTAAACTTGATTATAGATTATATGCAAGTGCGTCATTTCTTTCAATCGCAAAAAAAGTCCCCACTTTTTAATTTGGTCATATGCTTACATGTGTCTGTGTAAATGGTAAAAATTGGTAGGTGTCTTCATAGTATGTGTGTTCATATCAATACGTCTTTTTCTTAAAATTTATTCTCTAGATTTAGTCTCCCTGACAAGAGATAATATGCATCCAGCTGATACACTTTTCAGAAAGTCATGGATGGTTCAAAACTATTTCTCAGCTAAGATCGAAACTGATAAACGCCCATAACAAAAATCCAGCATTCCAGGAATGAGTAAAGGGAAACCTCTTTGAAAATCTTCAAAAATAATTATATCCTTTCATTTTAGTTTAGGGTATCAAAACTGCACACAGTGCATCATGTGTGGTCTCAGCAATGCCATGTACAGATGCAGTTAAACATTCCTGCGATTAAACCTGATACCTTTTGCCAAAAATAGCATCATTCCACTTACCTCCCAAATCACTTGCTGCATCTGCAGACTGACTTCATATGATTCATGTCCCAACAACATTGAAACCGCCTGTATCAGACATCTGCGATCTCTCTCCATTTACACTGATTACCGTTGTTTCATTCTTCATGCCAAAATAGACAACTTACCTTATGTTATTTCTGCTAAAGGTTTGCTCACTAACCTTCCCTGTCTATATCACAATGCAGACTCATTACTTCCATTTGGTGACACATTGAATGACCATCTTGGTGTACGCGTTAATTGAGCTCCAAACCAAACCGTCCCCTTCCTCCAGGTCTTTGATACAGATTGTTGATCATTGATGACCCCACAGTGATCTCTGAGGCACTCCATCAGTTACAGCTTTGCAGCCTGAAAATAAATATTTGTCTCTATTCTCTATTTCTTGTTAGCAATAGCATCCCTCTTCCTGTGTAGCCATTCAGGCAGGATGAATGGCCTCCTCCTCGGCTGTGTAATGCACTGAACGAGCTGAATTACTTCAATCTATATTACTGTGTAATTCCTTAGAGGGGCAGAATGGTCTCCTCCTGTCTCATTGTAACGATCCTGTCTGACAGAATGGGCTGGCCCCCAACCCCTGTAACAGTATCAAGGGCTGGAAAGAGGTAACAAAACATGAGGCTGGGACAGAAGTTGTTTATTCGGCTACACCATTCAGAATGCTCATGGCTGATTCGTTTGTGTCTGACCATCCATTTCCTGTCTGTTCCCAATAAACACTGACCTTTCTGTCCACCAAAGATCAATCGAGCTGAGCCTTGAAATTCTTCGATAATCGAGTCTTCACTGCTCCCTGAGGATGAGGACACCACAGGTAGCACAACACTAAAGGGAAAGGAACGTCATTATTTCATTGTGGGACTATCTTATTTAAAGCAGTGTTAACTGAACAACAAATCACCACCTCTTTTCAGATATAAGGACAGAATAATTAGGAATAAATATAAACAATTCCGGACACCAAACCTGTCCCACATTCCCACTGACTCTTTCCAATCAAATATGGATCACACCCAGCCACTGCGGATGTCTCAGGAAGAGGATGCCTGATAGCATAAACCGCAGGAGCATTAAGGAAATAAGCAGATTGAGGCCATTCAGCCTATCGAGTCTGAAATGCTGTTCAATTTTTTTTATATGCACCTCGACCTCATTCTTCTGCCTTCTCCGTAGAATCCTTTACCCCGTTACAAATCAAAAACATATCAATTTGTGTCTGAATGCCACTAGTGTCTATTCCTCTGTGTGTATTTATGCGTGTGTGTGTGCTCGCGCGTGCGTGTGATTGTATGTGTGCATGTGTGTCTGTATGTGTGTGTGTTTATCTGTGTAAGTGTATGTGTGTGTGAGTGTGCATGTGTTTGTGTGTGTGTGTCTGTCCATGTGCTTGTTATCTGTGTGTTTGCGTGTCTACATGTGTCTGTCTATGTTTCAGTCTGTGTTTCAATCTGTGTTTGTGTCTAGTTGTGACTGTATATATCTCTGTGTGTTTCTTCGAGTGCATGCCTATCTCCTTGTAATAATGTGTGTGTGTTCGTATATTGGGGTGTTTACAAATACTGCTGTATATTCTGCGTCTGTGTCCTTGTGCAGTGAAGTATCAGTTTTTTTATTGGAAGTGAAAGGACTGTTGTTGGAACAGCCAGTGGGTTTAAAGTGAGAATTGTCTTTCACTGAACAATGCTCCTTAATCTGTCGGTGGGACATGATGTTTCAGAATCTCCATTTGAGGCGTCCTGGTCCTCTTCAGCTCTTTCAGAGTCCTCCCCACATGGCGAGGGAGTGGATGAGGGAACGGATATCGGGCACTCCACCACCCAGCCTGGCCCTTTCTGTCCTACTTCTCCTGAAATGGGAGAAAGGGAGGGAGTGAGTGAGAGTGAGAATGGGGTGACCCAGCTCTTCGTGCTGGTGTTGGTAGGGGAGAGTTGTGAGGCGTTTGGAATGAAATCCAAATAGTATTGTTTTGAATCCATATAGTATTGTTAGTTGAGAGGGTATTGCGTAGGTGACAGAGAAATTGAGGAAGAAAGTTACTGAATTCAATAGAGAGTGTGGTAGTGCCTGAGCCTTATTTGGAGATAGAGCATGAACCTTGTTCGAGGATAGGTGCCACAACACATATACAGTGCGTGTGAGGGAGCAGAGAGTATCTGGTAACTCTTCTCCTGACAGAGTGAGGAGGATATTGTTGCTTGTACTGTAGTGTGGTACATTTCTTCAGATCATCTCAGCGTCGAGGTGAGGCTCCCTGAATGTCTGGTCCAAATCTATCACTAATAATGACACAGACCTATTCCACAGAATCAGGTTAGGCAGAGCTTGCAGATAGCAAGGAGAAGCAAATATTGGTGTGTTACATATCAAAACCAAAACGCTAGCAGAAAATCTTAGAATCATATGCTGGAAATTAGATAGGCAAGTATTGTGGATGCCGCAATCTTATTGGGTGGTCTGAAGTTGCATCTAAACTGAATTAACTAAGAGACTGCTTAGGCTGTGAAAAATAAATTCTGTAAGTGTTTATGAGTAGGTTGAAGAGTATGTTGTGAAGCAAACTAGAGAGCAGGTTATTTCGGAATTGATGTTGTGTGGTCAGAATGACAAATTATTAATCTTGGTTAAAGCAGCATTTAAGGAATAATGACATTAATAAAGTGCATTTTACACGGTGTCTGCATACCGTGCTTGAGCATTCTGGTCAAACATCATGGTAGACTGGAGGCTAGAGGGTCAAGTTCGCTCTAGTGAATTGGGAAAGTACAAGATAACATTCAGGTGGAGATAAGCAATGGTTGTTAGAGTCATAGAGTCCGACAGCATGGAGACAGGCCCTTCGGCCCAAACTGGTCCTTTCCGACCAAAATGTCCATCCACGCTAACCCCATTTCCCTGCCATTGCCCCGTATCCTTCTAATAATTTCCTATCTGTGCATTTGTCCAAACGCCTTTTAAATGTTGTTAATGTATCCACCACAATCACCTCCCCAGTAGCTCATACCATATGTGTACCAGCCCCTGTGTGTAAAAAGATTGTTCCTCAGGTTCCCATTTACCTTACACTGACCTTACACTGATGCTCTCTAGTCTGTAATTGCCCAACCCTAGGGGAAAAGAAAGACTGGACACATTCACTCTATCCATGCCTGTCCTGATCTTACAGACTTCAATATGTTCCTCCCTCAGGCTCACATACATAAAAGTAAGAAGTCCAAGTTTATCCAACTGCTCCCTATAACTCAGTCCATTGAGTCCTTGGCAACATCCTTATTTTTTTCAACATTCTTTCCAGTTTAATAATATCCTTCCTATAGCAAAGTGAACAAAACTGAACATAACGCTACCAATATGGCCTCAGCAGCGGCCTGTATAACTGCAACATAACTCGCGAATTTTGATACTCAGTAAAATACACTGATTAAGGCCAGTGTGCCAAAATCTTTCTTTACTGACCTGTCTACCACTGAATCAACTTTCAGAGAACCATGCACCTGAATTCCAAGATCATTCTGTTCCATTACACTCCTTAGGACCCAACCATTCACGAAGAAAGTCTAACCTTGATTTGACTTTCTAAAATGCAAGAACTTAGTCTGATCAATATTAAAATCCATTTGCCAATGCTCAGCCGACTTCCCCAGCTGATCAAAGTACTGCTGTAATTTGTGAAACTTATGACAACCTTCCACATTCTCCATGATGCTGCCTATTGTAGTGTCGTCTTCAAACTTACAAATCATGCCTGTACATTCTCATTTCAGTCTCCTAATCATAGATATATGCAATATGTAGTGGTCCCAACACCAACCTCTGAGGCATTTCACTCGTCACAAATCTCCAGTCTGACCAGCATTCTTCCACGATTACCCTCTGCTTCCTACCAGGATTACCCTTTGCATTCTACCATCAAGCCAATTTTGTACATAATTTGCCAGGTTCCCTCAATTTTATGTGATTTAACCTTGCAGATCACCGTAACATGTGAAATCTTATTGAAGGCCTTAGTGGAATCCATATAGACGACGTATGCCGTCCTCAACGTTGCTGGTCACTTCATCAAAGAACTCCAACAAATTTACGAGTCATGATCTCCCAATCACAAAGAATTGATGAAGGGCTTTTGCCCGAAACATTGATTTTCCTGCTCCTTGGATGCTGACTGACCGGCTCTTCTTTTCCAGCACCGTTCTAATCATACTCCGAATCATAATCTATCTTTCCTAATGCATGAATATCCAATCTCTCCGAATCTGCTCAAGTGGCTTACCCACGATTTTAGGTTTACTGGTCTTTAGTTCCCAGGTTTACCTTTGTAGCCTTTCTTGAACAAGGGCACAGCATTCGCTATTCTCCAGTCGTCTGTGAACTAACTCGTTGGCCAGCGATGATGGAGATGAACCAACCAGATCTCTCGCAATTTCTTCTCTTTCCTTCTGCAGTGTTCCTCAAGTTTTTTAGAAATACCGCCATCTCTTTATTTCAGGTACAAACACCAAAAAGTGAGAAACTGACACAATGATGGTTAACATCACAAATTAGAAAATTTATTAATCATAGGAAGTCACTTCAGAAGAATTCCAGATATTGTGGAATCCTGAGATTTCTCAGAAATTAACGATCCACAAGAGGAAGGCCATGAAACTGATAAGGGAATCAAAAAGAGAACTTGCATGATAACAAAATGGAACACAAAGACTGTATAAATCTACATCTATATTTCAAAGGAAACAAAAGAACAGCAAAGTAAAATGCTTTTTGAAATTTGTAATCAGGAGAGGAGAGGTTATTGCGAAGAACAGTGAAATGGCCAAGACAATAACGAGGTACTTTACATCTGTCTTCATGGAGGAAGATCCAGAAAATCACCCAGGAAAACGAAGTGATCATATCGGACTTCTACAGCTAAAGACATAAAATCAATGGATATGAGTAACAAGGTAGTACTTGAACATGTGGCTGGATTAAGCATTGCTCGCTCTGACGAAACAGATGTACTTCCTATCAAAATGTCAGAAATAAATCACCAATAGAAGTATTAATTGCACTATCGTTAACTGTTTTATTTTCCTGTACATTCTGCAAAGACCAGAAGCTACTGTGGATCAATGGAAGTTGGTAAACGTGATCCATTAGATGAATGGAAGGAATTCAAACAGCTACAAAGCGAAGAAGAGATAGTGTGGAGAACTGCAGACCAATTATCTTGACATCTGTAGTGAAACTGTTGGAATCTATTACACTGGATGAGATTTTTATATTTAGAAATTAACAGCAACAATGCAGAGTATCAGCATGCATTTCTGATAGAGATATTATACTTGATAAACTTCGTAATTGTTTGAAGTTGCTTCTTACAGCATAGATAATGGGGAACCGGTAGAAGTGATATGTATTAAATGCAAAAGGGTTTCTAAAATAACTCAAACAGTGAGTTCCTCAATGCAATGAATGTGAAGGGTATCTGGAGGAATATATGTGAGTGGAATGTTAAAGTTTGGTTCGCGTTCATTTAAGAAAGTCAAAACATTGATGTAAAGATATATTGAAGCAGCTTCATTGCGTGTTGGTGGGACTGTGCCTGGCGTATAGTGTACGGTTTTGATGACCGGATCTCAGAAAGAATTTACTTACCACAGAGCAAGTGCAATGGACATTCTCCAGATGAATCCCTCAGATGCCGAGGTTGCTTGCTCAACTCGGCCTACATTCTCTCCAGTTTCAAAGAATGAGAGGTGAGTCACAGTGAAACTTAGAAACTTCACAAAGCATGCCACAAGTTGGAAATTAACAGAATGCTTGCCTGGCTGTCTAATCTATAATCAAGGCAAGTAACTGCAGGATCTAGGACAGGCCATTTAAATCTGCAATAAGAAGGAAGTTCTTCACTTGCAGGGCAATGTCTAACACAGGGGCACGGAAACCTCCTGGCAGGGCAAGATGAGAGAGACTCCCCAAATATTGTACAAGTGTGGCAAGCGGAACAGAATAACCAGGGAACAGGAAGAACCTATTGTCATCTCCCCAAGTTGCATCCAAATCAACTTAGTAATAAGAGACAGAGGGTAGTGCTAAATAGCTGTTGGTGTGACTGGACGCCAGTATCCATTACAATTCGGAGTTCAAAATCACGCAGCACCAGGTGATAGAACAAGAGGTTTATTCGGAAGCACGTGCTTTCAGAGAGCACAACCACCTGATGAAGAAGCAGCGCTTCGAAAGCTCGTGCCTCTGAATAAACCTGTTTTGCTGTCACCTAACGTTATGTGATTTTTAACCTTATCGTATGTGGCATTCATAAATGATGCAGATGTGAATATGGAGGAGGGTGGTGAGTAGTGTGATCAATAAGTTTATGTTGGATACAAAGATTGCAGGAAGATACAGATGGAATAGCCAGATGACCGGATCAATGGCAGATGGAGTGTAACCCTATAAATATGAGATGATGCACTTTGGAAGATGGAGACAGACAAGGGTGTACTCAATGAATGGCAGCACAATAGGAAGCTCAGAGGGTGCTTCTCAACACATCACTGAATGTGTATGGAGAGGGTAATACACACGGTAAGAAAACATAGTGGACAGTAAACATGGCCTTTATTCATCTATGCATAGATTATAAGAACTATGTGGTACTTCGGTTAGGCCAAGATGGAATACTGTATGGAGTTCTGGGAACCACATTACAGGAAGGATGTGATTCCATTGGAGGGGGTGCAGAGGGCATTCTTCAGGACTTTTCCTGCTGTGGAGCATATCAGCTATGGAAATAGGCTGGAGAATCTTGGTTTATTAATTTTGGAGTAGAGAAAGCTGAGGGGAATGTAATTCAGAAGGATACGAATACGATCGTCATGGTCAGGGTGAATCGACAGCACTGTTCCTTTGAGTCAGAGGGCCAAGAACAAGGGAGCGCACTGTCCATTTGATGGTATTGACGTTTAGTGAGGACTTGAGGATTGTTTTTTTTAACCCAGTGGGTGTTGGGGTCTAGAATGCGCTTCCTGAGAGGGAGGTTGTCCTGGGTAACCTCACAATCGTTAAAAAAATACATGGTTATGCCCTTGAAATACTGTTACATTCACGGCTATGGGTCTTGTGTCATAAAGTGGGATTACTATTGACCGTGCTCTATTTCTGATGGTATAGAGACTCTGCGACTTTGATTGTATGGTTCTGGAAGGTCAATCATTGAGCAACTTAAGACAGGAATTGATGGGTTTCTGAAGAGTATATTTACAAACTTTATAAGAGTGAACTCTTAGTAGATTCTAAAATATGTCAATGGCAAAATTAAGGAGGAAAAAGAGTTACAGCTTTCTTACAGTCTGATACCAGAGAATTTAAGACATGAAAATAGAAGAACTGTTGAACAAATAATTTAGTTATGTCTTCACAGAAGAAAACAAAACAAAAAAGAAATCTTCTCAACAATACTAGGAAACTTTAGTCTGGTGAGAAAAAAGGAACACAATGAAAGTAGCAACTACACAGTTTAGAGAAAGTATTGAGACTAAAAGTAATGGGGGTATAGAAAAAAATCAACAGATATTTATGAATTGGGAACCATATTTGTGAAAGTGACTTTTTAACAAAATTATGTGCAAGCAATCAATGGAATACAATTGGAATTTCAAAAAAGATTTTAGATATGCCCCAAGCTTATTGTGCAAATTTAAATCCTATAGGACTGGAGCAAATGTATGGTCAGGCTTTTAGAATGGGAGAGCTAGCAGGAAACAGTGAGTAGGAATAAAACAATTTTTTTTAGAGTCGAAGACTTGAGTGATATAAGAGGTTTCGGGGCATTGGACCTATTTATTCTCAATGCACATCAATTATTTCGTTGAGGGGATCAAATGCAACATTCCCAAGTTTGCTGATGTCACTAAATGATGTCAGATTGTGAGTGGGTGAGGACGATGTAGATAATCTCCAAGGTGATTTAGACTCGTGAAATGAATGGGCAAATATGTGACAGATGACGAGCAATGTAGGTAGATATGAGGTCGTGTACTTTCGTTGGAAAAATAGAATTGCAGCCAATTATTTGAAAAAGGATTGGTTGAAACATACTGATGTGTAAAGGAACTTAAGCTGCGCTTTTTTCCCCCTTCTGCGCAGACCTGTGAAAGCCATCCTGGGCAATGAGTTCTGAAACCATAAGTCAATATTGGGAATGTCATTGGCTCGCCGACCGGTGTACATAGACCCACCAAATGGATGACTGTAACATTGAAATGAATCTGGGTCTCACTGTACACCAGCCACTGAAAGCAATATTACAGGAGCAGAAAGCAGTTAGGAAGATAAGTGGTGTGTTGACCTTCATTTGAGGAGGATTTGAGTCCACGAGTAAGGTTGTCTTCCTGCAGCTGCACAGGGCCTTGGTGAGACCCCATCTCAAACATTGTGCTGTATTGTGTGCAGTTTTGATCTCCTTACCTAATAAAGGACAAACCTGACATTGAGGGAGAGCAGTGAACGATGACAAGACTGATCACTGGGATGACAGACTTGGTATGGGAAGCAGAGTTTGTGCCGACTGGGCCTGTATTCCACGGGCTTTAGGAAAATGAGTGGAAATCACAGTGAGTTTTATAAAACTCTGGCTGGGTGAGACAGATTGGAAGCAGGGATGATAAGTCCCCTGTCTGGGGAATCTAAAACAAGGGCCCACAGTGTTAGATACAGACAGGCCATTCTGCATTGAGATGAAAATAAAAGTCTGCACTCAGAGACTGGCGAACCTTGACAATTGTCTCCCAGATCAGTTTGCTGAAGCAAAGACACTGAATATAAATAAGGGTTTCCAGACACTAAAGTAATGTAGAGAGAGCAGGAGAATGGTGTGAAGATAGGCCAGCCATCATTATAAGCTGTTCGCTGATAATGCGGTAGCTCTGTTTCTGTGCCACACTGTATTCGAGAAAACAGTGCAATATAAATAATAGGGCCTATGGGAAACACGGGATAAGGGTGAAACCCACTCACTAAAATATCAGTAAAACACACACGCTCACACATTCTAAGTAAATCTCGACATCATATATTGTAATGCATTAGTACAGTAAATGTACCATTGGCCTCAGCACTGTATCTTTCACCAAGGTCCTCAACAGAATCCGCGATAGCCGACTGACACGTGATGCCGACACAGAATTCCAGTTCTCCCCAAGATTCTGTCCTCGGTTGGAAATAAAGTTCCTTCTAAATGTCGACCACAATTCCCAGTTTCAGGCTCAGTTTCAAGGCTTGCAGAGCTGATTACATTCCTGTTTTAGCTGACCACACTAAGGATGCATTTCGGAGACAGAGGATGCTGAGGCTGAGTTTTGCTGTTCAGCTGGTGCCTGAGATGGAAACACGTCACAGTGAACAGGAGCTTGGTTTATAAATGAAAGGTCCACAATTCACTAATCATATTACAGCCAAATTGTATTTCATAAACACGCATTAAAGGAGAACTGTCTGTATATGGACTGAAGGGACGACAGCAGTTCCTATTTTATATTTCCAGATTAGATTACTTACAGTGTGGAAACAGGCCCTTCGGCCCAACAAGTCCACACCGACCCGCCGAAGCGCAACCCACCTATACCCCTACATTTACCCCTTACCTAACACTACAGGCAATTTAGCATGGTCAATTCACCTGACCCGCACATCTTTAGACTGTGCGAGGAAACCGGAGCACCCGGAGGAAACCCACGCAGACACGGGGAGAACGTGCAAACTCCACACAGTCAGTCGCCTGAGTCGGGAATTGAACCCGGGTCTCAGGCGCTGTGAGGCAGCAGTGCTAACCACTGTGCCACCGTGCCGCCCAGATGTTCAAGCATATGAAGGAATATAAACATTGTGTGGGGAAAACCTCATTTCTCCATTAGCTAGAAAAGGGGAGGGCTCAATGTGTTGAACGGACTACTCCATCCCCGCTGTTTCTGTGCAGTCTGTGGGAAACCTGTGCAAATGTTGTCACAAACTCTCAGATGTTCTGAAGGACGCCTCTGCAATGTCGTCAGGACTGTGTTTCGAATCCCCTTTTCCAATATTGAGGCTGGTACTGGGTGTTCAATCCGGGTTAATCCTTTAATACCCAGGAGGGATTGATTCAATTGATAGTCTTGCTTGGCCTTTTCAGAGACCATTGAAGAGTGTTTCACATGCCTGCGTTTCCAGAGTCACTTTTAGGCCTGACCAGGAAAGCACAGGAAATTCACCTCCTGAAAGTACGTTGGGGAAGCAAATTCGTATTTACAATTGACATTGAATTCAATGTCACTATTACTGACTCTAGATTTTAGATCATAATGCTTTATTAATTGTTATTAACTTCCACCAGCTGCCTGAGCGTTAGCCTCGTCTGGATTAGTAATCCAGTGACAGTCCCACAACAGCACCATCTCAACATGGGGACATATCGGAAACCACACTTAGCAGAATATTTCTATGCTCCTTGACAGCTCTGTCAAAAAGAACTCCCACCAATTTGGTTTTTGTGATAGGACTGAAGGAGTGGTAATTGGTCAAATTGTAATTATTGAATTATTGTTATGACTGGATATAGTTGAATAATTTTCCACATTGCCAGGGAGATGTCAGAGTTGAAGCCGGAATTAAATAGCTTCCCCAGGGACACGGCTTGTTGTGCAGCACAAGTCTTCAGTCCTATTGCAGGAATGGTGTCAGGGCCCATTGCCTTTGTCGTATCTGCTTGTTCAGCTGTTTCTTCATGTCACGTGCAGTGAATAGAATTGGTTTGAAGATTGGCATCTGTGGTTCTGTGGGCGTCATGATGAGGGTGAATTGGATCATCGTCGCAACACTTCTGGTTGAGGATGGTGCAGATACTAAATCCTTGTCTTTTGCGCTGATGTGCACAGCTGTTCCATTATTTAGGTTCGGGTTAGTTCTGGAGTCCACATCTCCAGTACGTTGCTCCATAGTCCATTGATATTTATGACTGGATGTGGCAGAACCGCAGACTTTGATCTGATCTGTTAGTCTTGGGATCATTTCTCGCTCTCCATCAGAAGTTAATCCTGCTATTTGGAATGAAAACAATCAAGTACGGTGAATTTAATGGGTTGTCATCACGTTTCGGTATACATGGTTCTGACCTTCGCATGTTCATCCACACTCGTCACTGAATCATGGATCGACGGGACGGTTTTGGTAGACTGACGGATTCGGGGATGGAATCGCGTAACAGTGAACGGGAACTTGCTTTATTTGAAAAAGAAATACAATTCATGAACAGCATTGCAGCCAAATCGTGTTTAATAAACACGTGTCATTGCAGAACTGTCCATATATTGAATGAAAAAGCAAAATTGATGGTTAACAGGGACAACAGCAATTCTTATTACATATTTGAAAATGTTTAAGCAAATTAAGGGATACGAAGACTGTGTGAGGAAAACTGCATTGCGGAGATTTTCTCCATGAGATAGAATGGGGATGGTTCAATGTGTTGAATGATCTCCTCCTTTCCCGATGTTTCTGTGCAGTCTGTGGGAAAACTCTGTAAATGTTGTCACAAGCTCACAGATGTTAGGAAGGAGGTCTCTGCAGGGTCACCAGGACTGTGTTTCCCATTCCCTTTTCTGATAACGAGGCTGGTACCAGGTGATCTGTCCAGTTTAATCCTTTAAGACTTCAGAACAGTTTCATATAACAGAGTGTCTTGCTTGGCCGTTTCTGAGACCATTGAAGAGTGTATCACATGGGTGTATGCCTGGAATCACTTTTAGGTCAGACCAGGAAAGCACAGAAGATGTGCTTCCTGAAGTACATTGGGGAAAGAAACTAGTGTTTACAATCGACATTGTCTTTCGGGCCACTGTTACTAACACTAGAATGAAGATCTTGATATTGCATTAATTATTTTTAGCTTCCACCAGCTGCCAGAGCATTAGCCTAGTCTGGATCAGTAATCCAGTTACTTTTACACAACAGCAACTTCTCCACACTTGGAACTATCAGAAACCACACTGAGCTGGTTATTTCTGTGCTGCGTGACAGTTCTGTCAAAAAGAATTTCCACTATCGTGATAGAACTGAGGGGGAGAAAATTGCTCAGATTCTAATTATTCCTCTCTTAGGGAACTGGACATAGTTGAGTAATTTTCCACATTGCCAGGGAGATGTCAGAGATGGAGCTGGAATGAAACAGCTTCCCGAGGGACACGGCTTGTTGTGCAGCACAACTCTTCAGTTTTATTGCAGGAATGGGGTCCGGGCCTATTGCCTTTGTCGTATTTACTGTGTCCAGCGGTTTCTTCATGTGCAGCGAATCGAATTGGTTGAAGTCTGATCTGAGATTCTGTGGGCATCATGGCGAGGGTGAGGTAGATCATTGATGCAACACTTCTGCAGATATACATCTTTGACTTTTACACAGATGGACTGGGCTGTTCTGTTACTTCGGATGGGGATATATATGGAGTCCTCTCCTCCAGTAAGGAGTTCAATGGTACATTGACGTTTATGGCTGGATGTGGCAGGACTGAAAATCTTAGATCTGATCTGTTCGACTTCGGATAGTATCTCCCTCTCTATCAGATGTTACTTCTGCTGTGTGGAATACAACCAGTCAAATGCGGTAGCTTTAATGGTTTATCATTACGTTTAGATACACATGTTTCTGTCTCTGCCACGCTCACCCCACATTCATCAGTGAACCGTAGATCAGCTTAAAGCTCATGACAGACTGATGGATTATCTTGGGTAAAAAGTTACAGATTGTGATTGAATACAATTCTGTTTCTGCTGCTGCTGTTGTTAACTACAGCATCACATGATAACCCAGTTTAAGCTCCAATTCAATTCTGCTGACTGTCCCCCAGTTCACACTGAGGCCCATTCACCCATCACTCAGTGACCTCACCTGGTTTCTGATGTAAGAACACTTCCATTTCCATTTCCTCATTCTGCTGAGGGCTCTCCCTGGTGTCACGCCTGCAATTTGTTACATTACTCAAACACTTCAACATATTCATCAGAATATTGTCCTTTCCCGCAATGCAATTTTCTGTGTTTGAAGCGAATGTATTTCCCTCTGTTTCTGTCCCTCACCATGATTTAGAACTTCGTTGTGTCAGTGATGCCAGTCGTATGTAGTTTCAGAGTCAATTAATTTGTGCACTATGCGTTTTCGTTCACTTCCTGTTGTAAGGCGCTCCATGCAGGACAGGACGTTTGAGCATCTTTGACACACGTCTTTGGTACCTGTTCAGAAACAGAAATTGCTGAAGATACTAAGCAGGTATGGCAGCATCTTGTGGAGTGAAAGCAGAGTTGATCTTTCCGCGTCCAGTGACCCTTCTACAAAACTCCCGGTTTCTCCAGAAATTTTTGTATTTTTATTTCCAGTATCCGTAAGTTATTTGTTTAATTGAAAATTTGTGCAGTGCCTATTCATTTATGGAGAAATTCAGCAGGTCTGGAAGCATCTGCAGAGACAGAGAAACAGAGTTAGCATTTCAAGCCCAATGTGACACTTCATCAGAATGTAAAAGGATTGGAAACTCTCAATTCCCTTGAGAGAGGTGGAGGATGGATGACAGGGAAAAGAGAGCGTGGCAAATGTCAAACGGGCTTGTAGCAGTGGTGAAGTGGAAGATAATGTAAAATAAGGTGGGAGTGGGGGAAAGGGTTCTCTCTATTGAGTGCAAGATAAAGACACTACCTCAAGGGCATAGGGAGGCCAGGAGGGAGAATGTTGACCATGTTACATTGGCACAAATAAGAGTTTCATACTGCCTTCGTATTATAACATGGAGAAAAAAAATCGCAGTATGAATTTTGGGTTGAGTGTTGTTTATCTGTCATTTTGAATATTGTTTCAAACCTGCAGTGCTTATCTTTAAATGTTTGTTCTTGTAGTTAGTATCAGATGTATTGTAGGAGGTTGAGGTGTGACATTATAGAAGTTTATAAAATCATGAGAAGCATAGATAGGGTGAATAGCCAAAGGCTTTTCCAAAGGATAGCGGTCTTCAAGCCTAGAGGACATAGCTTTAAGGTGAAAGGGTGAAGATTTATATGGGACAAAGGGACAACTTTTTCACAGAGAGAGTGCCTTTTCACTGAGAGAGTGATGAGCGCACGGAACGAGCAGCCAGGTGTAGAGTGGCACGTGCAAGTACAGCTACAGCATTTCAAATACATTCGGATAAGCGTTTCAATGGGAAATGTTTTGAGGCATATGGGCGAAATGCAAGCCGACAGGACTAGTTTAGTTTCGAAAACCTGCTCAGCGTGGACAAGTTGGACCAAAGAGTCTCTTTGTGTAGGGTGTGACTGTATGAATCTAGAATTGGAGGGAAGACGAAGAAAAGATATGATGTAAGCAAATTGTCAAGATACATAAAAAAACAAGTATCATGACCTTTTCCGTGTATATAAAAAAAGTTCAAAATGAGCGTGTGACCTTAGGTAGAAATGAAGTAAAGAAATGAAGTAAAGAAAGCATATTGTGGACATTTGGAGAGTCTTATTGCAGAATTGGCTAGAGGGAATAGGCACATATTTCACACCAGTATTTGACGTCATTCCACACAGAGAAGGTACGTAAGCATTTCAATTACGTAATCAAAATGGTACTAGGAGGGAAGTTCATGAACTGTCTCTATCAAAAGAAATAAGGATTTAAGCAAACAGATAAGACTAAGGGTAGACAGGTCAGCAGTAATTCATGTTTGGTTTTAATAGAGGTGTTTACCGAGTGACTGGTGGCACTGTGTAAAATATTCCATAACTCTCTGGATTACAGGAATGGTCCAGCGAAATTAGAAACACTCCAATGTGGCGCCTGTCTTCAAGAAAGGAGAGAGACAGAAAGCATGAACCATATAGCCTAACCATTATTGCTGAGAATCTGCGAGAGTCTGTTATTAAGGAAGGAATTGAAGGGATTTAGAAAAGCTTCACACAGAGTCAGCATGGTTTTGTGAAAGGGGATCTATATTTTGCCTGTAAAATCATGCAAAGCTTTTCTGGCAATCCCTGAGAATGTAAGGAGCGGATTGGTAAAGGGAGACTGGTAGACACGAGGCTTTCCATAGATGTTCCCCAATGGTATCACAATATAAAGGTTCTTATACAAGAGAGATGATGAATAATGTATTAGCAAGGAATGTTGATTAGTTAACCCATAAAAATCGGAGAGTCAGGATTCATCGATTTTTATGATGAAGACGTATCTAGTGGTGTACAAATATCCGTCTGACAGCTTTAGTTATTTAAAATCTATACTGATAACCTGATGGTGGGAGCTGATCGCAATGTACGTCTGAATTTGCGGATGACATGGAGAACGAAAACACAGGTTGTTACTTAATGAGGAGGACTCCCAAACTAAAGAGCAGTACAAAAGGAGTGGCATGATCCTGTGTATGAAACATAACGTCAGCATGCTGATGCAGCAAGTAGCTAGGATGGTTCTTTCGAAGAGTTCCTGGAATGAAAGTGTTGAATGGAGGACTCCCGCGCTCATGGCAAGCTTTAAAAGGCTCCAATCAGTGACTCACCGCTCCGGGCAGGCCCCTGGTCCAAACTCCCATCCTTTGATGTGCTGCTGTTGCTGAAAAACAGAAAAATCAAAAACGAAACATATCTGAACGACTTCCAATGTCATTATATCGTTACTCAGATGAGGAGACAGAAAAAAATCTCAGATGATTTTTATGTTTGTTTTCTCAAGGTAGTGAGTATTTGTAAATCTCTTCCCCGCAGAGTATTCATTATATTTTTCAGGCACAGACGGAAGGTTCATAAATAGTAACAAGTGAAGGGTTATGAAAAGGAATGTGCAGTGTAGGTGAAATGCTGACGGGGTAGGAAATGACACTGATTCAAAACATCCAGGAATACAATGCAAATCAAAATTATAATATAGATAAAAATTTAAAATGCAACGGTGACAGAATACAGTTCCAAAGGACCATAGGGCTGCTCTGTCATAAGAGAGAGCGCAACTCGTGGTGGTTTACTCTGAGGGTCACCGCATCTTGCGTGATGGGATGAGGTTGCGAGGGCATCCCCTTCATGGTAACCACTGTCAGAGTGGGGAATGGAATCTCTGTTGTTGACCTCCCGTTGCACCACAAACCAGCCGTCCTCCAACTGATTGAGAGACAGTGTAACTGTTACAGATAGACACAGTCAGAGACAAAGGGCTAGAGAAACTTTCGTGACAAGGAAAAAGGTGCAATTCAGATAATGGTCAAGATAACGGCTGAGAATAAAAATATTTTCTGCCAGAAAGTAAATTTTATAAGGAGACAATTCTTTAGAAGCTGCCTTTGGCTGAATACAATAAAACGAGACAAGTGACTTAGCCAGAATTCTTAATTGTAATTTGTTATGGTTAACCATAAATACGTGTATACATCTGACTGGCCTATGAAAAATGCGCTTATCATTGCGTAGAATTATAAAGCTGATGGAATATATAGTTTGGAGAGTGTGTTCCCATTGGAAATGCCATTGAACAGGCGCTTGAGGATAACCGGGGTAAAAGTGCCTGAGTGTTGGCTGGTTAATGACAGGAACACATGAGGTTGAATGAATGAAAAATCCTTTAACATGGAAATGACAAAACAGTCAGATCAGCTGCGATCTTATTGAATGCTAGAGTACATTTGAAGGGCTGAATAGCCTCAAGATGTATTTGAATTGTAAGTGATTTCAAAAACGTGCATCTCTATTCCTCCCCTTATGCGTTACATACTGGGGCACTGATATTTTCCTGAAAATTTGATTTATTTGGAACATTATCTGGAACATTCCATAATCAGCATAAGCCAGAATATTCTATCGCCGTATGGGGGTAATGAAAAGTTGAGAGAGAGATAGGGAGTGAGAGAGAGAGAGAGAGGGAGTGAGAGAGACAGACAGAGAGAGAGAGAGAGAAGAGAGAGAGGGAGAGAGAGAGAGAAAGAGAGGGAAACTACTGCATGCAGTAGTGAGAGTGTTGGAGCATGAGGCTTGTTTAGTGGTGGATGCTGTAACAGATATTCAGTGAGTATGAGGGAGTAGACAGAATACAGTGACCCATATCCTGGCAGAGCGGGGAACGTTATTGATGCTTGTCCTGTCTTGCTGGACATTTCCTCAGACCGCAGATACTGCACTAAACTGGGTGATGAGCTCAGACCATGCTCGGTGGGTCTGGTGGTGAGGCGTCCGCTGGGAAGAGAATGGTCCCCCTCTGTAGTAGCCCATCCATCAGGACCTCTGGGCCCCTGTCGACAAACCGTGGTGTAATTGCCCTTTATCTGCCATGCTCAGAGTAAACTGCAGTGCAGTGTAAAGATGGCACCAGTTCCAGCGTTTCCGGAAAATCCAGTGACATCCGGGTGATCTTGAGTACCTCCAGCCATGATAGATGGGAGAATTGAGCTGGCATTGAATGAGAGGGACATCATGTGGTGGGTGCGTAGTTAATGAAGTGAGTTTAATAAGATAGCACCAGGAAACTAGCTCGGCCTCGTGCAGACAATACATCTGTCTCACTCAGCTAAAATGGCACTGAGACAAATTATTGTCAGATTCAGCAAAATAAGTCGAAGACTCTGCTGAGCCCCCTCCCAGCTATTGCAAAACTCTCCATCATCTGAACTCACACAGATATCCTGTTCACACATCATTCCTGGCTCATGTTGCAGGATGCCGTTGAAATATCTTCACTTCAGCGATCTGAAACCTGTGATCTTCCATCAACCTCCCTGTCTCGTTGTCCTAAAATCATTTTTTTTGGATATTTAAATTGACTTCCCGACTATCTCTCTCTGGCAGTGATGTTCTAACTCATATCACTGCTTTGTCAGAAAACAATGGAGCTATGGAACGGTAAATGGATGGGAGCTGCACATCCTGTCACTTCCAGCAGGGCTGCAAGTTTCCCCACGCTGGGCAGTGATCTAACACAATGCTACTGGACAATGCACTGGGGTGGTGTACACAGCTCTACATGCTGGGAGGGTAACTGTTCCATGTTTACAGATCAATTCTCTGCTATTCACTGAACAGCTCCCCATACTGAACACATACCTGAGCCACGTTTATAGAACAAGCCCACTTTTGTGCGTTGCATATTACCCCATGATGGACAGACCATTTCGCCCAGGTTTCTGAATCAATGCACTGGTGTAGTCTGCACTGCTCCCCATGTTGGACAGATCTATTAGTGACAGCTGCATAGTATTTCATCCTGGACAGATTGCTGAGTTGTACTGAGCCTGGACTGCACGGTGATCTCTGCTGAGCAGACATCTCAGCTGGTCTTATCGGTGCCTGGGCTAGGTCTGTGAGGTGGATTGTGCATCCGAGATAATTCCTAATAGAGCTATGATTACCTCCAGCTCAACGCATTCGCCTTCCAAACACTGCATTTCTACAACTTATTGTCCATTAAGTAATTATCCAATTGAAACATGAATATCTGTCCTTCTTGGCATGGACCCAAACAGACGCAATATATGAAGAAAGCAGTCTCAAGCCGAACATTTTTTATTTTAAAGGTACTTATTTGCTGCTGTGTTTCAGATGCAATTCGTTTGGTGAAAATATTCGAAATTAAGCAAAACACAATTTATTCAAACATTGTAGACAAAATACAACAAAACAAGGAAAACTTGAAACAACTTAATTTTTTGGAAAACTCAACAGATTAATACGTTATTAAATGACTAAACAGTACCTGGTCCAATATTATAACATCCTAGAAACACACACTTTACAAAAAACAAATTCAGGAATCATATTGTCTCACATGCAGCTCTCGAATCCAGGAGGAATGAACATCAAATGACAATTCTGTGAGAAATCTCAGGAAGAGAGAGCAGCAACTGGCAGAGATTTACTGCCTTCCAACTCTGCTGAGACTCCAGCAATAAACGGCAAAAGTTAAAGCTATGAATCCTTGTTCTGTGAGAGCATGACCGTCACTCCACAGGACCAGGCTGTGGCTGCATGGACCACAGAGAATGGACTGTATCTATACAATCCATGGCAATATAGTAGCGTCTCACAAATGGCTAATCCCACTTAAGCCCTGCATTGTTGGTAAGATAAATGTAAAAGTTAAATATGAATAATTAAAGCCAAAGGATGCAGCTGGCCTGGTGATCAGGCACAGACGGCCTCGGGAGCACATCAATTCCTACACAGCCAACACACAGTCGAATCATAGAGCTTGTGAAGGCAAAGTGTCATCTCTTTCTCTCACATCTAACTTTACAATTGGAGATGTGCCATACAACCAATAGTCAGCAATGTCAACACCACATCCAAACCAAGTATTATTGTCATATGCCAGGGTTGTTGTGAAAGGGGTTAGGTGGAGCTGCTTGTTCGGTGACTGTGATTGATGTCAGTATCCATGGATCCTAACTGTGTCACTGGAGGTTTTCCTTTTCTATTAATAATAGGCTTCCGTCAACTTGTTATCTCATAGTATCAGCTGCAGCATCATCCTCAAGATGATTGGTATCAGCAGCTGCAGACAAAGGGAGAGTAAGACAATCTCAGAATTATCGACTGGAATGTTTAAACAATGAAGCAGAATCTGAGAACATTAGATTGGAATGTTCCAACAATGGATCATAATCTGAATGTTTTAGACTGCAATGTTCCAACAATGGACAGGAGTTGATCTGCGGGTCATTTCTTGCTTTCTCTGGATTGGGCATGGTAAGAGTTCGGATATAAGCCGTATTGATGATTATTCAAGTTGGGTACTATCCTATCCTCGCTATTATTGGTGCTCCTGCTAAGGCTATCTCTTTCAATTCTATAAAGGATGATGAAGGTTACTGCTTTTTTCAGTTATTTATATTTAACATGTGCATAAATTGTTTCCATCAGTTTCAGTCACAAACTCCATTTAATTTCTATAAATTTTTGATTTCTCACTCATAAACATCTAAGAAGAACAAAATTGTTCAGACTGTTGAGTCTTCCTTTAACCCTCAACTGTTTCTCTATATTCTCTCTGACATCAAACCTGTCCACACCCACTTCTATTATATCCCCAGTCTCCAGCTCTGTTGAATTAGCCGTCATCGGTCCCTTTGCTAACTTCAGAATTTACGGCTTCAGGTCTCTTCTGACCTCTCCTCCAATTGAAAATATGTTGAACACATATTTGTTCATGCCTCTCCAGTTATTTCTTAATAGGAACCTCATATCAGAGTAATAATGCCACTGGATGGATAATTGAGAGGCAGAAGTTATGAAGAGTATGTTTTTGAACATCAATCGAATTCAAGGTTGGTAAGATGCTGCATCTGATGAGTTCCATCCCAGATTATTGAGAAGGTGGCAATACAGCGAGCGAAAGAACTATTGACTATTCTTTAAAGCTGGTTACATAACAGAAAAAGATCCTGCAGTCTGGACAGCAGGTATTGTGTACCTAAATATTTAAAACAGGATGGAAGGCAAACAGAAAATTAAATAGCTTGATGTCAGCTGTGCAAACACTTTGGAACTTTTTATAAGCATGTCGTAACTAGACACTTGCAGAATAATGTATAACTTCGTAGATTTGGCCTAGATTCAGTAAAGGGAAATGATCTTTGCTAAACCTGCTGGAGTTTGTGGCCTCTGTCCGTTGCGTCATTGACAATTGAGAACCAATGGAAGGGGAGTAATTGAATTTTCAGAAGTAATTTCACATTGTTGAATGCAGGACAGTGGAGAATCGTAGAGTCCATGGGTAGGTAGTGGTGGAATATAAACCATATAGACTAAAAATTGGATGATAGGCAAATCTAACAGAGTAGTGTTTTCTTTCTCTGGACGGAAGGCTTGTCGGGTATCAGAAGGAGCATTTCTTGTGCAACAGCTGTGCACAAGGTAGAAAAAACGATTCACATGTGAACAACAAATACCATCATTGACATTTACGTTTATTAACTGGTGAGAGTTTGGGAAGGGCTGTCGTTGAACAGGACCTGGATGTCACTAACAGGGCTTGGTTATAAGTCACTAACAGAATTCTTACGGGACAGGAAACAAATCTAACCGTAAAGGATATGTGGTCAGTCATGGAAAATTATTAATGTACCGGAGTAAATATATCTAAGTCAATGGTAGTGCTTTGTTGAGCCTGTATTTGTTTAATATGTACAGGCTGAGTCTGCTAGATAAATAAGGATCGCCATATCACCAAGACAGTGCAAAGGAGTTTCACCAGACAGAACCCTAGCAGGATGTTACCAAAAGGAGAGAATGTAGTAATTATCTGTTTAATCTGCAGTGCTGTGAGAGAATAAGAAGTTGAAACTTGATGGTTATGAACGGACCCTCATTATGTCTCAAGCAGCCATTGATAAGGTGGAAAATTCCATACTTCCCATAGGATGCTTGATTCCCAATGGTTTAAGTGCAGAGACCTCATGTCGATTGACAGTGAGGTACAGGCTCCGAATGAACTCCCAACACTTTCATGCACAGTTACTGTGTGATTCTGCACTCAATGTTATATTGTCCATAATCATGTCAGAAGATATAATGCCTTCATTCTGGAAAAATTAGCCATTCCCCACCAGCTTCTGGTTTCCAGAGAGAACATGGATCTGCTCTCTCAGCGAAGGAAGATGCTTTTGAATCTGGTTAAAAGCTTGATCTTCATTCCTACTCACAAGAAACCATTTTAAAGTAACACACGTACGATGAGTAAAAAAACTACGAGGAACAAAATGGAGCAGTTTATCTGTTTAGTCCCTGTTTATTTTGTTTGTGATGTTGGACCATCTCTGACACCTTCCTGTTCCTGGGTTAGCTGAGAGGTTGAATGGCCTCTTCCTGTTCCTTTGTAAATGACTCAGAGTGTGAAATTGTCTCTTTCTGATCCTGTGTAAGTGACGTGGAGTGTGGGACAGACTGCTTGTCATCCTGTGTAGCAGGCAGGAGGGATTGAATAAGCTGTCTCTCTTTTTGCACAATCGTTTTGATGGGCGAAATGACTTTCCCACATTCTTGTGAAGCCAGATTGAGGTGCAGAGTTAACTCCTTCGTTTACTGTCGAAATGTGCAGTGTCTGCCAGCGCTGTTACATAAATGTTTCCGACAGTTTAACAGCAAGGGCTTGAATGCTGTCCAGGTCATGTTGCGCAATGACATATACTGCTTTAGGACCTGAGGGATGATGAAGAGTTCTAAACAATTTGTAACCTACAGTAAATATCGCCACTTCTGTTTGATGTGAACTCAATTGGCTGAATGGCTTGCTTCCACACTGCAGTGATTCCCCGCTGACAAACTGGAGATGCCTGGGCTGAGGAAGCTACACTGACGATCTCCTGCAGTGATGTTCCACAGCTGAGATGATTGATACCCAATGATGTTAAACATCTTCCTTGTGCTGTGAATGACTCCAAACAGCAGAGAGTTTGCAATGGATTCTGATGAAGTCTGATTTTGCTCAGGCTACTTGATGTTATCCTCAGTTAAATACCGCCCTGATACGAGGGGCAGTCTCTCTTAGCTAAGCTCTTTTATTCACCTCTAACACTCATCAATAGGTCATTGTGTATGAGCAGAGCAAAGGTTTCTTCTGAGGGTAAGGAATGTCAGGAATTCTCTATTCAGGAGATTTATGGGAGCTAGATCACTGAAAGATCTCTGAATAGTCTTCCCTGTTTCTGTCAACCACTTTATAGCAGTAAATGTCCTCCAACTGCTCCTGTCAAGCAGTTTGGAGTGGCTGAATGGAAGAATGGGGCAACGCACTCAAGAACATGATTAGGTCGTTCGACACTATGAAACTGCTCTACTAGGCACTAAGATTGGGAAATATCAGGTTGTGATCTCAGTCCCACTTTCTTGTTTGTATTCCATTATCCATAACTCAATCTCGCTCAAATTTTAATGAACACAGTTTGAACAAAGAGGCACCACATACCTCTGGGGAAGAGAATTACCACTCAAATGTCCTTTTTAGAATTTCTACTCATCGCTCTTGCAGTGTCATATACAGGGAACCCTGTCCCCATAAACCAGACATCCCAATCTGATCTGAACCCATTTCTTAGCATTAGGCCCATATCCCTGTCAATCCTTCCTATGTACAACCAAATGTCTTTTAAATGTTGGATGAAATTTTGAATGAAATTAAGTGAAATGAGATCCACAGGCTGACTGAAAATATTATCCCTTTACTCTCTTTCTCCTCTCACATTTTTTCTTTCTTTTTAGAGTTTTAGACTCCCCCATCCTGAGAAAAAGACCTTGGCTATTCAGACTATCCATGCCCCTCATGATTTTACAAACGTCCATAATGTCACGCCTCAGACTCTGATGATCCAGAATAAACAAGCCCCAGTCTGTCCAACCTCTCCCTGTAGCTCAATCCCTCCATGCCCGGCAGTATCCTTGTAAATCTTTTCTGCACCCTCTCATGTTTAACAACGCCCTTCCTGCAGCAGAGCGAACTGAATTAAACACGGTATTCTAAATATTGCCTCATCAACATCGTGCCCAGTCGCAACATGATCTCCCAACTCGCATACTCAATGTGCTGATCAATAAAGGCAAGCATACCAAACCCCTTCTTCACCACCCTGTCTACTTGCGACTCCATTTTCAAGGATCAGTAAACCTGCACAGTTTTGTTCAACAATACTCCCCAGGGCCCCACCATTAATTGTACATGTCCTGCCTTATTTTACCTTAACAAAATGCAACACTTCACATTTATCTAAATTTAACTTAATCTGTTACTCCTTGGTCCATTGGCCCAACTGATCGAGGTCCCATTGTACTCTGAGGTAAACTTTGCTGGCCACTGCACCTCTAATTTTAATGTTATGTGTAAATATAATGTATAGGCAAATATTCGCATTCAAATCATTTATATAAATAATGAAAAGCAGTGGATTCAGCACTGCTCCTTTTGACACATCACTGGTCATTGGCCTCCAGTCTGAAAAGCAGTCCTCTGCCACTAGCTGTCTCCTACCTGCACTCTAATTTTGTAGTCACTTGGCTAGCTTATCTTGGATCCATTTATGACCTAACCTTACTTCCTTGTCTGCCATTCGCAATCCTGTTGAATGCGTTGCTGAAGTCTATATTGACAGCCTCTACCATACTGTTATCACCAATTTTCTTCGTCACATCTTCACAAAATGCAATGAGCTTTGTTAGAAATGATTTCCTATGAACAAAGCCATGTTGACTATCCCCCATCAGGTGTTGCATTTGCCAATACCTGTAAATCCTGCTTCCCTCAATGCTCTCCAACAACGTGGCTACCAATGACGTCAGGCTCTTTGATCGATAGTTCAGGACATTATTCCCTTCCCTTGTCCCACGATTTCGCTGTTCACTACAAATGTTAATGTAATGGGGTTGTTGATATGATCAATATAATAGGTCTCAGACTGGGTCAGGGTTAGGAACAAGTGAGGCAGCATTCTTTAATCTGCTAAAATTAACAAGTTTATGATCCAAACAAAGTTACTCAAACTACAATGGAAAGATAAATAAGCGACAGTTTGGATATGGCAAATCTATGCATCAACATTTCCCTTTCGAAAAATACTGACACATGTACACATTTGAAATCAAACTAAAAAATAAAATCTCTGCAGAGCGTTAACTTTAAATAACTTTGCTCAAATACTAATTGAACTCGTGACGAAAGGCAACATGAGTGATTTTCCCAAACATCACTCAGCTAATGGAACTATTCTGCTGTTACAATCTACTGGTAATGGGATCACTTTCTGGAACAGATGGATTTAGCTGCAATGCCAATACTTCAGGCAGTGGGGCGATTCCACTGAATCCTCCACAGGAATCCTCCATCAGTGGTAAAGACGACTGAGATGTTTTCAGCTCACGCACATTGCTGGAAGGAGGAACGCGGAGAGAGAGGGAGCAACAGGCTGTTCCTTCTCAGGAAGATTACAATTTCTCCCTCTCTGGGTTGAATCACACAATAACGTTATCAGCCCCAAACTGGACCAAATGATGTCTCTTTGAACAGTGTCTGAACTGTATGACTCCATCACATTCCTTGCTTCATGTAGGTACATCGTTGCTGCTGTTGGACACCCAACCATTTCTTTCGGAACAAAAAGCGCCACTGGATTTGATGAAGTGTTTATGTGTTCATGTATACTTTTAAAATACAACTTGTTCTACCTTCACAATATCGACATTTCAATGAATGCATCTTATTCTTAAATTACTTTCGCAGTCTTATTCTCCCATAGAAGATAAAATATTATTCATATATTCACCAACTCCAGATCAATCAGTACATTTCTCATTCTCAGGCCTAAACTTATAATTGTACATAACATAATGCCTTCATCACGAGAATGAGCAAAGTGAAACATGTTTGAAAAGTTTGAAGAGCAATTTGTTTTTCATTTCAGTGTAATTTCAGCCACACACAGTGCATCAGATGCCATCTCAACAACTGCCTGTATAGATGCAGTAAAACATCCTTAAGATCGGACCCAATACTCTTGGCAAGAAAATGTATCATTTCATTTCATTTTCAAATCACATGCTGCCTGTAAAGACTAACTTGACGCGATTTATGGAGCAGGGCACACGAATCACTTTGTACCACTGAGTTCTGCATTCTGCCTCCACTTATATAATTTATGGTTGTGTTATGCTTCATTCAAAACACAAACTTTCTACCACACACATTAAGCTGTTTTTTTGACGAAGGTTTACTCACTGCCCTCCCCTGTCTATATCCCTTTGCAGACGCTCTGCCCTCCACTGTCTATATCCCATTGTGGACACTTTGCTCTTCCCAGTCTATATCCTATTGCAGACGCTCTACCTCCTCTGTCTATATCCAATTGCAGACACTCTGTCCTCCCACTGTCTATGTCCCATTGCAGATGTTCTGACTCCACTTGAAATCTTGTTGAATGACTATCGTGACGTATAAGCAAACTGAGTTCCAATCCATTCATCCCCTTCTTTCAAATCATTAATCTAAATTCTAAACTGTGTTGATGACCTCAGACTGATTCCTGAGAAATTCCACGAGTTACAGCTCTCCAAACTGAAAATAAGTAATTATCTCGGCTCTGATTTTCCTGGTAGCGGACCAGGGCTTTCTGTTCGTGTTTAACAGCCTAGAAATGTTGCATGGCCTCCTGCTATACTGTGTAGCTGATTGTCGATTCGTTTCTGATCTCAGCGATGCTCCATTCGGGCCATTTGTTGTCAGATGATCAGATGGAGCTCGTACTGTCAATGATCCTGATCCCTGGGAGTTTGAAAGATGAGCACTGAATGTAGACTAATATTTGGGGGATCGCTTTCCAGTCAAAAATGCTGTTTTTTGATGCAACAACAGAACCATCTCCAATATCAGTCATATGATCAATTTTGACCTTCAGACACTGAGAATGGGGGGAAAGTTCCTATTAGCCTGATGAGCATACATTCCCTTAACAACACAATCAATTATGTCCATTATTAACTTCATTCTTGGCTGTTGTGTTGAAAATTTGCCGCAGTCACTACACATTAAAATAAACGATTGTCTTTGAGAGGTGACTTGACAGATGTTTATAAAATCACGTGGGGCATGGATAGGGTAAATAGGCAAGGTATTTTCCCTGATGTAAAGGAGCCCAGAATTGGAGAGCATAGGTTTAGGGTGAGAGAGGAAATATATAAAAGAGTCCTAAGGGGCAACATTTTCACACAGAAGGTGGTACGTGTATGGAATGTGCTGCCAGAGGAAGTGGTGGAGGCTGGTACAATTGCAAAATTTGAAAGTCTTCTGCATGGGTATGTGAATAGTAAGGCTTTGGAGCGATATGGCATGTGGGACTCGTTTGGATTGGGATATGTGGTCAGCATGAATGATTTGGACCGAAAGGTCTGTTTTCGTGCTGTACAACTCTCGGACTCTACGACTCTATGGCCCAGTCTTCACTGTTCCCTGGGAATGAGAATACCACAGACAGCATAACCCTAAGGAGATAGGAAATTATCTCAATCTTAAATCTGGCAACCTTTAAATTTAAAAGTGTATGAATCTCACAGCAAGTCAGCTCCCACTTTTTAAAAACGAAGTCACAACCAATAGGAAAGACAAAGACCATTCAGCCCCTCAAACCTATCCCACATTTCCATTGACTCCGTTCAGTAAAGTATTTAGCAAACTTAGCTGCAACTGTTCTCTTGGGTAGACATTTCCGATGGTGTAAACCATAGAGAATATGAAATCGGTGCAGAACTACACTGTTCGATTCATCAAGTCTGATCTGCTGTTCGATCATGGCTGACATGTTTCTCAACAAAATTCTCCTGCCTTTTCACTGTAACCCTTGCTTCCCTTATCAATCAATACATTTTTAAATTCACTTTAAATCTCACTTTAAATCTATGTCCTCTAGATTTGGACTTGCCTACACTTGGGTAAAGACCCTGACTATTCACTCTCCCAAAGGTCTTCGTGAGTTTATAGTCCTCTAGGATGTGTAAATTTGACTCCAATCAAACCGAACGGCTGTGTTTTCAGTAAACCTCGGCCTAAATTCTGAAATTCAATATTGACTCATCTTCCTTCTTCATCACATCACATCACATCACAATTCTAAAATCATTTTAACAACTTGTTTCGCCACATTATGAAACACCTCAGATGATTCTAATCTTCTGGGCTCAGAGATAGCACACTACCACCACATAGAAATATCCCTAAATCTGCGACGTTATTCTCCTGTGTGTTTGTTTGTCAGGCAGTTTTGAAATACTGTGAAATACTTCCGTGACAGACAGGTCTTGAATCCAGACATTCTGGTTCAGAGTGAGAGACACTACCACGCAAGTTCAGGTGTTAGAATATAACCCAGAACTCTGGCTCAGAGGCATGGGCGTTAGCCACTGCACAAGACTTAAACCATGCCCAGGGTGTGGGTCACCTTTTAAATGTCAGCTTTCAACTCGGTGTGGATTCATTAAAATTTGTTTCATTTTTACTGAATTACACAGTTAAACGAAGTGCATTGTTCAACAGATGAAATGTACACAGCTCAAATGTAGGATGTTGAGTTTATGTGCTCTGCCTTCGAGATAAACTATGAAAATCTTTAATTTCTTGACTATGATTTCCACCTTAAGTGGCTATTGTCTGTGATCTGCAATATGAGGGAAAGAAATCCTGCAGACACACTCTGCACTGTAAAGAATCTGGAATAGATGTTTATTACTGAACACCAGAGCCGAAGAAAGGGCATACTTTCTGGATCAAAAACGCCAATCACTCTTTCTTGCCTCTAACGTGTGACTGTCCTCTCCTTCAAAACCACGAAAGAATCCAAGACAGCTGATTACTGTCCAGCCTTTCGTTCACAGTACTATCACTCACTGGACTGAGAAGTGGGAGACGGAGTGTATTTTCTATAAATACAATGTATCGCAATTTGGTAAAACCAACAAGGAGATGACATCTACAATTAAGTGTCAGCCCATTGGTAGTTCTGGCGAACAGAGAGATCTAGGGTTCTGGTATATTTCTTTGAGGTTTGCATCATGTGTAGGCAGGGTGCGTATGAAGGCATTTGGGTTGCAGGCCTTCATTGCTCAGAACTTTGAGTACAGGAGCTGGAACATTATCTTCAGGTTGTAAAGGACATTCGTGAGGTCTCTCCTGGAGTAGTGTGTAGTTCTGAACGCCCAGTCATATTGAGGATATTATTGAACTAGCGAGGGCTCAGGAAAAAAATAGCAGGCTGTTGCTGGGAATGGAGTGTTTGAGTTATAAGGACAAGCTCGATGGACTAGGACCTTTTCCACTGCAGCGGAGAAGGTTGAGAGCTTATCAACCTTATAGAGGTTTATAAAACAATGAGGGGTAAAGATAATGTTGAATGAAAGGTGTCATTTCCTTCGGGTGGTGGATTTCAAGACTGGGGGTAAGTTGAAGATGACAGGAGAAAGTTTTACAGAAGACACAGTGTCACAGAGCTACCCAGTTCTACCCAATATGTCCTACATTAATGTAGTTCCTTTTGCCAGCATTTGGCCCTGAACACTTCCTATTCATGTGCCCATCCAGATGCCTTTCAAATGTTGTAATTACCTCAGCCTGCACAACGTCCTCTGGCAGCTTGTTACATAGAAAGCACCCTCTCTTTAGAAACGTTGCCCTTTCGATCACTTTTAAGTCTTTTCACTTTGAAATATAACCTATGTCCTCTAGTTTTGGAGCGTACTACCCCGCGGAAAAGACATTGGCTTTTGACACTATCCATTCCACTTGTGAGTATATAAACCACTTACCACGCAACCACTGATACTCCAGGGATAATAACCCCGGCATATTCAGCCTCTCCATAAATCTCAAAACATTCAACTCTAGCAATATCTTTGTACATCTATTCTGAATTCTTTAAGGTTTCACGCATCGTTCCTCGAACAGTGAGACCTCAATTGCACGAAGTATTCAATAGTGGTCTAACCAATGTCCTGCACAGCTGCAACATGACCTTCCAACTCCTACATTCAATACACTGCCCAGCAATCACAAGCACCATCTTCACTATCCTATATACCTGCGACTCCACTTTCAAAGTACTATGAACCTGCACTCCAAGGTCTGTTTGTTTAGCAACACTCCCCAGGGACTTAGCATTATATGTATAAGCCAAGCCTTGATTTTCCTTTCCAAACTGCAGTATTTCACATTTATCTAAATTAAACTCTTTCTGCAACTCCTCAGTCTATTGGTCCATCTGATCAAGATCCCGTTATAATCTAAGGTAATCATTTTCTCTGCACTTTGCACCTTCAATTTTGGTGTCAAGTATGAACGTACTAACCATACCTCTTGTGTTCATATCCAAATCATTTATGTAAATGATGAACATCAGTGGACACTGCACCAATCTGAAAACAAACCTTCCACCACGACCCTCTGTCTTCTATCTTTGAACCAGTTCTGTATCCAAATGGTTAGTTCCCCTGGTATTCCATGAGATCTCACCTTGCTAACCAGTCTTTCATGGGGAACCTTGTCGATTACGTTACTGAAGTCAATATTGATCACGTCCACTACTTTGTACAAATCAATGCTTTTTGTTACTTCTTCAAGAAAAAAATGTAATCCAGTTCATCCAGTTCGTGAGATATGACCTCCCATGCACAACTCCATGTTGACTTTATCAGTCCTTGCCTTTCCATTTACATGCAAATCCTGTCGTTCGGATTCTCTCCAACAACTTGCCCATCACCAATATCAGGCTCACTGGTCTATTGTTCCCTGGTTTTTCCTTACCAGTTTGTTTAATGTTGGCACCACGTTAGTCAGCCTCATGTATTCCAGCACCTCACCTATGGCTATTGATGATAAAAAGATCTCATCAAGATTTCCATCAATTACTTCTCGAGCTTCCCACAGAATAGGTGTGTGTACCTGATCAGGACCTATGAAGTGCATTGTGATTACACATCGCTTGTTTCGTGTATGGCATGAACGTCCTCAGAAGTGATAGATGTGGGTAACTTTGCAATGTTTAAAAGACATTTTATTATGTACAAGAATAAGAAAAGGTTTGGAAAAATATGGTCCAAGCTCAGGAACGTTGGATTAGTTTAGTTTGAGATTATCATTAGAATTGAGTGTATGGGCTGATATGTCTGTTTTCATACCCCCCTGTATAACGCTATGGTTCCATGTGTGTTTGTATGTCCAAGAATGTATATACATATTTCTGTCCGCGCTTGTCAATTTGTGTGTGTCGAAATGTGTATCTATGTGTATCTGCTTCTCTGTGTTTTCTGCATTAGTGTGTGTATGTATGTTTGCATCTCTATCTCTGCATCTGTGTGCAATGGGAACTGTTTTGTTTCCGCGTGAATCATTGAATGGTGTTCAAAGCCTCCCTTCCTCCTCCTCTCTCTTCTTCTGTCTCTCCCTCCTTTTCTGAAAGTGATACAATGCCATGCTCTGCTGATGCGTTTTATGACTTTTCAATCCTTTCTCACATGTAACATTACTTGGAAGGATAAGTCGCTAAATACTGCATTTTACAGGATGTGTGTGCGTGTTCACGTGCACGCGTGTGTCAATGTGTGTATTGCTCTGCATGTGTCTATATGTTTGTATGCCTGCGTGTGCAGCTGAGTGCGCTGTTGTGTGTATGTATGTGCATCTGTGTGTGTGCAAGTCTTTGTGTGTGTTAGTGTGTGTCCTTGTTCTGTGTGTGTGGTGCCTGCGTGTCTGTGTACATCTGTGTGTGTCCATGCGTGTGCATGCGTGTGGTGAATGTGGGTGTCCGTGTATGGGTGGTTGTGGGTATCTGTCTCTTTGGGTATGTGTGAGTCTGTGTGTGTGCGCGTGCCTGTGTGTTGGTTTGTATGGGTGTGTTTTCTGTGTGGCGTATGTCAATGAGTGTATTCCTCTGCCTGTGTGCCTCTGTGTGTATGTATGCCTGTGTGTACATCTGTGTGCCTGTATTGTGTGTGTGTATGTGTGTCTGTGTCTGTGTGTATGTGTGTGTTTTTGTGTGCGTCTGCACCTGTGTTAGTGTGCGCCTGCCTGAGTGTATATATCTGTTTGTGTGTGTCTTTGTTAGCGTATGTGTGCATGTGTGGGGAGTGTGGGTGTCTATGTGACTGTTTGAGTACGTCTGTCTGTGTGTCTGTGTTCTTGTGTGCCTGTGTGTGAGCCTATGCATATTGTATGGGGAGTGTGGATATCTGTGTGTGGAGCGGGAGTGTGGATGCCTTAGTGAGTGGGAAGTGTGGCTGCCTGTGTATTTGAAGGTGTGTCGGTATATCCGCCTGTCTGTCTGTGTCTGTGTCTGTGTGTGTGTGTTACTGTTTTGAAAGAGTGTGGTGCTGAAAAAGAGCAACCATTCAGGCAGCATCCAAAGAGCAGGAGAGTCGAAATATCGAGCATAATCCCTTCATTAGGAAGGATGTTTGTGGGACAAGGGGACTGAAGATTAAATGGGAGGGGGTGGTGCTGGGGGGAAGGTAGCTGGGAAGGCGATTGTTAAGTGAAGATGTGGTGAATGAGATAGGTCGAAGCGGAGGGTGGCGTGGATAGGTGCAAAGGAAGATGAACAGGTTGTACGGTTCAAGAGGGAGGTGCCAAGTTGGACGGTTAGATCTAGAATAAGGTGGGGGGAGGGGAAATGACGGAACTGTTGATATCTGTGGCTGCGTGTGTGTTTTGTGTGTGTGTGTGGCTGTGTGTGTGTGTGTGTGTGTGTGTGTGTGTGTGTGAGAGAGAGAGAGAGAGAGAGAGAGAGAGTCGGCTTGTGTACGTCTCTCTGATTCTGTTTGTGCGCCTGTGTGTTCCTCTGCATCTGGTAATGTGTGTGTGTCTGCGTGTGTCGTGCCTGTGAGTCTGTGTGTGTGTGTGTAGGTGTATGTCTATCTGTGTTGACAGAGTGTAGTGCTGAAAAAGAACAACTGTTCAGGCAGCATCCAAGGAACATTGACTGTATTTACAGACGAGGTGGATTGGCTTTTGACGTATCAGTAAGTTGAGGGAAGCAAGGGGTTAGGAGGATAGTGGAGTTGAGCCATGCTCTTATTGAATGACAGTGCAGGCTTGAGGGGCCGAATATCCTACCCCGTTCCCATTTCTTATGTTCTCATGTTATGCTTTTGGAAGGGAACTGGTTATTTTCCTGGAAGTCATGATGTACAATGTGGCATTCAAGGAGAGCAGATTATTTTTTGAGTTAACCCTGGGTGGGGTATGGGAGCTGTATTCCCAGCCAAACTAGATCTGTAAGATTACTCACATCTCGAGCAGAGGTTACGGAGAGGGGAAGTCTGGAAATAGGGATTGGGGGTGAGCGTTCACGTCCTGACCAAGCCTGAATTTTCCAAGTACATTTCCGAAACTACTCCAAACCATTGGCGAGGCCCCGATCTGCCCCTGTGTAGCAGGTTCAAAGGGCTGAATGGAACATCAGAACACTGGGCGGAGTGACACTAGGATGCGCGTGCGTGTCAGTCAGCGTATGTACATCTCTATGTATCTGTTTGTGCGTCTGTGTGTCTCTCTGCATGTGGTTGTGTGGATGTGTGTTTGTGTGGGTGTAGGGTTTCTGTGAGTATGTGTATGTGTGTCTGTTTCTGTAAATGTGTGTGTATCTGTGCCTGTTTCTGTGAGTGGGTGTGTGCGTGTCAGTTTGTGTGTGTGTGTCTGTGTGTGCATATGTGGGTGTGTACATGCGTGTGTGCATGTGTGCGTGTGTCTCTCTGCATATGTGTGTTTGTGAGTGTGTGTGTGTGTGTGTCTGTCTGTCTGTCTGTATTTGGATGGTGCTGTGTGATGCTTCCCTCCCTCTGTCCCTCCGAAACTGAATACCTGATGATTTTTACCCTCCATTCCAACCTGGACACTCGTGTGGGGAGGCCAGCAGAGACTGACAGCAACAGAAAGCTCAGCCGATCTGGCAGCATCTGTGGACAAAAGTGAAAGCATCCTTCCTCAAACTTCGTGTCAGGGGGATATTACATCACTTTAAGCACCATACAGACTGCAGACTCGCCTTACATTGATACACACAGATACACACAAAACTAATACGGAGATATGGAGATACTCAATAAGACACAGAAACTCATGCAGACATGGAGTGTCTGTAAGTATTTCTCTTGCTCCACTGTGACCTTGTCAATATTTCACATACTCTGTCTGTTGTGCGTCCGTATTTAAGTCTGTCCTCAGGGAATGTGTTAGCATTGTACTTGCTCACAACAGCGAGTGAGTTACTACTTCTGTGTGGAATGTGACTGCAGGACACTTTCAATGTTTGTAGATACCGAACCTGGAAGAATTATAAAGTGCATGGAGGACAGTGTGCAAATCCAGCAGGACAATGACACATTGGTGTAGTATTCAGGTTTATGGCAGATCAGGATCAATGCAAGAAGTGTGAGGTGATGCACCTTGGTAGGAATAACTCTGAAAGTCAATATAATGCATTCTGTACCAGTATAAAACGGGTGTAGGAACAGAGGGCACTGGGTGTATATGAGCACAGATTATTGAAGATGTCAGGACACGTGAGGAGAGCAGTAACTATCACAGATTAGTTTCAGTATCTGAGCTGTTTACAGGGGGAGGTGGAGGGGGAGTCTTCGTGCTCCCTTCTTGGGAAGTGGTGGGGAAAATGTGTTGTGAGCCCACTCTCCTGCCCACAGAGACCGTGGGAATTCCATTTGTACCAGCTCGACACAAAAAGGAGATGACATCAAGCCCACGGCTTCTAAGTTGTACCGGGATAAACAGAATTGCCAATGGGTTTAAAGTGAGAATTGCCCTTCACTGAATACTGCTCGTTGATCGGTTGGTGGGATGTGGATGTTTCCTAATCTCCAGACGAGGCGTCCTGTCCTCTCTGGCTCGTACCTGCGTCCTCCCCACATGGCGGGGGAAGGGGGGATGATGGAATGGATGTCGGGCACTCCACAACCCGGCTTGGTCCTTTCTGACCTACTCCAGGCTGTTTCACCTGGAATGGGAAAAGGGAGTGGGTGCCCCTACGGCTAGTGCTTGTATAGGTGGGGGACATGGTGAGGTGTCCGGAGGGAGTCATTCCGCACTGTTGTATCTACGCAGTGTTATTGGTGTTGGGGGTGGGGGGATAAAGTGGAGGGAGAGTGCGTGAAGAGAGAGAGAGAGAAAGGGAGACTGAATGCAGTAGTGAGAATGGTGGAGTATGAGCCTTGTTCAGGGGTCGGTGCTATAACAGATATACAGTGAGTGTGAGAGAGCAGAGAGAATACAATGATACTTATCCTGAAAGAGCGGGGAAGGTTATTGATGCTTGTCCTGTATTGCTGGACACTTCTTCAGACCGCAGATACTGCACTGAGCTGGGTGGTGACCTCAGACCATGCAGGGTGTGTCTGGTGGTGTGTCCCTCTCTGGGAAAAGAATGGTCCTCCTCTGTACTAGCCCATTCACTAGGATTTCCGTGTCTCTGTTGACAAACCGTTGTGTAATTGCACGTTATCTGCCATGCTCAGGATAAACAGTACATGGCAGTTTCAAAGCGAGAAAGCTCAACCATGTGCCATTGGCCTTTTGAAGATGGCACCAGTGCCAGGGATGACGGAATATCTGGGGTCATGCAGGTGTTTGTGACTACCTCCAACCATGAAGGAAAATCGACCTGGCCTGTGGTGGGGTAGGTAGTTCATGAGGTGAGTTCGATGAGATATCACCAGGAACCTAGCTCAATCTCATACAGACAATCCATCTGTCATACTCAGTGAAAATGTCAATGTGACAATTAAATAACAATGTGACAGTTAGATGCAGCCCAATGTGTCGAAGATTCTGCTGACCCTACTCACAGTTACAAAGCTGCCAAACAAATGCTCATCCAATACTCTCTATCATCTCAACTCACACTAGTATCTGATTCACCCAACTTTCCTGGAAACAGTAGCTCTTGTTGCAGGATACCTTTCAAATGTCTTCATTTCAGCATTCTGGATCCTTGAAATACATCCTTCCATGGCATTGTCTCTCAATCTCACTGTCTCTGTCTATTCCCCAATCCCCTCTTATTTGTTGATACTTAAACCGATTCCCCCGCCATCTTTCCCTGGAGCGATTTTCACACCCACAGCACGCCTATGTCATGGAACAATGGAGATATGGAGCTGTAAATAGATGGGAGCTGTACAAACTGCCACTTCCAGTATGTGCTGCAAGTTTCCCCACGCTGGGCAGTGACCGAACACAATGTTACTGAACAATGCACTGGGATGATGGGCACGGTTTCACACCCTGGTCGCATATCTCATCTGAGTTTACTGATCAAAGCACCATTGTGGTCTGCATACCTTTCCACTCTGGGTAAATTGTGGTTACATGGCACAGTAGACCAGCCCGGTCTGCACAGCGCTCCCTGCTGAACACGTATCTCATCTGCGTTTATAGTTCAATGCACTGCACGGTGTTCTTCTCTGGACTGATTGCAGGGTGGTGTTCAGCTGTACACTAGCCTGGTCTGCGCAGTGCTCCATGCTGATCAGATATCTCCTCTGGGTTTATGGTGTCTGGTCTGGTTCGCTGAGGTGGATTGAGAATGTAATATACCTAATCCTTTCAGTTGATATGGCAATGCCTTTATTTTTGTTCTCAATCATGTGATTGGATTTTCCAAATTCCGATTCCTCCAGCCATCCCCATTTTTCAGTCTGCTTCCATCGTTTTCAAGCTCAAGGTACAAACAGCAGATGGATTTAGGCAGTGGAGTACATTCTGGAGCATTGTTCAGTCAAAGTTAATAATGGTCAGGACATGGTGTCAAGAATCAGCTTCACCAAAGTTGTGATTTGTCTGTTTAAACCACCACCTGCAAGTTCGTCTCCAAGCCACTTACTACCCTGACTTGGAAATATACATTCGTTGCGTCAAAATCCTGGAAATCCCTCTCTACAGACATTATGGTTCAACCAACAGCAAGTGAACTGCAGCGATTCAAGAAGGCAGCTCAGCACCATCTTCTCAAGGGCACGTAAGGATGGTTATCAAGGCTGGCCAGTCAGCAATGTCCAAGACCACAAATGAATGAAAATAAATATTGTCCAGGGATGAGATGGAGTTCCAGGAAAGAAATGGACTTTGTAAACATAATAGACGGCAATCACCTCCACGCTCCCAATATTTAAATAACAAGGACAGGGAGACAATGGTTCACATCTGAAAGTGAGTAGGTCAACATAGAGACCCATGAATAATACTGCCAGAAGCAAGAAGGGAGAAAGTAGTTCATCAAGTTCAGTGATGCAGTTAGTCTTGATCTGCTGACTGAATATGTGGATTCAGAGTCTCTACATGAACAATAATAATAACAAGAACTGAAGACGACATGAAAGAACAGTAATGCAGTCACAACTGATTTGTAGAAAAAAATATCTGGACGGTGAGACTTACCAAAGACACCAATGGTAGACAGGAGAGGATAATAAAAATATTAAATAATGCAAGGAGCATAATAGATCCATGGATATAATGGAAACCAATCATAATATGTAGAAAGACCTCAAACATAATAGGATAAAGTCCTGAGCATTGTTGTAACATTCCAGTTCAACCTTCTCAGATTCAGTTCCATTGTTGAAACATCACAGTCTAATGTTCTCAGATTCGGATCTATTGTTGGAAAATTCCAGTCTAATGTTTTCAGATTCTGATCCATTGGTGGAACATGATGCTCCCACTCATACAGTGGCATAACACATTGAATGAAGCTCACTTATCATTAGAAGATGGAAAACTTCCACTGGGATAATTGGAATCCATGGAGACTGACATTAATCACAGTCACTGAACAAAAAGGTCCATTTAACCCTTGCCTTACAGGACATTTCATATCACAATAAAATGTAATATTTAATGAGTCTGGATGCAATGGATGAGGGTTACTGACCGACGGACTATAAATCTTTCAATTTTAAAATTTTTTTCTTGAGTGTTGGAGAATTGCGAGAGCACAGCAAGGCTATATATGTCCCACCATGTTTATAAAGGGGAGAGGGATAAAATAACAGGCCAGCTGCATAAAATGTCTGGTAGGAACATTTCTGGATACATTAACTCAAGTGATAAAGTGAGGATAGCAGATGCTGGAGATCAGAGTCGAGAAAGTGGTGCTGCAAAAAAGAAACAGCAGGACAGGCAGCATCAGAGTAGCACAGGCACTTTTCGTAAGCCCTTCACCGGGAATGAGGCTTATGGCCCAAGGGTAATGAGAGATAAATGGAAAGGGGATGGGGTTGAGGAAATATAGCTGAGAATGTGATAAGTAGATAAAATTGGGGTTATAGTTGACATGTCGGAGAGGAGGATGGAGTGGATAGATGGGAAGGAAGATGGACAAGAAGGACACGTCATGGGGGCGGTGCTGAGTTGGAATGTTGGATCTGGGATAACGTGTTGAGAAAGAAAATGAGGAAACTGGAGAAATCCACACTGATCCAATATTGTTTCAGGGCCGCAATGCAGAAAATGAGTCTTTCTTCCTCCAGACATCGAGTGGTTAAGATTTGGCGATGGGGGAGGTCCAGGTACAATCTTTCTGTACCTCTGTATCTTTCCCTGACGTTGGTTTTTCGCTCCCTCGTGTATCGAGTATTGACATTGTGAAGCTCAGAAACAATGAAATGATGTGTCTTGGGCTGTTGTTCACTTCCCGGTGTGTTCCATGTGGTGCTCCATGGACAGGAGTGTGTATGCCAGGCTGTTGTTCACTTTCCGGTGTGCCCCATGTGGTGCTCTAAGTTGATAGGTGATTCAGCAGCGTTGGCTCATGTTTTTGAAACTTGGTCTGTGCCGTCCACTTAACGTCTGACATCTATGTTTCTCCCTCTGAGCTGATCATGTGGTCAGTAACATGAGGACACCCTTAAGAATTATTGTAAAGAAGCAGGTATTTAACATCAATCACAATGCTGTCACTTAAAAAAAAGTTATTGTCTCCTTCTCTTTAAAGAGAGATCGTAAAGGCCAAACTGCCTACAGCAAACGGCTGAAGTAAATAATTTAGGAGGCTTTTAGGTTTTTCTTAAATAATGATAACAATGGCCAGCTCTCACAAATCAGGCTTTCCAGTTTATATGAACTGTACCAGTCACCGAGTGCTTGGGTTCGGCGAAGGGTTAGATCATTCAGTAAATGACCTCTTGTTGCTATTCTCCCTGAAAACTTTCTGGATCCTGGATTGGAGAACTGCATGCAAGACTGATTGGCATCGAATGTGTCCTTTTGCCAAGGGATGAGTTTATGGATGCTCATACTTTGGAACAGTTCATTAGTGGAAGGTAGTATATTTATAATTGTGTTAAGTTTCCAATGGTTAAGTTATTCTGAATTCTGTTTCTTTTTGTCTATGTTTTTATTAGTGTTCAAATAAATTGTGTTTTGATTAACGTTGAGTGGTTTGACCAGCCGCATCACATCTGGAACACCCATTTCAGACTTACTTTTCCTATAAGACAAGGCTGGCGTCCAGGTTATCCATTTAAAATATTTTAAGACAGTCGGGTCTGGCCCATAGCAAACTCGGAACTCTTGCCCGGTTAGAAATCGACAAATTGAAATGGGGTTCAGGTTTAGAATCCCTACTGGGTGGAAACAGGCCATTTGGCCCAACGAGTCCACACCACCCGAAGAGGCCACAACCAAGACCCATTCCGCTACCCAATTACACCACATTGACCCCTGACCAAGGTACCTAATCTACACATCCCTGAACAGTGCAGGCAATTTAACATGGCCAATTAACCTAATCTGCACATCTTTGGGCTGTGAGAGGAAAATCTAGCACCCAGAAGAAACCCACGCAGGCATGGGGAGAATATGCACAGGGAGATTGTTGGGCCCAAAGCCAGCGTCTGTTAATTGTTCGTGCCTTTTGTTGAAATTGATTAGTTTGAACAGTGCTTTGTTGCTAATGGTTGTTTCTGTCTCTAAGAGTTGTCTGGGTGTGGAAGAAGAGAAGTTGGAGACTTTACAAAAGGTGAGCAAGGCAATGCTGTTAGAATTGTCAGACAAGCTGGAGTTGGGTTTGTGAGAAAAGGAGAGATAATTGCAGCTATAGTTTGGCATTTAAAGTTTGGTGGAAACACCATCAGAATTTTGGAAATTGCAGATGTGGCAGCTTGAACATGAAAAATAATTGAAACAGTTACATATATGATTAAAAGTAGAATTAAAAGAAAAGTTGAACGACGAAGAAAGACAGCAAAAGAAAGAAGAAAAACAGGAAGAGAGAGAGAGTTTCAACTTCAAAAGTTAGCAATTAGAGAGGAAAGTCGATTTAACAGGATGAAGATGAAGGTAGACGGTAGGCTGAATGAGGAGGATAGTGGGTATGATAAACCTTATGGGTGTTAAAGGCCTGATGGGGATCTGTTTAAATACATTCAAAGCATTGTCGACATTTGCTGAGAAGGATGTAGAAGCCCTTATAACTTTATTTGAGGAAGTGGCTAAACGAATGCAGTGGAGAGTGACGATATGGATTTAGTTGATCTGAACAAAGCTGGTAGATATAAGGAGTGAACTATTTGCATCCCCTTCGGAAAAGGTATCTGGCCAGTTTGAGGAGGTGAAGAAAACCATCCAAATTGCATATGAGCTTGTACCAGAAGGCTACAGGCGACATTTTAGGAATCTAAAAAAGCTTCCCTGGTTAAATGTACATTGAATTTGAAAGAATCAAACAAAATAATTTTGAAAGGTGTGTAAGCGTATTAAAAAGTGAGCAAAGCTATGGCACTCTTAAAGAGATTCTTACTTTGGAGGAGTTTAAAAATTCACTTCCTACAGTGGTGAGAACTCGTGTGGAAGAGCAGAGAGCTAAAGTGGCAAGATTAGAAGCTGAAATGGGTGTTGCTTATCACTTGACCTATAAATAAAGGTTTGGCTTCTGGGAGGGATTGAGAAGAATGTGCGAGATCTTCTTAAAACATATACCAGTGAGAGTAAGGTTTACTGGCATAGGCCCTGAATAGCTGGTAAAGAGGTTACAGTATTAAGAGGAATAGAAGCATGTAAGTGTTTTTAAGCTGTGACATGAGGAGAGATGTCATTCAGAAGGACTATGAGAGAGATGCGAAGTGATCTATTATGTAACGTGTGGTTGGAGTGTCCAGTGAAACCATCAACAGAAATATTTCACGGTTGGGAAGGAGGCCTTGAGCTTGGTGTTGGCGTTGCAACATTTCAGCATTTAACTTGGAAATAATATGCCTGACACAAATCTATATACGATCATAACGCCTGAACGTTATTGGAGAAATTTAGGGAGATAGAGGTTCAGATAGAGGTTATTATTGTTGCCATTCAATCTGGAAGTCATACAGATGACAGGAAGAGAAACCGTATTTGCTGACAAGTTGTTGAGGTTTGGATGAAGAAATGCCGAGGCGTTCTGAGGCGGAAGTAAACAGGCTGAAATAGAATGGAGTTGTGAATGTTCGTATGCTTAGTTTCAATTCAATATATATGTATTGTAGACTAATAAAACAGTAAGATTAAAGGTTTCTAATGAGACCATCATTGTATATTGATGGTTCATTTTCTTTCAAAGTGGGAGTTATTATGATAATGTCAATTTAAAAAGGTTGCTTTCTCTTTTTTTTGAAGAGAGGTCTTAAAGGCAGAAGTGCAGAACTACCTACTGAAATAACCGAGGAGGCCTTTAGGTTTTAATAAAGTGGTGGGAACAATGGAAGGTCAGTGCTCAGCTCTCCCAGAACAGGTTTTCTCGTTTGTTTTTATCTGCAGGTTTCAGAAGCTGCTTGGGGTCCCAGAAGGGTTGGAAGCTTTAATAAACGATACCCAGTTGCTCTTCTCTGTGAGATCTCTCTTCAAGTGGCTTCCTCCTGAATTGGAGAACTGCACGAAAGATTTTTTGTTTGAATTTACCTTTTTGGCCAAGGGTTATGTTTGTGGGATGTTCCTGTATTAGCACAGTTAATTAGTAGAAGGCATTGTATCGATTGTTTGTGTAAGTGTTCCAATAAAGAAGTTATCCCAAATTTTCCATCTCTGTGATTTTGTTTTAACTAGAACGGTTGAATGGATTACATTTTGGTTAAAGTTGAGTGGTTTGACCAGTCGCAACACATCTGGAACATCCAATTCATGCCTACGTTTAAAATAAGGAAATGTTAGGGTCTAGGTTGCCTTCTTAAAACACATGTAGCTGAGGGGTTTTTGTCTGACTCCAATTATTGAAAAGTTAGTGGAGGTGCTGGGGATGGTTTGCAGGAGGTTGTGTTGTGAGTTGCCTCAGATATTCAGGGGGACATGAACGTTTGGTGACACAACTCTGGATGGAACATGGGGACTGTAGTTACATCTTCTGGGTCTGCAATATGTGTACCAAATGGAGCAGGGGTTGCAGAGAGGATAATCTCTGAAATCTCGGAGAGAAAATAATCTGTCGTATCTGTCTGTGTCTTAGTCTGGACAAATACACACTGTCACTCTCCCCATTACATACACCCATGCACACTCTCACTATCTGCCCCACGCGCATATTCACACTCTCCCATCTCACATGCGAACATGCATATTCACTCTCTCTCTTTTCCCACAATCACACATACACTTGCCCTCACTCTCTCTCGCATACACATATGTCTCTCTCTCTCTCATCTTCACCCAAATACACATACACACCCCTGTCTCTCACACGCACCAACACACAAATACGCATGTGCATGCACATAAATTTGTGGGGTGAGTTTGCAATTGTACATTTGTATTTGCATATATAATCTATTTTGTTCAAAAACATACAATCTGTAGTCAGTTGGTCAATGTGGTATTTATCACCTCCTATGTTGGAAATAAACCTGGTCCGACTCCAGGTGAAGACACAGTCAGACTCTAAACCAGACCTCACGCCTGTAATACATTGTCTGACCAGAGGTGTCACCTTCTTTCCATCGATAATACCTGAAGGTATCTCCAGGCAGCGACTTGAAATAAACGTGGAGACTTGCATATTAAGCAAGCTAAACTTGCCCTTCCATTCTAACTAAATAAAGAGATAATAACCATCTTAGGTATGTTCAATTCATGCGCATGAGTTGTACACACTTTGATCTTTTCCTTATAAATCCTGACTCTAATGTCTTCTTGTCTCCCTAACATCTGGTGAAGAAACAGCTCACAGAAAGCTAGTATTTTCAAGTAAACCTGTTGGATTATAATCTGGTCTCATGTGGATTTTGACCTTGTCCAGCCCAGTCCAAAACCAGCATCTTCATATCATGGATTTTATTAGTTAGCCAATCCTCTCTCCTAGCAATTTTTTTCCGAACACAATATTCTCTTGTTTTGCCTATTAATCTTTTGTGAGGCACGTTTTGCAATTGCTTCTGGACGTCCAGATATAATACATCTTAGGAACCCCTTCATCCATCTTGCTTGCCACATTTTTAAAATGTTAGTCAAATCATTCAAACATGACTGGTCTTTAGTAATACTTTGTTAACTGTCATGGATCGGGGCTTGACTTTGACAATCTCCCGTTATTAATTCTTTCATACCAGATTTTAGCAGTTTACCTTCAATCCCAATAATTTGCCCAATACCTTCCATTCCCTAGTGAGGTTGGTTATTCTAAGTTCTTCCCTTTCTATAACCAGCATATTCTCTTTCAATTCCTGTGAAACAGGCACAAATCTGTAAAAGATCTTCTCCAATTGCCGTGTAAGATGAATGAGTGTCTGATTGGGGTCATTCTGTTCAATGTTTGATCAGGGATCGTCGGAATGAAGTCATCAGAGGGAAGTCATACCGAACGAATTTTATTGACTTTTTTCGAAGAGGTCATTTAGTTTTTCAGCCAGGCCTTTGACAAAGCCCCACGCGGGAAACTAATAAAGGAAGTACAGTCACATGGTATCAAGTGTAACTTGGTAAGTGGCATTCAAATTGTCTTAGTGGCAGGAGACAGTGTGTGGTAGGAGAAGGCTGTTTGTATATCTGGAGACTAGTGTCCCCTGGTGTACCACAGGCAATAATGCTGTGTCCCTGATTATTTGTGGTAATTATAAATTATATAGTTGTGAATGTGGAGGGGGTGGGGGGGAGTGTAAGAAATAAGTGGATGTTTGAAACAAAGACTGGGCGGGTAGTCGTCAGTTAGGAGTGTTGGGGTGTTGGGGCAATTCATTACTGGGGTGCCTTGGGTTGGGGTTAAACAATGTCTGCTGTAGTACTAATAGCACATTGTTTAACCCCAACCCAAGGCACCGGTTTCTATAATCCCGAATAAAGTCGGCCGTACAAAAACATGTCGTTGCTTGGTGTTCAGTAAAAAGTAAACCCTATCCAGGAGATGGGATCCGTCCTCTGTCCCCTTAGGATGCTAGCAGCAAGTGTGTCTATCGATAGTTGTCAGAGTGAAAGTGTTTATTAAAAAGAGAGAAAGGATCCAATCAGTCAAGTGCGGTCAGCGCTGTATTAATTAATTTCAAAAAGCGTCCAGGCTCCGTAAGCCACGCTGTACCTTAACTCAGAAAGCTGCGTCCAGGATCCGAAATCCACGCGTAAACTCAACTCAAAAAACTGCGTCCAGGATCCAAAATCCACGCATTAACTTAACTCAAAAACCGCGTCCAGGATCCGAAATCCACGCGTAAACTCAACTCAAAAAACTGCGTCCAGGATCCAAAATCCATGCATTAACTTAACTCAAAAACCGCGTCCAGGATCCGAAATCCACGCATTAACTTAACTCAAAAACCGCGTCCAGTCTTACTGGACATAGACAACGTTATCAGATAGGACACTGCGCTCACAGTCGGGCGGCCTTGGGACTAGGAAGTATGTCAATTGAAAGGTTTAACTACGGGCCGCCCAGGCTGGTGGCCATGCGGACGCGTCACCCCAAGGTTCCGTGGTGGCGCCTAAGCCTTTCCACGGATTCTGCCCTGACGAAGGAATTACTCCTTGCTTGTGTAAGGATGGAGCGAGCTAATATCCTGAGGGTCCTTAGTCAAATTCCACACCAGGGGGAGGATTTCCTGGGAAAATTGACCCTTACACTCAGTGACTCGACAATGATGGTTAAAAAGTTAGATTCACTGACTGAGAATCCTCGGGGGGCGGTGAGGAAAAGGGTGGAGTTGTCAGGAGTACCGAGAGAATTCAGGGTAGGGGAAATCCCTCACTGTTCATGGAAGTCCCACTTTATTGTCACTTTCCACCCACTGTGGGAGGGAGAATGTTGGGGTGAAAAGGGTGTGCCGGCTGGTGGGGGAGGAGAAGGGGGTCCCTCTCGGTCCTCATCAAGTTTTCAAAGAATGGAGCACCCTTCGCGGGAGTGTACAGCCCTGACTGCATTGGGCGCTGTCCTCTCGCTACCACCAGATGAAGTTTTCAATGTGACCAAGCCGGCACCAGCAGCCCCGGCTTTGTGTGCAAGATCTCGTAACACAGGGGAGGTGGTGAAGTCCATCCGAGATCTGATTGAACAAAACAACACTGCTAAGGTGGCTAGAAACAAATTAGCGGTACTAGAAAAGGCGATTGCGGACTGGAGGGGGAATGGTTGGTTCCCAGAAGATAGTAGGGTGTTCCTCACGGAGGCCGAACTCGAGCTGTTGAAGACTCGGGTTGCGGACAGTATAGCGGCGGACAGGAAGGTAGCAGAGAAAAGTTTTTTCCGAAGGAATGAGAGTTTGAGGAAAAATGCAAATGAGGCGGTGTATTTCAAGGACATGAACAGGTAAAAGAGGGCGTTTTGGGTTGGGAGTTGATCCACTCACAGATCTTGTCCTGGCCGCCCGTAGGGGGGCCCATGACAAACTCTGGCGCTGAGGCCGATAGTCGTCCTGCGCCGCCACCGTATTCGACGTCACCCACAGCACCCCCAGAGACAGTTAAGCTCCCAGAAGTACAGGCACCGGTGGTGAAAGTTTTAGGAGGGCACGTGGACGTAGAGGACCCCAAAGGGGAGGAGGCGGCGGGGCAGCTTAGAACACAGAAGGATCAGATTGATAAGCTGCAGGTGGCAGTTCAGGACCTGTGGAAGAGGCGCTATGAGGATGATATGGGAATGTTGCGAGACAGAGCAGCACGCTTGCAGGAGAGACTGGATGAAGTGAGACAGGCTGAGGATGAGGAACTATGCAGTGAAAGTGTTCGGGCCCCCCTGCCAGATAAGCTAGGGGGGAGGCATGCAAGGCTCGCCCTTTTAGGCCAAGTGCCCCATGGCTGACCACAGCTCCCAGGTTCAAGGAGCCATTCAAATGCGGGGAAAAAATAGGAACATAACAGCGGTATGGGACAGTATAATCTGAGGGACAGACGTTGTCCTCTGCAGTTATAACCAGGCTGTGCATCCTCCCTGGTGCAAGGGTTAAGGACATTTCTTCAGAGCTGAAGAGGAATCTGAGGTGGGAGTGAAGGAATCCAGTTATCATCATTGGTACCAATGACATTGACTGGACCAGAAAGGAGTTGTTGTGGAAGGGAACTGTTCAAGTGGGATGTATTTTACTTCAAACATGCAGCAACATAATATCCCAGTAAATAGAATAACTAGGGCTGCAGTCAGTGTTTAAACTAAATAGAGAGGAGCAGGTGTTTGGGATAAATGTAGAAGATTTAGAATCCATTTTGTTTAGAAAAATAAATTAAATAAAAATTATTTAGAATCCATTTCGATGGAGGTAAGAAATAACAAAGGGAATAAGACAATTGTGGGAGTACTCACTTGGCCCCTAACAGCAGCTATACTGTAAGACAGAGAATAAAGTAGGAGATAATGAGGGCATTGTTGCATCGCTACAGTATTACCAGACCATAGGGACTGCTCTCTCATTAGAGAGATACAACCAGACCTCAGGCGAGGGAGGAGATTGAGAAGGAGAGTCCTTCATGGTAACCTCAAACCGGTGCCGGGAATTGAACCCACACTGTTGGTATCACATGCTCTGTCGACCAACAATCCAGCCAACTGAGCTAAACTGAAAGCAAAGGGAGAAAATAATCTTTGAGGCAAGCAAATAGTATGGAAAATTTTAGCAAGAACTTTAAGTACATATAAAGGAAGAGAGAGGCCAAGGTGACCAAGGCCCCTTAGAGAACAAAGCTGGGAAAATAATTTCTGAGAACCAGGAAATGGTAGAGGCATTGAAGGAACATTTTACATTAGTCTTCATAATAGAAGACATGAATAGCATTTCAAAAGGACTAAATAATCAAGATGCAGAAAGTGAGGCCATGAGGGAAATGGAAGGTGGGTGAGTTGGCAATAAACACAGTAACTATCACCGGAGAAAAAGTACTAGGGAAACGAATGGGGCTGAAGGCTCTTAAGTCCCCTCAACTTGGAGGGTTGCATCATAGGATATTACGGCAAGTAGCCACAGCGATAGTGGCACCCACATAACCCTCAGAGCTGAACATCCCAGGCTGCCCTAGGGGGGGCTCTCGCCTTCCCCCGACAGGGCAGGCCGTGATCGCTCTGACATGACCGCCCGCGGTCTACCAACACGGCCGCCCACAGGGACACATAGGGGGAAAAGGGGAGGTCGATTAGCCGGACGTTGTTGGAAGTGTAGGGAAACAGGACATTTTGCCTGCGGCTGCGTCAAGGAGATGGGAGTTCAATGCAGGGATTATAATTGACGGGAGAGCCGTTCCGGTTGTGATGTTGGAATTATATCACCGGGTGGGAAGTTGTTTATTAATTATTAGGTTAATATGAATCATGCTTCTAATTACATCTCTTTCGATAGGTTGTAATCTTTACATTTTATTACAAAACAGCAAGTAACAACAAGTCTTGTACATGCCGATTTGGTCCGGGATTATAGAAGCCGGTTTTAGGCTACGATTTTACTGAAATTGTGTGAGTGAATGGATAAGAGTAGTTAGACAAGTATATTGTTGAACCACGTTTCTGGATAGTCCTTTTTTCATCTTTGCATGGAAGCCATATAAGGGGGACAGCTGAAGTTTACTTTTAACAGCAGCTTGCAGTAAGAGCGGCAGAGAGAGAGAGAGAAACAGACAGACACGCAGGCTTTGTTTTTTGTTCAACATGGCTAGATTTGCGAGCTGCGGACAGCATCAGGAACGGGGGGGGCCTGCCGGGGAGGTGTCTTCGTAGGGGAAAAGAGTGCTAAGGGATTTGCTCCTCTGCCTTGCTTGAGTAGAGCCGGGTTTTGTTGCGGCTTGATCTGTTTTCCCTTGCCACCTAACTTGCTGAGAAATTCTAGTGCTTTGATTTTACTTTAATAGGCCTCATTTGCAATTAATCCGAGAATAGTGCGAAGGCAGTTACAAACTCCACACTGTTAAAATAGTCACTGAAAATCTCAAAAGAAAATGTGCACATCTTAAAAGCTGTAACTGGGATTCAGTGTTCGAAGATTTCACGGCCATCGGGTGGAGAGAATCTCAGTGGCCAGCTGAGAGTGACTTTTGTTTTCCAGGGATGAATGTCTGTTATGAGGGCTACTGGCCAGCTTCAAGACCCCACTCCTTTGAGACAAGCGGGAACTTTTTTCCCCTTTTTTTTACCCCATCCCAGGCTTTGGTACTCATTTCACAGTACACGTTGTCTCTGCCATCATATTCCACTAATTCTGCTACCAAATAAAACATCTGCACTCTCTCAAAATTGTTACGACAGCTTTAGATTGGCTTCCCTGCAGGTGACTCTTGTCAGTTTCAAAAGTGGCTGCTATTTACTCAGCTGTCTGTCTGTCTGCCTGTAAGTGGTGAAATTGCTATGGTTTCGGATCATTAACCTTCGAGTGGCTTAATGTTTACACAGCCGGCAGCTGTGTTTACATTTCTCAAGTAGGTGGGAATTCTTGCGGTTTATAATGGTTTTTCGTCATTGGTCGAACTGCGGTGTGTGTGTGTGTGTGTGTGTGTTTCTATTGGACGAGGGACTCCCATTCAGCATTGGAGGGTTCTGATTGGCTAGGGATTCCCATTGACATTACTAAATATGTTTCATGGGCTAGGACAGACCTGGAGGCGCTAGTAAAAAAGCTTCCCCCGCTTGAGAATGGCGCCTCCGCTTGGATAAAAGCTTTTGAGTTGGAAACTCTGAGAACAGCTTTAGAGTTTTTCGAGAATGTTGGGGTGGCAAATAAAGGGGATGTCTCAGCAAAGGATGGTGTGTCCTAACCACATGGTCAATTTTTTAGATAGAACGGGAGGTAAATTCTCCAAGAAATGCGTGTCCAATTTTTATATTTTTTCCCTACTTTTGACCTTCTGTGGCAGTCCATGGGGTGAGATTTTTTCTCTGATCCACAAATTACTCCGTTACCCATTGTACAAGCCACTATGTCTCCCTTTTCCATAAAACCTATCCTCTTATCACTCTTTTCCGGGTAACAATACAGCTAGTGCCGGTCCCCCATTTCTTCTATTGCGTTGATTTGCATCTGGTATCACCTTTTCATCACGTTCTCGCAGCCCTTTTCCTCCCTGATTTAAACCTGGTGTGGCGTTATTACTCTTCAACTGAACTCCAGCCGAAAAGATGTGTAGGTCGAGCGTGGGGCACAACCCCACGCTGGCTCTTGGAGGCCCCAGCAGAAGCCACCGCCGGCACCAAGTTGGAGTGTGATTCTTCTGTGCATGGACGATCGAGAAAACGACAGCCCGCATGTGATCTGACCTCCTGAAACGGAGTAAAACGTCTGGGGTGTATGCTGTGGGATGGTTTCCACTCGGGTACCGCGGAGTCGGGTTTTCTTCCTATTTAATTATGTGCTTCGCGTGGGAAAGGGGGGCCTGGTGGTTGTTCCTCTATTGCTGTACAATGTCAACTGTGCAGTAGTACAACACGGCCATGGGGTTTCTGCATCCTCGGGGGGCTGGCATTCGGTACATGTCGACTAGCGCAGGTGTTGTTTTTAAGTTCGGATTCACGTGTCCTCGTCGGGCGTTAATGCTTCGCTGTGTATGACTATCTTTCATTTTTCCTTTTCATTTTTCTCCCTCTACACAGTACTAACCTTCCTACCTCATACCCTGGGATTGTCAAGCCTGTTGTCCAAAAAACCCCTTTAATCAATTCTACCATTTAAATTGGCGACACATAGATGTATGTTGTATGCTGCAGTCATGGTTGTAAGTGCTGTATGCCCCGAAGACTCAAGGACAACATACACAAATGACTCCACATCATCCGATGTCGCTAAATGGAATCGACTGCGCTCACAGCCCACCGACCACAGCGATGAACCGCTGGCCGCCGTCTGGAATCCGCCCTCGCCACCCATGGACTTGATAAAGATCCCCTTACAAAAGGCTGGATAGCCAGCGGGGGTGAGGCACCTCGATTAAGGGACTACCTAAAACAGGCACAGTCGTGCTATTGGCCGGGGAATGGCGGCCCACACTCACGCGAGCTACGTTACTGCCTGGCACTTGCAGTACTGTTGGAGGTCTGGAACGAACCGTCGCGTTGGAAGGAGCTCTGACCTACGAAAAGGACCGGGGCGCAGTACATTTCACTGGCATGTTCCTGACTGCCGGAAGCATACACATACTCTTCTAAGGATTCATAACACATCTTTACTCTTGGGTGCCTTTTGGACTACAGGCTTGTGTTCTGCGGGCAGACTACTTTATTTTTCTCATTTTTTTCTGTTTCTCTCCACACTAGGTCTCTTGCATTCCGTACTAATTATTGTGCTTCAACTTTCCTATTTTCCCGAGATCTGTTTGTCTGTTTGTCATGCCTGTTTAATTCTTTGTTTTTATCATCTCTGCAGAAGCCTATGACAATGCGCTATGTATTCATTTATTTAGCCTGGCTATGCATGTGCTTAGATAGTTGTTAAATGTGTTGCGTCGTGTTATTTAGGGCACCCTTCATCCCAAAATGACTGTCTCCCTAGAACCGGGGATTCTTGTTATGACAGCGTGCACGGTCTGATCAAAAGGACATTTTTTTGTACGTCCGCCGGCACTCCAGAATCTGGTCGCTTCGTGTTTTTTTTATTATCTGTCTTTTATTACGCATCCCGTACGGTATTATTTAGTGTGGCCTCTAAAAGAGGCCAAGAGGGGGAATGTTGGGGTGTTGGGGCAATTCATTACTGGGGTGCCTTGGGTTGGGGTTAAACAATGTGCTATTAGTACTACAGCAGACATTGTCAGATTCAGTCCCTAAAGGGTTAAACACAGCCATGCAGGGAAAACTAACAATTGCAAGACTGTCTGTCTTGGACCACATTCCCTGATGATTAGATCAGGTCAGCCAGAACCAGACCATCCACCTGGGAATTCAAAACCAACAAAGGAAAACCGGTAATAGTTGAAAGGTGTAAATTATACCATCGAAACAGAGTATGGATAAATTGAATGCCGATGTCCCCGATGACGTAAATCCCCATTGAAACCAGCGATAAGTTATAATGACTGTTGATCAACCTTTGTAGAACTATTGTCTCTGTCAGGGAATACGCCTCGGCAGAGAGACGCATAGTAATGAACTTAACTGACTAAACAATGGACTACTAATTACTGGGACGGAAACTACCGGACCCATTAGGGTTGAATCATTGTACAAACACAGTAGGGGCTCGACAGGCATAGTAAGGGTTTTGACAGGCACCTCAGTATGGCCAATGAGAGTCCAGGTCCACTCGCACACAACCGAATGGACCAACGAGGAGGCCTGACGAGGAAGGTGGAACTGGACACTCAGAAGAGCGGGGTTTAAAATATCGTCGGGTCCGCGAGGGAATTCAGAACGCGCGCCTTCTCCGGTGAGCGAAACTGCTCACTGGACGATTCTCTCTCGGAATAAAGAAGTCTTTGTACCTTTTGAATCTGGCCTGATGTCTTATTCCTCTGAAACGAGCACGGGGTCGGCAGTCCCGCCCTAACAGGAGGAAGGTCTTATGTTACAGGAAGATGCAGATGGAATGGTCGGATGTGCAGATGGATGGCAGATGGAATGCTAAACCGATAAATATGAGATGATGCACTTTGAAAGAAGGAACCGTACAGCGTAGGAGTCAATGAATGGTAGCACACTGGGAAACTCAGAATGTGCTTCTCCACACAATGATCTCTACAGCAAAAACTAATACATGGCCAGATCTATGCAAGAAAATAATTCTTATTCAACACAGTCAGCGCGCAGTTGCCTTTAGCAGAGTGAGATGAAGGCTGAGTATACTTTTGAAAATTTGGATCACAGTGTGAATTCAATGCCAATCGGGAGAGGTGATTTCAATAAGGTTTAATCAAAGAAAGAAGCTTTCTGGAACGAGATGTGAGTGGGAGGTGTAAAGCAGCATGAATGGAGAGGCTGAGCCACACTGAGACCGAGGCAAAGTAGCAGAACAAAACGTAGCTTGATGCTAGTGCAGGGAAGGTAGGCTTGATCAAAGAGCTGCAGGTGAAGTGGTTAGGGATTATAATGTGAGAAAATGTGCTCTGTAATTTGAGAGGGAGAACCTGGTAGCAGGAAGGGGAGACGTGCTGGGAAAGGGTGAAGCAGCAATAGCAGGGATTTCTGGATGCACAGCTGAAATGCATGCCCAGCATCTGCTTTTCTGAAACTACACCTAACCATCAGTGTGGCCTCGATCTGCCCAAGTGTCGCAGGTCCGAAGGGCTGAATGGAACATCAGAACACAGGGTTGAGGGCCACGAGTGAGCCATTCGGCCCTTTGACACTAGTCCACCAGTACATAAGGTCTTGGCTCATCTCATTGTCGTCCCAGCTGCACTTTTCTCTCCATGTACCGTTCTCTCTGATTCACCTGTCTACGGAAAATCAGATGAAGCCAGCTTGATATAATATAAAGATTCATCCATCTCAAACTTATGGAAAAGAGAATTCCCACTTGACTGAAATCTCACTTAATGGATTTCTCCTCACTCCAGTTCCGAATGGGGTTGGACCGTGTCACTGTTTCTTTTTCTCGTCCCACTCCTTCGCAGTTCACAACAAATTTTACTTGTAACGAGGTTGATGATATGCTGATGATTAAGTTCTCAGACTGGGTCAGGTAGTCAGCCAGATTTCTTTAGTCAGCCACAAGTAACTAATTGAGCTAACGGAGCAGCGTATTGTCAGCACTGCTACCTTACATCACCAAGAAGCTGGGTTCAATTTCAATCTCAGGTAACACTCTATGTGGAGTTTGCACTTTCTCCGTGTATCTATGTGGGTTTCCTTGCAAAGTTCCAGTTTCTTGCCGCAGTCCAAAGATGTGAAGCTTAGAGTGGGTTGGCAATGCTAGATTGCCCATAATGCCCAGGAATGTGTAGGTTAGGTGGGTTCATAATGGGAAATGCAGGGTTGCATGGGTAGGGTAGGGGGACATGTCTGGGTGGGACACTAGTCGTTGGGTCAGTGCGGATCTGATCGACAGAATACACTGCGTCCACACCGTTGAGATTCTATAACAATGACAAGTTTGGACAATAAAAATACTTAGTGTGTATCTACCTGATCCACTCTACTCGAGGTCTTGTATGTTTCAACAAGCGTGACCTGTCAAAGTCTCCATAATATAAGGCGTTCTACCTTGAATACATGAAGTGAACCATCTCTGAACCATTTCTAAAGTAATTATTTCAATTTTCGAGTAAGTCGACAAAAAGTAACCACACATCACAGATGATTTTTTATGTTTGTTTTCTCAGTGTAGTGAGTCTTTGGAACTCTCTTCCCCACAGAGCTATAAAGGCAGAGATATTGAATAGTTTTGAAGCGCAGACAGAAGGTTCAGAAGTAACAATATAGTCAACGATTATCTGGGAATGGGCAGAAACGTGCAGCATGGGGAAACGCTGACAGTGGTACAAAATGGCACTGCTCCACAACGTCTGGCAAAACGAAATGATAATCTAGAAACCATTTTAAAAAGCCAACAGTGTTAAAATAGTGTTCCAAAGGACCATGGGCTACTCTGCCATTTGAGTGAGAACACTCGTGGTGGTTTAACCTGAGGGTCACCACAACTTAGGTGATGGGTTGAGGTTGAGAGGCCTTCCCTTTCATGGTAACCTCTGTCTGTATGGGGGAATTGAACCTGCGCTGTTGGCCTCCCTCTGCATCACAAACCAGCCATTCAGCCAACTGAGTGGCAGAGTGTGTAACTGTCACAGACAGAAACAGTCACAGACAAATGGCAAGACAAAACTTCATAACAAGGATAAAAGTACAATTCAGATAATAGTCAAGACAACGACTGAGGATAAAAACATTCTCTGCCAGAAATTGTTTTTTATAAGGAGGCAAGTGATTAGCAGCTGTCTTTGGCTGAATACAGTAAGGTGAGACAAGTGAAAAAAACAGAATTACTCATTGTGATTGGATATCGATAACCATAAAATAAGCGCATGGTCTGGATAAAGCACACTTACAATTCCATTAAAGTATAAAGCTGATGGAATATACGGTTAGGAGAGTCCGTTCCCATGGAAAATGCCCTCAAACAGGGGCTTGAAGAAAATCGGGGTAAGAGTGCCCAAGTGTCGTCTGCTCAGTGACAGGAAGCCGGGGTGGGGGACGTTAAACGACTAAAGGATCCTGCAACATGGAGCTGAGAAAACCATCAGATCAGCCCTGAAAACTTTCTCAGCCTCGTGCAGTCAACACCTCTGTCACACTTAATAAAAATCACACAAAGATAAATTATTGTTAGATTTAGCCCAATGCGTCAGACTCTGCTGAACCCACTCCCACTAACAGAGCTATGGAACAAATACTCATCCAAAACAGCCCATCATCTGAATGCATACCAATATCCCACTCACCCATCAAGCCTGAGAAAACTGGCTCATGTTGCAGGGTACTGTCAAAGTATCTTCATAACAGCATACTGAAACCTGTGATCTTCCATGAAATATTCTCTCAATCTCCCCCCTCCTTTTCCCAAAATTCTTTTGTTTGTTGTTATTTAAACTGATTTCCCCACCATATCTCTCTGGCAGTGATTCCACACCCACGGCACCCCTTGTCGTGGTATAATGGTGATATGGAGCTGTAAATGGCAGGCAGCTGCACATCCTGTCACTTCCAGCATGGGCTGCAAGATTCCCCACACTGGGCAATGCATTCGGGTAGGGTACACAGCTCTGCATGCCGGGAGGGTAACGGCTCCAGGTTTACAGATTAATTCATTGCTACTCACTGTACAGCCACCAATACTGAACAGAAATCTTGTCACATTTGTAAAGCAAGACACAGGCATAGGCTGCATACCATCCCATGCTGGACAGACCGTTTCATCTAGGTAACTGAATCAATGCACCGGTGTGGTCTATGCTGCTCCCCATGTTGTATAGATAGCTAGTGGCCTGGTGAGACCTGCGCAGTATTCCACCTTGGAAAGATTATTAGGTTTTACTGAATCTGTTCAGCACAGTATTCCATCCTGGACAGATTGCTCGGTTTTGCTGAACCTGGTCTGCACAGAATTCCATCTTGGACAGATTGCTGGGTTATACTGAGCCTGCTCTGCACAGTGCTCCGTTCTAGAAAAATTGCTGGATTGTACTTAGCCAGGTCTGCACAGTGCTCCATTCTGGACAGATTGCTTGGTTGTACTGGGCCTGGTCTGCACGATGCTCCACCGTAAGATATCAGACCTGGACTTATACGTGTCTGGGTGCATCTGTGAGGAGGATTGAGTATCGGGGATAATTCCTGATAGAGCTACCACTCCCCCAGCTTTGCGCATTACGCTGTAAAACCCCATTTTGTCCATTAAGTAATTATCCAATTAAAACACGAATATCTGTCCTTTTTGCGATGCACACGAGCAGACGTAACAGAACATATATGATAAATGTGTTTCAGATACAATTCGATTGGTCAAAATATTCAACAATTCAGCAAAATGCAATATATTCAAACACAGTAGGCAAAATACAACAAAAATAAGAGTAACTTGGAATAACTTCATTCTATTGGAAAACATAACAGAATAATACATTATTTAACTAATACACAGTGACTGCTCCAAAATGGTAACATCCTTGAAATACACACTGTTCACAAAAAAAATTCAGGTAACAGATTGTCTCACATGCAGTTCTCCAATCCAGGTGGAAAGACCATCAAAAGACAGTTCTGAGAGAAATCTCAGAGAGAGTGTGTGGCAGCCAGGAGGTATTTCCTGCCTTCCAATCCAGCAATAAATGGCGAAAGGTAAAACTAAGAATCCTGGTTCTGTGACAGCTTGACTATCACTGTACAGCACCAGGCCGCGGCTGCAAGGACCACAAGAAATAGACTGTATCTACATCGTCTATGGCACTGTAGGTGTCTCTCAAAAATGCCTAACCCCACCTAAGCCGTTGAATGATGGCAAGATATATGTCAAAGTTAAACATAAATAAATAAATCAAAGGATGCAGCAGGCCTGGTGATCAGACACAAAAGGCGTCGGGAGACCAGCAATTCCTACCCTGCCAAAACACTTGAGAATAATCGAGCTTGTGAAGAGAAAGCATCATCTCGCTACGTCACCTCTCACTTTACAATTTGAGGTATGTCATTAGCCCAATAGTCAGCCATATCAACATCCCACCCAGAACAAGTATTTTTGTGACATATAAGGGATGCAGTTAAATGAGTTAACTGGGGCTGTTTGTTCCGTGACTAAGATTGATGTCAGTCTCCATGAACGCGAACTATGTCACTGGAAAGTTTCCCTCTTTCATACTTAAGGGCCCTCTTTGAACCTGTCATCCCGTAGTATTAGGGACAGCAGCATCCTCAACACGATTGGGATCAGCAGCTCGAGGGAGAGGAAGTGAATCAGAACAATAGACTGCAATGTTCTGGCAATGGATCCGAATCTGAGACTATTACATTGGAATGGTACAACAATGAACAGGAGTTTTTCTTTGGGTCTTTACTGGCTTTCCGAGGATTGGCCATGGTTAGAGTTGCGGATCGAATCCGTACTGAGGACTATTCAAGGTTGTTACTACCCCATCCTCGCTATTATTGGTGTTCCTGGCAAGTCTATCTCTGTCAATTCTATAAACTATGGTGAAGATCATTGCTAATTATGTAATTTATATTACGCAAAGATGCACAGTATTTTATTCAGGTTCAGTCACAAATTCCACTTCCTTTGAATTAATTTTAGACGCTTCACTCATAAACGTCTCAGAAGGAACATGACTGTTCACAACCTCAACCTGACTTTTGTCCTGAACTGTTTTATGTCTTTGTATTCTCTGTGTCATCGAACCTGCCACACCTATCTCGTTAATATCCTCAGTCTCCGCCTCTGCCTCAGTGCTCTTGCTGAATTAAGCATCATCTACACCTTTGTTAACTTCAGAATTTATGGCTCCCGTTGTATTCTGACCTCTCTGCCAGTGACAAATATTTTGACCACAAACTTGTTGCCGTCACTTCAGATACTTCACAACAAGTACTCTGTATCAGATTCGTAATGTCACTGGACGAGTAATTCAGAGGCAAAGGTGATGACTCTAAAGGCATTGTTTGAAATCCTACCACAGCCGATGACTGAACTTAACGTCGAATGACAAATATTGGCTTGAAATTTCACTGATGGAAACATACAAACTATCAGGATTTCTTTTAATATTTCACTGATAGCTTTTGGTAAAGAAACTTAACATTATTGCCCGGTTTAGACTAAGGACGACTTCAGGCCCATAACAAAATAGTTAGCTTCATGTGTTCTTGACAAATGGCCTCACAGTCAAGGGCAATTCGGATGGCCAACACATGCTGCCCTTGCCAGTGATGCTGACATACCACGAAACAACAACATTAAAGGTGAAATAAACCAAGGAACTGTGGATAATGGAGGTCTGAAATAAAATTCTCTGGTGTCGAGAGGGAGAGAGAGAGAAAGGAAAAGCAAACAAAAGGATTGCTGATGATGGACTGGAAGAAAAATAGAATGACAAGTTATTCTAACAATCCTGTCTTTCCCACATTCCCGAATATCACGTCCATTTAGGTATGTCCCTGATTAAAGTGAGTTATGTTCCCTCTGTCTCTCTTCTCTGAGTGTGATGATCGATTCCATTGGCAGTACTGGTGCGGCCCTTACAGTTGCTGAGATACAGAAAAAGGTGATGTTAGAGTGTCAAATGCTTCTTTGGAGAGAGGAACTGTTACTGTGGGACTGTACGGAGATGCAATGGCTTTCTCAGACAGGAAGAAAAATGAGGAGAGGGAGGCATTTTCAACACTGAATGGGTTCACCATGTGTGTGGGGCATTGCCTTGCAGCCGTCATTAGAAAGTCAGTGGAGTTTCTGTGGATGGTGTTCTCAGGTTTGTTTTGTCAGCTGTTCAGTTCATTCAGGGAGACCCGAGGGTCTGGTGACCGCAAACAGGACACTGCATTTACAGAGTGTTTGGATCAATGGTAAACAAATGGAGTGAAGACTACACAGAAGGGAAGCTCTGGAAACAAGAAGGAGCAAATCACTGCACTTTCCTTCCTGAGATTTCAAGGAATATTTGACTAAGCTGGACCCATTCAGGCGTAAAGTGTGAAAGCAGTTTGTTTCAAAAATGAGATGCTCACTGAGATGTGTCCCTCCTTCTGTATAACCTGTAGCCTCACACCAGGGACAGGACTGTGCAGACTCTCACCACGAAGTTAACTGTTTTAATCCTGGAACTTTCCAGGCAGGAGTGGGCAATGTATCCACCATCTCTGAAGCGTAGTCCTCCGATGTATCACAAGATGACAGAAGACAGCTGCCTGCTGAGAGGAATGCGTTGGTTCCATCTCCACAGGCGAAGGTACAGAAACCAACTTCCAGAAATACTAGAGAGAAGGGGGACTTGTAAAAATGAGGAAATGCAGGAAATTAGAATTAATGAAGGGTATCCTTTTGGAAATCTAATTGAATTGTAGTTCCATGCGTTGCTGCATCTTATGAGCTACGTTTCAGAGTATTGAGGAGATGAAAACCGAGCTAGTGAAAGAATTATTGATTATTCTTCAAAGCTTGATAAATTCTGGAAAGGATTCTTGTTCTAAACATTCTGTAAACGTCTGTGAATATCCCCATTTCTGCTCAGTTTTGACTCAATGGGATGAAAGGCCTTTTTCCAAACTGCAAGAATTCCCCGCTGACAAACAGAAGATGCCTGGGCTGAGGGAGCTACCATGAGGATCTCCTTCACTGATGCACCAAGGCCGATATAATTGATGCCCACCAATAGTAATCATCTTCCCTTGAGCCGTGAATGACTCCAAACAGTGGAGAGGTCACAATCGAATCCCATTAGTGACAAAATCATTAAGTGTGATTTTGCTCAGGCTCCTTGATCTCATCCTCAGTCAAATACTGCCTTGAGTTCAGGACCAGGCTCTCTTACCTGAGGCCATGTGTTCCCTCTTTTGTTCATATCAATAGGTCATGATGCAGAAGCAGAGAATGTTTTCTTCAAACAGAATTCTTTTACACAGAGTTAGGGGAGCTAGATCACTGAAAGGAACCAGTGGTGTTCCGCAGGGATCGGCTCTGCGACCCCTACTCTTTGTTATTTCGATAAATGGCTTAGATGGGTGCGTTGAATAATGAGTTCGCAAGTTTGCCAATGACACAAAGGTTGTTGGAGTCGTACAGAATGTGGAGGATTTAGTAGGTTGCAACGGGACATTGACAGGGTGCAGAGCTGTGCTGAGAAGTGGCAGATGGAGTTCAACTGGCAAAGTGTGAAGTGAATCCCTTTGCAAGCTCGAATGTGAATGCCGAATACATGGTTAAAGGCAGGATTCTTGGCAGTGTGGAGGAACAGAGCGACCTTGGGGTCCATGTCCACGGATCTCTCAAATTTGCTCCCCAAGTTGATGGTGTGGTTAAGAAGGCATATGGTGTGTTGCCTTTCATTTGCAGGGAGATTGAGTTTAAGACCAGTGAGGTTATGCTGAAGCTCTATCGAGCCCTGTTAAGACGACAATTGGAATATTGTGTTCAGTTCTGCTCACCCCATTATAGGAAGGATGTGGAAAGCTTTAGACCGAGTGCAGAGGAAATTTGCCAAGATGCTGCCTGACTGGAGGGCAAGTTTTATGAAGAAAGCTTGAAGGTGCAAGGGCTTTTCTCATTGGAGGAAAGAAAGATGACAGGTGATTCGATAGCGGTGTGCAAGATGATGAGAGGCATAGATAGAGTGAATTGTAAGCGACTGTTCCCAAGGGCAGAAATATATATCACAAGGGGTCATAATTTTAAGGTAATTGGAGGAAGGTTGAGGGGAGATATCAGAGGTAGATTCTTCAGACAGAGAATGGTGGGTGTGTGGAATGCACTGCCAGTAGTGGAATAAGAGTCAAATACGTGAGGGAAAATTAAGAGATTCTTGGATAGGCATATGGAAGAAAGTGAACAGAAGCATGTAGGATAGTCTGATCACAGAGTTGGATAAATGGGTGGCACAGCATCGAGCGCCTAAGGTCCTGTACTGTGCCCTACTGTTCTTTGTTCTGTGTTCTATGGAAGTGCTCATCGAGGCTGGAGATGGATTTTGATGTGTCAGAGAAAGTTGAGGGCTATGATGCCATGATCTTAGTGAAAGGCAAGGCAGGCATGGGAGGTGGACGACCTGCCTTTGGTTCTGAAATACTCACATTCTGTTATTAGAAAGTTAGATTAGATTAGATTAGATTAGATTAGATTAGATTAGATTACTTACAGGAAGGTACCTGGAAGGTCTGTTATGGAACGTTGAAGTCAAGGAGCCCAGAGGACTTTGTGAGCATCTCTGGATGAGGTATGGGGGCTGTATTCACAGTGAATTTGCGTCTACTAACAAATGGAGCACAAGTTACAGCTCTGTAAAGAGAAATGAGGGACCGCTTTCATATTCACCCTGGGTTTTCCAATTACATTTTCCAAATCTCCCAAATCGTGTGTGACAGTCATGTGGGAGTGAATGTTCGCCTCTGTTCTGTGCACCAGGTGATAGCAGTAAGTGGCCTCCAACTGGTCTGGTCCAGCAGGTTTAAGGGCCTAAAGGGAACACAGAAACAGGGGGCTGAGGATTAGGAGTGGGTCATGAGAAACTATGAGCCTTCTCCACCAGGCACTAAGATTGTGGCTGACCACTTTTGGTCTCAGTCCCACTTTCCTGCCTGCATCCCATTATCCATGACGCAGACTCTGTGAATTTTTTAACTAACTCCGATGTGAATACTTGCAATCAGAGAGGCACCACAAACTTCTGGGGAAGGGAATTCCCATCAAAGGCCCTTTTAGCATTTTTCCTCATCCCTGTGATAGAATAGGAGAGTCATACAGCATGGAAACACATCCTTTTGTCCAAATACTCCATGCTAATCAGGCATCCTAACGTGACCTAGTCTCGTTGGCCAGCATTTGACCCACATCCCTCTGAACCATTCCTATTTATGAATCTATCCAGATACATTTTAATATTGTAATTGTATCCGCTGGTGTTCAAAGTTTGTGAGAAGATTTGTACCTCGGGTGCTCGTTGTTGTGGTTCTGTCCGCCGAGCTGGGAGTTTTTGTTGCAAACGTTTCTTCCCCTTTCTAGGTGACATCCTCAGTGTTTGGTAGCCTCCTGTGAAGCGTTTCTGTACCCGCTTTCACCACTTCCTCTGACAGCACTTTCCGTACACCCACCAGCCTCTGCATGAAAAAGTTTCCCCTCAGGTCCCGTCTCAAACATTCCCCTGTCATCTTCAACGTATGCCATCTATTTCTGGAAGTCCCTACACTGGGAAAAAAAGATGTTGGCCATTGAGACTATAAATAGCCCTCAAGATGTTATAAACCTCTGTCATGTCACTATCCAGCCTCCAGCAGTCGAGGGGGAAAAGCCACAACCTGTTCATCCTCTCCTGCACCTCAATTCCTCAGGTTCCAGAAAATTCTTGTAAATCTTTTCTGCATCTCTCAAGCTTAGCAACATCGATCCTTTAGCAGTGCCAACTGAATTGGACGCAGTATTCTTGAAGTGGCCTCACCAACGTCCTGTAGAAGAGTAATATGCTACCCCATCTCCTATGCTCAATGTTCTGAATGAACATTAATACTCTGTCTACCTGCTACTCCTCTTTCAAGGAACTATGAACCTGCATCCGTAGTCGCTTTGTTCAGCAACATTCCCCAGGGCTCTACCCTTCTTTACCTTACCAAAATGCAAAACCTCACAGATGTCCGCATTACATTCTATCTGCTAGTCCTTGGCCCTTTGTTTGTCAAGGGTGCAGTTGTACTCTGAAATAATCATCACTGTCCACTGCCCCACTTTTTTTTCATGTTACCTGTAAACCTACTAACCATGCCTCCGATAGTCACATACAAGTTGTTTAGATACATGATGAAAAGCAGTGAGCTCAGCACTGATTCTTTCAGCACACCCCAGCCCACAGGCCTACAGTCTGGAAAACAACCCGTTATCTTCAATCCAATTTTGTATCTAATTGGTTACCTTTCCTGAATTCCATAACCGTAGTATTCTATCTACGTTGAGGAACCTTATTAAATGACTTGATGAAGTCTGTGTAAACAATATATACCACAGTGCCTTCCTCAAACTTCTTCTTCACCTTTTCAACATACCCATCGCATTAATGAGACATGATTTCCATCGCAGAAAGCCATGTTGACTATTCCTAATAAGTCCTCGTCTTTCTAAATGCATGTAAATCCTATCCCTCAGTAGCACGTCCAACAATCTCCTCTACACTGGCATTAGGCTGACTGAGTCAATATTTTCCTATGTTTTTGGTTTACTGTTCCCTTTTCTAGCCCCACTCGTCCACTAGCCACAGAAAAAAAAATATATAACTAGGTTGGTGATATGGCCAATGATATAGTTCTCAGAGTGTCTCAGGGTCAGTGTTAGGAACAAGTCAGACAGATTTCTTTAATCTGTTAAAACAACAGGTATATGACCAAAGCAAATTACTCAAACTATGATGGAAAGAAGAATGACGAGTTGATATTGCAAATATGCACATTGATATTTCTCCCTGAAAAATACTGTGGAATATACACACACACACACACACACACACACACACACACACACGCATGTTTGATGTCAAATTGAAAAGGAAAACCTCTGCAAAGCAATCTTGAAAGAACTTTGTCCAAGTTTTATTCAAACTCATGACCAAAGTAAGAATGAGAGATTGACCCAAATGCTATTCTACTTATAGCGTCCTCAAGTCCTACAGTATGGAGGGAGGCCCTTTGGTCCAAACTGGTCCATGCTGACACAAATATCCATCCATATTAACCCCATTTCCCAGCACATGTCACCTCTCGTCCTTTTCTGACCATGTACTTGTCCAAATGCCGTTAAAGTATTGTTACTATAAATGCTTCAACCACTTCCGTTGGCAGCTCATCCCCGTTGTGTATCACTCTCTGTGTAAAACAGTTTCCATCAGTTTCCCTTTTATTCTTTCCCATCTCGCCTTAAATTGATGCTCTCTCGTCCTCAATTCCCCAACTCTGGGAAAAAAAGTCTGAGTCCATTCACCCAATCCATGCTTCTCATAATCTTGTACACTTCTATAAGATCCCCCTCAGTCTCCTCCGCTCAAAAGAAAAAAACTTCTCGCTTGTCCACCTTTTTCCTATAATTCATACTATTGAGTCCTGGCAACAGCTTTGTAAATTGTGTCTGCACCCGTTTCAATTTAAAAACATCCTTCTGATCGCAATGTGACCAAAACTGAACACATCGCTACAAGAACAGTCTTATCGACATCCTGTATAACTGCAACATAACCTACCAACTTCTCTCCTCCATGTCCTGACAGTTGACTGCCAGTGTGGCAAAAGTCTTCTTCACTGCCCATGTCTACCTGTGACTCCACTTTCAGAGAACGGTGGACCTGGACTTCATGGTCCCTCTGTTCAACGACACTGCTTAAGGCCTTACCATTCTCAAATGAAACTCCTACATCGATCTAAGTTTGCAAAAAATATTCCTCTGCTCAACTCTCCAGTTGATCGAGATCCTGCTGCAATTTCTGATTACCTTCCTCACTATCACGATACCACCAATTTTAGTGTCATCTTCAAATTTACTACTCATGCCTTGTACATTCTGAAGAATGTCATTGAAATAGATAATAAACAACAATGGGAACAGCACTAGCCTCTGAGGCATTTCATGTGTCACAGGCCTCCAGCCCGAGAACATCCTTCCACTATTACCCTCTGTTTACTACCATCAAGCTAATTGTGTGTCCAATCTGTCAGCTCCCTCTGGGTTCCATGCGATTATAACCTTCCAGACCAGCATATCAAGAGTAATCTTGTCAAAGGCCTTCCTGAAATCCATACAGACTATGTCTACCGCGTTGCCCTCATCAACATTACTGGTCACTTCATCAAAGAACTGAAGCAAGTTTGTGAGGTATGATCTCCCACTCACAAAGTCATGCAATTGTTCCAGTCTAAAAACAACTATTAATAATAATTATTAAAATAGATAACGACAAACAATCATAAATAATAATAAGATGACATTTTCAGTGGAGAATAAATTATCCATGGTATGTGATATTGAAACGTGCATTATGGGTGAATGGCAGAATAGATTTTGTCCCTGTGTCATTGAACTGTGTTGAAAATAAGCAAGGGTAGCATGGTGGCTCAGTGGTTAGCACTGCTGGCTCATAGTGCCACAGATTGGAGTTTGGTTCCAGCCTCGGGTGACGGTCTTGTGGAGTTTGCATGTTCTCCCTGTATTTGTGTGGGTTTCCTCTGGGATCTCCATTTTCCTTACAAAATCCAAAGATGTACAGGTTAGGTGAATTGCTACAGCCTTATGTACATTAGTCAGGGGTAAATAGAGGATAGGGGCATGGGACTGGATGGGTTGCTATTCAGAGTGTCGGTGTGGCCTTGTTGGGCCAAATGGCCTGTTTCCATACTGTAGGAAACAGAAAAGAATGAAATATTTCTAAGCAAACCCTGTCTTTATTCCTCAGAATCTTCGCAAGTAACTTAAATACTGCAGATATTAGGCTTCTCGCTCTATAGTTTCCAGATTTTTCTTTGCTTCCCTTCTTCAATAATAGCACAACATTTGCTACACTTCAATATTCTGGAACTTCTCCTGTGGCGAATCATGATGCAAAAGTTTCAAACTGGTCCGCGCAGTTTAATCTGTTGCCTCTTGCAGTGTTCTTGGATGCATCTGTTTAGGACCAGGAGATTTATACATCTTCGTACATTCTAATGCATCCATCACCTCCTTTCCTGTGATATTAACTAACCCCAAAATACCACCAGGACCTTTGCTAATCTCCCAAGTCTTTTTGTATTTTTCCACGGTAAAGACAGAGGAGAAATATTCATTGAGAATCTCACACATCTCCTATGGTTCTAGACATGCATGTCACTTTGGACCTTTTGGATTTATATGCTCATGTAGCTATTCTTTTAAGTTTAACATACTTAAATAACCTCTTTGGATTCACCCTATTCTTCTCAGACATGTCTATCTTGCGTGCCCTTTTCGCCCTTCTTATTTCCTTCTTCGGTAACCTCCTGTATTCCCAGTACACAGCCAAGGATTCCCTTGATCCCCGCTGCATGGACGTGAGTCACACCTCCTTTTTGCTGGTCGAAGACTCAATATCTCCTGACATCCATGGTTCCCTCTTCCTGTCAACCTTGCCTTTTACCCTCACAGGAACATATATACCTTGAATCCCTGCCATTACACTTTTAAAGGCCTCCCACTTGCCGGAGGACACTTCGCCTGCAAAACAAATCCTCCAACCAACCCCTACAAGCTCCTATCTAATTCTATCTAAATTCGCCTTTCACGAATTTAGAACTTGAACATGTGGACCAGTCTTGTCCTTCTCCATAAGTATTTTAAAACTAATAGAACTGTGGTCCCTGTCCCAGCGTGCTCCCCCACTATTACCTCAATCACCTATTTCGTAGAGTAGGTCAATTCCCGAATTGCACCCACTACATACTGCTTGAAGAAACGTTTCTGAACACACGTAATAGATACACCACACCTCAGTCCATAATTCTATGTAATTCTCAGTCAATGTTAGGAAAATTAAAATCCTATTGACCCTGCAAGTCTCCCCAATCTCTCTACATATTTTAATTACTCTAATGCCCCGTTTCCTATTTGGGAGCCTATAGTAAACCCCAAATGATATCATCATTCCTTTTTATTTCTTAGCTTCCCCCACAAATCCTCACTGGATGATCCATCAGTTATTTTATCTCTGATTACTGCTGTAGTACTCACCTTAGTCAAAAATGAAACCCCCCCACACCTCCTTCCACCATCTCTGTCTCGCATAAAGCACCTCTACCCTGGTACATGAAGCAGCCAGTCCTGTCCCTCCCTTCGTCATGTTTCTGTAATGGCTACAATATCCCATGTACCCATCCACGCACTGAGTTCATTGGCCTTACCTGTCAGCTATCTTACCTTCGAACATTTGCAATTTAATCCAACAGGCATTCCTTGCTCCCTGTCATGTCCCTGCCTAACCTATCTCTGCACTTTACTGTTTGTGATTACGGTATCTCCTTCCAGCCTCACACTTGCAACCCTGCTTCTGAGGATCCCACGCCGTCCCTCACGCCAGCCAATCTAGTTGAAACCCTCCCTTGTAGCACTAGCAAACTTGCCTGAATGGATATTAGTCCCCTTCCAATTCAGGTACAACCAGTCCTTCTTGAACAGGTCACCTCTGTCCCACAAAAGATCCGAGTGATCTAAAACTCTGAAACCCTGTCTCCTGCTCCAATTATTTAGCCACGCATTCATCTGCCATGTCTGCCTGTTGTTACCCTCACTAGCACGGAACACTGGAAGTTAACCAGATATTACCCACTGTGGTGGTCCTGCCTTTTACCCTTTTTCCTAGCTGTCTATCATCACTCTGCAGAACTTCATCACTAGTTTTACTTGTGTCATTTGTACCAATATGCACAATGACTTCTAGCTGCTCCCCCACCCCGGTAAGAACGTTCTACAGCCGCTCTGAGACATTCTGGACCCTGGCACGTAGGAGACTGTACATCATCTTGGATTCCCATTTGCACCCAAAGAATCTCTTGTCTGATCCTCTCACATATCGAGTCTGAATAATTACTTCTGAAGGTATTCGTCTCACGTAACCTTTTTACAATGGAATTTCTTCCTGAAATAGTTGGATTTGGCTGAATTGCTATGCTTCAGGCAGTAGGGAGATTCCAATGAATCGTCATAAGGAATCCTCCATGAGTGGAAAAGACGACTAGGCTTTTTTTCACTCCTAAACATTGCTATGCTGAGAGAAAGGGGGAAAAAAGGGAGCAATAGACTGTTCCTTCACAGATAGGCTGCATTTTTCCACCTGTAAGTTAAATCAGTCACATTATCAGACCGCAAACTGGACCATGTGAGGTCTCCTTGAATATTCTCGAACTATATGATTATATGTCATTCTCGACTACATGTCAGTGCGTTATTGCTGTTGTCATACACAGAATCAATTCATTAACAATAAATGGCCCTACTTGTTTTGAAGATGATAATATGTGCCTGCATAATGTAAACATAAGCGTTTGATGACTTCACAATATCTGTGTTAAGATGAATATGTTTCATTCTTAAACAAATACAGAAATTGCTGGAAAAGCTGAGCCTGTCTGGCATCAGATATGAAGAGAAATCAGAGTTCAATTTTTCGGTCCAATGACCTTTCCTTTGAACCTGACTTATTCTTAAATTATTTTCCCAATTTTATTCTCCAACATAAGAAGAAATATCCAACCGGTATTCACCAATTACACTCTTCTCAAGATGTTATACGGTCAATAAAACAACTCTCATTCCCAGGTCGAACTGTTCCTTAATCGTGACACAATGCCTTCATCCCAAGAATGAGTAAAGAGAAAACTCTTTGAAACGTTTCGAAAGCAACTTTCATTTTATAAGTTAAGACAATTATGATTACACATGACACATCAAATGTGATCTCAGCAATGCCCTGTACTGATGCAAAACAATCGCAAAGATCAAACACAACACTCCTTGCACGAAACAGAATAATTCCAATTACTTCCAAATCACCAGCTGCATCTTCAGAATAATTTGATGTGATTCATGTACTACGACACACATATTCCTCTATACCACTGAGTTCTGCATTCTCCTTGCATTTAAATAATTTTCTGCTGTTTTGTCTTTTACCCAAAACATAAAATTCCTATCACATATATATTGTACTATAATTTTTCTGCTGAAGGTTTCCTGAAAACTGCCCTCTGTCTATATCCCATTGCAGATGTTCTGCCCTCCCCTGCCTATATCCCGTTGCAGATGCTCGGCCTCCCCCACCTGGATCCATTTTCAGACGCTTGCCCTCACCCTGTCTGTATCCCATTGCAGACGATCTGCCCACCCCCTCTCTGTATCCCATTGCAGACCTCTGCCCCTCCACCTGTCTGTATCCCATTGCAGACGCTCTGCTCCCCGTCTGCATCCCATTGCAGATGATCTGCCCTCCCCTGTCTCTATCCCATTGCAGACACTCTGCCCTCCCCGTCAGCATCCCATTGCAGACAATCTTCCCTTCCCAGTCTGTGTCCCAATGCAGTTGCTCCGCCCTCCCGCTTTCTGTGTCCCAGTGCAGATGCTCTGCCTCCCCCTGTTTGTATCCCACAGCAGATACTATGCCCGAACACTGTCTGTATCCCATTGCAGACGGTCTGCCCCCTCCCCGCATTCCATTGCAGACACTCTGCCCTCCCTCTGTCTGTGACCCATTGCAGACGCTCTGCCCTCGCCCGTTCTGTATCCCATTGCAGACGCTTTGCCTTCCCCGTCTGTATCTCATTGCAGATGACCTGCCCTACGCTGTCTCTATCCCATTGCAGACGCTCTGCCCCCACCCCCGCATGCCATTGCAGACACTCTGCCCTCCCTCTGTCTGTGACCCATTGCAGACGCTCTTCCCTCGCCCGTCTGTATCCCATTGCAGATGTTTTGCCCTCCCTGTCTATATCCCATTGCAGACGCTCTGCCTCCCCCGTCTGTATCCATTTGCAGACGCTCCTCACCCTGTCTGTATCCCAATGCAGATGCTCTGCCCTCCTGCTGTCAGTATCCCATTGCAGACGCTCTGCCTCCCGTCTGTATTCCACTGCAGATGCTCTTCTCGTGCCACTTTCTGCATCCCATTGCAGACATTCTTCCCTCCCCTGTCTGTGTCCCATTGCAGAATTTTTGCCCCTCCCCTGTTGGCGTCCCATTGCATATGGTCTGCCCTTCCCCTGTCTGTATCACATTGTAGACGATCTGCCTGCACCTGTCTGTATTAAATTGCAGACTCTCTGCCTCCCCGTCAGTATCCCATTGCCGACGCTATGCCTTCCCCATGTCTGTATCCCATTGCAGAGGCTCTGCCCTCCCCTGACTGTATCCCATTGCATATGCTCTTCTCTACCCCGCTCTGTATCCGATTGAAGATGCTCTGCCCTGCCCCTGTCTGCATCCATTGCAGATGATCTGCCCTCCCCTGTGTCTATCCCATTGCAGACCCTCTTCCCGCCCCCGTCTGTATCTCACTGGAGAAGCTCTGTCTCCATTTGACATCTTATTGATTGACTATCCTGATGTATGAGCAAACTGATCTCCATCACCTTCATCCAATTCATTTGTATGGATTTTAATTTGTTGATGACCTCACACAGATCCCTGAAGAATTCCACTAGTTACAGCTTCCTAACACAGAATGAGTAATGATCTCTACTCTGTATTTCCTGACAGCTACCCAAGGCACACCTGCGTAACAGCCTGGGATGGTTATATGGCGTCCTCTTGTGCTGAATGAGGTCTTTCTCTCCCTCTGTAACAGCCTCAGGGGTGAATTGACAGAACAACGGGTGAGGTAGGAACAGCAGTTGGCCATTCGTCCCCTCCAACTTGCTGCTCAGTTTACAAACATTATGGCTGGTCTGATTGTAGCTGAACACGCCTTCCCTGTCTGTTCCTAATAAGCATTCACTCTCCTGTTCATCAATGGTTAGTCAAGGTCAGCCTTCAATATCCTCAATGACCCAGACTTCACTGTTCTCGGGGGATGAGAACATCACAGATCGCATAATCCAAAGGAGAAATAATGGAAATGGGAGATCCCTTTTATATTAAAACATGTTAACCGTACAGCTCACTGGGCTGATGTGTGGCAGCTGAAGTTTAACTTGGATACATGCGAGGTATTGCATTTTGGTAAATCATACAAGGGGTGAGCTTATACAATTAATGCTGGGCTTTGGTAGTTATGAAGAAAAGAGGGACCCGGGGCGCAGGTATAATTCTTTGAAGTTTGTGCTGCAGGGTGTTTAAGGTTGCTTCATTGCTCAGATCTTTGAGATTAGAAGTTGAGAAGTCATGCTCAGGTTGTGCAGGACATTGATGAAGCCTCTTCTGTTGCACTGTGTGCAATTCTAGTCGTTATGTTATAGTAGGGATATTATTAAGCTGGAGAGGGTTGCGAAGAGATTTGCTAGTTTGTTTCCAGGAATACTTCGTCTCTTCCTCGGGAGCCTACAAACTCGAGGCATGAACAGTAAATTGACCAGTTTCCAAACCACCCTCACGCACCTAGGTCCCAAATTAAACTCTCCGTCTCAGGTCCGCCCTCTCCAGGGGACCTACATGTCCATGTTCCTTCCCACCGCTCCACACTCCCCATCAACCTATCATTATCACCTCCCACCTTCGTCCACGTATCGCCTGCATTTCCCCAGCCTCGCCCCCCCACCCATTTTCTCTCAGCCCTCTTCTCCCTCCCCAGTCATGAAGAAAGGTCCTGACTGAAACTTTGATTCATTTGCTCCTCGATTGTTGGCAGACCAGCCATGCCTTTTCCACCACCACACGTTATCTACCCTGAATTCTCCAACATCTGCAGTCCCCATTGTCTTAGGTACAATTTACTGTTAACATAATGTTGTTGTCTGTTGTAAATGCACATAGTCTAAAGGATATTTTCTTCAAGGTCAGCGATGATAGAAGTTCTCTCAATGTTTGATTGATATTGTAATGCCTGAGCAGCAGTTACAGGATTTATAAACATTTATGAACTGGGAAGCATATTCATGTTCCGATACATCTCCAACATTTCTCCCATATCCAAGGCAGATTGAATTGAATTGACCTATCAGCCCCAACATTCGTTGCCTCAGTCACCTTCACATATCCATTAGAGAATGTGTAAATATTAATCATTATTTTGAATTTTAATAAGATACTATTGAATTGAAACGGGTTAACTGCAGCTATTATTTTAGCGAATGTTATTGATGTCAGTCTCCGTGTTTCCTAAATGTGTCACGGGAGGATTTGCCTCTTCTATTAATTAAGGATTCGGTTCAATGTGCTATCCCATAGTATGAGCAGGAGCTCACCGACAGAACTAACAGGGATCAGCTGCTCCAGAGAGAGGGGTAAGAGAGATCATAATCTGAGAACATTAGACTGGAATGTTCCAACAATGGATCAGAACCTGAGAACATTAGAGTGAAATGTTCTAAAAATTTATCGCATGGTCTGTTCTGGATTTCCCAGCCTGGGCTATCATTAGCATGGTCAATCTATAATGTTCTGTTGGTTATTCAAGCTGATTACTATCCCATCCTCGCTATAGTTGGTGTTCCTGGTAAGTCATTCTATCTGTCCATAAAGCCAGGTGAAACTGAATTGTGGCTCATATTATTAATAATTTGGAAACGTGGACGTCAACATTTTCAATTCCAATGAAATATTCCATTTGACACAAATTATAACAAGCAAATTACTCATGACAAATTACTCACCAATATGCGAGGAGGAAAACAGACTGTTCTCAAACTCCGTAATCCTTCTAGACCTGCACAGATGTACATTTCTGTATCCTCGCCACTCACTAATCCCGTCCAATCCCACCATCGTGACATCCCCGTCTCCTCCTCAGCCCAGTGCATCTTCTGAATAAACCATCAATTGTGCCTTTGTCAAATCTGGACACACATTATCAAGTCCCTTCTAACCACATGTTAATAACAAAATTATTGCGCTCGAGTATGTTGAACTTGTTCACTGCACAGAATCTCTCAGACTTGCAGGCACTGCCTGCTGCTTAAGTCATTGCACATAATCTAAAGGCACAGAATAATAATATGTTCATATCTCATTGAAGGAAATTGATGTAATTAAAATAAAAGTATCATCAGTTGTGAGAAAAAGCCCATCTGCTTGCATCATGTCCTTCTAAGAAATCAATAGGTTAGCCTTCTCCAGTCAGGTCTGTGCAAACACACAGAAATGTGTTTTACTCTTTACTGTCCTGTGGAACAGCTGAACCAATGAATCAGTTCTAGATCCGTATAACATGCTGGCCTTGTCAGGGCTGCACACATCCCGTGAGGGAAGAATGAAAGTAACGTTAGCTCCCTACCTCTGCCTGTTTGCCTTATTCCTACACTCCATTTCCATTCATGTAGACGACCATTCCCTATTTCAAGTGCAATCTTTCTAACTGAGTCTCTCCCCAACAGTGATGTTCATCTCCAAGGGCACCTCTGGTGCTGGCTTTTCTGATGCTGACATACAAATGTAAGGAAATTTTAAATTCCACATCAGTGGCAGTGCATAGAACGGAATGGGTTTTACGTCATAATAAAGATACTGGAAAGGAATTATTGTGATCATCACTGAGATTGTTGTTGAGGCAGTATTTGGGATACTGTGGATGGATTTTTCACTCCTTTAAAAGGGATGATCTCATTGCAACAGAGACAGTGTAAAGGAATTACACCAGAGTAATCCCTGGGCTGATGGTAAAAGATGAGTGAGTGAAGGTTAATCTAAAGTACTGTCAGAGAATAAGAGTCATGGCATTGAAACTTGACGGTGATGCACAATCACTCGTTATATTCTACACAGGCACTGAGAAGGTGATGAATTCCATGGCTGGCTTTTGTTTTTGTTTTAGTCGGGATGCATGATTCTGGATATTTAAGTGCCTCTGAGGACTTAATCTTCAGTCAAATCCTGCCTTGATATTCGGATCAATCCCTCATAGCTGAGCAGATCAGTTAACCCCTTTTGTTAATGTTTATAAGATGGTGTCTGTGTGGAGAGTGTTTTCTTCTCACAGAGGTTAGTGAATGTCAGCAATTCTCAGGTCTAGAAAGTTAAGGAAGCTAGATCACTGCAAGTATTTAATGAGGAGATAGATGGATTTATGACCTGTCAGAGAGCTGATTGGTGTGAAGAATTGGGCATTAAAAGGAATTAATGCCAACAGTAGGTCAGACATGATCGCATACAATGGCGTGAGCATCCAAATTACCTAACCCTGTTTCTTATGTTCTCATATTCTGTCTTTGGAAAGTGAATGGTTGTAATTTTCCTGGAAGTGCTGTTACTGAATGTTGAGGACAGTGAGAGACATGTCTTCTGTGAGCCATCTCTGGAGAGATATAGGCCAGATATTCACAGTGAGTCTGGGTCTACAACATGACCAACAAAAAAAAACACCAGTAGCAGAGATGGTAGACCTCTTTCGTAACCATCCTGGATTTCCCATCACATTTTACAACCCACACCAAACCACACAGTGTTGAGGGACTAATGATATCCTGTGTTACTGCCGGCCAGGTATTTGGAGCAAGTGGTCTCTGTCTGCTCCTGTTCAAGTGGTTGTAAGGACTGAATGGATCATAGGAAATAGGACTGAGAAGCAGGAGTGGGTCATTCGACACTTTGTAATTGCTCGACCAGACAGTAAGTTTATGGCTGATCGAAGTGTGGTCTCCGGATCACTTTTCTGTCTGTCCACAATATACCTCCATTCATGTCTGTCAAATGTTGAATAAACTCAACTTTGAATAAATACAAATACCTAAACAATACTCGGAAAATGCACAAAGTCAAAGTACACAGGCAGCAAAATTCTGGACGGCACCACGCATTTATTTATCAATCTTGTTCCTGTCCAATTAATTCTGCTGCAGTTTATAATTTTTGATTTGTTCATGGAATGTGGCTGTTGTTGATAAGCCAATATTTATTATTACTCTGGAAGCGGTGGTGTTGAGTTGCCATTTTGGGATGAAAATTCTGGGGAAGAGAATTCCCATTTGAACAGTCCCGTGAGAATTTATCATTCCTGCTCCGACCACTGTGGGAAAGTAACTGTGTCCTTTTCCAGTCCCACTTCTCCACTGGTTACAACAGATTTGAATTGTAACCTAGGTCATTTTCTCGAAAAATGTGAGACACCGAGTCACACACGTACAGACACATACACAAATGCACATGTCTTAAGACGAAACAGAATAAAAAAGAACGTTTCCATAGTGTCATAGTATTTGAACTCACATCAAATGGAAATGTGATAATGTGTCCCAACTGCTATTCTGTCGCCAACGTTATTCTACTCAGACAAACTGCTGGTCTGAGACTTCTTCCTGGAACAGTTGCATTTCGCAGAATTTTCCTTCCTTCAAATAGTGGAGCGATTCCCATGAATCCTCAACAGGAATATTCCCTGTTTGGTAAAGATGACTCAGCGATTGTTAACTCTCGCACTTTGCTTCAAGAGGGTCAACGTGATCGGGAGGAAGCAATAGACTGCGTTTTACGACCATAATATCATCGGAACGAGGAACAGAAATTAGGGCATTCAACCTTATCGAGTCTCATCCACCATTCAATTATAGCTGACAGGTTTCTCAACCACATTCTCCTGCTTTCTCCCTGTAACCCTTGATCCCTTTGATACCCAAGAATCCATCTATCTCTCTCTTAAATCTACACAATGACGTAACTTCCATTGCATTCTGTGAAAATTAATTCCATTGATTCTCCACTCTCTGGCTGAAGACATTTCCCTTTACCTCCGTTCTAAAAGGCTTTCCCTTTACTCTAAGGTTGTGTCCTTGGGTCTTAGAGTTTCCTACCAAAGGAAGTCTTCTCAACATCCACACTGTCCAGGCTATTCAGTATTTTGTATGTTTCAATTATATCCCTTCTGAACTCCATCAAGAACAGTCCCAGAGTCCTCAAACATTCTCATCTGTTAAGCTTTTCATTCCTGGGACTATTCTCGTGAATCTCCTCTGAAACCATTCCAAGGCCAGCACATCCTTCCTGAGGTATGGTGCTCAAAACAGTGCACGATACTCCAAATATCGTCTGACAAGAGCCTTATAGTGCCTCAGAAGTACGTCCCTGCTTTTACATACAAATCCTTTCAAAATAAATGCCATCACTACATTTGTCTTCCTAACTACTGACTCAATCTACAAGTATACATTGAGAGAATTCTGGAGTCGAAATCTCAAATCCCTTTGCACTTCGGGCATCTGAATTTTCTCGGTAGCCCATGTTTTTATCTTCCTACCAAAGTGCATGTTCCAACATTTTCCCAGTTTGTACTCCATCTGCCACTTCTTTTTCCATTATCCTAACCTATCCAAATCCTTCTTCAGCCTCCCTGACTCTTCGACGTTACCTGCCCGTATGCCTATCTTTGTATCATATTTTAACATAGCCAGAATGCCTTCAGTTCCTTCATCTGGATGGACCCATACTGATGGAACACCACTTGTCACCAGCTGTCATCCTGAGAAGGGCAATTTTCTCGATCCTATCTGCTTCCTGCCAGACAGCCAAACTTCTATCCATGCTAGCACCTTGCCTCTAACACAATTGGCCCTTGCCTTACTCAGTAGGTGCTGTCGGCACATTGTCAAAGACCTTCTGGAAATCCAGGTGAATGACATCCATTGGCTCTCCTTTTTCTAAGCTGCTCGTTACGTCCTCAAGGGTTTCTAACAAATTTTCCAGGCATGACCTCCCATTGATGAAACCATGCTAAGTTTGTCCCAATTTACCAGCCACATCCAAGTATTCAGAAATCTCATCCTCCACAATGGATTCCAGGATCTTACCCAGAGCCAAGTTTAGATTAGTCAGTCTGTGATTTTCTGTCTTTTGCTTTACTCCCTTTTTGAACAGTGGTACAACGTGAGTGATTTTGCTGTCCTCTGGGCATCTGTCTGGAGAGATTCCTGAAAGATCACCACCAACGCCTCCAAAGCCTTAGAAATCTGGAGTGGAGTCCATCTGGTCCAGGTGATTTGCTTACCTTCAGGCCATTCAGTTTTTTCAGCATCTTCTCTTTGGTTATGGCCACTTTACTCAGCTCTGTCCACCAAGTCTTTTCAATTTTTGGGGTATTACTCGTGTTTTTAAACGTGAAGACTGACACCAAGTATTTTTTCAGCTCCTCAGCCATTTCCTCGTTTCACATTACTATCTCTCCTGTGTCAATTACTTGCGATCAAATGCCCAGTTTTGCCTCTCGTTTTCACTTTCCATATTGAAAGAGCCTCTTACAGTCTTTCTTTACATGACTGTCTTATTTACCCTCATGTTTAATCTTCTCACTTCTTACTTCTGTTTTTGTTGCCCTCTTTTGTTCTTTACAAGTGTTACAACATGGTGGTGAATACCTCTGTTAATTAAACCAAAGACCCAGGAAAGCTCACATCTTCTCATAATCTATTAGAATATGAGTGATAGAGAACTCCCAAATTCCACTATTTAAAGAAAATAACGTCAACTTATTTTAACTGTAAAGGTGGAGATTACGCGACACCTATTTACAACTTTAACCAACACCCCCACCCCACCCCCCGACTACTGCCCCCAACTCGATAACAATATGCTGTTTCAATAAGACACTCCTGAAGATTACATCAACTTAATTTCAAAACCACACAGCCACTGCCATCCTCTGTGATGTTACCCTTCTGACTGGTTAATTTCCTGGGTCGTCGTATTTTTGTTTATGGTGAATATGTTACATATGTAAAAATATCTATGATAGTGATTATTTCCTAATTTCTTGCAGAGCAAGATGAATGATCCCCAGGCTTCCTCCATCTCAATGGCATCTGCTCTCTCCCCAATTTTCACAATGTCCGCATTTTAATATCCCCAGCATCAAATTGTCTCACTGGTTCGATGTTGGCAAAACAATAAATTCAATCTCGATTTGCTTTCTGTGACAAACAGAGTGAAGGAATGAGAGTGTTGCCTGCAACAGTGAGACTGGTGGAGCAAGAACCCTGTCTGGGGGGTAGGTTCTATAACAGATATACAGAGAGTGTGAGCAGGTAGAGAGAATACGGAGACGTTTATCTTGGCCCAGCGGGGAAGGTCATTGATGGTTGTCCTGTATTGATGCCCATTTCTTCAGATCATCTCAGCATCGGGATGAGCCTTCCCAATATCTTGTTCATGTCTATCACTAATAACACCACAGACCACATCCCACAGCTTCTTCAGAATATGTTTGCGTGGATCTTGCAAACAACAAGGAAGAAAAAACATTGGTGCCTTACATATCTAAACCAAAACTGTTGTGCAATTTTGTGCATCCTATTCTCTGGAAATTAGATATGCATATATTGTGCGTGCTACAGTAATACTGGGTGGCCCAAAATTGCGTCTAAACTGCGTTAACTAAATGATTGCTAATGCTGTGAAAAATAACTTTCATAAGTGTACATAAGGTAGGTTGAAGAGTATGTTGTGAGCCAAACTAGAGAGCAGGTTATTTCGGGCATGGTGATGTGTGATCAGAATGACTAATTACTCACCTTGCTCTGAATCAGTTTTTGAGGAATAATTACATTATCATATTGCATTTGACACAGCGTCTGCATGCAATGCAGGATTTTTGAACAATACACTCAAATATCATGAAACCCCGGAGGCTAGAGGATCAAGTGAATTGGAAAAATACAATGTAACATTTAGTGTGAGACAAACGTTATTGATAGAAATACTGCAAAAACTAAAAAAAATACATATCACTACGTTATAAACAGCAAAGAAAGGTTATGTGACTCAATGTTGGTTCACGTAAGAAATAAAGATTTCATTACATCAAAGGAAGCAGCTTCAGAAGAATTCCAGATATTGTGGAAACCTGAATATTCTGAGAGATATACTTTTCTTAAAATAAGGACGAAGACACTGTTCAGGAAATCAAGAAGAACATAAATACAAACAAACAGGAAACACAAAGACTGCTTAAATCTACGTTCCATATACCAAATGGAAAACAAAGCAAGGCCAAATGAGGAAATTGTACGGTTTAGGAGAACTTATTGTGGGGAACAAGGAAATGGCAGAGAAACTAACCAGCTGCTTTGGATTGTCTGGATGGAGAAAGCTCCAGGAAATCTCCGTGTAAAGCAAGTGATTACATGGGACTTTTGGAATTAAAGACGAAAGTCAATTCGTATCAGCAATAAAGTAGTACTTGAAAATGGAGCTAGGCTGATCATTGCCAAGTGTAATGTGTCAGATGTACTTCACATCAAAATGTCAGAAATAAAGCAGCATATTAATTGAACTGTCGGTGACTGTGTTTTATTTTTCTATAGATCCTGCAAAGACCATAAGCCCTTGTAGATAACTCGAAGGTAGTAAACATGATCCAGCTATGTACGCAGGGAAGAAGAGATAATGTGGATGACTGCCGACCAATTAGTTTGACATTTGTCAGGAAACAGTTGGAATCTATTATATAAAATATGATATTGAGTATTTAGAAGTTAACAGCAACATTGCAGAGAATCGCTATGCATTTCTGTCAGAGAAATCAAACTTGACAAACTTCGGAATTGTTTGAGGTTTTTTGTTTTTGCAGCATAAACAGTGGACAACAAGTGGAAGTGGTGTGTTTGGATTTTCAGAAGTGTTTCTGTAAGAAATCTCACAGTGAGTTCGTAAATGCAATTAAATTGAATAGAATTTGGAAGAACACATGTAATTGGAAATATAAAACTAGTTTGGAATTTGTTTAAGGGAATCTGAATATAAATGTAAAGACATCATGAAGCAGTTGCACAGAGTGTTGGAGAGAGAATATCTCGAGTATTGTGTGCAGCGTTGGTAACCCAATCTAAGAAAGAGTATACTGATCACAGTGGATGTGCAATGGACATTCTCCAGATTAATCTCTCAGATGACAAGATTTTCTGATGGAGAGACTTTTCTTGTGACCTCTCCAGTTTCAAAAAACTGAGAAATTTTAAAAATATCTACGAAACATAGATAAGGTGGAAGTAAACGGGATGTTTATCTGGCCGTCTACTCTACATTTACGGCAAATAATGGCAGGATAAGGAACAGGCCATTTAAGATCGTAATAAGGAGGAAATTCTTCACTCGGAGGGGACTGACGAACACAGGCGCATGGAAACCTGCTGACAGGGCAACATTAGGGAGAATCCCCAGATACACTGCAGGTATCTCAAGTGGAACAGAATAACCAGGGATCAGGTAGGGCCTATTAGTGTCTTACCAAGTTGTTTCCAAAATCAACTTCGTGGTAGAAGGCTGTTTATGTGTCTGGTGTGCCACAGAGATCAGCGCTGTGTTCCTTATTATTTGTGGTATTCATAAGTGTTGTGAATGTGAATTGGGAGGGGGAGTGTGATAAGCAAGCTTGTGTTTGACGTAAAGATTGGTCAGGTGTTTGGCAGTGGGGTGGGAGGTCTTATGTTACAGGAAGATATACATGGAATGGTCAGATGGGCAGGTCAATGGCAGTTGGAATGTAACCCTGATAAATATGAGGTGATGCACCTTGGAAGAAGAAACCAGACGGGGAGTTATCAATGAATGGCAGCACATTAGGAAGCTCAGATGTTGCTTCTCCACACATTCCTGAATGTGTCTGAATATGATCATTGATGAGTTAAACAGATAAAGCCTTTCTTCATTGACCTAAAGATTGTAAAAGTTTTATATAGCACTTTGGTGACGCCAAACTAAATACTAAGTGCAGTTCTGGGAGCCACATTACAGGACGGATGTGATTGTACTGGATGAGTTGCAGAGCAGATTCACCAGGATGTTCCCTAGGATGGCGGATATGAGATGTGCAGAGAGGCTGGCTGAGTTTGAGTTATTTGTTTTGGACCCGAGAAAGTTGAGTGGGTAATTAATTCAGATTTAAGATTACAAGGGGAATGGACAGGGTGAATATACAGCAGCTGTTCCTTTTTGTCAAAGTGTCTGCTTCCTCCCAGTCTGAAACCATGGAATGGAGAATGGAGAACAGAGAAACATGACACAACAATTCCACTTCTGTCTTCATAAAGAAAGACATAAACAAAACCTTTCCAGCAATAGGAGAAAACCTGAGTCTGATGAGAAAATGATATAGGATGAAATTAGTAAATAAACTAATTTGGAGAAATTATTTGAACTGTAAATAATGGGCTTACATATTGATGAAATGGGAAACATATTTGTGAAACAGACTGGTAGTTTAATTACATAAAAGCAATAGAGGCACTGAACTTGGATTTTCAGCAAGAGTTTAATAGAGTCCCAAGCATCGTGTGCAAAGGAAAAGCACATGGGATAGGGGATAATATATGGACATGGTGTTACAATGGGAGAGCTGATAGAAAACAGTGAGTAGGAATAAATGGATTGTTTTCAGTTTGGAAGGCTCCTGTGGCATCGCAATGATTGGTGCTTGGGACTCAGATATTCACAATACATCTCAAACACCTGATTGAGGGAATCAAATGCAAAGTTTCCAGGTCTGCTGAGGGAACACGGATTTTGTAAGGTGAGTAGGATGTGAAAAAACGGTGATTTAGACAAATGGAGTGAATGAGTAAATATGTGGCAAATGTCGGGCAGTGTGGATAGATGTGATGTTGTCTACTTTGTTGGGAACAATAGAATGCCAACTGAACACTTGAAAAGGGAGTGGTTGACCTATAAAGGGAACTGCACTCGCGTTTTATTTGTTTTTTTTTGGACAGTCCTCGGAGTTCCATGCAGGGCTGTGAGTTTTGAAGACAGAAGCCAATACTGGGAATACATTGGAACACTGACCAGTGTACATAGACCCACCAATTGGGGAGCTGTAACATTGAAAAGGATCTGGGATCTCCCTGTACACCAGTCACTGAAAGCAATATTGCAGGATCAGAAAGCAGTTAGGAAGGTAAATGGTGTGTCCACCTTCATTTCAGGAGGATTTGAGTCCAGGAGTAAGGGCGTCTTGCGGCAGTTGGACAGGGCCTTGGTGAGACCACACCTCGAACATTGTGCAGTATTGTATGCAGTTTTGGTCTCCTTACCTAATAAAGGACAAACCTGACATTGAGCGAGAGCAGGGAAAAACAACCAGACTCATCTGGCAGGCATGACAGGCTTGTTGTGGGAGCAAAGTTTGGGGCGACAAAGCGTGTATTCCATGGGATTTAGGAAAGTGAGTGGTGATCTCAGTGAGATATATAAAACACTGGCTGGGACGTCTAAAACAAGGGGCTACAGTATTGGGTTCAGGCAGGTCGCACTGCATTGAGATGAGAATGAATGTATGCATTCAGAGACTGGTGAACCCGGAGAATTCTCTCCCACAAAAGGCTGTGGAAGACAAGGCACTAAAGACAAATAATAATGTCTAGACACTGATGGGCTGGGGGAGAGAGCAGCAATATGGTGTGGAAATAAAGGGTCAGCCGTCATTATATTTAATTGGGTAACAAACTCGCCACACCAAAGGTACGACTGCAGTTCTATGTTATAGCTTCACAAGGTTAATCACATTAAGGGATGTGCACAGTGTGTGGGGAAAGTGCATTGAGGAGTTATTCAGAAATGAACTGCAATGGGAGAGGCTCAATGTGCTGTATGGCCCACTCCAATCCAGATGTTTCTCTGCAGTCCATGGGAACGCTCAGTAAATGTTGCCACAAACTCTCAGATGTTAGGAAGGAGATCTCTGCAGGGTCGACAGGACTGTTTTTCACATTCCCTTTTCCGATACCGAGTCTAATGCTGTGTGTTCTGTCCGGGTTTATCCTTTAAGACCTGGGGGCAGTTTGATACAATAGAATGTCTTGCTTGCCCGTTTCAGAGAACATTGAAGACTTCATAACTTGTCTGTGTTTCTGGAGTCATTTTTTAGGCAAGGCTAGGAGATTTACTTCCTGAAAGTACATCGGGGAAGGAAATTGATGTTTACAATCGACATTGGCTCAAGATCACTGTTACTGACACCATATTTGAGATTTCGATATTTAATTAATTGCTTTTAACTTTCACCAACTGCCAGACCGTTAGTCTCGTCTGGATTAGTAATTCAGTGACTTTTCCACAACAGCACCATCTTCTCATGGGGACCGATCAGAAACCACATTGAGCAGGATATTTCCGCTGCTGCTTGACAGCTCTGTCAAAAAGAACTCTCATTAATTTGACTATCGTACTGGGACTGAGGGAGTGGTAACTGGTCAGATTGTAATTATTCCCGTCTTAAGGGACGGGACATGTCTGAGTAACTTGCCACATTGCCAGGGCGATATCAGAGTTGGAGCTGGAAATAAACAGCTTCCCCAGGGACACGGCTTGTTGTGAAGCAGAAGTCTTCAGTCCTATTGCAGGAATGGGATCAGGGCCCATTGCCTTGTCGTATCTACTGTGTTCAGCTGTTTCTTCATATCACGTGCAGCGAATCGAATTGGTTGAAGACTGGCATCTGTGATGCTGTGGGCATCATGATGCGAGTGAGTTGGATCATCGACTCACCATCCCTGGATGAGGATGGTGCAGATACTATTTCCTTGTTTTTTTTTGCACTGATGTGCAGAGCTGATCCATTGATAGGATGGGGATAATTGTGGAGTCCACGCCACTAGTTAGTTGGTTAATCGTCTATCATGATTTTTGGCTGGATGTCGCAGGCTGCAGAGCTTCAATCTGGGTGTGTTGACCATGCAGGAATTTCTCCTTCCCTATCATATGATTTGGTTTAATTTGATTTGGTAGCGTTTATATAAGTAGAGTGAATCTCTTTGTTTTACACAGTTCTGGCAGATAATAGTGGGTGTTGGAGTTGTCTTTTGTTTTAAGAGATATAGAGTGGCCGAAATTTAAAAGTCGACTTCAACTGTCTGTTTTTGAACAGCCTCAAAATAGCCAGAATTTAAAATAGATTGCTTCAGCATAAGTGAAAAAAAAGAGCTTTTGAGAAGGGAATTACTCCAAGGCAAAAAAAAGGATAATCTGATTCGCAAGATTCTGAAACATGCTAACATAGTGATAATCACTTTTTTTTAAATTGATGATTTGTAACAGAACACGGATGAAATAATGAAATTGTATCAGAAAAACTTTGAAGAATCACTACAAAAGGTAACTTAATCTTATCTCATTAAGGATGTGTTCATCCACAAAAACAGCAACTCAAATTATCTTTAAGAAGCTAGCTGTGTTTTTGAAACTATTTATATTAGGAATAAGTTCTAGTTAAAGCTCTAGTAAATAATCATGGACACAGATTTCAGCGTAATTATAAAACCTTAAAGAGATGCCTGGTATCTAAAAAAAAACGTTAACAGTAGAAATAATGATAAGATTATGATTTTGGTAACAGATTCAGCTTTGTAATGTAAAATATGGTGATGGAATTTGTAAGAGATAGTCTGCCCAATGGAGAATAGAGTTAATGCAATCCTTCAAGATAAACAGTGAGGGGTATGGCTAAAAAGGGCACAAACACTAACTTTGGAATGCAATATAGAAAGATCCCAAGGCCTAGAGATAACAAAACTCGTTAAACATCCGAAACAAATAAGTTCCACGGGCTGTCCATGGGAGTGTCCATCATTGATCAGTTGTTTTACAAAAATGGGTTCTGCAGAAGGGGAGTGGAGAGGACACTGACCACGTTGTGTGTGATCTTTGCAACACAGAATGTATGAAAATGCTGTCTTTTTGCTGGAAAATCGAAGTGTATTATTGATCTCTCTTTTGATCTGAGCTGAGGATCAATGAAACCATTGTCTGCTCATGTCCAAGACAGATTCGCTGAAGATCCTTTAGTACTCTCCCTGCATTAACCGGTCTTTGTTTAAACTGAAGTCCATTCCGTGTCTGTGTCCCGTCTGCCACCAGAGTCTTTGTCCCTCGCTGGGGAATCTTGCTCCCACAGTACGCAATGACATACAGATCAGAGGGCAAAGGAAAGACTTCGTCTGAGGCGTACAGGCTACACCATGAAGGGCATGTAATAGGCAAGATCAACGTGAGCAAGTTCAGCATTATTTGAAATTAGAGAGTCCATTCCTCAGTTTAATAATGGCTGGGAAGATGTTGTTCATGAGCCGCTGGTTTGTCGGTTAAAGCTTCTGTTTTGCCTGCCTGATGGAAGAGATTGTAGAAGAATCAGAGTGCGATTGATAATATTGTCAGCCTTTCTGCGGTAGCGAGCCGTGTAAATGGAGTCAATAGATGGGAGGTTGGCTTCTGTGATGATATGGGCTGTGCGCACAACCTTCTGTCATTTCACTTACTGTCCTGGGCAGGGCTGTTACCACACCAGGCCATGATGCACCCGGATGGTTTTCTCTCAGTGGTGCATTTGCAGATATTGGTGAAGGTCTTTGTGGACATACCAAATGTCCCGAGCTGCCGGAGAATGAAGAGGCGTTGCTCGGCCACCTCAACTGTCACATCTACATGGGAAGTCCAGGACAGGAGGTCGGTTATCGTCACTGGGAAAACACTACCATCATAGGACAAGCCAGACAGACAACAGCCAGGGAATTCCTAGACGCATGGCATTCATCCACAAACTCCATTAACAGACACATAGACCTGGACCCCATATACAAACTACTACAGCTGAAACTGACACCCGGAAATGGCAAGAACATCCAACAACAGACACATCAACCTGGACCCCACATACAAACTACTACAGCTGAAACTGACACCCGGAAGCGGCAAGAACAAACCACTATAAATACCGGAAGAAACATCAAAGCAGCGCTTCACAGGAGGCTCCAATAGCACTGATGATGTTCCCTAGCCAGGGAACGAAACGTTTGCAGCAAAAACTTCCAGCTCGGCGAACAGAACAACAACAACGGACACCCGAGCTACAAATCTTCAACCAGACTTTAAACATTGTGAATACTGATTAAAATATTTATTTAGCTCCTGCCCAATCTCCTAGGACTACACACAGAACTTCACTCTACTGTCCTTGATTGGCTCTAATCTTAATTTTGTCATTCTTTTATTCGTGACATATTGGTAGAAAGCTTGAAGGTTTTCCTGGATCCTACCTGCCAAAGACTTTTCATGCTCTCTCCTGGTTCTTCTTCGCTCATTGTTTAAGTCTTTCCAGTCTAAATTGTAACTCTCAAGCATCTGAACTGAATCTTCACGTTTCATCTTTACATAAGCTTCATTCTTCCTCTAGACAAGAGATTCAACTTCTTCAGTAAACCACAGGAGCCTCACTCGACCACTTCCTCTATTCCTGTCAGGTATAAACTGATCAAAGTTTGTGAGAAGATTTGTAGCTCGGGTGCTCGTTGTTGTGGTTCTGTTCGCCGAGCTGGGAGTTTTTCTTGCAAACGTTTTGTCCCCTTTCTCGGTGACATCTTCAGTGCTTGGGAGCTTCATGTGAAGCGCTTCTGTGCTGAAGCGCTTCACTGGAGGTTCCCAAGCCCTGAAGATGTCACCTAGAAAGGGAACGAAACGTTTGCAAGAAAAACTCCCAGCTCGGCGAACAGAACCACAACAAAAAACTGATCAAGGACACACAGCAGCTGTTGTTTGAAAACGTTCTACATTTGAATTGTGCCCATCCCCTGCAGTTTCCTTTCCCGTCCTATGCATCCTAAAAACTTTCCTAATCGCATCATAATTGCCTTTCTCCCAGTTGTAACTATTGACCTGTGGTATACACCTGTCCCTTTCCATCGCTAAGGTAAACTGAATTGTGATCACTGTCACCAAAGTGTTCACCTACCACAAAATCTAACACCTGGTCTGGTTCATTAGCCAGTACAAAATCCTATTTGGCCTTGTCCCTTGTTGGCCTATCTAACATACTGTGTCATGACACCATTCTGTACACAATGGACAAAAACTGACCCATGTAAAGTAATTAAACTGTAGCGTTTCCCGTCAATATATGGAAAGTTAAAGTCCACCATAACAGCTACTCTGTTACTTTCGCTCCCATCCAGTATCATCTTTGTAAGTCTTTCCTCTATAACTCTGGAACTTTTCACAGGGCAATAGAGAACTGTCAACAGGGTGACATCTCCGTTATTGTTTTTCACTTACTCCCATACTATCTCAGTAGACGAGTCCTTATCAACCATCTTTCCTGTCAAGTTAATACTGTCTTTGATTAACAATGCCATCCTCGCCCCTTTTAGTACCTTCCTTTGTCTTAATGAAGCATCTAAACCCCGGCACCTACAATAATCGTTGCTGGCCCTGCTCTATCAATTTCTCCAAAATGGCCACAACATCAAGATGTCCAACTGCACAATTTCGAATCAGCGACTGATTGGAGGGATTTTAAACAAGGGTGAGTTGGATAGATCAGAAAACAGCATGAAGAGAGGTATACAGAAACAGACTGAAGATAGAAGATTTATTTGGAAATTCTCACGGACTGCAAGGCCTTTGTCTAGTGTCATACCCTGTGAGCACTGTGCGGATACTGGCTGTGGTCCCAGATCATTTATCGCCAATAATGTCACAGAACTGAGTTGCTGACAGTTAAACAGAAACCAAAGGGCCATGCGATGTTTATTTTAAAAGTTAGAAGGTGGTTTAGTTGAAATAGACTGGGTGAACAGCAGCAGGAACTAAGAATCCTGCTCGATACTGAGATAATGCACCAGAGAACCTCAATGAGGTGGATCACTGATAGAGGGGAAATCAGCATCTCAGCTGAGGGCCAAATAATGATTGATAAAGATTGCACACCACTTCCGATGTTTTGTAAGACACATTTCAATTTAAGTAGCTCAATATCATGAGTGTATCTTATCTCTTTATACTTCCCATAGTTTAGTACGGACAGAAAATCAGTTTGTCGCTGTATTTTGTGTTCAATAAGCAGACATTACTCCTCATTCCTTACTTTATATATATCCTTGAACCTGTTCTTGACGTGAGCTATAGAGAGTAACATTCCAATACTGATGACTTGAGAACATTATTGTCCCTCCCTCCAGTCTGCGCTGCCATGTCCCCCAATTCTCTCTTTGTTCTGTCTCCTCCACAATGCCATAATCACACTGTAATTGAAGTCCAGTAAATGACACTTAATCACAGTTCATTATCATCGATTACATCAATAGCACTGCCCTCTCTGATTCTGGAATGACAATCTGAATTGCATTTGTCACGTTCAGTTCTCTGTTAACATATCCGTGCCATTTGTCTATTATAACCCCACGTTGTTTCAGGCACACTACCCCCTCAGATCATGAACTATAAAAATTTTCTCAATATTTTATTGAAATTATAGTGCTTGATCACTAGTTCCTGGATGTATGTCTCGATTTATAAACAGAGAAGCATGTGTACATTTTGATAAACTTATGGCATTGCTCCCATATCCAAGGCAGGTTGAATGGTTGCACTGAATTGATCTTCCAGACTCAAGATTTGTTCCATCAGTCACCCTCACATATACCACCCAGAATGCGCAAGTTTCAATCATTGTTTTGAACTTTAATAAAACAGCATTGAATTGAAAGTGGTTGGTCGAAACTATTTGTTCAGTGACTGTTGTTGATGTCAGTCACAGTGTATCGTAAATGTGTCACTGGAGAGTTTGCCTCTTCTATTAATTAGGGATTTGGTTCAATGTATTATCCAATGGTATCAGCAGGACCATCACCGATAGCACCAGCAGGGATCAGTAGATCCACAGCGAGGGTGAGGATAGATCAGAATCTGAGAACATTAGATTGAAATGTTCTAACAATGGATCAGAATCTGGGATTATTAGATTGGAATGTTCCAACAATCGATCATAATCTGACAGCATTAGATTGGCATGTTACAACAATGGATCAGAATATAAGAATATTAGATTAGAATGTTCCAACAATTGATCATAATATGAGAAGATTAGACTGGAATATTACAATAACAGACAGGAGCTTATCCCGAGGTCTTTACAACCTTTCTCAGCCTTGGATATCTTTACCATCACGGATTGCAGATGTCCTTTGGATTATTCAAGGCGGTTACTATCCCATCCTCGCTATAGTTGGTGTTCCTGGTAAGTCATTCCATCTGACCATTAAACCGAGTTGAAGTGAATTACTGCTCATATTCAAATTTTAAAATTTGGTAGTCATCATTTTCAGATCCATTCAAAAATGTTTTTCCTTACAAATTATAACTACCAAATTACTATTCACAACTTACTCAACAATACGTGAGGTGAAACTATACCTAAGCTCCATGATCTTTTCATGGAGTTCTTAAACTCCATGATCTGTTTTCTCCATTGAGACTTACATGACCTCCCCACTCACCAATCCTGCCCAAGATTACTATCAGAACAGTTCAATCTCATTCTCTGTCTCAGTGCAACTGCTGAATAATCTATCGTTTGTGCTTTTGGTAAATCCAGAACGTCCCTCTCACCCCACGCCACTCCCTATTTCGATTGAGAGTGAAAGAGAGAGAGAGAGGGTCAGACTTTGACTAACCTCTCCCCACATTATGAATGTCATGTAATCCACAGTACCGACAGGACCCACAATAACTTCATGGTAAAACAGTTCATAATTCACATCAGCTTCTGACCTCCATGGAGAACTTGGGTCTGTCTTCAGAGATAGAAGATGCCTCTTTGAGACTTGGTACAAAACATTTGCCTTCCTTCCTCACTGCCAGCAAAACGTGTTAAAGTAGCATGTGTCACACAGGCAATAGAGGCATGAAGAACATTGTGAGCTGTCTGTTTGCATTTTCTGCTCCATTGGTTTGTCATGTTGGAGCATCAATGGAACCCTCCTGTTCCTGCATAAATGGCTTGAGGGACTGCATGGCTTCCTCCTGGTTCCGCAGAACAGGTTCAAGGGTCTGATTGGGCTCTGACTGTTTCTGGTTAACAGCTTAATGTACTGACCAGAGAACACCTTTTCCTGGGGAACAGGCAGCATGATTGAATTGACTGTCCCTCTTCTTGTTCAGTCGGTTCGATAGGCTGAGTGACTTCCACGTACCCGTGTGTAACCAGCTTGAGGTGCTGAATGAGCTCCTCTTTTAACTGTGTAAATGTGCAGTGTCTGGCTGTGCTGTTACATGAATGTTACCGACACTTTAACAGGACAAACCTGACTGCTGTCCAGGTCTTGCTGCACATGGACACAGAGACTGGTTCAGGAGCTGAGGCGTGACAAAATGTCACGAACATTGTGTGATCTTCAGTGATCACCCCTCTTCTAATCTTATGATGGAAATGTGTGGTGACAGGGGTGTGGGCGCGCAGACATTGACGAAGGAGCTGAAGATGTTTGTGCTGAGGAAGTTAACCTGAGGATCTACTGAACATATGTCCTGGGACTGAGAGGATTGTCAGTCACCGCCCACAAACATCTTCCTTTTTGCTCTCAAAAACCCCAACCAGTAGGGAGGGAACACCTGATTCCCATTAAACTCAAAAAAGTAGATGGTCGCGATGACACCCTCAGTCAAGTACTGCCTTAGTATCAAGGTCATTCACTCTGGCCTGAGCCCCTGTATTCACCGCTTGTTCGTATCAATAGGCGACGGTGTCTGTTTGGGGAGTCTATTCCTCTCACAGATAGAAATCAATGTCTGAAATTATCTGGACTAGAGAGTTAAGTGATCTTCATCACTGAAAGTATTTAAATAGGAGGTAGGTGTATTTTTGACCTACCAGAGAGCTCGCGGGTGTGATGGATTTGGCATTAAAGAAGAGGTAATGCTAACTATAGATCAGCCAAGATGGTATACAATGGTTTTACCGTCCGAATTACCTGATCCTGTTCCTTATCTTCATATTTTCTGTAATTACAAAGTTCATGGTTGTAATGTTCCGAGACGTTCTGTTATTGAATGTTGCAATCAGAGACAGCAAGTCAGTTTTGAGTCATCTCAGGGTGAGGTTAGGGGGCTTTATTCATAATAAATTTTGGTCTAGACCATGACCAACAAGTGAAGCACAAGTTGCAGAAAGGAGGCACTTTGTGACCAGACCAGAGGCATCTTTCGAAGCCAGACTGGATTTCCAAATAACATTTTCTAACACTCACTATACCGTGTGTGACAGTCTGGAGGGATTGAATGAGATCCTGTGTTACGGTGGACCAGGTATTTGGAGCAGGTGGCCTCCATCTGTTCCAGTGCAGAAGCTGTGAGGGGCTAAATGCAACATGGTAACATGGGGCTGTGGAGCAAGAGTGTGCCACTGTGTCACTGCTCCACCACGCACTGTGATCTGATGATGGTCTCAGCAGCAGATTTCTGTCTGTGTACCATTTTCCTACTCTCATTTTTCCGTCAAATGTTTGACACTCACAGTTTTCAATAAATGGAAAATCCAGTCATTGCAAACTTTAACAGCCCTTTGAGAACCTCTTGATGTTGTACTGACCAATATTCGAGGGCCACCGATGCATTTTCACACTCCTCTTCTGGTGAAAGCAAATATTAAATGCAACCAGTTGAGTGCTGTGGCCAATGAAATAGGTCTCAGACTGGGTAAGTTTCTCGAAAACTGTGAGACACAGAGAGTTGAACTCTGAACAATTGGCAAAATGATCGAGTGTCTCAAATATTTTTCTGCCTTTGAAGTTCTTCTGCTCACGCACATGTCTGGGAATGCGGATTTCTTCCCGGAAAAGTTGGATTTGGCTGAACTCCCTTTACTTCGGGCGGTGGAGAGATTACTATGATTCCTCATCTGGAATCCTCCACGGGTCGTAAACATGACTCAAGGATTTTGTGTTTTTACACCTTGTTTTCAGGCAGAGCAAAGTGAGAGAGAGAGAGAGAGAGAGACCAATTGGCTGCTGCTTCTGAGGCAAGTAATATTTTCTCTCTGTTTGTGTGGAAAAAATAAAATAATGCCAACAGAACACCAAATTGGACCATGTGCCCTATCCATGACCATTCTCTGAAAACGATGATAATGGACTGTGTGCAGGTGCAGCATTGCTGTTGTTGTGCACACTGTCTTTCATTAGCAAAAAAAAAGTGCCTGCTTTATAATTTGGTGACATGTTTATATGTGTCTGTGTAATTTTTATAATTGGGATGATATCTTCATAATATTTGTGTTTATATCAATACATCTCATTCATAAAAAAACTCTGACTTTACTCCCCTTAACAAGAGAAAACATGTATCCAGCTGAAACGCTTTTTCTGAAAATCGTGATTCAATAAGATTTCTCACCAAAGGCCTAAACAGATAATCCTCGATAACAAAAGGCCTTCATTCCTCGAAGGAATAAAGGGAAGCATTTTTGAAAATCTTCGAAAGGAATTATATCCTTTTTTTTAGTTTAGAGGATCAAAACTTCACGCTGTGTATCTGATGTGGTCTCAGCAATGCCCTGTAAAGATGTGGTGAAACATTCCTGATTAAAGCCGATATAGGCGCAATATACTCAACGAGCTGAATTACTTCATTCTTTATTCCTGTGTAACTCCTTCAAGGGGCAGAATGTTCTCCTTACATCTCAATGTAACAATCCTGTCTGGCTGAATGGGGTGGTTCCCTAGGCTGTATGAGACTTGAGGGGTGGATTGGGGAAACAACCCTTCGAATAGGGGCAACAGTGTATCTCTGTAACAACATAGAGTGCTGGATTGAAGGCACAACACATTGGATAGGGGCGGCAGTTGACCATTCGGCTGCCCATTTAGAATGCTTATCGCTGATCCGATTGTGTTTGCCCATCCTGTCTGTTCCAAGTAAACATTGACTCTCCTGTCCAACAAAGATCAGTTGAGCTCAGCCTTGAATGTCTTCAATAACCGAGTCTTCCCTGCTCCCTGAGAATGAGGACACCACAGGTAGCACAGCACTAAAGGGAAAGGGACATCCTTATTTCATTGTGGGACCCATTATTTTCAAACTATGCTAACCTCACATCAAAACACTGCCCCTTTTCGGGTATAAGGGTACAATAACTAGGAATAGACATAAACCACTCCGCCCTCCAAATCTGTCCCACATTACCACTGGCTCTTTACAACCAAATATGTATCAAACCCAGCCTCTGCTGCTGTCTCAGGAAGAGAATACCTGATAGCATTACACCGCACGAGCATTAAAGAAAGGAACAGAATTAGGCCATTCGGCCCATTCAGTCTGACATGCCATTCATTCATTTCTTATATGTTCCTCAACATCATTCTCATACATTCTCCCTGGAATCCTTGATCTCCTTATAAACCAAAAAATTATTTATTTGTGTCTTAATGACACTTATGTCTGCGTTTCTGTGTGTATGTATGTATGTATGTGTGTCCATGTGCTTTTTATCTGTGTATTTTTGTGACTACGTCTGTCTGTCTGTGTATCAGCCTGTGTGGTTCTATCTGTGTTTCTGTCTAGTTCTGTGTGACTGTCTATGTCTCTGTGTGTTTCTATGTGTGTATGCCAATCTCCTTGTATGCATTGTGCATGTTAGTATATTGTGGTGTTTACCAATACGTCTGTGTATTTCAATGCCTGCATCTCTGCAATGAGGTATCTGTTCTTTGCGAGTGAGAGAGGTGAGGATGGAACTGACAGTGGGTTTGAATTGAGAATTGCTCTTTTCTCGGTTGGATGCTTCAGAATCTCCACACAAGGCCCCCTGGTTCTCTCTGGCTCTTTCCAGGATCCTCCCTACATGTCGTGATAGGGGGATGACGGAATGGATATCGGGCACTCCACCACCCGGCTTGGCCCTTGCTGTCCAATTCCAGGCTGTTTATCCTGGAATGGGTGAAAGGGAATTAAGAGATGAGAGTGGAATTGGGTGTCACTGCTGTTACAACCGGAGGGGGAAGGGTAAGATGTCCGGATGGAGTCTAACCGCAGTGTCTTATCCATGCAGTGTAATTGGTGTGCGGGGCTATTGCGTGAGTGACAGAGAAAGTGGGGGAGGGAAGCTGCTGAATTCAATAATGAGAGTGGTCGTGCTTGAGCCTTATTTTGGAGATAGAATATGAGCCTTGTTCAGGGGTAGCTGCTTTAACAGATATGCAGTGTGTGTGAGGGAGCAGAGAGAATCTGGTGACTCTTATCCTGAAAGAGCGGGGAAGGTTATTGATGGTTGTCCTGTATTGCTGACCAATTCTTCAGATCATCCCAGCATCGAGCCTCCCTGTATGCCTTGTCCAAATCGATCACAAATAATGCCACAGATCCTGCCCCTCAGATCCCACAGAATCAGTTTTTGTGGATCTTACAAATAGCAAGGAGAAGCAAACAATGATGCGTTATATATCGAGACCAAAACTAGCACGCAGGTATTTTGCATCATATGGTCCGGAAATTGTATATGCAAATATACACAAGGGGTAGCAATGACATAGTGATATTATCACTGAACTCTTTAACCCAGAAACCCAGATAGTGTTGTGGGGACACGGGTCTGAATCCTGCAATTTCAGATGGTGGAATGTGAATTCAATATGTATCTTTTATCAAGGGTTTATAATGACCAAGAATCCATTGTCAATATTTGGAGAAGCTCATCTGGTTCACTAATGTCCTTTAGGGAAGGAAACTGCTATCCTTCCCTGGTCTGGCCTGCGTGTGACTCCAGACCCAAGACAACGCTTTTGACTCTTAACTGCCCTCTGCCCTGGGCAATAAATGCTAATTATAAATGTGACGTCCTCGTCCTGTAACTGAGTAACAAATAATCGTAGGTGCTGCAGTCATACTGGATGCTGTCAAGTTGCATTGAAACTGTGTTAACTAAGTGACTGCTCAAATTGTGAAAAATAAATTGCATCAGTGTGTATCAGCTAGGTTTGAGAGTATGTTGTGAACCAAATTAGAGACCAGGTTATTTCGGATTTGGTGTTTTGTGGTCAGGAGAACTACTTACTAAACTTGCTCTGAAGCAGCTTTGAGTAATTATGACATTAATATGTTGCATTTCACATACCGTCTGCATGCAATATAGAAATTTTGAACATTATCGTCGAACATCGTGGAAGCCTGGAGACGAAAAGGTCAGGTGAGTTCCAGTGAATTGGAAAAGTACAATATAACATTCAGTGAAAGACAAGCAATGTTTGTTCGAGTCATAGAGAACTACGGCACGGAGATAATCCCTTTGGTCCAAAGTGGTCCATTCCGAACAATCTGTCCATTTACACTCATCCCATTTCCCTGCGATTGCCCCGTATCCTTCTAATCCTTTCCTATCCAAGTATTTGTCCAAATGCCTGTTAAATTTTGTTAATGTACCCACATCAGCCCCTTCCACTGGCAGCTCCTTCCATATTCGTACCACCCTGTGTGTAAAACAAATTGCTCCTCAGGTTCCCTTTTATCTTTTCTCCTCTGACCTTAAACTGATGCCCTCCAGTCCGTGATTGCCCAACCCTGGGGGAAAAAAGACTGAGTGCATTCACTCTATGTATGCCTCCTATGATCTTATACACTTCCATCTGAACCCCCATCCCTCTCAAACGCCCTAACTTGTCGAAACTCTCCTTAAAATCCAGACCATAGAGTCCTTCCAACATTCTTGAAAATTTCTTGTGCACTCTTTCCAGTTTAACAACATTCTTCCTAGAGCAAAGTGAACAAAACTGAATATAACGCTACAAGTATGGCTTCACCAATATCCTGTATAACTGCAACATAACTCTCCAACCCTATTCAATACCCTGACTGATGATGGTCAGGGTGCCAAAAGCCTTCCTCACTGTCCTGTCTATCTCTGAATTAACTTTCAGAGAACCGCACACCTGAATTCCAGGGTCCGTCTGTTCCATTACACTCCTTAAGACCCAACGATTCACCATGAAACTCCGACCTTGAATTGACTTTGCAAAATGCAAGAACACCACATTTATCCACATTCAACTCCATTTGCCATTTCTTGGCTCACATCCCCAACTTATCAAGGTCCTGCTGCTATGTGTGATAACCTTCTTCACTGTCCACGAGACCACAATCTTTAGTGTCATTTTCAATCTTACTAATCATGCATTGTACATTCTAAACTAAATCATTATACACACAACAGACAATAAAAGTCCCAGCACCGAATATTGAGGCACTCCACGATTGACAGGCCTTCAGTCCGTCAAGCATCCTTCCACTATTACCCTGTGCTTCCTACTACCAACACAGTTTTGTATCTAATTTGCCATGTTCCCAATCTTTTCCATGCAATCTAACCTTCCAGAGCAGCATACCATGTGAACCCTTATTGAAGGCCTTACTAAAATTAGTTGGACCACCCTGCTCTCGTCAATATTGCTAGTCACTTCATCAAGGAACTCTAAAAGATTTGTGAGCCATGCTCTCCCGTACGCAAAGCCGTGCTCCTGCACCTAATCACACCCTACCCTTCATAATGTATGTATATCTTATCTCTCAGAATCTTCTCAAATACCTTACCTCCTACAGATTTACTGGTCTATAGTTCCCCAGTTCTTCTTTGTAGCCCTTTTTGAACAAGGGCACAGCATTCCCTGTCCTTCAGTCATCCGGGATATCACCCGGGGCCAACGATGATGTAAAAATATCAGTCAGCCCCCCCGCAATCTCTTCTCTGTCTTTGTGCAATGTTCTTCGATATATCTGTTTTATGGAAATACTACAAAGTTTGAAACAAAAGTCTATTTCTTTACAATTTCCAAAAAAGGAGGGCCATGAAAATGATAAAGAAATCAAAAAGCGAACATGCATGCTCACACATAACAACACGAGATCTGCACAAATATACAATCTGTATTTCAAAGAAAGCAAATAAAAGTAAGGTCAAATGTAGAAATGCGTAATTGGGAGAGGAGAGTTTATTGTGGAATTGGGAGAGGAGAGTTTATTATGGAGAACAGGGAAATGGCCGAGAAAATAACCGTTATTCGGCATCTGTCATCATGGAGAAAGGCCCAGAAAATCATCCAGATATACCAAGTGATCGTATAGGGCTTGTGGAACTAAAGATACAAAGTCAGTTCATATCAGTGACAAGGTAGTACTTGAATATGTAACTGGATTAAGCATTGCCATGTCTAACGAAACACATGTAATTCACTTCAAAATGCCAGAAATAAATCAGCATTGAAGTATTTATTGCAGTGCCAATGACTGTGTTTTATTTTCCTGTATATTCCACAGAGGCTGGAAAGCCATTGTAGATAAATGGAAAGTAATAAGTTTGATCCAAGCATGGTGGGTAGATGAATGGAATGAAGCCAAGCATCTAGAAAGGGAAAAAAGTGATAGTGTGGAGAAATGCAGACCAATTAACTTGACTTCTGTAGAAAAACTTTTGTAATCTATGAGACAGGACCCGATATTGGATATTTAGAAATTAGCAGCAACATTGGAGAGAATTAGTATACATTTTTGAAGGAGAAATTATACTTGATAACTTCGGAATTTATGAAGAGTATTGGGAACAATGTATGTAAGTGGAAAGTTAAATTTGGGTTCACTTTCAATTAAAGGAGTCAGAATATCGATGCAACAAAATGTTGAAGTAGTTTCACAGCGTGTTGGTGAGACTGCATCTGGAGTATTGTGTACAGTTTTGGTGACCTAATCTGTGGACCACAGAGGAAGTGCAACAGACATTCTCCAGATTAATCCCACAGATGGCGAGATTGCCTGATAAGGAATCTTGGCCTATGATCTCTAGTGTTTCAAAGAATGAGAGGTGATCACAGTGAAATTTAGAAAATTCACAAAACATATGACAAGGTGGAAATAAACAGAATGCTTCCCTGGCTGTCTACTCTACATTTAAGACAAATTGTGGCAAGATAAGGGACAGATAATTGAAGACAGTAATAAGGAGGAAATTCTTCAGTCGGAGGGGACTGACTAACACAGGGGCATTGAAACCAGTTGGCAGGGCAAGATTAGAGCGAATCCCCAGATAATCTACAGTGTGTCAATCAGAGAAGAATAACCAGGGAGCAGGTAGGGCCTATTAATGACTTGCCAAGTTGCATTTAAATCAACTTTAGTGGTATGAGACAGAGGGTGGTGGTAGAAGGCTATTTTTGTGACTGGAGGCTCGTGTCCAATGGTGTACCGTGGGAAACAGTGATGTGTCACTTATTATTTATGATTCAGAGGTGCCAGTGTTGGACAGGGGTGGACAAAGTTAAAAATCATACAAAACCAGGTTATAGACCAACAGGTTTATTCGGAGACACGAGCTTTCAAAGTGCACAACCACCTGATGAAGAAGCAACACTTCAAAAGCTAATGTGTCCGCATAAACCTGTTGGACTATAGCCTGGTGTTGTGTGATCTTTAACTTTGTAATTTGTAGTACTCATAAATGGTGTATCTGTGATTATGGACGGGGTGGGGAGAGTGAGATGAGCAAGTTTGTGTTGGACACAAAGATTGGCCGGATGGTTGGCACTGGGGAGGAAGGTCTTATGTTACAGGAAGATACAAATGGAATGGTCAGTTGGTGAAATCAATGACCGATGAACTGTGACCTTGATAAATATGAGATGATGCACTTTCGAAGACGGAACCAGACAGGGGAGTATTCAATGAATGGCTGCACACTAGGAAGCTCAGAGGGTGCTTCTCCACACATCTCTGAATGTGACTGGACAGGGTAATACACAAGATGAGAAAGCTTCTGGGCCCGTAAACATAGCCTTCATTAATCGAGGCATCGATTATAAGAGCTTTTCAAATGGAAGGCTGCCGTGCTCTTTTTTCCCATCAAAGGGCACAACGTCACATCTACCCACATTGTTTTTCATTGCTCCATATTTGCACAGACACTCCACTTGCCTCAGTCACATTGGAGCTTCTCTTTGTTCTTCCTCACCAACTCACAATCCGACATGGATTAGTGCCATCAGCAGGCTTGGAAATGTTGCATTTGATTCCCTCTAACTAAAGTTTAGTGTGTGTTTGAAATAGCTAGGCCCCAAGCACTGAATCCTGCTACACCCCGAGTCTTCCGCTCTCTAAAAAGATTATTTTATTCCTACTCACAGTTTCCTGTTAAGTCTCCCATTCTAAAACCATACCCTTCTATTAGCCCCAATCTGATATGTTTCCAATTTGCAAAGTAGGCTTGGGGCTTTATCAAAAAGCTTTCTGAAAATCCAATTGTATTGCATTGATTGCTTCTCCATAGTTTTGCTGAAAGTCAGTTTGTCAAATATGATTCCCATCTGATAAATCTCTGCTGCCTTGTCTCAGCCCATTACTTTCAGTTAAATTACTTTCTCTATAACGTTTATTTGCTAATTATCTTCTATTCCCTTTCTTCTCATCAGAATAACGTTTACTCGTATTGCTGGGAAGATTGCTTTTGTGAAGACATAATTGAAATATTTGCTGCATAGTTCTGCCATTTCCCTGTTTTCCATTCTCCATTTTTTGGTTTCAGACTGTAACTAAGCTGCACGTTCTTTTCCCTTAATTTTGACATTGACATGTTTTATGAAGCTGTTACAACTTCACTCTTATTACCTTTGTGCATATTGAGTGTTCTGAAAAAATCAATTCCTGTCGTAAGCTTTTCAATTGAACCTCGCACAACCATGCACTCATAGAAGCATAGACTCTGCACCATTAGAAGTACAACACTAGCTACATTTGTCCCACTTTTCTACACGAGCCCCATAGCTGGGAATGTTGTGACTCTTCAAGAGGTCGTCCCAAGTACTTTGTAACAGCTGTGAGGCTACCTCTGACAACTCCCTCTCCAATTGTACATTCCAGACCCCAAAACCCTCCGGGTGCAAAACGATCTTCAAATCCCCTCAAAATCTCAAACCCTTCACTTTAAGAATGTGCTCCCCCTTGTCCTTCTCCCTCTGACTAAAAGGAACTGCTGCAGTCTATCCACACTGTCCGTGCCCCTCGTAATCTTATCCTTCTGAATCATGTTCACTCAGTCTTCTCTGCTCCAACGTCATGACCCCGAGTTTATCCAGCCTCTCTCCATTGCTGATATGCTGCATCCGAGGGAACATCCTGGTGAATCTCCTCTGCACTCCCTCAAGTACAATCACATCCTTATTGTAATGTGGCTCTCAGAACTACACACAGTATCCATCTTGGCATAACAAATCTATGTCTCGATGAACGAAGGCTATGTTTACGGGCCCCTATGCTTTCTCAAATTGTGTATTACCCTGACCAGTCACATTCAGGGATGTGTGAGGAAGAACCCTCTGAGCTTCCTAGTGTGCTGCTATTCATTGAGTACTCCCTGTCTGGTTTCTTCTTCCAAAATGCATTTGAAAAGGTTGGAAAACGTTACTCTAGAAACGGGCTTACGCCTTCTTTTTGTTTCATTCTTCACCAACCTCCGCCGTCCATACACGACAGTGAGTTCTGAAGCCAGGAGTCAATACTTTGAATGGAAATGGGACACTTCCCAGTTTACATAGACCCAACAGTTGGGTAGCTGTAACATTGAAATGTATATGCATCTTCCTTTACAACAGCCACTGAAAGCAATATGACAGGATCAGAAAGCAGTTAGGAAGATGAATGGTGTGTTGAGCTTCATTTCAGGGGGGTGTGAGTCCAGGAGTAAGGGTGTCTTACTGCCGCTGTGCAGGGCCTTGGTGAGCCCCCATCTCGAACATTATGCAGTATTGTGTGCAGTTCTGGTCTCCTTACCTAATAAAAGACAAACCTGACATTGAGAGAGGCCCGTGAAGGATGATCAGACTGATCTCGGGATGACAAGCTTTTCTTGGGTACAGAGTTTGGGGCGACTGAGCCTGTATTCCACGTGTTTTAGCAAAATGCGTGGAGACCCCAGGGAAATAAATAAAAGTCTGACAGGTCGCGACAGATTAGAAGCAGAGATGATAATTTTAGAGCCATTTCAGATACCATTGAAAAGTTTATCACATGTCTGTGCGTTTGGAGTCACGTTTATGCCAAACCTACGGGAGATTCACTTCCTGAAAGTACATTGAAGAAGCAAACTGCTGTCGACAATAGACATTGGCTTCAGGGTGACCATTACTGACACCAGATTTTAGATCTCGATAATTTATTATTTGTTTTTAACTTCCACCTGCTGCCAGAGCATTATCATGGTCTGGATTTGTAATCTACTGACTTTCCACAACAGCACCATCTCCACATGGTCACCTGTAAGAAACAACATTGAGGGCGTTATTTCTGTGCTGCTTAACAGCACTATCATAAGAACTCCCACCAATTTGACTGTCATGATGGGACTGAGGGAGTGATAATTGTTCAAATTATAAGTATTCCCCTTTTAGGGGATGGGATATATCTGAGTAATTTTCCACATTGCCAGGTAGATATCAGAGTTGGAGCTGGAATGAAACAGTTTCTCCAGGGACACAGCTTGCTGTGCAGCACAAGTCGTCAGTTTCTATTGAATGAGTGGTGTCAGTGTAAAAGACAAGGATGTAGTATCTGCACCATCCTCAGTCAGAAGTGTTGAGTTGATGATCCAACTCACTGTCACCATGATGCCCACAAAATCACAGATGCCAGCCTTCAACCAAGTCGATCCGCTGCAATTGACATGAAGAAACAGCTGAACAAAGTAGGGACGACATTTGTCTTTGTCCTTTACTACACCCTTGTCTTTTACGCTGAGGCTGCAGGGCTGTGTGATTATTTAGGATGGGGATGCTTGTAGAGCGCTTTCCTCTGTCGTTTATTTAATCGTCCATCACAATTTATGACTGATTGTGGCAGAGCTTCGATCAGAACTGTTGGGCAAGTGGGGTACTTTTAATGTGTTAGCATCAGGTTTATGTTCATGTGGTTCTGACCCTGACATGTTCACCCATACTCGTCACTGAGCTATAGATCGTGTTGATGGTAATGGCAGACTGGAGGATTATTCCTCGGCAAAAAATATTGCAGGTTGTGATTGAATGCAGGTCTGTAGCACTACATGGATACACAGTTTTGAGCTGCAACATCTGCAATGCAATTCTGCTGTCTGTTCCCCAGTTCATATCGAGAACTATTCACCCATCAGCCCTCTACTCAATGACTTACTCTGGTTTCTGATGTGAAAGTACTTCCGTTTTCAAATTTTCGTTCTGAAGAGTGTCTCTGCCGGGTCATGCTTTCAATCTGATACATTCCACAACAGCATTTAACTGATTTTTATTCAATTGTTTTATTCATCTAAATCTTTTCATTGAGTAATGCCATATTCTGCATTTAAAGTAAATGTGTTTCCCCCTGTTTCTGTCCCTGACCATGATTAAGACGTCTGTAGTGTCAGTGATACCAGCCTTATATAGCTTCAGAGCCAACGAATTCTCTGGATTCCTAAAAATCTTCATCACATTGTATGTTTTCTCTTATGGTTTGATGCTGTCCCTGACCTGCCTTATCGCTCATGGCTGCCTTGTCCTCCCATTTGTATGTTTCATCTTCTTTGAGAAGAATTTGATTATTTTCTGAATTATCCCCAGATAAGGGGATGGTCTTTCCTGCTCGGGTCCCCTTCCAATTAACTCTCGCAAGCTCCTCTCGAATGTCTTTGTAGTTACATTGCTCAATTATGATCATATTACATCAAGAAGAGAGCAACAGATATAAACCGAAAGAAGGAGTTTTGAGAGAAGGGACACAAAGAATAACTGGGGGATTTCTTAACTAGATACAAAGAGAGAAGAAGAGAGAGAGAGAGAGAGTATCGATATGGAGATGTGAGAAATGTGAAAACTGACAATCGAAAGAAGTACATGTATATCCCTCAATGTTTTGGCAATTCCTGTGTGCTGTGGTCCTTTGAACAATTCATGTACAACATATAAATATGTTCAAATGCTGTGTCTGATGCCAGAATTTTTCTCTCCAATAATATGACAAACACTATCTTTGGAAAGAACCCAACAGGCCAATATATTTAATTCCTGATAGAAAGGAGATTAACTGAAATAAATTGGGACACCATAAGCAAGATATATAACACACATCCTGATAAGAATGAGAGACAGGAGTAGGGAATCCCACAAAAGGGGGAACTTTGAGAGAAATGGAACATATCACTTCAGATGAGGATCAAATAATGATTTAATGTTTTATAAATTTTAAACATCATGTGCACCATTTTTCATTAACTGTGTCTCCGTTATTCATTCAGAATGTGTTGTACACATATGAACAATCTTTCTCATCTGAACACACCTTGATTTAATAGTTACATAAAATCATTTTACCTCCATTTCAACTCTCCTGTTGTCTTGCTACGAGGATACATGAACACCAGCTGGCCACTAAAAGACATGACCCACTACCACTAGTTTCCATACATACAGACAAAGAAGGACAACACTTTGACTGGGACTACACACTCATCCTAGGACAGACAAAACAAAGACACGCACATAAGTTCTGAGAAGCATGGAAATCTAACCAGAAGTACATTAATAAACACAACAAGTTAGATCCTGTCTATCTTCCGTTGAATAAAAAGAACTGGAAATGACATCAACCAACTTAAGAAACCAAAACCTCACTGATGAGGTTACCTAGTCATGGTGATGAAACATCTGAAAACAAACTTTCAAGCCCAGATACATATAAATTGTTATTTTTCTTTTAATAGTGGAATTGGGGACTTCTCTGTCACTCATATTTGAACAGATTACGAGACGAGATGAGCTTTTCTGGGTGTCTGGTTGTAATTAACAGGGATTCGACATCGATATAATAACAGTTTGAAGGCTTGTTGTATGGGGTATGAACACACTTGGGGTACAAAAGGTCCCAGCAGACTCCATCACTTGGCAGTTAAATAAAACAGGTGAGAAAATTCATTTAATTTTGTTTCCTTGTGGTTGCTTAAATTAAAAGAAATGGCTTTTAATATTGCTAAAGAGGTTCTGGGGTTTGAAGATGATTCCCAAGTTTGCCAAGGAAGTTTAAAAAGGCAGAGGAAGGGCATACTCTTAGAATTAACAAATAGATTAGAATTGGGTTTCACCAGGGACAAAAGGAAAGCTGAAATTGTAATGGAATTGGTCAAGCACTTTGATGTATCAAACAAACAGACAACTGCAGTCGAGTTAGAAAAAACTTAAATTGCAAATATGGCAACTGGATTTAGAAGATAAAGAAAGAGACAGAAAGCGTGAGAGAGATAAAAAGAGTAAGAGAAAGAGGCGAGAAAGAAAGAGAGAGAATTTGAAATTCAGAAGTTGTGAATTAGGGAAGAAAGTTAAATTAGTAGGATGAAGATGAAGGGGGGACGTAGGGATGTATACAACTATATTAATACATTGCCATATTTCTGTGAGAAAAATGTCAAAACGTTTTTATTACATTGGTAATATTGGCTTGGCAGATGGTGTGTCCAGTGAACTTGTGGATAACACTAGTTCAGACTAAGCTGGTTGGCACGACTAGTGAGATATGTGCAGCGCTAGCAGATGGGGGTCAAGAGATTATGCAGATGTTGAACAGGTCATTTTGAGTGTTTATGAATTGGTACTAGAAGCATATAGACAGAGGTTCAGAAATATAGAGATGAAACGAAGTCAGAGTTATGTTGAGTTTGAAAAATTAAATACAGTCAATTTAATACATGGGTGTGAGCCTTAAAAATGGGGCTCGAAGGGAGATTATTCTGCTGGAGAAGTTTAAAGACTCACTTCCAGAGATGTTAAGAATTCATGTGAATGAACAGAAAGTTCAAGAAATGAGAAACGTGGCAGAAATGACAGGTAAATATGCATTGGTGCATGAGACGAAATTCATCCAGTGAAGGATAGAAATTGGGAGAAGGGGAGATCCTACACTACAAGAGTAAATCACTGTGACAATAGTTTATCACAGGTGAAAAAAGAAGCCCAAGCGTTTGAAAGGTGGTGAAAGGCCTCACGTGTTCACACTATAATGCAGTGGAAAACACAAAAATTACAGTGTCGATGGTTTAAGAAGGGCACTGGAAAAAGCTGTATTCACTGCAGTAAGCTGGGACACACAGTGCTGGGCATGGAAGGAAGTCATTTTGGGAGAAAGATGTGGTAAAAGAGGTTAAGCCAGTGACATTAGTGAAACCGGTAAAAGAGACCTCAAGTGGAGCCAAGGAGCTGCAGGAGAATGTACATCCTCGGGATGGGCTGGGTATGGAGTCAGTGCCTAATCTCCATACACTTTACTCAGAAAGATGGGTCGGGGGGGGGGGGGGGCGGAGGGGGAGGCGTGGATAAGAAATTATAATTTTGCGAGATACGGAATCTGCTGAGTCTCTAACTGTTGAGAATTGAGGCGCCAGAAAAGCACAACAGATCGGAGAGCATCCAAAGAGTATAACAATCGACATATCAGGCATAAACCCATCGTCAGGAATGTGGTGGAGGGACAAGATTAATAGGACAGTAGGAGCTGGGCTGGCCGCAGGGTCACTGGGAAGGTGATCGGATGATGTAGTTGGGAGTGATAGTGATATGTCGGAGGGGAGCGTGGACTAGATAGGTGGGAAGGAAGATGGAAAGTTGAGACAGTTCAAGAGGGCGGTGCTAATTTGAATGATTGGATCTGTGATGAGGTTGGGGAAGGTGAGATTTGGAATTTGGTGAAGTCAACGTTGATGCTGTATATTTTGAGGGTTCCAGCCCTCCTACCACTTCACCCTCCTCTCCGACATAATACCGTCACACCCCACCTGCATCTATCTATCACCATCCAAACTACTTCTCACCCAGCTCCACCACCAATCTCCTATTTATTTCTCAACCTCTTTCCCCCTTCCTTGCCCCCCACTTTCCTGATGAAGGATTTATACCTGAAATGTCAACTCTCTTGCCCCTCGGATGATGTCTGACTGCTGTGCTTTTCCAGCGACACAATTTTCAGACTGCATCTGCAGTCCTGTCAGGATTGCCTGAATGATTGGGATAAAGGGGCCCCATTAAATTACTTCCCATCGGAGATGCCCCAAATAGATCTACTCAGTTTTCTTCTTTTGTGTTAATGCTTGTACATGAAGTGAGAGGTCCTTTGAAATTAATTAAGTATTAATTGATAAAACTGAAGTAGAAGATCTCGCACTTGGATTATGTATGTGAGGTGAGGGAGAGATTAGATGGAGTAGGTGAATTAGCTAAACAGCACCTGAAGAGGTCACAGCAGAGAGTGAAGCAGGTGGCAGGTAAAAACTATGAAACTTTTTCGATTTCCCGTGGGTATGACGTGTTAGTATTGCCACCAGTGGTAGGAAATCCCTTCAAAGCCAGGTTAAGTCGCCCTTTTAAAATTAAAAAAAAATGTTGAGTCAGTTAACCTATCTGGTGAAGATACCAGATATGACAAAAACGTTATCGTGTATGCCATGTGAATGAATAATGCTCCAGCCACATTTAAGACTCAGGAACAGAGCTGTGGTCAGATGAACAAATTTGGCAGGTATTCTGTATGATGTTGTGATCTTTAGCAAGTGATTGAAAGCTCACATGTTAAAGTTGCCAGAGCATGTTGAACGATCACAAGAAGAAAACTTGGTAATAAACTTAAAGAAAACAAAATTCACGAAGGCAGAGGTGACGTTGTTGGGACATTACATTGGGCATGGAAGGTTGACCCCATGGAACACAAAGACGAAGGGCTTTGAGGAATTTTCACGACCATCCTCGAAGAAAGAGATGCTTCGATTTTTGGAACTGAGTGGATTCTATTGGAAGTGAAAGTGTGTTGATGGAAAAGCGCAGCAGGTCAGGTAGCATCCAAGGAACAGGAGCTTCGACGTTTCGGGCATAAGCTCTTCTTCAGGAAACATCTGAAACGTCGAATCTCCTGTTCTTTGGATGCTGCCTGACCTACTGCCCTTTTCCAGCAACACATTTTCAGCTCTGATGTCCAGTATCTGCATACCTCACTTTCTCCTGGATTCTATCGGAAGTTTGTTTCAAACTTCAGCAACGTATTGGCACCACTGATTCATTTACTAATGAAGATCACAGAATTGTGATGGGCAGAACAATGCCAGGGGGCTTTTGAGAATCTTAAAGCAGCATTAATCACCACACCAGTTTTACCTGCACCAAATATTTTGAAACCCTTTGAAAACTGGATTTGTGCTAGGGACATAGGGGTCGGAGATGCATTGGTACAGAAAGATGATGATAGAATTGACTGGCCAGTTGGCTACTTGTTGCCAAAACTCAATATCCACCAGAAAAACAATACAAAATCTCCATTACTGAAAAAGAATGATTGAGTTTCGTACTGCCCTGACACTATTTTAATGTTTATATGTCTTCTCGCGTTTTTTAAGACTCGTTAAGGCCAAAATATAAGACTGTTTCATTGGAGTCTTATGTTACCGACGTTATACCTGCAACATGTACATGCTGTGGGTTCTAAAAATTTGATAGAAGATGTGTTATCACGATTTTAAAGGAAAAGGTTTAGCTAAAATTTGACTTATTCTAGTGTTATATATGTGTGCAGAATTGATACGAATAGTACAACTTAGGTTAATGACTTTTGTATTTCATAATAATGGGATTAAGAATTAAAGGAAAAGAAATGAAGCCATCTTTTTATAATGATGGTTCATTTTATTTCTGAAGGGGGGAGGTGTTATGAAGCTGAAAGCATGTCTGGTCACTTTAAGACAGAACGGGTTTTGCTGAATAGAAAGTACAGTCACAGATACCAGCTAAAGGTCAGGCTGTTTCACATGTCACCATTATCTGGGAAATGGATACCAGAGTTTTGGTTGCTGTTTTGACAACTGCAACTAAAGAGTTTAAATAACGCTTAACAGACCTAAAGCCAATGGAATTTCGATATTATTGTTTGGGCACCTGGAAAGTATGAGATTTATTATAATATGGGAAGTATATAAACACAGGATTTTGAACACTAGAAGGAAAGTCACTGCCACCCAATAGCAGAGTAATTGCTGAAGAGCAGGAGCGCTAACTGGCCATCTCAAACACTCTCTATAAAAGGTACATGATCATGTCAAACCTACTTGCAGTAAAAATAAAACATGACACTGGGAGATCAGCAGCTGGAAGAGTGAACACAGCCGGGAAGATGAAGACTGCGTGGTATTGAGATTATAATGTTTAATATGTGGATTGTTGAAATAGCATAATTTAATAGAGTTGGAGTCAGATAGTACATAGTTAAGAAAAGAGAGGCTTGCTTTCCGAATAGTAGTTGTTTAGTGTTCACTATTAAAGTTAAGAAACTAACTTGTCAAATTTTTGTTTAAATGGTGGAGTGTAGGAGATCTATGTCACTCATATTCTAACAGATTACGAGGTGAGGCGAGCTTTTCTGGGTGTTTGGATTTAATTAACAGAAGGTTTCGAATCCACCTTGTAAAAGTCCATTCACGCTAACCCCTTTTCCCTGCAGTTGGCCCATATCCTTCTAGTCCTTTCCTACCCACATATTTATCCAAATGCTTCTGAAATGTTGTAAATGTACCACCTTCAACTACTTCTGCGAGCAGCTTATCTGCATACCAGTCCTCTGTGTAAAGAAGTGGCCACTCAGGTTCCTTTTATTTCCTTCCCCTTTAACCTTAAACTGATCAGATCTCGTCCTCGATTCTCTACACCTTGGAAAACACTGAGCAAGCATTCACCCTATCCATACCTCTCATGATCTTATACAGCTCTATAAGGTCTCCCCCTCAGTCTCCTACACTCTAAAGAAAAGGTCCTACCTTGTCCAAACTCTCCCTATAACTCAGACCATTAGGTCCTGGCAATGTCCTTGTAAATTTCTTCTGCACTCTTTCTCATTTCAGGACATCCTCCCTATTGCAAGCTGACAAACACTGAGCACAATACTCCAAATGCGGCCTTACCAAAGTCCTGTGTAGCTGCAACATAAATTCCCAACTTCTATACTCAATGTCCTGCCTGATGAAGGCCTATATGCCAAATTTCTTTTTCACTTCCCTGTCTACCTGTGACTCCACTCTCAGGGAACCTCACACCTTAACGCCAAGGTCTCTTTGCCTACTATACCCCTTAAAACCCTCCCATGCATCTTGAAACTCCCAGCTTGATTTGAGATTCCAAAATGCAAGACCTCACACATCTATATTAAACTCCATTTGCCATTTCTTGTCCCTTTTCCCACCTGATATAGGCCCTTCTGCAATTTCTGATAAACTTCCTCACTGATCATGGTACCACTTATTTTAGTGTAATCTGCAAATTTACTAATCGTGCCTTGTACATTCTCAACAAAATAATAGATAACAAACAGTTATGGACCCAGCCACCAGTCTGACAAGCATCCTTCCACTAAACACTCTGCTTCCTATCAGCAAGCCAACTGTATATCCAATTGGAAAAATTTCCCCAGCATTCCAAGTGATGGAACCTCCCAGAGCAGCCTGCCATGTAGAGACTAATCAAAGGCCTTACTGAAATCCATACAGACTACGTTGACTGCTCTGCCCTCATCAACCTTCCTGGTCACTTCACAAAAGGACTCTAACACATTTGGGAAGCATGATCTTACACTCACAAGTCTATGCTGACTGCTTCGAATCAAACCCTGTATAAGTAATGGGTGCAGTCAATCGTATGCTGTCCGTTATTGCATGATGATTCGAGTACATAAGTAAAGCCATCTTCCAGCTGTTGTAGAGCCTTGCTGAGAGAGCATGAGGGGCATTCTGTACAGTTTTGATCTCTTTTGTAAGGAATGATCTGCTTACCACATACACGGATGATGGTATCAAGAAGATAGAGTAAAGAAGCTGAGTGTTCAATCTGTAGAGCTGTGAGAGATGAAGAATGGTGATATTGAAACACGAGGAGTAGCAGCGATCACTTATTTCCAAAAGAGATATTGATAGGGTGAGAAATTCCATACTTTACCAAGATTGATTGGTTTGATTTATTGCCACGTGTACCTCAGTACAGGGAAAAACTTTATTTATGAGCAGTGGAGGCAGATTATAGTAAGCATAAACAGGCAGTTCAGAGGGTGGAAATGGACTTGGACAGAGGAAGGCATACAGGTTACACTGCACAGGACGTGCACTAGACAAGATCAACATGAACACGATCAGCATTACTTCAACATAGATAGACCATTCATCAGTATAACGTGACTTTCCTAATAGTTTATATGCCTTAATTAACTCTCCCCATGTTATTGTGCAGTAGGCGTGTGAACCCATACTGAACGTCAGGTTGTTCACAATCCCCAACAGCAGCCACAATACCTTCCATCTGAAACAGGTAGCCGTTCCCACCAGCTTCCACCCTACATAGAGAACACCAGGCTGCCTTCTCGGTGGTAGAATATGCTTTATTGTGACTTCACACAAGGCATATGGCTTCCCTCCTCACCACTATAAAACCACGTTAAAGTCCCACGTGTGTATTATAAGCGACGGAGCCACGAGGAACAACGTGGGACCGTCTGCCTGTGCAGTCTCTGCTCCACTTGTTAATCATGTTAGAGCATCAATCTGGAGACAGTGAGGGCTGCCGATGCTGAAGATCAGAGTAGAAGGTCGATTGCTGGAAAAGCACAGCATGTCAGGCAGCATCCGAGGAGCAGGAGAATCGACGTTTCGGGCAAAGCAGTTCATCAGGAATCAGCACCAAAAACATAATTGGGTCCCAGTTTAAGTGCGTTGATGGGGGGAATGATCTCATGCTGTTCCTGCCTAAGTGGCTCAAATGAATGAATGACCTCATCTTGTTCTTTTGGAAGTGACACAAAGGGCTGAATGGCCTCATCCTGTTGCCGTGTAAGTGACTCAAGGGACTGACTGGCTTCTTCCTCGTCTGATTGGACAGGGCCAATGGCCTGATTGAGTTACCCCGGTTCCTGTTTGACAGCTTGAAGTGCTGACAAGTGTGATGATGATGCTGCAGCTATAAAAAGTTATTTTGTACTGGTTTCTTATAAGAGATAGATTGAACGATTGTTACCAAACTGGTTAGTTAAGACCACTTGGGTAAACAGCTAGGGAGGCCTTAGGTTTATTTTAATGCAGCCTGATTGTGTGTGGACAACTCTCCCAGATTAAGATCTCTGGGTTTTGGTTTCTCAGTAACTTCAGAAACTATTAGTGTCTCCACAGAGTTGGATGTTTCAGTGACTATCTCCTGGTTGCTACTCTCTCTGAATTTTTCTCTTGATGCTGTTTTTAATTCCTGGATTTAGAAATGTTTGTGGCAATCTGTGTCTGAATATTCCTTTTTGCCAGCGGCTGTGTTTATTTGATTTTCCTCTATTGGAACAGTTCATTAGTAATAGTTCCTAGATCTATTCTGTTAACTTGTCCAATAGAATTAAGTTATTCTAAATTCCCCTTTCTTTGGTTTCATTTCATCTTCCGTGTTCAAATAAATGGTGTTTTGGTTCACACCGAGTAGTTTGACGAGTCACGTTGCATCTGGAACAGATACTTTACATTTCCTTTAAAATATGAAAATATTAGAGTCTAGGCAACCGCCTTCACATATTTTACAGGGGATCTGGGGTAGCCCATCACACTAGACTCCTTCTCTTCCTGAGTAATAGGCTGGAGGCACTGAATGGGCTGTCCCTGTTCTTCTCCAATAGTGTCAAAGGGCTGAATGACTTCCTCATATTCCTGTGAAACCAGTGCGAGGTGCTGAATGAACTCTTGTTTTACTGTGGCAATGTGCAGTGCCAGGTAGTGCTGTTACATGAATGTTGCAGACAATTGAACAGGACAAACCTGCGTGGTGTCTGGGTTTGCTGCACATGGACAGAGACCAGTTCAGGAGCTGACGGGAAACATTGTGGTATCTTCAGTGACCATCCCCACTTCTGATCTTATGGTGGGGAGGGAGAGTGCGGAGAGACTTTGATGAAGCATTTGAAGATGTTTGTGAAGAGGAAGCTAACCTGAGGATATCCCACAGAGGTGACCCAGGACTGAGATGATGAACATCTTCCTTTGTGCCATGTTTGACTCCAAACACTGGAGAGTTTACTCTGATTCCGATGACGTCCAGTTTTTTTAAGCTCCTTGCTGTTAACAGAAGGCAACCACTGCCTTGATATCCGAACCTGTCATTTTTACCTGAACCTTTGTGTCAGCCTCTTTTGTTCATATCTAGAGGCCATGGTATAGGAGCAGCAAGTGTTTTCTTCAAACAGGTGGCATTGTATGTCAGAATTTCTCTTCTCAAGAGTGTTGGGGGACCCAGATGACTGGAAGAGTTTGAAGAGGAGGTCGATGGATGTTGACCTGTCAGAGAGTTGAGGGCTATGAAGAATTGTGTATGAAAGAGGACTTGAGACCAAGAGCAGATCAGCCATGATCTTACTGAAGAACAAGGCAGGCTTGGCGAGTGAACGACCTGTCCCTGTTTCTGATGTTCTCACATTCTGTTATTGGAAAGTTAATGGATGTTATTTTCCTGGATGTGCAATTACTGAATATTGCAGTCAGGAGACCAGAGGATTTTGTGAGCCATCTTTGGGTGAGGTACCTGGGCTGTATTCACATTGAATCTGGGTCTACAACATGATCAACAAATGAAGCACAAGTTTCAGAGACGGGAAGCTCTATGAAGAGAGATGCAGAGCCTCTTTCATACCCAGCCTGGGTTTTTCAATTACATTTCCCAAATCACTTCAAAGCATGTGACAGCCTTGAAGGGCTGAAAGACTCGTCTTTTTCTGCGCATCAGATTATCGATGGAAGTAGCCTCCAATTGTTCCTGTCTAGCAGGTTTGAGGGTCTGAATGGAACACAGAAACATGGGACTGAGGAGCAGGAGTGGCTCATTAGATACTTTGACCCTTCTGCACCAGGCACTAAAATTGTGACTGATCAGGTTGTGGTCTCAGCCTCACTTGCCTATCTTTGTCCAGTTATCCGTGACTCACGTCCTTGTCAAATAATTAACTAACACAGCTTTCAGTCCATGTGAACATAGAGGCACAATAAAAACTTCCAGTGAAGAGAAATCCCACTTGAACGGTCTTTTAAGAATTTTTCGTCATCCCTCTTATAGAATCAGAGAGTCATGCAGAACGGAAACAGACCACTTAGTCCAATCTGTTCACTCCGATCAGGTATCAAATCTGATTTAGTCCCATTTGCCAGCATTTGGCCAAAATTCCTACTGTGATTGTACCCGCCATGACCACTTCCTCTGACAGCAATTTCTGTACACACAACACTCTCTTTGTGAAACGTTTATCTTCAGGTCCCTTCTAAATCATTCGCCCTCTCCCCTTCAGCCTATGCCCTCTTGTTCTGGACTGCCCTACCCTGGGATCAGAACGTGGCTGTTCATAATATCCATGCCCCTGATGGCTTTACACACCTCTATAATGTCACCCCTCAGCCTCTGATACTCCAGGAGAAAGCACTAATCAACCTCTCCCCGAAGCTCAAACCTCCAGTCCTGGAACATCCGTGTAAATCCTTTCTGCAGCAACCGAGTTGAACACAGTATTCTTAAAGTGGCCTCACCAATATCCTGGGAGAGTTAGATTTGGTCGAATTCCCTTTGCGTTAGGCAGTGAGGAGATTCCAGTGAATTCTAGTCAGGGATCATCCAAAGGGTAACACGGTGGTTAGCACTGTTGCCTCACAGTACCAGGGACTTGCGTTCGATTTCAGCCTTGGGCAAGTGTCTGTGTGGAGTTTGCACATTCTCCGCTTGCCTGTGTGAGCTTCTAATGGGTGATCCAGTTTCGTATCATTGCTGCAACATGCCACCACAACTCCTATATTCAATGCTCTGACTGATTAGGGAAAATGTGCAAAATATGTTCTGCACCACTCTGTCTACCTGCGACTCCACTTTCAAGGAACAATGTATCTGCAGCCCTAGGTCCCTTTGTTGCACAACACCCCTTAGGACCTTACCACTAAGCATATAATGTCTGCCCTGATTAACCTTCCCGAAATGCAAAACCTCGTATATATCTAAATTACATTTCATCTCTCACTCCTTGCCCATTTGTTCCATCTAATCGTGGTCTCGTTGTACTCTGAGATAATCTACTACACCACCTTTCTGATGTAATCTCTAAAATTACTAACTATGGCCCCAATGTTCACATCCAAATCATTGATATAGATGATGAAATGCAGTGAGCTCAGTACTGATTCTTGCAGCACACTGCTGCTCACAAGCCTCCAATCTGAAAAATACCCCTCTTCCTTAAAGACAATTGTGACTAGCTTCCCCTGTACTTTACTAATCTGTCTACCAGTCGGAATGTTATGACCACCTTGCTGAAGTCCATATAGAGAATATCTACCAAACTGCCTTCATCAATCTTTGTCACCTCTTCATAAAACTAAACCAAATTAATGAGACATGATTTCCCATGCAGAATGCCACGTTGACGATGCTGATCAGCCCTTGCCTCCCCAAATGTATGTAAATGCTATCCCTCAGAGTCCCCTCCAACAACTTATCCATCACTGACATCAGGCTGACCGGTCTACAGTTCTCCGGCTTTTGGGGTCACTGTTTCCTTTCTAGTCCCACTTCTCCACTGCTCAGAACAAGTGTTAAATGCAACCAAGTTGGTGATGTGGCCGATGATATCGGTCTCAGACTGGGTCAGGGTCAGTTTGAGCAACAAGTCAGGCTCTTTTCTTTAACAGGTTTATGATCCAGAGCAATGTTACTCAAGCTATGATGGAAAGATGAATAGAAAAGAGTTTGGGTATTACAAATATATAGTCGATATTTCTCTGTTTAAAACACTGACACACACACACACACACACACACACACACACACACACACACACACACACACATCGGTTTACAAAATCTCTGCAATTTTAATTTGAAAGAACTTTGTCCAAATATTAGTGTAATTCACGATAAAAGTAAAAATTGAAATTGTCCAAAATGTTATTCTGATTCTGAAGATATTCTACTCACACAAGCTGCTAGCAATGGGATTTCCTCCCAGGACAGTTGGATTTGGCTTAATTCCCTTTGCTTTAGGCAGTGAGGAGATCCCAGTGAATTCAGGTCAGGAATTACCCAAAGGGTAGCACGGTGGTTAGTACTGTTGCCTTACAGCACTGGGGACTTAGGTTCGATTCCAACCTTCAAGATAATTGTGACTAGCTTCCCTTGTATCCCAAGTGACCGAACCTTACTAATCTGTCTGCCAGTCGGAATGTTATGAACACCTTGCTGAGGTCCATATGGACAATATCTACCAAACAGCTAGATACCAGAAAGGTGACTGTCTGTGTGGAGATTGTACATTCTCCCCATGTCTGTGTGAGCTTCTAATGGGTGATCCAGTTTCCTACCACAGCTCAAACTGTGTACGTTAGGTCGATTGGTCATGCTAAATTGACTGTAGTGTGCAGGGATTTGTAGGTTAAGTGCATTAGTCAGGGGTAAATATAGGGGAATGGGTTGGGAAAGTTGGTATGGACTTGTTGGGTCGAAGGGCCTGTTTCAACACTGCAGGGATTCTATAAACATAAGAGTGGTAATAATGACTATAAGTTTTGTTTTAGCTCGCACACATTGCTGTGAGGGAACAATGAAGGAGGGAGAGTACAATAGGCCATTCCTTTTCGGGCAGATTACATTTTCTCCCTCACTGAGTTGAATTGCACGGTAATGTAATCTTCTCCCAAACTGAACCATGTGAGTTCTCCTTGTATTTTATCCAAACACTGTCTCCATCATGTTTCATGTTCCATTTAGGTGCATCGTTGCTATTGTTTTACAAAGAGCTATACCCTTAGCAGAAAATGGTCTTGGTCGATTTGGAACATGTTTACATGCCCCAGCGTCATTTAGAAATAAAATATTTAATGTCCTCAGAATACCTGTATTAAAATGAATGCATTTTTAACGAATACAGAAATTGCTGGAAAATCTCGGCAGGTCTGTCAGTACCCAGCGTGCCTTTTACATACTGTAGTTGCACCAGCCTTCACCACTTCCTCTGGCAGCTCATCCCATGCACACACCACCCTCTGTGTGAAATTGTGCCCTTTAGGCCTCTTGAAAACCTTTTCCTTCTCATGTTCAACCAATGGCCCTCTGGTTTTGGACGCCCCTAGCATGGGGAAAAACTTTGACTACTCACCCTTTCAACCTTACTGTTGCGAAATGTGACACCAATCAACACGATTAGCTTTACTTTCAGTCATCCTGGGCCTAAATTCTGAAATGCATTACTGACACCTCTTCCTTTTCTATCTAGTCACAATTCTAAATCCGTTTTAATCAGTTTGTTCAGATGTATGATGAGAGACTTCTGTGGGCTTTCCACCTAGACCTTTGTGCCTGGAGGAAGGGACACGAGCTTCACTCAGCAATACCCATAAGTCTGTAACATTATTCTCCTGTGTGTTTGTACATCAGCCTGTTCTGAAACGCTGCGACATTCCTCTCCAACAGGCTGGACTTAATCCAGTCCTACCAGTCCAGAGCTAGGAACACTACCACACAAGATCACGAATTGAAATCAAATCCAGAGTCCTGGCTCTGAGGCGGGGACACTCCCCACTACACTACCATAACCAGACTTTGCACCATATTTTAGTGCCCGCTTTCAGCTCTGTGTGAATTTATTATAATCAGATTACCCTTACTGAACTACACAAAACACTTTGTATTGTTAAACAAATGCAAGATATTTGTCTCAACTGTAGGATATTGACTGCACATGTTGTGCCATCCGAAATTAACTGTGAACGTCTTTATTTGCTATTATCTGCAATCTACAATATTAAGGAAAGAAATCCTGTAGTCACAGTCTGCCCAAAGAAGGGTCTCGAATAGAGTTTTATCACTGAACACCAGAGACGAAGAAAAAACATAATTTCTGGCCCCAAAACAACAATCAGCATTACCCAACTCTCACGTGTGAGTGCCCTCTTCCTAAAACCGTGAAATGATACCAGGCCGCTGATTACTGTCCAGCATCTCCTCCCCATTGACAGTGTCTGCAATCTGTCCATCCTACCCCTAACCACACAAGGCAAACCAAGGTCAGGGTATTTGTGAAAATCAAGGCCAGAGTGTGCAGGCCTATTGGAGAGGGGATGGGCATTTTAAATTGAAGGGGGAGGAGGCAGTAATATCACACATCGGGCTGGGGTGTGGCAGATGGAGTTTAGTTTTGATTAATGTGAAGTATGGAATTTGGTAAATCAAACAAGAGCACGACCTATACAAATAAAGCAGGGCCTTTGGCAGTTTTGTAGAACAGAGACCTAGGCCGTCAGGTACGATTCTTTAAAATTTGCATCTCATATAGATAGTGTGGTTAAGAAGGGGTTTATCACACATGCCTTCATTGGTCAGACCTTTGAGTGTCGAAATTTGGACGTCAATGTTGAGTTTGTACAGGACATTGGTGAGACCTCTTCTGGAATACTGTGTCCAGTCTGGTCATCCTGTCCGCTCATTCCATAAGCACACCACCCTCTGGGTGTAAAAACTTCCCTTAGGTCGCTTTTAAATTTTTCCTCTCTCACCTTAAACCTGTACCATCTCGTTTGGTTTCTGCTGCCCTTAGAATATACCTTGACTATTCACTTTGATAGTTTTGACCGTGATATTATTAAGTTGGAGAGGATTGAGCAGACATTACCTTGGATGTTATTGGGAATGGAGGCAGTGAGCTATAAGGAGATGCTGGGATAGGCTGGGACTCTTATCACTGGAGTGTATGAGATTAAGGGGTAACTTTACAGAGGTTTATAAAATCATGAGGGGGACAGATAAGCAGAAGGGCTGATGTATTTTCCCTAAAGTTGGGGATTCAAAACCGAGGGATATGTTAAGGAGCGAGGAAGAAGATTTACAAAAGTTAAGAGAGGTAATTATTTTAAACAGAATCTGGCTTGTGTGTGGAATGAACTTCCAGAGGAAGTGATGGAAGTAGGGACAGTTACAGCGTTTAAAGGACATTTAGAACAGTATATGGATAAGACATCAGTTCGGATGGTGCTGTGAGCAGCTGCCCTCTCCCTCTTCTTCTCTCAATGAATCCCCTTTGGTTTTCACCCTTTGCTGATGCCTGTGCAGTGATATGTGGAGTGTGGAGGCCAGCAGAGGGTGGCATTGCATCACTTTAAACATCACAGACACTGCCAGACCTTCCCCACACAGAGACACACAGATACAAACACAGGAAATGTTAGGACACGGCATTGAGCTCATCTGGTAATTTAAACAAAAAATAAAGAAATGCTCAATTCACCTTGTAAACTGTTAAAATATGAGTGACAAAGAACTCCCAAATTCCACTGTTTAAATAATATCATATTATTTTTAACTCTGAAAGTGAACATTTTACATCAAGCATTCTGAACTCTGAGACCCCCTTTCTCTGAACTGCTTATTTCCCCACTCCACCTCTATAACGATATACTCTTTCAATAAGACACTTATTAAAAATGCACTAATTTAATTTCAAAATCACACAGAAGCTGTTGTTTGTGTGTCTCCTTGCGGCTGTATATCTCCCTGGGTCATCTCCTTTCTGTTTGCTGTGGATATGTTTCATATGAAAAGGTACCTTTGATAGAGAGTGTTTCCTTATCTCTTGGTTCTGTGTTGATCGCATTTGCTCTGTCTGCAATTTTCAAAATGCCTGCATTAATATCCACAACGTCAGATCATCGCATTGGTTCAATTGTTGAAAACCAATAAATTCAAACTTGGTTTGGTTTTAGTACTCTGGGGGATAATTTAAACTGATCGGTAAAATTTTAATTGTTTTCCAAACAGCAACCATCTCAGGGATCTATTTCACAGCCAAATGTGACATATTTTAAGTTGTCCTTGACACCCTGAGTCTGCCATCCTCTCATATGTACAGGAGCTTGTAGGCTCTCAGGTCACAACAGTTTTCCCAGTCTCTTAAAAGTACAGTACACACTTTCAACTTCATCACATTCATACACTGATGTCAATACAGATACTTGGAGCCAATCCGGATTTTTCTTGCTCTGTGGTTTGTCAATATTGCATTCACTCTGTCTGGTTTTATATCAGGAATTTTGTTGCTCCATTAACAGCAAGTCATTATTCCACTCCGTCATTGGCAATATATCAGTATTTCATTTGCTCACACTCGTGAGTGTGAGCAGGATTTCAGTTGTTTCATGGCGACTGTGACACTATAACAATCTCAATGTTTGTAGATGGCACCAAACCTGGAAGAATTGTAAATTCTATGGAGGAGAGTGTGGAACTCTAATAGGACAGTGCCACATTGGTGTAGTGTTCAGATGTATGACAGATGGGGATCAATGCAGAGCTGTGTGAGGTGATGCAGTTTGGTAGGAAAGACAATGAAAGACATTTTGAAACAAGCTGTACAGTTATAAAGGAGGTGCAGGAGCAGAGTGTCATCGGTGTATATTAGCACAGATTGTTGATGATGTCAGGTCAAGTGAGGAGAGCAGTAACTATCACAGATTAGTTTCAGTATCTGAGCTGTTTACAGGAGGAGGTGTAGGAGGTGTAGTCACGGTGCTCCATTCCTGGGAGGTGGTGATGACGATGTGTTGTGAGCTCACCCTCCTGCCCACCGAGACCATGGGGATTCCATTTGTACCAGCTCGACACAGGAGGGAGATGGCATCAGGGCCAGGGCTTCGAAGTTGTGCCGTGGGGAACAGAACTGGCAATGGGTTTAAAGTGAGAATTGCCCTTCACTGAACGTTTCTCCTTAATCGGTCGGTGGGAAATGGATGTTTCAGAACCTCCATACGAGGCGGCCCAGTCCTTTCCGACTGCTACCAGGGTCCTCCCCACATGGCGGGGGGAGGGGGGTGGGAACCGTCATCGGGCACTCCACCTGCTGGATTGGCCCTTTGTGTCCTATTCCAGGCTGTTTCTCCGGGAATGGGAGAAGGGGAGAGAAGGTAATGAGGGTGGGAGTGTGTGTGTCCCTGCTGTTAGTGCTAGTGTAGCTGGGAGGACATGGGGAGGGGTTTGGAGGGAGTCAGTCCACAGTGTTGTATCTATGCTGTGTTATTGGTGTGGGGTGGGTAGTGAAGGGGGGGAGGGGGAGAGAGAGAAACATGAAGGTGCTACATGCGTCAGTGATAGTGTTGGAGCATGAGCCTTGTTCGGGGGTCGGTGCTATAACAGATATACAGTGAGTGTGAGGGAGCAGAGAGGATATGGTGACCCTTATCTTGACAGAGGGGGGAAGGTTATTGATGTTTGTCCTGTATTGCTGGACATTTCTTCGGACTGTAGATACTGAACTGAGCTGGGTGTTGAGCTCAGAGTCTGTGGGTCTGATGGTGTGGTTCCCTCTGGGAAGAGAACGGTTCCCCTCTGTACTAGCCTTTCCACCAGGACCACCATGCCCCTGTCGACAAACCGTGGTGTAATTGCCCGTTATCTGCCATGCTCGGGGTAAACTGTGCAGACCAGCTCCAAACAGAGAAAGCTCAACCATGTGCCTATTGGTGTTTTAAAGGTGGCACCAGTGCCCGGGATCACAGAATATCCAGGGACATCCGGGCAATTGTGAGTACCTCCAGCCATGATGGGTGGGAGAACCGGGCTGGTATTGAATGAGAGGGACACCATGGGGTGGGGTGGGTAGTTCATTAGGTGAGTTTGATACAAAAGCACCAGGAAACTAGCTCAGCCTTCTGCGGATGATCCCTCTGTCATACTCAAGGAAAATGTCAACGAGACACATTATTGTTAGGATCAGCTCAATGAGTCAAAGACTCTGCTGGCCTTACTCCCGGATACAAAGCAGAACAAATACACATCCAATACTCTCTATCATCTGAACACCCACCCATATTCTGTTCACCCATCATTCCTGGGAACACTAGCTAATGTTACAGGATTATGTCAAAATGTTTTCATTTGAGCATTCTGAAAAGTGGGAACACATTCTTCCATAACACAGTCTCCAAATCCCCCACCCCCACACCGTCTATTTTACAAACCCCTCCCATGTGGTGATATTTAAACTGATTCGCACACCACCTCTCTCTGGCTGTGATGTTCACACCCACAGCAAACTCTTGTCATGGTACAATGGAGATATGGAGCTGGAAATGGATGGGAGCTGGACATCCTGTCACTTCCAGCATGGGCTGCAAGATTCGCCACGCTGAGAAGGGATCTAACACAGCGTTACAGTTCAATGCACTGGGGTGGTGCACACAGTCCTACATGCTGGGAGGGTAACTGATCCTGGGTTACAGATCAATGCACTGGGACGTTGTACACAGTCCTACATGCTGGGAGGGTAACTGCTCCTGGTGTACAGATCAATGCACTGAGGACGGGTATACAGTCCTACATGCTGGGAGGATTACTGTTCCTGGTTTACTGAGCAATTCACTGGGGTGGTGTACACAGTCCTACATGCTGGGAGGGAAACTGCTCCTGGTTGACAGTCCAATGCACTGGGGTGGTGTACACAGTCTAATTCTGGGAGGGTAACTGCTCCTGGTTTCTAGATTAATGCACAGTCCTACATGCTGGGACGGTAACTGCTTCTGGTCTACAGGTCAATGCACTGGAGTGCATTACACAGTCCTCCATGCTGGGAGAGTAACTGCCCCTGCTTTCCAGATCAATGCACTGGGATGGTGTACTCAGTTCGACATTCCGTTGGGGGGGGGGGGGGTAACAGTTCCTGATTTACAGATCAATGCACTGGGGTGGTGTACACAGTCCTACATGCTGGGAGGGTAACTGCTCCTGGTTTACAGATTAATGCACTGAGGGGGATGAACACAGTCCTACATGCTGGGACGGTAACTGCTTCTGGTCTACAGGTCAATGCACTGGGGTGGGGCACACAGTCCTACATGCTGGGAGGGTAACTGCACCTGGGTTACAGATCAATGCACTGTGGTGTTGTACACTGTCCTACATGCTGGGAGGGCAACTGCTACTGGGTTACACGGTGGCACAGTGGTTAGCACTGCTGCCTCACAGCGCCTGTAGACCCGGGTTCAATTCCCGACTCAGGCGACTGACTGTGTGGAGTTTTGCACGTTCTCCCCGTGTCTGCGTGGGTTTCCTCCGGGTGCTTCGGTTTCCTCCCACAGTCACAAAGATGTGCGGGTCAGGTGAATTGGCCAAGCTAAATTGCCCGTAGTGTTAGGTAAGGGGTAAATGTAGGGGTATGGGTGGGTTGCGCTTCGGCGGGTCGGTGTGGACTTGTTGGGCCGAAGGGCCTGTTCCCACACTGTAAGTCTAATCTAATCAATGCACTGAGATGTTGTACTCAGTCCGACATGCTGGGGAGTTGAGATCGGTGGGGTAACCGCTCCTAGTTTGCAGATCAATGCACTGGGATGGTGTACACAGTTCTACATGCTGGGAAAGTAACGGCTCCTGGGTTACAGATCGATGCACTGGAGTGAGGGACACGGCCCGACATGCTGGGAGGGTTACTGCTCCTGGTTTCCAAATCAATGCACTGTGATGGTGTATACAGTCTTACATGCTGGGAGGGTAACTGTTCCTGGTTTCCCGATCAATGCACTGGGACGGTGAACACAATCCTACATGCTGGGAGGGTAACTGTTCCTGGTTTACCGATCAATGCACGTCTGTTGCGTTACAGATCAATGCACTGGGGTGGGGTATACAGTCCTACATGCTGGGTGGGTATCTGCTCCTGGTTTACAGATGAATACACTGGGGTGGATTACACTGTCCTACATACTGGGAGGGTAACTGCTCCTGGTTAACAGATCAATGCACTGGGATGGGCTACACAGTCTTACATGCTGTGAGGGTAACTCCTCCTAGTTTACAGATCAATGCACTGGCGTAGGCACACAGTCCTACATGCTGGGAGGGTAACTGCTCCTGGTTTACAGTTTGATGCCCTGGGGTGGTGTACACAGTTCTACATGCTGGGCGGGTAACTTCTCCAGATTACAAGTTGGTGATCACTGCACAGCTGTCGGTTCTGGACAGATATCTAATCTGTGTTTATCGATTAATGCATGAGTGTGGTCTCCACTGCTTCCCACCCTGAACAGAAAGGAGACTGAAGGAACACAGCAAGCCAGGCAGCATCAGGAGGTGTGGAATTTGACATTTCCGGTGTCAACCTTGTTCAGGACTCCTGCAGCAGCGTTACACCCGAAACGTCGACATCTCCATCTCCTGATGCTGCCTGGCTTGCTGTGTTCTTCCAGCCTCCTGCCTGTCTACTTTGGATTCCAGCACCAGCAGGTTTTTTTTGTCTCTATCCCAGCTTCCCGTACTCGACAGATGGTTTAAAGATAAATGCTCTGACATGATCTGTGCAGTGTTCCACTCTGGTCAGATTGCTGGGTTATACTGAGCAGTACATTGGCCGGGTCTGCACCGTATTCCACGGTGAAGAAATATCTCCTCTGGGTGTATGTTGTCTGGGCTGGTTCTGTGAGGTGGATTGAGAATGTGGTATCTCTAACCATTTTAGCTGATCTGGCAATGCCTTTAATTCATTTTCCTGTGATTGGACCCTCCGTCTCTCACCCCATTAATGTTACAGTCTTTCCGTGCACATAACATTATGTTGGTGAATACTCACTGTCCTGGCAGCAGCCACAGCCTCTTCGTTTAGAAGCAAGCAGCCATTCCCATTGTCCTCAGGTCTCCACGGAGAAAGGAATGATAGCCTTTCAGATAAAGGCTGTCCCTTTGGTACAGGGGTCAAAGTATCCTCCCCCTCACCAAGTCCCACTACCAACCAATACTTGGTGTATACTGAGAGTAATGGGGCCACTGGGAACATCAGGGAGCAGACCATCAGAAAGATGGGGGCCACCCTCCACCCCAGATCCACCAGTGAAACGGGGAGGACTCCCACGTAGAGAGCCCTCCACTGGGGATGCCCACTGTCCGGTGGCAAATGGATATGCCAAGGCGTGTCCGGACAGTGGATGAGGGAGAAGAAGTGGACGGTGTGCAGCAGCAGTCTATACATGGCCCACCTTTATACTTAAAAGGGACAAAATTAAAATTCCGTAGGCAGCTCAGGTTTTGGGGCACAGGCTCCCGCGGGACGTATGGGACCTTGGGGCCAATGTGAAATTCTGTCCAGGCTGTGGTGAGCGTGGACGGGATCCCATCTCACAATGAGCATCCTCCAACTGGTGCACTATATCAGGTCCGATCACCGCCGTTTTAGGACGCCAGATGGCAGTGGCCACGTACCGGACGTCTACCGCTGCCCTGCGGGCGATGTCCTGTAGCAGCGTCCAGCCCAGGCCCCCGGCACCCAGCATGTCCCCGACCCTGGTCACCCTCACTGCCATGGCACTCCCCTCAGACAGCCACTCGAACCCAGGAGTACAGAGGTGCGGATTCCTGAAAAACGGCTCCCTGACAACAGCCGCTACTCCGAGGGTAGGAGTGACGCGATTCGACCATGTTCCAGACAGTGATCTGGTCCTGTAAAAGCCAGGCAGCATCTTGAGGGCCACCTCCAAACCGACACGGTCGACGAACAGGAGCTGTGTGTCTTTGTTGAGATTACGCACCTGGTGGAAAAACATATGTCGCCAGGGCGCACCACCTAGGAGGAGGCTTGACGTAAAGGTATCTCTGCAAGTTCTGAAGGTGGAACATTGCGACGTGGGTGCGGACGCACACCAGCAACTGTCTGCCCTCCTCTATAGCAAGACTCTGAACCTGCGCAGCGACCCACTGCAAATTTTTGTCCCAGAAGAAATGACCAACCTTCTCTGGATGTCAGTGACAAAGCACGGAGGAGGGAGCAAAGTCACCAGCCAGTACTACAGCATGGCGGCCACCAGCTGGTTTATGACCAACACTCGGCTCCGGTAAGATAGCACTCGGAGCAGTCCTGTCCAGCGGCCTAGGCGAGCAGAGACTTTGGCCTCCAGCTTCTGCCGGTTCACCGGCCAGGATTCCTCAGCTGGGCTAGGGTAGGCTCCCAGGCAGAGGAGATGGGTGGTACTCCAGCTGAACCCCCGTATCTCCTCCGGTAGGGAGTCCACCCGCCACGGACCGACCCGTTGTCTGGCACATTTTCCCCAGTTGATCCTGCCGAGTACACGGCCTGGTACTCGCATATTCTCCCCAGGTCAGCCGGGTCAGTTAAAGTGAGGAGCATGTCGTTGGTGTAGGATGAGAGGACCAACTCTGTGTCCGTGCCGCGCAGAACCAGCCCCGATAGCCTCCTCCGCAAGAGGCGCAGGAAAGGCTCCATGCACAGGGAATACAGCTAACCGGACAGGGGCAGCCTTGACATTCTCCTCTCCCGAAGTGAAGGGGCGCCATCAGAGACCCGTTAACTTTAACCAGGCACTCTGTGGCGGTGTACAAAAGTTGGATCCGGGCGAGGAACTCCATCCCGAACCCGAATGCCCACAGAATCCCGAGCAGGTACGCGTGATTGACCCTGTCGAACACCTTCTCCTGGTCGAGAGACAGGAAGGCGATCGGCAGACCAGCCCGTCGACAGAAATGGATCAGGTCCCGGACCAGGTGGACGCTGTCGTGGATAAAACCCTTGATGGCCTGAATAGCCTGCTTCAGTACAGGTGTAGTTGGGAATGGTGCATCACAATTTGGAACCTTCAGTGAACAGCCCACTTGTGAACTTTACGATGGAGGGAAGGCGGCAGCTGTTGCTAGCCCACAGTGCCTCATGGATGGCCACCTTCCATGTGCTCGGTCCTTTATCAGTATGTCCTACTACACAGGAGGGAGTGCCACATAACACAGTGAGCAGGGTCTTCAATATGAGGCTGAGACTGTCCCTCCCCCAGTACTGTGTGCTGGCTGTTCCTATAGATACTGTTAGAGACAGATCCCTCTGGGACAAGGGGTTTGGTGAGAATGTTTCCCTCTTGTTGGTTCCCCCATCACTTCCCCCAGCCTGGCTGCTGTGTACGTGAGGCCTCTCCCTTCTCAGTCAGTGGGGGCCTGTGGGGACACTCTTGATGATGGGCATTGAGTCCCACACCCAGAGGACGGTCTGTGCACTTATCACCCTCAGTGCTTCCTCTGATTTGTTTCATCTTCGAGAGGAACTGAGTTATCACCGGATGGACAGGTGAGGGGCACGGATAACATCATTGGACGATTTCCTTGACCATCTGTGACCTGTTACCATGAGATTTTCCGGGTTTTGCAATCAATGTTGGGGAATTGCAGTGTTGCACCTTCCCTGACTGTACCCCAGGGTGTCCCCACCACTGATGGGTCTGTCCTGCCGGTGGAACAGGACATACTCAGGGATGGTGATGGGGCTTCATGAAACAAGAACAATCAGGCCTGATCCCGTGAGTATGATTGTGTCAGACTGTTTCCTGACTGGGAGTGTGCTGCTGGAAAAGCACAGCAGGTCAGGCAGCATCTGAGGAGCAAGGGAATGAACATTTCGGGTATTTTCCCGGAATCAGTAATGAGGCTTGTGGCCAGGGGAGCAGAGAGATAAATGGGAGGGACTAGGGCTGGGGTTGGGTCCGAGGATGGGGGCAGGGGAGCTGGGAATGTGATCGGTAGATGGGGCTGGGGAAAGGCGATAGGTGAGAGAGGAAGGTGGAGTGAATAGGAGGAAAATGTGAAGGACAAGTCAAGGAGTTCCCCAAAACGTTCTGTCCCCAACATTCTATTACTGCCATTCCCCAGAATGTTCTGTCCCCAACACTCTATAACTGACATTCCCTGGAACGTTCTGTCCCAAACATTCTATAACTGACATTCCCCGGAGCGTTCTGTCCCCAACCTTCTATAACTAACATTCCCTGGAACGTTCCGTCACTGATATTCTATAACTTCCATTCCCTGTAACGTTCTGTCCCTAACGTTGTTTGTGAACGGCCGGACGTCAGTGAATTGAATAAATAATAAGAGCCCGACGGAAGAGATCCCGTTCCAGGGAGAAGGAGACACTGTTCCAAAGGCCCCGCGGGCAGTTATAGGGGGGAATACGTTGTCTCTGTGTTTACATTTTTTCACGGCACAGGATCGACCACAATTTAGACCAAAATACAGAAATTCCCAAACTCCGCTTTTCTTCAGTAAACTGGGAGAAAATCCTTCAGGACAGCAATGTTTCCACCCTCCGCAGTAAAAACTGAGAAGGAGTGACCTGTGTCTGCTCTCGAGTGATCGAGTGTGCGGGAATGTTCTAGAAACTATCTGTCCTATGGATGCGTCTCTGTGTGTTTGGGGAGGGAGGGTTTCTTGTGCTTTATGTCACATTTTTGTCAGTAATTCAGACCTTCCAATTTGTTATTCCACCTCCAATTATTTTAATAAATCCCTGAATACAGGGACACATTTGAAAATTCCACTGGGTCCCCAATCGAATGGGTCCATTTGCCTCCAGGCTGATGAGTAATGGGTTTGTTTTCCTTCCTCACAGTTAACGTAGTGACCATCTACGTCCTGCTTTATAAAGATTGTGGATTGTCTCCGTGTGTCAGACGTTACCTGAGGGCTATGGCAGCGGTGGATCTCCTGGTCATTATCCTCGACCTGATACTGAGACACATTCCCATTGTTTATGGGGAACAGTTTTATTTCCTGATGGACTCCGTCCCCGTGTGTAATATCCACGCCACCCTGCTTTATGCAGCCACTGACTGCTCTGTCTGGTTCACCGTCACTTTCACCTTTGATCGGTTTGTGGCCATTTGTTGTCAGAAGCTGAAAAGTAAGTATTGCAGTGAGAAAACGGCAGCTGTGGTTCTGGGAGCAGTGACTGTTCTGAGCTTTTTAAAGAACATTTCCTGGTATTTTATGCTCACGGCTCAGTATCGGCTGTGGAACCAGCCCTGGATTTGTGCTGTAACAGGCGTTGTTTATTATTCCAGTATCTGGGTCACAATCGAGCTCCTCCACCACATCCTAACCCCGTGTGTCCCATTTCTCCTGATTCTACTGTTCAATGTGCTCACCGTCAGACACATTTTAGTGACCAGCAGAGCCCGCAGGAGACTCCGCACTCACACCAATGGGGACGCTCAGTCTGACCCAGAAATGAGAAACTGAAAAAAATCCATCAGTTTACTGTTTGTGATCTCGGCTAATTTCATCCTGTTATGGTCAACGTTAATGCTGTATTCTATATGGAGACGGATGTTGTATGTTGTATATACCCCTGTGTTTCTTGATGGCTTTGTGCGGGAACTGGGCTTCATGCTGCAGCTCCTCAGTTGCTGCACAAACACCACGATTTATGCCGTGAGTCAGAATAAGTTCAGGCAGCAGCTGAAGAATGTGCTGAAATATCCCTTCACCCAAATCCATCCATCAATCAAATTCCCTCATTAATCACACCATCCGGGATTTTCACATTTCAGTTCAGTGTTTCAGCGATGGAGCAGCTTGTCGCTATAGTAACAGCCTGAGGGGAACACTGGTTTGTCCATCCTTATCCCACAGGGGGGTTACAGGGAAGCATTTCAATATTTCTCACAACTCAGGGGCCAGTGAGAAAAGGCACCATCCCACTGACTGTATCCATCACTTCCATTTGTAAACAATAAAAATGTTGATTAAAGCATGCCGAGCAGCAGAGTGACTGATGTTGTTGTGTGTCTTTGTGTTTGAGAAGCTGAGCTGGAGAGAGACAGACTCAGTCCCAAGTCCTGGTCCTCAGGGAAGGGGAGGACATCGCACTCAGGAGCTGGGTTTAAATCCCTCTGTCCCCTCACTGCAGCCTGGCCTCCCCATTTCCTCTCCCCTACTCTTTCTCATCATCTCTATCCCCCTTCTCTCTTTCTGCACACTCACTCTTTCACACCACCACTCCCTTTCACTCCCCCTCTCTACCTCACGTACCCACAAACCCCGTTTCTCCACCTGCCTCCACTCTTTCCTCTACCCCTCACCCAGCAGTCTCTCCCTTCCCCCGCAATTCCATCTCTACCTCAATTTCCCCTCCTCCTACATCCCACATCTCTATCCTCTCACCCTGAACCCAACCACCCACACGCAGCCGCACCACCAACCCCACCACCAGTCTCTGGGTCAGAGGGAGAGGGAAGGATCTGGGAGACAGTGTGTATCAGAGAAGAAGGGAGGGAGGGACAGGAGAGAGAGAGATTCAATCAGAGAGAAATGGAGGGAGGTGGGGAGAGAGATACACTGCGGGAGAGGGTAGGAGATAGAGAAGGTGGAGAGAGAGAATGAGCTGAGAGAGGGAGAGGGGAACAAGGGAGAAATATAGGGTGAGGGAGCGAGAGAGATACAGACAGGGGAGGAGATAATGAGAGACAGGAACGAGAGAGAGAGAGAAAAAGTGAGACTGACAGAGTTGCGAGGGAGGGGGCGAGACAGAAATTGGGCAAGTCTTCGAGACAGAGGGAGAGACAAAGAGGACGAGATAGATGGGGAGGCGAGAGAGAGAGAGAGATCCACAGAGAGAGAGAAGAGGAGAGAGGGTAGAGTGAGAGAGAATGAGGAGGGAAGACAGAGAGAGAGAATAAGGGGGCAAGAGCGAGAGAGTGAGATCAAAGACAAGAAAAGAGAAGAGAAGAAACGAAAATGAGAAAAGAAAAGAGAAAACAAAAAAACTAAAGAGGATATAAATGGGAAGGAGGGAAGGAAGGAAGGAAGGAAGGAAGGAAGAACGAAGGAAAGAACGAAAGATAGAACAAGAGAAAGAACAAAAGAAAGAAAGAAAGAGGCATAGGAGAGAGTGAGAGAGGGAGTGAGAAGGCGAGTGAAAGAGAGAGAGGGCGAGAGAGAGAGAGAAAATGAGGGCGACAGAGAGTGGGCAAGAGAGATTTAGAATGTGAGAGAGAGTGGTAAGGTAAGAGAGAGAGAGAAAGACTGGACGAGAGAGATACGAGAGAGAGGGAGTGAGAGAAAGGAGGGCAAGAGGGAGAGAAGGAAGGGCAAGGAGGGGGGGGTCAGAGAAAGAAGGAGCGGGAGAGGGAGGCGGTAGGAGAGTGAGAAAGAGAGATGAGCAAGATAGATTGAGGGGGGACGAGAGGAAGAGAGAGAGAAACAGGGTTCGAGAGAGAGAGAGGCAAAAGACAGATAGAGGGGGTGAGAGAGACGGGTCGAAACAGAGGGAGCGAAGGAGAGAGAAAGGGGATGAGAGAGAGGTGGGAAGCGGGGGAAGAGAGAGCGAAGGCAAGAAAGAGAGTGAGGGCGATAGAGACAGTGTGATAGGCGGAGAGAGCCCGAGGTTGGGAGAGAGACAGATGGTGAGAGAGACGAGAGAGAGAAGAAGAGTTTGACAGAGAGGAGGCGGGAAAGAAAGTGTGACAGCGAAAGCGTAGGGGCAAGAGAGGGCGAGACAGAAAGAAAGAGAGACAGAGAGTGAGAGGGAGGGACGGAGAAAAGAAACAAGAGAGAGAGAATAAGGGGAGAGAAGACATTCGGCGAGAGCAAGACAGAGAGAGAGAGATAGATAGAGAGCGCGTGTGTGAGAGACAGTGAGAGAGAGACAGTGCGATTAAGAGAGAGAGAGATGGAGAGATGGAAAGAGAGAGGAAGGGTGTGAAGGAGAGAAGGTTGCGTGAGAGGGTTGTTGAGAGAGAGAGAGGTGGGGACATAGGGGATGGTGGGAGAGGCAGAGGATGAGAGCGAGGGAGCGAAAGATGGGGGCAACAGAGAGGAGTTGAGAGAGGGAGATAGCGAGAGAGAGAGACAAGGAGAGAGAGATAGAGAGAGATAGAGACAGAGGGCGAGCAGTCTAGAGAGAGAGAGGCTGAGCGAAATAAGGGGAGGAGCTGAGCAAAACAGAGAGAGGAGAGAGGGATGGGGTCGAGAGAGGGAATGAGAGAGGGGCAAGAGAGGGTGGAAGATGGCTGCAAGAGAGAGACATGGGGCGAGAACGAGAGAGGGAGGAGAGGGAGGCAGATGCGGCGACAGTGACTTGAGAGAGTGTGTGCAAAGGGGTGGGTGGGTCCATGGAGAGACATACATACGGGTGAGATGGTGGGGAGAGAGCGAAAGAGCGAGAGTGGGCGAGAGAGAGGGTGAGGGGTGTGAGAGAGACGGACGAGGGAGAGAGAGGGCGAGAGAGCGCGGGGGATCGAGGCAGCGATAGAGAGTGGCGGGCGAGAGAGTGGGAGGGCGAGAGAGAGTGGGAGGGCGAGAGGGAGCTGTGGGGCCAGAGAGTGAGGGGGCGAGAGACTGCGGGGGGCAGAGAGAGAGCGGGGGTGCGAGAGAGAGCGGGGAGGCGAGAGAGAGCGGGGAGGCGAGAGATGAGGGGGCGAGATAGTGAGAGAGCCGAGAGAGAGGGGGGTGAGAGGGAGAGGGGGAGAGACAGAGAAGGTGTGAGACAGAGAGGGGGGCGACAGATAGCAGGGGACGAGAGCGTCAAGGGGCCGAGAGAGTAAGGGGGGGGCGAGAGAGTGAGGGGGCTGAGAGAGTGTGGGGTTCGAGAGAGTGAGAGGTAGAGGGAGAGAAAGGGCGAGAGAGAGAGAGAGCGAGAGAGAGGGGGAGCGAGACAGAGAGGGGGCGAGAGAGAGAGGGGCCTAGAGAGAGGGGGCGAGAGAGAGAGGGGGCAAGAGAGAGAGAGGCGGGCGGGAGAGAGAGGGGGTGACAGAGAGAGGGGGTGAGAGAGAGGGTGCGTGAGAAAGAGGAGGCGAGGGGAGGCTGAGATGGGGGTGTTGAACGGGACTTGGGAGGGGGCTGTGTTGGACAGGTTGGGGTGGAGGTGGTGTTGCACAGGCTTTGGGGAGGGGGCAGTGTTGGACGTGGTTGGGGAGGGGGCGGTGTTGGATGGGGTTGCGGGGAGGGGGCGGTGTTGGACGGATTTTGGGGGAGGGGATGTGCTGTACGTGGTTGGGGAGGGGGCCGTGTTGGATGAGGTTGCAAGGGGGCAGTGTTGTACAGGGTTGGGGAGGGGGCCGTGATGGACGGGGTTGGGTTGGGGGTGGGGGTGGTGTTGGAAGGGGTTGGGTAGGGGCAGTGATGGACGGGGTTGGGGGACAGGTCGGCGTTGGAGGGATTGGGGGACCAGGGAGACATGTTCGGTGGGAGGGGCGGGAATGGGTGTCAACAGAGTGTGGGAAGCGGTGTTGAATGTGGTAGGCTGGGAGGGGAATGTGGAAGGCGGTGAAGGTGAGGTTGGGGCAGTGTGTGGACGGCAGTGAGGGCCAGGATGGGGCGGTGGGTGGAGGGCAGTGAGGGTCAGTCATGGGGTGGTGCGTGGACATTGGTGACGGTCAGGTTAGGGGCATTGGGTGGATGATGATGAGGGTCCGGTTGGGTGCAGTGTGGACGGTGGTGAGGGTCAGGCTGGGGTCGGCGTGTCATTGGTGGTGAATGTCAAGGTGGCTGCGGTGTGTAGAAGACAGAGAGCGTCACTCTGGGAATGGTTTGTGGATGGCGGTGAGGGTCAGGCGGGGGGTGGTGTGTGGACGACGGTGAAGGTCAGGCTGATGGTGGAGTGTTGATGGCAGTGAGGTTCAGGCTAGGGACGATGTGGGCAGCAGTGAGTGTCAGGTTGGGGGCGGATGGTGGATGTCGGTGAGGGTCAGACTGGCGGCGGATTTGTGGACTGTGGTGAGGGTCAGGCTGCGGGTGTGTGGACAGCATGAAGCTCTGGCTGGGGGCGAGTTGGGGACAGCGGTGAGGTTCAGGCTCGGGCCGGTGTGTGGGCCGTGAGGGTCAGGCTGGGGGTGGTGTTGGATGGCAGTGAGGATCAGTCTGGGGGCGGTGTGTTGACATCGGTGAGGGTCAGGCTGCGGAAGTGTGGGTGAGACTGGGGGCAATGTATGGAGGTGCTGAGGGTCAGGCTGGGGGCAGGGTTGGACGGCAGTGAGAATCAGGCTCAGGGCGGTGTTGGACAGTGGTGAGGGTCGGGCTGGGGGCGGTGTGTGGACGGCAGTGAGTGTCTAGCCGAGGCTGTGTGTGGACATCAGTAAGGGCTAGGCTGGTGGCGGTGAGTGGGCAGTGGAGAGGGTCAGGCTGGTGGCTGTGTATGGGTGTCAGTGTGGGTCAGGCTGGGGTGATGTGTGCACAGCGGTGATTGTCAGACTGGGGGAGTTGTGTGGCCGCCGGTGCGTGTCAGGCTGGGGGCGGTGTGTGGGCAGTGGTGATTGTCAGACTGGGGGAGGTGTATGTCCGCCGGTGTGCGTCAGGCTGGGGGTGGTGTGTGAGTGGTGGTGAGGGCCAGGCTGGTGGTGGTGAGTGGGCAGCAGTGAGGGTCAGGCTGGGGACAAATGGTGGATGGCAGTGAGGGTCAGGCATGGGACGGTGTTGGGCGGTGGTGATTGTCAGACTGGGGGAGGTGTGTGGCCACCGGTGTGCGCCAGGCTGGGGGTAGTGTGTGAGCGGTGGTGAGGTTCAGGCTGGGGGCGGTATGTGGTGGTGGTGAGTATCATGCTGAGGGAGGTGTGCAGCCGGCGGTATGGATCAGGCAGGGGGTCATGTGTGGGCGGCGGTGAAGGTCTGGTTCGAGGCGGTGTGTGGACGGTGGTGAGAGTCAGACTGGGGACGGTGGATGATGGTAAGGACCAGGCTGGGGGCGTTGTTGCATGGCGATGAGGTTAGGCTGAGGGCGGTTGGACGGTGGTGAGTGTCTGGCTTTGTGCTGTGTGTGGACGGAGATGGGGGTCAGGCAGCGGGCGTTGTGTTGACATCGTTGAAGATCAGACTGGGTCTATGTTGGATGGCGTTGAAGGTCAGGCTGGAGGCGGTGTTTGGGTACGGTGAGGGTAAGGCTGGTGGAGGTGTGTGGGGACAGTAAGGGTCAGGTTGGGGGAGATGTGTGGGGATAATTAGGGTCAGGGTGGTGGAGGTCTGGGGACATCGAGAATCAGGCTGGAGGCGGTGTTTGGGGACTGTGAGGGTCAGGCTGGAGGTGGTGTTTAGGGACGGTGAGGGTCAGGCTGGGAGAGGTGTGTGGGGATAGTTAGGGTCCGGGTGGTGGAGGTCTGGGGTACATCGAGAATCAGGCTGGGGGCGATGTGTGGGCGGTGTTCAGTTTAAGGCTGGGGACGGTATGTGGGGAGCGGTGAGGGTCTGGCTGAGGGCGGTGTGTGGACTGCGTTGAGGGTCATGATGGGGCGGTGTGAATGGCAGTGAGGGTCAGGCTGGGGCGGTATGTGGGTGACAGTGAGGGACAGGCTGCAGGGTGCGGTGTGTGGGCGGCAGTGAGGGTCAGGCTGGGGTGATGTGTGAACGGCAGTGAGGATCCGGCTGGGGGCGGAATGTCGGCTGTGGTGTGTGTCAGGCTGGGGGCGGATTGTGGGCAGCAATGAGGGTCAGGTAGGGCGCAGTGCTGCACGTCAGTGGGATCAGGCTTGGGGCGGTGTGTGGGCAGTAGTGAGGATCAGACTGGGGGTTATCTGTGGACAGCAGTGAGGGTCAGGCTGGGGCAGTTTCGGAAAGGCTGGGTGTGGTGTGTGGAAAGCAGTGAGGGTCAACCTGCGGCCGTATTGGACGGCGGTGAGTGTCAGGCTGGGGGAGGTGTGTGATGGTGGTGAGGGTCAGGCATGGAACGGTGCTGGACGGTGGTGAGAGTCAGGCTGCGGGCCGTGTGTGTACGTCAGTGAGGGACAGGTTGTGGGCTGTGGGTGGATGGCGGTGAGGGTCATGCGGGGGACAGTCTGTGGACGGCAGTGAGAATCAGGCATGGAAAGGTGCTGGACAACGCTGAGAGTCAAGCTGGGGACGTTGTTGGACGGTGGTGAGGGTCAGGCTGGAAGCGGTGTGTGAACGGCAGTGAGAGCCGGGCTGGCGCAGTGTGTGGATAGCGGTGAGGGTCAGGTTCGGAGTGGTGTGTGGATGGCAGTGAGGGTGAGGCTGGGGGTGTTGTGTGGACAGCAGTGGGGGTCAGGCAGGGGATGGTGTGTGGACGGCAGTGAGGGTCAGGCTGGGGGTGGTGTGTGGATGGCGTTGAGAATCAGGCTGGTGGTGGTAATGGGCGGCGGTGAGGGTCAGTCTGGGATTGTATGTGGTGTGTGGTGAGGGTCAAACTGTGGGCGGTGTGTGGATAGTGGTGAGTGTCAGGCTGGGGCGGTGTGTTGGGTGCAGGGCGTGGGTGACTGTGAGAGTCAGGTTGGGGGCGGTGTGTGGACTGTGGTGAGGGTCAGGTGGTGGACAGTGTGGAGACGATAGTGAGGGTCAGGCTGTGGATGGTGTTGGATGGCGGTGAGGATCAGGCTGGTTGTGGTGTGTGGACAGCAGTGAGGCTCAGGCTGGGGCGGTGTGTGGATAGTGGTGAGGGTCAGGTTGCGGGCGGTGTGTGCGCAGCCGTGAGGGTCAGGCAGGTGACGGTGCATGAACAGCATTGAGTGTCAGTCTGGGGGCCGATGTTGAACGGCATTGCGAGTCAGGCTGGGGCCATGTGTGGACGGCCGTGAGGGACAGGCTGGGGGCTGTGTTGAATGGAGTTGGGTGTCAGGCTGGGGGTGGTGTGTGTATGGTGGAATAGGTCAGGTTGAGTGTGGTTTGTGGATGGCAGTGAGTTACAGGCAAGGAACAGTGTGTGGACGTCAGTGAGGATCACACTGGGGACGATGTTTGGACGGTGATGAGGGTCAGGGCTGGTGGCTGTGTGTTTACAGGATTGAGAGTCAGGCTTGGGGCCTGCATATGGTCGGTGGTGAGGATCAGATTGGGAACGGTGCATGGACGTCTGTGAGAGGCAGACTGGGAAAGGTGCTTCGTGTTTGGTGAGGGCCAGGCTGAGTGTGGTGCATGGATGGCGGTGAGGGTCAGGTTGGGGGTGCTGCATGCACGTCGGTAAGGGTCAGGCTGGGCGCAGTGTGTGGATGGCAGTGAGAGATAGGCTGGGGGTGGTAGGTGTACAGCAGTGGGCCTCAGATTGGTGACGGTGTGTGGACGTTGGTGAGGGTCAGGCTGGGGACGGTGGGTGGAACACAGTGAGGGTCAGGCCTGGAACAGCACGTGAACGTCAGTGAGGGCCTGGCTGGGGGCGGTGTGTGGATTGTGGTGAGTGTTAGGTTGGGGGCGGTGCGTGGGCGGCGGTGAGGATAGGCTGGGGGCCGTGTTGGATGGTGGTGAGGGCCAGCCTGGGGGCGGTGTACAGTTGGCGGTGAGTGTCACGCTGGGGTCGGCGTGTGCACGGCAGTGATAGTCAGTTTGGGACTGTATTGGGTGGCGGTGAGGGTCAGGCTGGGGCAGTTCATGGACGGCGTTATGTTTCAGGCTGGGGACAGGATGTGGGGTGTGGTGAGGTTCAGTCTGAGGGCGGTTGTAAGTTGGTATGCTGCAGCTTTATCGAGCCCTGGTTAGACAACACTTGGTACATTGCATCCAATTCTTGTTGCCTCATTACCGGAAAGATGTCGAAGGTTTAGAGAGGTGGAGAGGAGCTTTATCAAGATATTGCCTGGACTGGAGGGGAGATCATATGTAGAAAGTTTGAGGGAGTTCGGGCTATTCTCCTTGGAATGAAAAAGGAGGAGAGGTGACTTGATAGAGGTGAACGAGATGATGAGCGGCTTAGATAGAGATGATAACCAGATACTTTTCCCATTGGAAAAATGGAAATGACGAGGTGGCATAAATTGAAGGTGACCAGAGGAAGATTTATAGGCAGTGTCAGAGGTCGGTTCTTTACACATCGTGTAGCGGTTGTGTGGAATGCACTGCCAACAATGGTAGCAGGGTCCGGTACATTAGGGACATTTAAGCAATTCTTAGATAGGCAAATGGATGATAGTAAAATATAGGGTCGGCAGGATAAAATGTCATCACAACATTAAGGCCGAAGGACATGTGCTGCACTGTACTGTTCTACGTTGTAAATAGGGAGAGTCACAATGGCACAAAGAGGTTTCCGAAAGCTGGAGAGATGGGATCTGAATGAAGAGACACAAATAGTAAGGGTTGCTAGGATTGTCAAGGGTAACAGAGACAGCAACGATCTGATCTGGAGCAGACGACCCAGACTGCGAGGGGTGTGAGGACGGGAGATAGTTTCACAGGGATGGAGGACAATAGAGCCACAAGAGGTTACAGAGGTCATCGAGATGGGGAGGTTGGGAGGGATGAAGCAGTTTACAGGCAAAAGGATGTTGGTGGGATGGGATGGTTGGAGTCATTTTCACAGATAAGAAAGAATTAGTAACCTCCTGCGGTTTAGTCAAAGTGGGAAGGTTTGTAGGGGAGGGTGGCATTTACATAGTTAGGTGTGTAAGAGCTGGAGAAGGTTATGGAGATGAGTAGATAGCTGGAGAGACTGGAGGAGCTTGCATTGACAGGGTGGGAGATAGCCACGGGAGAAGGTTACACAGATAGTGAGTCTTTTCGGAACTGGATCAGGAGAGCAACAGGCATTGGAGTGAGTTCTGCAGATCCTGACTGCAGCAGGGACCTAAGAGGATTGCAGAGTCTCCACAGATTGATCGTGTCTTTCGGATTGGAAGAAGATATGGAGAGATTAAACCTAATGTATGTTGTTTTCTTTTTCCTGAACGGAGCATCAATAACCCTCAGCAGACAGGGATCCTTAAACCTGCCAGCTTTTCCCTTCACTCTTACTGGGACATAGTGGCCCTGGATTATTCAGATCACACTTATAAAACCCTCCCCTTTGCCAGTCATTCCTTTTACTTCAAACAGACTCAGCCAATCGATGGTAATCATGCTGTGGAGAAGCCGGTGTTGGACTGGACTGGACAATTTTAAAAATCACACAACACCAGCTTACAGTCCAACAGGTTTATTTGGAGACAGTAGGTTTCAGAGCATTGCTTCATCAGGTGGTTGTCGAGCACAATCATAAAGCACAGAATTTATAACAACAGGATTGCAGTGTCATGGAATGTAATATCAAACACATTTAGTTTCTGCCTTTCATCTTTTAGGATTATCACCTGCGCTTTGAAAGCTGGTGCTTTGAAATAAACCCATTGGACTATAATCTGGTATTCTGTGATTTTAATTCACCCAATCCTGCCGAATGACCCCAAACCTGGCCCTGCTCCACGTTCATCTGGGTACCTGTTTGATCTTTTTCCATAACTATGTTAAAACGAAGACAGTTGTGGTCACTGGACCCGAAGTGCGCTCTCACTGACACTTCAGTCACTTTTCAGACCTCATTTTCTGAGGGGAGGTCCAGCGTTGCACCCGCCTGATTAGCGTTAGGCGGTGTTAGAGTTAGATCTTGGTTTAGGAAAATTTCTTGGACACATTTGACAAATTGCACACCGTACGGGCCTTTTACTCTGTGGGTGGCCCAGTCCATGCAGGGGAAGTGAACATCTCCAACCAATACTACATTATTATTTCTATAGGTACCTGCACTCTCTCTACGCATCTGCTCCTCTAGTATCCGTTGACTCTTTGGGAATCTAAAACACTGTCCCAACAGAGTCCATCCCCTTTTTGTTTCTAACTCTAACCATATGGCCTCATTTGATGATCCCTAAAGAGTATCCCTTCTAAGCACTGTTGTTCTGCCCTCGCTTATCAAAAGTGCAACTCTCCCATCTCACTCTCTGTCAGACCTGTAGCTTCTGCATCTTGGAACACTGAGCTGCCAGTCCTGCCCTCCTCTCAGCCATGCTTCTGTTATAGCTATAATATCGCAGTCCCCAGAGCCAAACCATGTTCTGAGATCGTCCGCCTTGCCAGTTAGGCCTTGTGTGTTGAAATAAATGCACTTTAAACCAGTAGTCTTTTCCCTCCCTTGACTGTGCCCCAGGATATCCAGAACAGGAAACTTGTTCTCGGTGGCTGACGTATTTTTCCCCTGACTGGCCGATGGCACCTCCCTTACTCAGAGTCCCTGCCAACCTAGTTTAAACCCTCCCCAGGTAACACTAACAAATCTCCCTCGCAGTGATCCTGGTGCCCCTCTGGTTTAAGCAAAACATGTTCTCCCTTGTACAGGTCACCTTTACCCGAGAAGAGATCGCAGTGATCCAAACATTACCCCATCCCCCAGCTCCTCAGCCGCCACGCATCTATCTAGCCTACCTTTCTATTTCAGTCAATGGGGCAGGTGGCACTGGGAATAATCTATAGATAACTTCCCTTGAGTTCATCCTTTTAAACCTCTTACCTAACTCCTGATACTCATTTTACAGGACCCCATCCCATGGTCTACCACTGTCAAGTGAACCGATGTGCACAATGACCAATGGCTACTAACCCTTCCCTTCAGAATGTTAAGTAACGGCACAAAGACATCCTTGACCCTCCCACCCAGAAGGCAGCAAACCATCCTGGGCTCTCTTCTGCAGCTGAAGAATTTCCTGTCTGTCCCTCTCGCAACTGAGTCTCCCATCAGTATCACGATCAATAGAGAGGATCTGACAAACAAAGACTGGGAGGACTATCTGCAGTTGAGTCTATATTTGTAAAGTGGGAGTATGTTAAAGTGAGACAGTGAGAATTCAGGGCCAATGTGTTCATGACGAGGGAATAGTAAAGACAGCAAGTCCACCAATTACTAATCAAGCGATATCGTGAGATTGATAAAGAATATACAATGTAATAAAATCAGGCGAAACCATCCAAAAGTATAGGGACTGCAAGGGGGTCTCTAGAAATGAGGGGAAAACAATGGCCATAAAATATCCTTGTCAGATCCTATAAAGGAAATGCCACAAGGTATTTTATCAGTATAGTTAGAATAATAGGATTACTGAGGAAAGAGCAAGGCAATTGAGAGACCAAAGGGACAATCAGTGCATGGAGCCAGCGGAAGTAGGTGAGATCTTCAATGAATACTTCCCATCTGTATTCACACAGGAAAAAGGCATTGTAGCCGGAGATTTCAGTTGGGATGGTGAGGCTCTAGAATATGTTAAAATCGATAAAGGGGAGGTATTAAATGTTTTCACAGGCATAAAGCTGGAGAAATTCCCAGTGCCCAAAGAAATGTATCCCAGGATACTATGGCAGCTAAGGGAGGAGATTTCTGGGGCCCTGGCGGATATATTTAATACTTTGCTGACCACTGGTGAAGTGCCGATTGACTGGAGGATCGCTAATGTGGTTTCTTTGTTCAAGAAGGGCAGCAGGGATAGGCCAGTTAATTACAGATCAGGCAGTCTGACAGCGGGGTGGGGGGGCGGGGAGGGGTGGGAATTATTAAAAACAATTGTGAGGATGAATCAACACTTACAGAGGTAAGGATCATCTCGGCTTAGTCATCACGGATTTGGGAGAGGAAGATACTGTCTGTGAAATTCAGTGGAATTTTTTGAAATAGTGTCTAAAAATATTGATGAGGACAGTGCAGATGATATGGTTTACATGGACTTGAATAAGGCCTTTGACAAGGTCCCACATGAAAGGCTGGTCCAAAAGGGGAGAGCCCATGGGATCCAAGGCAAGTTGGTAAATTGGATCCACAATTGGTAGATGGACTTGTCAGTGTTTAAAATTCTTTCACCAGCGAGTGTACACAGTGATCGGTGTAGGAACCACTGCTGGTTATTATGTGCATGAACAACTCCGATGTGAAAGCATTAGTAGGTTTAAAGATAACATGAAAGGTGAGGGTGATGTCCACAGTGAGGAGGATGGTCTCAGTCTACAGTCCGATGTCAATCATATGTTAATCTGAGCAGAGTTTAGTAGTGATCGAAGTGAGGTAATACCCTGTGGGAGGAATGATAAGCGAAGGGCAGACATAATGAACGGTAGGTCCTTGATGAGTTCTGAGGAGCACAGAGACCTTGGTGGACAAGTCCACAGACCCCTGGAGGTCTCAGCACAGGGAGACAGGGTAGGGAATAAACCTGCCCTCGGGGTGGGATGTGGACCGACATCCTGGTGGAACAAATTTCTGGAGCGGTTTGAGAGGATATAATGTAGTTTGGAAAGGTGTTGGACCTTAAACTGTCAGAAAGCCAAATAGAATTTGAGGCTGGTACACAAGTTAAAGAGAGCAATTTCAACAGACAAGGCAGGCAAGAACATAGCAGGGAATAGGGAAAAAAAAACTGAGAATTAAACTGCATTTATTTCAATGCGAGTGGCCTGACAGCTAAGGAAGATGAACTCAGGGGATGGATGGGAACATGGGATTGGGAGATTATCATTATGACAGAAACACAGCTGAGCGAGGGGCAGGACTGGCAGCTCACTGTTTAAAGGTAGAGAGACCACAGGAAGCATCAAAGATGTGGCAAGACAGGAAGGACGCGTGGTGGTGAGTTTTGTTGCATGAAACATCATAGCAATACTTAGAGAGGATATTCCTGTGGGATCGCCCACAGTGTTAGTGGAATTGTGAAATAAGAATGGGTCATCACTTTGATATGAGTGTACTGACCCTGAATAATCCGTGGCAGAGTGAGGAGAAAATATGTCGGAAGATCTCAAATATCAATCATAATAATAAGGCTGTTATGTTATGTCTTTTTAACTTTCCAAACCTAGATTGGCATTGCCACTATTCAACGTTAGGAAGAGAGAAATTGGGTAATTGCGTTCCAGAAAACTCCTAAACTGAAGGTAAGTGGCCCAACTAGAGATAGGTGCAAAACCTGACCTCCCGTTGGGGAACAAGGTAGGGAAAGGGACTGAGGTGTTTGTGGGAAAGCATTTTGCCAAAGTGACTTCAATTCTATTAATTTGAAAATAGCTATGGAAAAGGACAGTCCTGTTCCACAGGTTCAAGTTATAAGATGGGGCCAGACCAATCTTGTTCGTATCAGCCAGAAACTTTCAAAAGGTGACTGGGGAGTCCAATTGCAGGCAAAGGGAAGTCTGGCAAATGAGAATACTTTACAAGTGAGATAAATTGAATGTTCACCGCCAGCAAGTTCCTTTTAGTGTGTAGGTCAATGTTGACAGCATTCAGAAACACTGGCTGTCTATTGAGGGGCTGGCCAAGGAAAAGGGGCCACATATCAGGTATAGCCAACTGGATGAAGGGAATCCCTGAGGATCACAGGGGCTGTAGGAATACACTTTGGGTGGAAATCAGGATTGCAGAAAGCGGACAAGAAATAGCTTTGACAGAGAACGATAAGGAGAATCCAAAAGTGATTGTACAAATAAATTAAGAACAGAAGAGTATCTCGGTACAAAATAGGGGCCCTTAAAGATCAAGGAAACTATCAATGTGTGGAACTGCAGGATATGGCTAAGACCCTAAACGAATTTTACCCTCCAGAACTTACTGTGGACAAAAACTGGGGAACTCAGGGAACAAGAGTAATCCGTTAGATCACAATTGGAGTTCTCTGCAATTCCAGTCTTCCTGCTCTAGGAAGGATGCTGTGAAATCTGAAAGGGCACAGAAAAGATTTACAAGATATTGTCAGGATTGTTGCTAAATAAGCTGGGGTTATTTTCCTTGGAGCCTTGGAGACTGAGGGGTGACCCTACAGAGGTTTATATAAACATGAGGGACATGGATTGCGTAAACATTCCAGGCCTTTTTCCCAGGGGTTGGGGAGTCCAAAACTAGAGGGCAGAGGTTTACGGTTTGATGGAAAATATTTAAAAGGGACCGAAGTGACAGCTGTTTCATGCACACGGTGATGTGGGTTTGTAACAAGTTGAGGGAGAAAGTAACAGAGACTGATACAATGACAATATTTAAAAGGTATCTTGATGGGTATATGTATAGTCAGAGTTTAGCGGTATATGGGTCATATGCTGGTAAATGGGACAGATTTGTTTAGATCTTTTGGTCAGCCTAGACAAGATGGGGACCGAAGGGTCTGTTTCCATGATGTACTTCTCTTTGACTTGAAAACAGGACATGTTATAGAAGAGGTGGTGCTGAAGGTTTTAAAACACAAAGGTATGGAAAGCCCCAGGACCTGATTAAGTGTATCATAGGACATTGCGGAATGCTAGGGAAGAAATTGTGGAGCCCGAAGCAAACGTATTTGTACCATTGACAACCATGTGTGACTGGCTGGAATGATGGACAGTGAAGGAGGTCTTCTAAGATTACAAAGGGATCTTGATGATATGGGTGAATGGGCTGAAAAACTGTAGATGGAATTCAATCTGAAGAAATGCGAGGTAATGCATTTTGTAAAACAAACAAGGGTAGAACTTACACAATTAATGCTAGGGTCTCGGTTAGTATTTTAGAGCAGAGGGACCTCCGGGTTCAGGTACATAATTCTTGAAGTTTGCATCACAGGATGGATAAGACAGTGCTTGGCATGCTTGAATTTTCCCAATCCATTGTGTGTGGGATTTGGGACGTCTTATTGAGATTGTACGGACATTGGTAAGACCGCTTCTGCAATACTCCGTCCAGTTCTGGTCGCCCTGTTATAGGAAGGATATAATTAAGCTGCAGGGGGTTCAGAAGACATTTACTAGGACATTGCTGGGTATGGAAGGCTTGAGTTCCGTAAAATGGCTGGATAGGTTGAGTCTTTTTTTCATTGGGACCTGGAGGATGAGAAATGACCTTATGGAAGTTTGTGAAAAAATGAGGGAGATGGATAGAGTTAATGATAGTTGCCTTTTCCCCAGGGTGGGGGAGTCTGAAGAAGAGCGGACACGTTTTTAAGGCTAGAGGACAGAGATGTTCAGAACAAAAGGATATAAGAGGCAAACTGTTAAACAGAGGGTGGCTTGAGTGTGGAATGAACGTCCTGAGGAAGGAGTGGAAGTAGGTACAGTTTCAACATTTAAAAGACACTTGGATAAGTACATGAATAGGAAAGGTTTGGAGGGATATGGGCCAGCAACTGGCAGCTGGGACGAATTTACTTTGAGATGATGGTTTGTTTCAACTGAAGAGTCAGTTTCCTCGCTGTACGACTATGACCAGCATATAGTTTTGTTCCATGGAACTAAAGACCACTTAGCCCAATGTCAGTGGTGGGTAAGTTGTGGAAGCGATTCTGCCAGACAAGAGTCACATGCATTTAAAAAGGCAAGAATTGATGAAAGATAGTCAGCACGGCTTTGTGCATACAAAGTCAGATCTCTCCAACGGGATTGCTTTCGTTGAAGTTGTGACCATACATTGTCTACACCAACGTCAGAAGGGGCTTTGATAAACATGGGAATAGGAAAGTGTTAGAGGGATATGGGCCAGCAACAGGCAGGTGGGATGAGTTTAGTTTTAGATTCTGGTTCGTACCAACTGACAGGTCTGCTCCATGCGGTACAACTATGACATGAATATAGTTTTATTTCATTATTTAAGAAAGGTTGTGATGGAAAGCCAGGGAACTAAAGACCAATTAGCGAGATGTCAGTGGTGGGTAAGTTGTGAAAGTTATTCTGCCAGATAGGAGTCACATTCATTTGAAAAGTCAAGGATTGATGAAAGACTGGCTTTGTGCAGACAAAGTCAGGTCTCTCTAATTTGATTGCTTTTGTTAAAGGGGTGACCATACATTGTCTACACTAACGTCAACAGGGTCTTTGACAGGACTTAGCATGATGTACTGATTCATAAGGTTAGATCACATGGGATCAGAGTGAGCCAGCCGTCTGTACACAAAATTGGCCTGACATTAGGAGACAGAGGGTGGTGGGAGAGGGCTGTTGTTCAGACTGGAGGCCTGTAACCAGCGGTGTGTCATAAGGATCGGGACTGGGTCCACTGATGTGCATCATCTACATAAACGATTTGGTTGAGAATATAAGAGTCATTGTTGTTAAGTTTGTAGATGACCAAATTAATTTTGTAGCGGGCAATGAATACGGTTACCAAAGGGGATCTTGAACAATTGGACCAGTAGACCGAGAAATGAAAGATAGAGTTTAAAATCATGTGTTGGATCTTGTTAAGACAAACCAGAGAGAATGATCACGGTTAATGGTAGAGCCCTGAGCAGTGTTGTCGAACAGAGATAGTCCAAGGGGTGCAGTTACATTATTCCTTCGAAGTGTTATCAGAGATGGACAGGGTGGGAAAAGCGGCATTTGGCACACTTACGTTTATGGATCAGAATATTGAGTACTTAAGTTGGAGATATTTGAAACATTGTCCTCAATATTTCCCTTAGACAGAGGAGGCTATGGGTTGATCTTATAAAATTTTAAAACCATGCAATCCATAAGGAAGATGAATAGCCAATAGTAGGTGAGTCCAAAGCTAGAGGCATAAACGTGAGGTGAAATTACAAAGAGGGAGCTGTCGGGCAACATTATCCACAGGGGATGATGCATAAATGAAACGGAACGCCAGGGGCACATGGGAGAAACAAGAACAATTACAAAATGGAAAAGACATTTCGGCAGGTACATAGAGAGGAGAAGGTTTGAAGGGATATGGGCCAGACACATGCAAATGTGTCTCGTTCAGTTTAGGAAACCTGGTCAGCATGGACTCGTCGTACTGAGGTTCTGTTTTCGTGCTGCATGACTCTATATCAAGTTACTGGAAGAGGAGACTATTCAGGTAAGGCATGTTGTAGACACTGAAACAACTTACAGCGATAGGGATGGTAGTCTGGAATACAGCACATTTCAAATATGGGGAGGGCCTATAGGGAAGGGAGGAGGTTACAGGGATGGGAACTAATGCAGGAGTTACAAATTATTGAAGAGATTGGTCTATCAGACATACCATAGGTACAGTGTTGGAGAGTGAACACAGAACACAAATATCCTGTTATACTGATGCTCACTAAGACAGCACGGGCCTGGATTGATAACTCTGAATTCTCGATGCTGTCTCAGTGCAACGTAAGTTAAAGTAGGGGCAGAGATTGTGCCTGGGTTGTGTCTGTACTGTGCTCCCCCTCCAGCATTGTAACTATGTCGTCTCTTGTTAGCAGATGTTTGGAGCCCTCTCATTGCTCTGTCCACTGTGCACGCTGTAACCCTCACTGCAGGATTTCTTGAACGTTCCATGTCTCCCTACCCTTTGTCTCTGGCTGACCAACCATCTCCAATGAGACAACCAGTAGCTGGGAAGACTATTGAGTCAGAAACTTCCTGAGTACTTACAGGAGACAGAGAAACAGACAGAATGGGAAATTAGACAGATGCAGTGAGGGTTACACATGGAGAATGGCCCTGAGTCCCACAGAGATCAGGAAAATCCCAGTCTCCATCCCTGGCCTGTGCTGCATCGTCTCTCTGGCGTGGAGAGTTATGATGGCTCAGGATCTGGAGTAGCTGCAAGAGCTCTGTGCCTCCGCATTTCAATACCTCAGCAGGGAGACCGTCTGCTCCAGCAGCCTTGTGGTTCTTGAGCTGGCGGACAGCCTTCTCTACTTCGTGTGGGGCTGGGACATTGCTAAGACCGTGGTGTGTAGCGTGCTGTGACATACGGTGAAGGACACTCAGGTCGATGACAGAACCCTGGCTGAGGAAGTCTACGAAGTGCTCCCCCCGCGTTGTTTAATGGTTTCTTTGTCTTTGATCAGAGTCACTCTGTCCTTGGCCAGCTGTGAGATAGGGTTTGGGGGGGTTTTCGGTGATAAGGTGGAATTCAAATGGATTATGAAGTTCCACAGTGACCACTCTAAGTACACCCAACAGTCTTAAATTGAATCAAAGCAAATTACATGGATATGGGAGGAGAACTGCCCAAGTTTAACAGGGTAAACACACTGAAATGTATGCCTCTGAATTAACAGCAAGAAAATATTCAAAAAAAGGACATTCCCTTGACACAGACAAAGCTTCAGCAAAATCAGCGACTGCCTCGGGTATTTAAGGATCATATTATAATAAAACAGGCTCCGAAGACTGTCAATTAAAGCTAACAATTCTGAAGGCAGAGTGTCTCATAAACTGACAAAAGAACGATCACAATGTTGAAGCAGGTGTTAAAGGGAGATCAAGGGTTCTCCCTGCAAGAGGAGTGTTGTAAGAAGCGGAAACATTTTTGGGCTTTCATGAGATGATGAGGGAAACTTGAACATACTGGATGTGCTTACAGATACATGAAGTGTGATAAGGGCCTCAGTGACAATAAAAAGCCAATATGGATTGTTGTGGCAGGAGGAGTTCACAGAGTGACGGAGGGCAATATGTGCTGGAGTTGATTCAAGAGATATGAAGGGTTATGGGATAGGGAAAGAATTACAAATACAGAGCAAGTTGTGGGACTCAAAGCAGTTTATAGAGATAGAAAGTGTCAATGGGGTTTGACCAGATATTAACAGGGCAGGAGGGGATACAGGAGGTTCGATATTGGCAGAAACTGCAGGAACAGGAGGATATGTGTGCTGAAAGGCAGTTGCAGACATAAGGAATGTTTTAGGGACTGGAGAAAGATACAGCGATAAGTGAGGGTTTTTCCGCTTGAGGAAGAGGTGCAAACAGATACACACAGAACTGAACATTCATACCAACGCGCGCGCGCGCACACACACACACACACACACACACACACACACACACACACACACACACACACACACACACACACACACAATCAACTCCACGCTGGTGTCAGATGTGAAGTAGGGAGGGAAATATGTCCTTTTATTGATGAATTCATGCGACATGAGTGTCAGTGGCCGGACCAGTTTTCATTCCCCACTGCTAATTGCAAGAGGGAAGCTCAGAGTTAGCCATGTTGCTGTGGGTTTGGAAACACATCACAGCCAAACTGAGATAGAATGTCATATTTCCTTCCCTTCAAGGTATAAGAGGACCAGATTAGATTTTCCCGATGATCAACAATGCTTTAGTGGTCATCATTAATGCTAATAAATGGTCTCACCATTATCCTGTGCAGCCACAATATGGTGTCCCTCCTCCTTCTCCTAAGGTCTGACTAATGAACGTAATTGGAGCCAAATGCATTCTTCCCCACCCTGTCTACCCGTGACACCACTTTCAAGCAAGTGTGTTCCTGCGTCCATCTGTCTCTCTTTGAAAATACTACTCAGAGCTGCACCATTAGCTGTTAATGTCCTACTCTGATTCCCCTTTCTAAAATGCAACTCCTCGCATTTAACTAAATTAAACTCCATCTGCTGATCCTCAGCCCACTGACCCATCTGATCAACTTCCCATGGTAATCAGAGACAACCTTCTTCACTGACCACTGTGGCACCAATTTTAGTGTCACCGATAAATTTAATAACTATGCCTCCTATATTCTCCTCTAAATCGTTTGTATGAATGAAGAAAAACAGTCGATCCAGAGCTGATTGTTGCCACGCATTTCTGGTCACAGGCCTCCATTTAGAACATCAAACCCATGCCACTACCCTCTGTCTCCTACCATCAAGCCAACTATTTATCCATTAGTGCAGCTCTCCTTGGATACCACCTTACTAACCAGTAGATCATGCAGAATCTTGTCAAAGACGTTGTTTTAGATAACATCTACCACTCTTCCTCCTGCCCACTTCCTCAAAAACTCAGTCAGGTTTGTGAGTTTTCATTTCTAACATAAACCCATTCTGACTATCCTTAATCCACCATTGTTTTTCCAAATGCATGAAGACCTTTGCATCTATTCAAACAATTTTTACACCACTGATGCCTGTCTCAGTGGTCTGTAGTTTTCTGGCGTTTCGTTGCAGCCCTGAACTGATGGAACAACGTTAGCCACTCTCCAGTCTTCCAGCACTTCACCATGGCTAACGACGATACAAATATCTCTGCAAAGGGCCCTGCAATCTCTTCCCTAGCTTCTCACAGAATTCGAAATGCCACAAGGTATTTTATGACAATAGTCAGATTAAGAGGATCCCCAACTAAACAGTGGGGCCTGTTAGAAACTAAAGGGACAATCTGTGCATGGAGCTAGAGGTAGTAGGTGAGGTCATCAATAAATACTTCCCATCTGTATTTACACAGGAGAAAGGCGTTGTAGCCAGGGATGCTGAGGTGTTAGAACATGTTAAGATCAATAAGGAGGATGTATTAAATGTTTACACAGGCATAAAGGTGGAGAAATCCCCAGTGCCCAATGAAATGTATCCCAGGCTGCAATTGGAGGTAGGAGAGGAGATTTCTGGGTCCCTGGTGGACGTACTTATTACTGTAAATGTGTTGCTGGAAAAGCGCAGCAGGTCGGGCAGCATCCAAGGAGCAGGAGAATCGACGTTTCGGGCATGAGCCCTTCATCAGGAATCCTGATGAAGGGCTCATGCCCGAAACATCGATTCTCTTGCTCCTTCGATGTTGCCTGACCTGCTGCGCTTTTCCAGCAACACATTTTCAGCTCTGATATCCAGCATCTGCAGTCCTCACTTTCTCCTAGGACATATTTAATGCTTTGCTGGCCCCAGGTGAAGTGCCGAATGACTGGAGGGATCGCTAATGTAGTTCCTTTGTTCAGCAGGCGTAGGCCAGGTAATTACAGAGCAGATAGTCTGACAGCAGGGGGAGGGAAAATATTGGAACAAATCTGAGGGGCAGGATGCTCAACATTCGAAAAGGCAGTAATTGATTACGGATAGGCAGTACAGATTTGGTAGAGGGAGATCCTGTTGGATGAATTCAGCTGAGTTGGGAAGTCTATTGAGTCAGGAACTTCCTAAATACCTACAGGAAACAGAGAAAGAGACAGACTCTAAAATTAGGGTGATGGAAACATATGCAGAATGGTAATAATTGCCATACTGACCTGAAATTCCCAATCTTCATCCCTTGTCTATGCTACTGTGTCTCTCTGGAGTGGAGGATTCTGTTGCCTCAGGAGCTGGAGTAGCTGCGAGTGTGACAGACGCTTACAGAGGCAGCAATTAAACCCTCACAGAGAGGGATGCCGCACGGAGAGATACTGAGTGAATTCAGCATAGTGCAGTAAGATTTCAGGATCAAACCATTGTGTAGGAGGAATGGGTTTTGATTCATGGTGCCGCTGGTGTCAGTGCTGAGGGATGGGAAACGTATGAGAAGGCGAGGCCATGGCCTGGTGGTATTATCGCTGTGCTATATATCCAGAAATTCAGCCAATGTTCAAAACCCACCATTGTAAATAGGTGAATGCATGAGTGCTGTGGGGACTGGAGAAGGTTACAGCGATATCATGTGCTGTTGAGGCTAGTGGGAGGTACATAGATGGGGAAGTTGGTAAGGACTGTAGAATGATAAAGATAGGGTGGGCAATATGAGGGAGATAAAGATTTATGGAGCTTTTCTGAGCACAGAGACCATAACCGTTACCTTCAAAGATATTATGGAAAATAGATAAGGATTTTGCAGAAGCTACACTTCTAAACTTGGGGATGTTTTTATCATTAGATTATGACTGTCACTCGACGTTATCATGATCATTAGACTGGCAAGCCTAGACTGCAAGGAACTGCACTTACTAGAGTCTCTATTTGGAACACGGGAGATGTTTAATGTGATACAGTGAGAATTCAGAGCTAATGTGTTTTGCGAGGACTGAACAGTTAAGGCAGCACATCTAGCGAATTCGGATCAAGCGGTATTGTGAGCTTCATAAAGAAAGTACAGTGAAATAAAAAGAGACGAAGAGCTTCAAAAGTATACAGCCTGCAGGAGGGGTGGGAGGGGGAGCTTAAAAATGAACAGCCAAACAATGGTCACAAAATACCCTTAGTAGATAATATTAAGGAAAAGCCACAAGGTATTTATTAAGTACAGTTAGAGTAAGAGGATTCCCAACTAAGAAGTGGGGTCTGTTAGAAGCCAAACGGACAATCTGTGCATGGAGCCAGAGGAAGTAGGTGAGGTCTTCAATGGATACTTCTCATCTGCATTCACACAGGAGAAAGGCATTGTACCCGGGAATGGTGAGGTTCTGGAACATATTAAGATCAATGAGGAGGAGGCGTTAAATGTTTTCACTGGCAAAAAGGTGGAAAAATTCCTAGTAACAATAAAATATATCCCAGACTGCTATGGGAGGTAAAGGAGGAGATTGCTGTGGCCCTGGTGGATATATTTAATGACCCCACTGCCCATCACCAAACCGTCAACTCCCAGACCATACAGAACCTCATCACTTCAGGAGATCTCCCAGCCACAACTTCTAACCTCAGTCCGGGAACCCCACACTGCTCGGTTCTACCTCCTTCCCAAGATCCACAAGCCTGATCACCCTTGCCAACCCATTGTCTCAGCATGCTCCTGCTCCACGGAAATCATTTCTGCCTACCTCGACACTTTCCTATCCCCTCTAGTACAGGATCTCCCCACATACGTTCGAGACACCATCCACGCCCTCCACCTCCTTCAAGAATTCCGTTCCGCCAGTCCCCAACGCCTCATCTTCACCATAGATATCCAATCCTCTACACCTCCATCCGCCATGACCAGGGCCTCAAAGCCCTCTGTTTCTTCCTCTCCCGACGTCCCCAACAGTACCCTTCCACCAACAGTCCATTTCGACTGACCAAGCTGGTCCTCATCCTTAACAATTTCTCCTTCGAATCCTCCCACTTCCTGCAGACCAAAGGAATAGCCATGGGCAACCGTATGAGCCCCAGCTATGCCTGACTCTTTGTTGGCTACGTAGAACAGTCGATCTTCCGTAATTACACCGGCACCACTCCCTATCACTTCCTCCACTACATTGATGACTGCATTGGCGCCACCTCGTGCTCCCGCGAGGAGGTTGAGCAACTCATCAACTTCGACCAACACAACTCTAACCTTAAATTTACCTGGACCATCTCTGACACCTCCCTCCTCTTCCTGGACCTCTCCATTTTCATTAATGACGACCGACTTGACACTGATATTTTTACAAACCCACCGACTCCCACAACTACCTGGATTACATCTCTTCCCACCTTACAACCTGCAAAAATGTCACCCCGTATTCCCAATTCCTCCTCCTACGTCGTCTCTGCTGCCAGGAGGGCCAGTTCCACGACAGAACACACCAGATAGCCTCCTTCTTTAGGGATCGGAAATTCTCTTCCCACGTGGTTAAAGATGCTCTCCAACGCATCTCGTCCACATCCCGCACCTCTGCCCTCAGACCCCACCCCTCCAACCGTAACCAGAACGCCCCTGGTGGTCATCTTCCACTACCAACATTCGCATAAACCAAATCATCTGTCAACATTTCCGCCACCTCCAAACGGGCCCAGCCACCAGGGATATGTTTCCCTCCCCACCCCTTTTCGCCTTTCGCAAATACCGTTCCCTCCTTCACTACCTGGTCAGGTCCACGCCCCCCCTACAACACACCCTCCCATCATGGCACCTTTCGCTGTCACCGCAGGAATTGCAAAACCTGCGCCCACACCTCCTCCCTCGCCTCTATCCAAGGCCCTAAAGGAGCCTTCCACATTCATCAAAGTTTTACCTGCGCATCCACTAATATCATTTATTGTATCCGTTGCTCCCGGTGCGGTCTCCTCTACACTGGGGAGGCTGGATGCGTTTTAGGGAACATCTTCGGGACACCCGCACCAATCAACCACACTGCCCTGTAGCCCAACATTTCAACTCCCCCTCCCACTCTGCCGAGGACATGAAGGTCCTGGGCCTCCTTCACCGCTGCTCCCTCCCACCAGTCGCCTGGAGGAAGTACGCCTCATTTTCCAACTCCGAAAACTTCAATCCCAAGGCATCAATGTGGACTTCAATAATTTCCTCATTTCCCCTTCCCCCACCTCACCCCAATTCCAAACTTCCAGCTCGGCACTGTCTCCATGACTTGCCCTACCTGCCTATCTTCTTTTCCACATATCCACTCCACCCACCCACCCCGACCTATCACCTTCATCCCCTCCCCCACTCACCTATTGTACTCTATGCTACATTCTCCCCACCCCGACCCTCCTCTCACATATCTCTCTACCATTCACCCACTCTGCCCGTATTCCTGGTGAAGGGCTTTTGCCCGAAACGTCGATTTTCCTGCTCCTCGGATGCGACCTGAAGTGCTGTGTTTTTCCAGCACTACTGTAATCTAGAATCTGGTTTCCAGCATCTTCAGTCATTGTTTTTATCTGGATATATTTAATAATTTGCTGGCCACAGGTGAAGTACTGAATGACTGGAGGACAGCTAATGTGGTTCCTTTGCTCAACACTAGCAGGGTGTTAGGCCAGGTAATTAAGAGCATATAGTCTGATAGAATTGGGAGGGAAATTATTGGAAACAATTCTGAGGGACACGATGAATGAACATTCGAAAGGACAGGAATACATTAGGGCTAGTCTGTATGAATTTAGATTGGATTACTTACAAAGTGGAAACAGACCCTTCGGCCCAACAAGTCCACACCGACCCGCCTAAGCGTAACCCTCCCAGACCCATTCCCCTACATTTACCCCTTCACCTAACACTATGGGCAATTTAGCATGGCCAATTCTCCTAACCTGCACATTTTCGGATTGTGGGAGGAAACAGGAGCACCCGGAGAAAACCCACGCAGACACGGGCAGAATGTGAAAACTCCACACAGATTGATGAGGGCAATGCAAATGATGTGGTTTATAAGGAGTTCGTTAAGGTCTTTGACAAGATCCCACATGGAAGGCTGGTCCAAAAGGGAAGAGACCGTGGGATCCAAGGCAAGTTGGTACATTCGATCCACAATTGGTGGAGGGTTGTTTTTGTGATTGGAAGCCTTTGCCCAGCGGATGTACCACAGGGATCTGTGCAGGAATCATTGCTGGGTGTTATGTAAATTAATTTCTCGGAGGTGAAAGCAGAAGGAATCATTAGTAGGTTTACAGATGACAAGAAAGGTGAAGGAGTTGTCCACAGTGAGGGGGATGGTCTCATGCTGTAGTCTGATATCGATCAGTTGATAAACTGAGCAGAATAATGGCAGATGAAGTTTACTTCTGATCACTGTAAGATAACGCACTGTGGGAAGTCTAATAAGCGAACGATATACATCATGAATGATAGGTCCTCCTGGAATACTGAGGAATCTTGGTGGACAAGTCCTTGGATGACTGAAGGTTTCAGCACAGGTAGACAGGGTGGGGAAGACACCTGAACTAGGAGTGGAAGGGGGACTCATGTCCTGGTGGGGAGAGTTGCTGGAGTTGCTCAAGAGGATTTAAACTCGTCTGGCAGGGGTGTGGGACATCAAACATTCGTAAGGCCAGAAAGAAATTTGAGGCTGGTGCAGATGTTCAAGAGAGAAATATAAATAGACAAAACAAGCAAGTACCTAGAAATAATATTCATGCAGGTTCGCCCAGTTAAGCGATATCAGTGGAACTGAGAAATAAAAAAATGGTCTTCAGTTTGCTGCAATGGTACTACAGCGGTAGGCAATGGGATATGAAGGAGCAAATCTGTCAGGAAATCTCAGATATATGTTAGAATAATAAGATTGTAATTGGTGGGGATTTTAACCTTTCCAATCCTGGACTGGGATTGCTACTGTGTTCAGCATTTGGATTGAACGAATTTGTTAAGTGTGTTCCGAAAACTCCTAGTCATTATGTAAATGGCCCAACTGGAGAATGGGGCTAAACCTGACCTCCCCTTGGGAAACAAGATAGGGAACGGGACTGCGGTGTTAGTGAGGGAGCACTGTAGAAAGTCACCACATTTGTATTAGTTTGAAAATAGCGTGGGAAAAGGACAGACCTGGTTCACAAGCTCAAGTTATACAATGGAGCAAGATAGTGTTAGACATGATTTTTTTTGATCTGGGGAGGCTATTTGCAGGTAAAGGGAAGTCTGACAAGAAGGAATAAAATGAAACTGAGATAAAAAGAGCGTACAGCACCAGCATGTTCTTGTTAGTGTTCAGCTCAATACTGACTGAATTAGGAATCACTGACCGAATTTCGAGGCTCTGGTCAAGAAAAAATGAGGCATATAACTGGTTGACTCAAGTGAATCCCTTCAGGAGAATCGGGGTTGTAGAGATACACTAAGAATGGAAATCAGAAATGCAAAAAGGGGACTTGAAAGAGCTTTGGCAGAGAAAGTTAAGGAGAATCCAAAGAGATTCTGCAAGTGTATTAAGAGCAAAAGAAGAAGTAGGGACAAAACCGGTATCCTTAATGATCAATGAAGCCAACGACATGTGAAACTACAAGATCAGAAACAAATATGTTACTTTGGAGCTTACTCTTGGGAAAGACTGGGACGCTAAACGGTGTTTGGTCTGACTACTATTGGAATACTGTGTGCAATTCTGGTCTCAATGCCACAGGAAGGATGTTATGGAACATGAAAGGGTTCAGAAATAAAAATGAACAAAGATGTTGCCAGGGTTGGAGGGTCTGCGCTGCAGGGAAATACTGAATAGGCTGGGGCTGTTTTCACTTGAACATGGGAGACTGAGGAGTTACCTGATAAAAGGTGTTTAAAATCATGATGGTCATCGATAGAGTCAATAGACAAGGTCTTTTCCCCCGGCTGGGGGATTCCCAAATGACAGGGCATAGCTTAAAGTGTAAGGGAAACTTTTTAAAAGGACCTGAAAGACAACTGGTTCCTGCAGAGTGTATGGAATAATCTTCCAGAGGAAATAGTAGAGGATGATAGAAATACATTTAAAAGGCATGTGGATGGGTATATGAATAAGAAGAGTTTAGAGGGACATTGGCAAAATTCTGGCAAATGTGACGAGATACCTCATGCAGGAGTTGTTCCAAAAGATCTGTTTCCGTGCCATACATCTCTATGACTCAATGTATTGAAATGAGTCCACATTATAGAAGAGGAGATGCTGGAGGTTTTAAAACACAAAGGTAGATAAATCCCCAGGACATGACCAAATGTACCTCAGGACACTGGGAAGCTGGTGAAGAAATTGTAGTGCCTCTCGCAGAGATATGTGTATCATAGAGAGCTATGTGTGATAGGCTGGTAGACTGGATGGTGGCATTATGGGCAGTGAAGAAGGTTTTCTAAGGTTATAAAGGGTTCCTGATGAAATGTGTGAAGGGCTGAAAAACTGTAGATGCGAACTAATGCATTTGGTACAACACACCGCGTAGGGCTTATACAATTAATGTTATAGGACAGAGGGGCCTCAGTGTCCTTTTAGATAATTCTTTGAAGTTTGCAACTTGAAGACCCAGGATGGTTTAAAAATAGTGCTTGCTACATTTGTTTTCATTGCTCAGTCCTTTGGATATAGCAGTGGGGAGGTCACATTGAGCTTGTACAGGCCATTAGTGAGTCCTCTTCTGGAATACTGTGTCCAGCTCTGGTCGTTCAGTTATAGGAAAGATATTATTGAGCTAGAGATGGTTCAGGGGAGATTTACTGGGATGTGGCTGGGTACAGAAGGTTTCAGTTATAAAGATAGGCTGGATAGATTGGTATTTTTTCATTGAAACTTGAATGTTGACGGGTGACATTATAGAAATTTATAAAATAATGAGAGCGATAAACAGAGTTAATGGAATTTGTCTTTTCCCATGGACAGGGGAGTTTCAAGACAAGGCGCTACGGTTTTAAATTGAGAGGAGAGACATTAAAAAAAAGACATGAGGGGCACATTGTCACACAGAAGGTGGTTGTGTGTGGAATAAACATGCCAAGGAAGGGGTGAATGTGGGGACAATTAGAATGTTGAAAAGACATTTGGATTAGTGCAGGAATAGGAAAGGTTTGAAGGGACATGATCCAGGAACAGGTAGCTGGGATGAGATCAGTTTTAGAGTATGGTTAGCGTGAACCGAACAGTGCGATATGACGATCTGACTATGCTCATAATGTTGCGTCATTAATTAAGAAAGGCTGCAAAAGAAATCCAGGAAACTACAGACTGATGAGCCAGATATCAGGCTGGGTCAGTTGTTGAAGGTCATTCTGAGAGGTAGGACTTACATGCATTTGGAAAGATAAGGACTGATTACGGACATGGCTTTGCGTGTGGAAAACATGTCTCACTAATTCGACTGGAGTTTGTTCAAGAGGTGACCAAGAAAATAGACGAAGGCAGAACAACATACATTGTTTCTGGCTTCAGCAAACCCTTAGTCAGGGTGTAGCATGATCCACTGTTTAGGAAGGGTAGATCACCAGGAATCAGGGAGAGCTAGCCAATCCGATACAAAATGGGTGACAGTGGGAGACAGAGGGTGTTAGGAGAGGGTTGTTGTTCAGACTGGAGGCCTCTGACCATTAGTGTGCTTTCAGGATTGGTGCTGGGACCACTGTTGTGTATCACTTACAGAAACGATTTGAGTGGAAATATAGGAGTCCCTGTTAGTATGTTTGTGGATACCAAGATTAATGGAAGAGTGGGCAGGGAATATAGTTATCGAAGGGGGTGGTAATCAACTGGGCCAGTAGGCCAAGGAATGAAATATGGACTTTAATGCAGGTGTTGGATTTAGTTAAGACAAACCAGGGAGGAATATTACAGCGAATGGTCGGGCCCTGGACAGTGTTGTTGAACAAAGAGAGACCAAGGTGTGCAGTTAGATTGTTCCTTGGAATAGCATCACAGGAGGACAGGGTGGGTAAGCGGCACACTTGTCTTCATTGGTCAGAGCACTGAGTACATGAGTTGGTGTTATTTGTAACATTGTCGTCAATATTTCTCCTGGACAGATGAGGTCACCGAATGACCATAGAAAGGTTTATGAAACCATGTAGGGCCTACGTAAGGTGAATAGTCAAGGGTTGGTGAGTCTAAACCGAGAGGCATAAACGTGAGGTGAGAGAGCAAGGATTTAAAGAGGGAGCTAAGGGACAATATTTTCCACAGAGGATGGTGCATAGACGGAATGGACTGCCAGTGGAAATGGTAAAAACAAGTACAATTACAACATGGAAAAGACACTTGGGCAGGTACATGGAGAGGAGAAGGTTTGAAGGGATATGAGCCAAATACAGAAAAACGCGACTCATTCCATTTAGGAAACCTCGGCCGAAGAGTCATGCCACACAGAAACAGACCCTATGTCTCCAGCTATTGGAGGAGGAGACTATCGAGACAAGGCATGTTGTAGAGGCTGAAACAAGTTACAGTGATATGAATGGTTATCTGGACTGGAGGTTTCAAATATGTGAAATAATTGCTGAGAGGGGAGGAAATGACAGAGATAGGAACTGTTATAGGAGTTAGAATGATTGAAGACACTGGTCCTCAATACAAGCCATAGATACAGTGTTGGAGAGGGAATAGGGAACAGAAAGATCCCAGGCAACATTACCATCCTCTCGTGGGAGGCCTGCTTTCCGCTCAGTTGTTCTGATGTTCCATAAGAAAGCACAGGCCTGGACTGATAACTGGGAACTACCGATGCTGTCTCATTACAACAAAACCTGCAGCAGGTGTGGTGATTGAGCCTGGGGTGTGCCTGTACTGTGCTCCCCCTCCAGCACTTCCTCTATGTCATGTCTTGTTAGCTGATGTTTGGATCTCCTTATTACTTTCTGCTCTGTGCACTGGAATGATCTTACTTGGCAGCAGGATTTATTGAAGACTCCAGTCCTCCCTGACTTTGTCTTTCTGGCTGACCAACCATCGTGCCAACCAGCAGTGGCAAGTCTATTGAGTGAAGAACTCCATGAGTACCTGTAGAAGACACAGAAATAGGCAGAATGGGAAATTAGACGAATGCTTTGAGGGTTACACATATAGAATGACACTGAGCCCACAGAGATCTGGGAATTCCCAATCTACTTTCCTGACCTGTGCTGCCTCATCTCTCGGGAGTGGAGAATTCTGCTGGCTCATTATCTGAAGTAGCTTCAAGAGTGAGAGACGCTGACAGAGGCACCAATTAGACCCACACAGTGATGGATACCACACGGAGAGGTACTGAGTACATCACCAGAGTGCCGTGTCAAACAATTGTGCAGGAAGAAAGGGTTTTGATTCATGTTGCACTGGGATATACAAACTGTGAGCAGGCGAAGTGATGGCCTAGTGGCATTATTGTGTGACAATGTATCCAGAAACGCAGCAAGTGTTCTCTGGACACAGGTTCAAATCCCACCATTGCAAATGATTGAATGTGGAGTAAATGCTTCAAAAAAGATGTAATTAAAAACCTGTAAATGAGTATTAAACAACTGCTGATGTTAAGATAAATCCATCGGGTACATTCCTTTCTTTAATGAAGTAGTCGAAGGTAGGATATCACAGGTATTGCAGAAACAACAGCTGAGGGAGGGACAGGACAGGCAGCTCAATGTTCAAAAGGACAGATGCTGCAGGAAGGACTGAAGGGGAGCTGAGAGAGGAGGAAAGCTGCTGGTTCTGATTGGGTAAAACATCACAGCAGAACTGAGAGAGGATATTCCTGTGGGATCGTCCAGTGAAGCTGTGTTCGTGGAATTAATCAGTAACAATGGGTCTTCCCTTTCCTCTGATTGTTCTACAGACCCCGAACCCCGCCCTCCTGCACCTTGAGCTTCTCAAGGTGGCGGCCCTTTGGCCCGCGCTTCCTCTTCCCTCAAACAAATGGCGGTCGTGATCCTGGGCCACTTCCCTGATCAGAGACCGTCACCTCCTGACCCCGGCCTGGAGGATCTTTTTCGATTTATTTTTAAACAGTACCCAGGACTTGTGAATTCTCTCTGCTCCTTTCTCCCAGCGAGGCTCCCCACACTGTCTCTGAGAGTCGCTCTCTGAAGCCAATCGCAGCAGCTCCATGTCTCTCTAATCAATGTGACACTGTGCATGCTCCATATAGAAACCAAACGGCGCATGCATCTAAGATTATCAGTGAGTTTATAGAGAATATTAATATCTGCACAGGATCATGGGTGAAATATTAGTCATTAACAATTGCTCTGTCGAGATAAAGTCATTGAGATGGTTAGTATGCAAATAGATTGTTCAGTCCAATTTAACCAGGTATGTAAATTACCAATCGTTCTGGGAGTTTGAAAATAAGTTTCTTACTCGAGTTGCGTAAACCAACCTGTGAATTATTCACGCCGACCTGGGCATTATTCTCAGCTCGTCCCTCGACACTATTGCAAAATCACCCATGTGTTTATCTAAGGATTGTTTAAATCTCCCTAATGTAAGTTGTCAGATTTACATCTCAACTATTTCTTAAAAATCTCACTTTGATTCATGGGAGAGGTTTAATGCTCCACTATGGAGTGAGAATGATCAATCCTGCAAAATAGTTGGCTTTCTGACCAGTCCTGAAGCGCTCACTCCTTGAGAATGCTTTGGCCCCGCTCTTCACTCACTCTGCTTAGACGACCGGCCGCTGCTCGGTCCTCCTATTCTCTCCCTTCCTACCAATTGTAGAGTTGATTCTGGCGTGACGCAGCAGGCGAAGGGACAAGGGAATTTACAGTTGATGCGTTGTGATGTGGTGAAAATATCCCGAATCTTGGATTGAGAGGCCTGAGTTTATTTCACAGCTTGGGCAGGTGTGTGTAATAACAACTCTATTAAGAAAAGACAAGGGAAGGCAGGAGCAGGGTAACAATAATAGAACATACAAACAATGTGGTGGGGCTCTCAATGCTCTGGTGATTTTAGTCTTTACCATGTGTTTCAGGGCCCCAGTGCATCCCAGTACAGACTGTGCCACTTCGCCCTGTGCACAGCCACACACCACGATTGTGGAGCAAAGTGATGTGGTGGGGTACAGATTCTGGATTAGTGGTGCTGGAAGAGCACAGCAGTTCAGGCAGCATCTGAGGAGCAGTAACATGGACGTTTCGGACAAAAGCCCTTCATCAGGAATAAAGGCAGAGAGCCTGAAGTGCGGACAGATAAGCTAGAGGAGGGTGGGGTGGGGAGAAAGTAGCATAGAGTACAATAGATGAGTGGGAGAGGGGATATTGTGATAGGTCGTGGGCGGGAGGAGGGTGGAGTGGATAGGTGGAAAAGAAGATAGACAGGTAGGATAAGTCAGGACAAGTCACGGGGACAGTGCTGAGCTGGAAGTTTGGAACTGGGGTGAGGTGGGGGAAGGGGAAATGAGGAAATTGTTGAAGTCCACATTGAAGTGTTGAAGTGTTGCGAGGCGGAAGATGAGACATTCTTCCTCCAGGTGTCTGGTGGTGAGGGAGCGGTAAGAACCTACATGTCCTTGGCAGAATGGGAGGGAGAGTTGAAATGTTGGGCGACAGGGCGGTGGGGTTGATTGCTGTGGGTGTCCCGGAGATGTTCCCTAAAGCGCGCTGCTAGGAGGCGTCCAGTCTCCCCAATGTGGAGGAGACCGCTTTGGGAGCAACGGATACAATAAATGATATGAGTGGATGTGCAGATAAACCTTTGATGGATGTGGAAGGCTCCTTTAGGGCCTTGGATAGAGGTGAGGGAGGAGATGAGGGCGCAGATTTTGCAATTCCTGCGGTGGCAGGGGAAGGTGCCATGTTGGGAGGGTGGGTTGTAGGGGGGCGTGGACCTGACCAGGTAGTCACGGAGGGAATGGTCTTTGTGGAAGGCAGAAAGGGGTGGGGAGGGAACTTTATCCCTGGTGGTGGGGTCTTTTTGGAGGTGGCAGAAATGTCGGTGGATGATTTGGTTTATGAAGGTTGATGGGGTGGAAGGTGAGCACCAGGGGCGTTCTGTCCTTGTTAAGATTGGAGTGGCGGGGTCTGAGGGTGAAGGTGTGTGATGTGGACGAGGTGTGTTGGAGGGATCTTTAACCTAGTGGGAAGGGAAATTACGGTCTCTAAAGAAGGAGGCCACTTGGTGTGTTCTGTGGTGGAAAAGATCCTGCTTGGAGCAGATACGGCGGAGGCGGAGGAATTGGTAATATGGGATGCCATTTTTGCAAGAGGTGGGGTGAGAAGACGTGTAATCCAGGTGGCTGTGGGAGTCAGTGGGTTTGTAGAAAATGTCAGTGTCAAGTCGGTCGTCATTAATGGAGATGGAGAGGTCCAGGAAGTGGAGGGAGGTGTCAGAGATGGTCCAGGTAAATTTAAGATCAGGGTGGAATGAATTGGTGAAGGTGATGAATTGCTCAACCTCCACGCGGGAGCACGAGGTGGCGCCAATGCAGTCATCAATGTAGCGGAAAAGAGGTGGGAAATGGTGCCGGTGTAATTACGGAAGATCGATTGTTCTACATAGCCAACAAAGACACAGGCATAGCTAGGGCCCATCCGTGTTCTCATGACAACTCCTTTGGTCTGGAGGAAGTGGGAGGATTCGAAGGAGAAACTGTTAGGGGTGAGGACCAGTTCGGCCAAACGAATGAGAGTGTCGGTGGAAGGGTACTGTTGTGGACGTCTGGAGAGGAAAAAACGGAGGGCTTTGAGGCTCTGGTCATGGCGGATGGAGGTGTAGAGGGATTGAATATCCATGGTGAAGATGAGGTGTTGGGGGCCGGGGAAACGAAAGTCTTGGAGGAGGTGAGGGGCGTGGGTGGTGTCTCGAATATATGTGGGGAGTTCCTGGACTGGGGGCATTGTACAGTGTCGAGGTATGTAGAAATGAGTTAAGTTGGGCAGGAGCATGCTCAGACAATGAGTCGGCCAGGGTGGTCAGTCTAGTGGATCTTGGGAAGGAGGTAGAACCGGGCAGTGTGGGGATCCGCACTATGAGTTTGGAAGCTGTGGGTGGGAGATTTCCTGAGGTTATGAGGTTCTGTATGGTCTAGGAGATGGTGGTTTGGTGATGGGGGGTGGGGTCATGGTCGTGGGCGCGGTAGGAAGAGGTATCCTCGAGTTTGCGTTTGGCTTCAGCAGTGTCGAGGTCAGTGAGCCAGACTACCACTGCGCCCCCTTTATCTGACGGCTTGATAGTGAGGTTGGGATTGGAGCAGAGGGAGTGGAGGGCTGCGCATTGTTAGGGTGAAAGGTTTGAATGGGGCAGTGGGGTATGCACGTTGAAGCGGTTAATATCCGGGTGGCAGTTGGAAATGAAGAGGTCGAGGGCACGTAATAGGCCAGCGCGGGGTGTCCAGGTGGATGCAGTGTGTTGGAGGTGGGCGAAGGGGTCCTCAGAAGGTGGGCGGGAGTCCTGATTGTGAAAGTAAGCTCGGAGTTCGACGTCACGGCGTGCATTAAATTCATTGATGCGTGGACGGAGGGGGATGAAGGTGAGGCCTTTGCTGAGAACTGATCGTTCATCCTCAGTGACTGGAAGATCTGGAGATATGGTGAAAACTCGGCAGGACTGGGAGCTGGGATCTGGTGTGGGTGTGGAGCTGGGAGTGGGGGCGGAGCCTGTAATTGGAGTGGGGGGAATGGACGTGGAGTCATGAGCAGGGTTCCACCCCCATTCCCCCCACGCTGACGTCGTCCTAGGAAAACACTTCCACTGTCTACCTTTCTAATCCTCTGATCATCTTGTATGTCTCTACCAAATCCCCTCTCGCCTTATTCTTTCCAATGAGAAGAGTTTCAAGTCTCTCAGCCTTTCCTCACAAGACCTTCTCTCCAGACCAGGCAACCTTCTAGTAAATCTCCTTTGCACCTTTTCCAATGTTTCCAGAAATATGGGCACCAGAACAGAACACAATATTTCAAGTGTGGCTGCACAAGCGTTTTATATAGTTGTAGTATGGTATTTCAACTTCGGAACTCAATCCATCCACGAATGAAAACTAACACACCGTTTGCCTTTTTAACAGCACTATCAACCTGGGTGGCAACTTTCAGGGATCAATGTACATGGACTCAAAGATCCCTCTGCACACCACACTACCAAGAATCTTTCCATTGACCCAGTATTCAGCCTTCCTGTTATTCTTCTAAAGCGCATCACCTCCCATTTAGTTGCATTGAAATCTAATTGCCACCTCTCAGCCGAATTCTGCAGTTTATCCAAATCCCCTTGCAACCTGTAACATTCTTCCACACTGTCCACTACTACACTGACTTTAGTGTCGTCTCCAAATTTACTAATCCATTCACCTCTACCTGCAGTGGTCCCGTGGCACCTGACGAGTAACTGGACTCCAGGCTGAATACTGGAGTCAACCACCACTCTCTGCCTTCTTTCAGAAAGCAAGTTTCTAATCCAAACTGCTAAATCACCCTCAATTCTATGCCTCTGCATTTTCTCCAACAGCCTACCATGTGGAACCTTGTCAAAGGCTTTACTTTTGTCCATGTATACCACGTCAAATGCCCTACCCTCATCTACAAGCTTGGTGACCTTCTCAAAAAACTCAATGAGGTTTGGGGGACATGACCTGCCCTTGACAAAACCAAGTTGACTATCTGAAATCAAACTGATGATTGCCAGATGATTATAAATCTTATCTCTTATAATAATTTCCTAATCCTTTCCTACAAAAGAAGTAAGGCTCACTGGTCATCTCTACTGCCGTTCTTGAACAATGGCACAACATTTGCAATCTTCCAGTACTGGTACCAAATCTGTAGACAATGACAACTCAAATATCCAAGCCAAAGACTATACTACCTTCTCCCTAGCATCCCAGAGAATCCTCGGATAAATCCCATCCAGCCCAGGGGACTTATCTATTTTCACTCCTTCCAGCATTGATAACATCTGTTCATAACTAACCTTGATAATTTCTAGTCAATATGTCATACCCCATTCTCCTCCTCTACAATATTCTCCTTTTCCTGAGTGAAAACCGATGAGAAATGTTCATTTAGCATCTCTCCGACCTCCACAGGGTCAACACTCATCTTCCCATTCTGTCTGTGATTGGCCCCATTCCTAACCTAATCATATTTTTATTCCTCACATACCTATAGAAAGCTTTATGATTCTCCTTTATTCTATTTGTTAAAGACTGATCATGTCCTCTGTTTGCTCTTTTTAACTCTCTTTTTAAATCCTTCTTAGCTGATCGGTAATTCTCCATCGCCTCATCTGAACCATCTTGCCTCATTAACACATAAGCCTCCTTCTTCTTCGTAACAAGCGATGCAGTTTCCGCAGTAAACCAAGGTTCCCTTACCTGATCACTTCCTCCTGCCTTACAGGGATATACTTATCAAGGACACGCAATATCTGTTCCTTAAACCAGCTCCACATTTCCATTGTCTGCATCCCCTGCATTTTGCTACCCCATTCTGTGCATCTAATTCTTGCCTAATAGCATTATAACTGCCAATGCCCCATCGATAACTCTTGACCTGCGGCATGTACTTATTCCTGTCTATCGCTAAACTAAACTTAACTGAATTATGGTCACTCTCTCCAAAGTGCTCACCTACAACTAAATCAAATACCTAGTCTGGTTCCTTACCAAGGACCAGGTCCAATGTGGCCTCCCCTCTTGTCGGCCCTTCAACATACTGTGTCAGGAAACCCTACTGGACACATTGGATAAAAACTGGTCCATTCAACATATTAGAGTTATAACTTTTCCAGTCAATTTTGGGGAAGTTAAAGTCTCCCATAATGACTACCCTGTTACTTTCACTCCTATCCAGAATAATTTTGCTAATCCTCTCTTCTACCTCCCTGGAACTCTGCGGAGGCCTATAAAAAAAAATTCCAAGCAGTGTGACCACTCCTCTCTTGATTCTAACGTCAGCCCACACTACCTCAGGAGACTGGTCCTCATCAAATGTCCTCTCAGCCACCGTTATACTCTCCTCGACTAGCATGACATGCATGGACCCATTGCAGTGCTTCAAATTCCATGAGGCAGCCATACTCTCTGACAGATAGACTCAGTCTGGAACCTCCTCTGTCCTTAAGACCTTATGCACTGCCTGTGTTCCTCTATTTCCCATTTGCACGTTCCCTTTCCTACCCACCCCACCTGCGTTACTCCACGAATGGTGCTGTCCAGGGCACAACTCTGTGGAATACCTTCTCTAACCTCCTTTAAGATATATTTTAAAATCATTCGATTTAATCATTGTTTTGATCATCCATGAAGCACCTGAGGAGGTTTGCCATTGTAAAAGATTCCATACAATGCAAGTTGTTGTTGTTATTGCTGTACATTAGGAGAAACAGGAATGATGCATTCAAAATTATAACAAGAAAGTCACTGACAGGTGTGGTGTGCAGGCCACCAAATAATAACATCATATTGTGATGGGCAATAAACAAAGAAATAGTCATTGCCTGTGAAATTAGTATAGCTATTATTATGGGTGATTATAAGCTCGATGTAGATTGATTGAAACAGCTCAGTCAGGGTAGCCTTGAGTTTATTAAGTGTATCCATGATAGTTTTCTCGAACAATATGAAATATAACTGACAAGGGAGCAATCTATCCAGGATCTGGCCCTGTGCAATGAGACAGGAATAATTAATGGCCTCAGAGTTAGGGATCCTCTTGAAAGAAATGATCACTGTACGGTTAAATTTAGAATATGTATGGAGAGTGTGAAAATAAAATCTAATACCTGGGTCCTGTGCTTCAACACAGGGAACTACAATAGAATGAGAGAGAACCTGGATAAAGTAGACTGGAAACAAAGATTTTATGGTGGGACAGTTGATGAGCAGTGGAAGATTTTCAAAGGCACTTTACAAAGTGCTCAGCAATGGTATATTCCAGTGAAAAGGAAGGACTGCAAGAAAAGTCATACTCTGCTTTGCGAATCTAGGGAAAGCGATCAAATTGAAAGAGAAGGCATGCAAAGTGCCCAAAACAGCCTGAAACTAGAACTGGGAATACTTTAAAGGCCAACAGAAGGCCACAGAAGAGCTATAATGAAAAGCAAGATAGAACATGAGAAAAATAAACTAGCACAGACAATAAAGACAGATAGCAAAATTTTATATTGAATGAGAAAAGAGTGGCTAAAGTAAATGCTGGTCCTTTGGAAAATGAGAAGCAACATTTAATTATGTGATATAACAGTGGAGGATACTCATATCTTGCCAATAATTAGCATAGAGACAAAGGTAGGTGAGGATTTGTAAACTATCATTATTACGGAACATCTAGTCTTGGACTGTTGGAGGTAATTGAGCTAATGACAGAAAAGTCTTCTGACCCTAATGGAATGCATCCCAGGATACTAACTGAGATGCCAGGAGAAATAGCAAATGCACTGGCAGTAATTTTCCAAAATTCACTAGAATCTGTGGCAGTCCCAGCAGATTGGAAAGCAGCAAAAGTGACGCCACTTTTTTTAAAAAGGAGGTGGACAAAAGGTGTGGAATTATACACAAGTTAGCTTATTCTCTGTAGTGGAAAGATGCTTGGGCCTATTATCAAGGAAGACATAGCAGGGAATCTCCATAGAAATAGTCCCGTTGGACAGACAGAGCATGGGTTCATGTAGGACAGGTCATGCTTCACAAATCTTTTGGAATTCTATGAAGACATTTCGAGCAAGGTGGACAACGGGGACCCAGTGGATATGGTGTACCTGGATTTCCAAAAGGCCTTCAACAAGGTGTTGTGCAAGAGGCTGTTGCATAATATAAAGATGCATGTCGTTAGGAGTAGAGTATTAGCATGGATAGAAGATTGGTTACCTAACAGGAAGCAAAGTGTGGGGATAAATGAGTCCTATTCTGGCTGGTAATTAACGACTAATAGTGTGCCTCAGGGATCAGTGTTGAGACTGCGATTATTTAGAATTGATACAGATGATTTGGATTTGGCGACCACATGTAGGGTGTCAAAGTTTGCATATGACACTAAGATGAGTAGCAAAACAAAGTGTGTGGAGGACTGTGAAACTTTGCAGAGGAACATGAATACATTGAGTGAGTGGGCAATGGTCTGTCGTTTGGAATAGAATGTTCATAAATGTAAAGTCATACTCTTTGGTTGGAGTAACATTAAAAAAAGAGATTATTACATGAATTTTAAAAAGTTGCATCATTTGCTATGCAGGGGCACCTGGGTAGCCTTCTGCATGATGGTTGGTCACCAGGTACAACAATCAATTCAGAAAGCAAATGGAATTTCGGCCTTCATTGCTGCAGGGATTGTGTTTAAAAGCTGAGTCTATGTTCCAGCTGTATTGGGTGCTGGTGAGGCCACACCTGGAGTACTGCATGTAGTTTCTGTCTCCTTACTTGTTCAAGGATGTACTGGCAGTATAGGAGGTGCAGAGGACGTTAACTAGATTGATTCCGGAGTTCAGGGATTTGGCTTAACAGAGATTGTGTAGATTTGGATTATATTGGTTGGAATTCAGAAGAATGGGAAATATATAAAATAATGAATGGAATGGATAAAATAGAAGTAGAGAGAATGTTTCCACTGGCAAGTGAAGCGAGGACAAGAGGGCATCACCTCAAGATTAGAGGAAGCAAATTTAGGACTGACTTGAGAAGGACCTTCTTGACCTCTATGGAGTTCATTGCCCAGGAAAGTAGTTGATGCTATTTCACGAAACGTTTTTAAAGCTAAGGTAACATTTTTTTTTTAAAAAGAAATAATTAATTAATTACGGGATATAGTGAGAACGTTGTTTAATGGTTCTGCGTCCACGAAATGATCAGCCATGATCTTATTGAATGGCAGAGCAGGCTGAAAGGGCAGGACGGCCTTCTCCTGTTCCTAGTTCTTTTGTTGTTATATTTTGCATTCCTCCCACACTCTTGACTTTCAGGTGGTGGTGTTGGATTAGGATGGACAAAATCAAAATTCACATAACACCAGGTTATAGTCCAACAGGTTTATTTTGAAACACTAGGTTTGCAGATTCTTCATCAGGTGGTTGTGTGATTTTTAACTTTGTGTCTCACTCTTGCAACTGATAAAGAGCAACAAAAGCAATGAAGCAGTGCGCATGTTCCAGGCAACAATGGGCCCCGGGTGGTTGATGTCAGCGGAAGACCAATGGAAAGACAGGGGCAGAGCTGGAGGACCTGGCAGAGCATTGGTCCTCCGACAAATCAGAGTAAATGAGGGATGGGACAAGACTATAGCACGTGATCATCCTCACGATGGGCGTGGATGTGTGGGACGTGTGGATGGAGAGCTGTTGGTAAGAAAAGAAAGAAACAGCAGGAAGTGGGAGGGAAATGGTGTTAGTATCGACTGAGAGATTTAACAAACATTTGGTGCACATCGGAAGATACAAATTTGAAATTTACAGCCCCGTTTTTGCAGTGAACGGGAAAAAAACCTCATCGTGTGATCACCGCCATCTTTATTCGGGGCAAAGATTCACTGGACACCTGCGCGGCCGCCAGTTTTATCGGGGGCAAAGTTCAGAGGTATGTATGTGTAGCCCTCCCTGGTAGATAGTCATAGGGCAGGATTTACACAGATTACATTCAAACCCAGAGAAATTGTTGTGGTTTTTTTTCTGGACTTGTTTCTTCATCCATTTAAATGATTTGGATGTGAATAGAGCTGGTACGGTTTGTAAGTTTGCAGATGGCAACAAAATTGGAGGTATTGTGGACAGTGATAAAAGTTGTCTCAGAATACAATGGGATATTGATCAGATGGGCCATTGGGCTGGGGAGTGGCAGATAGGGTATAATTTAGCTAAATGTGAGGTGCTGCATTTTAGAAAAGCAAATCAGAGCAGGACTGACACACTGAATTGTAAGGTCTTGGAGAGCCTTGCTGAACAAAGAGACCTTGGAGTGCAGGCTCATATTTCCTTGAAAGTAGAGTCACAGGTAGATTGGATAGTGAAGAAATTGTTTAATATGCTTCCCTTTATTGGTCAGAGCATTGAGTAGAGGAGCTGGATAGGACAATGGTTGGGCCACTTTTGGAATACTGTTTACAATTCTGGTCTCCCTCCTATCAGAAGGAGGCACTGAAACATAGAAGGTTTGAGAATAGATTTTCAAGGATGTTGCCAGAGTTGAAGGATTTGAGTTGCAGTGAGAAGCATAATAAGGTGAGGCCATTTTCCCAGGAGAACCATAGGCTGAGGTGTGATGTTATAGAGGTTTATAACACCTTGACTGGCATGGATAGCGTAAATAGACAAGGTGTTTACCTTGGGTTGTAGGAGCCCAGAACTAGAGGATATAGTTTTAAGGTGAGAAGGGAAAATTCAAAAGGGGCCAAAAGGGCAATTAAAATAGTAATATTTAAAATGCATTTGAAAAGGAAGGTTTCAGCCCCATGTCAGACAAGTGTTGGCAAATGGGAATAGATTAGATTCGAATATCTGGTTGGCATAGACGATTGGACTGAAGAGTCTGATTCGGTGCTTGTAATCTGACTGTGGGATCATAAAAGTGAACACTGTTCTGATTCACCTCTGGTCTCCTTGACGTCCATTTGTTCATTATCTAGCTTCCCCAGTCTCTCGTGTGTATTTTTGCTTGGTTTTGTATTTTACTATTGCATTCACAGATCCTTTTGTAAATGAATTGTCCACTGCTGCCCGGCTCGTGACCATTTGCTGCTCATTATCAGCTTTAATTTTCCACAATATCTTTGACAGTCAAAAATTCTTTTTTTTCCAATAAGCGAGAGCATTTCCCTTCTATTTCTGACAGTCAACTTCTGCACCATTTTCGTTCCCTATAAGTCATATTGCAATCCCTGAAACATCATGTGTATTTCTCCTTCTACAGATACCAGTGATCATTGCCAATGCCGTGTTGCCTGTGGATAGGGTGATGCTTGACTTTATTGTACAGTTGCAGTTTGAATGGTGAAGGCGCTCCCACAATGTGGTTGGGTAAGAGACATTACAGATTATTCACCCAGCGATAGTGAAATGTAGAAGATAACTGTACAAATCAACATGTTTTTAATTTCACAAAAATATTGAGAACTTTTGACATAAGGCCACAGCTGGAGAATATTATGTCCGGTGACCAAAACCATTGCCAAATAAGCAATTTTTCAGGGATGCCTTAAAGGAAGAACGCAGATCTTACAGGGTGGGAATTCCAGACCGTGTTACCTTGGAATCTATAGAAACAGTTACACAGCTGAACTCAAAAATAAACACATCATTGGGAGTCTGAACTAAAATGAGTTATTGAGATATGAAAGGGTGTGTGGTACGGGAAGATAGGAATGATTACAGCCAGGAATTAAATCAAGTGTGTGGAAGTAAATTGTTGTTTCTTATAGATGGGAGCCTATTGATGGATTATCAAGTTCTGGTACAAGTGAGTACTTGGGCGGTAGACTTTTCAATATTCTGGATATTATAGGGAGGGTGAATGTGGGATGCTGGCCAGGAGTGGGGTTACATAATGAAATCTAGAGTTAACAAAAGCATTGAAGGAGAGTTTCAGTAAATGAGCTGAGACTGTTGTGTGGTCAGGTATTATCAGAGAAGTCGAAATAGTGGTCTTGGAGTGGGACTGGGCTGTCACCCTTAGCTCTGGGATTCAGTTGTTTGTCAGTTTGTGAATCAAGTCTGTAACAAGCTCAGGAGCTGATTGGCTCTGGAAGAAACCAAACTGGGCGTCACTGAGCAGGTTATTGTGAGCATGTGCTTGACAGCACTGTTGATGACAACTTCTATCACTTCACTGCTGAGCGAGTGTGGACTGATGGAGGGAAATTGGCTGGGTTGGATGTGTCCTGCGTTTTTGTGTTGAACAACACTGGGAAACATTTCCCAATGTCGGTAGGTGCCAGTGCTGGAGCAGTACTTGTCTTGGTGGGCAGCACGTTCTTGAGTACTATTGCCACAATGCTGGCAGGGCCCATAGCCTTTACACTACTTGTCGATTTCTCGATCTGATTTGAAATGAGTTTTCAACCAATTCGATTCACATTTGTGATGTCATGGACAATGGTGAAGGCTCATCCACTTGACACTGCTGGCTGAAGATTACTGCAAATGCTGTCGTCTTATCTGTTGCATGAATGTTTGAGGCCCCTCCATCAGTAAGGGTGGGGATATCTGTGATGCTTCCTGCAGTGAGTTGTTTAATTGTCTATCACCATTCCTGACCAGGTGTGGCAGAAATGCAGAGCTCAGGTCTGATCCATTGGTTGTTGGAACACATAGTTCTATTTGGTGTTGCTTGCACTATGGCTTCACCAGGTTGGCACCACATTTTTAGGTATACCTGGTATTGTTCCTAGCATGCCCTGCGGAACTCTCCATTAAACTAGGGTTGATCCCCTGGCTTGATGTTAATGGTTGAATGGTGGATATATCAGGCCATGAGATTTCAGATTGTGCTGGAGTACAGTCCTGCTACTGCTGTTCGCCCACAGTGAGACAGAAGTTGCAGGGTCAAGAGGGCTGATTGTGTTGTTGTATTTTCCAGTGCATTAGTAGATGTAATGTGGTCCATTCAGTTTCATTCCTTTGTTGAGACTGTGCAGTGATTCCTACAATGAGTGATTTGGTGGGCCACTGTCAGGAATGCAACTTTTTTTAAAAGGCTTTGTGATTTACACGTGAAAGAAGTGAAACTATCATGGTATTCGAACAGATGAAACACTCAATAGACAATCAAGGTATTTTTCAATGGATAATTTCAGTTTCATCACACTATAAATTTTTGCGATAAATCTGTGCCTTAGAATTTTGCCCTCCACAATCACCTGATGAAGGAGCGGCGCTCCGAAAGCTAGTGTGCTTCCAATTAAACCTGTTGGACTATAACCTGGTGTTGTGTGATTCTTAACAGAGAATATGACAGCACTACTAACAGGACTGCATGTAAACAGGCTCAGTCCAGTTAATCAATACATTCGGAAGGATTTCCTCCACGTTTGATGACGCAATTATCGTCAAAACCGTCAACTTCAACCTGCAATGTTGCTCTTAACAAAACTTCAGCCTGACACAAAGCTCCCCACCCCACGGCAATGTGGTCACCGGGCCCTGTCCAGGAACTGGAACTGGGACACTTGTGGAGTGTGATCTCAAAGGAAGCGAGCAAATACAATTCTGACAGATTAGTCCTCAAAGATGAGTAGCTAGTTTGACACACGGCAGGTGGTATGCCTTCTTGCATTTAGCTTAATTGCATTTCTTATTTACAGTTGTGTTTTGCAAAGTATAAAGAACTATGTGTTTTTTTGCCATGGTTGAGGACTTTTATCCCAGTTGATCACAGTTGCTGCCTCTCACTCCCCAAGTCAAATCATAGGATCTATAACAAAGCAACAAACTGCAGGTATTGGAGATCTAAACCCCAGAAACAAAGTGCTGGAGAAACTCAGAAGTTCTGAGGGCATCGGTGAAGAGAAAAAAAGTTACATTTCAAGTTCACTGACTCTTCTTCTGAACGGACAAAAGATTACGAGATTTTGAACTTACAATGTTTTATTCCCCTCAGAGATGCTGCTGCACCTGCGGTTTTCCAGCACTGTGCTTTCTACACTGAACATTATTTACAAAACAAATCAGAAAATACAAATGTCCAAAAGTGAAAGGTTCATTGTAAACATGAGCATAGTTTCGCACACTTGAGTTACACAAGCACGCCTCAGTTTAAAAACAAGATTTATCTCAAAGTAATATTCCATCTCAAAATTAGCCAAGTTACACCAGGTCATCCATCCAAACAGGCACTTCAGCACAACATCCTGCAATGTTGCACACAGCCACCTTTACCAAAGAATGATCACATGACGCAAAATTGAAGACCAAGAGCATGTCTATTTAAAGGATCTGAAGTCAACCTCTCAATTTTTGGAATGCTTTATGATCAAACCTGATTGAACATTTAAATCTCAGAGTATATACTTTGCTTTTTTAAACAAAGTATGTGGGAAACATCACACATCTTGCTAACGGTTCAGTTTGGTCTGATACACAGAACCAAAGGTCAAGCAAACATCACACTTTCCATTCACTTCTACAAAGGACTGACATCACATTTTTTTCAGGATTTAAAGAATATTATAAATTGTTGGTAAAATCATTTGTCACGTTAAAGAACTGGAGAATAAATGTCACTGTGTGCAATAAGAGTGAAGAATGTGACAGCAGATTTAGCTGTGGCGGGCAATGTGTGTGCTTTCTAAATGGTGATAGTGAGCATACCTGGAATTCACTGTTTAGATTTGGGAATCCTTGGGAGACAATCTGTGGTTTCAGTAGTACTTGGCTTGTATTTTTGGTGTACAGTAAGCAATTCATAAATTTACTTATGTATTGTTGTTGACTACCCAAACGGTATCCAAATCTGCCAGGTTGCCTTCAATAGTGTGACTGCATCTATTGTAAATATTTGGAATATTCCAGAACTGCCCAGTGCTTGGCAAATTCAGAGGGGACAACAAATCATATTTGAGTAATTTGAAATTAAGAATCCAAGAGGACTTAACCACTGAAGTATTCAATTCAAATAGTTAAATGGAGTGCTCACATTTAAAATACCTGTTATCCATCGGAATGGATGGACTGACAGAATTGGAACCAAATTCCTAGCTGGGGAGTGTGAAATGTGCATTGATAATGTCACCTGCACTTATCAACTATAATCTTGCAAGCTCGGAAATTTAAAAAAAAATACGAGCTTCATTGCTGCTCCACTCGGGTCACAAGCTCTGTGAAAAAAATAACAATTTTCAGGTTTATTGCATACACTCTGAAACACGTGTTCCTTCTACAGATCCTGCAAGTTTCCCCAATGAGCATAGTCCATCCAAATGGTGTTGCTAAGTTTGGTCAACTCATTTCTTTCCTAGCCTCTATAGCGTGAAGAGTGACCAGAAGCAATTACTCCACATATGTGGGAACATTACCAATGAGGAGTTTTTCCTTCAGAATTGACTTCCATATATTCAGTGTCCAGAAAAGGTAACAAGCTTTTTATCTTTTATAGAGCAATGATTCTGTGGGAGTAAAACGCTAACCTTTTCTTGTTTAATAATCAAGCTGCCTAAATTTTAAAAATGAACACTTCTTAACAGTTCACTAGATCCTAACGAAATACTTTGTGTGAAACAAATCACATGATACATAGTTATTCAGAGAACAAAACAAGTTTGTTCATTGAAGAACCCAGAGGAAAAGGTCATGAAACAATGTCAGTTTGATATACCTCAATCATCATTTCAAGTGCATTCTCTGCATAAATTCTCCTTTTCCTCCTCGAAGTATTCAACTTCTTGAATAATTGAGAGGATGAAGTCACAGCTGTACAACACAAAATCAGACCCTTCAGTCCAACTTGCCCATGCTGGTCAGATATCAAAAATTAATCTACTCCCATTTTCCAGCATTTGTTCCATATCCATCTTAAACCCTTTCTACTGATTATCAGTTTATTTTACATTATTACCACTTGAAATACTGACATTTTTTTCTCTCCCAACATTGGTTAAAGAAATCATAATTTCATTCATCCAAGTTAATTTTGTAATCTATCACAAAGACACAAGTGAGAACAACATATAGCTGAGTGTAAAACAAAATACTGCAGCTGTGCTATATCTGGAAACGCTCCAAAGGTTAGGCACTGATACTGCACAAGTATATCAGCACAGTTTCAATTACTGACAATAATTTGGTAAAGTCTTAACTATGTGAAGGCTAAGGTAAATGTGAGATATCTGTATTTCATGAATTGGTTCCTATTGCACTTTGATCAACAAAAAATATTCTTGGTTTAATCTACTCAAAGGAGAAAGTGACGACCAAAGAAGCTGGACATCGAAGTCGAAAAGTGTCATGCTGGAAAAGCACAGCAATTCAGGCAGCATCCGAGAAGCAGGAGAGTTGATGTTTCGGGCATAAGCCCTTCATCAGGAATCACAAGCTTCAGAAAAATCACTGGCATAGACTTATGCCAATAGATGCGTAGAAGTGTCAGAACATGTTACTATCAGATGAGAGACCTATTTCAGATTTGCTACCATTCAGTGCAACATTTCAGTATGTTATTTGCATATGTACCTAAAAGAGAAGTTGTCTAAAATTACAAGCTCTAGAATGATTATAGGATTAAACCTGGAAATAAAGCTGGTGAACAAAATGGCAAAGTGAAGTCCCATCAGTATCGTCTTGGGCATTGTCAAGTAAGAATTTGAGAGCAAAGTTGCCACTTTGGTGTAATCTTCAGACTAGCCAAATTGCAGCAAAAAGCTGTTCAATTTTATCTGCAAATTAGTTAATGCAAAATCATCCTAGCACAATAGTGAGGCAACATTGTGGGATGTCATTTTTAAAATATATTATTTTCAAAGTTACTCACAATTAAGAGTGATCACTTGGTGCTGTCTGCATAACACAGTATGAAAAGGAATTAACAGTTAAAAAAAATTATAACCCAAATTCAGAGTCACAAATTCATTGATTATTGCGTGGGTCCAGCATTTATAAGTAATCGATTTTTAAAAATAAATACAGATACATTTACTAACTATATTGGAGTACAGTCAAGTTTCTGAATGAACAGTGACAGGATTGGACAGAGTCCGTATGGATTTAAGAGTGGGGAAGCGTACTTAGCAAATCTACTGAAATAACTTACAGAGCCAAATATTAGAGTTAGAACTTGCAGGACATTTAAATAAGCTTATCATTAAACATGATAGACTGGGTTTTGTGAAAGAGAAACTCTATTTGACAAATTTGCGACAGTTCATTGAGGAGATAACAAGCAGGGCTGATAAAGGGCAATCCAATGAGTTCTGTGTTTGGATTTTAAAATTGCAAATGATAAGGTGTCATATAAAAGTTAATTGCACAATTTAGGAGCTCATGGTATCGGGGTAATGTATTAGCATGGATTGAGGATTGGTTAACCACACTGGCTGTTGCTGAGTCCTCACTTGCAGTGCTGTATACAATGTTAGCTCCCATATTTAATAAAGGATAAACCAACATCGGAGACCATTCAAAAAAGATTCACTTAGCTGCTTCGTGGACGAAAGGGTTGACCTGTCAAGAATAGATAAGCAGGAGTGATCGTATGGAAACAAGATTCCGAGGAGCTTGACAGGGTGGATGTTGACCAGATCTTCTCACACCAGTGAAGTCTCAAACCAGGGGACATTACATAAGGGAACATTCATTTTAGAAAAAGTAAAGAACTTTTTTCTCTCAGTGAATGGCTAGAATTTTGTCACCCAAACTTGTGTGAAAGTTAAATGTGGGAGGGGAATATTGAGTTACTCTTCGGAGGGTTGTTCTGGTTTGTTGGGCTGAAGGGCCCGTTTCTACACAGTAGGGAATTTATGATTCAATCTCAAATTATTTTAAACGTGGGCAGATAGATTTTTGAAATATTGAGCAGTTGAGGGCTATGCGGATCAAGCATAAAAGAGGTGTTGAGGCCTGGGTTGGCCAAGCCATGATCTGATAGAACGGGGGAACAAGCTGAAGGGAATGAATGCCCTATTCCTGATCCGATTCCTTGAGTCTCCATTTCATGCTTTTTTGTCTCCAAAGAAGAGCGTGGTACAGTGTGCTAAAGACCTCAGATGTTGTGAAAATGGGGTGTTTATGTACTGGTTCACATGACATTGATTCATCAATCACAGCTCTGCAGCCATGAGTAGGAATGCAATTCCCTCCATTAATAAAGGAAATCTACGGCAGAGCTCACACAAAGGGAATTCTTACCTTCAGTAAACCCTCACATCACATTACCCAACATATCAGCAAAAGCAGGACAACAGCACATGCTCGAGCCAACAAAGGGCCCCTGGGTGATTGATGTCAGCATCGGACCAATGAAAGGACAGTGGGCGGAGCTGGAGGACCTAGCGGAAGGTTGGTCCTCCAACCAAAGTGAATGAAGGGCGGAGCTAAACTAAACTATGTGATCACCCTTGCGCGCGGTGCAGAGTCTCTGTAATGAATGCTCAGGAAGTTGTGAAAAGAAAGGATCCGGTAAGGAAATAAATAAACAGGGAAACGTGAGAAAAACTGTGCTGCGATGAGCGGAGAGGTTTTGCAAACAAATTGTGCACGTCGGAAAACACAAATTTGAACGTCCCAGCCCCGTGTTTGCAGTAAATGGGGAACTGCCTCAGCGCAGCTGCAGGCCTGAGTAAGTTCCGCCATCTTTATTCGGGACAATGATTCACTGGACACGTGCGCGGCCGCCATCTTTGTAGGGGGCAAGGTGCAGCCAGGCGCATGTGCAGCCTTTCTCTCGTATAGAGTCATTGGGATCACAGCAGCCAATACTGCTCTGATTCACCTCTGGGCTCCCTCATGACCACTTTGACAATATCTAGCTTCCTCAGTCTCGAACCATGGGTGTATTTTTAGTTTGTTTAGTACTGTATTATTACTTTTATACACCCTTTGTAAATGAGTTTTTCACTGCGGCCCAGCCCCTTACCATGTGATGCTCTATTATCAAATTACTTTTTTCTTGAATATTTTTGACAGTCAAGAATTATGTTTTCCAATAAGCAAGTGTATTTTCCTTTCATTTCTGACTATCAAATGCTGCACCATTTTCATTCACTGTAATCCATTTTGCACTCCCTGAAACATCAACTATTTTTCTCCTTCCACAGATACGAGTGATTATTGCCAAAGCCCTGTTGCCTGTGGAGAGGGTGACGTTTGACCTTATTGTACAGCTGCAGTCTGTGTGGTGAAGGTGCTCCCACAATGTGGTTGGGTAAGCGACATTACAGATTATTCATTACAGCAACAGTGATGATTTGAAGATTATGTCCAAATCAAGAACAGTTTGTAGTTTTTTTTTCTCATGCTTATAAATTCGCAAAAATACTATTGAGAACTTTACATATAAGGACAGAGATTGAGATATTAGGTCAGGTGACCAAAAGCATTGCCAAAAAGCAGGTTTTGAGGGATGTCTTAACAGTGGACCGCAGACCTGTGAGGTTTTGTCTGCAAATTCCAGACCATGATGCCTTAGCAACTGTAGAATCAGCCACACATTGAAGTAATGAATTAACAAATCGTTGGGAGTCTCGAAGAAAATTGGTTGTCGAGGTCTCAAAGGATGTGTGGTGCAGGGAGCTAAGGATGATCACAGCCAGGAATCAAATCAAGAATGAGAATTTTAAATTGTTGTTGCTTATGAATAGGAGCCTTTTTACGGATGAACATGTTTGGGGAGAAGTGAGCACGTGGGCGATAGAGCTTTCAATTTTTCTTGAGATTAGAGAGACATTGAATTTGGGAGACTGGCCAGGAGTGTGTTTGGATAATTAAGTCTGGAGATAACACACGATCGATGAGAGTTTCAGTATATGAGCTGAGATGAGGGTGGAATCAGCTAGGCATAGTGGTGTTGGAGTGGGACTGGGCTGTCACTCTCACCTCACCTCTGGGATTCAGCTGTTTGTCAGGTTCTGAATCAGGCGATAACACAGTCGGGAGCTGAGTGGCCCTGGTGGACCCTAAAATGAGTGTCGCTCATCTGGCTGTTGCTGAGCAGCTACTGCTTGATAACCCTGTTGATGACTACTTCCATCATTTTACTGCTGTTCGAGTGTGGACTGGCAGAGGGAAATTGTCTGGGTTGGATTTGCCGTGTGTTTTTATGTTGAACGTGCCTGGGCAATGTTCCACATTGTCAGTCGATGCCAGTGCTCGAGCGGTACGTGGCTTGATGGGTGGCAAGTTCTGGAGCACAAGCTATCAGTATTATTGCCAGATTGTTAGCAGGACCCATAGCCTTTACACTGCTTAACCATTTCTCGATATTATTCGAACTAAATTGAACTGGCTTAAAGTTCACATCTGTGACATTAGGAACCATTGAGAAGGCTGAGATGGATCATCCCATTTTGCATCCGGCTGAAAATTGCTGCAAATGCTGTCACCTTATCTTTTGCATGGATGTGTGAACGCCCTCCATCATTAAGGGTGGGGATATCCGTGGTGCTTCCTGCAACGAGTTGTTTAATTGTCCCTTATCATTCATAACTGGGTGTGGCAGAACTGCAGAGCTTTGATCTGATCCATTGATTGTGGGATCACTTAGCTCTGTTGCTTGCTGCTGATGCTCTTTGTTATGCAGACAGTCCTGCTTGGTAGCTTCACCAGGTTGGCACTTCATTTGTAGGTTTGCCTGGTTTTGCTCATGGCATGCCGTCCTTTCCTGTCCATTGTGATGGGTGAGTGCAAGATATACAAACTCATGAGATGACAGATTCTGCTGGAGTAGAGTTCTGCTGCTGTTATCCCACAGTGCCTCAGAGAGATCCAGTTTGAGTTCCTACATCTGTCCCATTTAGCACGGTGATAGTACCACTCAACACAATGGAGGTGTTTTCTCAACTTTAAGGTGAGGCTTTGTCTCTAAAAAGACTGTGGGATGGTCGCTCTTACCGATAGTGTCATGGACAGATGTATTTGCAGCTGGTAAATTCATACTGATACGATCGAGTATGTTTTTCCCTCTTGCTGGTTCCGTTACCGTCTGCTGCAAACCCAGTTGAGCAGCTAGTCCTTGACGACCCAACCAGCTCAGTCAGTAATCCTGCTGCTGAGCTACCCTCGATAGAGGACATTGAAATCCTGTACCAGAGTAGGTTTGTCACCATTTTATTGCCTCAGAGCTTCCTCCAAGTTTTGCTCAACATGTAGGAGCACTGATTCATCAGCCGTGAGAGCACGGTACGTGGTAATTAGCAGAGGCCATGAGGCTTCCTGGTGTCCAAAGTCAATGCTGAATACTCCCAGGGCAAATGGTTCCTGTGTGTACACTGCTATGCCAACACCTCTGCCTGGTCGATCCTGCCGATGTGACAGGACTTATCCAGAGATTTCAGGAGAAAGTGAAGACTGCAGATGCTGGAGATCAGAGTCGAGAGTGCGGTGCTGGAAAAGCACAGCAGGTCAGGCTGATGAAGGGCTTAGGCTCGAAACATCGATTCTCCTCCTCAGATGCTGCCTGACCTGTTGTGCTTTCCATCACCACACTCTCAATATCTGGGGACAGTGATGGTGGTGTCTGGTCATTATCTGTAAGGAATTACTCTGTGAGTATGACTATGTCAGGCTGTTCCTTGACTAGTCTGTGAGACAGCTCGCCATGTATTGCCACAAAAAAAAGATGTTAGTGAGCATGCTGTTGCAGAGTCGAGAGGGCTGATTCTGTGGTTGTATTTCCTAATGCAGAGCAGGTAAGGGCTCTTTGGCAGCGGCTGCTTGTAGCTCGGTGACGTTTGTTTAATGGTTTAAATTTGAAAGTTTTTTTTAAAGCACAGAGCGGACCTGGAAGCTGGTGTAGCGCAAGCTTACCTGGGTAGGACTTTTTTTCCCTATAAAAGCGCGCAGGGGAGGAACCTGAGGCACTACAGAGGTAGTGCCTCCCACCCGCCCTCCTTCTCTAACCTAATAATAAGACCCATTGTGGTAAGCGGGTTAGTGCTGCATTTCCCTTGTTCTATTCTTTCGACCTTTTTATTTAAAAAAAAGGTTACTTTTAGAGGGATGGCAGTGAAGGCAGTGCAATGTTCCTCTTGCAACATGTTTGAGTTGAGGGATGCCATGGTCGTCCCTGCTGATTACACTTGCAGGAAGTGCACCCATCTCCTGCTCCTCCAAGACCGAGTAAGCGAACTGGAGCTGGAGTTGGATGAACTTAGGATCATTCGGGAGGCAGGGAGGTCACAGATCGGAGCTTTAGGGAAGTAGTAACTCCAAAGATTGCAGACAGATGGGTGACAGTGTGGGGGACTGGGAGGAAGCAGCCAGTGCATGGACCCCCTGCGGCCGTTCCCCTCAAGAACAAATATACCATTTTGGATACTTGTGGGGAGGGGATGTACCAGGGGTAACTAATGGGGTTCAGGCCTCTGGCACGGAGCCTGTCCCCGTTGCTCAGAAGGGAAGGGTGGAGAAGAGCAGAGCAATAGTTTTTGGGGACTCGATAGTTCGGGTCACAGATAGGCGGTTTTGCAGGGGCGAGAGAGACTCATGTTTGGTATGTTGTCTCCCAGGTGCAAGGGTACGTGACGTCTCTGATCGTGTTTTCCACATTGGCACCAACGACATAGGTAGGAAGAGAGATGAGGATGTTAGGCAGGCTTTCAGGGAGCTAGGTTGGAAGCTCAGAGTTAGAACAAACAGAGTTGTTGTCTCTGGTTTGTTACCAGTGCCACGTGATAGAGAGTCGAGGAATAGGGAGAGAGAACAGTTAAATGCGTGGCTACAGTGATGGTGCAGAAGGGAGGGATTCCGGTATCTGGATAACTGGGGCTCTTTCTGGGGAAGGTGGGAACTCTATAAACAGGATGGACTACGCCTGAACGTGAGGGGAACCAGTATCCTTGGGGGAAGGTTTGCTAGTGCTCTTTGGGGGGGGTTGAACTAACTCTGCAGGGGCATGGGAACATAGACTGTAGCTTTAGGGTGCAGGACTTGAAGTGTAGGGAGGTTAGGAACATGGCATCAATCTTAAAGGATGGTGCCTGTAAACAGGAAGGTGGCTTGAAGTGTGTATACTTCAGTGCGAGAAGTATACGAAATAAGGTAGGTGAATTTGCAGCGTGGGTTGGTACCTGGCATTTCGATGTTGTGGCTATTACGGAGACATGGGTAGAACAGAGACAGGATTGGCTGTTTGCAGGTTCCAGGGTTTAAATGTTTTAGTAGGGTCAGAGATGGGGTAAAAGAGGGGGAGGTGTGGCATTGCTTGTCAAAAATAGTATTACAGCGGTGGAAAGGACGATGGATGAAGACTCACCATCTGGTGTAGTTGGGGCTGAGGTTAGAAATAGGAAAGGTGAAGTCTCCCTGCTAGGCGTTTTCTACAGGTCTCCTAATAGTCCTAGAAACGTATAAGAAAGGATTGTGAGGATGATTCAGGAGAAGAGTGAAAGTAGTAGGGTGGTTGTTATGGGGGACTTTAACTTTCCAGATATTGACTGGGAAAGCTATAGCTCGAGTACATTAGATGGGTCGGTGTTAGTCCAATGTGTGCAGGAGGATTTCCTTACACAATATGTAGACAGGCCAACAAGAGGTGAGGCCATACTGGATTTGGTTCTGGGAAACGAACCAGGCCAAGTGTTAGAATTGGAGGTAGGTGAGCACTTTGTGGACAGTGACCACAATTCGGTGACTTTCACTCTAGTGATGGAGAGGGATAAGTGTGCACTGCAGGGCAAGAGTTGTAGCTGGGGGCAGGGAAATTATGATGCGGTGAGGCATGACTTAGGATGCGTGGCTTGGAAAAGTAGGATTCAAGGGAAGGGCGCAATCGATATGTGGAGCTTGTTCAAGGAGCAACTATTGAGTGTCCTTGATAAGTATGTTAGGCAGGGAGCCGTGGTTTAATAAGGAATTGCAATCCCTTGTTTAAGGGAAGAGGGCGGCCTATGTAAAGCTGACGTATGAAGGTTCAATTGGGACGACTAAGAGTTATAAGGTAACCAGGAAGGATTTGAAGAGAGTGCTAGGAGCACCAAGGAGGGGACATGAAAAGGCCTTAGTTGGTAGGATTAGGGAAAACCCAAAGGCTTTCTATACGTATGTCAGGAATAAAAGAATGACTAGAGTAGGAATAGGTCCAGTCAAGGATAGTAGTGGGAAGTCGCGTGTGGAGGCTGAAGAGATTGGGAAGACACTGAATGAATACTTTTCATCAGTATTCACACAGGAACAGGACATTGTTGCCGATGTAAATATAGAGTCACAATTAATTAGAATGGATGTCTTTGAGGTATGTAGGGAAGACGTGTTGGAAATTCTGGAAAGGGTGAAAATAGATAAGTCCCCTGGGCCGGATAGCATTTATCCTAGGATTCTCTGGGAAGCAAGGGAGGAGATTGCAGACCCATTGGTGTTGATTTTTATGTTCTCGTTGTCTACAGGAACAGTGCCAGAAGACTGGAGGATAGCAAGTGTGGTTCACTTGTTCAAGAAGGGGAGTAGGGATAACCCAAGTAACTGTAGGCCGCTGAGTCTCACTTCTGTTGTGGGCAAAGTCTTAGAGAGAATTGTAAGGGATATGATTTATGGACATCTAGATAGGAATAATGTGATCAAGGATGGTCGGCATGGTTTTGTGAAGGGCAGGTCATGCCTCACAAACCTTATTGAATTCTTTGAGAAGGTAACTAAGGAGGTGGACAAGGGTAAAACAGCAGATGTGGTGTATATGGGTTTTAGTAAGGCTTTTGATAAGATTCCCTTTGGTAGGCTACTGCAAAAAATACGGAGGTATAGCATTGAGGGTGCGTTGGAGGTTTGGATTAGGAATTGGCTGGCTGGAAGAAGACAGAGGTTAGTAGTTGATGGTAAAGGTTCATCTTGGAATGCAGTTACTAGCGGTGTTCCGCAAGGATCTCTTTTGGGAACATTGCTGTTTATCATTTTTATAAATGACCTGAAGGAGGGGCTAGAAGGTTTTGGTGAGCAAGTTTGCGGATGATACGAAAGTCGGTGGAGTTGTTGACAGTGAGGAAGGATGTCGCAGGTTACAGCTGGATATAGATAAGCTGCAGAGCTCGGCAGAAATGTGGGAAATGGAGTTCAATGTAGGTAAGTGTGATGTGATTCACTTTGGTCAGAGTGACAAGAAGATGGGGTACTGGGCTAATGCTTGGATACTTCGTAGTGTGGATGAGCAGAGGGATCTTGCTGTCAATGTACACAGATTTCTGAAAGTTGCCACCCAGGTAAATAGTGCTGTGAAGAAGGCATATGGCGTACTGGCTTTTATTGGTAGAGGAATTGAGTTCCGAAGTCCTGAGGTCATATTGCAGTTGTATTAGACTCTGGTGCGGCCGCTTCTGGAGTATTGTGTGCAATTTTGCTCGTCATACTGTAGGAGGGATGTGGAGGCACTGGAACAGGTGCAGGGGAGGTTTACCAGGATGTTGCCTGGTATGTAGTAAGATCGTATGAGGAAAGGCTGAGGCACTTGGGGCTGTTTTCATCGGTGAAACGAAGGTTTAGAGGTGACCTGATAGAGGTGTACAAGATGATTAGGCGTTTAGATAGGGTTGACCATGAGAACCTTTTTCCACGTATGGAGTCAGATATTACGAGGGGGCATTGCTTTAAATTAAGTGGTGGTAGGTATAGGACAGATGTTAGGGGTAGATTCTTTACTCAGCGAGACCTGAGTTCATGGAATGCCCTGCCAGTAGAAGTGGTGGACTCTCTCTCTTCAGGGACATTTAAACGGACATTGGATAGGCAAATGGTGGATAATGGGCTAGTGCAGATTAGGTGGGCTTGGATTGGTGCAACATCGAGGGCCTAAAAGCCTGTACTGCGCTGTATTTTTCTATGTTTTCTATGTTCTATGCCTTGTTAGATGCCAAGTGATCCATCCAGTTTCATTCCATTGTTGAGACTTTGCAGTGATTAATAGTGAGTAGCTTGTTGGGCGACTGTCAGGTTGGCAGGATTGTTTCTGCCATTGACAATGATTCCATGGAGATCAGGAGATTCCCAGTTCCATTTCTTTGTTTTTTTGAATTCAGATTATTCCATCTGCCGAGCTGGGATTCGAACAAGGACTTCAGTTGTACATTTTAATATTCTGGATAAAAGTTAAATACATTAGCTTTGTTCACTCATGTTAAATATCACTAACCCTGGTTTTGTTTCTTTGTAAAACACTGTCCATCATCCTGTCTCCTTCATCCTTCCCTCCAACAACAAGAACAAGGAGCACATTGAGTTTCTCTGTCACTAAGACTGAGACAATCCGATCAACTGCCTCTGCTGCTTCCCTCCCTCCCACTAGCCCACCGAGACAAACTGCCTCACATGGTGTTCCTGATTTTTGTCCCAAACCTACATCTTTCTCCAGTCTCTTGTCAAGCCTTATCAGAGCTCATCCTGATCTTTTACTAGTCTCGCTAAACTACAGACATTCCAACTCTGTTTCTTCCTCATCACTCCCCCTCGCCAATTCACAGGTATTGTTCCTTTTTCTGTCTGTCTGTCATTTCTGATTATGTCCTTCTCATCCATTCTGCAAAAAAAACTAACATTTGACCTCACCATCATTTGTACATCCTGCTCCATCTCCACTCTCCCTTTCCTTTCTGAATTCCTTGTATTTGGTGTCCCTCAAGGATTTATCCTTGCTCTCTCCTGTATCTCACCTATATATTGCCAGGAGGTGACATCGTCCAAAAGCGCTGTGTTAGGTTTCACATGTACACTGTCAATGCCAAGCTCTCCCTCCCCATCATCCCTCTCCATTGCTCCACTATTATTAAGTTATCAAACTGCTTATCACACTCCCATTACTCAATTAGCTGCAATTTCCTCCAATGAAACATTGTAATGGTTAAACCCGGTGCCGTCAGTTGCTATTACAAATTCATTTCCCTTCCTGCTGTGCCCCTCCCTCTCATTGGGTGCAATCTGAGGGAGAATTGGACTCTTCACAATATTGCTGTCATATCTGTAACCCCAAGGTGACCTTTTGATCAGGCATCTACACAATCACAAACACCAGGAATTACAATTTCTAAAATGTTGCTTGTCTCCACCTCACCCCAGCTCCATTGTTACTGAAACCCCTTACCAGGGTCTGTGTTGCCTTAAACTTGATGAATCTGAAACAGAACACTTGATTTTGTGACTGACCCAGAATCTGCTAGCTTTCTGTGTTTCCAGCACAATTACCCCCGGTCCCTTTGTGATGCAGCTTTCTACAGTTTCCACTACTTAAATAGCACTCTGTTCTTTCATTATCTCCTTCAAAATATTCAACTTCCCATTTTCCCAAATTATACTCCATCTGACAACTTGTTGCCTCCTTCTCCTGTGCATCTCTCACTCTTCACAACCCTCTTAGAACTTTACAGTTGCGCCTTTTCTAGGGGTTTCCCCACCCCCACACCCCTCCCACCCCCATTCTTCTAAACGTTTCCTGGGAGCATTGGGCAGTGTGAAGCATGCAGAGTTCCTCTGCTTTTAGAGATACTCTATGGGAGGAGCTTGCTGCCCATTGGTCAGAGTGAAGGCAACTTGCCCATCGAGCTTCATGAGCCTTTCACACCCAATGTTTTATTGATGAGGCACAGCGGCAGCACGGAAGGCAAAAAAAAGAAGCAAATCCTGCTCTTCAAATCTCACTGACTCTTAGAATATTCTGTGCTGTGTGTCAAAGATCTGCCCTGTTCAGTCACGTGAAGTCCCATGGTGGAAACTCCTCGAAACCCACATAGATTTCCCTCTGAATTGACTGCTGACCTCCACAATGGGTAATGTGTCCAGTCATCCTGGGCCAGGAGGAAGGGATGGTGCGAGTTTCTAACCTGAGCTGACAGTGATGGATTTTATAAACTTGTATTACAGGATACAACAGGTGGACATTCAGATGTTAATCTCAGTCATTGTAACACCAAACTCTGATTGAGTTCGTCAATTCATCAGGACCTGGATATTCGCTTTGTGTGTGAGTATTGTATTCCACCCGAATCCCATTTGCTGCATAATAGTTCTCCTTTGAATCTTCCCAAACCTTTAATGTGTGTCCTGTAATCCTTGTATATTGAGCTGATGGGTGTAAGGTTTATTATTATAACGTGCAATTTTTCTAAACCCCTCTGTCACAGCTCCCCTCAACTGGCTCTGCTACAAGCAGAATAACCTCAGTTTCCCCAAACCCTTGATTCCCCAATGTCGGTTTGTTCTCCGTAAGGATTGTGTTGGAACATTCTCCACTTGCCTGCATCAGTGCAGATACCAACAATATTAAAGAAAGTGAACATCCTCCAGCACAAAGCACTGTGCCTGAGTGGTGTCCAATCCACCACCTTCAGCATTCCCTCTGCCTACCCCAGAGACACAGTGGCATCACTGTGTAAAATGTAAAGTTAGCATTGTCCTCCAAGACTATAGGGCTGCTCTCTCATTAGGGAGGAAACTGGAGCACCTGGAAGAAACCCATGCAGACACTGGGAGAATGTGCAAGTCCCACAGGGACAGCTGTCCAAAGCTGGAATCGAACCTGGGGCCCTGGCAGCAGTGCTAATCACTGAGACACTGTGCCACCCTAAAATTGTAATTTGATTCACAATTAACAGTTCCTCTGATAGTTCATTCCACACATAAACCATTACCTGAACAAAAATAAAAAAAATCCCAAACGCCTTTTTAAAGCCGTTCTGCTGTCACCAAAAAAAGGTATGTACCCAGTCTTGAATCGCATCCCTTCCTGGAAAGGAACCTGCTGTTCACATTACTGATACCACCCCTCCATGATTTGAGTCGAATAAGGTCACTCCTAAGCCTCCTGCGCGCCAATGAAAGAAGTCGCAACCTATCCAGCCTCTGCGTATAATTCAAACTATCCATTCCCATCAACATCCTGGTAAATCTCTTCTGAATCCGCTCCAACTACATAATGTCCTCCCGATATCAGCATGACCAGATCAGGACACAGAATTCCAGAAATGGCCTACCCAACATCCAAAATAACCTCCCAACTCTTGTACTCAAAGGTCTGAGCAATGAAGGCAGGTGTGCTCCGCACCTTATTAACTACCCTGTGTACATGTGACACAGACTTGAATGACCCAAAGCCCTCAGCCTCTTTGTTCAATATCACTACTCGAGGCCCTGCTTGTAATTAGTGTAAGTGTGCCCTCATTTGTTTTATCAATGTGTAATGTTTTGCATTTATTCCAATCCAAAAATCCAAAAAAAACCTCCTGAGCAATAAAGACAGTAGGAGTATACTTAAGAGGGAAATCAGGAGGGCAAAAAAGGGGACATGAGATGGCTTTGGCAAATAAAGTTGTGAATAATCCCAAGGGTGTTTATAAATACATTAAGAATGAAAGGGTAATTCGGGAGAGAATAGGGCTCCTCAAAGATCAGCAAGGATGCCTACGCATGGAGCCGCAGGAGATGGGAGAGATACTAACTGAATATTTTGCAGGAGAAGGACATGAGCAATATAGAATGTAGGGAAATAAATGTCGACATGTTGAATATGACAATCTGACAGAAAAGGATGTGCTGGGTGTCTTGTAACCTGTAAAGCTTGGTTAATCCCCAACACCTTATCAGGTGTACCCTCGAACTCTGAGGGAAGCTGGGAATGTGATTGCTGGGCCTCTTACTGAGATATTTGTATCATCGATTATCACAAGTGAGATGCCGAAAGACTAGAGGTTGGTTAACGTGGTGCCGCTATTTAAGAAAGGTGGTAAGGACAATCCAGGGAACTATCGACCGACGAGCCTGACATTGATGCTGGGCAAGTTGTTGGAGGGAATCCTGAGGAACAAGATGCACGTGTATTCTGAAAAGCAAGGACTGATTAGTGACAGTCAACATGACTATGCGTGGGAAATCAAGTCTCAAAAACTTGACTGAGTTATTTGAAGACGTATCAAAGAGTATTGATGAGGTCAGAGAGGTGGACATGATCTATGGAATTCAGTAAGGCGCTCAAGAAGGTTCCCCATGGAAGACTGGTTAGCAAGGTTAGATCTCATGGAATACAGGGAGAATTAGCCGTTTGGATACAGAACTGGCTCAAATGTAGAAGGCAGGGTGGTGGTCGAGGGTTGTTTTTCAGAATGGAGGCATGTGACCAGTGGAGTGCCACAAGGATCAGTGCTGGGTCCACTACTTTTCGTCATTTATATATCTGATTTAGATATGAGCATAGGAGGTACAGTTTGTAAGTTTGCAGATGACACAAAAATTGCAGTATATTGGACAGCGAAAAGGGTTACCTCAGATTACAACAGGATGTTGTTTAGATGGGTGAGAAGTGGCAGATAGAGTTTAATTCAGATAAATGTGACGTGCTGCATTTTGGAAAAGCATATCTTAACAGGACTGATACACTTAGTGGCAAATTCCTAGGTTGTGTTGATGAACAAAGATATCTTGCAGTGCAGGTTCATATTTCCTTGAAGGTAGAGTTGCAGGTAGATAGGATATTGAAGAAATTGTTTGGAATACATTCCTTGATTGATCAGATCATTGAGTATAGAAGTTGGAAGGTCATTGGTTTGGCCTCTTTTGGAATATTGTGTGCAATTCTGTTCTCCGCCAATCGGAAGGACGTTGTGAAACTTGAAAGGGTTCAATAAAAGATTTAAAGGGATATTGCCAGGGTTGGAGGGTTTGAACTGCAGGAAGAGAGCAAAAAGGCTGGGGCTTTATTTCTCTGGAGTGAGAGGTGACCTCCATAGAGGTTTATAAAATCATTAGTAGCATGGATAGAGTAAACAGACTCTCCTGAGTAGGAGAGTCCAGAAATAGAGAGCACAGGTTGAGGGTGAGAGGGGAAAGATATTAAAGAGAACTAAGGAGCAACTTTTTTACGCAGAGAGTGGTGCCTGTAATGGAATAAGCTGCCAGAAGAATTGGTGGAGGCTGACAATTATAGCATTTTAAAGGCATTTGGGTACTTGGCATGAATAGGAAAGATTTAGAGGGATATGGCTCAGGTGCTGGCAAGAGGGATAAGATTAGGTTCGGATATCTGGTCGGCATGGACAAATTTGACTAAAGGTTCTGTTTAGTGCAGTTCATCTGTGACTCACAGCTCAGTGGGTTTCGGTCTCTTCAAAGATAAATCTTAGTCTGTTTTATTTTAGTAAAACTAAAACATTCAGTAGGGCAATGGTTTATTTCTTTAAATGCACATGTTATGATATTTTGATTAAGTTCTTTAACATAAAATCTTGGCACTAATTTAGTCTAGAGTAGTGTTTTGTAAAGCTGTAAGACTGTGTGCCTATTTCAGGGTCTGTGGACTGTTAAGGTGCAGAGATGGCCATTCGGACAGTGATGTGCTCTTCCTGTTGGATGTAGGATATTAAAGAAAGTTTCAATGATCCTAATTGTCTGCAGGAAGTGAGGATGCAAATCCTGTAGGATTTCCTGGATCAGATGGGGCAATGGTTAAAGGTAATAAAGAATTTAATGGATCCAGGGGTGCGATAGTTGGCAGTTTCAGAAAGGTAAGAAACTGCCAATACAGTCAGGTAGATGGGTTTCCTCTCAGAAAGGGAGGAGTGGAGGGCAAGTAATGCAGGAGTCTCCTGTGGTTATTTCCATCTCAAACAAATATACTGTTCTGAAAAGCGTCGGGGGTCACAATCTCAGAGGACTATCGCACTGACAACCAAGTTACTCGTGTAATGAATCTAGTGTAATGTGAGGTATATCAGGTTCCACGCGATCGATGCTGATAGGGGGCTCTCTAGTCTGCAGCACAGACTGCAGTGTCTGGAGCTGACTGTGAGACATCAGAATGGGATGGTGCCTCCCTTCTGCCTGGGTGAAGGATGGCTCCGAGGTTGCAGAATATTCTGAAAGGGGAGAATGATCAGTGGGAGGTCGCTGTACATTGTTAACAATGACATAAGAGAAAAGGATAAAGTCCTGATGAGAGAATATATCAAATTAGCCTGGAGGATAATAAGCAGGTCCTTGTGGGTAGTAATATCTGGATTACTCCCGGTACCACATGCTAGTGAGAGTAGGAATAGCAGGGTAGAGCAGATGATTGGGTGGCCAAGGATCTGATACAGGGGAGAACGATTCACGTTTTTGGATCATTGGAATCTCTGCTGGGGTAGACTTGACGTGCACAAGAAGGATAGATTCCACCTGAATTGGAAGGTGTCTAATATCCAAGCAGGGAGATTTTCTAGTGCTACTCGGGAGGCATTAAACCAGTGAGGGAGTGGAGATAAACCGAAAGAGATGGTAAAAAAAAGGTAAGTCTGAGGCTGCTGCAGTTGAGAAGTTAGACAGGCAAGGCAGGCGAGGGCAAGGCACAGAATGAGGTAGGAACTGAGAAGGTAACATAGACAATAGGTGCAGGAATAGGCCATTCTGCCCTTTGAGTCAGCATTCATTATGATCATAGCTGAACGTCCACAATCAGTATCCTGTTCCTGCCTTATCTCCGTAAGACTTGGTTCCATTATCTTTAACAGCTCTAACCATCTCTTTCTTGAAAGTACCCAGAGGCTTGGCCTCCACTGCTTTCTGGGGCAGTGCATTCCATGTGTCCGCTACTCTCTGGATGAAGACGTTTCTCCTCAACTCTGTTCCAAATGGCCCCTCCCTTATTGTTAAACTGTGTCCTCTGGTTCTGGACTCACCCATCCGTGAAAATATGCTTCCTGACTGCAGAGTGTCCAATCCTTTAATAATCTTGTAGGTCTCAATCAGATCCCCTCTCATTCTTCTAAACTCAAGTGTAAACAAGCTCAGTCGCTCCAATCTTTCAACATATGATCTTTCCGCCATTCAGGGAATTGACCTCGTGAACCTACCCAGCATTCCCTCAATAGCCATAATGCTCTTCCTCAAATGTGGAGATCAAAACTGCACACAATACTCCAGGTGCGGCCTTACCAGGGTCCTGAACAGCTGCAGAAGGACCTCTTTGCTCCTATACACAATTCCTCTTGTTATGAGGGCCAGCATGCAGTGAGCTTTCTTCACTACCTGCTGTACCTGCATGCTTGCTTTTATTGACTGATGTGCAAGAATACCTAGATCTCGTTGTCCTTCCCCTTTCCCAAACTTGACTCCTTTTCGATTGTAATCTGCTTTCGTGTTCTTGCCTCCAAAGTGGATAACCACATATTTATCCTCATTAAACTGCATCTGCTATGCATCTGTCCACTCACCTAGCCTGTCCTAGTTAACCCGTATTCTCATAACATTCTCCTCACATTTCACCCTGCCATCCAGCTTTGTGTCATCAGCAAATTTGCTAATATTACTTTTAATATGTTCATCAATATTATTAATGTATTTTGTAAACAGTTGCAGTCCCAGCACCGAACCCCACTAGTCGCTGCCTGCCATTCCGAAAGGAAGTGTTTATCAATACACTTTGCTTCCTTATCAGCCAGCCAAATTTCAATCCAAGTCAGTATATTCCCCTTTGTAAATCCATGCTAACTCTGACGAATCCTATTACTGCTATCCAAATGAGCTGTAATTTCATCTTTTATAATTAACTCCAGCATTTTTCTCACCACTGGCATCAGGTTAACCTGTCTATAATTCCTTGTTTGATCTCTCCCACCTTTCTTGAAAAGTGGGACAATGTTATCCATCCTCCAATCTGACTCTACGTCTCATGATTCTGTGTCTCCCCTTCACAAAGGGCTGAACGTAATCCCTCACCAACAGGGCCATCCCACCCCGTCTGCCCATCAGTCTGTCCTTTTAATAGCGCTGCACTACATTTATTTCAATGCAAGAGGTTTTACAGGGAATGGAGATGAGCTTAAAGAATAGTTTTGAACATGGGACTGGGATATAGTGGATATTACAGAAACGTGGCTGAGGTTGGAAAGGGCAGGTAGCTTAATTTTCCAGGGAATAGATGTAAGAGGAAGGCTAGAAAGGGGTATAAGAGAGAAGGTGGAATGCTGTTTTTGATTCGGGATAACATTATTGTTGTGCTTAGGGAGGAAATTCATGAGGGTTCGCCCGTTGAAATTACTTGGGTGGAACTGGGAAATAAAAACAGGATGATCACCTTATATTGAGGTTGTCTGTGTGGGTTTCGTCCGGGTCCTCTGATTTCCTCCCACAGTCCAAAGACGTGCAGGTTGGGTGGATAATCAAGGCTGAATTGCCGTATTGTTCAGGGATATGCAGGTTGGGTGGATTGGCCATGTGAAATTGCCTACAGTGTTCAGGGATGTGCAGGCTAGGTGGATTGGCCATGGGAAATGCAGCGTTACAGGGGTAAGATAGGAGGTTCTGAGGGTCAGTGTGTATGTGATGGGCCAGATGGCCTGCTTCCAAATTTGGGATTCTCTGACGATAATTCTACTAGTTTTAAAATAGTTGCAGAAAATAATAGACCAGATCTAAAAGTTGGTGTACAAAATTGGACAAAGGTGAATTTTGACGGTACAAAGTGAGAACTTTTAATGTTTCTTTGCAACCCCCAGATAAAGGGACGGCTGGAAAGTGGGAATATGAGAACAGAAGGAATAGGAGCAGGAGTAGGCCATCTGGCCCCTCAAGCCTGCACTTCCATTCAATAAGTCCAGGGCTGATCTTTTCATGGCCTCAGCTCCACTTTCCTGCTCTCTCACTCTAGCCTTTAATTCCTTTCCTGTTTGCAAATCTACATTTTGCCTTCAAGACATTCAAGTTGATAACGTCAACTATTACCCTCAGCAGGGAATTCCACAGATTCATAACCCTTTAGCTGAAGAAGTACCTCCTCAACTCTATTCTATATCAGATACCCCCTTTATTTTGACGTGATGCTCTCTAGGTTGACACCCCCCCCAATGAAAATAACCTCCTGCTTCTATCTTATCTATTCACTTCTTAATTTTACTTTCTCCAATACAACCTCCCATTCTTCTAAATTCCAACAAGTATAGTCCCAGTCTATTCAGTCTCTCCACATACACCAACCCTCTCAACTCCCGACTCAAACTAATGACCCCCCTCTGCACCGCCTCCAGTGTCAGTACAGCCTTGCTGAAGTAAGGAGATCAAACCTGTACACAGTACTCCAGGTGTGGCCTCACCAGCACCCTGTACAGCTGCAGCATAACCATCCCTCTAGCAAGGAAGGACAATAGACCCTTCACCATCTCTTTTAGTCCCCTGGGATGCATTCCATCACGGCAAGGTGACCCATGTACTTTTGGGCTATTATCTTTCCCAACACTGCCTCTTTATTGAGAATGACTGTTTCCATGTCCTCATCTGCCATTGCTTCCTTAGTCCTGTGAAAATGAGACAACAAGAGAACAGAGACAGTATGTTCATGTTAAGGCCAAGTCTGGTGGGTGGAGAGAATGCTGTGTGTCTAGAGAAATTGAGGGTCTGGTCAAAAGATGAAGGAGGGATATGGCAGGTACAGACAGCTGGGTTTGAGTGAATCCCTCCGAGTATGGGGCAGTCGGAGTACACTTGAGGGAAAACAGGAGGTCAAAAAGGATACAAAAGATCGCTTTGGGGGGAAAGAGGTTTAAGGACAATCCAACGAGATTCTACAAAACACTAAGGACAAAAGAGTAACCAGACAGAGAATATGGACGGTCAAAGATCAACAAGGCAGTCTGTGGAACTACAGAAGGTGGGAGAGATACTATCCGATGATTTCATGTCAGCTTTCACTGAAAGAAGAAATGGAAGCTAGAGACTTTGGAGAAATAAATAGTGATAACTTGACAACTATCCATATTACAGAGTAGGTTGTACTGGATGTCTTATACATAAAGCTGAGTAAATCTGTGGGACCTGATCAGATGTATCCTAAATCTTTGTGGGAAGTTAGGGAAGTGATTGCCGGGCCCCTCGCTGAGATATTTCTATCACTGATAGCCACAGGTGAGTTGCTGCAAGACAGGCGCCATTATTTGAGAAAGGTGATGAGGAAAGACCAGTGAACAATACACTGGTGAGTCTGAATTTAGTGGCAGACAAGGTGTTGGAAGGAATTCTGAAGGACAGGTTTATATGTAATTGGAAATGCAAGAAGTGATTAGGGATAGTCAGCATGGCTTTGTACATAAATTACGAACTTCGACTTCAGAAAGACATTCAAAAAGGTTCCACAGAACAGACTGGTCAGCAAGTTAGACACCATGGGATGCAGAGAGAACCAGCTATTTGGATACAAGTTAGATGGAAGGTTGGAGACGGAAGGTAGTGCTTTTCATACTGGAGGCTTGTGATGAGCAATATGGTGTAAGGATCGGTGCTGGGTCCACTGCTTTTCATCATTTATATCAATGATTTCTATGTGAATATATGAGGTATAGTTAGTAGGTTTACAGTAGACATCAAAATTGGAGGTGCACTGGACAGCAAAGAAGGTTACCTCAGAGTAAAATGGGACTTCAATCAAATGGGCTGAGGATTGTGAGATTGAGTTTATTTCAGATAAATGTGAGGTACTCCATTTTGGAAAAGCAAATGAGGGCATGATTTATACACTTAATAGAAAGGTCCTGTGGAGTGTTGCTGAACAAAGAGACCTTGGAGTGCAGGTTCACAGTTCCTTGAAAATGGAATCATAGGCAGGGTAGTGAATAAGGTGTTTGGTGTACTGGCCTTTACTGTTCAGTGCATTGAGTAGTGTAGTTGGGACGTCATTTTGCGGCTGCACAGCACATAGATTCAGCCACTTCTGGAATTCTGCTTTCAGTCCTCGTCTCCCTGCCATCGGAATGATATTGTGAAACTTGAAAGGGTTCGGAAAATATCCGCAAAGATGTTGCCAGGGTTGAAATTTTGAGCTATATAGATAGAGGGTAAACAGGCTGGGGCTATTTTCCCTGGAGGATCGGATACAATTGTGAGGGGCATGGATAGTTTGAAATCCCAGAGTCTTATTCCCAGGATATGTTAATTCAAAACTTGGGGGCACAGGTTTCAGGTGTGAGGGAAAAGATTTACAAGGGATCTAAGGGACAATGTTTCCAGCTGAACATGTTACGTGTATGGAATGGGCTGCCAAAGGAAGTGTGGAGGCTGGTACAATTACCCAATTATGCCTTTGAGATATTGTATGTGATTAGCAAAAGTTTAGAAGGATATAGGCCAAGAGCTGGCATATGGGATGAGATTAATTTAGGATATCTGGTCAGCATGGACAAGTTGGATCGAAGGTTCAGTTTCTCTGCAGAACATCTTTATGACATTACTAAAATTAAGATGGATTTCTCTGTTATGGAGAGTTATCAGAAGATCAGATGATCTCCTTGGAGCTGAGAAGGTTAGGCAGTGATTTCGACCAGGTGCAGATTTGTTTCCAGATATTTAATTTACAGAGAGACAGAAGGAGAAATTATTAACGTCACAATTTTTAGTAACTACCTTCAGGTAACTGGCAAATAATGCAGGTTAAAAATGTGAAGATTATTTTACTAAGTTCTGAACATCTGGAACAGTTTGATTGACAGCTGGATGCAGATTCAGTAGTTATTGTCAATTTGGAATTTGGAATTTAACTTTTTTCAGGAAGGATTTGGAGGGCTACAGACAAATGGGAAGTGAGTTGGGATAGACTGGCACCATCTCCAGAGGGGGACAGTACAGCCCCATTGGGCTGAATAGCCGGATACCCCTGTGCTCTGTGTTACTGCCCCATTCACAGTGAATGATGAAGCTCATCCCAGGGCAGAGTCATAGAGACTTACAGCATGGAATTAGACCCTTGGGTCGAACTGCTCCATGCTGATCAGATATCCCAACCTAATCTAGTCCCATTTGCCAACACTGGGCACATACCCCTCTACACCATTCCTATTCACATACCCATCCAGATGCCAAATGGTGTAATTGTACCAGCCTCCATCACTCCCCTGAAAAGAAGATTCCTTACAAGCAGCAATCTATGTGAAAAAAAGTTGCCTCTTGGTTCCCTTTTAATTCTTGCCCCTCTCACCTTAAACCTACACCCTCTCGTTCTAGACTTCCCGACCCCGGGAAAAGATCTTGTCTATTTTTCCCATCCATACTCCTCATGATTTTATAAAACTCTATGAGGTCAACACTCAGCATCCGATGCTCTTGGGAGGAGCCCACTCATGTCACAATCGGGCCCGGGTGATTGACAGCAGCTTCAGACTAATAGGAGAATTAGCGTGATCCTCCAGCCAATGGGAGTGAATCAGGGTGTGTCCAGCAGGCCAACACGTGGCCATGAGCTGTGCAGGCGCAGTGTCACGGTGAGGGGAGAGCTAGTGAGTGTGAAGGGAGTGGGAGAGGCTGTAAATTCTGGGGAAGAAATGGAGTTATTGTGGACTGGGAGGATTTATAAACGCACGGTTTTAGGTTGCTAGATCTGAATTAGAAATTCCTGGTAAATTAGAACCAAAAGAACTGCGGATGCTGTAAATCTCACACAATAACCAAAAGGTACTGGTAAAGCTCAGCAGGTCTGTCAGCATCTGAGAAGAGAAATCAGAGTTAACGTTTTGGATCCGCTGACCCTTCCTCAGAACTGATGTTACTGAAAAGAAATGTCGGTTTATACGCAGAAGGTAGGGGTTAAGGAATAAATGATAGGTGGGGTTAGGGTCGAAAGAAAGAGATGGGAGCAGTTGGACAAAGGAATGGATAACGATCTGGCTGGGGGAGGCCAAATAGCTGTTTATGGGTACTGTTAGTGGCTAACCATAGATAGTGTGTAATGGCAGGTTGTAATAACAAGGCCTGGTGTGTGGGTTAAGACGCTGGGGCGTTCAGGACCTAAAATTATTGAATTTGATACTGGGGCTAGAGAAGAATGGGTTTGGTTGAGAAACTCTTCAGAGAGTGAGTGTGGACTTGTTGGGCCGAATGGCCTGTTTCCACACTGTAGGGATTCTAATTTTCCCAGCTGCCATCCGTTCTGAGGAAAGGTCACTGGACCTAGAATGACCCTTGGTGTGTGCGGGAGGAGGAAACTGGAAAAGGGAGTTGGATCCAGTTTAGACGGGGAGGGTTTACTTACGCTCTGAACAGGCATTTAGACCTGAATTAGAAACTCTTGGTCCCACGTTTACAGCAAATGGCAAAATGGTTGTGGCCCTCAGGCGGTGATAGGGCCTGGGTTATGGCTGCCATCTTTATTAGGGGCAAGGTACAGCGAGGCGCATGGTCATGTCCTCTTCTTGGGTGGGAGGAGGGGTGGTTTGAAGAGGATCATTTACACATCAAACACATACCAAGAGAAGTGTTTGCCTTCACTATTCATCTTGCATTAACTGTGAGCTTTGTTTTGTGTATTCACTTTACAGGATATTAATTGAGAATAATTGAGACAGGGAGCTCAGAAACAATTTTCTATCATCAGTAGGGTCATCAGGCTTTGAATACCATTGACATTTAAGTGTGGAAAGGAGAAAATGTTGCCTGTTCTGTCTGTGGGAAAGTATCTTTTCTTTTCGAGCAAAAAGCAGAAAGATACTCAAATTTGTGGTTGGATCACCCTTTGGGTGTGTGCTCTGTTCTGGGCCCTGCAGCTGTGGAGGGAGATATTTCCCTGAGAGGGAGCACAGATTTATCCAAATTATACTTCGCCTCTTTGTAGGAAATGTCAGATTTTGTCCCAGTCACCCACTTCATGATGTTAACCTGTAAATTCCTTATTTTCAATTCACTGTAAACTTCTATTAAAATTCCTTATGGACTCAAATTCCAGAAACCATTTCAGGTGGAATGTTTCAGATTCTGACAACTGTCTGTTCATCCAGAAACTGCTGAAGTATATGTTGCCTCTGGGATTACAAAGGGCTGAATTGAAAGGTGAGATGCAGTTCCTCAGCTCCCATTGAGATACATTACAACAGTACAGGAGGTTGAGGGCAGTGTAGGTATGAGCAGACAATGAAAATGACAGGGCTGCACTGCGAGTGCTGCTTGACTCAATTTTTTTTTGGAGTTGGGTGTAAACAGAGCGTGGTGAGACAGGCAGAAGGTGAAACTCAGCTTCAGTTTTAGTTCAGGCCATTCAGAAATTCACACGGTCCCAAGGGGAACAGCCAGTTTGTAAGCGAAACCTGCTGAGTTTTTTTAAACAGTATTTAAAAGTATAAAATGTCAGCTTAAGTAAAGATTGGAGCTTTTGATTATAATGAAAATGCTTGAAGTGAAGGAAGGTTTCTCGCTCATTTAAATTCTCTTTATGGGAGTAACTAGCTGAATCTAGAGACACATTGTTACAGGAGACCTCAGACCCGTGGTGTGTTCCTTTTGCACACTGTGGGACACAAGGGACGCATCCAGTGTCCCTGACGGCTATGTGTGCAGGAAGTGTGTCCATCTGCAGCTATTGGGAAACTGCTTTTCAGACCTGGAACTGTGAGTGGACTTTCTGTGGAGCATCTGCGATACTGAGAATGTTATGGACAGCACGTTTAGTGAGTTATTCACACTGCAGGTGAGGGTTACACAGGCAGAAAGGGAATGGGTGACCAGCAGATAAAGTAAAAGGCTCAGGAAGGAAGTGCAGGACTCTCCAGTGATCATTCCCGTTCTCAAACAGATATTGTGCACCGCTTGGGATTCAATAAGGGGGGAACAGGTGGGGTGGACTCTCAGGGCAAATCAACAGCCGGGTTCATGACACCACAGATACCTCTGCTGTACAGAACGGGAGGAAGGAGAATGGCAGAGCTATAGTGACAGGGGATCCAGTAGTCAGTGTCAGAGACAGACGCGTAGGTGGCCACAGACATGAATCCAGGATAGTGGAATTGAACCCAGGTTCATTTATTGATAAGTGGACAGACCAATAAAGGACAGTGTCCCAAATGCAGCCTTCAGCACTTGATCACCCTGAAGCTCTACTTTCCAGGGACTGTGCACTTGTTCTGAGCCCTTCAGAGGGATTGAAGGGGATGGGGAGAAAACAGGAACAGGGTTGTGTTGTAGATCTACAAAATAATGGTCAACCTCACCTCTCGGTCTCCCCCCTCTGTCTCCCACCCCCCATCATGCCTCCTCCCCACAGGGAAAATACCTTGGATATTTACCCTATCCATGCTCCTACTGATTTCATAAACCTCTATCAGGTTACACATCAGCCTCTGAAGCTCCAGGGAAAACGGTGTATTCAGCCTTTCCCTGTAGCTCAAATCCTCCAACCCTAGGAACATGCTTGTAATTCTTTTCTGACCCCTTTCAAGTTTCACAATTTTGTTTTGATAGGAAGGAGATCAGAATTGCACGCATTATTACAAGCGTGGCCTAACCAATGCCCTATACAGCCGCAATATGACCTTCCAACTCCTGTACTCGGTCATCTGACCAATAAAGGAAAGCTTACTAAACACCTTCACTAACCTATATACCTGCGATTAAGCTTTCAAGCAGCTATGAAGCTGCACCCCAAAGTCTCTTTGTTCAGCAGCACTCCCGAGGACCTTACCATTAAGTATATACATCCTGCTAATACTTGCTTTTCCAAAATGCAGCCCCTCACGTTTATTCAAACTAAAGTCCATCTGCCACTTCTCAGTACATTCGACCATCTGATCAAGATCCCGTTGTAATCTGAGGTACTCCTCTTCACTGGCCACTACACCTCCAATTTTGGTGTCATCTTACTAACAATATTTCCTATATTCACATCCAAATCATTTATATAAATGATGAAAATTAGTGGATCCAGCACCGATCCTTTGTGAAATTCCACTGGCCACAGATCTCCAATCTGAAAAGTAACCTTCCACTACCACCCTCTGTCTTCTACCTTGGAGCCAGTTTTGTATCCAAATGGCTAGTTCTCTCTGTATTCCGTGAGATCTAACCTTACCAACCAGTTTCCCATGGGGCACCTTGTTAAACCTCTTACTGACAACCATGTGGATCATTTCCACTGCTTCGCCCTCATCAATCCTCTTTGTTAATATTTCCAAAAAAAATGACTCAAGTTCATGAGACGTGATTTCTCACACACAAAGCAGTTATTAATATCCAGGACTTAACTCTGTACGTTGGGATCTGTGTCACCCAGTTATTGGTGTTAATATTCTGGATAAAGTTCACGTACACCAGCTTTGTGTGAGTGACTGTGTATTGAATCTTGTTAATATCACCAACACAGGTGAGTTCCTTTGGAAAGGCACTCCCTATTTCCCTATGCCCCTCCCATATGCTTTATCGCCATCCCCACCACAGACAGTAAGTGGAAGGAGCTCATGAATTTCCATGTAAGTGAGATTGCGAAAATCGTCCCTTCTTTCCACTAGCCCAACAGGAAATGGTGGTAGTGTCCTTACCTCTGGACCAGGAGGATCTGGATCAGAGTTGAGCAACAGCATCTTTGAAGAGGCTGATGAGAAAACATGTCCAAGCCACCAGGCCATACTGCCTCCCAGCTGTGCCTGCCTGAGCCTTCAAACAGAATCTTCCTGTAGTTTCTTTCCTACCAGACTCTCCCATTTCTCAATTTTTCCAGGATCCCTTCCTGCTGCTGCACTGATCCTGTCCATCCCCCATTTTGCTCCACGTTCATTCATTGCTTACTATCCCATTGTCCCAGTCCTACAGCCAAGCCCAGCCCCTTCCACCCTATTGGGCAGCAACTGCTGTCAATCACCCAGGCTCCTGTGTGATCTGGAGCATCCTCTGTAGGAGGGGAGACTAGTGCACGGGCGCAGTGCTGGCCAATTGTTGGTGTATGTGCAGTATGGGTCAGTGCTAGGGAGAGAGTCTATGGGTGTGTAGGATTAATCTGTCATTGACAGATAGCTCCCTTCATCCCTCTGAGAACAGGACCCAGACGAATGATCCCTGCCCTGATATCGTGATAAGTGCTCGGCGTATCAGTGGGGGAACATTTTGCAGAAAGTTAACTGAACTCTTGTGAAGATTCAGGAATGTTATGGAAAGGAACAAAGTTGGGCCTGTAATTACATTTCAAATTTGATTCATTTTAGTTCAACCCAGATATGATTTGGCCAGTGTGTGCAGGATGGTTCTCATCAGAGGTCGGTGTGAGGGAAATAAATAAGAGGTTCCAGATTGGAGGGAAGAAAATCAATGTGGGTCTGACCAGAAAGGAAATCCTGGAAGGTGGGGGGAGGATTCGCTAACATTCAGGAGGCTCCGAGTCAGATTCATTGATTTGATTAGATTAGATATCCTGCAGTGTGGAAACAGGCCCTTAGGCCCAACCCGTCCACACCGACCCTCGGAAGAGTACCCCACTCAGACCCATTTCCCTCTGACTAATGCATCTAACACTATACGGGCAATTTTGTATGGCTAATTCACCCGACCCGCCCATCTTTGGATTGTGGGAGGAAACCGGAGCACCCGGAGTAAACCCACAGACACGGGGAGAATGTGCAAACTCCACACAGACAGTCACCCAAGGCTGGAATTGAACCTGGGACCCTAGCGCTGTGGGGCAGCAGTGCCATCGTGCCGCCTCTTTTTTTTTCAGTTCTTAGTCTGCAGGCAGGAGCTAGGAAGTTGATTTCAAAGAGAAGAGTGAGTGTGAGAACTGGAAGGAAGGAGTGAGGAGATTGGTTTGGTTCCAGCTACCAAGAGAGAAAAATTGTGAGACTGAGATATAAAGCTTTGGGGAACAAAGAAATTACAATTTAATGCTATAACTGTCTTACGAATTTCCATCTCGTGTTAACGGTGGTGACTTGTTTTCTCTGTTGTAGAGTACTAAAAGGGTGGATTTGTGGGTGAGAAATTCAAATTGAACTTCATGTTCGGTTTTGATAGTTACTTGATCTGTGCCGATCTGAATATCATTGGCCTTTTCATGTGGAAGGAAAGGTGTGTATTCGTTCCGTGGGCGAATATTTCAAATGTCAGTGTGACTGGAAAATTTACTGAGACACAGCCAAGTCCATGTTGACTGTGGAGAGAGAGTTCGTTTGTTTATAAAAGTCTGATAAAACATGGCACATTACCCAGGAACAATTAATTTCCAGATTTGCTTTGTATGAGGACAGGTTTTTAATTAATAATGCAACCAGCAAGTCACAAGGGTACCTGCACAATGGGGAAAAAACTATAAAAACGGGATTGGTATAAAGGAGTGAATTATCGATCATGGCTTGTAATCCATTGGCGTTGTCACGTCGTTTCCAGCGCTGTGGGGAAACACTGGAAATGTGATGAATCTAATGTAGGTTTTGGTTGTTAAACTGGAAATAAGTGCAGACGAAATTTACAAGAATTATTGCCAGTGCTCAGGTGTTTGAGTTATTGGGAGAGGTTGGACAAGCAAGGATTTTTTTTCGAGCAGAGGAAACAGAAGGGGGAACTTTTCTGGAAGTGTATAAGATCAGGAGAGGCTTGGATAAGGTAAATGCACTCAGTCTTTTTCCCAGGGAATCAAGGAGTGGAGGGCATCGTTTTAAGGTTAGAGGAGAAATTATGAAAGGGAACCTGAGGGGCAACTGTTTTACACAAAGAGTGGTATGCATATGGACTGAGGTGCCAGTGGAAGTGGTTGAAGTGGGTACATTAACAATATGTAAAAGGCATTTGGACAAATACATGGAAAGGAAGGGGTCAGAAGCATTTGGCCAAGTGCAGGGAAATGGGGTTTCTCGTGAATGGAAAGTTTGGCCAAAGGGCCTGTCTCTGCTGTAGGATGCTCTGACTCCAAGTATATTAACTATTTGTCTTGTTATCTCTGGTAGTATCCTGGGATTTATTCCATCAGGGCAAAGAGACTTATCTTTCTTTAGCTCCATTTGCTTGCCCAGCTCCAACACTTTCGTGATAATGGTTGTTTCTAGGTCCTCACCTTCCTCAGTCTCCTTATCAATTACTGGCATCTTCTTCATATCATCCACTGTGAAGACTGACTGCTGTGTACTCATATTCCTGAACCCTGCTGGATAGGAATAACTAGGCACAGAACTCTGAGAGGACTTCTTTGAGTCTTTATCGATGAGACACGGCAGTTACCTGGATAGGGTACATGCAAAACACTTCCAGGCAGCATCAGGTAACTCCCCGCCTGTCTGATGTATGGCTCCCATTCTTATACCGTTGTGGTTTGTCGTTTTGAATGGATGCTGTCTCTCAGTATTATCTCCACGACAATGGCAGTTAAAAAGTTGGGTTCAGTTCAGCACTTTGTGGTTAAACGACATACCCCTGCCCCAGGCCGCTGTGGCTCTGTCAGGTATCTGACAGGCGCTTCAGTTTCAGTGGGGCTATCTGTCAGGATTCTGATGTGGAAGAACTGGTGTTGGAGTGGGATGGGCAAATATAAAAACAACACATCACCAGTTTATTTGGAAGTACAACCTTTTGGAGTGTGCCATGATTTTTAACTTGATCAGGATTATCTCTATCGTAGCAGTTAAGTGCTTCAACAATTAGAGGTCATATGTTCCCCACACAATAGGTTCCCGTCTAGCAGTGTAAACTGCTACTCCGGACCTGTGGATAGCTACGAATCGCTTCCCCACCCCCACCCCGCCCCCCCAATCCCATCTAGCTTTCTGTTGATCTTTAAAGTTTTTCTCATCTCCTAGTTTCTCCTTGGTCTTTGCAAATTTGTATGCTTTCCATTTCAGTTTTAGACACTCCCTTATTTCCTTAGGCACCTATGGCAAATTACTCGTTTTCCTACAGTCCTTCCTTTTTGCCGTTATATACTTTTGCTGAGCAGTTTGAATAATTCTTTGATATTCCTCCACTGTCTGTCAACTGACTTTCCCTGAAGTCTTGGCTTCCAGTCTACATTAGCCAAATACTGCCTCATCCTATTGTAGTCTCCTTTGTTTAAGCACAGGATTTTAGGATTGGATTTAATCTTCCCGCTTTCCAACTATATTCTAAATTCAACCATACTTATCACAAGTTTTTTCTCAGATTACGAGGTGAGGTGATGTTACCTGGGTGTTTTGGTTTCCATTGTCCAAGTCCTTGGCTTTGTTATAAAGTACAGGATTGATATTCACAACAGAGTATTCTGGACGGTGTGAATGCACGACGCAGTATAAAACCATAAATCACTGTCTCCCCTCAATTTGCATGATTTGGAGATGCCGGTGTTGGACTAGGGTGTACAAAGTTAAAAATTACACAACACATGGGTTATAGTCCTTCAGGTTTAATTGGCAGCACACTAGATTTCGGAGCGTTGCTCCTTCATCATGATCCAGTTAATCCTGTTGGACTATAACCTGTTGTTGTGTGATTTTTAACTCACCTCAGTTTAATTTTACAAAATCATGATCTCTCACATGCTTCCTCAATATGTACATTTGGAACGCTAATCCACCTAAGTATCCTGCTTTTTCCAAAAATCTCCTTTGGAGAAGGTGGTGAGTTTTGGATTCAGCTTTCCAGTTATTACCATACGAAGATAAGCTCTGGGCACAGGAGAGGCAATGCAGCCCTTCGAACCAGCCCCACCATTTAATACGGTGATGATTGAGCTCACCTCGGTCTCAGCTGGATTTTCCCGCCTGCTGTCTCTCACCCTTCATCTCATTGCAAATTCAACATCTGTATCTCTTCAGTCAATTTATCATTGTCCTGGCATCCACTGCATTTTGAATAGGGAATTCCACAGATTCACGCACATTGAGATAGGTGCATTCTTCTTCATGAGAATAGAATAGAATCCCTACAGTGCAGAAACAGGGTAATCATCCATGGAGTACACACCAACCCTATAATGAGCGTCCTATTCAGGCTCGCCCATTTACTGTATTTCCCATGGTTAATGCTTAACCTGCACAGGCATGGACACTGTGGGAATTTAGTATAGCCAATCCACTTAACTTGCATATCTTTGGACTGTGGGTTGACACTGGAGTACCCAGAGGAAACCCGCACACATGGGGAGAACTTGTAAACTCCACACGGTCGCCTAAGGCTGGAATCAAATCCAGGTCCCTGACGCTGTGAGTCAGCAATGCTAACCATTGAGTCACCTCTGCTTAAAGTCTGCTCCTCCTATTAATCACCTCACACCCCTGTTGGCTGAATCTATATTCCTTCCATCGGAAAATCGGGTTGTTGAAGCAGGTGTCTCAGTAAAACCCAGTGACAGTCCATATGTTCTGTGTGTCTGAATGGGGATCCTATACACAACGCACTCCAGTCCACACTTTTCATTCACTTTCCGGAGACAGGGATGTAGTGGCTTCATGGGGGCTACAACTCCCACAATCCCTGAAACAGGGCCCACACATGTGTGGGGAAACCCGGTACTGTACATGTACAGAATGTGGGCGGGTTTTGGAGATGTGCTTTGGGTAAGTATACTTTGCGGAAAGTATTTCACGTGGGATTGGCTGGAGGAGGATTGTATCTGCTTATAGCATTGATCAGTTGGGGGGTCAAAGTGTCACCACACCCACGTAGGACCACTCTCCATCCCCAATTCATTGTAATAGTGGGAATAAACTAATGGGGAGCAAAGAAGGATCTGACCCATTCTCCCAGACTGAAGGTTTCCATTCTGTCCAGGATCTGCCACCTCCCTTTCTGTTCCCTTTTGTTTTATCCTGTTGTTACATTATTGACTTGCAGCGACTGAAGGGAAGGGAAGTGAACCCAGAAAGGGTGCAGAGTCTAACCAGGGACGGAAAGTGGTGGCATGGATCAGTAACTCCATGAGAATGTGGAGGCTGTACATTCGGGAGTAGCAGAGTTAGAATGGTGGGAGAGAGTAAGAGAGGGTTACAACTTTGGGGAGGAAAGGGGAAAAAAAGATATTCCAGAGAAACTAGAATTGTTGTGGTTCTGATCGCCGAGCTGGAAGTTTTTGCTGCAAACGTTTCGTTCCCTGGCTAGGAACTTCCAGCTCGGCGAGCAGAACCACAACAACGGATACCCGAGCTACAAATCTTCAATCAGATTTTAGAAACTAGAATTGTCTGTTCTGAATTTCTAATCTATACATATTCCTTTATACAGGGTGCTAGTTGGTGAAGATTTGCAAACTGAAATCTCAAAATCATGTGCAGATCATGATTAAGTTAACCAGCATTTGAAGAACCAAAGATAGAGAATCACTCAGCCGAAATCCTGCAACAGTCTCCCTCCCAGCATTGTCCGTCTCTCTGCGCCAAATAAACGGTGAATGGTTCAAGACAGCAGCTCACTACCATCTTCTCAAGGGTAACTAGAGATGGGGAATAACTGCCGGCTGAGCCAGTGATTCCCATATCCTGGAAATGGTTTCTATCTCCAGTTGCTGAAACCCAGTTGATGTTACTGCAGGATGCTGAGGGATGCTGAGTACCCCCTCCAGGAGGCAGCACCATCACATTTCCCTTGCCTACACCCACACAGTAACACAGCAACATCACTGGAACAAAAGGCAGTGAAAACAAAGGAGGACTTAGTTAGTTCTTCGAGGTAATGTCATGAAAGGGGATTGGAGCACAGCAGGAACAGGAGACTGAGCTGGATGGTCAGCTCTTTCTCATTGAATGGTGGGGCAGGATTCAAAGGCAGAATGGTCTCCTCCTGCTGCTATCTTCCAGGTATGTATTCGAAGTTGTGAGAAGATTTGTAGCTCGGGTGCTCGTTGTTGTGTTTCTGTTGGCTGAGCTGGGAGTTTTTTCTTGCAAACATTTCCTCTACTTTCTAGGTGTCATTGAAGATATCACCTAGAAAGGGGACGAAACGTTTGCAAGGTATGTATATCGTCATAGAGCCCGGGTAGGAAGAAGTGGGCAGTGATTCTCCAGGAGATTGCACTTCCACAACGGTTTTCAGTGAGGGATGGTTTGATGGATTTTATTGAACATTTGTCTTTAACACAAGGTTTGGAAATTTCGGTTTTAAAATGTTGTAAAAGTTTTTGCACATCAAATAAAATTAAAGAAAATAATGTAAACTGTCTGAATAAAGCTTTAAAGCTTTCAACCTCAGTAAAACAATGTCCTGTCTATTCCCAGACACCATCACTTTCCAGCTACTCAAACTCCAGGGAAATATTCCCTCCCTGTCTGAACCTTTGGTTTGAGTTAACTGCTTTTCAGTTCTTGTTTTGTGAGCTGTGAAGCGTTCTTTTTTCCCATTTCTCCAAACCAGAAATGGTATCACAGCAACCTTCTCACCATCAAAATCATCATTATGCCATTTTGCTTTTGGTTAACATATAATCACCAGCAGTGCAAAGTGAGGGCCGAAGATGCTGGAAACCAGAGCCTAGATTAGAGTGGTGCTGGAAAAGGGCTTTTGCCAAAACGTTGATTTTCCGGCTCCTCGGATTCTGCCTGACCTGCTGTGCTTTTCCAGCACCACTCCAGTCCAAACATATGATCACCAGCAGTAAAACGTTTGTGTTACCAACTGAATATTTCCAACCGAAGCCCATAACAGGCCAAGCAAACCATTACTAGTGACAGAGTGAGAAGGGACTAAATCAAAGTAGAGTTTTGGTGAGGGGGCAGCGGTGGAGATAAAGGACTATATCCCCTGTGGTGCCCACCTCTATCTAAAGGCATCGAGAGAATTGATGCACACCGCATGCTCGTTCTCCAAGAACACCCTGCTGTGTAGCCTTTATACTCAATCATGGAATAAAATCCATACAGTGTCGAAGGAGAGCATTGGCCCATCAAACCGCACCGACCATCCGAAGAACATCACCCCCTGAGCACTCTATCATTATAACCATGCATTTCCCATGGCTAATCCACCTAGTCTGCACATTTCTGGATACTGTGAACAATTTAGCACGACTGATCCATCTGCACATCTTTGAACTGTGGGAGGAAACCAGAGCACCTGGAGAGGACCACATGATCACGGGAGAATGTAGGAACTCCACACAGGCCGTTGACCAAGGCTGGACTCCAATCTTATACCTGATGCTATGAAGCAGCTGTGCTACAATTACAATTTAAATCAAAACAGATGATCCCTGCTCATTGTTACATTGCTGTTTGTGGAGACGTACTGCCCAGAGAGACACCCTGAGATTCAGGAAGTGGCAATGTATGTTCCGTCAACTCCAGCCCAGTTAATGTGGTTAACAACCACAACATCAATACTCCAACAGTGTCATCATGTACGAGGTCCACTCCTGACTCTTGTGAACAGTAACATCAGAATCAGCGTCCTGCATTACGTCCACACGGAGTAGATGGATGACCACTTCTCTGTGAGCACTCACTGGTCTCTCAATCGTGATGAAGGCGCAGCAAACCCCTTGTCACACAGAGGGGTGAACAGCTCCTACCCAGTGTGAACCCCCGGGGTCTCAGGGGGTAGGATGAATCACAGAATCCCTTCACCCACACTGATTTCCTAATTCTAATTGAGCCTGGCCTCCTGTTTTCTCAGTTGTTATTGACAATCTCATTCCCCTCGCACCAGAACCTGTTCCAGTTTTACAGAAACCGCAGAATGGTCAGCTGCAGCTGATCACCTGACTGATCACTGGACCCGAACGGTTCACTCTCCAAAGATGCTGCCAGACCTACTGAATTTTTCCAGCAATTTCTGTTTTTATTTCTGATTTCCCAGCATTTCCAGATGTTTGCTTTTCCAATACTCATCTTGTCTGTTGCGGGAGGAGGATATTGATGAAATTAGAGGGGTTTGAAAGTTGAATGTTAGGTCACACATCAGCGATGATCATCATGAATGGCAGAGCAGAGTTGAGGGGCTGAATGGCCTCCTCCTGTTGCAATGAAAGTTATCCATCGGCAGCTTCTGGTAACATTTCCCCTCACTGCTCACTTCACCTCCTTGTCGAACATACTGTTACTGACTGAACAAACTTCCTGTGTTTGAACTAAACCTGCTAATGTTCAGTGGCTCCCTCTCCTGCCACCCGTGTTTAACTCTTTTATGAAATGTTGTCTTGTGTTTCTGCAGGAATTCCCACAAGGACTAATCCTGGAGTCTCTATCCCCTGGGATCCACAATCACCGTTTATGTCCTTCTTCCTCTTTCATTCTGGCTATTGAACTCTCGGTTTCAATCCATTCTCCTGTCATGCTTTTTAACATGCTCGTCTGGGTGGACTAGAGGCAGCTGGAATTTAATGAAGGGAAGTGGGGATTAGGCGGAAGCACGAGGAGAGGCGACAGCAAAGACAGTTCTCATTGTAACGGCAGAGTTTCTCCATGACCCAGTGAGTGGTGAGGCACCTGAGTTTGTGGGGGGAGACAGATTCAATCAGGGATTTGGGAAGACACTCAGACATTGACCTGTCCTTATGATTGTTAATTCAGGCAGATAGAAAGAAATATGCACATTTAGATAGCACCTTTGATGATCTGGGGCAATGAAGCATGCTTCCAACCTAATGATTTCAACCACAAGTCTCGGAATACACAGACACAAAGCTTTCTACTTGTACCAGACTGTCTCTGAGGCTCCTCTTTTCTTGAGAAAAGCGTTTAGAGCTGTTCAGCCTTTCCTGGTGATTATAACCGCTATGTTTCTGTAAGATTTGTGACTGAACCTTTATTTTCCTGTTCGTTGTGAGTGATGAAAGTGGCAGAAACAGTTCCTGGCGTGTGAGGGGTTTCAGTTGGAGCATTTATATTTGCAAATCCATTCCCACCCTCACATGCAGTGTGAAGTTGATGTAAAACTTAAGGGAAGTACTGAGTGAGCACCCACAGAATCATATGTATCTGAGTTGAATGAACCTGGCATGAGGAAAATGTGACAACAATCACAACTAGTTAGAATCATAGAAAGAGTCTATTCGGCCATCGAGTCTGCAATGACCTGCTCTCCCACCCGACCGCCATAACCCCACATTAACCATGGCTAGCCCAACCACCTAAATTGCACACTCCGGCCATATTAGCATGGCCAATCCAGTAGCGTTACACATCTGTGGGAAGGTCACAAATTACGTCCAAATGCTCGGACTTGCGAAGAAGGCTCACAAAAACTCAACTCTGATACAAATACACTGCTTTTCAAAATAAAGTCTCGGGAAAACTGCAACCGGAAAGATTTCGGATTCTCAGGAGTAATAGAATCCAAACTTGTGCCATTGACCCAGGGGCTACAGTGACATTTACAGAGGTCTGGGAATCATCAGAAATGTAACAGGTTGTGAGCAAGGTGGGGTGCGTCAAGGACAAAAAGACAGTCTGACACACGGGGTCAGGCAGGAGAGATTAAGCAACAAAAATGGTTGTCCCTCGAGGCCATGTGGAATAGAGTTGGGGCTGGGAAAGAAACAAGGAAAAAAGGTGTCCAGCTGTCAAAGAAATACATTTAAAAAACAGATTACAAAAGCATAGAGGGCAGAGTTCACAGTCTGAAATTGTTGCTTTCAATGGTGAGTACAAAAAGCTGTAAAGCTTGGGGAGATCTACTGCGGCCAACACATACAGGATGGGCCAAGTAGCCTCGATCTGTGCTGTAACTTTCTGATTTTTTTTTCTGACATTTGTAGTTCAAATCTGATGACGCTATTAACTTTTCAAATTGGACCGCAGTTTAATATTCTCGACAAATGTCAAATAAATCACATTGATAACATTCTGCAGACCTTAGTCCATAATCCCGCATGTTCCAGCATTTCAGTTACATCCATGTCCTGCCGGTGGGACAGGACATACAGGGATGGTGACAGTGGTGTCTAGCACATTGTAAGCTATGATTCTGTGCGTATGACTGTGTCAGGTTCTTGCCTGACTCGTCTGCATTCCAGCTCACCCAATAAGATGTTACAGGGTGAAACATTACAGTTGGAGATCCTCTGCTCACCAGTTCCTTTCCTTTCTGCTTTTTAAAAATTTCATTCTCTCTCACTCTCCCCTTTGCAGACTCTGACACAAGTTTCTCAACATTGAATCATGACAATTTTTTTTAAAAAGTCTCTAGAAGAAAAACAATGGAGGAAAATATATTATTCTTGCATCAACTGCATTTTTAACCAAAAACAATCCTGTTCAATAAACACTGTCATTTTTCCCGTCAATTCTATCAAGCGAACTATTATATTTGATCGCTCAGTTTACCGATCTTAATAAATCTCCAATCAATTTCAGAACAACATGCTGACAAAGTATTGAACCAATTTATCTGTTTATGTTTTAGCATTAGTTACCAAGTCATTACCATTACAATAATTACAATAATTGCATAATAATTGGTCTGGGTAACAAGTATACTGAGGTTCACAATTTAATGTATTGACTGTTTGAAAAATGGGGCAATGTATCTTTTTTCAGGATTCTAACAAAATTATTCAGGCATTTGCATGACAATAATTATAGTATGCTTTAGTTTAGTCTTGCTAACAACTACAGTGAAGTTTATATTTGAATTTAATCCAATCTTCTCGTGTACCAATGCAGAAATATAAAAATCCATTTTATTTCCAATCAACACACCTACAAAAGAATCCATTATTTCTGATGCATCACACACTGTTAAAAATGACTTTTGCTCGTTTGAATGATCTGTGTAATCCCAGCCTTATAAATTTAGAAAAACCTAATTACTTTCCCCTGCAACAATTCCTGTTCATTTTTGCAGATAGCACAGTCAAATTGCAAGATGAAATTTATCATTATTCTTAAGTATGCTAATAGCGTTTTGAAAATTTACATGTAACTAATGTGAAAAAATTGTTCATTTCAATCCATAGAATATAGAACAGTACAGCACAGTACAGACCCTTTGGCCACGATGTTGTTCCGACCTTTTATCCTCCTCTAAGATCAAACTAACCAACACGCCTTTCATTTACTATCATCCATGTGCCTATCCAAGAGACGCTTAGATGTCCCTGATGGATCTGAATCTACTACCACTCCTGGCAGTGCATTCCACGCACCCGTCACTATCGATAAAGAAACTACCTCTGACATCTCCCCACAACTTCCCCCATTCTCCTTAAAATTATGCCACTTTGTGAGGAAAAGTCTTTCATTATCCACTCTATCTATGTCTCTCATCATCTTTTACAAATCTATCAAGTAAACTCTCATCCTCTTTCAATGCAATTACCAAAGCCCCAGCTCCCTGAACCTTTCTTCATAAGACATGCCTTCCAGTCCAGGCAGCATCTTGGTAAATCTCATCTGCAAATTCTCTCAAGCTTCTGCATCCTATGTATAATGAGGTGATCAGGACCGAACACAATATTCCAAGTGTAGTCTCACCAGGGATCCGTAGAACTGCAGCACAACCTCGTGGCTCTTAAACTCAATCTCCCCGCTAATGAAAGTCAACAGACCATACACCGTCTGAATGACCTTATCACCTTGGATGTCAGTTATGAGGGATGTATGGACGTGCACCCCACAATCCCACTGTTCCTCCACATTGTCAAGAATCCTGCATTTAATCCAAAAATATGCTCTCAAATTTGAAATTCCAAAATGAATAACTTCACACTTTCCCAGATTTTCCTCCATCTGACACTTCTCAGCCCAGCTCTGCCAATATCCTCTAGCAACCTACAAGATCTCCCCACACCATCGACAACTCTACCGACCTTCGTGTCATTGGCAAAATTCCTAACCCACCCTTCCACTTCATCATCCAAGTCATTTATAAAATCACAAAGAGCAGAGGTCCCGAACTAATTCCATCAGATCACCATTGGTCACCATGCTCCAAGCTGAAAACTATCCATGTAATCTCACCCTGTCTTCTATGAGCCAGCCAGTTTATTATCTAACCAGGCAGGTTTCCCTGTGTCCCATGCCTCATTACTTTCTAAATGAGCCGACCATGGGGAACCTTATCAAAAACCTTGCTAAAATTCATATACTCCACTTGCACTGCTCTGTCCTCACCAATGTGTTTGTCATAAGGTTTGTGAGGCATAACCTGCCGCTCACACAGCCATGCTTACCATCTCTAATCAATCTATGCTTTTCCAAATGATCATAAATCCTTTCAGTCAGATTCCTCTCCAAAAAATTGCCCACATCTGATGACTCATCGGTTATTCCCAGGATTATGTCAATTGCCTTTCTTGAATAAGGAAATAACGTTTGCCAGCCTCCAATCATCTGGTGCGACTCCAGTGGACAGTGAGTATAAAAATACCATCACCAAAACATAGTAATCCCTCCCCTCTCTTGCCATAACAATCTTAGTTATATCCTTTCTGGATCAGGAGACTTATCTATCCCCATGATTTTTCAATATGTTCAACACATTCTCTGTCTTAACATTGACCTGTTTGAGCATATCAGCCTATTTCACGCTGTCTTCACAAAGAAAAATGTCCCACTCACTCGGGAATACTGAAGCAAAGTACTCTTTAAGAACCTAACCGACCCCCTCTGACTCCTGGCACACGCGTGCTTCACTATAAGAGGTATTAATGTAGAATTATGTTTCAGCACTGAATTAATATAAAGATATTGCAGTGTACAATCACTCGATTACTTTGAATATTGAACTGTATTTTAACTGAGAAAAAAGTTGAATTGATTTCATTAGATTTCACTTCATGTTAACATTTATTGCATTTCGAACCACAATAAGAGTTTTATTTTTACATATATAACTTACTTAAAATTAATCGTATGTGTATGTAAAGAAAATAGAATTACTATTTACTTGTTCCTTCCTTTATCAATGACTGTTCATTTTGAATTTGAGGAAGTTGTACATTGTTGAAAGGAAGAGAAATTGTATTCAACTGAATATTCACATTGAATGACTGATGCATTTTAAAAATCAAAATACAATGATCACACAGTTTTGTCAATTTGTCTTTCAAAGAATTGTCATGAGATTCCTGTTTGTTGAAGTCTATCATTCCTTTATTCTATTGTTATTGTAAAATATTGTTTAATTTCCAGTCCATTACACAGAGAAACTACTGAATTAATTCCCATTCAAATTACTGCAATAAAGACCTGATTAGTTTTCTTTTGAGGAACCACATTAAACATAATATTGCAGTCCTGAGTGGGAACATTATGAAAGGAGCTTGTGGAGTTGTGGCAGTGTCTCTATGACTAGACCCGAGGGAAGGTTTCAAATCACACCTTCAACAGAAATATATCAAGAGCTGCTCTGAATGTTGATTAGAGAGTACCTAAGCACAGACTGAGTAGCTTTTCAATCCGACATTATATCTGCTTTTATCTATTATATCAATAATCACGAAATCTGATACTTATTTATGTCAGGTTACCAAGAAATATGTGTACACGTAGCCCCCACTTTTGGAAAGTTTGATTTAGACACGTTGCTTTTACAAAAGAATTACAGCTGTCCCTGCTCTCTTAAACTGAAAGAAATCTGAAGAGGGTTTTCACTTTTACGAAAAAAATAAAAAGATTAATGCTTCTTTGATTTACGCCTTTTCAGCTTATGAAAGGTTTCATAATAACGCTCTACTTTCGGATTGTGGGGATACCTGTCTCTAATTCTGTTGCTTATAATTTCCTGGAGAAAGTTTGAAAATGTTGCAGAATTAAAGATTACGATGTCTTAGTAATGAGATTGATTTTTTTTGTTCGAAAGGGGCAAGTCCAAACAATTGAAACACATTAAACATCATTCTCTCGTGCTATAAATTTGAAATAAAGTTGATATCTTCTTCAGTAAATTAACAAATGCTCTCACCTATTACTTGTCAGTCAGCTGGTTACCCACTTTGTAACTAAATGTTGTGATTCATCTAAATATTACTCTGTCCTTTGATCAAAGTGAATTTTTAATTGTTGTGCAGTTTATGAATTGTCAGAAACTTGTTTTTATTTTTCCATTCTCCTGTTCATTTTGACCGTAAGATTGAAATGCTTTGAAAATATTGGAGTTTCTCCATTTGAAAATAAGGTTTGCACACCTCTCACATATCTCATTTCTTGTATTATAATTCAAGAATGTTTCCTGGTAGAATTCGAGTAAATTTCAAACATTTATTGAATTCAAATAAGATCTGTAACACCCAGTTATCAATCTGTTGTTAATATTTCAGCTGGTTACATTGACATTGATTAGGTACTCATTCAGAGAGATCAACTGGCAATTATAAACTATTTGCAGGATTATTGAATTGAGAAAGAGATACAGTCGGGCAAATGTTTCTTGGAAGAAATTGCTTTTTCATTTGAATGTGTAAACTGTTCAAGAATTCTATCTCGCCTTCCATTGGTTTTCTTGTCGAGAAATCAAATTTATAATTCAAGTGAATATTAATGTGTTCTGTATTTTGAGATTTGTGTCAGATTTAAGAAGAAAAGGAGAAGCAATTAACATTAAAGCTTTAGTGAATAGAAAGCAAAGTAAATTAAATTGACAGAGACAACTTTTAGTATAATCTCTGAACACTCAGTCAAATATTTCTAACGTCAAGAGTGTGGCACTGGCAAAGCACAACAGGTCAGGCAGCATTCAAGGAGAAGCAGAACCAACGTTTTGGGCAAAAGCCCTTCATCAGGATTTTTTTCTGATGACGGCCTAATGTCCGAAAGGTCGATACTCCTGCCCTTTGGATGTGCCAGCCCTTTTCCAATGCCACACTCTTGGCTCTGATCTTCAGCTTCAGCTTTCCTCGCTTTCTCCAAATATGTTTAATGAATGTGAACTGAAAATGTGAGCATCAGCAGTTGAACAAAACCAAATTAACACTTTTTTTTTGCAATATTTATTGTGAAAACCTGTTTGGGAACATGCAATAAATCAGGTCGAACAACATCTCTTGCCACTAGACCCCTTGGCCATTCGTAATAAAGAATAACCATGCTTTGAGCAACCAGTATGTTGTATAACTACTGAACTGAAATAACAGAGGGACAACGATTGCATTTATTGGAGGGAATGATAACCAGATCTTTCCTGTTATAATGGTGATTGATCTCAGGAACAGTAAGGTATTTACTGTGATTATTCCACTGAACAGTAATTAGATGGTAATGAAGATCTTTGTGTGGCTTTATGTGCAGTGTTTTGTTTGAACATTGATTTCAGTAACATTGAGGTATTTTACAAGATTGACAATTGACTGTTAAAGATAAGTTTTAAAGGCAACATTTTAAATAAATTGTCTGTTTTGTTTAGAGAAACACAATTCTAATTATATGGAATCCCGACTTTGTGGAAACAGGCCATTTGACCCAGCAAGTCAACACTGACGTTCCAAAGAATGATCCACTAAGCACCATTTTGCTGTCAGATTACTGGAGATTTACCCCTGACTAATGCACCTAACCTACACATCCCTGAATAGAACGTGCAGTTTAGCATAACCAATTTACCTAATCTGCACTTCTTTGGATTGAGGGAGAAAACCAGAACATGCAAACTCCACACAACCATGTGGCCGAGGATGGCATCAAACCCAAGTGTATAACACCGTAAGAGACGAGTGCTAACCACTGATCCTCTGTTCTCAATGTTCAGCCCCCATGCAAGAAGTCAAATAAGTGAAGAGACGTGCATAATAAAAATCCCTAATAAATCATGAATGAGCAATAATTAGAAAATTAATATGATCAAAGAACACAACAATATTCAGGTGAATTGTATTGTTTAACAACAAATTTGGGAATTAGCTTACTATGAATAATAGGAAGTGACATTTGTTTGTTTTACTGATGAAGAAATTGACTTGCCTTTCATCTTTGCAACACTGCAGAATAGCGATTTATGTGCCTGAAATGTTTGAATTAAGCTCTTTCCAATAAAGCAAATCACTATAATCACGTCGACTTCTTCATCTTTAAGACTGCAACATTCTCAAATACTTTCCAGGAACTCAGAACAAGCAGAACTGGTTAATTTGGTTTCTTGGGAAGTCGAAGAGAATAAACAGCATATTCTATGAATTAGTAATACAATGCGATTATTCAGTTGAAGACAGCATCCCTTCTTTGCAAAAATGCTCAACTTCAAAAAATTCAAAATGCATTGTCATTGTTTAATGAGACAATACAGAGATATTAATTCTTTTTCATTTGACTTAACAAAACGCAGGAATTTTACATCATTTTGTTGCATGAGAAATACTTAAATCTTTTTGTGATTAGAAATACAATAAATGTTCGCATCGAAGTGAAATACGTTTAAATGAATTCAACTATGTTTCCGTGGGTAAAATAAGAATTAATATTAACATTGATTGAGAGTTTGTACACTGCAATATATTTAGTTATTCATGTAACGTGCAATAATTCCATATTTACTGCAAATACTGGATTGAATAATTATTAGGTATGACCAACAACTGGATTATAAAATTCGATCAATGAATTTGGAAATAATGAGAAATCTCATTTTGCTATGTGACTGAGGAAACTAGGCAAACAAACAGGAATTATTGCAGTTTGAAGTTTTTGCAGGTCTGTGAATTTAAAGTCTGTGATTATGGAAACCATTCAAATAAGCAAACATTAGACATTCACAACTAATGTTGGATGGGAAGTATTGGATCCGTTGTGGGAAACGTGACCTGGAAATAAAGTTTCATATTGCAGTATTGGTACTGAGAAAAAAAGTGGTCAAATTAAAATGTGAATCTCACTTTACTTGTTCAAAAACTTTCTTAAATAATTTCGCAATTACTATCATGAAAATGACTTGATAATTAATGTTGTTATATGAGTAATTTAAATGACTCAATATTTCAAAAACACTTTGCTGTGATGTTGATTGGATATTTATGAAAACTGGTAAATTGTGGAATACAATATAGTAACTAGCTTTATGAATTGAAGAAAAAAAAAGCCAATCAGCGATTATAGAACAATTGTTTACTTTCTTTACTAAAAGATGCAGATAAAACAACAAATATGAATTTCTATCAAATGGTTTCATCATAGAGACATGATATTTTAATTTAGATGATTAATATTATGATCAGAGTTCAGACATTTGTGTCAGAATTTGGAAGAAAGTTAATAGATAAGGAAAGTGAGCATGAACGTGAACAAATGATGCAGTCAATGACATTTGGTACATAATGGAATTATAATAATTGTGTCATTATTGTACAGTGATGAAAAATGTTGGAATAGATAAGACGAAAAGAATCAACATGCTCAAAGCAGTTCTTTTCTTACAATTAAATGGAACCAAACATCATTTTGCAGAGCACGTGATTTGAAAAATGTTATTTACTCTGTCATATAAACTGACAACTATTTCCATTTTGCAAAAATGGAGACTTTCCCAAATTCAAAATTTAGGTCTGCTGAATTATACAATAAAAATGGATGTAATTTGAAATATCTCTTGCACACAAATTTGAAGTAAGTAAATTTAAAGATTATTAGAATGACAAAACGTTGTTTGTTGTTTGCATGATTGTATTACAGTCAATATCAGTAAAGAAGTGGAAGCATTGTTTTAAGCAACATAAATCATCTTTAACTACTGAACTGAAATAGAAGATATCATTTGCACTTGTTGCATGAAATAGTAACCCAATGCTTACTGTTGTCATTGGTTTCAGGAGCAATAAGGTACTTACTCAGGTTATTTTACTGAACAATAATCAGATGGTGATGAATTTTTTTGTGTTGCTTTATGTGTGCTGTTTAGTGTGAACATTGGTTCCATAAAATTGAGATATTTATATGAATTACGAATAGATCGATAATTGGTTGCGAATTATCTGATTTAAAATCAGACAGTTTTTGATATTTACGAGGATTGCTGAGTGAAACGTTCTTAAACCATCATGCAATCAATGGGATAATTGAGATATATGCAAAGTGAACTTTCAAATGAACACACCCTGATATTTTCACACCATTCCAATGTCACATCCAATATAAATAGATGTCTGGGTAGCTAAAAACACATCTCACGCAATTCATAAACTGACAAGTAATTAAAAATTGATAAATAATAGCACGTGACATTTGTTTATTTTACTGAAGAAGTAATTGCTCTTTTCTCATATTTATAGCACTGGAACATAAAATGCTATGTGTTGTTTTAAATAAGATCTACAGAACCAGAGAAAATTTATGACTATGATGACTTCGTATGTTTCAGCTTTAATTACTGCAACATTCTCAAATATTTTCTGAGGAATATTAATTGAGTGGAATTAGATACATCTTGCTATTAGTGACCAGAAGAATTTATATAGCAGGTACTGTGATTATTGGAATGAATGATGATACCTCCAAATAATGTACTGATAGTGTGATTGTATATAGAGCAAGTGTCAGCATCGAAGTAAATTATAATCAAATCAATTCAAAAATTTTTCCAAGTTAAAAATAAATGCGATATTCACAATGATTGAGAGATTGCACATTGCAATGTCCTTGCAGTATTTATTGTATGGAAGCATAATTCCACAATTATATCCCTTACTGGATTGCAAATTATTGTATATAATACATTTTAGCAACAAAGGGATTTTAAAAATCATATTCGTGAATTTGAGAATAGTGAGATATCTCATCTTGATATTAGACTGAGTGATATGTAGAAATGAAGAGTAATATTGCAGGAAAAAGTAATTGGAGCTCTCTAAATTTGAAAGGCTGAGATAATTATTATCATTCAAATGAGCAAAAATCAGATTCTTACAAAGAATTTTGCAAGGAATATTATTGGTCATTTTGTATTTGCAATGGCCTGAACAAATAGGTATTAATATAGTAGCATTGACAATAAGAAAAAATGAATGATTTTTTAAAAAAACACTGCACTTTTACAAAGTCCAAGTTAAGTTGCTGTGTAATTATTGTAATTGATAATTGCTTTTAGAATCCTGACAGATAACTTAACTTAATATTTTGACAGCACTTTGCTCTGATGTTGATTGGATATTCATTAAGATTAAGAAACCGAAACTTAAAGCATAAAACTTAGCTGTATGATGTGAAAATGATGTGTAAAAATCATTCAGCAACAATTGAAAAAAATTGATTTTGTTCAAAAATGCAGGCAATGCATGAGTTATATGCTTTCTTCCAGTAGTTTTCTTGGAGAGTCATGTCCATTTCATTAATGTAACTTTTATCACAATAAATGCTTCGACACTTATTTCAGAATTTGGAGCAAAAGAATTAGATCATGAAAGTGACTATTACTGTGAACAAAAGGTAGAGTCAATGACATTTCGTCCGGAAAGGAATTCTCATAATTGTGTGAGTATTTCTCGCTGATGACTAACATGAAAGTAAAATGAAAATTGTCAACGTCTCCAAGCTTTTTTTTTAAAACATGAAATAAAAATTAAAAAATCATTTTGGAGGACACATGATTGAAAAAAAATGAAACAAACATTTAATATCACATTTGACCTGAAGACTAGTCCCCGTTTCCCCATTGAAGTCTTTACCAAAATTTAAAATTTAGTGTTAGTTGAAAGAAAGAACAAATGGATATGCCCCCATTGTTATCTTCTGCACCAAAAAAGTAAATGCTAAGCAATTTTATCATGAAAATGACATTGCTCAAAATGAAACATTTCACACACAATAAATGTTTGTATTGAATTGAAATATCATCACAGCTGCAGAAGTGTTTTTCCCTGTCAGGGAACGAAGACTCAAGAGGCAGGCTGAGCTCAGGCATGTGGAAGATGTTTCCTCATGCAGCAATCAGTTAATGAAGGTATCGTCCCCCGAGGCCAATCCTGGAAGGGAGATCCATGACACACTGTAACATGCACAGTAAAAACAGCATTGTTATGCACATGTAATGTGGTTACAGCCCTCTCCTCCTCATCCAGACACACAAACCAAACACATAATCGCAGATGGGCATGCTCATGGACATTCCTAGATTCTTATCATCTCATGTTGTTTAACAAGTGCTATAATCTCCAAGACATGGCATCTTTCCATGCATCTCTTTCATTCAGATTCCAAAGTTATTGTTGCATTCCTTCGGACCTCTCAGAATGCCTTATTTGGTGTGATATTTTGAATTCTGTTGTTTATTATATTTTACTTTACTAAAGTCAATTACTCCTCATATTGTTCACTGGCCTAATTATTTGTGCACAAAGAAATACAAACGACATTTAGTTTTAACTTAACTTGCTAAGTTCGTTATGTTATGTAAATATATACAGCTACTCTTACTGTCAGGACTTTATAAGTAATGGGCAGTCAACGTCATATCTTGAAGCTAATTCCTAAAACAAGCTAACTTCAGATTTAAGTCTAAATGCTTTTCTCTAATGCTTTTTAGTTGACATTGATTACATGTATCTAACTTATGTTTCAAATTACCCTTATGATTCTCAAGAATCTGCAATTAGAACCTTTGTTTAATGTTCTGAGTAACTTTAAAATAATAACTATTTCTGACAAGCAAACTCTTCTGATAGCTGCTTAGTGAGTTAGCTGGGCTGCAGCCTGCAGCTGCTGTTTATTCATTTACTGGGACAATTATCCTTTAATTTATGAAGATCAGGATTGTCATTTATCTGTATGCCATCAGGAATTCTGTAGTCCTGACCTTGGAGTAAGTCCATTTTGTTTTGTTTTGTTTTTAAATAAAGGCTGGAAGAGACTGTTAGTCTTGTTTATCACCCCTCTGACACCTTGAGTTTTAGTTCTAAGTTAGTCTGCCTCTTTTTTTTTTGTCAGGCATTTTGTATGAGTCAATATGGACCATTCTGTTCCAGATGGAGGCAGGCCGCTCCCACAGCAGAAAATCAACGAAAACTCAAGTATTACAATAAGAATCACCATTCGCTACCATCGGTATCTGTACAGTGCAATACGTTTCCGTCAAAGAGCCTTAATTTCACACTTAAAGCTGGATGTACTGGATTTGATCAATTATTAAATATTACATACAAGCAACAATTAGTCTTAAAAAGCAATTCATCGAAAGCTTAAAAATGATTAGAAATCTCATGTAGCTGCCAGTAATGTGTAAAAATGAGGAGTATTTATTAGAGTGCAAAACAATCAGACATGTGTTAATATGTAAGACCAAATATTAATCCAATGATTTCTGTGAACATTCAAAGGAGAAAGGAACAGATATTATCTGTGAGTTTTGGATTTGGAATCATGAGTTAGTTGTGCTTGGGCTGACCTGGAATAATAGAACTATTATTCTTTATAATATTGGCACTAACACATAATGGATTAAATTGAAATGGGAATTTGATGATGTTTGTTACAAACCTAAACTGAATTGCTTTGTGATTTTTGGAGAGACAATGAATTATTAATTAATTTTAGGACGCTGGCAAGGTAAATGAATAAATATTTCCAAACGTGTTTGCTCTGATGTTGATTCGTAGTTTATTTTAATCAATCAACTAAGAATTAAAATGCTGGCATGATGGTTTGAAAAGACATTAGACATTCAGTGAATATTGATCAGAATTGTTTTGTCAATCAAAATTCGCAGATATTCAAGAATTCTACACTTGGTGTCTCTGCTTTCCTTCTGGAGAAATATAATGTATAATACGAACAAGTTATGTATTATATTTAATTCATGCAATTTTTCATATCATCAATATTTAGACATTTGAATCAGAATTACAAAGAAATAAGACAATAAGTAACTTTTTTCACAGAAAAATACAGTCAACAGCATTTGTCAAGGTATTTGTTTCACTATTGTCTCTGAATAAACAGATGAATACATTTATTGGGGATTTGTTCACAATGTAATGTACCACAATTATATTTTTATCATAACTATTGGATTGGAAACCTCTCAGAAAACTTGCCTGTAGTTAGGACTTGCTTCATCTCAATACATGTTATGATTAGCATCCTCAGACATAAGTAATAAAGTATCATCATTGGTCTGGGAAAGATATAGTGTGTAAATTATAATTGGATGTCTCATACATATGTTTGTATCTGATGAGAGCATGATGATTGCTGTCATAATAGATCCTGAGAACAATAGGTACTTACAAAGAGGTTTTCACCGAACAGTAATTAGGTGGCCTTGAAGACCATGAAGAGTACTTGGATTTCAATAATGTTAAGCTGATTTCCATGAATTGGGAAATGTTTCACAACATTTTACCAGAATTCTGGATTCTAAGCATCCAATGGGTTTCGAGTAAACACCCTTCTGTTGTTGTCATTCTTAAGTGAGGTGTATAATGTTCAGTCACTGGTTGGAAGTCAAGGTGCCAGGAAGTCTGCTTCAACCTCTCCAAAACACAACTCTCGGGCTGGTTGTAACTGGATCACCCGTCAATTACTCTATCCACTTTCTAGTGTTTTGTGCAGTCCTTGCATGGTAGTTTGTAAACTACGTTAGTTTGGCTCGTGCTGGCTATTGGGTCCTTTGTTCTAGTGAGTTGTTGTCTGAGTGTGGAAGTTGGCTTGTGTGCTGTTATGAGTCCAAAGGGTCGCAGTAGTCTGGCTGTCAGTTCTGAGACGCTCCTGACGTATGGTAGTGTGGCTAGTCCTTTTGGTTGTGGCATGTCCTCGTTCCGTAGTCTATCTCTTAGGCATCTGGTGATAAAGTTGCGTGGGTATCCATTTTTAGCGAATACCTTGTATAGGAGGCCGAACCTATCAACAAGGACGGCATACTTAAACTACTAGACCTGTGCCTCACCACACACTTTACATTCAACAATCAGATATACGAACAAATCAACGGAACACCCATGGGATCACCAATCTCAGGACTCATAGCAGCGGCAGTTATGCAAAGCTTAGAGCATACAGCCCTACCTCAAATCCAACCCAAACTCTGGATCAGATACGTCGATGACACCTTTGTAATCATCAAAAACACAGAAATAGAAAAAACACACCGAATCATCAACGCCACACTCACAGGAATACGATTCATGAGAGAAGAGGAAAAGGATCGCCAACTCCCATTCCTAGACGTGTTAGTAGAGAGAACACCCAACGGAGAATTCACCACAAGGGTACACAGGAAACCAACACACACAGACCAAGTCCTAAACTATGAAAGTAACCACCCCAACACACACAAACGAAGCTGCATCAGGACACTATTCAAAAGAGCCACCTCACACTGCAGTACACCAGAACTGCGAAAAGAGGAAGAGGAACACCTATACAAGGTATTCGCCAAAAACGGATACCCACGCAACTTTATCACCAGATGCCTAAGAGATAGACCACGGAACGAGGACATGCCACAACCAAAAGGACTAGCCACACTACCATACGTCAGGGGCGTCTCAGAACTGACAGCCAGACTACTGCGACCCTTAGGACTCATAACAGCACACAAGCCAACTTCCACACTCAGACAACAACTCACTAGAACAAAGTACCCAATAGCCAGCACGAGCCAGACTAACGTAGTTTACAAAATACCATGCAAGGACTGCACAAAACACTATATAGGACAAACAGGAAGACAGCTAACAATCCGCATCCATGAACATCAGCTAGCCACAAAACGACACGACCAGCTATCCCTAGTAGCCATACACTCAGACAACCAGGAACATGAATTTGACTGGGAAAACACTACCATCATAGGACAAGCCAGACAGAGAACAGCCAGGGAATTCCTAGAGGCATGGCATTCATCCACAAACTCCATTAACAGACACATCGACCTGGACCCCATATACAAACCACTAGAGCTGAAACTGACACCCGGAAGCGGCAAGAACATCCATCAACAGACACATCAACCTGGACCCCACATACAAACTACTACAGCTGAAACTGACACCCGGAAGCGGCAAGAACAAACCACTATAAATACCGGAAGAAACATCAAAGCAGCGCTTCACAGGAGGCTCCAATAGCACTGATGATGTTCCCTAGCCAGGGAACGAAACGTTTGCAGCAAAAACTTCCAGCTCGGCGAACAGAACCACAACAATTTTGTCTACTTTTTCCTTTAGTTTGACCTTTTCTTCTCCGATTTCTACAGCTGAAGGAATATTTAGAATGTTTACTTATGGGTCACAGGTCACTTAACCTGAGTGGATAGATAAATATGGTTCACTTATTGTTGTAATAACGAATTGAGAATCAATCTTTGCATTTGAACAAAGAAAATTATTCAATATTTTTCAGCAGTTTCCGGTGAGATTGATTAGATAGTCATTAAGAGAGATCAACTGACAATTATAAGCTATTTGCGTGATTATTGAATTGAAAAAGGATACAGTCGTGCAGAGATTTTTTTAGAAGGCATCGCTTTATCATTCAAATATATAGGCTGTTCAAGAAGTCTGTGTAGCTGTTCGTTGGTTCTCCTGTCCAGATGCTAATTTATAATTCATATCACTTTTATTGTGTCCAGAATTTTGAGATTTGTATCAGAGTTAAGAAGAACACGAGGTGCAATTAATATCATGAAGTTGCGTGAATAGAAAGCACAGTAAATTTAAATTACAGAAGAAACAGTCAGTATTTGCTCCACATAAGCAGACAAATATTTTCAAAGTCAAGAGTGTGTTGCTGGAAAAGCAGAGTAGACCAGGCAGCACCCATGGAGCCGGATATTCCCTTTGAAGGCCTATGCCCAAAACGTGGTTTCTCCTGCTCCTCACATGCTGCCTGACGTACTGTGCTATTCCAGCGCCATACTCTTGACTCTGATCTCCAACATCTGATTTCCTCACTTTCTCCAAATGTTAACATCAGCAGTTGAACGAAACCAACGTTTATTGCAATATTTGGATTGAAAACCTCTTTGTTACCATGCAACACATCTGGTTGTAATAACATCTCTTCTGTTAGAATCCTTGGCTATTCATAACAAAGAATAACCACTGCTTTGACCAACCAGTATCGTGTGTAATTACTGAACTGAAATATCAGAGGACAACTACTGCATTCATTGGAGGGAATGATAACAGATCCTTAGTGTGGTAGTGGGGATTGATCTCAAGAACAATCAGATAGTTACTCTGATTATTCCACTGAACAGTAATTAGCTGGTCATGGGGATCTTTGTGTGACCTCATGTTTAGAGTTTGTGTGAGCAATGATTTCCAAAATATTGAGCTATTTTACAAGTTTTAGGAACGCATGGATAATCAAGTGTTAAATATATTAACTAAAGTCAACTTAAAAACAATGTTAGAATTGCTTAGAGAAAAGCAATTAAACTATTGTAGAATCCCTGTTAGCACAGTGTAGTAATAGGCCATTTCGTTGAAACAAATGACCCTCCAAAGAGTAACCGACACAAAGACATTTCCCAACCATATTCCTCGACATTTACTGCTAACTTACATACGCATTTCTAAACACAATGTGCAATTTAGCATGGCCAGCTCATCTAACCTTCACATCTTTGGATTGGGGGACGAAGCCAGTGTAAAGTCACATTGACTGAGGAGAATGGGCAAAGTACACAAAGACAGTCACAGAGGATGGGATCAAATCGATATCCCTGGCACTGTGAGACAGCATTGTTAACGACTGAGCCACTGTGCAACTCTGTGCAATAAGTAAAATCAGTGAGAGATATGCAAAGACAAATTTCAAATGAACACCCTCCGTTATTGTCAAAGCATATACAATTTAAATTCAATACGAATAGATGAATTCTTGTAGCATGTAGTATACATAAGTCTAAGACTTTAATGAATATAGGAGGGTCTTTTAAAGTATTAGTTTTAAAGAAAATAGTTTTAAGCTAGGAAATAACTATGGAGTGTTGTATCTGACCACAAAAGAAGAAGTAAGGGTATTTTCACAATGAAGCTTATAGTAACAAGACAAAGAATACAACCATCCAGGAACGGCTTGGTGCATAGATAAGGGAATTGAAAAACAAGTGAGCTAACCGACTTGTGATAGGACCAATGGAAAAAGGGAGGCCTGAGCCTGCAACACACAAACTGTACAAAAATGAGTGTGTAATTGATATCTTTGCACTGTTTGACGGGCTAGCGGGGTCCTCGGACTTGCAAGTTTGTAATAAATTGTCCTTGTTTCCATGGCTTTGTCTCCGGCTGATTTATAAGTGAGTTTGATTTCTAAAAATTTGGGGCCTCGTCCGGGATCCAAAACTCCGATCGCTCGACATTCTTGGGATGACGGAGGAGGTGCACCTCGCCGAGTTTCGCGAGTTTCTCCAACTCCTTTGTTTGCTGTTTGCGGTTTGGGCAATACGATCTGGACTGGGAGACGTTGGAAAAAAGGAATGGTTTTACGGTGACCATAACAGTTGTAGGGGTTTTACCGTAACCATAAGAGATTTAGTGGTTTTGCAATGACCATAAAGAGCTGCAGTGGTTTTGCAGTAAACATAGGAGTTGCAGTGGTTTTACTCTGACCATAAGAGCTGCAGGGGATTGCTGCGCAGGTTAGGAGCTGGCTGCAACCAGGTAACTCTGTGCACAGACCAAGGTAAGAAAAGTGACCTTTAAGTATTGCCTTGGTGGGCGGGACAACCTTAAGTGGTCGGGAAACGTACGAAAAGTACGGTGGATTTGGCAAGAGCTAAATTAAAGCATATGTCAATGGAAAATCGCCCGTGTCAGAAGGGCTATTAGCTGAAGAGCTGCTGAGGGTGCACTTTGGAATTAACCTATGGTCAGACGTCTGGAAAATTAGTAAAAAGTTAGAAGACTTGCTGTGAGAAACTCGTGTCTGTGAGACTGTGTGTGTGTGTGTGTGTGTGTGTGTGTGTGTGTGTGTGTGTGTGTGTGTGTGTGTGTGTGTGTGTGTGTGTGTGTGTGTGTGTGTGTGAGTGAGAGAGAGAGAGAGAAAGAGAAAAGTTGCACAGCTAGTAGAAAGTTTAACCCTTTGTGAACTGGTTTGAATGCACATTTGTTCGTTGGTGATTGAATGTTAACAGTTGAAGTCTCAAAAAGCAAACAATTGGTCAGATTAATCGGATGAGTACGGTGTCTAGTCAGGACCCTGAAGGGAGTGTGGAAGAAGGTGACACCGGACCTTGTTAAGATGAATTAAATTTGCAATAATGGGAGGCACGGGGAATTGCCTGTGTAACGATCGATCTGCAAATAATGTTAAAGGGGAATATATTCCGCTCGACAGTCTTTGGGGAGAACGTTGGGTAATTGGGAACAGCACTCCTGGACGTGGGAGAAAGACAAAACTACAATGACAAAATGTTGTTTCGTTTGTACTAGAGAAAGTATTAAGGCGCCTGTGTTTTTTTTTTGGCCCAAGTATGGGTCCGATGAGGATTGTCTGTGTCAAGATTTTAATATATATGTCAATCGAAAAGGACCTACAGTCAAAAAGAGTATGATTATGCGGCTTGTTGGATAGGGAGCGCAGGAGTAAAATTATGTCCCATGAATTGAAGGAATCAGGGAAAGAACAAAAGTCAAAGAGTGAAAAAGGGAAGCCACAATGGCATCCCTTAATTTGTTTGCCGCCGCCATATACTACTCCCCGGAACGAGCCTACAGCTCCCGAAGTAGAACCGTGTCCAGACATAGAAAGGGGCATGGACTCTGAACAAAAAGATGCAGAACCTAGGAATCACTCGAGCTACCACACGGAAAGGAGGGGCAGAAATAATGGAAAATATAAAATTATGTCCCTGAAGAGAGGTTCCGATTGGGGAAGGTACAATCGGATATGGAAATACACCCTTAACTAGCAGTGAAGTTAGTGTCTTTAAAAAGGAAATGAAAAGTTTAGCATAAATTCTCAAATGTTGACAAACATTGGAAAAATAATGACAGAGAAGATAGGGAATCAACGTGAGATCTCAGAGAAATGTTAATATTAGGAATTAAAGAGGCAGTACCTTGATCACAAAACTTTGTTAAGGCCTTTGAAGTACAACAAGAGAAGGATGAAACCCCTTCTGCGTTTCTTCAAAGGCTCAAAAAGGCCACAAGGAAGTATTCGGGAATGGATCCCGATAATCCGTTAGCACAGGGATTCTTAAGAATCCAGTTTGTAACTAAATCTAGGCCGGACATAGGAAAGAAATTCAAAGTTTGTGCGAAGATTTGTAGCTCGGGTGCTTGTTGTAGTGGTTCTGTTCGCCGAGCTGGAAGTTTTGGTTGCAAACGTTTCGTCCCCTGGCTAGGAGGCATCATCAGTGCTGTGGAGCCTCCTGCTAAACGTTTCTTTGATGTTTCTTCCGGCATTTATAGTGGTCTGTCCTTGCCGCTTCCGGGTTTCAGTTTCAGCTGTCTGCTGTAGTGATTGGTATATTGGGTCCAGGTCGATGTGTCTGTTGATGGAGTTTGTGGATGAATGCCATGCCTCCAGGAATTCCCTGGCTGTTCTCTGTCTGGCTTGCCCGATGATAGTAATGTTTTCCCAGTCGAATTCATGTTGCTTGTTGTCTGAGTGTGTGGCTACTAGGGATAGCTGGTCATGTCATTTCGTGGCTAGTTGGTGTTCATGTATGCGGATTGTTAGCTGTCTTCCTGTTTGTCCTATATAGTGTTTTGTGCAGTCGTTGCATGGTATTTTATAAACTACAACAAGCAACATGAATTCGACTGGGAAAACACTACTATCATAGGGCAAACCAGACAGAGAACAGCCAGGGAATTCCTAGAGGCATGGCATTCATCCACAAACTCCATCAACAGACACATCGACCTGGACCCAATATACCAATCACTACAGTGGACAGCTGAAACTGACACCCGAAGCGGCAAGGACAGACCACTATAAATGCCGGAAGAAACATCAAAGAAGCGCTTCGCAGGAGGCTCCAGAGCACTGATGATGTCTCCTAGCCAGGGGACGAAACGTTTGCAACCAAAACTTCCAGCTCGGCGAACAGAACCACTACAGAAAACAAATTACAGAAATTAGATGGATAGAGTGAAAGACAGATGGAAGAACTGTTACGTGAAGCACAGAAAGTGCATGTGAAAAGGGGAGACGAGAAGCAGAAACTGAAAGCCACAATGATGGTGGTGGCAGTAGAAGAAATAACAAAAAGAAGAATGGGATCAAGGGATAACAGGAATGGTGGGGGGGGGGGGGGAGACGAAAGACATGGGTCAGATACCCGAGAAGGGAGGCAACGGGCAGGGTAAGTAAGGCATTTTAAACGGGAATGCCTGGAATTAGCATGAGAAAGGGAAGCCGTTTCTCTATTGACCTTATATGAAGATTAGAGGAGTCAGGGGTTCCTTCCTCCTGAGACCCACCAGGAACCCTTGGTAAATCTAATGGTGGGACCTAAAAGGGAGGAGGCAGTTTTTTTGGTGGACATGGGAGCGACACGTTCATTCCTAAGTTTTAGACGATTTACTTGTGTCAGGACAAAAGAAAGATGACAGGAGTCTGACCACCAACAGACTGTTAAATTTTCCAGGGCAACAGGGTTTAGGCGTATCTAGGAATAAATTGCAATACGTAGAGAAAGAAGTGAAATACTAAGGACACCTCATTAGTGAGGGCACTAGGTGCATTAACTCCGAAAGGATTACAGGGATATTATAACTACACCTACCGACCACCAAACGAGAATTACAGAAGTTCTTGGGGCTAGTGGGCTATTGTAGATTATGGAGAGAAGCGTACGCCCAGAAAACGAAGGGGTTACATTACAAATTGACAGAATCTGAACATGAAAATCTACAATGGACAGAAGAAGAAAAGGAGGGATTACAGGAATTAAAACGAAGCTTGACACAAGCTCCCGTGTTAGCCCTCCCTTCCCTTGAGGAAACCTTCCACCTTTTTGTGACAGTAAATAATGGAGCAGCAGTAGGATTGCTAACCCAGAAAACAGTAGGAAAGGAACAACAAATAGCCTTCCTGTCCAAAATTCTAGACACTGTCACGACAGGTTGGCTTGAGTCGTACAGGCAGTCGCGGCCACTGCCATTCTAGTAGAGGAGAGCCGCAAACTAACCTTTGGAGGAGCGCTAGTTGTTAGCACTCCCTATCAAGTCAGAAAATTGTTAAATCAAAAGGCAGGAAGATGGTTGACGGACTCAAGAATTATAAAATATGAAGTTATCCTTATGGAGAGTGACAACCTGGTGTTAACAACAGTCGCTTTTTTGAACTCAGCCACATTCATGTGGAATAGAGACCCCCTAGACACGCAAGAAATAGGACGTGACTATTTAGATATTATTGAGTATCAGACCAGACCAAGAGCAGACTTAAAGGATATTCTGCTACATGAAGGAGATAGGCTGTATATAGGCGGGTCGTCAAGAGTAGTACTAAGAAGAAGACATAATGGATATGCAGTAGGAGACGGTAGTGAAAACCGCACAGTTGAGGCTGACCGGATACCTCATACGTGGTCAGCCCAAACTTGCGAATTATATGCCTGAAACCAGGCCTTAAAGCGATTAGAGAATCGGGATGGGACAATTTATATTGACTCTAAGTATGCCTATGGGATGGTCCATACCTTCAGTAAAATATGGCAAGAACATGGTCTAGGAGAAAGCGAGGACTGCAGATGCTGGAGATCAGAGCTGAAAATGTGTTGCTGGATTTCCTGAAGAAGGGCTTATGCCCGAAACGTCGATTCTCCTGCTCTTTGGATGCTGCCTGACCTGCTGCGCTTTTCCAGAAAGAAAATGGTCTAATCAATAACCGGGGAAAGGAATTAATACACAAAAGAGTTGACAGGACAAATGTTGAAAAGTTTGGAATTACTCCAGGAAATAGCTATTGTCCATGTACCTGGTCATCAGAAGGGGAACACTCGAGAAGCAAAAGGGGAATTACCAACTGTAAAGTTCAATGATAAGTTTTTAAAGAATTATATTGTGGTGTGCGGTTTTTTTGTCTGTCCTTAGGAAGAAGGGTCTGTTGACCCAGACACCTCCACCTGAGCTCGCCATACATCGCAAACAGCCGTGTGAATGGGTCCTGATCAAAACCTGGAAAGATACCAAACTGCACCCAAGCTTGGAGGGATCGTCCCTAACCCTCCTGACTACTGAAACAGCCATTTGAACTGCTGCAAAAGGGTGGAGCCATCACACACGTGTTAAGGGCCCCGTGGGTTCTCCTTCTCCTTCTCCAGAGTGGCAAGCTCATCTTACAGACAACCCTCTGAAAATGAAGCTGAGCAGAAAGACTGAACTGAAATAAGAGACTTTTAAAACTGCTGTGTGGGTTCAACTTTCTCAGACGCGAGAAAAAGGGGTGGTTGAGTACAGGGATATTATTGTCAAATAGGTACCATGAATAGAGTGACCAACTTTATCCTCTTGGTGGGACGGCTTTAAGAAATAGGAGTGGCATGTTTGAAACTATAAAAATCCCTGAATCTGAACACCTGCAAGTAATAAACAGTGATGTCTGCAGCCGAGTAGGTTGCGAAGATGTAAAGGATCAGACAGAATATTGCTCCTTTACAATCAGTCTCCAGACGCAGATGCAGGAAACATTTGGTGTACAAGGATAGCCACCTGGCATCACTATTCATAAGAATCCCTTCCGCCCGTCCCCGGAATGTACTGATGAGAAATACAACCTGATATACCCCACTATTAAAAATACCTCCTCTGAAGAATCCTTTCCTGTTCGCTTTCTTCCGCACCGTGAAAATGGGAGTCGACCCCTCAGCAACAACTTTATGACCTTAATGAAAGCCCCTGAGGTCCCCCCTAAAATATGTAGGGGTGCAGTGACCGGGAGGTACCCCTGGGAAGTGTTTTGTTGGCTGCTGCTTTCAAATAATGGTAGAAAAGGGATAGCGAAAAGAACAAGAACGTTATATCCCTGACAGTGACCCAAATCTGATAAAAGTTACAGAGGTTAAAGACCTAAGACAGACCCTTGAAATAGAAACTGGATACAGGGACACAAATGCCTGGGTGGAATGGGTGAAATATATGGTACAAATTATAAACAAAAGCAATTGCTATGCATGTGCCTGAGGTAGACTGGTGGATCCGGTGGTTCCCTTTCCGCTTGGGTGGAAGCAAGACAGGGCCGGTATACTATGCATGATAGCTCTGTACCAGGATGAGACGGCGTGGGGAAACCCCAGTTGCCGGTCATTGCTGCCTATGTTTCCTTCCCTAAAGGGGAGAGAATTTTTAAAAACCCTATGTTTGCGAATGTGGTTGGGAATCATACCCCCTGTGTGTAGAGGATTGGAACAGACCAGTCGCGATTTCTAGGAGACCTAAAGCTATGGTCGGAAATTGAATCAGTTTCCGACACAGAGTAGGGAAGGAACTGTTCAGCCTTAAAAGTACCCCGAGCGGATTTGTGATGGTACTGTGGTGGGAAGATTTTAAGACCCACTATGTTCTCTCGCTGGCAAGTCACTTGTGCAATTGTACAATTGGCAATTCCATTTACCTTGGCATTTGAGAAAGAGGAGAATGTAGTGAAGGAGGATGAGCGAAGCGAGAGATCGATATTGGGGACTTCCTTTGATGACAGGATTTATCTTGAATCCATAGGGGTTACTAGAGGGGTGCCTGACGAATTTAAGGCCCGCAACTAGATGGCAGCATGTTTTGAATCATCCCTATTTTGGCGGGTAACAATTAACAAAAAATGTGGATAAACTACATTTTTTATAACCAACAAAGGTTTATAAACTTTACTAGGGATGCAGTAAAGAAAATAGAAGTGGAGTTTAATTTAAAGAAAGGGAAGTCACGTAGCTGGGGGATGTGACCTCATGCAGTGCAAAGGTATAACTATGTACATGTTCCAATGGTCATTGCTCACCTGCCTAATGCATCTGAAGCTGTTCTTTGCAAGATATAAGATTGTGAACCTCATAGCCAAGAAAGCGTAAGAGGGCAGGAAATACGAAAATGAATTATAGGAGACTTAGTAAGTGCAGAAACTAGAGATTTTCTTTTAAAAAGGGTGGAATCGTGGGAAATAACAAATGTAGTTTTCTGCAGACGATATAGACAGGTAGTTGTTGGAAGTGCTAGTGGAGTGCAATTTCAGTAGATGAGGGAGGGGTGAGACATTATACAAACGGTCGTGGAATTCTTGTGGCATGTAGTATACTTAAGTCTAAGACTTTAATGAATATGGGGGTCTTTTAAAGAAGTAGTTTTCAAGAAAATTGTTTTAAGCTAGAAAATAACTATGGAATATCGTAGCAGAAAGTAACGGTATTTTCACAATAAAGCTTATAGTAACAAGACAAAGAACGCAGACATCCAAGGTCAACCTGGTACAGAGATAAGGAAAGAGAAAAACAAGTGAAGTAACCATCTTAAGGTGAGGCCAAATAAGGGAATGAAATTAAATACATGATTATGATAGGGTAAGAATAGGTAAAGCGTGGGGGGCGGGGGAGGGGAATGTGAGCCTGTGGCAGACGCGCTGTACAAAAATAATTGTACAACTGATATCTTCGTATTCTTCACCAGGCTAGCGGAGTGTCCACACTTGCAAGTTTGTAATGAATTGTCCTTATTTCCATGGCTTTGTCTCCGGCTGATTCATAAGTGAGTTTTGTTTCTCACATTATGTTAAAAAAAACCCATCATATTACAGTGACAGAGCATGCGAATTTTTTTTTAACAGTGGATGCTGCAATGTTCCCACTGGGTTTGCTGTTTCAAAGAAGAGCTGAGATCATCTGGAAAGGACATGGCAGCTGATTCACTGTTAATTTCCAAAATTAATTTGAACACTTGCAAAAACAAATATTTGCATTCTTGTGAGAGCTTATTTCCATCTTCGGAACAGTATCTTCCGGATTAGTAAGATAGTTAGGCAAATTAACCCTCTAGTTACTCCGCCTAAAACAAAGTGCTCTTGTGATGCTGTGGTAGTGTCTCCAACTTTGAGCCAGAAGGCCTGGATCAGTCCCACCTGCTCCAGAGGTGTCATGATGCATCGAAATATGTTGATTAGGAAAACAATATGAGACAACTTCAGTAATTGAATGGACAGGCTTGATGGTCTCTGGAAATTCCAAAATTGACTGTTTTGTATCGTCACCTAAGGCCTGTTCTCAATTCATCTTCCTCATTTAAACGGAATTGCCTTTTCTTATGTTGTATATAATTGACGTTTGTCCCCTCTGCATGCCCCCTTGTGCAAAACATGTTGCAATCTGTCAAAGAACAAGATTGAAAACTCAGATTAGCTGATAGCCTGTTCAAGGGCTTAAACCAGTGGCCTTTTCCAGTGGGACAGTAGGCGCTGCAGAATTGATCCCATTTCTCATTGAATTGAGACAGGAGATGGTGATCTTGCTGAAATGTCTTTCGTTGAAACAGTTTTGAATTAAAATAAATTACTTTGGTTGCGGTGCAATTGAATTTAGAGACTTAGTGGGGAGTATCGACTGTCATTTCTGTGTTTGCTTCATCGCAGAAGGAATGAGAACAGCCCAACGCCAGCCAAACCTGTGGAGGAACTGCCAGATATTAAAATGCGTAACTCAGCTTCATTAGCCAGTCTGTCCGAGTCATCCAGACTCAAACATCATGACTGGAGGTGGGCTTTCTTGTGTTAACTGCGGATGCTTTTACAGAGTTCAAAATTAATGCATAACATATTTCTTGAGAACTGAAAGCAACAAATACTGAAGATCACAGGATGGAGCGGATGGTCGAGTGGTATTACTGCTAGACTGTTTATCCAAAGATCCAGGTTGCATTCTGGAGAATCAGGTTCGAATCGTGCCACAGCAAACGGTGGAATTTGAATTCAGTGAATATCTGGAATTAAGAATCTCATGCCCATGAACCCCTTGTCGGGTTACAGAAAACCCATCTGGTTCACGAAAGTGCTTGAAGTAAAAAGCTCCCATTCTTACCCAGTTTGTCCTACATGTGACTCCAGACACACAGCGATGAGCTTGACTCTTAACTGCCAATTGGGCAAATAGGGATCAGCAATGAATGCTGCTGAGCCAATGACACCCTCATCCCGTGAACTTTTTTTTAAATTCAAAAATCGATGGAGAGAGCAAGCTAACATTTTGAGTTCAGATGACTTTTCACCAGAGCTCTGATCGAGTCATCACCACTCACCGTTAGCTTGCGTGGTCTCCATGGATGTTTTCTGAGTTGCTGTCAGTTCCAGCATTTGCTGGTTTAAGTATAGGTTCCACCATCTGTAGTAATTTCCTTCTACACTTTTTCATTATGTTGTTTATTAAATGTACACTAAATTGCAGCTTCTACTCAACACCTTACCTACAGAGTACTGTGGTCCTGGTGTCAAAAGCTTTCATTAACTTGTTCAATTACACCATAGTTTAGGACAATTGCAAAATGCCACTGTGGCTGAAAAGAATAGAATCATAGTCATAGTACATGGAAATGAACCCTTCGGTCCAACTCATACAAGTCAACCAAATTTCACAAACTATGCCAGTGCAGTTTGCCTGTATTTGGCTCATATTCCTCAACCTTTCCTATTCCTGTAACTCTCCAAATGTCTTTTAAATGTTGTAACTGTACTTACATCTACCACTTCCTCTGGCTGTTCATCCCGTGTCCCAACCAATCTCTTTGTGAAAACTTTGGCTAGTTTCACTGTTGACTACGGTGTGTGAATCGCTGGGGATTATTGTTTGCTCAGGACCACTCCTGTCTGAACGCGGCTTGAATGTAGCTTGGACCTCCTTGTGGGTTACCACATACTGCTCAAGGCCTTGTGTTTGCGCAGCGCATCTGTCGACGGGTGGGTGTGTTGTGGAAGGAAGGAGGAAGCGTTAAGGAGGTAATTAGTTTTTGGAATGTGGGTGTTATTGACTATGTGAACATTTATTGCCTCATTCTAATGCCCTTGAGAAGGTGGTTTCGATCTACCTTTTTGAATCACTGCTGTCCGTGCAGGTTGTAGACCTATTGGTAGTACTGTTGGGAGGGAATTCCAGAATTTTGGCTCAATTACACTTCAGGACTGCTGAAAGATTTTCAACTCCAGATGTTAGTGGCCTGGAAGGAAACCTGCAGGAGGTGATGCTCCCATGAATCTGCTTCCTTTTCCATTTAGTTGGTATTGGTCATAGGTTTGGAAGATGCTATTGAAGTATGATGAATTGATGTAATGTATCTTGTAGATAGTACATCGTGCTGCTCTGGGCATCAGTGGAGGAGGGAGTGAATGTGGTGCCAATCAAGCAGTCTGCTTTTTCCTGATGCTGTCAAGCTTCTTGAGTGTTCTTGGAGCTGCATCCAAACCCAGCAAAGTAGGGAATATCATATTGCACTCCTGTATTGTGTCTTGTAGATGGTGGACAGGTTTTTAGAGATTCAGCGGGTGGTTTACTTACAGTAGTTATATGGCTAGTCCACTTCAATTTCTAATCAATAGTAAACCCCCAGAATGTTGATGGTGGGGGATTCGCTGATGGTGGGTTTGGAGAAAGAGGTTGCAAGGATTTTGGTGAAGGGGCTTCAGGCTGATAGCTAGGGAAGGGGCAATAAGGTAGAGTCTCGAAATGGATAGGTGGGGAAAGATGCTGCAAAGGAGCAATCGCAGTGTTTTCTCTCTGTGCTAGGCCCAGCTGGTCTGCTGATATTACTGTAGAGATATTGTGCCTCACCTCACCAAATCAAACAACCTCTAACTATAGTCTTTCCAATCCGATGCCCATTAAACACCTTGTATTAGTCCATTCCTCTTACATCCTCTTTTTGAAATAAGAACATAAGAGCATCTGAATTAGGAGCAGGATTATTAATCCAGCCCCTTGTAGCTGCTCTACCATTTGATACAGTCATGGTGAATCTCATCTTGGCCTGAACACCACTTTCCTGCCAGCCCTTCTTCACTCTTCAACCCATTACTAATTAAAAACCTATGTGTCTCTTATTTAAATTTACTTAATGTCCCAGAATCCACACTGTTCTGAGGTAGTGAATTCCCCAGATTCACAATCCTCTGAGAGAAGTAATTCCTCCAACTTTCCCTTTATTGTAAACTTACGATGACTCATTTTGGATTGAATCGTCTTCTCTGCCTCTACTTGGGCAATCCCTTGACCATTTTATAGACCCTCAATGATACCACCTCTCATTCTTAGGCTGCCATGCATATGAATGCAAATAGTGAATGTAGTTCAGCTTGTTACAATTTGATAAATATGGCAGAGGATGTTTCTTCAAAACTGAGCTGGACAGTTCGTGCTTTTCAAATAAGAAATAGTTAACGAGATTAAGTGCATTAATATAATGGAGTTTTGTTTATCGGAAGACTTACTGTTGGGAAGATTTGGTTAAGGGAATATTGCAGTCAAAGCTGTGGAAGATTAACCTCCACCCATGTATGAGGTAGTACACTGTGGTCAAATGAATAAAGAGACCACTTCCTCTTTGGAAAATGTCCTTAAATAGGGCAGAGGAATCTGGAGATAGGACTGAGTCACTGGCAGCAAATGGCACCAGTTTGTGAGGTTAAATAGAAAAGTAGATCGTGGATTTATTTCTGGGACTACAGAATGGAAATGTGTCCGATATGTGTAGAATCATGAACAGATCACCCTTGGAACACTGCAAACAGTTCCGATCTTTATATTGCAATATGGATGTAGAGACAGTAGGGAAGATAAAGAATAGTTACGGGAATTATATCAAAACTGAATTTGAATTCATCAAGTAAGATTGGGCAGTCTTGTCTCATTGGAAAAGAGTGACATGGTCCAGTTACATTTGATCGGGTAGACATAGAAAAGATGTTTCTGCTTGGGAATGACAGAATCCACTGGATCTGTGGATATAATTGTAGTCACTATTAAATCTAATGGGGTATTTGCAGAGGCCGACAAAGTCTTTACCAAAAATTTGTTTGAATGTAGAACTTACTTTATCAGGAATAATTGAAGCAAATAACAGAAGAATTCAAGGAGGAGCTTGGAATACAAGAAATCGAAGAAAACTATGTTGATGGGTTGAGGTTGAGAAGGAAGCCTGTGTAAATCACAAATACTGAGAACCTGTTTTTGTGTCCTGAAATTTTGCACCTGTGTTGATCTGTGACATATCTATAGGAGCAGCAGCAGCAGTAAACAAGACAGCTTACACTGACCATTCCTGAAGAAAAGCAGAACCTCTGGCCACACAAAGGGAAACAGCTCTATTGAGGAGGTGATTCAAACAGTGGGCAAAGACTCGATCCGCAGAGACAGTGTGCCTTCATTACCTGGTGAGAAAGGTGAATTCTTTAACCAGAAATGGTGTTTTGTCCTTCCACTGATCTCATGACTTAAGCAGGGAAATGTGACTCTTCAGTTAGATGATTTGAATCAATCAAATCTTTTGCTACGTTAGCACTCCTTCCTAACCCAAAGGACATGTGGGTCAAATAAGCACGTCTTGCACTGATTTATTTCAAGATTCCTTTATTCAGCCATCTGCTTAAGCTATTCAGTCCAAGTTCTTTGTGTTTCCCTTGGATTTGTGATTGTGCATAAGGAAACTAAAACAAATGTGATTGAATATCAAAGTTGTGTTGAATCAATAATTGTAACCCAAATTTGCTCATTGAGCAGATAATTAATCCAAGGATTCTAGCTCAGCCCTTAACTTCAAGTTCAAGTTCTAAACCTTTCAGTGAGCAATGGAAAATAACAAAGAACAATGTTAATCATTTATTGTCTCTCCAGATTCTGCTTCTGATGCCACTGAGCTCTCCCATAAGTTTGGCGAGCCAATGACTAAAGATGAGATTGAAGAGAAATCATTCCGTTCCCTCTGCCATCAGAGAGCCATCACCGCCTTAGTATGGGGAAGTAACACAGCAAGCAGGATGATTCAGATGAGGACATACTGCGGGACCAACCAGCTTCTCCTATGGATTAGGGTGAGTGGCGGTACCAATTAGTGGGATCTCAGTGCTTGGAATAGTTGCTCGTCTCCATGTTCGAGGTATCTTGCCATGAGATTCAGATGGAGAGGATGGGGACCATATGGTGTAACGAGTGTGAGCCAACAGTTGGGCAGGGCCTGTGTTTTCCCACTCGGTAACAATGTGCCCAGAGTTTATAAATCATGAAGGAGAATAAACACTTAACATTGTTAATCTTTATGATCGAGTTCCATTGTCGTGAAAACTAATATTAATATTTACTGGAATTCGTTGCTCCCCCAATCAGATAAAGACAAGGCAAATTTGACTGTGAAGAATGTCCCTGAATTTACACCTTTCTACTGTCCATTAAAGGTAATAAGATGCAAAAGATGTCTTTGCAGAGGAATTTGATTTGGACAAGAGACATTTGAGCAGATAATAATAGATACTCTAATTGGAAAAATATGGTTAGTGAAATCCTGCACGGATCGATGTTGTAGCCTAATTATTCACTATTCATAATGAAAGGAAAGCCACTTTCAAAACTTGGGGCCACTCTGCAGATTACTGCGATTCCAAGTGTAGGTAGATGGAAGCACAGCATTAGAAAGCAATCTTGATAGATTTAGTAAATGAAAAAAAAACGACAGATGAGGTTGTGTCGACAAGTGAGAGGTAGGATCAAAATAGAATATTTCTTGATTGTGAAAATAGTGAGAGAGTGGACTTCAAAGAAACTTGGTGGAAATGATTCAGCTGGATAGTTTATGAAAATGTCACAAACAAGTTCAGAAAAGTGTTCAAGGGGCCGGTAGAATATTAACATTGATCTCTGCAGTAGACGAGATACCAAAGGGTTAGAAGTAATGCTTCAGCAAATCCGAACCTAGTTAGACAAAGCTGTCAGGGCTGGGCACCATGGCTTAAGGAGAGTATCTCTCTGAAGGGAAGTGCAGTGCAGATTTACTGAAGTGATACTTGGATTCCAAGGCTTAACTTAAGAAGAAAGATTAAACAGATAAAGTGTTAGAGTCAGAACATTAAGGTGTGATAACGGGGAACACTTTTATACACAGAAATGGGTAAAGTTTGATAAAGTTCCACAAACAGCGATTGATTGGAAATCATTTGCAAATTTTAAGTCTGAGATTGGTAGATTTTGAATGAAAATGCGGAAGGATTATGGGACAAAGACAGGGATTTATCATGATGATGTAGATTACCATAGTTTGGGTGAATGGTGGAATAGGCTTACAGAGCTAAATAGCCTCCTCGTGTTCTGACGTTGATGTAGCCGTGGCTCCTTTACTGTCTGCAAGTGCAACTCCTGTTGTGTTTTTGGTTATTTATCAGAACGTGGCAGCAAATTAGTGACTGGAGTCCAGACCAGAAGATTATCAGGATGAGGGACTTCGCCAGACTTAATGTGTTTCACAGATGATGAAATAACAAAGCTAGCCCTCTCTTTCTGTCACTCCCCCACTCTCTCCTCCCCTCCCAACCTCTCGCGCCCCAACGGCACCCACTTATTGCCCCCTCTCCCTGGCCCTCTCCCCACACCTCTCCCACCCCTCTGCACCCCCTCGCCCCCCTCGTCCCCTCGCCCCCTCTCCCAACCTGCCCCGTCATTGCCACGCTCTCTCCCCCTCGCACCTCTCGCCCCCTCGACCCCACTCTCGCCCCCACTCTCGACCACCCTCTCGCCTCCCTGTCAGCTCCCCTCTTTCCCCATACACCCCCTCGCCCCGCTCGCTCCCCCGCGCACCCCTCTCGCCCCCCAACACCGCCTCGCACCCTCCTCTCGCGCCCCCCTCGCCCCCTTCGCCCTCCCTCTCGCCCCCACCTCTCGCCCCCTCAAACCCCCCACACGGCACCCCTCTTGGCCCCTCTTCACTCCCCCTCTGTCCCCACTCTCGCCCGCACCCCTATCTCGACACCCTCTCGACCCCCTTCTCGCACGCCCTCTCGCCCTCAACTCTCGCCCCCCCTCTCTCCCCCTCATGCCCCCCTCGCCCCCCCACGTCCTCCTTCACCCCCTCTCGCACCCCCCCAGAGTCCCGGTCCACTATTTCGCCACCTCATTCGCCCCCTTCTCCCCCTTCCCCACTCTGGCCCACCCCATCACCCCTTCTCGCTGCCCACCCTCTCGCTGCCCCTTCTCGCCCGCTCCCCCCTTTGATCCCTTTCTAACCCCGTCCCGCCACCCCGACCCCCGTGCACCCATTCTCCCCCTCCCTCTACACCCTCCCTCTACACCCTCCCTCTACACTCCCTACCCGCCCTCCTTCTTCCCCCTCCCTCTCCCCTTCCTCTCCCTCTAAACCGCTCTCCCTCGACCCCCTCCCTTGCCCCCTCTCCCTCTGCCCCCTCCTTCTACCCACCTCCCTCTACCCCCTTCCCTCTACCCCGGTCTATCGCCATCCCCATCTCTCTCTTTCTTTCTTGCCACTCCCTCGCTGCCTCTCTGCCACTCTCGCTATTTCTCGCTCGCTCACTCCTTCGTTCCCCTACTCCCACACTTCCATGCTCCCTCTCTGCCAATCTCGCTCTTTCCTTTCTCTCGCTTTCTGTCGTATCTGCCCTCTCTCTCTCTCTTGGTCTTTCTTGCGGCTTTCTCTCGCCCTCTCTCTCTTGCTCGTGCTCTCTCACTATCTCTGACAGCCTGTCCTCCCTCTCTCCCACCCATTCTGTCTCTCGTCCCTCTGTCTCTCACTCGCCCCCTCTTTCTCTCACCCTCTCACACTCCCGTTCTCTCTCTCTCTCACTCCTTCTCTCTCTCGGTTTCCTTTCTCCCCCTCTCTCTCACACCGCCTTTCTCTCCTCTTTCTCCCCAATTACTGTCGCCCTCTCTTGCCTCTCTCTCTTTTGCGCACGTCTCTCTCTCTTTTACAACCACTTTCGCCTCTCTCTCTCTCTCTCTATATATATATATATATATATACATAGTTTGCTCCCCCATCACCATCGCTCAACTCTCTCGCTCTCACTCTATCCTCTCTATCTCCTCTCCCTCTCGCTCCTCTCACTCTGTCTCGCTCCCTCTGTTGCCACTCTCTAACCCCTCCCTTGCTCTTTCTCGATCACTTTCTCCCTCACCCTCTTTCCATATCCTCTCCCCCTCTCGCTTTTCCTCGCTCTCTCACTCTCTCGCATTTGCCCTCGCATTCCCTCTTTCTTGCTACCCTCTCCCTCTTTTTCTCGTCCTCTCTTGCTCGTTCTCTTTCGCTCTCGCTCACTCTCAGTTAATCTCTCGCATTCTCTATCACACCTCTCTCTCTCTCCATCTCGATCCTCTCTTTCTCTCCCCACTCTATCCCTCTTTCCAGCCCCCCTCTCTCTCTTGCCCCTCTCTTTCTTTGTCATCTCTCTCTCTCTCGCCACCTCTCTCCGTCATTCGCTCTTGCCTCATCGCTCTCGCGTCCTCTCTTCCTCTCTCACCCCTCTGTATCTGCTTCTCTGGGCCTTCCCTCTGTCTCTCGCCTCCTCTCTTTCTCTTTTGCCCATCTCTCATTACTCTACCTCTCGCTCAGCCCATCTCTCCATTTCGCTATTCCTTCTCTCTCGCTCCCTCTCTCTCGCGTGGCCTCTCTCTCTCACTCTCACTCTCCACCTCTTTCTCTGTAGCCCTCTCTCTCTCTATCCTCTTCCCTTTTCTCTCTCTCTATCAATCCTCTCTCTCGACCATCTCTCTCTCTCGTGGTCACTCTTTCACTGTCTCTCACTGTCTCTCTCTTGTCCCCCTGTCCGTCTCTCTGGCACCTCTATCTCTCTCTCGCCGCCTCATTCTTTCGCTGTCTCTCTCACGCGCTCTCTTGTTCTCAATCCCCTCCCTCTCGCTCTCTCGCCCCCCTCTGTCTCGCCCCCTACGTCTCTCCCTCGCCCCATCCATCTCACTCTCGCCCCCTCACGCTCTTTCGCACCCCTCCCTCTCTCATGCCCACCTCCCTCTCTCTCAACCCTCCCTCTCTCTCTCGCCTCTTCAGTCTCTCTCTCGCCTTTTTTTTACTCTGTGTCTCCGCCCCTTCCTCTCTCTCGCTCACCCTCCCTTTCTCTCTCGCCTCCCTCCCTCTGTCTCATGCACACCACCCTCTCTCTCTCACCCCCTCCTTCTCTCTCTCTCTCGCCTCTCTCCCTCTCTCTCTCTCTCGCACCTTCCCTCTCCCTCTCATGCCCCCTCCCTCCCTCTCTCTCGCCCGCTTCACTCTCTCTCACTCCCTCCCTGTCTCTCTCTCGCCCCCTCCCTCTCTCTCTCTCTCGCCCGCCCCTTCCCTCTCTCTCGCCCAACCCCTCCCTCTATCTCACCCGCCTCCCTCTCTCTCACCCCCTCCCTCTCACTCTCATCCACTCTCTCTCCCTATGTCGACCCCTCCCTCTCTCTCTCGGCCCCTCCCTCTCTCTCCCTCGCCCCCTCCCTCTCTCTCTGTCGCCCCTCTTTGACTTTGTCTCTCCGCCCCTACCCCTCTCTCACTCACCCTCTCTCTCTCTCACTCACATCCCTCTCTCTCTCTCTCGACCCCCACCCTCTCTCTCTCTCCACCCTCCCTCTCTCTCTCGCCCCCTAACTCTCTATCTCCCGCACCCTCCTCTTTCTCTCTTGCCCCTTCCCTCTCTCTGTCTCGCACCCTCTCACCATCTCTCGCCCCCTCCTTCTCTCTCTCTCACATCCTCCATCTCTATCTCGCCCCTGACCCCTCTCTCTCGCCCCTCCCACTCTCTCTCGCCCCATTCCTCGTCTCTCTCGCCCACTCTCTGTCTCTCGACCCCTCCCTCTCTCTCGCCCACTCCCTCTCTCACTCTCACACCCTCCCTCTCTCTCTCACACCCTCCCACTAACTCTCGCCCCCTCCCCCTCTCCCTCTCGCCCCTCTCACTCTCTCTCGCACCCTCCTTCTGTCTCTCTCGCCCACTCCCTCTCTCTCGCCCCCCTCTCTCTCTTCGCCCCTCCTTCTCTCTCTCTCTCTCGCCCATTCCCTCTCTCTCTCTCTCTCTCTCTCCTCGGACGCCTCCTCCCTCTCTCTCTCGTCCCCTCCTTCTCTCTTTCGCCCCTCCATGTCTCACTCTCACACCCTCCCTTTCTCGCTCTTGCCCCTCCCTCTCTCTCTCGCCGGCCCACTCCCTCTCTCTCACTCCCCTTTCCTCGCTCTCTGCCCTCTGCTTCTCTCTCACTCGCCCACCTCTTCCATATCTCTTGCCCCTTCCCTCCCTCTCCCACCCCTTCCCTCTCTCTCTCGCCCTCTCCCTCTCTCTCACCCACTTCTTCTCTCCCTCACCTCCCTCCCCCTCTCATCGCCTCATTCTCTCGCACCTTCCCTCTCTCTCTCTCTCTCACCTCCTTCCTCTCTTGCTGTCTCCCCATCCCTCTCTCTCTCAACCCCTCCATCTCTCTCTCACCCCCTCCCTCTCTCTCTCTGGTCCCCTCCCTCTCTCTCTCGCACCCTCCCTCTCTCTCTCTCTCTCGCCCCTTCCTCTCTCTCTCGACCCATTCCATCTCTCTCGTCCTCCTTCATCTCTCTTTCACAACCCTATTTCCTCTCTCTCTCGACCCCTCCCTCTCTCTCTCGCCCCCCTCTCTCCCTCACCCCCTCCCTCTCTCTCTCTCTCGCCCTCCTCCCATTCTCTCTCACGTCCCGCTCCCTCTCTCTCACCCCCTCCCTCTCTCTCACTCCCACCCCCTCGCACCACCTCTCTCTCACGCCCTCCCTCTCTCTCTCTCACCCTCCCTCTCTATCGCCCCCTTCCTCTCTCACTCTCGCCCCTCCCTCTCTCTCTCATCCCCTCCATCTCTCTTTTTCGCCCTCCCTCCCTCTCTCTCTCGCCCCCCTCTCACTATCTTGTCCCCCACCCTCTCTCTTTCATCCCCCTCCCTGTCTCTCTCGCCACCCTCCGGCTCTCTCGTGCACCCCTTCTATCGCCCCACCTCTCTCTAACACCCCATCCTTTCTCACCCCCTCTCTCTCACGTCTTCCTACCACTCTCTCTCGTCCCCATCCCTCTCTCCTCCCCTCCCTCTCTGATTCGCCCCTCTCTTTCTCGCCCCCTTCCTGTCTCGCCCCCTCTGTCTCTCTCTCGCCCCCTCACTCCGTCTCTCGTCCACCCTGTCTCGCCCTCTCACTCTCTCTCTCGCCCCTCCCTCTCTCTCGCTCCCCTTTCTCTAGCCCCGCTCCCTTTCTCTCGCACCCTTCTCTCTCGCCCCACCCATTCTCTCTCTCGCTGCACCCATACTCTCTCTCGCCACCCTATCTCGCCCCTCCTCCTCTCTCTCATCCCCCTCCCTCTCTCTCTGATCCCCATCTTTCACGTCCCCCTCCCTCTCTCTTTTGTCCCCCTCCCTCTCTCTCTCGCCCCCCGCCCTCTCTCTCACACCCCTCCCTCTCTCTTTCTCGCCCTCCCTCCCTCTCTCTCTCAACCCCCTCCCTCTCTCTCAACCCCTCTCTTTCGACCCCTCCCTCTACCTCTCTCTCTCGCCCCCCTCTCTCCCTCACCCCTCCCTCTCTATCTCTCTCTCGCCCTCCTCCCATTCTCTCTCTCGTCCCCTCCCTCTCTCTCTCACCCCCTCCCTCTCTCTCACTCGCACCCCTCTCGCACCCCCTCTCTCTCAGCCCCTCCCTCTCTCTCTCTCACCTTCCCTCTCTATCGTCTCCTCCCCCTCTCCCTCTCGCCCCTCTCACTCTCTCTCGCCCCCTCCTTCTGTCTCTCTCGCCCACTCCCTCTCTCTCGCCCCCCCTCTCTCTCTTCGCCCCTCCTTCTCTCTCTCTCTCTCGCCCATTCTCTCTCTCTCTCTCTCTCCTCGGACGCCTCCTCCCTCTCTCTCTCGTTCCCTCCTTCTCTCTTTCGCCCCTCCATGTCTCACTCTCACACCCTCCCTTTCTCGCTCTCGCCCCTCCCTCTCTCTCTCGCCGGCCCACTCCCTCTCTCTCACTCCCCTTTCCTCGCTCTCTGCCCTCTGCTTCTCTCTCACTCGCCCACCTCTTCCATATCTCTTGCCCCTTCCCTCCCTCTCCCACCCCTTCCCTCTCTCTCTCGCCCTCTCCCTCTCTCTCACCCACTTCTTCTCTCCCTCACCTCCCTCCCCCTCTCATCGCCTCATTCTCTCGCACCTTCCCTCTCTCTCTCTCTCACCTCCTTCCTCTCTTGCTGTCTCCCCATCCCTCTCTCTCTCAACCCCTCCATCTCTCTCTCACCCCCTCCCTCTCTCTCTCTGGTCCCCTCCCTCTCTCTCTCGCACCCTCCCTCTCTCTCTCTCTCGCCCCTTCCTCTCTCTCTCGACCCATTCCATCTCTCTCGTCCTCCTCCATCTCTCTTTCACAACCCTATTTCCTCTCTCTCTCGACCCCTCCCTCTCTCTCTCGCCCCCTCTCTCCCTCACCCCCTCCCTCTCTCTCTCTCTCGCCCTCCTCCCATTCTCTCTCACGTCCCGCTCCCTCTCTCTCTCACCCCCTCCCTCTCTCTCACTCCCACCCCCTCGCACCACCTCTCTCTCACGCCCTCCCTCTCTCTCTCTCACCCTCCTTCTCTATCGCCCCCTTCCTCTCTCACTCTCGCCCCTCCCTCTCTCTCTCATCCCCTCCATCTCTCTTTTTCGCCCTCCCTCCCTCTCTCTCTCGCCCCCCTCTCACTATCTTGTCCCCCACCCTCTCTCTTTCATCCCCCTCCCTGTCTCTCTCGCCACCCTCCGGCTCTCTCGTGCACCCCTTCTATCGCCCCACCTCTCTCTAACGCCCCATCCTTTCTCACCCCCTCTCTCTCTCGTCTTCCTACCACTCTCTCTCGTCCCCATCCCTCTCTCCTCCCCTCCCTCTCTGATTCGCCCCTCTCTTTCTCGCCCCCTTCCTGTCTCGCCCCCTCTGTCTCTCTCTCGCCCCCTCACTCCGTCTCTCGTCCACCCTGTCTCGCCCTCTCACTCTCTCTCTCGCCCCTCCCTCTCTCTCGCTCCCCTTTCTCTAGCCCCGCTCCCTTTCTCTCGCACCCTTCTCTCTCGCCCCACCCATTCTCTCTCTCGCTGCACCCACACTCTCTCTCGCCACCCTATCTCGCCCCTCCTCCTCTCTCTCATCCCCCTCCCTCTCTCTCTGATCCCCATCTTTCACGTCCCCCTCCCTCTCTCTTTTGTCCCCCTCCCTCTCTCTCTCGCCCCCGCCCTCTCTCTCACACCCCTCCCTCTCTCTTTCTCGCCCTCCCTCCCTCTCTCTCTCAACCCCCTCCCTCTCTCTCAACCCCTCTCTTTCGACCCCTCCCTCTCCCTCTCTCTCTCGCCCCCTCTCTCCCTCACCCCTCCCTCTCTCTCTCTCTCTCTCTCGCCCTCCTCCCATTCTCTCTCTCGTCCCCTCCCTCTCTCTCTCACCCCCTCCCTCTCTCTCACGCGCACCCCTCTCGCACCCCCTCTCTCTCAGCCCCTCCCTCTCTCTCTCTCACCTTCCCTCTCTATCGTCTCCTCCATCTCTCACTCTCGCCCCTCCCTCTCTCTCTCATCCCCTCCATTTCCCTCTCTCTCCCCACACATTCTCTCTCGCCGCACCCACACTCTCTCTCGCCACAACTATCTCGCCCCTCCCCCTCTCTCTCATCCCCCTTCCTCTCTCTCTCTGATTCCCGTTTCTTTCGTCCCCCTCCCTATCTCTCTCAAACCCTCCATCTCTCTCATCCTCCTCCATCTCTCTTTCGCACCCCTATTCCCTCTCTCTCTCGCCCCCTCCCTCTCTCTCTCTCGCCCCCTCCCTCTCTCTCTCTAGCCCCGCTCCCTCTCTCTCGCACCCTTCTCTCTCACCCCACCCATTCTTTCGCCGCACCCACACTCTCTCTCGCCAGCCCTATCTCACCCCTCCCCCTCGCTCTCATCCCCCTCCCTCTCTCTCTGGTCCCCGTCACTCTCGTACCCCTCCCTCTCCCTCTTGCCCCCCTTCCTCTCTCTCTCTCTCGCCCCTCCCTCTCTCTCTCACCCCCCTCTCTTTTTTTCGCCCTCCCTCCCGCTCTCCCTCTCGATCCCTCCCTCTCTGTCTCTCCCCCCTCCCCCTCTCTCTCATCCTCCTCCATCTCTCTTTCGCACCCCTATTTCCTCTCTCTCTCGTCCCCCTCCATCTCTCTCTCGACCCCTCCATCTCTCTCATCCTCCTCCATCTCTCTCATCCTCCTCCATCTCTCTTTTGCATCCCTATTTCCTCACTCTCTCGCCCCCTCCCTCTCTCTCTCGCCCCCTCCCTCTCTCTCACTCTCACCCTCCTCTCATTCTCTCTCTCGTCCCCCTCCGTCTCTCTCTCACCCCCTCACTCTCTCTCATTCGCACCCCCTCGCACCCCCTCTCTCTGTCACCCCCCCTCTCTCTCTCTCAACCTCCCTCTATAACGCCTCCTCCCTCTCTCACTCTCGCCCCTCCCTCTCTCTCTCATCCCCTCCATCTCTCTTTCTCGCCCTCCCTCCCTCTCTCTCTCGCCCCCTCCCTCACTCTTTCCCCCCTCCCTCTCTCTTTCGTCCCCCTCCCTGTCTCTCTCGCCACCCTCCTATCGCCCCACCTCTCTCTTAAACCCCATCCTTTCTCGCCCCTCTCTCTCTCGTCTCCCTACCACTCTCTCTCGTCCCCCTCCCCCTCTCCTCCCCCTCCCTCTCTGTCTAGCCCCCTCTCTTTCTCGCCCCCTCCCTGTCTCGCCCCCTCTTTCTCTCTCTCGCCCCCTCGCTCCGTCTCTCGTCCCCCCTGTCTCGCCCTCTCACTCTCTCTCTCGCCCCCCTCTCTCTAGCCCCGCTCCCTCTCTCTCGCACCCTTCTCTCTCGTCCCACCCATTCTCTCTCTCGCTTTACCCACACTCTCTCTCGCCACCCCATCTCGCCCCTCATCCTCTCTCTCACCCCCCTCCCTCTCTCTCTGATCCCCGTCTCTCATGTCCCCTCCCTCTCTCTGTCACACCCCTCCCTCTCTCTTTCTCGCCCTCCCTCCCACTCTCTCTCAACCACCTCCCTCTCACTCTCACCCCTCTCTCTTTTGCCTCCTCCCTCTCCCCCTCTCTCTCGCCCCCTCTCTCTCCCTCACCCCCTCCCTCTCTCTCTCTCGCCCTCCTCCCATTCTCTCTCTCCTCCCCCTCCTCTCGCTCTCTCACCCCGTCCCTCTCTCTCACTCGCATCCCCCACGCACCCCCTCTCTCTCACCCCCTTCCCTCTCTCTCATCCCCTCCATCTCTCTCTCTCACCCCACCCATTCTCTCTTTCGCCACACCCACACTCTCTCTCGCCAGCCCTATCTCGCCCCTCCCCCTCTCTCTCATCCCCCTCCCTCTCTCTCTGGTCCCCGTCACTCTCGTCCCCCTCCCTCTCCCTCTTGCCCCCTTCCTCTTTCTCTCTCACCCCTCCCTCTCTCTCTCACCCCCTCCCTCTCTCTTTCTCGCCCTCACTCCCTCTCTCCCTCTCGCCCCCTCCCTCTCTCTCTCTCGCCCCCTCTCTCACTATCTCGTCCCCTCACTCTGTCTTTCGCCCCCCCTCTCTCTCTCGCCAGCCTCCTGCTCTCTCGCGCCCCCACTCTCGCCCCACCTCTCTCTCATGCCCCATCCTCTCTCGCCCCCCCTCTCTCATCTCCCTACCACTTTCTCTCATCCCCCTCCCTCTATCCTCCTCCTCCCTCTCTGTCTCGCCCCCTCTTTCGCTCTCTCGCCCCTTCCCTTTCATTCTTGCCCCCTCCCTCTGTCTCTCGTCCCCCTCTCTCACCCCCTACCTCTCTCTCTATCCCCGCTCCCTCTCTCTCTCGCGTCCCCATCTCTCATCCCCCATCTCTCTTTCTCGCCCTCCCTCCCTCTCTCTCCAGCCCCGCTCCCTCTCTATCTCGCTCATCCCTCTCTCGCCCCACCCATTCTCTCACTCGCCCCATCCACACTCTCTCTCGCCAACCTTATCTTGCCCGCCCCTCTCTCACATTCCCCTCCCTCTCTCTCTCGTCCCCCTCTCGTCCCCCTCCCTCTCTCTCTCGCCCCTCCCTCTCTCTCATCCCCTCCATCTCTCTTTCTCGCCCTCCCTCCCTCACTCTCTAGACCTGCTCCCTCTCTATCTCGCTAATCCCTCTCTCACCCCACCCATTCTCTCATTCGCCCCATCCACACTCTCTCACGCCACCCTTATCTCGCCCCTCCCCTCACTCTCATTCCCCTCCCTCTCTCTCTCTCGTCCCCCCTCTCGTCACCCTCCCTCAATCTATCGTCCCCCTCCCTCTCTCTCACCCCTCCCTCACATTCTCGTCCCTCTCCCTCCCTCTTTCGTCCCCCTCGCTGTCTCTCTCACCACACACCCTCATTCTCTCATCCCTCTCCCTCCCTCTTTCGTCCCCCTCCCTGTCTCTCTCGACCCCCTCCGACCCTCTCGCGCACTCCCTCTATCGCCCCACCTCTCTCTAATGCCCCATCCTCTCCCGCCCCCCTCTCTCTCGTCTCCCTACCACTCTCTCTCTTCCCCTTCCCTCTCTCCTCCCCCTCCCTAACTGTCTCGCCTCCTCTCTCTCTCGCCCCTCCCTGTCTCACCCCCTCTTTCTGTCACTCACCCCCTCCCTCCGTCTCTCGTCCCCCTGTCTCGCCCTCTCACTCTCTCACTCGCCCCTCCCTCTCTCTCGCCCCCCTCTCTCCAGCCCCGCTCCCTCTCTCTCTCGCACCCTTCTCTCTCGCCCCACCCACACTCTCTCTCACCACCCTTATCTCGCCCCTCCCCTCTCTCTCGCCCCTCCCTCTCTCTCTCTCGTCCCCTCCATCTCTCTTTCTCGCCCTCCCTCCCTCTCTCTCTCGACCCCCTCCCTCTTGCTCTCACCCCCTCTCTCTCTCGGCCCCTCCCTCTACCTCTCGCCCCTCCCTCTCTGTCTCGCCCCCTCCCGCTCTCTCTTGCCCCTCCCTCTCTCCCTCGTCCGCCTCCCTCTATCCCAAGTCCCACCCTCTCTCTCTCGCCCCCTCCCCTCTCACTTTCTTGCCCGCTGTCCCTTTCTCTTTCTCGCCCGCCGTCATTGTTTCTCGTCCCCCTCCCTCTCTCTTTCGCCCTTCTCCCTTTCTCTCTCTTGACCCCCTCTTTCCTCCGTCTCTCTCTCTAGTCTCCCTCCCTCTCTCGCCCCCTACCTCTTTCTCACACCCCCTGCCTCTCTCTCACAGCCCCCTCCCCCTCTCTCTCGCCCCCTCCCTCTTTCTTTCACCCACATTCCTCTCTCTCTCGTCCCCCTCGCTCTCTCGCCCACCCTCATATTCTCTCTCTCACCCCGTCCCTCTCTCTCTTGCCCTCCCTCCATCTCTCTCTCGCCACCTCCCCCTCTCTCACCCCTTCTTCTCTCTACCACCCGCTCCCTCCTTCTCTCGCCCATCCGTGTCTCTCCCTCAACACGCTCCATTTCTCTTTCTCGCCCCCTCACTCTCTTTCTCTTCCCCCTCCCTCTCTCTCACGCCCCCTCTCTCTCTCACCGCCCTCCCTCTCTCTCGCCCCTCAAATTCTCTCTCTCGCCCCACTCCCTCTCTCTCTCCCCTCCGTCTCTCTCTCTTGCTGCCCTCCCTCTCCCTCACCCCCTGCCTCTCTCTCACAGCCCCCTCCCTATCTCTCGCGCCCCCTCCCTCTCTCTCACGACCCCTCTCTCTCTCGCCCCCTTCCTTTCTCTCTCGCCCCACTACCACTCTCTCTCTCTCCCCTCCGTCTCTCTCTCGTGCTCCCCTCCCTCTCCCTCACACCCTGCCTCTCTCTCACAGCCCCCTCCCTATCTCTCACGCCCTCTCCCTCTCTCCCACGACCCCTCTCTCTCGCTCCCTCCCTGTCTCTCTCGCCCCCCCTCTCTCTCGCTCCCTTCCCTGTCTCTCTCGACCCCGTCTGTCTCTCTCTTGCTCCCCTCCCTCTCTCTCTCGTTCTCCTCCCTCTCTCTCTCGTCCCCCTCCCTCACGCTCTCTATCGCCCGCCCTCCCATTCTCTCTCTCGACCCGTCCCACATTCTCTCGCCCCCTCCCTCCCTCTCCCCCCTCTCCCTCTCGCCACCTCCCTCTCTCTCACTCCCCTTTCCTCTCTCTCGGCCCTCCCTCTCTCTCTTTCTCTCACTCCCCTCTATCTCTCTCACCCCCCTCACTCCCTCTCTCTCTCTGGCCCCCCTCCCTCTCTCTCACCCACCCTCTTCCCTCTCTCACCCACACCCCACTCTCTCTCTCGCACCCTCCCTCACGATCTCTCGTGCCCTCCCCCTCTCTCTCACCACTTCCTCTCTCTCTCGTCCCCCTCCCTCCCAGACCCGTCACCGTCACCCTATCTCTCATCCCCTTTTCTCTCTCTCTCTCATCCCTCTCCCTCTCCCTCTCACCCCCTCCGTATCTGTCCGTCTCTCTCGCCCCCTCTGTCTCTCGTCCTCCTCTTTCTCTGTCACCCATCCCCCTCCCTCTCACTCTTTCACCCCCTGCCGTCTTTCTCAACTCCTCCCTCTCTCTCTCTCACAACCCCTTCCCTCTCTCTGTCTCTCAACCCCCTCTCTCTCCCTCACGCAACTCCCTCTCTCTCTCACCTCCTCCCTCCCTCTCTCTCTCACCCCCTCCCTCTCCCTCTCTCTCATCCCCCTCCCCCTCACTCTCTCTAAACCCCCTCACGCTCTCTCATCCCATCCCTCTCTCCCTCAACACCCCCTCTCTTTCTCACCCCCCACTGTCTCTCTCTCAACCCCCCTCCCTCTCTCTTTCGTCCACCTCCCTCTCTCTCATTCCACTCTCTCTCTGTCTCTCTCTCGCCAGCCCTCACATTCTCTCTCTCGTCCCCGTCCCTCTTTCTCTCTCACTCCCCGCCCTCTCTCTCTCACACCCTTCCCTCTCTCTCTCTCTCTCTCTCTCGCACCCCTACCTTTCTTCGCAACCCTACCTCTCTCTCTCGCCCACTTTCCATATCTCTCTCGCCCTCCCTACATGTCTCTCTCGCCCCCTCCCTTTCTCTCTCTCTCACCCTTCCTTCTCTCTCTCATCCCCTCCTTCCCTTTCTCTCTCGCCCACTCCCTGCCTCTCTCTCAACCCACTCAGTATTCTGTCTCGTCCCCGTCCATCTCAGTCTCTCTTCCCCCTCCCGCTCTCTCTCTCTCAACCCCTCCCTCTACCTCTCACCCCGTCCCTCTCACTCTCACGCCCGCCTCCCTTTCATTCTCTCGCCCATTTCCCACTCTTTCTCTCGCCCCTTCCTCTCTCTCGTCCCAATCCATCTCTCTCTCGCCCCCTCCCTCTCTTTCTCACACGCCCCTCCATCTCTCTCACCCCCTCCCTTTCTTTCTCGCACCCATATTTACTCTCTCTCGCACCCTCCCTCTCTCTCTCACTCCCCTCCATCTTTCTCTCGTCCCCTCCCGTCTCTCTCGTCCCCTCCCGTCTCTCTCTCAAAACTCTCCCTCTCTCTCGCCCCCTCATTCCCCTCCTTCTCTCTCTCGTCCCCCTCCATCACTCTCTCTTCCCCTACCTCTCTCTCTTTCTCAACCCCCCTCCCTCTACCTCTCACCCCCTCCCTCTCACCCTATCGCCCGCCTCCCTCTAATTCTCTCGCCCACTTCCCACTCTTTCTCGCGCCTCCTTCCTCTCTCTCGTCCCCATCCTTCTCTCTCTCGCCCCCTCCCTCTCTCTCTCGCACCCCCTCCCTCTCCCTCTCACCCGCCCCTCTCTTGTAACCTCCCTTCTGTCTCTCACCCCCTTTCGCCGCCTTCTCTCTCTCTCTCTCGCAATGTTCCTTTTATCTCCCGCCCCTCCTCCCTCTCTCTCTCCGGTCCCCTCGCTCCCTCTCTTGCCCCCTCCCTCTCTGTCTCGTTCCCCTCCCTCTCTCGACCCCCTCCCACTCCTTTTCGTCCCCCTCCCTTTCTCTCTGTCTCGTCCCCCTCCCTCTCTCTCTCATCCCTCTCTCTTTCGTCCCCCTCCCTCTCTCTCTCGCCATCCTCCCGCTCTCTCGCGCCCCCACCTCTCTCTCACGCACCATCCTCTCTCGCCCCTCTCTCTCTCATCTCCCTACCACTCTCTCTCGTCCCTCTCCCTCTCTCCTCCCCTCCCTCTCTATCTCGCCGCCTCTCTCTCTCGCCCCCTCCCTGTCTCGCCCCTCTTTCTCGCTCTCGCCCCCTCCCTTTCACTCTTGCCCCCTCCCTCTGTCTCTCGTCACCCCTCTCTCGCCCCTCCCTCTCTCTCTCTCGCCCCTCCCTCCCTCTCGCACCCCTCGCTCTCTCTCTAGCCCCGCTCCCTCTCTATCTCGCATGCCTGTCTCTCTCGCCCCACCCATTCTCTCTCTCGCTCCACCTACACTCTCTCTCGCCACCACTACCTCGCCCCTGCCCCTCTCTCTCACCCCCTCTATCTCTCTCTTGGCCCCTCTCTCTCTGTCTCGACCCCTCTCTCTGTCTCGTCCCCTCCGCCTCTCTCTCGACCCCTCTCACTCGCCCCCTCCCTCTCTTGCCCTCTCCCCTCTCTCTCGAAAACCTTCTTTTCACTCTTGCCCCCTCCCTCCTTCTCTCGCAACCTTGCTCTCGCACCCTCCCTCTCCCACTCGTCCACTCCTCTCGCACCCTCCCTCTTTCTCTCACCCCCTCTCTCTCTCGCCCCCTCCCTCTCTCTCTCGTTACCCTCCCTCTTTGTTTCCTCCCCCTCCCTCTCACTCTCGCCTCCTCCCTCTCTCTCTCTCGACCCCCTCCCTCTCTCACTCGTACTCTTCCCTCTCTCTCTCTTCCCCATCTCTCTCTCGCCCCATCCCACTCCATCTCACCCCACTCCCTCTCTTGCCCCCTCCCTCTTTCTCTCGCCCCCTCTCTCTCTCGCCCCCTCCCTCTCCCTCTCATTACCCTCCCTCTCTGTATTCTCCCCCCCTCTCACTCTTGCCTCCTCCCTCTCTCTCTCGTCCCCCTCCCTCTCTCACTCGTACTCTTCCCACTCTCTCTCAACCCCTCTCTCTCTCGCCCCCTCCCACTCCATTTCACCCTACTCCCTCTTTTGTCCCCACCCTCTCCCTCTCGACCCCCTCCCTCTCTTTTACGTCCCCGTTCTTCTCGATCTCTCCACCCTCTCTTCCTCGCCCCCACCCTCTCTCTCTCGCCCCACCTCTCTCTCTCACCCCATCCTCTCTCGCCCCCCCTCTCTCTCGTCTCCCTATCACACTCTCTCGTCATCCTCCCTCTCCCTCTCGTCCCCCTCCCCCTCTCTCTAGGTCCCCCCTCTCTTGTCCTCCTCCATCTTTCTCTTGCAACCTTCTTTCCTCTCTCTCTCGCCCCCCTCTCTTCCCATCCCTCCCTTCCTCTCTCGCACCCTCCCTCTCTCTCTCCCCTTCCATCTCTCTCTCGCCCCCTCCCTCTCTCTCGACCCCTCCCTCTCTCTCGTCCTCCTCCATCTCTCTCTTTTGTCCCCTCGCTCTCTCTCCCGCCTTTCCTCCCTCTCTTTCCTTGCCCCTCCCTCTCCCTCTTACCCCTCCTTCCCCTCTCTCGCCCTCTCTCTCTCACTCGCACCCTCCCTCTCTGTCTCGCCCGCCCTTCTCCCCCATGCCCACCTCTCACTCTCTCGCCCGCTCCCTCTCTCTCTCTCAACCCTCCCTTTATCTCTCATCCCCTCCCTCACTCTCGTCCACCCCTCACTCTCGTCCCCCTCTCTCTCTCGTCCACCTCACTCTCTCTCACCCTCCCTTGATCGCCCCCCCTCTTGACCCTCTCTCTCGTCCCCTAACTCTATCTCTTGCCCCCTCCTCCCTCTCTATCGCCCCCTTCTTCCTTCTCTCTGCCCCCCTCGCACTCTCTCTCGCCTCCCCTTTTCTCTCACTCTCACCCCCTCCCTCCCTCTCTCTCTCTCTCGTCACCCTCCCTCTCTCTCTCGTCCACCTCCGTCTCTCTCTCGCCCCCTCTCTCTCGGCCCCTCCCTCTCTATTGTCCCCTTCCCCCTCCCTCTTGTCCCCCTCCCTCTCTCTCTCACACCCCTCTCTCTCTCACCAGTCTTCCCTCTGTCTCTGTCACCATCCTCCCTCTCTTTCCCTCTCATCACCCTCCCTCTCTCTCACACTCCCTCTCTCTCTCACACACCCATCTCTCTCTCACCACCCCTACCTCTGTCTCTCTCACCATCCTCCCTCCCTTTTCCTCTCGTCACCCTCCCTCTCTCTCTCACGCTCCCTCCCTCACTCCCTCTCTTGTCCACTCCCTCTCCATCCTGCCCCTACTTCTTTCTCGTGCCATTCCCTCTATCTCTCGTCCCATTCTCTCTCTCTCTCTCTCGCCCCCCCCTCTCTCACCCCCTCCCTCCCTCACTCTCGCCCCCTCCCACTAACTCTCGCCCCCTCATTCTCTTTCTCTCTCACCCCTCCCTCAATCTCTCTCACTGCCCTTCCCTCTCTGTCGCCCCCATTTCTCTCGCCCCCTCTCTCTCGCTCCCCCTTTCTCTCTCTCGCTGAACCCCCTTCTCCCTCTCTCTCTCTCTCGCCCCCTCCCTCTGACGCTCTCGCTCCCTCCCTCCCTCTCTCTTGCCTCCCCTCCCTCGCTCTCGGACACCTCCCTACCTCTCTCACTCTCCCCTTCGTCTCTCCCTCGCCGCCTCCCTATCTCTCTCTCATCTCTCCTCTCCCTCTGTCTTTCGCCCCCCCACTCAATCTCACCCCCTTTCTCTTTTGCCCCCTCTCTCTTTCGCACCCACCTCTCTCTCTTCCCCTTCCCCTCTCTCTCGCTCCCCTCTCTCTCCCTCCCACCCCTCCTCCCTCTCTCTCCTGCCCCCTCTCTCTCGCCCCCTCCATGTCTCTCTGGCCCCTCTCTCCCGCCGCCTCCGTCTCTCCCTCGCCCCCTCCTCCCTCTCTCTCCCTCCCCCTCCCTCTCTCTCTCGCCCCCACCTCTCTATCTCGCCATTCTCCCTCTCTCACACTCCCCTCTCTCTTTCGCCCCGCTTCTCTCTCGCTCCCACCTCTCTCTCTTCCCCCTCCCACTCTCTCTCGCACCCTCCCTCTCTGTCCCATTCCTCTCCCCCTCTCTCTTGTTCCCCTCACTCTCTCTCGTCTTCCTCGCTCTCTCTCTCGTCCCCTCACTCTCCCTTGCCCCCTCTCTCTCTCACCCACTCACTCTCTCTCTCTAGCCTCCTCCCTCTCTCTCTCTCTCGCCCCCTCCCTCTCTCTCTCACCCGCCTCTCTCTCGCCCACCTCTCTCTCGCCTTTCCCTCTCGCTCTACCTTCTCTCTCGCCTCCCTCCCCTCTCTCGCCCGATCCCTCTCTCTCTCCATGCCGCTCCCTCTCTCTCTGCCCTGTTCCCTCTCTCTCTCGACACCCTCCCTCCCTCTGTCCCGCCCCCTCCCTCCCACGCTCTCGCCCCGTTCCTCCCTCTATCGCCCGCTCCATCTCTCTCTCTCTCGCCTCCCCTCCCTCTCTCTCGGACTCCTCCCTCCCTCTCTCTTGCACCTTCCCTCCCTCTCTCACTCTCCCCCTTCGTCTCTCCCTCGCTGCCTTCTATCTCTCTCATCCCTCCTCCCTCTCTTTCTTTTGCCCCCTCCCATTCACTCTCACCCCCTCTCTCTTTTGCCGCTCTCAAGCCCCCTACCTGTCTCTCTCTTCACCTTCCACTCTCTCTCGCCCCCCCCTCCTGCCTTCTCTCTCTCGCCTCCTCCCGGTCTCTCTTGCCTCTCTCTCCCTCGCCCCTCCCTCTCTCCCTCGCCCCCTCCTCCCACTCTCCCTCCCCATCCCTCTCTCTCTCGCCCCCAACTCTCTCTCTCGCCCGTCTCGCTCTCTCACACTCCACTCTCTCTTTTGCTCCCTCCCTCTCTCCTCCCCTACCTCTCTCTCTTCCCCTTACACTCTCTATCGCCCCTCCCTCTCTCTCTCCCGCCCCTCCTCCCTCTCTCTCCTGCCCCCTCCCTCTCTCTCACCCTCTCCCTCTCTCTCTCGCCCCTGTCCTCCGTCTCCCCCTGTCCCCATCCCTCTCTCTTCTACCCCCCTCCCCTCTCTCTCTCGCCCCCTCCCTCTCTCTCTCGCCCCGTCCTTCTCTCTCCTGCCCACCTCGCTCTCTGGCCCCCATCATCTCTCTCTCGCCGTCCTCCCACTCTATCTGGTCCCCCTCCTTCTCTCTCTCGCCCCTACGCCCTCTCTCTCACTCTCGCCACCTTCCTCCCTCCCCCTCGTTCCCCTCCCTCTCGCTCTGTCGTCCCCCCTCTCTCTCATCCCTCTCCCCTCTCTCTCGTCCCACTCCCTCTCTCTATCGTCTTCCTCACTCTCTCTCGTATCCCAACTCTCTCTCGCCCCCTCTCTCTCTGACCCCCTCACGCTCTCTCTCTCACCTCCTCCCTCTCTCTCTCACCCCCTCTCTCTCGCCTCTCACTCTCTCTCTACCTTCTCTCTCTCGCCTCCCTCCCCCTCTCTCTCTGGCCCCCTCCCTCTCTCTCTCAACCCCGCTCCCCCTCTCTCTCTGCCCCCTTCCCTCTCTCTCTCACCCACCTCCCTCTCTCTTTTGTCCCCCTTCCTGTCTCTCGCCCGTCCTCCCATTCTTTCACTCGCCACCATCCCTCTCTCTCTACCCCCTCTCTCTCACCCCATCTCTCTCACCCCCTCCCTCTCTCTCTCTCGCCCCCTCCCTCTCTCTCTCTCTCTCGCCCCCTCACTTCTCTTTCTCTCGCCCTCTCCCTCCCTATCTCTCTTTGTCACACACTCACTCTATCTCTCGACCCCCTCCCTCTTTCTCTCTCTCCCCCCCACTCTCTGTTTCTCACCCCTCTCTCTCTCGCTCCCCTCCATCTCTCTCTCTCGCTACCTCCCTCTCTCTCTTGCTCCCTCTCGCTCTCACCCCCTCTCTCTCCCCCTCCCTCTCTCTCTCTGGCCCCCTCCCTCTCTCTCCCCCTCCCTTTCTGTCTCGTCCCCCTCCCTCTCTTTCTCGTCCCCCTCCCACTCTCTATCGTCCCCCTCCCTCTCTCTCTCAATCCCTCGCCCTCTCTCTCTCTCTCGCTGATTCCGTCCCTCCATCTCATCCCCTTCCCTCTCTCTCGTCTTTCTGCCACTCTCTATCGTCCCCCTCCCTCTCTCTCTCACCCCCTCGCCCTCTCTCTCTCGCCGCTTCCGTACCTCCATCTCGTCCCCCTCCCTCTCTCTCGTCTTCCTCACTCTCTCTCTCAGTCCCCTCCCTCTCTCTCGCCCCCCTCTCTCTCACCCCCTCACTCTCTCTCACCCCACCCCTCTCTCTCGCCCCCTCCCTTTCTATCTCTTGTCCTCCTCCCTCTCTCTCTTGCCCCTCCCTCTCTCTCTCTCCCCTTCCCTCCCTCTCTTACCCCATCCCTCTCTCTCGACCCCTCCCTCTCTCTCTCATCCCCTCTCTCTCTCTTTTGCCCCCTCCTTCTCTCTCGCCCGCCCCCACCCTCTCTCTTTCGCCCCTCTCCCTCTCTCTCTCACCGCTCCCACTCTCTCTCAAACCCCCCTTCTCTCTTTCGCCCCTGCCTCGCTCTCTTGCAATCTCACAGACCCCTCTCTCATTTGTGCCCTTCCTCTCTCTCACCATCTCTCCCTCGCACGTGCCCTTGCTCTCTATCATTCAGTCTCTCTCTCTCTCTCTCTCTCTCTTGCCCCTCCCTCGCGCTCTCACCTTCTCACTCACCCCTCTCTCCTTTGTGCCCTTCCTTTGTCTCACCATCTCCCTTTCGCTCCCTCTCTCTCACCTCCCTCTCTTGACCCTCTCTCTCTTCACACCTCTATCTCTCTCTCTTCCTTCCTCTATCTCACTCTAGCCAGCCCACTTTCTCTTGCCCCCTCCTCCCAACCCCTCTCTCTCTCTCGCACATTGATTTTCTATCTCTGCCCTATCTTTTTCTCTCTCTCTCGCCTCCCCTATCTCTCTTGTCCCATTTCTCTCTCTCGTCGCCCCTCTCTCTTTCTCGCTCTTGCCCCCTCACTCCCCCTTCATGTCTCACTCTCGCTCTCTTGCCCCTCTCTCTCATTATATCATTCCGTCTCTCTCTCTCTCTCTCTCTCCCTCTCTCTCCCTCACCGTATTTCTCTCTCTCTCTCTCTCTCCCTTCTCGCTCTCCACCTCCCTCGGTGTCTATCTGTTCCAACCTCCCTCTCTTTCCCTCTGACTGAACCTTTCTTCCTCCTCTCTCGCCCTGCCTCTCTCTCTGACATACTGTCTCCCTGGTCCTTCCCTCTCCGTCTGACCCAGAGACTGGGGTTGTTTTGGGTAAGGCTGCATGTGGGTGGTGGGGGTGAGATGTGGGAGGTGGGGAAAATGGGGTAGAGATGGAATTGTGGGAGGGAAACATTGATGGCATATGAGAGAGAGAGAGAGGGGGAAAGGGAAGAGTGGAGGCAGGTGGAGAAACCGAGGTTGGAGTGTGTATGCGTGAGAGAGAGAGGGGCATGAGGGAGAGGGTTGAGAAAGAGAGTGTATGTGAAAAAGAGAGAGAGAGAGAATCGAGGAGGAAGAGTCAGGGAGTGGTAACGGGGAGGCCAGGTTGGAATCGGGGAGACAGAGGGAGTTAAACCCAGCTCCTGCTCTCAGGGCGCTGTGCCCTTCCCTTCCCTGAGGACCAGAACTTTTGGCTGAGTCTGTCACTCTCCAGCTCAGCTTCTCCAACACAAAGACACACAATATGCTCGGCATGCTTTAATGAACATTTTTATTGTTTACATATGGAAGTGATACAGTCAGTGGGATGGTGCCTTTTCTCACTGGCCTGAGTTGTGAGAAATATTGAAATGTTTCCCTGGAACCCCCACAGTGGGATAAGGATGGACAAACCAGCGCTCCCCTCAGTCTGTTACCATAGGGACAGGTGGCCCCATCGCTGAAACACAGAACTGAAATGAGAAAATCCCGGATGGATTGATTAATGAGGGAATTTGATGGATGGATGGATTTGGGTGAAGGGATATTTCAGCACATTCTTCAGCTGCTGCCTGAACTTAGTCTGGGTCACGGCATAAATCACGGTGTTTGTGCAGCAACTGAGGAGCTGCAGCATGAAGCCCAATTCCTGCACAAAGAGATGGAGAATCACAGACTTATAGCCAATAAACCTCATCCGTCTCCATATAGAATACAGCATTAATGTTGACCATAACAGGATGAAATTGGCCGAGATCACAAACAATAAAATGATAGATTTTTTTCGGTTTCTCATTTCAATGTCAGACCGATCGTCTCCATTGGTGTCAGCGCGGAGTCTCCTGCGAGCTCTGCTGGTCACTAAAATGTGTCTGACGGTGAGAACATTGAGCAGCAGAATCAGGAGAAATGGGACACAAGGGGTTAGAATGTGGTGGAAGAACTCGATTGTGACCCAGACACTGGAGAATCGAACAGCGACTGTTACCCCACAAAACCAAGGGTCGTTCATCAGCCAATACCTAGCCGTGAACATAAAATACCAGAAAATGTTCTTTAAACAGCTCAGCACAGTCACTGCTCCCAGCACCACAGCCGCCGTTTTCTCACTGCAATATTTACTTTTCAGCTTCTGGCAACAAATGGCCACAAACCGATCAAAGGTGAAAGTGACGGTGAACCAGACAGAGCAGTCAGTGGCTGAATAAAGCAGGATGGCGTGGATATTACACACGGGGACGGAGTCCTTCAGGAAATAAAACTGTTCCTGATAAACAATGGGAATGTGTCTCAGTAACAGGTCGAGAATAATGACCAGGAGATCCGCCACTGCCATGGCCCCCAGGTAACGTCTGACACACGGAGACAATCCACAATCTTTATAAAGCAGGACGTAGATGGTCACTACGTTAACTGTGAGGAAGGAAAACAAACCCATTACTCATCAGCCTGGAGGCAAAGGGACCCGTTTGATTAGGGACCCATTGAGATTTTCACATGTGTACCTGTATTCAGGGATTCATTAAAATAATTGGAGCTGGAATAACAAATGGGAAGGTCGGAATTACTGACAAAAAATGTGACATAACCCAAAAGAAACCCTCCTTCCCCAAACACACAGAGACACAGCCATAAGGACAGATGGTTTCTAGAACATTCCCACACACTCGATCACTCGAGAGCAGACACCGGTCACTACTTCCCAGTTCCTAATACGGAAGGTGGAAACGTTGCTGTCCTGAAGGATTCCCTCCCAGTTTCCTGAAGACAAACGGAGTTTGGGAATTTATGTATTTTGGTCTAAATTGTGATCGATCCTGTGTCTTGAAGAAATGTAAACGCAGGGAAAACATATTCACCCCTTTAACTGCCTGAGGGCCCTTCGGGACAGTATGTCCTTCTCCCTGGAACGGGATCTCTTCCCTCGGGATCTTATTGTTTTTATTCAATTCCCGGACGCCCGGCCGTTCACAAACAGCGTCAGGGACAGAACGTCCCGGGAAATGGCAGTTATAGAATGTCAGGGACAGGATGTTCTGGGGAATGTCAGTTATAGAATGTCAGGGACAGAATGGTCTGGAGAATAGCAGTAATAGAATGTCGGGGTCAGAACGTTCCGGGGAATGTCAGTTATAGAATGTCAGGGACAGAACGTTCCGGGCAATGTCAGTTATAGAATGTTGGCAATGAAACGTTCCGGGAATGTCAGTTATAGAATGTTGGGGACAGAAAGTTCCGGCGAACCCGTTGACCTGTCCATCAACGTTTCCCCTATCCACCCCACCAACATGATGTACTGTCCCTGGGCGCACTGCAACATTAATGGGGTGAGAGACGGAGGGTCCAATTACAGAAATGGGATTTAAAGGCATTGCCAGATCAGCTGAAATGATTAGATTTACCACATTCTCAATCCACCGCACAGAACCAGCCCAGACACCGTAAATTCAGAGGAGATATCTGTTCACCGTGGAACACTGTGCAGACCAGGCCAGTGTCCTGCTCAGTACAACCCAGCAATCTGTCCAGATTGGAACACTGCACAGATCATGTCAGGGCACTTACCTTCAAACGCAGACTAGACATCTGTGCACTATGGATAGCTGGGATTGACGCTGGAATCCAAAGTGGGCAGGCAGGAAGCTGAGAGAACACAGCAAGCCAAGCAGCAGCAGGAAGTGGAGAAGTTGACGTTTCGGGAGTAACCCTTCTGCAGGAGTCCTGAAGGAGGGCTACACCCGAAACATCAAATTCTACACCTGCTGATGTTGTCTGGATTGCTGTGTTCCTCCAGCAGGTATTCAGCATGGGAAGCTGTGCAGACCACACCAATGCATTGATCTATAAACCCAGACTAGATATCTGTCCAGCACGGGAGCTGTGCAGACCACAGCAGGGCACTAATGTGTGAACCTGAAACAAATACCTATTCAACACTGGGAGCTGTACAGATCACATCAACCAGATAGTCGGACCATCACAGCGACCTGTGAAGTAATCACCTGTGAATTAATCTGTAAACCAGGAGTAGTTATCCTCCCAGCATGTAGGACTGTGTACCCCACCCCAGTGCATTGATCTGTGAACCAGGAGCAATTCCCCTCCAAGCATGTAGGACTGTATACACCACCCAGTGCATTGATTTGCACACTAGGAGAAGGTACTCTACCAGCATGTAGAGTTGTGTACATCAACCCAGTGCATTGATCTGTAAACCAAGGGCAGTTACCCTCCCAGCATGTAGGATTGTGTACCCCATCCCAGTACATTTCTCAGTTTCACTGTGTTAGATCCCTGCCCAGCTTAAGGAAACTTGCAGCCCCTGCTAGAAGTGACAGGAGGTGCAGCGCCCAAACATTTACAGCTCCATATCTCCATTGTGCCATGACAAGTGGGTGCTGTGGGTGTGAACATCACTGACATAGAGAGACAGAGATGGAGGGGGAATCGGTTTAAATATCACCACATGAGATTGGTTTGGGGTATAGCCTGAGAGACAGTGTCATGGAAGAATGTGTTCCCAGGTTTCAGAATGCTGAAATGTGGACACTTCGATCGCATCCTGTAACATGAGCCTGTCTTTCCAGGAAAGATGGAGAAAAGGGATAATAGTGTGAAATCATGTGAACATTTGTTCTGCAGCTCAGAATCTATGACTCATTGAGCAGATTCTGACAATAATTTCTCTCAGTGCCATTTTAATTGAGTGTGACCGAGGGATCATCCGCACGAGGCTGAGCTAGTTCCCTGGTGCTGTCTTATCAGACTCACCTCATTAGCTACCCATCCCACCCCATTGTATCCCTCTCATTCAGTACGAGCCCAATTCTCCCACCCATCATGGCTGAAGGGACTCACCATCGCCCGGGTGCCCCTGGATATTCCGTGATCCCTGGCATGGGTGCGATATTTAACAAGCCAATGGGCACACGGTTAAGCTTTCTCCGTTTGGAGCTGCCCTGCACAGTTTACCCCAAGCATGGCAGATAAGGGGCAATTACACCACGGTCTGTCGACAGGGGCACGGAGGTCCTGGTGGATGGGTAAGTACAGAGGGGACCATTCTCTTCCCAGAGGAGGATACACAACCAGATCCGACGAGCATGGTCTGAGCTCCCCACCCAGCTCAGTGCAGTATCTGCGGTCTGAAGAAATGTCCAGCAATACAGGACAAGCATCAATAACCTTCCCCGCTCTGTCAGGATAAGGATTACTGTATTATTTCTGCTCTTTCACACTCACTGTATATCTGTTATAGCACATAGCCCCGAACAAGGCTCAGGCTCCACTACTCTCATTGCTGCATGCAGCACCTTCCCTCTTCTTTCTCTCTCTCTCTCTGTCTCTCTCTCTTGCTCCATCCACTTTACCCCCCACCACACTAATAATACTGCATGGATACAAAACTGTGGACTGACTGTCCCTGGACACCTCACCATGACCCCGTCCCCCACCTACACCAGCACTAACAGCAGGCCACACCCTCCCACTCTCATTCACTCCCTCCCTTTCTCCCATTCCAGGAGTAACAGCCTTGAATAGGACAGAGAGGGCCAAGCCAGGTGGTGGAGTGCCCGATATCCGTTCCCTCACCTCGCCCCCCTCCCCGCCATGTGGGGAGGACCCTGCTACGAGCCGGAAAGGACATGGACGCCTCATGTGGAGATTCTGAAACATCCACGTCCCACCGACCGAGTAAGCAGCAATATTCAGTGAAGGGCAATTCTCACTTTAAACCAACTGTCAGGTCCGTTTTCCCAGGCACAACTTAGAAGCCATGGCCCTGATGCCATCTCCCTTTTGGGTCGAGCTAGTACAAATGGAATCGCCTCAGTCTCGGTGGGCAGGAGGGTGGGCTCACAACACATCATCACCACCACCTCCCAGGAAGGGAGCACGGACACTCCCTCCTACACCTCCTACTGTAAACAACTCAGATACTGAAACTAATCTGTGTTAGTTACTGCTCTCCCCACTTGTCCTGACATCTTCAAAAATCTGCTCATATACACGCAGCGCTCTCTGTTCTTGTAGCCCCTTTACAATGGCACAGCCTGTTTTAAACTGTCTTTCATTGTCTTTCCTACCAATGTGCATCACCTCACACTGCTCTGCACTGATCCCCATTTGCCATAAACCTGAACACTACATCAATGTGTGATTGTCCTGTTGGAGGTCCACACTGTCCTCCATCGACTTTACAATTCTTCCAGGTTTGATGCTATCTACAAACATTGAGATTGTCATCGCATCACAGTCCCCATGAAACAACTGAAATCTTGCCACACTCACGAGTGTGAGCAAGTGAAATACTGCTAGATTCCCAAGGACAGAATCGAATAATGAAACACTGTCAATGGAGCAACAAAAATCCTGACACATACGAGACAGAGTAGATGAAATATTGACAAACCACAGAGAAAGAGAAATCCAGATAGATTCTACTTATCTGTATTCATCAGGTTATAATGTGATGAAGTTGAAATAAATTGATGTTTTTATTTAAACAGTGGAATTTGGCAGATCTATCACTCATATTTTAACAGTTTACGAAGCGAACTGAGCATTTCTTTATGTTTCATTTAAGTTACCAGATGAGCTTCACACCGTCTCTGAACCATTCCTGTGTATGTACCAGAGTGTGGGGCAGGTCTGGCAGTCTCTTTGATGTTTAAAATGATGCAATGCCAACCTCTGCTGGCCTCTACACCCCACTACACAGGCATTGGCAGAGGGTGAAAACCAACACGGATTCATTCAGAGAGGGAGAGGGCAGCTGCTCACAACGCCATCCAAACTGATGTCTTAACCATGTACTGACCTAAATGTCCTTTAAACGGGAGTCCAAAACTAGAGGACATAGGCTTACGGTGAGAGGGTAACATTTAAAAGTGACCTAAGGGGCAGCTTTTTCACCCAGAGGGTGGTGTGCCTATGGAGTGAGTGGGCAGAATGACCAGACTGGATACAGTATTCAAGAAGAGGCCTCATTAATGTCCTGCACAAACTCAACGTGATGTCCCAATTCTGATACTCGAAGTTCTGACCATTGAAGACAAGTGTGTTAAACACCTTCTTAACCACACCATCAATATGAGATGCAAATTTCAAAGAATTATACCTGGCGGCCTTGATCTCTGTTCTACAACATTGCCAAAGGCCCTGCTTTTCATTGTATCGGCCCTGCTCATGTTTGATTCACCAAATCAAATACCTCACATTAATCCAAACTAAACTCCATCTGCCACCCCTTAGACCAGGTTGTGATATTACTGCCACCTCACACTCCCCCTTCAATTTTAAAATGCCCACCCCTCTCCAGGAGGCCTGCGCACTCCCGGCTTGATTTTCACAAAGACTTGGTTTGCCTTGTGTGGTTAAAGAGAGGAGGGACAGATTACAGACACTGTCAGTGGGGAGGAGAGGCTGGACAGTAATCATTGGCCTGGTGTCATTTCATGGTTTTAGGAAGAGGGAAGTCGCACGTGTGAGCTGGGTAACAGTGATTGGTGCTTTGGGACCAGAAATGTGGTGTTCATTAATAAATATCCATTTGAGCCCCTTCATTGTGCAGAGTGTGTCTGCAGGATTTCTTTCCCTAAAGTTGCAGACTACAGATAATAACGATTAAATACGTTCATAGTTAATTTCGATAGCATAGCACGTACACTCAATATCCTATGGTTGAGACAAATATCTTGCATTTGTTTAACAATACAAAGTGTTTTTGTGTAGTTCAGTAATTGTAACCTGATTATAGAAAATCCACACCGAGCTGAAAGCGGGTACTAAAATATGATTCAAAATCTACGTATGGTAGTGTAGTGGGTATTGTCCCTGTCTCTGAGCCAGAGCTCTGGATTTGATTCCAATTCCTGAACTTTTGTGGTAGTGTTCCTAGCTCTGGTCGAGAAGGCCTGGATTCAATTCCTGCCTGTTGCAGAGGTATGCCACAGCATGTCGTAACAGGCTGATAAGCAAACACACAGGAGAATAATATTATAGCTTTATCGGTATTGCTGAGTGATGCTAGTGTCCTTCCCTCGGACACAGTGGTCGAGGTGTAAACCCCACACAAGTGTCGCATGATACATCTGAACAAACCGATTAAAATGGATATAGAATTGTGACTTGATGGAGAAGGAAGAGGTGTCAGTATTGCATTTCAGAAATTAGGCCCGGGATAATTGAAAGTACAGCCATTCGCGTTGATTGGAGTCACATTTTGCTGCACTAAAGGTTTATAAAATCAGAATGCTCATGGATAGGGTGAGTAGTCAGGGTTTTTTCCCCAGGCTACGGGCTTCCAAAACTACGGGCTTCCAAAACTATTGGTTGAAGTGAGAGGTGAAAGGTTTTGATGAGGCCTAAAGGGCACCTTTTCACACAGATGGTGGTGTGCATATGGAATGAGCTGCCAGAGGAAGTGGTGGAGGATGGTACAACTACAACACTTAAAAGGCATCTAGATGCTGACAGACCTGCCGACCTTTTCCAGCAATTTCAGACATTCTTTTAAAAAAGCATTCATTTTAACACATGTATTATGAATAAATTAAACATTTTATTTTTTAATGACGCAGGGCCATGTAAACATATTTCAAATCGACTGAGACATTTTCTACTCAGCGTATGGCTCTGTGTATGACAGCAGCAATGATGCACCCACATGGACCAGGGAATGTGATTGAGACATAGTTTGGACAATGTACAAGGAGAACTCACATGGTCCAGTTTGGGAGAGGATGACCTTACTGTGTGATTCAGCTCAGAGTGGGAGAAAATGTAATCTGCCTGAGAAGGAACGCCCTATAGCACTCTCTCTCCTTCATTGTTCCTCATCACACCAATGTGTGCGAGCTAAAAAAAAGAACTCTACAATTATCGTTGCAATTCTTATTTTTATTGAATCCCTGCAGTTTGAAACAGACCCTCTGGCCCAACTTGTCCATACCAACCTTCACAATCCATTTCCCTATATTTACCCCTGACTAATGAACCTAACCTAGAAATCCCTGAATACAACGGACAATTTAGCATGACCAGTCCACCGAACCTACACAGTTTGAGTTGTGGTAGGAAACTCGAGCACCCATTAGAAGCTCACACAGACAGTGGGGGAATGTGCAAACTCCACACAGAGGCTGGAATCGACCGAAGTCCCTGGTGCTGTGAGACAGCAGTGCTAACCACTGTGCTACCCCTTAGGTGGTCCCAGACCAGAATTCATTGGAATCTACTCAGTGCCTAAAGCAAAGGGAAATCAGCCAACACCAACTCCCCCAGGATGAAATCCCATTGCGAGCAGCTGTGTGAGTACAACATTGTTGTGGTTCTGTTCGCCGAGCTGGGAGTTTTTCTTGCAAACGTTTCGTCCCCTTTCTAGGTGGCATCTTCAGTGCTTGGGAGCCTCCTGTGAAGCGCTTTTGTGCTGATTCATCTGGCATTTATACTGGTTTGAATCTGCCGCTTCCGGTTGTCAGTAGCTGTTCGCTGCAGTGGCCGGTATATAGGGTCTAGGTCGATGTGTCTGTTAATCGAATTCGTGGATGAGTGCCATGCTTCTAGGAATTCCATGGTTGTTCTCTGTTTGGCCTGTCCTATAATAGTGGTGTTGTCCCAATCGAATTCATGTTTGTCATAGGCTGAAGATGGGAGAGCGAATGATCTCGAAAGGAACTGAAGTTAAATGTTTCACACAGTGAGTGCTGTGTGTACATAAAGTGCTGTCAGAGGAAGTGCTGAAGGCGGTTACAATCGCACATTTAAAAAGTATCTGAATGACGAGAGATATTGGCCAAATGCTGGCAAATGGGACAGGATTAGATTTGTTATCTGATCGGAGTGAGCAGATTGGACTAACAGGTCTGTTTCCGTTCTCCATGACTCTCTGATTCTATAAGAAGGATGGTAAATAATTCTAAGAGGACCTTTCAAGTGGGAATTTTCTTCATGGAAAGTTTATCGTGCCTCTATGTTCACATTGATTGAAAGTTGCATTAGTTAAATATTTGACAGAGAAGTGAATCATGCAAAATGGGATGCAGACAACACAGTGGAGCTGAGACCCCAACCTGATCAGCCATAATCTTATTAAATTTGCCTGGTGGAGAAGGCTCAAAGTATCTATTGACTCAGTCCTGCTCCTCAGTGCCATGTTTCTGTGTTCCATACAGCGGCTCAAACCTGCTAGATAGGAACAGTTGGAGGTCACCTAATCCTATTACCTGGTCCACAGAAACAGAGGAGGCCATTCAGCCTCTCAAGACTCTTACACACGCTTTGAAGTGATTTGGGAAATGTAATTGGAAAAATGGCTCGAGTATGAAAGAGGCCCCTCATTTCTCTTCACAGATCTTCCCCTATCTGCAACTTGTGCTCCATTAGTTAGTCATCTTGTAGACCCAGATTCACTGTGAATACAGCCCATATACCTCACCCAGAGATGGCTCACAAAATCATCTTTTTCTCCTGACTGCAATATTCAATACTATAACATTCATGAACATAGCACCCACTAACTTTCCAATAACAGAATGTGAGAACATCAGAAACAGGAACAGGTCGTTCACTCCCCAACCTGCCTTGCCCTTCACTAAGATCATGACTGATTTGCTCTGGGGTCAACTCGTCTTTCATACCCAATTCTTCATAGCCCTCAACTCTCTGACAGGTCAATATCCATCGACCTCCTCTTCAAATAATTTCAGTCATCTCCCTCCCCGAACACTTTTGAGAGCAGAAGTCCTGACATTCAATACCACCTGTTTGAAGAAAACACTTGCTGCTCCTATATCATGACTTATTGATATGAGCAAAGGAGGTTGACTCAAGGGTTCAGGTAAACATGACTGACCCTGATATCAAGGCAGTGGTTGTCTTCTGTTGGCATCAAGGAACTGAACAAAACTTAATGGGAATCAGAGTAGACTCTCCAGTGTTTGGAGTCAAATATGGCACAAAGGAAGATGTTCATCATCTCAGTCCTGGGTCACCTCTGTGCGAGATTCTCAGGGTAGCTTCCTTTTCACAAACAGCTTCAGCTGCTTCATCAATGTCTCCCCGCCCCCACCTCCTCAACATAATATCAGAAGTGGGGATCGTCACCGAAGATTCCACAATGTTCAGAACATTTTGTCCCATGTCAGCTCCTGAACGGTTCTGTGTCCATGTGCAGCATGACCCAGACTGCATTGAGGCGTGTGCTGTTAAAGGGTCCATAACATTCATGTAACAGGTCTGCCGGACACTGCACATTGCCACAGTAAAACAAGAGTTCATTCAGCACCTCACGCTGGTTTCACCGGAATATGAGAAAGTCATTCAGCCCATTGACAGTATTGGAGAAGAACAGCGACATCCCATTTATTGCCTCCAGCCTATTACTCAGGATGAGAAGGAGTCTTGTGTGATGGACCACACCAGAGAACCTCGAAAATATTTGAAGGCGGTAGTCTAGATTCTAATGATTTCATATCTTTAAAGGAAATGTAAACTGTCTGTCCCAGATGCAATGTGAATGATCAAACTACTCGGTGTGAAGCAAACATCATCTATTTAAACACGGAAGATAAAATGAAACCAAAGAAAGAGGAATTTAGGAAAACAATAGACAATAGACAATATACAATAGGTGCAGGAGTAGGCCATTCAGCCCTTTGAGCCTGCACCGCCATTCAATATGATCATGGCTGATCATTTCTAATCAGTATCCGCTTCCTGCCTTATCTCCATAACCATTGATTCCACTATCTTTGAGAGCTCTATCCAACTCTTTCTTAAATGAATATAGAGACTGGGCCTCCACTGGCCTCTGGGGCAGAGCATTCCACACAGCCACCACTCTCTGGGTGAAGAAGTTTCTCCTCATCTCTGTCCTAAATGGTCTACCCCGTAGACCAATGGTATTGGACAATTTAACAGAATAATAGATAGAATATAGAACATAGAAAAATACAGCGCAGTACAGGCCCTTCGGCCCTCGATGTTGCGCCGACCAAATCCTACCTAACCTACACTAGCCCAATAACTTCCATATGCCTATCCAATACCTGCTTAAATGACCATAAAGAGGGAGAGTTCGCCACTGCTACTGGCAGGGCATTCCATGAACTTCACAGATCGTGAAGCTATTACTAATGAACTGTTCCAAGATAGGAAAATCGCATAAACACAGCCCCTGGCAAAAAGGAATATTCAGACACAGATTGTCACAAACATTTCTCCAATCCAAAAACAGCAGCAAGAGAAAATTCAGAGAGAGAGAGAGAGTAGTAGCCAGGACACATGCATTGAAGCTTCCAACCCTATGGAGACCCCAATAGTTTCTGATGTTGTTGAGAAACCAAAACCCAGAGATCCTAATCTGTGAGAGCAGGCCACACCCATTCAGGCTGCATTAAAATAAACCCAAGGCCTCCCTCGCTGTTTACTCAAGTGGTCTTAACTAACCAGCTTGGTAACAATCATTCAATCTCTCTCTGAAAACAAACCAGGACAAAATAACCTCTTAAAACTGCATCACCATCACATTTGTCAGCACATTGAACTGTCAAACAGGAACCAGGTGTAACCCAAACAGGCCCTTGGCCTTGCCCAATCGCACGAGTAAGAAGCCATTCAGTCCTTTGAGTCAATTGCACAGGAATAGAATGAGGCCATTCAGCCCCTTGAGTCACTTACACAGGAATAAGGGGAGGCCATTCAGCCCGTTGAACCACTTATACAGGAATAGTAGGAGGCCATCCCCACCTCAATGTACTTACACAGGGGCAGAATGAGGTAAATAATGCTGATCCAGATGAATGGCTTATGCCAGAAACGTCTCCTCTCCTGCTGTGCTTTTCCAGCAAACCACTGTCTTCTCTGATCTCCAGCATCGGCAGTCCTCACTGTCTCCAGATTAATGCTCTAACATGATGAACAAGTGGAGCAGAGGCTGCACAGACAGACTGCTCCACGTTGTTCCTCCTGCCTCCGTTGCTCATGATACTCATGTGGGACGTTAATGTGGTTTTCTCGCGGAGAGGAGGGAAGCCATATGTCTTGTGTGAAGTCTCAAAAAGGCATCTTCCATCTCTCCGATGACATCCTAGTATTCTCTATGCAGGGCGGAAGTGGGTGGGAATGGCTACCTGTTTCAGATGGAAGGTATTGTGGCTGCTGTTGGGGATTGTGAGCAACATGACGTTCAGTACGTTCGCACGGGTGCACAATAACGTGGGGAGAGTTAATTAAGGCATATAAAGTATTAGAAAAGTCACGTTAGACTGACGAATGGACGCTCTAAGTTCAAATAATGCTGATCTTATTCATGTTGATCTTGTCTAGTGCACTCCTGTTCAATGTAACCTGTATGCCTTACTCTGTCCAAGCCTATTTCCACCCTATGATCTGCCTGGCCATGCTTACTATGATCTGACTCCACTGCTCATTAGTAAAGTGTTTCCCTTTACTGACGTACACGTGGCAATAAAACAAACCAATTAATCCTGTGCAAAATATGGAATTTCTCACTCTATCAATGTCTCTTTTGGAAATAAGTGATCGCTGCCACTCCTCGTGTTTCAGCATCACGATTTCTTCATCTCTCACAGCTCTACAGATTAAACTCAGCTTCTTCACTCTATCCTCACGTTACCATCGTCCGTGTCGTGGTCAGGAGATCATTCCTTACAAAGGAGATCAACTCTGTAGTGAGTGCCCTAAATGCTCTCTCAACAAGGCTCTACAAATGCAGGAACATGGCTTCACTTATATACTCGAATCATCTTACAATGAAGGACAGCATATCATTGACTGCACCCATTACTTATACAGTGTTTGATTCGGAGCAGTCAGCATAGACTTGTGAGTGGGAGAACATGTTTACCAAATTTGTTGGAGTTCTTTGATGAAGTGACCAGGAAGGTTGATGAGGACAGAGCGGTAGACGTAGTGTATGGATTTCAGTCAGGCCTTTGATAAGTTTCCACATGGCAGGCTGCCCAGGAAGGTTACATCATGTGGAATTCTGAGGTAACTGTCCAATTGGATACACAGTTGGCTTGATAGTAGGAAGCAGAGGGTTTAGGGGAAGGATGCTTGTCAGACTGGACGCTGTGTCCATAGCTGTTTGTTATCTATGATTTGGTTGAAAATGTACAAGGTAAGATTTGTAAGATTGCAGATGACACTCCAGTAAGTGGGAGCTTGATCAGTAAGGAAGTTTATCAGAAATTGCAGAAAGACCTAAATCAGGTGGGGAAGTGTGTCGAGAAATGGCAAATGGAGTTTAATATAGATATGTGAGGTCTTGCATTTTGGAAACTTAAATCAAGGTAGGAGTTTCATGGTGAATTGAAGGGTCTTAAGAGGTGCAGTGGGCAGAGAGACCTTAGTGTTCAGGTGCACGGTTCACGAAGAATGGAGTCACAGGTAGACAGGGCAGTGAAGAAGGCATTTGGCACATTGGCCTTCATCAGGCAGGATATTGAGTGTAGAAGTTGGGAATTTATGTTTCAGTTACACCGGACTTTGGTAAGGCCACACTTGGAGTATTGTGTTCAGTTTTATCACTTTGTTATAGGGAGGATGTTATGAAATTAGAAAGAGTGCAGAAGAAATTTACAAGGACATTGTCAGGACCCAATGGTCTGAGGTGTATGGAGAGGTTGGACAACCTAGGACCTTTTCTTTAGAGTGTAGGATGGGGTATGGATAGGGTTAATGGTCTGAGTCTTTTACCAAAGTTCAGAGAAACGAGAACGAGAGAGGATCAGTTTACGTTGAGAGGGGAAGGAATAAAAGGGAACCTGACGGGCCACTTCTTTACACAGACGGCTGGTACGTGGAAGAACTGCCAGCAGATGTGGTTGAAGGGGGTACATTAAAAAAACATTTCAAAATCATTTGGATAAATATGTGGATAGGAAAGGACTATAAGGATATAGGCCAACTGCAGGGAAATGGGGTTAGTGTGGATGGACATTTACAAGGTAGAGTCAAACCACTTTGTTAATTAAAACCAAACACCCAGAAAAGCTCGCCTCACCTCGTAAACTGTTAAAATATGCGCGACACAGATCTCCTACATTCCACTATTTAAACAAAAATTAACAAGTTTATTTCTTAACTTTAATAGTGAACACGAAACAACGACTATTCACAAATACAAGCCCCTCTTTTCTTAGATACTTACTATCTGACTCCATCTCTATAAAACCCACATATTAAACATTACTACAATCTCAAGACCACACAGAATCCATCTTCCCCGCTGTCTTCACTCTTCCAGCTGATGATCTCCCTGGGTCATGTACTTTTTTTAATGCAAGTAGCTTTTACATGGACATGTATCTTTGCTTGAGAGTGTTTGAGATGACCAGTTAGCACTCCTGCTCTACAGCAGTTACTCTGCTGATGGATGGCAGAGGCTCTCCCTCTAGTTTTAAAATGCTGCTTTTATATACTTACTTTGATACAATAATTTTCATAATTTGATAGCTTTCCAGGTATCCAAACCATAATATTCAAATTCCGTTGGCTTCTGGTTATCTGAGCGTTAATTAAACTCTTTGGTTGTACTTGAATTGTTGTCAAAACATCAACCAAAACTCAGGTATCCATTTCCCAGCTAATGGTGACAGGTGGAACAGGCTGACCTTCAGATGACAACGTTGGATGTACTTTCTATTCAACAAAACCCGTTCTGTCTTAAAGTGACCTGACATGATTTCGGCTTCAGAGCACCTCCCCCCTTCCGAAAAAAAGACATGAACCAGCAGAATGAAAAGATGGCTTCATTTCTTTTCCTCTAATTCTTAATCCCATTATTATGAATTACAAAAGTATTAATCTCAGCTGTACCATACATATTAATTCTGCACGCACATATAACATTGCAATAAGTCAAATCTTATCTAAACTTTTTCCTTTAAATCTGCCATAACACATCTGCTATTACATTTTCGGACCCACAGCATGTACACTTTGTAAGTTTACAGTCGGTAAGATAAGACTCAAATCAAATAGTCTCATATTCTGGTTTTTAAATATTCAAAAAATGCGAGAGATTTGTCGTTGTTCACAATCATCTCTGATGATTTGTTAGTCATATCAACATTAAAATATTGACAGTCCAGTGTGAAGCTTAATCATTCTTTTGCAATAATGGCGATGTTGCTTTTTTTTCTGGTGGATACTGAGTTTTTTCGACAAGTAGCCAATTGGCCATTCAATTTCATCATCATCTTTCTGTATCAATACATATTCGACCCCTATATCCCGAGCATCAAATACAATTTTCAAAGGGTTTCAAAATATTTGATACAGCTAAAACTGGTGCGGTGATTAAACCTGCTTTAAAATTCTCAACGGCCTCCTGGCATTGTTGTGTCCACCACAATTCTGTGTCCATCTTTAATAAATCCAGCAGTGGTGCAAATACGCTGCTGAAGTTTGCAATAAACCTCCGATAGAATCCACTCAGTTCCAAAAACTGAAGCACCTCTTTCTTCGAGGATGGTCGTGGAAATTCCCAAAGCCCTTCGTCTTTGTGTTCCATGGGGTCAACCTACCATGTCCAATGTAATGTCTCAAGAACATCACCTCTGCCTTCGTGAATTCTGTTTTCTTTAAGTTTATTACCAAGTTTGCTTTTTGTAATCCTTCAACATGCTCTGCCAGCTGTAACATGTGAGCTTTTAATCACTTGCTGAAGATCACTATATCATAAACTGCACAATTTGTTCATCTGGCCACAGGTCTGTTCATGACTGTGAATTGTGTCTGGAGCATCATTCATTCATATGACATTCTCTAACATTTTTGTCATATTCGGTATCATTACCAGATAGTTTAACTGACTCAACATGTTTTTTTTAATTTGAAAGGGGCCAATAAACCTGGCTTTGAAGGGATTTCTTACCACTGGTGGCAATATTAATATGTCATCCCCACGGGAAATTGGCAAAGTTTCAGAGTTTGCATCTGCCACCTGCTTCACCATATACTATACCCTCTTCAAGGACTGTTTAGATAACTCACCTACTCCATCCAACCTCTCCCTCACCTCAGAAATATAATCCAAGTGTGGGATCTCCGACTTCGGTCCTGTCAAATTATATTTAATTAATTTCAAAGGAACTCTCATTTCATGTAATAGTATTAACTCAAAGGAAGTAAAATGAGTCAAACTATACTGCATCAACGTTGAGTTCTCCAATTTCCAATCTCCCCTCTCCCAACCTCATCCTAGATCCAACCGTTCAACTGAGCACTGCCTTCTTGAACTGTTCTAACTGTCCATCTTCCTTCCCACCTATCCATTCCACCCTCCACTCCGACATATCAAAATCACTCCCACCTACATCTTCCTATCGCCCTCCCAGTGACCCTCCCCCCAGCCCAAGCTCCTACACTCTGATTTATCTTTAAGCCCCCTTTGTCCCCCTGCCACATTCCTGACGATGGGTTTCTGCCTGATATTCGATTGTCCTGCTCTTCGGATGCTGCCTGATCTGTTGTGCCTTTCCGGCTCCTCTCTTCTCAACTATTAGACACTGAACAGATACCGTATCTTACAAAATTATAACTTCTTGTCCTCCATCCACACCTCATTTTTTCTTAGTAAGGTTTATCTACAGAAGCGAATTCTTTATAGAGACCAGGCGCTGACTCCATACACAGCCCCTGCCAACGCTATGCATTCTCCTGCAGCTCCTCGGATCTACTTGGGGTCTCCTTTACCAGGTTCCCTAATACCACTGGCTTAAACTCTATTACCACATCTTTTCCCAAAGTGTCTTCCTTCAATGCCCAGCACTGTGTGTCCCAGCTTACTACAGTGAAAACATCTTTTCCCTGTGCTCTTCTTAAACTATCGGCACTGTATTTTTATGTGTTCCACTACGTTATAGTGAGAACACCTGAGGCCTTTCACTTCCTTTCAACCCCTTTGAGTTTTTTTTTCACCTGTGGTAAACTTTTGCCTGTGTGCGTTTCTGTATGTTTTGTAGTGTAGAATTTCCCCTTCTCCCAATTTCTATCCCTCACAGGATGAAAATGCTCCCAGAAGCTACATTTCATCTCATGAACCAATGCATACTTAACTGCCATTTCTGCTGAATTTTTCACTGCTTGAAATTCCTTTTCATTCACATGAATTCTTATCATCTTGGGAAGTGAGTCCTTAAACTTGTCCAGCAGAATAATTTCCCATCAGGACTCACAGGTCTTATCCAGTAGAATAATCTCCCATCAGGACTCACAAGTCTTATCTATTTTTAAGGCCTACACCCATTTATCAAATTGACTATGGTTAATTCTTTCAAACTCAATATAACTCTGAACTGTTCTGTCTCCCTTTATTTCTGAATCACTGTCTATATTCGTCTCGTATCAATTCATAAGCACTCAAAATAGACTGTTTGACATCTGCATAATCTCTTGCTTCCTCATGTAACAGCACTGTGCACACCTCACAAACTGTGCCAACCATCGTAGTGAGAACTAGCATTACCCACAACTTCACTGGACACGCCATCTGCTGAGCCAATTTTGCAAATGAAATAAAATAGTTTTTGGCATTTTTCTCACCGAAATATGACAATGTATTAACATAGTTGTATACATCCCTATGTTCTCCCTTTATTTTCATGCTGCTAATATAACTTTCTTATCTTGTACCAAACTTCCGAATTTCAATTTTCCCCTCCCTTCTTTTTTCCTATCTTTCTCTTCCTCTGTCTTTTCTCTCTTTCTCGTTCTGTCTCTTTCTCTATCTTCCAACTCCAATTGCCACACTTGCAATTTAAGTTTTTTTCTAACTCGACTGCAGTTGCCTGCTTCACTGATACAACAAAGTGCTTGACCAACTCCATTATGATGACAGCTTTCCTTTTGTCCCTGGTTAAACCAAATTCTAATCTACATGTTAATTCTAAAAGTATGTCCTTCCTTTATCTTTCTACACTTTCTTGGTAAATTTGGGAACCATCTTCAAACCTCAGAACCTGTTTAGGAATGTTGAAAGCCATTTTTTAAAAATTTAACCAATAACAAGGAAACAAAATTAAATGAATTTTGACACCTGTCTTATTTGAAGATCTAGGTCACTAACTGCCAAGTGATGGAATCTGCTGGGACCTTTTGCATCGAAATCTGTTCAAATCTGTCCAAATCCTGTACGATAAACCCTCAAACCGGTATGATGTCGATGCCGAATCCCTCTGTGAATTAAAACCACACACTCAGAAAAACTCACCTCGCCTCGTACTCTGTTAAAACATGAGTGACAGAGAAGTCCCGAATTCCACTATTAAAATAAATAATAACCATTTAGAAGTATGCAAGATAGCTCGCTGAGCTTGAAGGTTTGTTTTCAGATGTTTTGTCACCATGACTAGGTCACATCATCAGTGAGAGTCTCTGGTGACGCACTGGTGGTAAGTCTCCTCTTTCTATTTATAGGTCTTGGTTTCTTCATGTGCATGATGTCATTTCCATATTTTTGTTCAAGGTAAGGTAGATAGGATCTAAATTGATGTGTCTATTGATGGACTTCTGGTTAGAATGTTATGTTTCTAAGAACTTCTGTGCGTAGCTTTGTCCCAGGAAGTGTGTGTTGTCACAGTAAATGTGGTGCCTTTTTTGTGCGTATGTATGTAGTGATAGTGGGTAATGTCTTTTGATGGCTAGTTGGTGTTCTTATATCCTGCTAGCACGACTACAGGACAGTCTGAAATGGAGGAAAATGATTTTAAATACACTGTTTAATCACTGTGCGTTCAGACAAGGAAGATTCTTCATATGTGTACAACACATTCTGATTGAACAACGGAGACACAGTAAACGAAAAATGATGCACATGTTGTATAAAATATATAAAGCATGAAATGATTACTTGATCCTCATCTGAAGTGATACCTTCCCTTTCTCTCAACATTCCCCCTTTTCCTGGGATTCCCAACTCTAGTCTCTCATTCTTACCAGGATGCACATTATAAATTCTTGCTTCTCGTGTCCCAACTTATTTCATTTAATCCTCTTTCGAGCAGGAATTAAATATGTTGGCTTGCTGGGTTCTTTCGAAAACTAGTATCTGTCATATTATTGGAGACAAAAGTTATAACATCAGATCCAGCATTTGAACATATTGCTCTGTTGTACGTGCACTGTACAAAGGACCACAGCACACAGGAATTGCCAAAACATTGAGGTAAATATATCTACTTCTTTCGATAATATAGCTTTCTTATTTTCCACATCGCCATATCTATATCCTTTCTCTCTCGTTCTCCCTTTGTATCTAGTTAAAAAATCCACCAATTATTCTTCATGTTCCATCTATCAAAACCCCTTTTTTCAGTTTATATCTAATGCTCTCTTCAAGATGTAATGTGGTTACAATTAATCAATGTAACTACAAAAGCACGTGGGTGTAGCTGCCCAGAGTTAATTGAAGGTGGAGCTGAGCAGGAAACACCATGGAGCAGCAAAGGGAGGAGTTTCTGTGGATAATTCGGAACATAATACCAGAAATTCAACACCAAGAAGATGAAACATACTCATGGGAGGACAAGGCAGCCATGAGTGATAAGACATCAAACCAAAAGAGAAAACATACAATGTGGTGAAGATTATTGGGAATCCAGAGAATTCATTGGTTCTGAAACTACATAAGGATGGCATCACTGACACTACAGAACTCTGAATCATGGTCATGGAGAGAAATAGAGGAAACACATTCATTTAAAACCACAGAATATGGCATTTCTCAAGGAAAAACATTCAAGTGAACCAAACATTTGAATTAAGATCAGTTAAATGCTTTTGCGGAATGTGTCAGATTGGAGACAGACCCTCAGCAGAATGAGAGTTTGAAACTTGAAGTATTTGCACATCAGAAACCAGGTTAGGTCACTGAGTGCAGGGCTGATGGGTGAATGGGTCTCAGTGAGAATTGGGGAACAGACAGCAGAATTGCATTGCAGATATTGCAGCGCGAAACTGCGTCTTCGTGTAGTGCTGTAGACCACAGCAGCAGGAGAAGCAGACCTGCGTTCAACTACAGCCTGCAACTTTTTGCCAGGATGACACCTTAGTCTGCCATTACCATCAACACCATCTAGGGCTCAGTGACGAGTGTGGGTGAACATGTCAGAATCAGAATCACATGAACCTTAACCTGATGCTAACTCATTAAAGCTACCAGACTTGATCAACAGATCTGAACGAAGCCCTGCAGTCCTGCCACATTCAGTTATGAATGGTGATGGACGATTAAACAAATAACGGAGAAAAGGGCTCCACAAACAGCCCCGTCCTAAATAATGGAAGAGACCTGCACATCAGAGTAAAAGAGAAGGATGCTTTATCTGCACCATCCTCTGTCCGAAGTGTTAAGTCGATGATACACCTCACCCTCATCATGATGCCAACTCAATCTCAGATGCCCGTCTTCAACTAATTCGATTTGCTGCATGTGAGGTAAAGAAACAGCTGAACACATTAGATACGACAAAGGCAAAGGGTCCTGATATCATTCCTGCAATAGGACTGAAGACTTGTGCTGCACAACAAGCTATGTCCCTGGGGTAGATGTTTCATTCCAAGTACGATTCTAACATGTGCCTGACAATGTGGCAAAATAACTCATCAATGTCCCATTCCCTAAGAGGGGAATTATTACATTCTGACCAATGACTACCCCCTCAGTCTCATCACGACAGTCAAATTGGTGGGAGTTCTTTTTGACAGTGCTGTCAAGCAGCACAGAAATAACCTGTTCAGTGTGGTTTCCAATAGGTCCCCATCTGGACATGGTGCTGCTGTGGAAATGACACTGGATTCCTAATCCAGCCAAAGTTAATGCTGTGGCAGCTGGTGGAAATTAAAAAGCATTAATAAAATATCGAAATCTAAAATCTGGTGTCAGTAATAGTGATCTTGAAGCCAATATCGATTGTAAATAGAATTTCCTTCTCCAACGTACTTTTAGGATGTGAATCTCCAGTGATTTCCTGGGCTGGTCTAAAACTGACTCCAAAGACCCTGGCATGTGATAAGCATTACAACTGTCTCTGAAACGGTCAATCAAGGCACTCCTTCATATCAAACTACTCCGAGGTCTGAAAGTTTGAAACCAGACAGGACACCCGACCTCAGCATCAGTAGCGGAAAAGGGAATGGGAACACAGTCCTATCGACCCTGCAGAGACTTCCTTCCTAACACCTGAGAGCTTGTGACAACATTTACTGAGCTTTCCCACAGACTGCACAGCAACATCGGGAAAGGAATAGGTCATACAACACATTAATCCTCCCCCATTCTAGTTCATGTAAAAAATCTTCTCCATGCACTTACACTGCACGATATACATATCCGTTAATGTGAGTAACCTTGGGAAACTATAAAATAGGAGGTGCAGTAGTACGTTTGGTCCATTGGTTTTGCTACCAGATTCAATGTAATGATGGTTGGCCCTGCATTTCCACACGGTACTCATGCTCTCCCACCATCCCTCTAATATCTCGAAATCCTTATCCATAATCAGTGTCTTGTTTTCCAGGTGAGAGAGAATTCCCCATGTTCACCAGTCAGTGAGTGCAGACTTTTATTCTCATCTCAATGCAGAATGGCCTGTCTGTACCTAATATCTTGGGTCCTTGTTTTAGACGTCTCAGCCAGGGGAGGTATCATCCCTGCTTTCAATCTGACTCACCCTGTCAGAGTTTTGTATATTTCACTGAGAGATCCACTCATTTTCCTAAACCCCATGGAATACGGGCCCAGTCACCCCAAACTCTGCTCCCACAACCAGCCCGTCATCCCAGATATCAGTCTGGTCATCCTTCACTGCGCTCCCTCAATGTCAGGTTTGCCCTTTATTAGGTATGGAGAACAAAACTGCCCACAAAACTGTACAATGTTTGAGATGATGTCTCCCCAAGGCCCTGAACAGCTGAAGTAAGACACCCTTTCTCCTGGACTCAAATGCCCCTGAAATGAAGGTCAGCACACCATTTATATTCTTAACTGCTTTCTCTCCTGCAATATTGCCGTCAGTAACTGGTGTACAAGGAGATCCAGATCGTTTTCAATGTTATAGCTCCCCACCTGCTGGTTCTATATACACTGCTCCGCGTTGCAATGTCATTCCTAGTATTGACTTCTGGGTACAGAATTCACTGCGCTGCAAGGAGCTCAGAGGTTTATGCAGAAAGAAACAACAAAAAGGATCATACGTCCCTTTGTCAGTCAACATGTTTCAACCAATCCGTTTCAAATGGTAGGTTGCTAGTTTATCGTTTCCACCAAAGGCACACCGTCACCTCTATCCACATTGTTCTCCATCTGTCACGTGTTTACCCATTCACTTCACTTGTCTTAGTCTTCTTGGTGCTTTTTTTACATCCTCCTCACCCATTCACAATCCAACATCTGTTAGTGCTGTCAGCAGGTTGGGATATATTGTATCTGATTCCAGCAACCAAATGTTTAAAGGGCATTGTGAACACCTGGGCGTCAAGTACTGATCCCTGCGACACCTCAGCAACCTTCTTCTGTTAATATCTATTTCTGTATTTCGTGAATCTGCGTGTCACTGGCTGGGACAGCATTTATTGCCTGTCCCTACTTCCCCTTGAGAAGGTGGTGGTGAGCTGCCTTGTTGAACGCTGCAGTCCACCTGCTGTAGTTGACCTCCAATTGCCATGAGGGAGGGAATTCCAGGATTCTGACCCAGCGACTGAGCGATGGAGCGGTGATATATTTCCAAGTCAGGATGGTGAATGGCTTGGTGGGAAACCTAAAGATGTTGGTATTTCCATACATCTGCAGCCTTGTCCTTCTAGATAGATAGGGTCGTCAGTTGGGAAGATTGTCTCTGAGGATCTTTGGTGAATCATTTCATTCCAGCATGTAGATAGTAAAACACTGCTGCTGCTGCTGCTGAGCATTGATAGTGGTGCATTGTGGATGAGGGGACAGTCAAACTGGCTGCTTTGTCCTGTATGGTATGAAACTTCTTGAGTGTTGTTGGAGCTGCACTCATCCAGGAAAATTGACAGTCTTCTATCACACTTCTGACTAATGCATTGTAGATGACGGACAGACGTTTGGAAGTCAGGCTGTGAGTTACTCGCCGCAGTATTCCTAGCTTCGGACCTGCTCTTGTAGTTACTGTGTTCATGTAGCGAGACCAGTGAGTAAATGAGCAATGGTGATTCAGTGATAGTAACGCCATTGAATGCCATGGGGCAGGTTAGATTATATTTTATTGGTGATGGTCACGGTCTGGCATTTGTGTGGCCTGAATATTACTTGCCACTTGTCAGCCTGGATACTGTCCAGATCTGGTCGCATTTGAAGATGGACTGCTTCAGTATCTGAGGAGCCAAAAATGTTGCAGAACATTGTACAATCATTGGTGAACATCCCCACTTCTGACCTTAAAATAGAGGGAAGGTTATTGATGAAGCAGCCCTGAAGACGTTTTCGGCCACTGCTCGAGGGATTCCTACAGACTTGGAGCTGAGTTGAATGGCCTTCATCAACCATTACCATCTTCCTACGTGTCAGATATTATTCCCACCAGCAGGGAGTTTGCCTCTGATATCCATTGACTCCAGTGTTGCTAAAGGCCCTTGATAACACACTTGGTCGAAGGAAACCTTGATAAAAGGGCTATCGCTCTCACCCCACCTCTCGAATTCAGCTGTTTTGTCTATGTTTGAAATACGGTAATGACGTCAGGAGCTGAGTGGAGCACAAACTGGGCGTCATTGACAGGGTATTGCTGAGCAAGTGCTGCTTAAAAGCACTGAGGCCTTCCACCACTTTACTGATGATCGAGAGTAGACTGATGGAGTGGTAATTGGCCGAATTGGATTTGTTCTGCATTTTATATGCAGGAGATACTTGGGGCAATTTTCCATGTAATCGGGGAAAGCCATTGTTGAAACTTTATTGAAAGAGTTTGGCTCGGTGAGTGGCAAGTTATGGAGCACAAGTTTTCAGTACTATTGCCAGAATGTTCTCAGATTAGGGACCCTTTGGAGTATCCAGTATCTCCAACCGTTTCTGGATATCGCGTGGACTGAATCAAATTGGTTGATGACTGGTAACTGAATCGTAGAGCACAACTGGACGTGGCTGAGATGGATAATCCACTCAGCATTTCTGACTGAAGATTGTTGCGAATGAATAAGCCTTATCTTATACACTGAAGTGCTGGGCTCTTCCATCATGGAGGAAGGGGTTATCTCCAGTGAACTGTTTAATTGTCCTGAACGTTTCTCAACTAGATGTGAAAGGACAGCAGAGCTTAGATATGATCCTTTGCTTCTGGCATCATTTAGCTCTGTCTATCACTGGCTGACACCTCATTTTCAGGTAGACCTGATGCTGGTCCTGCCATCCTGCACGTTCCATTGAACAAAGGTTGATCTTCTGGATTGATGGTAATTGTTATGATGGGGATACGCCAGGCCATGAGGGTGTGCAGGAGTACAATTCTGCTCCTAGAGATGAACGACAGCACATGACGGACATCCAGACTTGAGCTGCTAGATCTGTTCGAAGTCTGTCCTATTTAGCACCGTGGTTGTAACACACAAAATGGTGGAAGCTATTCTCAATGTGCACGTATGACTTTGTCTCCACAATGACTATGCCGTGGCTACTCTTACCGATACTGTCTTGGACAGATACATCTGCAACTGGCAGATTAGTAAGGCTGTGGTCAGTATGTATTTTCCTCTTGTTGGTTCCTTCACCACCTGCCACAGAACCACTCTCGCAGTTATATCCTTTAGTACCGGGCAGCTCGATCAGTAATGCTGTAGCTGAGATACTCTTGGAGGTGGATATTCAAATCCTCTACCCAGAGTATATCTTGCGTCCATGCTGCCCTCAGTGCTTCCACCAAATGTCGATCACCATGGAGGAGTACTGATGCATCAGTTGAAAGAGGTTGGTACATCGTAATCAGCAGGAGGTTTCCTTTCCCATGTGTAAACTAATGCCATGTGACTTAATGGGATACGGAGTCACTGTTGAGGACTCCAAGAGCAATTCCCTTCCAACTGTATTGTACTGTGCCGCCACTTCTGCTGTGTCTGTCCTGCAGTTGAGACAGGAGATATCCGGGAAAGGTGATGGGGAGTCTGGGACATAGTCTGAAATGGACCATCCTCTCAGTACTTCTGACTAAAGATTGTTGCGAATGAATCAACCTTATCTGATACACTGAAGTGCTGGGCTCTTCCATCATGGAGGAAGGGGTTATTTGTGGAATCTCTTCCTCCAGTGAATCGTTTAATTGTCCCCAACGTTGATTGACTAGATGTGGAAGGCCTTATACCTTACAGAATCACACCTGACAGACAATGTCAGGCTGTTGCTTGATGAGTCTGTTTATTTATATTCACTGTTTCCTACCAGCTGTCCCATTTTAGAAACATGGCCATATATTAGTCCAAATCTACTAAGATTTAATTTTGTAAACTGGGCATGGAGCTTTCCCAAACCTTTTCTTAAAGTCAAAATGTTTTACATGCATTGCTTCTCTTTCATTTGTCTCCCAGTCTGTTTATCAAACATAATTCCCATTTCTTAAATCTATGTTAGTGTTGTCTATGACCGTTACTTTCAGCCTCAATAATTTCTCTAAAGCCATTTCCTTACTATGTTCTATGTTTTATGTACGCTTTCATTTTCCCACACCAGATGTGGTTTTCCTTGAATTGTTTGAAAGTTCTATGAGGACAGAAATGAAGTAGTGGCTTCATAGTTCTGCCATTTCCCTGTTCCCCATTCTCCATTCTCTGGTTTCAAATTGTAAGGAAACTGCACTTGTTTTCTCATACTTTACATATTGACACGATTTATCAAGTTATTACAGTTCAGTCTAACAACCCTTGTGTATATACTCTTCAGAAGCTCACCAATTATTGTCTTAAACTGCTCAATAATTAACCTTCCGCACCATACACTCACAGGAGCATCGACTCTGTGCCGAGAGAAGTACAGCACGATCTATAGTAGTCCCATCTTTCTACAGCAGGCCCATAGTCGGGAATGTTCTGACACTTCCAAGTGCTCGTCCAAGCACTTTTTAATGATTGTCGGGTTACCCGTGATAATTCACCTCTCAGGAAGTAATCCCAGAACACAACATCCTCGAGGTGAAAAAAATGTTTACATCCTCTCTGAAACTCAAACTTTTCACTTCAAAAGAGGGATCCTTTGTTCTTGATTCTCTGAATAAAAGGAACAGCTGCTGTCTATCCACCCCGTCAGTATCGCTCATAATCTTATCCTTCTGAATCACGATCCCTAAGCTTTCTCTGCTCCAAAGTAAACAACCCAAGCTTATCCAGCCTCTCTCCATAGCTGATATGCTCCATCCCAGGGAACATCGTTGGTGAATCACCTCTGCACCCTCTCCAGTACAATCACATCCTTCTGCTATGTGGCTCCCAGAACTACATACTGTACTCCATTTTGGCCGAACCAAAGCCCTGTATTGCTTTTATCATCTACACCCTGATTAGGAAACGCTACACCCAAGGTCTAATTCTTAACTTGTCTATTAACCTCTCCAATCAAATTCAGGGATGTGTGGAGAAGCACATTCTGAGATTCCCAGTGTGCTGCCATTCATTGAGTCCTCCCCTGCCTGGTTCCTTCTCCCAAAGTGCATCACCTCATATTTATCAAGGTTACAGTCTATCTGCCATTAATCTGCCCATCTGACCATTCCATCTGCACCTTCCTGCAACTTGAGGCCTTCCTCCTCACCGCTGACCACCCAGCCAATCTTTAAATCAAACATACACGAACTTATCACACCTCCCCCACTCTCCACCTTGCCCCCTCCACATTCACATTGATTTTTTAAATGAATAACACAAACAATAAGGGACAAATCACTGATCCCTATGGTACACCAGGGGACACTGGCCTTCAGTCACACAAACAGCCTTATCCCACTACCCTCTGTCTCCTGCTACTAAGACAATTTTCATGTAGTCTCATGATCATTCAATTAAACTGGTGCACGGCATCCTCTATATTCCTTTCATCGATACATTCTCACACTCCCCAGTTATGTTATTACCTTCTATATGTCTAGTAGCATGTTCTTTGTAATCGAGTCCAACAGATGCCTGGCTGCGGATGACAAGATAACTGGTCTGCAGTTCAACATTCTCCAAATTCATCCTTTCTTAAGCTGTTGGATAATATTGATAACCTTTGCCTTATCCAGATTGGCTAAATGACTTTCAGGCATGTGTCGGAAAATAAAGTGAAAATCCGCAATGCAATCCACATGTCAATTGCTGCTTCCTCTGAAATTCTTGTATAAAGTACATGTAGTCTGTCAGATTTATAAATACTCAATCAAGCTATTTTTTAAAAAGTTAACCTCAACTCTGCTAAGAATGATCTTTGACTTTACTTACACAAGTACCATGGTCACTTGGTATTTCTGGGAGAATTTCTGGACATTTTTGCATGAAGATAGACACAAAGAAACCGTTTCTTTTTCCTGCGATTTCTTTGTTCTCTGCAATAAATTATACTGAACGAGAACCAACTGTTCCACATTTGACCTTGCTTTTATTTTTTTTCATACATTGATCGATGCTTTTTAGCAGTCTTTATGTTTTTCTTTCGTTTGCACGCTTTTTCTCTTTTTGATTTTCTTCTCAGTTTCTTGGTCATCCTTTGCTGGGTCATACATTTCTCTGAACCCACTGGATAACTGCAACACTTGGCATTTTTCTAAGCTGCCTCTAATAGGTAGATGAAGGTGGGGTTGAAAGTGATAGTCGGAGAGGAGGGTGGACCAGATTGATAGGAAGAAGGTGGACACGTAGGATCATTCAAAAGGGCGGTGCTGACTTGGAATGTTGGAGTAGGATAAGATGGGATTAGGGGATATGGGGATATGGGGAAATCCACTGTGATCCCCTGTTTGGAGGGTCCCAAGGCAGAAGAGGAAGCTTTCTTCCTCTAGGCTTCTGGTGGCTCTGGTTTGGCGATGGAGCAGGTCTAGGACCCTCATGTATTTGACAGAGTGGGAAGGGGAGTTAAAGTGCTCAGCCACAAGGCGATGGAGTTGTTCAACGTGGATGTCCCAGAGATGTTCTCTGAAATGATCCACAAGTTGCCCTCCTGTCTCGCCAGTGTAGACAAGACCACATTCGGTTGAATGGATCAAGTAGATGAGTTGTTCTGTCTCCGTTCATCACCTATCACTTACAATGCCAGCTACCTCCCCACTACCACACCCCCTTCTCATTTATCTTTCAGCTCACTTGGCCCATAAGCTTCATTCCTGATGAAGGGCTTATGCCCGAAACATCGATGTATCTGTTCTTGGTATGCTGCCTGACTGTGCTTTTCCAGCACTACACTCTTCGACTCTGATCTCTAGCATCTGTAGTCCTCACTTTTTTCCTCACACCTTCTTGATTTGCATGACTCAGATTTATAATGGTTAGTTCAAATAAAACAAAAACTGCCGTCGACTCAAACAACGTTAAAGAAAACCAATTAATTGTGGTCACTGTTCCCAAAAGGTCGCTTCCAGCAAAATTTTCAATTAGCTATTCTGATCACTCAGCATCAATTCCTAAATAACCTGATCTCGAGCTCAGTGCTTCATGGAAACCATCTCATACGTGGTCATGAAATCCATTTTTCCCAGCATTAGCATTCAATTGGGTTAACACAATTTAGATATAATTTAAACAGTACATTATCACTGAAGTACCCACAAATGTGTATATCTCATTTCCTGTTTTGTAATATGTCCAGCATTTGTATTGCAGCTTTCACTTTGATTTATAACTCCCATCAATGTTTGCTCCTCCTTGCTGTTTTTGCGCTCCACCTTACTAGATTCTGTGGAATCTGAGCGACGTGGGCTCTGGGGAGATTAATGGTCGAGATGATCTCGCCACATCATTTATGATCTTCTCAAACTTTAATTTCTCCAGATCTCCCGTTATGCGGATGGAGTAGAGAAGGACAAAGATCTTCCAACAATGCTCTATATGGCCCCAGAGAGCTGAGACTGTTCTTACCTGGGTAGGAACCTTACCACAGGCTGCTAAAGTGTTGATGCTGCTGTACAGGGTCTTAGTGAGATCAAATATGGAGTAGTGTGTACAGATTTAATCTCTTCAATGACGAAAGGATGCTGTTATATTGGAAGCAGCTCAGATATGGTTCCCTCAACTGATTCCTGCAATGAAGGTGCTAGCTTATAACGAAAGGATGAACAGGTTGACCCAGTAGCCATAGGAGTTTACAAAAATTAAAATGAACATATTTGAACATAGATGACAAAAGGAGTCAACAGGTGAAGTGAATTACACAGATAGTGGAGAACTCCATTCCGTTGTCCAGCCTGTTACACAGGAACAACAGGAGGATATTCAGACCTTCGACCCTGTTACACCAAAACAGTACGAGGCTCTTCAGCCCCTGGAGCCTCATATACATTTACAGAAGGAGGCCAATCAGCCACTTGATCCTACAACAATAGGCCATGCTGTACCAGTATCCCGTTGAACAGCAATAGGATCAGTCCATTCAGCCTCCTCAAGTCTGTAACATAGGCACTGGAAGAGGTCACACAGTGAATGGAGATTGTTACACTGGGATAACAGGAGGCATTCATACCCACCGAGCCTATTGCAAGGGAATTAGATAAGGATAAAAACTATCTGAGACTTCTTTCATGAGAAAGGAAGAGGTAATTTAGACACGCGTCTGTTGTATGAGAACAAGAGAAGACCAATCAATCCCTCGGTCCCATCTCTGGGATACATGAGGAAAACGTTCAGTATTTCCACCTGCTATGGAGAATTAACAGAAGACCTATCAGCCCCTCAAAATGTTAGACAGCAACAGGAAGATTCCATAATCTCCCAATCCTCTAAAACATCAACAGGAGGAGGTCATTCTGGCCTTGGAGATGACAACATGGGAACACCAGAAAGACGTCAGCTCATCGAGTTTTTACACCAACAGGATGATGTGCCCATTCAGCCACACATGACTCTTTGACAGCAATTGGAACAGATCTCTTAAAAACGTTTGCCCATTAAACAGGAATTCATAGAAAAAGGTAAAGCTTTCAAAAGGGAAGAACTTATAATAATGTTATACATTAGGGACTAAAGTGTTACAATAAACTATTGTAATTTAAGACAAATTGTTAGAGTCCAGTTTTCAGGATATTTACAAATTTAAACCATAATCCGTCAGAGACAACATGGTTTTCCGAAGGCTAAATCGTGTTTGAATTGTTAGCTTGAGTTATTTGAAGTTGTCACAAACAAGGTAGATTGTGGGAATCCTGGTGATGGAACTTATCTGGTCTTCCTGAAGGCATCGGATATGTCGCTTCTCCAAAGCCTAAGTGGTAAGATCAGACAACATGGGTTTAGGAGTAATTCATTAGCTTGGGTGGAGGATGGGTTATCCAACAAAATTGAGTCAGACGGAATAAATGTGTCATTTTCTTTTGGCAAATGCAATTTGTGGAGTGCCATTGATTTCAGCACTCATGCCGCAACCACTTGCGATCGATGGTATTACGCCACTCGGTTGATGGGATAGAAAAATACAATGCCACATTTTCAGATGACACTCACATCGGTGGGAAATTACTTCGAAATGATGATGCAAGCGATTTGAAAACTATATGGATGGGTTGGGTAAATGGGCCAATATATGCCAAGGAAAATTAAAGTGAATAAATATGGGGCTGTTCAAGTTGGCCAGTATAATAGAAAGACAATTTATTATCTAACCGGAGAGAAAGTTCAAAGTGCTTAGGTGCAGAGGGATCTGGGTGTCTGCTTGCATATCACAGAAAACTTGCATGCATGTACTGCAAGTAATGAGAATTGCAAGCATAATTTCAGTGTTTATTTATAAAAGGATAGAGTAGAAGGGTAGGGAGTGTTCATGTAGCTATGTGTGGATGCAACTGGAGTACAGTTTGGGTGTCCTGCAAAATGAGGTATTTGCATGAGAGGCAATTCAGAAGAGCTTAATTAGATTGATTCCATGATTGGAGTGTTTGTCTTATGAAGGGAAATTTAGCAGTTTAGGCCTATACTCTCGAGTTTATAAGAATGAAAGGACATTTCATTGAGGTCTGTAAAATGATAAAAGTAATTGAATGTGCAAATGTGGAGTCGATTTTTTTTTCTTGTGGCGCAATCTACAACAAGAGACCTTTTTTTTAGGATGGAGAGATGGCAGGAAAGTGGAACAGAGGCCGCGTTGACAAGAGCCTCTTCGAGGGGTTGGATGCCTCACAGATGCTCAATGTTCTTATTCAATCCTTCGACTGTGTTGCACAGGAATGCGGGAGGACTGGGTAACATACAGGAAGCAGGCACTCAGGATAAATCAGTCTCAAACAGTTAGACAGAACGTAACCACTAGGGTCACACAGTGACCAGCGCTGGGTTCTCAACTATTTACAATCTATACTAATTATCAGGAGGATGGAACAGATATCCAGATGCTGAGTTTGGTGATGTCGCTGTGATAAGCAAGAGATTAATTTATCAAGAGAGGGCGGAGATTCTGCAAATAGATTCAGATGTAAAGGCAATAGGTAATAGTATGGCAGGTGATATAACGTGTCCTTTCATTTACAAGAATAATGGAAGGCAATATGTTACTGAAATGGAGAGAGATTACAGGACTGAATGATGCTGTGTGCTGGGGTGTTCACTCAGACCCGTTCAGACATGGGAGGTTTTGCTCCATCCCTGGTCATCTGCTCCTAGATGCTCGAAGTGACGCCGTTGCTCTCCGTACACATGGAATGCTCTGATGTGATTGGTTGGTGGTGGAGATGGTGTTTTGAAATGTGCATCAAGGGGACAGCCTTTGTCCAAGATATATTCATTTTTTTCTACGTGGTGAACCAATGACGATGGGAATGCCTGGCTGCTTCTGAATTAAGAGGCCGTGCCTGCTGCGAGGACAGTGGGTATTCCCCAACATGATTTACTGTGCATGGGCAGACTGTAACATTAATAGAGAGAGAGCTCCTTCAGTTCCTCTACCTCTCCCCATTGACATGGGTACTCTGCAGATGCAATGTACACCATCGGGAATCCCATTATACTGGATACACCCGGCAGCTCCCTGCTGTGTGAGAAACAATGTATTCACCTCATTAACCATATATATCCTCCATCACCGAATGGTGACATTGATGCTGAGATACAGGGAAATGATGGAGATGTGACCTAGTCCGGCCTGGAATGTTCTGGATGATAGAAGCTGAATGAAACAGTGACCCTAACAGCCACTGGCAGCACCATCCTCCTCCTGGTGTGAAGCTGCAGGTCGTGTTGAAGGAGGTGACACTGTTCTGTGACAAGCTCCTTGTTCAATCAGAGTCCCCTCACACTCTGCTACTGGGTTAAGTGAAGTTTGGGAAGCTGTTCCTGGAAAACCCAATGTGGATACAGCAGATCCCTTTCCCCCGACACACTGTGTGGTTTCAGAGCTTCCCCTCTCTGCAGACACTGCTCCATTTATTTTTCACGTTTCAGGCTCAGATTCTGTAACTACAGTCCCCAGGCTCAATTCAGATTTGGGCCACCAAATCCTCAGGTCTTGCTGAATGTCTGAGGCAGATCACAGCACAACTTCCAACAAACCATCCCCAGCGCCTTCACTAACTTTTCAATAACAGGAGTCAGTCAGAGACCCCTCGGCTACAAGTGTTATGGAACAGACTAGATCCCCGCAAAATAGATTAAGAAGCCCACTTAGACTCAAACCTTTCTTTATTTTGAATATAGATGGGAAGTGTGCGTTCCAGATATGTTGTGACTGGTCAAACCTCTCGACATTAAGCAAAATATAACCTATTCAAATGCTTTAATTAAAAGACAATCAAAGAAAATAATATGTTGGGATTGCTTATATGTTGGAACACTTACACGAACAATAGATAACCAAGTAAACTGCTTGGTGTACATCGCTTGGCACAAAGATATATTCAAATACAGATCCTTACAGCAGTTTTCCAATCTAGGAAGAAACAACGTTAGCAGAGACCTCAGACAGAAAAGCAGCTGGGGATCATATGTTGAAACTTTCAACCATTCTGGGAGCCCCAGCAGCTTCTGAATGCTGCAGCTGAAAACAAAATGAGGAAACCTGGTCTGGGAGAGCTGGTCACTGATGTTCCATTATAGCAACCGTTTTAATGAAACTAAAGGCCTTCTCAGTTATTTACGTAAACTGTTTTCAGACAGCAGTTCTGCACCTCTACCTTTATAACCTCTCTTCAAAAAAAAACCCAAGAGAAAACAGCCTTTTTACAGTGATAGTATCTTCACGACTCCACCTTGAATAAAATAATCCATCAATATACATTTTAGACGTCCTATTCTTCCTCTATTAGTAGACTGAAATGCTTATATATTACATTGACTCTGAGCACACAAATGTTCACAACGAGATTCGATTTCAGTCATTTTACTCCTGCCATAGAATGTCTTTGTCTTTCTTCATCCAAATCTCCACAAAGTGTCAAAACTTAGGTTTTCTCGCCCTGTCACCTGTATATTTTCAAATTGAATGGCAGCGATAATAAACTCAATCGAAACAGATTGGTATTTTTTCCCCTAAACTTCTCCAAAAACTTTAAGGGGTCACGATCAGTGATTTGCCTCATGTATGTTATTCGCAATGTAAATGCTGAAATGTTGTAACGCCAACACTAAGCTCAAGGCCTCCTTCCCCATTGTGGAATAAATCTGTTGATGTTTTTACTGGACACTCCAACCACACGTTACATAACGGAACAATTCTCATCTCTCCAATAGTCCTTCTGAATGACATAGCTCCTCATGTCGCAGCATAAAAGAATGACATCCTTCTCTACCTCATAATGCTGTAACCTGTTTACCTGCTACTCCTAGCCGATGGCTGTAAACCTTACTCTCAAAGAGATATATTTTAAGAAGATCTCACACATTCTTCTCAATCTCTCACAGAAACCAACTTTGATTTCAGAAAGAAATCATCACCATCAGATATTTCATCTTCTAATCCTGCCGTTTTAACTCTCTGATTTTCCACACGAGTTCTCAAGACTACAGGAAGTGAATTGTTGAACTTCTCCAAAATAAGAATCTGTTCAAGAGTGCCATAGGTTTGCTCTGTTTTTAATACCCTTACCCACCTTTCAAAATCACTTTGTTTGATCTTTTCAAACTCAATGTGCGTTTAACCAGGCACGCTATTTTAGATTCCTGAAACATTGTCCGTAAGCTTCTGGCACAAGTTCATATACACTCCAGATGGCTTTCTTCACCTCCTCATACTCCGTAGATATCTCCTCCGATAGGGATGCAAATACTTACCAGCTCTATTTGATTCAACTAAATCCACATGGTCACTGGCCCCTGCATTTGTTTACCCACTTTCTCAAATGAAATTAAAAAGGCTACCACCATCCTTCTCATCAAATTTAGATCATGTCTGGATGTATTTAAACAGATCCACATCAGGCCATTGGCTACTATAGAGTGGCTCAACCGCATTAACCTCCTCATCCAGCCTACTGTCTACCTTCATCTCCGCCTTCTATGTCAACTTTCCTCTCTAATTACTTACTTTTGAAGTTGAATCTCTCTGCTTTTCTTCTCTCTTTTCTCTCTTTCTTCTTCATTTCCTTTTCTTTCATCATAATTCAAACTGTTTCAATTCCTTCTCAAGGTGTCACATTTGAAATTTAAATCCTGCCATTTCCAAAGAGTCTGATCGCGGTTCCACCAAATTTAATTGCCGAGCTACAGCTGTAATTATCTGTCATTTTCTCACAGACAAGCACAATCCTAATTTCAGCTTGTCTGTCAATTCCTACAGCTTTGCCTTCATTACCTTTTGTAAAAGCCCAAATTCACTTCTTTCACACCCAGAGAACTCTTAGTGACTGAAAGAATCTTAATGCACAAAACACTGTTTAAACGAACCGAATTCAACATCCAGAACAAAAGACACTAACAACTACCATACACGACCTTTGAACCTAATAGCCTCCCGGTGCATACTCTCCAGTGTCTGCATGAGCTTACTCTGGATGCTCTGGTTTCCTCCCACAATCCAAAGATATGCATATCATGTGAATTAGCCATGCTAAATTGCTCGTAGTTTTCAGGGACGTGTGGATTTGGAGCCTTAGTCGGGGTAAATATGTAATAACAGTGTAGAGGAATGGCTCTGGGTAGGTTACTCCTCGGAGGGTCCGTGTGGACTTGTGGAGTCAAATGGCCTGTTTGCACACTGCAGTGATTGTAATTTGGTATTATCTACTAAGAACCAGACAAGAGTCCCCAGTTTGCTATAGACCAACTAGACTGCCTCAAACTATTTTAAGAAGGTAGCTTGGATGCCAACCTTTTCTTATTTTAAAGGTAGATGTGAAGTGGGTGTTCCAGATGTGATGCTCCTAGTCAAACCACTCACAATTAAGCAAAACACAATATATTTAAACATTGTAATGAAAAACCATACAAAACGAAGAGGAATTTAGAATAACTTAATTGTTGGAAACCTAACCTTATAATGGATGCAATACCTTCTACAAATGAACTGTTCCAATACACTAACATCACAGAAACACACCCTTTGGCAAAAAAAATGAACATTCAGACATACATTCTTTCATACAGTTATCCATTCCAGGAGGAAACAGCACCGAGTGAGGTTTCAGAGAGAATAGCAGCTAAGGATAATTTACTAACACTTCCAACCCTCTGGGACCCCAAGCACCTGGTAACTGTTAAAGCCACAAGGAAAAAACTAGAAATCCTGGTCTGTGTCAGCTGGCTATTGTTACTATTATTTATTTAAAAACCCCAAAACCTCGTTAGTTATTTACTTGATCCGTTTTCAGTAGGCAGTTTGGCCTTTAAGACCTCTTATTACAAAAAAGGAGAAAATAACATTTCTGTTTTAAAAAGTGACAGCATTGTCACACAATTTAGATGCCTGGTCCGTTACTCAGTGGGCTTCCTCATGTTACTGGTCGCAAGGTTATCTGAGCAGGACCAACACATGTACAGTCCAAGTTACAAAGATGTGTCTCATAACTTCTAAATCATGCCTGTCCATGGACCATCACATGGGACATACCAGGAAGTGAAAAACAACTTGACACACATCATTTCACTGTTTCTGAGCTACACAATGCCAGCTGTCGATACACTGGGGAGCCAAATCTCAAGGTCAGGGAAAGATACAGAGGGACACAGAGAGAGAGATTCACATTAAAGACAGTAACAGACAGTTAATTAATTGAAAATATGTTGTGGAAACATGGGGAAAAAGACAGGGCAGTGGGACTAACTGAAGAAGTGAGATCTTCGAGAGTAAAATTGCAAGAATGAGAACACTAAATAAAGACTTTGTCAGATCAGCTAAAATGATTAGTTACATCAAATTCATATAATCTTATATGACTTCCATCCCACTTCTGGAGCAAGTATGTTGGGGTTATTCCAAATTGTGCAGGATGCCACCGAATCTAACATTATTGCAGGAATGGGGAAGAGATCAACCCTCGTGTGACATTTCTGTGGATTAAACAAGAAAATTAAATGCCTACTTGTGAGGTAAATCTGCTTCCAGACATCCACCAGCTCTAGTTCTGGACACAAATCCACTATTTGCATATATGAGAACGAGAGGACTGGGGGACATTTGGACACTCTGTCCACCGTGGGGCCATAAGACAGTTGAAATCTCCTTCTACAGTAATGTGCCATGATGCAAGATAACTTAATTTGGAAAATGAATGAAATAGGATTTTAAGAGGGTGCGCTGAGGGGGCAATAAACATTTAAAATACTATATTATTTACCATACTTCAAGGCTTTGCGGATTATGATCTTCCCGTGAGTGTCTAATACAATCTAATAATTTAAATGGAAGCTTCTTCCTATCCAGTATGGTTTCTCCCCTAATCCTAGTCTTAAAAGACGAGAAATAAATCCGATCAAATCCACCCTGTTGCAACGTCAAAAGCTCCTTGTTATCAAGGTGCATCTCCTGCAATATGACAACATCCACATTCTCTTTTTCAAGACTGGAAATTACACTTTCCCTCTTTACTATCTGATGGCTCCCCTTAATGCTTCAGGTACACCATTTAAGCACATCATTGTCCATAACACACTGTAGCAACATTTGAACTGTAGAGAGTTTCACATCGAATTACACGTCGCTGATTATTAATGAAAAATGACTCATAGATCCTAAAAACTGGACAAACTAATACTACTACAACTAATAAGCTCTTAAAACTTTCCAAAGCTTAACACACACAAAAAAAAGAACGAAACAAAGCCTAAAGTGCCAATGACACTCGATAGGAGAATTTACCTTCCCTCCTGCTCACTACGGATGCTTACATATTCCAAAACTTTATCTACTGCCCCGCTCCCAATATGGCATCCAGGGCAATTAACAAAAATCGGGCTTGAACTGTCCTTTATTCGGTATTTAGTCATCACAGCTACGCCTGTAACTCCCTCCAGATTAAGCTGCATCACAGACACAAGCAAAGAAAGAGAAAAAAAAGAAGTAATACTAATGAAGAAGTTTAAGGTAAGTATTCTACCCATTTCCGACTATAATTTACCACTGGTTAATACCAGGAAAAGTCAACAAAATTTCTTTAAGAAAGGAGGAACATTATTATCTAATCCATTAAAACATCCAGCTTACTTTAAAATGTCGACAATTTTTTCCCTTTCTCTAGAGAGTCAGACGAGTTCATGCATCTATTCAAAGCAATATGGAACACTGCTCGGTACCAATTCCTTACTCTTCTTTTGATATTATCAAAAGAATTTCTTTTCTAAAGCACCACCGCTGAAAAAACATAATCCTGGAGCTTTCATGAATTAAATCTATCAGATCTTTCCCCTGGATTCTGGATGTTTCCATCATTCATTGTTTGTCCACATAACTGAGTAATCGCACAAGGATAGGACAAAAGCGTTGGTCTGAGCCTGACCTCCGCGCAGTAACACGATGAACTGTCTCACTCTTCACCGGTCGCTCTTCAGTTTCGACGTGAAGGAATCGCGGCAGCCACTTCTAAAAAAAACTGACTGGTTGACCACTTTTGTCCGGTCAAGTAAACCGACAATGTGAACATTGTTACTCCTGCCCCTGTTCTCGAGGTCGTCATCATGTTCAGTTAAGGTACGGACCTGCTTTTTAAGGGTGAGGATCCGCTCCAGAGAGGGATCTATCGCAGTGTCTGACACTACAGTTCGGCGCTTGACATGTCTGTTCTGTTTCCAAGGCTTTCAAGTTGCTGCTCATGTTTTTGGAGCACGGCTGAGAGTGGTAGTGGTTCTAACCACTGCTGAGCTTTTATTCAACCATGGCTTCAATCATTTCACATAACTTGGTGAACTCAGTGACCAAGGCCTGGTGAGTAACTGGGATTATTGAACGAGGAGAGTGGGTTGCAGTGGCAGCCTCAGCCATGCTCGATGCTTCTGATGGGGGAACTGCGTCTTGGGACTTACTCGATCCTTTCCCGAGTTTTGTCATTTCCACTTAATAAAACGGGATTAGCAAAGATTCTAACGTTCTTTTAGTATGGAATTTAAAGTAGATGGCTTAGGTGGGTTGGGTTATAACACCGCTTTGCCTGTGCAGTAATGCAGAGCCCAGCAAACCAAACGTTTCAAATTGCTGCCATCTTGGATTCCCCCTTTACGTTTCATCGATGTCGTCATTTCTTTTTGCATTATATTACTGGATGTTCTGGGACCGTGTCATTTTGTATCTCTGTCAGCATTTCCCCCATACTGCACATTCCTGCATTTTCTCCGATAATCCTTGACTTCGTTGTTAATTATGAACATTCTGTCTGTCTGTGCCTCAAAAATATCTAATATCTCTGCATCCAATGCTCTGCATGGAAGATAGTTACAAAGACGCACATCACTTTGAGAAAAAAATAAACCTCATGATCTGAGTGTGACATTAGTTTTTTTTGTCCCCTTACCTGAGAAAGGATATAATTACATTGGAAGCAGTTCAGAGATGTTTCACTTCACGTATTCCAGGGATGAAGGGCTTATATTATGGAGGCTTTAACAGGTTATTCTTGGAATGAGAGGTGATCTTGTTGAAACATGTAACACCTTGAGGAGAGTGGATCAAGTAGATACACACTAGGTGTTTGCATATTCCAAACTTGTCATTGTTATAGAATTCCTACAGCGTGGAAACAGGACATTCCGTCCATGAATTCCACACTGACCCACAGAACAGCATACCATCCTTTCCATATTACCCTGCATTTCCCATGACTAACCCACTTAACCTACTCTTCACTCAGCACGATGGGTAATTTTGCACTTTAAGCTGCACTACTTTGCATTGCGGGAGGAAGTTGCTGCATTGGGAGGAAACCCACACAGACATGGGGAGAATGTTCAAACTCCACATAGAGGGTCGCCTGCATTTGGAATTGAACCCAGTTCCTTGGTGATGTGAGGCAGTCGTGCTAACCAAAGGTTCACCATGCTCCTCCGTTGGATACATTAGTTACTTGTGGCTGATTAAAGACATTTGCCTGACTTGTGCCTGTCACCGAACCTGACCAGGCTGAGACCGTTACCATCGGCCATATCACCAACCTGGTTACATTTAAAATGTGTTGTGAGCAGTAGAAGAGTGGGACTAGAAAAGGAAACAGCGACACCCTGCAACCTCAGTCAGAACAGCATTGAGGAGAAATTCACCAAGTGGGAAATCATTTAAGTGGGAGTTCTCTTTCCCAGAAGTTTGGGATGGCTGGATCTTTACATTATATCGAGGCTGGCTTCCTCTGATTTTCCATAGACAGGTGAATCAGAGATAATGCTGCATGGACTGAAAAGTGCAGCTGGGACCCCAATGAGATGAGCCACGACCTCGTTTACTGGTGGAGTAGCATCAAAGGGCCGAATGGCCCATTCGTGTCCCTCATCCCTGTGTTCTAATGTTCCATTCAGCCCTTCGGACCTGCTACAGGGGCAGATCGAGGCCACTCCCATGGTCAATTGTAATTCTGGAAATGTACTTGGAAATCCAGGCTGGGTCAGGAACCGACCCTCACCCCAATCTCTGTTTCCAGGCTACACATCTCTGTAATTTCTGCTTCAGATTTGGGTCGTATTACACACCCTGATTCGCTGCGAATACAGCCCCCATACCCCACCCAGGGTTAACTCAAACAAATTATCTGCTCTCCCTAAATGCAACATTGTACAACACGACTTCCAGGAAAATGACCAGTTACTTTCCAAAAGCATAAAATGTGGAATTGATAAGTCGAAACAGGAATAGGCCATGTGGCCCCTCAAGGTAGCCCTGTCATTTAATGAGAACGTGGCTGATCTACTCCAGGGCTCAAATCCACTTTGTTGCCGACTCCTTGTATCCCTCCATACCTCTCTGTATTAAGGAATTCGAGACATTCACTGCCTTCTGAGAGAAGACGTTACTTTGCATCTCAGATTGAAATCGATAATCCCTATATGGTTTGAATGTCCCCCAGTTCGAGACTCCACCCAGGAGTGGCAATAACTTCTCAACATCTATTTTATCCAGCCCTCTCTATGTCGTACATTTTTAGCAGTATCACTCCTCATTCATTTAAACCCCAATGAATAATCGCCTCACATTTTAGAGATTCTCAATAACTTGCGCCTTTCAGCCCAGAAAGCTGTCTAATGAACGAACCCTGCTGCATCAGCATGCTGACTTTATGTTTCATACACAAGATCACTCCAATTCCTTTGTACTGCTCCTTTTCTTGAAGTCCTCTCCATTAAATAGCAGTATGCCTTTTGGTTCTCAATGTCATCCACAAACTCGGATATATAATGCAGTCAGTTCACTCCTTCAGGCTGTCAGTATAGATTGCAAATAACTGATGCCATCGAATGATAGCTTTGGTACTCCAGCATATACACGTTTATCATAAATATTTATTAATCCTGACTCTCCGATTTCTATCTGTTAAGCAAAAATCATCCCATGTTAATACATTATCCGTCATCCCACGAGATTCTGTCTTGTGTAAGAAATTTTATTTTGTAATACCTTGTGGAAAATCTCTGGAAAGCCTCGTGACTTTCCGATCCCCGTTATCATGTCCGCTTGTTACATTTTCAGGCGTCTCCGGAAACACTTTGCATGATCTTACAGGGAAAAGTATAATTTCCCTTTCACAAAACCACACTGAGTCTGCGTGAAGCTTTTCTGAATGACCATGCTGGCCAGGTTTTCCAAATTAAGTTCATCCCATCTGCTTTCATTTGGTCCATAGGCCTCTAAATGTTTCCCATTCATATCTTTGTCCAAATGAGTTTTAAATGTTGTAGCTATGCACGCATCTACCACTCTTTCTGTGGCAGATCATTCCATACCCACACCACCCTCTGAGTAAAAACATTGTCCCTGTGCCCCTTCTAAATGTTCCTTCTTTCATCTTAAACCTATGCTTTCAATGGCTGAATTCCCCCATTCCGTGGAAAAAGACTTTGGCTATTCACCCTATCCATACCTCTTATGATTTTAGAAACTTCTATAATTTCTCCCCTCAACCTTCTACATTCCATCCAATACTAACTTCAAGAACAATGATAAAAAAAAGCACTGCAAATTTGAAGGACTATTAAACATGACAGGTAAATATACGCAGCCCAAACTTCATACTGTTATTTGTTTTTCTCCATATTACAATACTGGGCAGTATGAAACTCTTACTAGTGCCAATAAGAAGTCAAGCACCTTAATTCCTTTGCCTGAAGGATTGATGGTCTCTACAGTGAAAACGTATTTATGGCCAGATCGAGAAAATGCCACATATTCAACATTCTCACTCCTGTCTTCCCTATGACCTTGTGTGGTTGTGTCTTTGTTATCTAGTACTCAGTAAAGAGAACCACTTTCCCCCATTCACATCTTAATTTGAACCAGTTTTACATCATTTTCTCGTTCACCGTTGCTAAAAGCCCGTTTATCTTTGCCACACGCTCTTTTCCCTGTCACATATTCCTCCACCTCATAAGTGATTAAAACGCTCAGTTTCCAATCCTTTTCAGATCTGAAGAAGTATTACGCTAGACGTAAAACGCGAACTATGATTCTCTGTCTCTGCAGATACTGCCAAACCTGCTGAATTTTTCCAAAAATGAATAGGTGCAACAGAAAATTTCAAATACAATACACAAATCACTATGGATACTGGAAATAAAATTATTAAAAAGTGCTGGAAAAACTGGGAGCTTTGTAGAGGGTCACTGGGCCTTAAAGTTTAACTTTGCATTCACTCCAGAAGATGCTGCAACATCTTCAGTAATTTCTTCTGCAATTTCTACTTTCGGACAATTTCCAAAAAAAGTTTGGTAAAGCTGCTCAAACATGCTGTCCAACATGCAGTGCCGTGCACTGGGAACTGAACAAGAATGCATGGTGACAAGTTCCTTGACTCTGAAATTGCATAAAGCTGGCATCACTGATACTATAGAGCTCTTAATAATGGTCAGGGAGAAAAACAGAGGGACAACACATTCACTTCAAACACAGAAGTTTGCATTACAGAAAGGAAAAGATTCAGATTAATACCTTAAATTGATTGAGTTAAAGTAACAACTTGGAGGCGTGACACCGAGGCGATACTTTCAGCAGAATGAAAATATGAAAATGGAAGTGTTACCGCATCAGAAACCAGGTTAGATCACTAAGTACAGGACTGATGGGTAAACGGGTCTCGGTATGAACTGGGGGACAGTTAGTAGATTTGAATTGTAGATATTGCAGCTTGAACTGGGTTATCATCTGATGCTGTAGATCACAGCAGCAGCAGAACCAGAATGGTATTCAATCACAATCTGTAGCTTTTTACCCAGGATAATCCAAAAGTCTACCATTACGATCAAGCCGATCCATGGATCAGTGATGAGTGTGGATGAACATGCCAACGTCGGAATCACGTGCACCTAAACCTGTTGACAATCCATTAATGCTACTACACTAGAGTTGTTACATTCCAAAAGCAGAACTAACGTCTGATGGAGAGGGGACAATGATCCCAAGACTAACATATCAGATCTAAGCTCTGTCGTCCTGCGAAATCCAAGCATAAATATCGATGGACTATTAAACAATTTACTGAAGGAAGGACTCCACAAATATCCTCTTTTTTAAAATAACGGAACAGCTCAGTACCTCAGTGAAAACGTCAAGAATGTGGTGTCTGCACTATCCTCAGCCAGAAAAGCTGAGTGGATGATCCGCATCACCTTATCATGATGCCCACAGAATCACAGATGCCAATCTTTAACCAATTCGATTTGCTGCACGTGACATGAAGAAACAGCTGAACACAGTAGATGTGACAAAGGCAATGGGCCCTGACCGCATTCCTGCAATAGGACTGAAGATTGTGCTGCACAACAAGCCGTGTCGCTGTGGAAGCTGTTTCATTCCAGCTCCAACTCTGACATCTCCCTGGCAATGTGGAAAATTACTCAGCTATGTCCTGTCCCCAAAGAGGAGAATAACTACAATCTTACCATTTACCACCACTTCAATCCCATCACCACAGTCAAATTGAAGGGAGTACGTTTTGACAGACCTGTTAAGCAGCCCAGAAATAACCAGGTCAGAGTGATTTCTGATAGTTCCCCATGTGTAGATGGTGCTGTTTTGGAAATGTCATTGCATTACTAATCCAGAACAGGCTAATGCTCTGGCAGCCAGTGGAACTTAACAATAATTAATAAAATATTAAGATACAAAATCTGGTGCCAGTGATAGTGATCTTGAAGGCAATGTCGATTGTAAACATCCATTTCCTTCCCCAATGTACTTTCCGGAAGTGAATCACCCGTGTCTTCCTGGGCTGACCTAAAAGTCACTCCAGACACACAGACATGTGATAAACTCTTCAATGGTCTCTGAATCGTCCATGAAAGACACTCAATTGTATCAAACTGCACTGAGATATTAAAGGATAAACCCAAACAGAACATCCGGCCTCAGCCTCTGTATCGAAAAGGGAATGGAAACGCAATCCTGTTGACCCTGCAGAAATCTCCTTCCTAACATCTGAGAGTTAGTGAGAACTTTTCCACAGACTACTCAGAAACACCCGGAAAGGAGTAGGTCATACAACACATTGAGCCTCCCCCATTCTAGTTCATGTTCAAACATCTCCTCAATGCACTTATCCCACACAATGTATATATCCGTTAATGTGATTAACCTTGGGAAGCTATAAAATAGTAAGTGCAGTAGTTCATCGGTCCATCGAGTTTGCTACCTAATTCAATATCATGATGGCTGGCCCTTTATTTCCACACTGTTTTCTGCTTTCCCCTCATCCCTCGATTGTCTCTAACTCCTTATTTATATTCAGTGTCTTGGCTTCCAGGTGTGAGCGAATTCCCCATGTTCACCAGTGTCTGAGTGCAGACATTTTGTCTCATCTCAATGTAGAGTGGCCTGCTGGTACCTAATACTGTCGGCCCTTGTTTTAGACATCCCAGCTGGGGGAGTAATCATCCCTGCTTTCAATCTGCCTCACTCTGTCAGAGTTTTATATATGACACCGAAATGTTCACTCATTTTCCTGAAGCCCATGGAATAGATGCCTATTTACCCCAAACCCTGCTCCCACAACAAGTCTGTCATCCCAGAGATCAGTCTGGTCATCCTTCACTGCTCTCCTTCAATGTCAGGTTTGTCCTTTATTAGGTATGGAGACCCAAACTGCCCACAGTACTGCACAGTGTTCGAGGTGAGGTCTCACCAACGCCCTGTCCAGCTACAGTAAGACAACCTTATCGTGGACTCGAGTCCCCCTGAATTGAAGGTCAACACACCATTAATCTCCCTAACTGCTTTCTGTTCCTGCAATATTATTTTCGGTAACTGGTGTACAGATAGATACAGATCCATTTCCACGTTGCAACTCCCCACTTTGTGTATCTATGTACACTGGTCAGCGTGCAAATGCCATTCCAAGTATTGACTTCTGGGTTTAGAACTCACTGCGCTGCAGGATATTTTTAGGGCTGGGCAGAAGGAATCAACAAAACTGAGCACAATTCGCTTTGTAGATCAACATGTTTCAAACAATCCTGTTTCAAACATAGGCTGCTGATCTATTGTTCTTACCAATGGACACACCGTCACCTCTACCCACATTGCTCTCCATGTGCCACGTATTTGCCCATTCACTCCACTTGTCTCAGTCACCTTGGAGTTTTTTGACAAAAACCTCACCCGCTAACAATTCCACATCATTAAGTGCTGTGAGCGGACTGGGATATATTGTATTTAATTCCCCCAACCAAATGTTTAATAGGTATTGTGAGCAGCTGGGGCCTGAGCACCAATCTCTGTGATGCCTCAACAACCTTCCTCTGTTAATTTATTTTTTGAATTTATTTATTTTGTGAATCTGGGTGTCACTGGCTGAGCCAACATTTATTGCCTGTCTCTAGTTGCTGTTGAAAAAGGTGTTGGTGAGCTGTCTTGTTGAACGCTGTATTCCTCCTGCTGTGGTTGACCCAGAATGCCATTAGGGAGAGAAGTGTTGGATTGTTACACAGCGACAGAGCAGGAACAGTGATATATTTCCAAGTCAGGATGATGAATGACTTGGAGGGGAACTTTAAGATGGTGGTGTTTCTTTACATCTGTGCCCTTGTCCTTCTAGTTAGACGTGGTCATGAATTGGGAAGATGGTGGCTGAGGAACTTTGGTGAATCATTTCAGTGCGGCTGGTAGATAGCAAAAAACTGCTGTTGCTGAGCGTTGATGGTGGAGCATTGTGGATGAAACGACGCTCAAACTGGGTGCTTTGTCCTGCATGGTATCAAGCTTCTTGAGTGATGTTGGGGCTGCATTCATTCAGACAAACGGGGATTATTCTATCACACTTCTGACTTATGCAATGTAGATAATGGACAGACTTTTTGTAGTCAGGCGGTGTGTTACTCGACACCGTATTCCTAGCTTCTGAACTGCTCTTGCAGTTAATGTGCTTATGTGTGCGAGCCCAGTGATTTTCTGAGCAATGATTACCACCCAGGATTTTGATACTGGTGGATTCAGTGATGATAACACCATTGAATGCCGAGGGGCAGTGTTTAGGTTGTATTTTAGTGGTGATGGTCACGGTCTAGCATTTGTGTGGCGTCAATGTTACTTGCCACGTGTCAGCCTGGATACTGTCCAGATCTTGGCACATTTGGACATGGACAGCTTCAGTATCTGAGGAGCCACAAATGTTGCTGAGCATGGTGCATTCATTGGCGTACATCCCCACTTCTGATATTATGATAGAGAAATGTTATCGGTGAAGCAGCTCTAAAGATGTTTGTGCATAGGCCACTGCCAGAGAGACACCTACAGACTTCTCCTGAAACTGAATTGACTGACCTTCATGAAGCATGACCATCTTTCTACGTGTCATGTATGATTCTAACAAGCGGGGTGTTTGTCCCTGATACCCATTGATTCCAGTTTTGTTTATGCCCCTTGATGCCAAACTTGGTCGAAGGCAGCCTTACTTTAAAGGGCTGTCACCCTCACCCCACCTCTGGAATTCAGCTCTTTTGTCCATGTTTGAACCAAGGTAATAAGGTCAGGAGCTGAGTGACCCATTTGGAGCCCAAACTGAGCGTCATTGACCAGGTTATTGCTGAGCAGGTGCCGCTTGAAAGCACGGACACCTTCCATCACGTTACTGATGACAGAGATTAGACTGATGGGTTGGTAATTGGCCACATTCGATTTGTTCTGCTGTTTATGTATAGGAGATACTTGGGTAATGTTTCACATAATCGGGGAAATGTCGTTGTTGTAACGTTATTAGAACAGCTTGTCTCGGGTAGTGACAAGTTCTGGACCACAAGTTTTCAGTACTATTGCCAGAATGTTGCCAGCATGTGTACCCTTTGGAGTATCCATTGTCTCCAATCGTTTCTGGATATCGCGTGGACTGAATCAAATTGGCTAATGATTGGCAACTGAATTACTATGGACCAGTGGAGGACGCCGAGATGGATCTTCCACTCAGCACTTCAGATGGAATATTGTCGCGAATGCTTCAGCCTTATCTTTTACACTGAAGTGCTGGGCTTTTCCAACATTAAGGATGGGGATATTTGTCGAATCTCTTCCTTCGTGAATTTTTTAGTTTCCACCAGCGTTATTCGAATAGATGTGGAGGGTCTGCAGAGCATAGATCTGATCCGTTGCCAGTAGCATCACTTAGGTCTGTCTATGACTTACTGCTTAAGCTGCTTGGCGCACACATTGTCCTGGTTGGTGGCTTCACCATGCTGACACCTCATCTTTAGATATGCCTGGTGCTGCTCCTGCCATCCCACACACTGCATTGAACCAAAGTTGATACTCTGGTTTCATGGTAATTCTTGCAAGGGGTATATGCCAGACCATGAGGTTGCGTTGGATTACAATTCTCCAGCTACTGATGACCCACAACACCTTATGGACACCCAGACTCGAGCTGATAAATCTGTTTGAAGTCTATCTTATTTAGCACGGTGATAGTGCCACCCAAAATGTGGAAGGTTAATCTCAATGTGAAGGTGTGACCTTGTCTCCACAATGACTATGCGGCGGTCATTTTTACCGATACTGTCATGGACAGATACTTCTGCAACTGGCAGATTAGTAAGGATGAGTCTAATATGTTTTTTTTCCTCTGATTGGTTCCTTCACCGCCTGCAGCAGACCCAGTCCTAGCAGTTATATCCATTAGAACCTGACCAGCTCGATCGGTAATGCTGCTGCCAAGCCACTCTGGGTGGTGGACATTGAAATCCCCCACCCAGATTTCATTGTGCGTCCTTGCCACCCTCAGTGCTTCCTCCAAGTGTTGATCAACATGAGGGAGTATTGATCATCAGTTGAGCGGGGCTGATACATAGTAAACAACAGGAGGTTTCCTTTCCCATGTGTAAACAAACACCATGAGACTTTATGGGATACAGTGACTGTTGAGGACAACTAGAGCAATTTCCTTCCAACTGTATCCCACTGTGCCGCCATGTCTGCTGTGTCTGTCCTGCTGGTGAGACAGGAGGTATCCAGGGAAGGTGATGGTGTGTCTGGGACATAGGCATACTCACAGAATCATAACTTACAGACAATGTCAGGCTGTTGCTTGACGAGTCTGTTTATTTATTATCACTGTTCCCTGTCAGCTGTCCCATTCTAGAAACATGTGCATATATTCGCTCAATCCACGAAGATTTGATTTTGCAAACTGAGCTTGGAGCTTTACAAAACCCTTTGCTGAAAATCCACATGCTTTGCATTCATTGCATCTATTTCATTTGTCTCTCAATCTGTTTCGCAAACATAATTCCCATTTCATAAATCGATGTTAGTGTTGTCTATGATCATTACTTTCAGTCCCATTAATTTCTCCTAAACCATTTACTTACCATGTTCTTTGTTCCATGTACTATATAATTTTTCCGCATTAGACTTGGTTTTCCTAGTATTGTTAGAAAGTTCTGTGAAGATAAAACTGAAGTAGTGGCTTCATAATTCTGCCATTGCCCTGTTCCCCATTCTCCATTCTCTGGGTTCAAACTATAAGGAAGCTGCACTTGTTTTCTATTATTTCTCTCATTGAAATAATTTGACAAACTATTATGGTTCACTCTTCTAACTCTTGTGAATATACTCTTCAGAAATCCATCAATTCCTGCTTTAAACTGCTCAGTAAGTGACCTTCCACACCTTACACTCATCGGCACATTGACTCTGTGCCAACAGGAATACAGCACGATCTATATTAGTCCCACTTTCCTACAGCAGGCTCATAGCCTGGAATGTTATGACACTTCCAAGTGCTCGTCCAAGTACTTCTTTAAGGTTGTGAGGATACCAATGATAACTTCCCTCTCAGAAACTCCCCTCTCATTAGGAATGAACACCATGAGACCTATGTTCTTCCACACTGCTTTGAACTTTGTCTTTAATCCGATATTCACCATTTAGGTTCGACCTTCCAAAATGCATCACTTTGCATTGATCCAGGTTGAACCCCTCCATCTGTCATTTCTCAGCCCAACTCTGCATCCTGTCTATGTCGTGCTACAACCTGCAATAGCCGTCGATACTATCAAGGCACCTCCAACTTTGTGTCGTCTGCAAATTTCGATCACCCACCCCACAATCTCCTCATCGAAGTCAATTTAAAGCTACAAAGAGCAGAGGCCGAAGATCAGACGGTCCTGACTCAACATTGACCTCCATGCAGAATACTTTCCAACAAAAACCACAATGTGCTTTCTGTCATCCAACCAATTCTGATTACAGAGAGTCAAATCTCCTTGTATCCAATACCTCCTGACTGTATGACTGAGCCTACTACGGGGAACCGTACCAAAGTCCATATACATTACATCTACTGCTTTGCCTTCGTCGACCTGACTTCTGACCTCCTCAAAGAACACAATAAGATTAGTTAGACATGACCTACTCATCACAAAGCTATCCTGACTGCCTTTAGTCACGCTATGCTTTCCGAAATATTCAGAAATCCTCTCCCTCAGAATACTTTCCAAAACCTTGCTAACCACAGATATAAGACTGACTGGTGTGCAATTGCCAGGGATTTCCCTATTATCTTTCTTGAAAAGAGGAACAACATTCGCCTCCATCCAATCCTCATGAATGACTCGATGGAGAGTGAGGAATCAAAGTTTTTCACCAGAAGCTTAGCTACCTCCTTTCTCGCTTCCCATAGCATCCAGTGTGACCAGTGTGACAATACCAGAGTTGTTCTCCGAAACGACCCACATATTGACATCCTGTCTCGCCAACCCCATCTTCATCGACCTATCGCATTGCCAGCTGCCTACCGCACCCCCACCCGATTTACTTATCACTCAGCACCCTTGGCCACAAACCTGATTCCTGATGAAGGGCTTATGCCTGAAACGTCGATTCTCCTACTCTCCGGCCGGTGCCTGACCTGCTGTGCCTTTCCAGCAACTTGCCGTTCCCACTTTCTCCTCACACCTTCACGGGTTTCATGACTCAGATTTGTAATGGTTACTTCAAATAATACTAAAACTGTCATGTACTCAAACAGCATAAAATAAAACCAATACGTTGTGGTCAGTATTCTCAAAAAGTCGTTTATGGCAACGTTTTCAATTAGCTCTTCTGATCATCCAACACGATCATCCTAAATAATCTGATCTCAAGCTCGTTGCTCAACGTAATGCTAATGCAAGCCATCTCACACGTGCTCATGAAATTCATTTTCCCCAGAAATAGCATTCAGTTTGCTTAACATAGTTCAGATATAATTTGAAGCAGTACGTTATTACTGCAGTCACCACAAATAGATAGATCATTTTCCTGTTTTATAACATGCCCAACATTTATATTGCGGCTTTCACTTTGAGATATAACTCACATTAATGTTTCTTTCTCCTTGCTGTTTCTGAGCTCTACCTTACCCGATTCTGTTGAATCTGACCGACGTGGGTTCTGGGGAGATTAATGGCAGAAATAATCTCGCCACATCATTTCAGCTCTTCGCAAGCATTGTGATATTTTCTCCAGATGTCCAGTTACTTTGGTCGAGAAGAAATGGACAATGATCTTTCAATAATGCTGCGTATTCCCCCACAGCTGAGACTGCTCAAAACTGGGTGAGAACCATACAGCAGTAAAAAGTGAGGTCTGCAGATGCTGGAGATCAGAGCTGAAAATGTGTTGCTAGCTAAAGCACAGCAGGTCAGGCAGCATCCAAGGAACAGGAAATTGGACGTTTCGGGCCAGAGCCCTTCATCAGGAATGAGGAGAGTGTGCCAGGCAGGCTAAGATAAAAGGTAGGGAGGAGGGACTTGGGGGAGGGGCGATGGAGATGTGATAGGTGGAAGGAGGTCAAGGTGAGGGTGATAGGCCGGAGTGGGGTGGGGGAGGAGATGTCAGGAAGAGGATTGTAGGTTAGGAGGGCGGTGCTGAGTTCAAGGGAATCGACTGAGACAAGGTGGGGGAGGGGAAATGAGGAAACTGAAGAAATCTGAGTTCATTTCTTGTGGTTGGAGTGTTCCCAGACGGAAGATGAGGCGCTCTTCCTCCAACCGTTGAGTTGTTATGTTCTGGCGATGGAGGAGTCCAAGGACCTGCATGTCTTCGGTGGATTGGGAGGGAGAGTTAAAGTGTTGAGCCACGGGGTGGTTGGGTTGGTTGGTCCGGGCGTCCCAGAGATAGGCTTCGGATTTTTTGTAGGTACAGTTTGTCCTGTTTGGGTCCAAATTTGTTTGGTTGGAATGTAGTCCGGAGTCCATGTGGGATCAGTCGGTTCTGTAGGCAGGTGCTGAGGAAGGAGATGTGGCTGTGGTAACGAGTCTGTTTGAGAACGTGGCTGAAGAGCTTCTGTGCACAGGAGATGATGGGGGGCGGGGTGCAATGAAAGAGAGACTCACTGAAATCCATGTAGAGGGAGGAAGAGAGTTTCTTCAAGGAAGGCATCCTTGCAAGAGGATTCGCAGTAGGTTAAAATCTTCGAGTAAAAAGTGAGGTTTGCTGATGCTGTAGATCAGAGCTGAAAATGTGTTGCTGGTTAAAGCACAGCAGGTCAGGCAGCATCCAAGGAACAGGAAATTCGATATTTCGGGCCAGAGCCCTTCATCAGGATTCCTACCCCATTCCGGCCTATCACCCTCACCTTGACCTCCTTCCACCTATCACATCTCAATCGCCCCTCCCCTTGACCTCCTATCACCCTCACCTTGACCTCCTTCCACCTATCACATCTCAATCGCCCCTCCCCCAAGTCCCTTCTCCCTACCTTTTATCTTAGCCTGCCTGGCACCCTCTCCTCATTCCTGATGAAGTGCTCTGGCCCGAAGCGTCGAATTTCCTGTTCTTTGGATGCTGCCTGACCTGCTGTGCTTTAACCAGCAACACATTTTCCGTCGAGAACCATACAGCAGGCTGGAAAAGCGTTGCTGCTGCTGTACAGGATCGTAGTGAGATCACATCTGGAATAATGTGTACAGATTTAGTCTCCTCACTGAATAAAATATATTGCTATACTGGAAGCAGCTTAGAGATGGTTCCCTCAACTGATTCCTGCAAAGAAGGTGTTAGCTTACAACGAATGGACGACCAGGTTGGTCTAATATCCATTGGAGTTTACAAGAATGAAAGATGATCTTATTTTTACATCGAACATCGCAAGGAGTCAGCAATAGAAGGCAATTAAACAGCAAATAGAGAAATCTGTTCCACTTCTCCAACCTGTTACACAGGAATAACAGAAGGATATTCAGGCATTAAACTGTCTAACACCAGAACAGGACGACGCTCTTCGGACTCTGGAACCTGATATACACTGAGAGGAGGAGTCCAACCATCCCCTCGAATCGATAACACTGGGCCACGATTAGGCCATGATGCAACAGTATCCTATTATACAACAACAGGATCAGGCAATCTGTAGTGCACAAATTCCCATGCAAGGACTGCACAAAACACTACAAAGGACAAACAGGAAGACAGCTCACAACCCGCATCCATGAACACCAACTAGCCACGAAACGACACGACCAGCTATCCCTAGTAGCCATACACTCAGATGACAAACAACACGAATTCGATTGGGACAACACCACTATTACAGGGCAGGCCAAACAGAGAACAGCCAGGGAATTCCGAGAGGCATGACACTCGTCCACAAATTCTATCAACAGACACATCGAACTAGACTCTATATACCGACCACTGCAGCGGACAGCAACTGACAACCGGAACCGGCAGATTCAAACCAGTATAAATGCTGGAGGAATCAGCACAGAAGCGCATCACAGGAGGCTCCCAAGCACTGAAGATGTCACCTAGAAAGGGGACGAAACGTTTGCAACAAAAACTCCCAGCTCGGCGAACACAATCACAACATACCTCATTGATTTAAAACTTTAAGAATCATAAACCACCCATATCTATTTTTAATTTGGTCTCACAGATGAAAGGAAGATTCTTCTTGATGAGTTAGTAACTCCTGGCTTTTCGAATTAAACAATGAGAAAAAAGCATATGCCTGCATATTCCTTGTTGTAATTTGAAGTGTTCCTAACTGGTTACATATGTTTCTTGCAACAAGGCAACATCAATCGTCTTTTTTTTCTCAGGCTTGAATGCATCTTTTCACTCTGATTTGGTGAATGACTCCCATTAACATTCCTGCTGCACTATTTAACTAAACGGTTAGCCATAGCCATCCAAAATAATACGTGACCCTCTTGGGAGGAAGAACCAATCTCATAGCGTGCCGAGGGAAAATAGCAAATAGTTTACATAAAGTTAAAGATATAACTTGCAAAACCAGACCAAAACTCCTAACACCTACATCTACAACAAACCAAAATCTAACACAAATGAAAGGAGGCTTTGTCCCTTGCCCACAGGAGGCGCCCATATTGTCCACTATCCCCTGTGCCCCAAACCCCGACAGTATTTTCTAACAAGAAAATTAAAAGTGGGCACTCAACCCGTCCTTTCCATGCTTTAACCCTTGGCACTCCCGTTAAAAAAACTAAGAAAACACCCCTTGCGTCCCCCAGTCACATCCCAATCCCATATCAAGGGAGTGAAATGGAAAACAAACAAAGAATAACGGGAGGAGAGAGAGAAGGGATCGGAGAGAAAAAAGAAAACAAAATAGGACACCCACAAACATATTTATGAAAAAGGACGAACAAGTAAACCACAGAGAAAAAAAAATATACATTATTGTCAATATTACTTGAGCCAGCCAGTCTATTAGTAAGTAGCTGAAAATGTGTTGCTGGTTAAAGCACAGCAGGTTAGGCAGCATCCAAGGAACAGGAAATTGGACGTTTCGGGCAAGAGCCCTTCATCAGGAATGAGGAGAATGTGCCAGGCAGGCTAAGATAAAAGGTAGGGAGGAGGGACTTGGGGGAGGGGCGATGGAGATGTGATAGGTGGAAGGAGGTCAAGGTGAGGGTGACAGGCTGGAGTGGGGTGGGGGCGGAGAGGTCAGGAAGAAGATTGCAGGTTAGGAGGGTGGTGCGGAGTTGAGGGAACCGACTGAGACAAGGTGGGGGAGGGGAAATGAGGAAACTGGAGAAATCTGAGTTCATTTCTTGTGGTTGGAGGGTTCCCAGGCGGAAGATGAGGCGCTCCTCCTCCAGCCGTCGTGTTGTTATGTTCTGCCGACGGAGGAGTCCAAGGACCTGCATGTCCTCGGTGGAGTGGGAGGGAGAGTTAAAGTGTTGAGCCACGGGGTGGTTGGGTTGGTTGGTCCGGGTGTCCCAGAGGTGTTCTCTGAGCGTTCCGCAAGTAGGCAGGCCGTCTCCGCAATGTAGAGGAGGCCACATCGGGTGCAGCGGATGCAATAGGTGATGTGTGTGGAGGTGCAGGTGAACTTGTGGCGGATATGGAAGGATCCCTTGGTGCCTTGGAGGGAAGTGAGGGAGGAGGTGTGGGCGCAAGTTTTACATTTCCTGCGGTTGCATGGGAAGTTGCCGGGAGTAGAGGTTGGGTTGGTGGCGTGTGTGGACCTGACGAGGGAGTCACGAAGGGAGTGGTCTTTGCGGAATGCTGATAGGGGAGGGGAGGGAAATATATCCCTGGTGGTGGGGGCCTTTTGGAGGTGGCGGAAATGACGGCGGATGATACGCTGTATGCAGAGGTTGGTGGAGTGGTAGGTGAGAACCAGTGGGGTTCTGTCTTGGTGGCGGTTGGAGGAGCGGGGCTCAAGGGCGGAGGAGCAGGAAGTGGAGGAGATGCGGTGGAGGGCATCGTCGATTACGTCTGGGGGGAATCTGCGGTCCTTGAAGAAGGAGGCCATCTGGGTTTTACGGTATTGGAACTGGTCCACCTGGGAGCAGATGTGGCGGAGACGAAGGAATTGGGAATATGGGATGGAGTTTTTACAGGGGTCAGGGTGGGAGGAGGTGTAGTCCAGGTAGCTGTGGGAGTCAGTCGGTTTATAGTAGATGTCTGTGTTGAGTCGGTCGCCCGAGATAGAAATGGAAAGGTCTAGGAAGGGGAGGGAGGAGTCTGAGACAGTCCAGGTGAATTTGAGGTCGGGATGGAAGGTGTTGGTAAAGTTGATGAACTGTTCAACCTCCTCGTGGGACCACGAGGCAGCGCGGATACAGTCATCGATGTAGCGGAGGAAAAGGTGGGGGGTGGTGCCAGTGTAGTTGCGGAAGATGGACTGTTCCACATATCCTACGAAGGTGTCCAGCAGTTCATTTGCCTTTTATGGCGAGTCAAAATAAAACATGTACCCTCCATGGCTGAAATGAAATATTGCCGGATATCTTTCAGGTTATTTGGTAGTCAAGTCCCTCAGCCGCCTTTTACCTCATCAAAGGCCTTCCTTTTGCGAATCACGATCGCAGAAAAGTCTTAGAAAAGCGTAATTGGCGATCCTTTGTATGTCAGAGCCTGTGGCTCCTTGCCTATTGCTCGAAAAGCTTCCAGCACCGTTCACTTCTCTCTGCAACTGCTGGTGTCACACTAGGACCAGATGGGGGTGCTGGTCCACTTCGGGCCTGTGCACTGCTACTTTTGGGCTCACTCACCCGAACCCTGCCCGACCCGACTCCCAGCTTCAATAACTGTGAGAGCCATTGTTCCAAGAAGCAGACCAGCTGGCATCGCTCTTCTCTTCTGGGAGCCCGACCCGACCGATGTTCTTCCGATAGCCTTGATTTTCGAGGCCATCAACCTGCTCTTCCAAAGCCCGTTCTGCTGTTCCAGTGCCTGGACCTGACACGCCAAGGATTCCACCAAAGTTTCAGAGAATGCAGTCCGTTGCTCCAAATCCATGATGCGCTGCCCGCAACAGTGGATCTCCTGACCAAGCTTCTGCAGCATGACTGAGATCGGTTCAAGCCTTGCCCGGGTCGCCTCTATCGCTGAATCCATCTTCTCTCAGAGTTTCACAAACTCGAAGGCCAGGCTGTGCTCGGTGATGTTGATGATGCAGCCGCAGATATGTCCCTTGCTGCAGGGGAGTGCCATGCTAGTTGCAACCATCTCAGTCCCTTTAGTCATTTTTTGTAACAATGTTAAACTCTCACAAAGCAATTCTGAGCGTCAAAGACTAATGACGTCGACCACAATGGGTAATAAAGGGAGAGTGAGTGCCCCACATTTTCTGAGTTCTGGTGCAGAGCTCAGCAGGAGAGACCTACTGAATTGCCGCCATCTTGAATCCTCCCACCGTATTCCTTCTTAATAACCCTATCAAGCTGGGTGACAGCTTTCAGGGATCTATGTAAATAGACACCGAGATCTCTCTGGTCATCCTCATAACCCTGAATCTTCCCATTATCCCAGTACTCTTTATTCCTATTGCTCCTTCTGAAGTGTATCACCTCACACTGTTTCACATTGAACTTCATTTTCAACCTCTCAGCCCAGGTATGCAGCTTATCTATGTCCCTGTGTAACCTGCAGCATCTTTCGGCACTATCCACAACTCCAACAACCTTAGTGTCATCTGCATAATTACTAAGCCATCCTCATATGCCCTCATTTAGGAAATTTATAAAAATGACAAATAACAATGGCCATAAATCAGATCCTTGCGGTTCACCACTAGTAACTGAAATCCAATATGCTCATTTCCCATCAACTTCGACCCTATGTCGTCTTTTAACTCGTCAATTTCTGATCCAAACGACTAAGTCGCCCTCAATCCTATGCTTATGCATTTGGTGCAATAGCCTACCGTGGGGAAACTTATCAAACGCCTTACTGAAATCCATAGACACCACATCAGCCACTTTACCTTCATCCGCCTTTTTGGTGACCTTTTCAAATAACTAAATATAATTTGGGAACCACAAGCTACAGTTCACAATCCCGTGTTGACTATCCCTAATCAACTTATTACTCTCGAGATTTTTATAAGTACTGTCTTTTGTAACCTTACCCAATGCTCTACCCACAACCAAAGTAAGCTCACTGGTTTATAATTTCCAGGGTTGTATCGACTTCGCTTCTTGAACAAGAGGACAACATTTGCTTTCCTCCAGTCTTCTGGCACAACACCGCTTCTTCACAGTCGTTGGGACAAATTCCTGAAATTCTCTCCTTACTGGCATAATGGATCAACCCAGAACAAGTGGATTGCTGTGATTGAAGAAGGCAACTCACTGCCACCTTCGTAAAGGCAAATCGGGAAGGGCTATCAATGCTGGACAGCTAGCTATGTCTCAATCCCAGAAATTCCTTTTAAAAAGTTGATTGGAAGCGACGGTTTGGAATCAGATGAAGGAAACGGAGTTTGTTACCGTAACAGAAGCAGTGACGCCAATGCTCCTAATACTTAAATAACAAGGACAGTGAGGTAATGGTTCACTGCTGAGGAGGTTAACATGGAGACCCATGAGTATCTGCCAGAAGCAAGGAGGGAGGCAGTAATTGAACTGGTTCACTGATGTAGTTAGTCGTAGTCTGCAAAGTGAATGCCTGGATTCAGAGTCTCAATAGGAACAATAATTGTAGCAAGCAGTGAAGACTATATGAAAGAACAGTAACGCAATTATAACTGGTTTATAGAAAAACATATCTGGATGTTGAGACTTACCAGCGACATCAACGACAGACAACATAGGATAATAAATGTATTGAATGATGCAAAGAGCTAAATAGATCTGCCATGAAAATGACAACCCATTATAATGTGTAGGAAGAAACCAAAAATCACTCCTGTCCATTGTTGGAACATTCCAGTCTAATGTTCTCAGATTCTAATCTCTCCTCCCCCTCCTTGTGAAGCTGCTGAACCCTGTTATTTCTGTCAGTGATGCTCCCATTCATACTATAGAATAACACATTGAAGAGAGTCCATTTATCATTAAAAGATGGGAATTCTGCACTGGGATAATTAGAATCCATGGAGATTGGCATCAATCACAGTCACTGAAAAAAATAGACGCAGTTAAACCCTTCCTTACAAAACTTTTCATATCATAATAAAAGTGAGCATTTGCTCAGTCTGCATGGAATGGATGAGAGTTTCTGACGGATGGACAATTAATCTTTCAACCTTTTTAATCGTTTTTCCTTGTATGTGAGATTATTGCTGGAACACTGCAGGATTGTATATGTCCCACGCTGTATATAAAAGGAGACAGGGATAAAATAAACAAGCAGCTACAAAAACTGACTGCTGGGGCAATTTCTAGAGGCTTTAACCCAAGGTACGATATAATTGTCAAATGACGTTGTGTGAGGCTACTCTTGGCTATAAGTGCCCAGTTAACACATTCTTCCATAATTTTAAACAACGCATTGGGACTGCTTCTCTGGAATGGGAAAGCAATTCTCTCCCACTGTGCCTATTACAGAGGGATAGGAGGAGACCATTCAGCCCACACCAACCTATTCCCACTTGAAGAAGTGGAAAGATGCAAACGCAACTATTCAAAACAGAGAGAAGTGCTACTGCAGCTGTATGCCCTCATAATCTATGAGTTGCTGTGTCATTTAATGTCTGAGGCCTATTACACAGGGATAGAGTGAGGCCATTCAGCCTCCCTACCCTGTTTCAGAGAGAGAGAGACAGGTGAGGATCTGATACCTGAATATAGGCTACAGTGACCAGTAATAGTCAGGGGCAACCATTTAACAGATGCTCTTCATAACCTATGTTGCAACGAGAAGGCTTCACGGTGCAAATAACATGACAAAATGGCTTCTAGGCTGCAAACTGACAATTCTGCTAAAGCTGCAGAAAATGGCTTTTAAGTTAGTAACTACTAATTCTGTATAAGTGACTAACCACAGTCAGCTTCAGTAGTGATTAGTCCTTTAAAGCATAGAAATAACTCAGCTAGATAAGACAGTTTTAGCCGGCATTTGGTGCAGGTGCAATGGCTCTGTTAGTGAGATAAGGGTGGACTGATTGTTGCAAAATAAAGTTGGTTCGCAGGAAATATCATTGGACCAAGGAAGTATCACATAAAGCAATATCGAGTATTGATTGGTAATTGTCTGAATGTACTATTTGATCATGGCCTGTGCCCTTCTTTAAAAAAAAGGATACAAAAGTCTTTGTTTTCAGCTTTGTGCACAGTTACACCAAGGAACACGGAAGTGTATAGCCTCTGTGTTTTTGCACGCTCTGTACTCGGCCGTATGACAAATAAAGAGTGAAGTCTTAACAGCCAGACCAACTGTAAGTGTTTATTGACCGATCGCGGAACCAAGACACATTGGCGGCGGTCCAGATCCTCACCTGGTGTCATGACTCGAATTTGCTTTGGACATCTTGTAGGCAACGATATGAGAGCTTTCGTTCCTGCACTACTGACTATAGAGAAATTGGCCAGCCAGACATGAGTACTTTCTGCGTTTGGATTTCCTCACATTCAAACTTGGTTGACTCCACCCTCGTCTCTATTGTCCAAGTTTAGCCAGATAAGGTCCTGATAGGAATACATTGCAAAATGAAAAAAAGGATTTAGGCACTCCACGGAGTTGTTCACGAATTTGCCACGCCAGACCAGCATCGACTGGTTAATGATTTAAGAACTATCAATGGCATTACACAGCCTATTCATGTCCTGGTCCCAAAGTCAGCTCAAATTCTGGCCTTGGTACCATCAGACGCTTTATGTTTCGATGAAGTCAACCTGCAAAATGCTTTTTATCGCTCTGCCTCTTCATGACGGCAGCATGTATTTGCCTTTACTTTTAATGGCCAGCAGTTGATGTGGACTCGACCTCAGGGCTTCATACATTCTCCGACCCTTTTCCCGCAGGCCTTAAAGAAACAATTGCAGTCTCTCACCATCACAGGTTGGTCTGCACTGATCCAATAAGTAGACGACCTCCTTGTTGGCAATCTCGATGAAGAATCTGATCACTCCAATGTTGTCCTCCTCCTCAACTATCTGAAACGCCTGATCTATGTTGTCTCTGTCAAAAAAAGCCTCAGTTGCACAACGCCAGTTATAGGTTCTCGGTTTCATACTGCCAGCTGTCTCATGCTCCTTCGAGCAGAGCCGTATTACTCCTATTGTCAACTTTCCAGTCCCAATAACTGCAAAACAGGTTCGTCCGTGGCTGAGCATGGTCACATTCTGCCGACAATGGATCCCTAACGCTGCTCTCCTCGTTCAGATGTTGACACCCTTTATTTCCTATGAAGGTACCTTCCAGCTCTCCTCAGAGGCAAAGCAAGCCTTCAAAGAACTTCAACATGCCTTATCACCAGCTCCAGATGTGGGAAGACCCCTCTATGACGGACCTTTCCAACTTTACTGCACTATTCTGGATGACTGTGCTTCCTCAGTTCTCACTCAACCACATGGAGATCAACACCGCCTATTTGCTACTAAACTTGACTCTGTTGCCTTCGGGTATCACTGTTGTACTCAGATCCTTACCGCTATGTATCTTAGATTATAGTCCACAGAGAATCTTACACTTCAGCAGGATATTGTCATCTACAGTTCAAATGCGGTGATCGCCCAGTTGAGATAATTAAAAACTCAGCATTTGCCTGTGGCTCGCCAAAATCGTTATGAGATTTACCTCATCAACAAGCCCCGGCTGACCTTTAGATATTGTACCACCATTAATCCTGGCGGTTTCCTTGCACATCCCCTATCACCCTTATCCACTCCAGATCATGACTGAGTTATCTTCATCAACGAGGACATCCAAATTCGTCCATATCTTTCCCATGCCCCTATCGAGACACTGGATATGTTCACTGATGGTAGTTCTTCTACTGACCATATAGGTACTCGCTTCTCATGCGACGCAATAATTGATGACCGAGGCTTCGTCCTGGAATCAGCTTCTTTTGAGATTTCATTTTCTCCCCAAGGAGCTGAACTTTTTGACCTGATCCGTGCCTGCGTCTTTGGAACAGGCCTCCGTATTAAGTTTTACACTGACTCCCGGTAAACTTTCAGAGTTATGAATGTTTTTCGTCAATTCTGGAAAATACAGTGTTTTTGACCTCTTCAGGTACTCGCATACCTCTGGCCAATTCCCTGTCACTATTGGTAAACGTGCTGTTGATGAGGCCGCAACAGCAGCCTCTCCGGACATCTTATGATTGTGCCTAACATGATGCACCAGACTGAAAGTTCTGAAAAGGCTGAGTCGACCTCTGACAAATTAGGAGAACGCGAGGACTGCAGATGCTGGAAATTAGATCTGAAAACTGTGTTGCTGGAAAGGCGCAGCAGGTCAGCCAGCATCCAAGGAGCAGGAGAATCAACGTTTCGGGCATAAGCCCTTCTTCAGGTGTGCCAACTGTTAAAGGTGTTTAAAGACTTCATTGAGTTGCAAAGGTGTCAGCACTATAAGTATGTTTTGGTCATTGTTGATTGTTTTTTTCCTATACGGGTTGAAGCTTGCCAAACGTCCAACGCTACTGTTAAAACTGTTGTAAGTATTTTACTCAAGGAGATTATTAGCCACTTTGGTATTTGCGTTTGTCTACATTTTGACAATGGCCCTCATTTTATTGGATATATTAATGCGAAATTATGCTCTCATTTTGGGATTCACCAGGAACTGCGTTATGCTTATTGCCCACAGGCTGCAGGGCTCGTGGAGCCTGGTGACCAGAGTCTGAAGACTTAACGTGCCAAATGGACTTCTGAGACAGTTCTTTCCTGGGTTAGGGTGGCGCCTCTAGTATTATTCCACCTACGATGCACACCTCTGGGGAAAACTCGCTTGTCCCCAGCCGAAAGCATCCAAAGTCGGGCTGTCCTCTCGACTTGCCATGATGCTTCCTCCCTTATTCCTATGTTTACATGACTGAGGATTTGTCCTCCTGTGTTCATTCTTTGATCAAAGTTTGTGAGGTCTTTACTCCAAGTTCTGTGTGCTCATGAAAACTCCCCTCCCTCAATAATGTTCCAACTGTTGAACCAGGCTATTACATTCTTATCAAGAATTGGAGAAGTATCAGTCTAGAACCTCAATGGAAAGGGCCCTTCTAGGTTCTCCTCAATGTCCCGATTGCTGTTCAGGTCGCGGGGAATTCCATCATTCCAAGGGGGGGGGGGGGGTTGTTGGAAACTGGGAGAGGAACTAGAATCAGTTGGTAACAAACCAGACAACTAAGATATACCTGCGTGTTTCGAATCACAATTCTTTTGTTTTACATATCCTAATCCTTGATCCAGAACGAGCATTATGATGAAGATCCACCTTACCCAGTTGTGTGGACTCATTGTCGCCGTAATTAGTGCTGACGAAGGGGCTGCTTAACAGTGTTTCCTGACCAACCAGAAAATATGTACAATTTATGCTTAAAATATGTCCTTATGTGCCCCAAGACACTGCTTCCTTCGATGAATGGAATTTTACCAAGAATGACTACCGTAGTGGTCAACTGCACCGAGAAGATCGGACATTTTATTTGCACAACAAGTCTCAAGGGTCCTTACCCTGTTCAAGGTGTTTTGTAGCAGTTTAGTTTCAGTTGTGCTTTCGGTCGTCCTGGTGTTGCCTCTACTCAAAGAGGCCTATTTCGGCACGTCACAAAAGACAAAAGAGGAGATGTCGTCCTTCACTCACAATTAGGTTTTGCAAAGTCATCATAAAATATTCAGCCAGCATGAAGTGGTCTGTTACGCCCTCAAATCAGCAAAGGGCTCTTTGACTGCTATCCCCCTCCTGAATCTCAACTACGGAGTATGGAATACCTGTAAGGTGTTTTCCGGATATAATGTTTCCTTTGATTATTACTTATCTCCACCTACTAGCTGCTTGTGGAATTCTACTAATTACTCCGAGGAAGCCTATGCAATTTGTTTCAACTGCACGGTATGGCGGTGCACTGTCCTGAATACGACTAAGTTTATTCCATGTGCCTCAGTCCAATCAAACAAACGCTACTGCTTTCCTGTGGCACCTCGCATCTCATGCATATACCTACTGGAGGAGTGTTTCTCTGTTGTTGTGGGTATTCAGGCTCTTTGTGGTGTTGGCTTACACCTTACTATGAGACCCCAAATGGCACCTTCATCTTCTCAATTGTGGGATGGAAGGAACTAGTCATGGCAAATAATCACATCTCTTACCAAAAAGACCCACCACTTTTTATTGAACAGCTTTCACCTTAAAAGCCCAGGGCGACTACATTTTGCAGCTATGGACTACCCATATTTTGAGGGTAGTCACAAAGACAGGCCTGTTCCTTATTGGATGCCCCCTCCAGTATCTTTCCTAAACACGAATATTACTTTTTTTTCAACCAAGTGAAAGCGACTAACCTCATTGTTCTTAATGAAATAGGTAATCCCTGTGCTGTAGATTAGGGGCAGGTTCCATAACTCCTGTTCCTTGCCCAACTACCTGGGAATGGGGCTAGTGTTTCCTTACCAAACATTCCATTTCACCTGTATTCTGCGCGAATTGAATACGTGGTAAGGCTTTGCGTAACAGTAAAGCCCAGTTTCGGGCTTACACATTTCTCAGTACCTTTTCCCGAGGAGGATCTGCAGGAATTATTAGCCATCAATATTGAAACTCTCTTATTTGTGGTCTAACCCGCTTGGACAAAGAGACCACTTGGGCTTAGCAGGAAGTAAGTGCATGTTGTCAGAATTACGTCAATCTTCCCAGCAAAACTGGCGTGCCCTCGACTACCTACATGGCAACGAGGGTCGGATTTGTTCCATAGTAAAGAGTATGATGGGGGTTACTGACCTCATAGAGAACATTACCAAGCAGGTAGATAACATCTGAAACTTCGACAACCAAAGGATTGAAGGCACTGCATGGCGAGATGACGTGGACTGCTATATCCCCGAATGTCCCCTTGAGAGCAATATGGTGTTTGATGGTATATCCCAGAGTGTTCCCTTGACAGTGACGTGGTGCGGGCTGGTGTAACCCGGACTGTCCGCCTGACAGTGAAATGGTGTGGGATAGTATAGCCCAGAGTGTTACCCTGACAGTGACATGTTGTGGGCTGGTTTAGACCAGAGTGTCCCACTGACAGAGACATTGCGGAGGCTGGTGTAGCCTGGAGCATCCCTCCAACAATGACATGGTGCGGGCTGGTGTAGAAGAGAGTGTCGCCCTCACAGTGACATGGTATGGGCTGGTGTATCCCGGAGGGTCACCCTGACAGTAACGTGGTGTCAGCTGGTGCACCCCGGAGAGAGACTGTAACAGAGGAGAATGAAAAGGGAACGCTTTTTCTTTTTTGGTATATTCTAATTATTGTTGGATGGCGCCTGTGTTTGGTAACCGTACATATTTTCACTGTACTTATATTGACAATAAATAGTCACATTTATTAATATCACAAACAATGCGACCAGTCGACCCCACACATAGACAGGCAGAGTAGTTTCTTTAAAACAGAGATAGATATATTTTTAATTAATAAGCAACCAATAGTCAGTTGGGGAAAGCTGGAGAACAGTTCTGATAAATATTTCAACTGTTTCCAACCAACGCAGCAGACATTATCCCAATTGCCTCCTTTTTTTCCATTTTCCATAAAGGATGGCCTTTCTCTTTAGGATTGTGTGATCCATGTTGTTCTCATTCCTAATGTGTAGTGAGGAGTGGGTTACTGAAAACATTCGAGATAGGCTTCCAGATGTTTTTGATGAACAAGAAAACAGACAGGAAAGGGATGTTCAGCCACACTCATGTCAGCAATAAGTATTCTGAATAGTGCAACAGGCTCGAAGGTCTGAATGGTCACCCGCTGCCCCTCATCCATGTGTTCTTCTCTTACTCAACCCCTTAACGCTGTAACAGAGGAAGAGGAATATCCCATTCAGCTTGTCAGGATCGGTGCATTGAGACAACATGAGACGATTCTGCTCTTAAACGGATCCACATAGAAATAGGATGAATTCATTTAACCCTTTGAGGATATTACAGAGCACAGGATGAGGTCATACAACCGTTCAAGGCCGCTACACAGAAACAGAGGAGCCTTGGGAAACTATCAGCAAATAGACAGTAGGGGTTAAACATTTGTTTTCAGTTTGCAAACCTGAAAATTGGTAGTGTGCCTCTGGGGTTAGTGTGAGGTAATCAAGTATTTGCAATCTTGTCAATGATTTTGGATGAAAAGACTGACTGGATTGGAGTTCAGTGCGTTCATAACCAAGATAGTCATTGAGTAAGATGCCAAGTGGTGGTAGACAACTGGAATGGCATACAGACAGGGGACGTCAGTGTGCAAGCTTTCATCAAAAACAGTATTTCATGCGTCATGGGAAATTTGTGACAGAATGATATATAACAGTAAACTATTAAATGGAGTGTCATTGAGTCATAGAGTGATCGAGCATGGAAACTGGCACTTCAGGCCAAGCTGGTCCGCGCTGACCATACTGTCCACTCATATAATTCTAATTGTCCACATTTGAAACATATCGCGCTTAACTCTTCGAATCTATGTATCTCATTTTTTTTATATGTTGCTATTATTCCTGCCTCGACCACTTTTTTTCTGGCAGCCACTTCATTTCAAAAATGCTCTATGCACAAAGAAGTTGCCCCTCAGGTCCTTCTTATATCTTTCCCCTCTCACCTTAACCCTATACCTTGTAGTTTTCAAACCATCATCGCTTGGAAAATGACTCTATGCATTAATCCTACCTATGACCCTCGTGATATTATTTATCTCCATAAGTCCGCCCTCTCATTCTTCTACATTCCAAGGGATGATATCCAAAATTGGCCAAACCCTTACCTATAACTCTAGGCTATTAGTCCTAACAACATCATTATCAAACTTCGATGACCTTTTTTTAGGTTAACAGGGTGACCAAAACTGTACACAATATTTGAAGTGTGGCCTCACAAACGACTTATAGAATGGTAGCATAGCGTCCCAACTCCAACATTCAATGTTTTGAACGATGAAGGCCAGCATACTAAATACCTTCTTTATTGCTCTGTCTACCCATGATGTCGCTTTCAATGAAATATGGACTTGTGGTCTGAGGTCCCTCTGTTTCACAATACTCCTCAGAACCTCATTATTTACTGTATAAGCAGTATCTTTGTTTTACTTTCCGAAGTGTAACACCTCCCACTTATCCTGTATTTAATTGCAATTGCCAATCCTCAGCTCACTTGCCCATCAGATTAAAATCCCTCTATAATTTCTGATAAAGTTCATTGCTATCAACGATACCTCTTAATTTTGTACCATCCGGAAATGTAGTAACTTTCTTGGGATTGCTTGGAGTATGTTGTGCAGTTTTGGCTCCCAAATGTCAGAACAGATGTACTGGCCTTGGAACGTGTTCAGACGAGTTTCATGAGAATGGTCCCAGGAATGAAAATCTTAACATATGAGGGATCTTTGAGGACTCTGGATCTAAACACAATGGATTTTAGCAGAATGAGGGAGGTCTAATTGAAACATACTGAATACTGAATCGTCTGGACAGAATAGCTGTTGTGAAGATGCTTCCATTGGTAGGATAAACTAGGACCCGAAGGCACAGCCTTAGAGTAAAATGAACAGCTTTTAGAATGGAGATAAGAGCAATTTATTCAGCCAGAGAATGGCGAATCCACGGAATTCAATGCCACAAAAGGCTGTGGAGGCCAGGTTACTGGGTATATATAAGACTGAAATGGACAGGTTCTTGATTGTCAAGCGGATCAAGGGTTATGGTGAGAAAGCAGAAGAATCTGGTTGAGAAACATACCAGCCATGGTTGAATCGTGGACCAGACTCGATGGGCTGAATATTTCAATTTGTGCTCCTATGTCTGATGGTCCACATCATATCTTGTGCATTCACATCCAGGCCATTTATGTAAAGAGTAAATAAAAAAGGCCTCAGCACCGACACCTGTGGCACACTATTAGTTATAGGCCTTCAGTCTGAGAAAAAAACTTCTTCCATCACTCTCTGCTTACTACCAACGAGCCAGTTTTGAATCCAATTAGCTAGCTCTCTCTGGATCCCACGTCACCTAAACTCACTGACTAACCTGCCGTATGGGACCTCGTCAATAGTCTTACGAAGGTTCATATATAGATCATCCGTTGTCCTACCCTTATGTATTCTCGCAGTTACCTCTTTGAAAGAATTTAAAAGCTTTGTCAGACATGATTTCCCGCACACAAATCCATGCTGACTACTTCTAATCAGACCTTGAATTTCTAAATGTTTGTTCATACTGTCTCTCATTATCCTCTCTAACAACTTGCCGAACACTGATGTTACACTTAATTACTAAGAACTCCCTGGCTTGTCTTTGCTACCTTTTTTAAACAATGGAACCACTCCAGGGGCAAACGATGAAGAAAAAATCTGTGCAAGGGCCTCTGAAATTTCTTCCCTAGCCTCCCATAACATCCGAGGATGGGCATGTTCTTGCCCAGGGGATTTATTCAAAATATTTGCTTTAAGGTAGCAAATACCTCCACTCTGGAAATATTTATACGGACCAAAACATTCCCCCTTGTTTTCCTTATTACCATAGTATGCATCATTTTGCTCCCGAGTAAACATGGAGGAGAAGTATTCATTAAACAATTACCCCCATCTCCTGGTGTTTCCACAAGGACAGCCATGCTCACCAGTAACGGGACCTATTCTCTCCTGAGTCACGCTTCTTCTCTTAAAATGGCGAGAGAATCTCTTGGGATTATCTTTCACCTTTTCTGAGAGATCCATGTCATGCCCTTTTTTTGGGCTTCTGGTTCCCCTATTAAGGATGCTTCTACACTTTGTGTAGTCATCTAAGGATTGACTTAAGGCCGATATCTTAAACCCAATGCTTTCTTTATTGGCCTTACCTTAGCCTCAATATCTCTCGCCATCCAAGGATCAGGTTCCCCCTGAACCACCGTCAATTTAATGAATATAACCCTAATTATTCAAACTCTCTTCATGGCTCTCATCATGCCTCCATACCAGGCAACATCCTGGTGAACCTACTCTGCACCCCCTCCAAAGCATCCACGTCGTATGTAGTATTCCAAATGTGGCTGAACTAAAGTCTTATACAACGGTAACATGACCTGCAATCTCTCATACCCGGTCCAATGAAGGAAACCATGCCGTACACCTTCTTGACCACTCTACTGATCTGCCTTACCACCTTCAGGGAACACTGGATCTGGACACCTAGATGTCGCTGTACATCACTTTTCACCAACACTTTTCAATTTACTGTATAGTTCGCTCTTGAATTGGATCGTCCAAAATGCAGCGCCTCACGTTTGTCCAGATTGAACTCCATCTGTCATTTCTCTGCGCATCTCCCCAAACTATCTATATTCTGCTGTATTCTTGGACAGTCCCCTTCACTGTCTGCTACTCCACCAATCTTAGTGTCAGCTGCAAACTTGCTAATGAAACAAACTACATCTTCCTCCAAATCATTTATGTGTATCACAAAAAACAATGTTCCCAGCAAGAGCCCATGTGGGACACCACTGGTCACAGAACACAATTTTGCAGAGCACCTTTACATCATTACTCTCTGATTCCTGTTGACTAACCAGTTCACTATCCATCTAGCTAGAACACTCATGCAAATTCACCTTCTTCATCCGCTTACCATGGGGAAATTTATCAAACACCTTACTAAAGTTCATCTGTATAACATCTATATCCCTTCCCTCATCAATCAACTTTGTCACCACTTCAAACAATTGTATTAAGTTTGTAAGCCATGGCCATACCTGCATAAAACCATGCTACCGAGCACTGAGAATTCATTTTATTCCAAATGGGTATGTATCCTATCCCTCTGTATCTTCTCCAGTGGCTTCCCTATCACAGACATCTGGCTCACAGGTCTGTAATTACCTGGATTATTCCTTGAACAAGGAGACACTATTCGCAATTCTCCATTCCCCAGGGCCCTCTACCATGTTCAAGGAAGCTACAAAAATAGCTGTTAAAGCCTCAGCTATTTCCTCTCTCGCATCCCTCAGTAACCTGTGGTAGATCCCATCCAGACCTGGGGACTTATCCTTCTTAATGCCTTTTGGAAATCATAACACTTCCGCCCTCCTTACGCAGACTTGACCAAGAGTAATCAAAAATCTATCCCTAACCTCAACATCCACCATGCCCCTCTCCTTGGTGAATAATGATGCAAAGTACTCATTAAGAATCTCACCCGTTTTCTCTGTCTCCAAGTATATCTATCCTGCTTTGTCCTTGAGTGTGTCCACCCTTTCTCTAGCTACCCTCTTGCTCGTTAAATATGACCAAAAAGCTTTGAGGTTTACCTTAATCCTGCTATTAAGGATATCTAATGGCCCTTTTTAGGCCTTTTAATTCCTCATTTCAAATTGGTCCTACATTCACAATATTCTTCCAAGGCTTCCTTTATCTTCATTCGCCTAGACATTATGTACGCATTTTTTTTAGTCTTAGCTAGTCTCACTTCATCAGTTGTCATCCATGGTTTCCTAACCTTGCCATTTCTATCCATCATTTTCATAGATACATACTTCTCCTGGGCTCCAACTAACCTCTCTTCAAAAGCCTCCCACACATCAAATATGGATTTCACTTGAAAATGCTGGTCCCAATCTACTTTTCCCAGCTCCTGTCGAATTTTGCTATAGTTAGCATTCCCCCAGTTTAACAGTCTTCCTTTAGGACCACTTTCATCTCTGTCCATGACTATTGTAAAACTAATAGAATTGTGATAATTATTCCCAAAGTGATCCCGTGCTGAAACTTCAACCGCCTGGGCAGGCTCATTTCCCAACGCCAGGTCAGTATGGCCGCTTCCTGAGTTGAGCTATTTCTATGCTGCTCTAGAAAACACTTCTGGACGGTCCTTACAAATTCTGCTCCATCAAGACTTCTAACACGAAGTGAATCCCAGTCAATGCTGGATAAATTAAAATTTCCTATCACCACCATCCTGTTGCTCCTACATCTTTCTGTGATCTATCTCATGCTCGGTGTTGGGAGGCCTGAAGAACAATCCCAGCATTGTTACCACACTCTTTCTATTTCTGAGCTCTGTCCATACTGCTCTAATCGTCCATAGTGCCCTCCTTCAGCACAGCTGTGATATCTTCTTTGACCAGTAATTCTTCTGCTCCACCCTTTTTACCTTCCTCTCTACCCGGCTTGAAGCATTAATGTCCTCGGATATTTAATTACCAATCACGACCTTCCCTCACCAAGTCACAGTAATAGCAATAACATTACATTCACAGGTACTTTTACAAACCCGAATTCATCTGCTTTACCTGACCTACATCGTGCATGACAACTACAAGTCCCTCTGTGTTCATTGTGTTGCTGGTCAAAGCACAGCAGGCCAGGCAGCATCTCAGGAATAGAGAATTCGACGTTTCGAGCATAAGCCCTTTATCAGGCTTATGCTCGAAACGTCGAATTCTCTATTCCTGAGATGCTGCCTGGCCTGCTGTGCTTTGACCAGCAACACATTTTCAGCTGTGATCTCCAGCATCTGCAGACCTCATTTTTTACCCTCTGTGTTCATTCTCCGCTTCCTGCTTTCTCTTCCCATCAGCCATGTTGATTTCATTATCTGGTTGCTTAGGCTTTAGTTACTACCTCATTTCTGTTGACCAACCTCCTCAGTTGTTGCCCGATCCCCTGCCACATTAGGTTAAACCTTCCGCAACAGCATTAGCAAAAGCGCCCCCTAAGACATTGGCTCCAGTCTACCCAGATGTAGGCCGTTCAATTTGTCATAGTCCCACCTCCCCCAGCACCGGTCCCAATGTCCCAAACTTCTCAACCCCTTACTCCTGCACCATCTCTCAAGCCAAGCATTCTTCCTGATTATTCGATCATTCCTACTCTGACTATCACTTGACACTGCTAACCATCCTGAGATTACTACCTCTGAGGTCTACTTTTTTTAACTTTGTTCCTAACTCCCTAAATTCTTCGTATAGGACCTCATCCCGATGGCACATTAATGTAGGGAGAGTCCATTGAGGCATATAATATATTAGAAATACGATATTAGACTGATGAATGGGCTATTTAACTCTAATTAGTGCTGATCTTGTCCATGTTGATCGTGTTTTTGAATGTGCCGCGCATTGTAACATATACGCCTTACTCTGTCTAAGTTTATTTTTCACCCTATGATCTGTGTATCTTTGCTTATTGTCATCTGCCTGTACTGCTCACAAATAAAGTTTTCATTTATCTTAGGAACACGTTACAATAACTCTAATACGTCAATTATTTCTCACCCTACCAATGTGAGCGTCGCTCACCCTTACGTTCCAACGTAATCATCCCTCCTTGTCTCATAGCACGATAGATCAAATACTCAGTTCCATCACTGTGTCCTCGTGGTGTCATCATCTCATGGATTAGACTGTTGTTACTTGTTTGAGCTGTGCCTGTACTAATGAGATCATGCCTTACAAAGGATACCATACCTGTTCACAATGCCTCAAATACTCTCATAAAAGCCCTACAAATACAGGAAGACGGCTTTACTTATGCACTTGAATCATATTACAATGAAAGGCAATATAGCATACAAGATGCTCAATACTTAACGCCCTTGGAGGTGCTATGTTTGGTGACTAATGATTAAGGACATTCAGGTCCTTTAGAAAAACAACACTTCTCAACCTTGCACCATTTAAAGACTTCAAAATGAGATGCATGCTGGATACTTGTCACATCAAAATCATTTCTATGCCTTGCAAATTGTTGTGGTTCAAACACTGAAACATGTGATGTCCTATGAGTAACCGCCTTCTGTCCATAAAACTACAAGAAGCTCAATATTGCTTCCAATGACCAATTCTCAATCCATGTGGTATATACAGCTGCCCTCGTCCACACATTATCAATATACTCTAGCTTCCTCTGTTCACTTGTTAGCAACGATAATAAAGACATTCTGCAAATTCAACTACACCACTCTCACTGGTTCTCTTTTGTGAATGCATCAACTAACACAACTTCCACAGGTTTCTCAACGATGATTTCCGGTTTCTAAATCTAAACTGACTCTGCCAATTCACACTGTGATTTCCAAAGTGTCGAGTCATAAAATTTCTCACACTAGGTTCAAATATTTTCCTCAGACGTGGCGTCAACTTACCCGTTATTTTATTTTTTGTCTACCCTGCCACTCCGGTTTTAAATATTTAGGATTACAATATAATTTCTTTCCAGTCTGCAGGAACCAGACTTTCCAGAGTCTAAACAATTTTGAAGGGGAATCAATGCTTCTTTCTCGTCATTACAGCATTTAAAAAGACATTTGGATAAGTACATGAATAGGAAAGGTTGACGGGGGTTGGGGGGTGGATATAGGTCAAACGCGGGCAGGAGGGACTAAATTAGTTTGGAATTGGACTAATCAGCATGGACTGGTTGGACCGAAGCATCTGTTTAGGTCCTGTATGACTCTATAACTCTTTCACTAGCGGTAATGCCACTTCCCTGAAAACCTTGGTGCAGTAACTTGCCAACCTTCCATTAAATTAGTTTTTAAGTTCTCCTTATTAAATCCAATCTAGCACAGTTTCTTATTTTCACCAGTCAGCCTGTCCCATAGTATTTCTTGAAGATTTTCGGTACCTTCCATTGTGGAGACAGCACGAAGTTATTACCCTCAGCAGGAGGCAGAAATGGATTCCGTCACTATGTGAATACATTGGAACAATGCAATTGAGAGATGATGGACGTGACACCCACTACTGCTCATAAAGTTCTAGAATCCGAACAGTTCAATGAAACTGTCACTTCCTGGTCACTGACAGCATAGTCCTCTCCCTCGTGCGATGTTACAGGTTATGCTGAAACAGTTGACACAAAGCTGTGACAATCTCATTTTAGAATCCAACTGACCTCACACTTTGCACTTGGCGTAAGTCCAAGTCGAGTAAGAAAATGTTTGTGTTCAAAATATGTGGAATGAGAAGAGCTGCCAGAAGAGAATTGTATCTGGAAAGGTGGGATGATGGTTTATTCAGAAACAGCGTTGAGGCAGAACAGAATACTGGGGATATGGTGAAGGTGGGAGTGGACAGATTGTGGTAGACGGAATATTGAGATAGAAATCAGCTCGGGACAATATAGAGTAACCATGGTTATAAACACTTTTGTTTCTCCTCAAATGTTTGTAAGCGAAGGATATGAAACTCATGGAATAGAAATGGAGTATGTGATAGAAAGTGAATACAATAGTTTGGACCTCTTTCAAATATACAAGGCGGAGAAAACGATGACATTGACAACGGGTTAGAGGATTAGTAAGTGGGCAGAGATAAACTCACCAAGAACACTAACAATAGCGAGGATATATAGTAACCTGCCTGAATAATCATCAGTGCACAGAGACAATCGAGATGTTTTTACGACAATGAAGTCTCCTTCACCACAACAACTTCCAATATAAAAACTGTCTCTGGTCACAACTGACCTGAACATACACAAGAAATACGGATTTCGCTGGATTTTACTCTCGTACCTCTTATTAGTTAATTATCGTTTACGCAATGTAAGTCAATAATTTATTTGTAAATGTGTAATCATCTACTTGCACAGTTTGCATGCCTTTTCATTTTTAGATTTCTTGCAGCCTTAGCCCAAAAGTGAATGTTCTGTTTACTGAAGAGCCTTGGGCAACTGTCTGTGTAGCGTTTGTACAGTCTCCTCGTGTCTGCATGGGTTTCCTCCGGGTGCTCCAATTTCCTCCCACAATCCAAAGGTTAGGTGAATTGGCTATGCTAAATTTCCCATAGTATCAGGGGTGAATATAGGGTAGGGGAATGTGTCTGTGTGGGTTACTCTTCGGAGGGTTGGGGTGGACTTGTTGGGCCGAAGGACCTGTTTCCATACTGTAGGGATTCTAAAAAAAAATGACCTGGTTATTGGGATTCAAGGGTCGGACACAATATAAAATTTTCATGGGCTAAGAAACATAAAGGAATAGAAGACAGTGACTGTAGAGACTGGTGAGGAGTAAAGTGACATCCCCCCACTCCCCAATCTCTTCTTCACAGACAGAATAAAATAAAATAAAATGCAGAGAAAGAAAAGGAATATATTCGTAAGAAGGAATGGCAAATGACAATGTAAATAAAACCGGATAATTTGAAATGGAATGGTCGAAAAATGATTGATCAGTGTGTATGTGTGTCTGCGTGTGTGCGTGAGTGTGTGTGCGTGCGTGTGTATATGTGTCTGTTGAGTGTGTGTGGCTCTGTGTGTGCGTGTGTGTCTGTGTGTGTGTACGTGAGTGTGTGTGCGTATGTCTGTGTGTGTCTGTGTGTGCATCTGTGTGTATATGTGTGCACACGTGAATGTATGTTTGTCTGGGTGTGTGTCTCTGTGTCTGTGTCTGTGTGTGTTTGTGTGTGTGCACGTGAGTGTGTGTGTGCGCAGATAGATAAGATTGTTCATACATGTTCAAGATATTCAGAATGAACGAGAGAGATACTTAACAAAAATGATCCATACAATGTACAAAGCTTATAAAATATTGATATGTCATTTATTCTTCAGCTGAGATGTTATGTTCCCCTTCTCTCAAAGTACCCTCTGCTTTCTGCCTCTTTCTTGCATTCTCAGACCTCATCTCTAATTCTTATCAGAATGTCTGTCATAAATTCCTGCTTCTGGTGCTCCAATTTATTTCAGTTAGTCATTTTTCTACCTGGAAACATCTACATTGGGGATTCTGTCAACAGCAGTTGCCTGTCATATTGATGGAGATATAAGTTCTGGCATCAGACCCAGCATTTCAACATATTAATCTGTTGCACATACACTGTACAAAGGACCACAGCACACAGGAATTGTCAAACCAAATACAGAAGTACATCTACTTCTATCAATCATGTAGACTCCTCTATTTTTACATCTCCACGTCGATATTCTCTCTCTCTCTCTCTCTGTCCGTCATTCCATCTAGTTAATAAATCCTCCAAACGTTCTTCGTGCCTCATGTCTCAAACTTCCTTCCTTCAGTTTACATCTATTGCTCACTTTTGGATGAGATGTCTTATAATTGAGTAATGTAACTAAAAGGAGAAAATGAGGACTACTGATGCTGGAGATCAGAGCTAAAAAAATATGTTGCTGGAAAAGCGCTGCAGGTCAGGCAGCATCCAAAGAGCAGGAGAATTTTTCTGAAGAAGGGCCCATGCCCGAAACGTCGATTCTCCTGCTCCTTGGCTGCTGCCTGACCTGCTGCGCTTTTCCAGCAACACATTTTTCAGTTCTAATGTAAGTAAAAGACATGAGGGAGGAGTTAACCGGAGTTAGTTGGAAGGGGAGTTGAGCACGGAAAGATTGTGAAGCAGCAAGACAGGGGTTTCTGGAGATAGTTCAGCAGCACATCAGAAATTCATCCCAAGTAAGAAGAACGATACTCAGCAGAAGACGAACTCAGGGACAGCATAGAAAACAAAAGAAAATGCACACATCGTGGTGAAGATTATTGGGAATCCAAAGGATTACAAAGCCTATTAATTCCAGCACAGATAACGAATAACAGCAAATGGGAGGAGAAGGTGAAATACGTTATTAGATTCTTAATCATGTAAAAGAACATTGCAAGAGATTTTTAGGTATATAACAAGGGTAAGACGGAGTGAAGAACAAATAAAGGACTGTTGGAAAATGAGGTTTCAACAGTTACGGGAAGCAAAGAGGAATTGAATAGATACTTTGCATCAGTCAGTCTTCACGGTGGAAGACACAAGCAATCTGTCCGAACTTCAAGAGAGTCAAGGGGTAGAGGTGAGTATAGTGACCACCAGTAAGGAGAATGTGCTGGGGAAGGTGAAGTTGGATCAATCACCCAGACCACTTCGGCTACACCTTGGAGTTCTAAACAGATATCGAAGGTGATTGTGCAGGCGTTGTTGGTGATCTTTCAAGAAACTTTGGAGTGAGGGAGAACTAGTAGCTGTAACCACCTCGTTAAAGGAGAGAGACGCACAGAAGACAGGAGGTTATAAATGGTCAGGCAAGTTGAAACTCTTGTGTAGAAGGACTTAATGGATCCTTGGTTTTATGACTAGATGTGTGGAGTATAAGAACAAGGAAAAAGGTGATGGATATTGGACATCGTGTGATTAAGCTACAGCATAACAAGAGTAAAACTTTCAATGCCATTGCTAACAGCAGACTTGAAAATACTGTTGAAGCAAAGGAAATCAGTTCGAAGCAGACAGGAGCATTCGTGACAAAGATACTGTTTCCTTGACCCTATAGTGAGAATGTTGAGATCAGCTTGTCAGTAAACAGACTAACAAATTTATAAAAAGCACAATAAAATCTGTTCCTGTGGAGCTCTCAATGTGCAACTATGTCGCCAATACATATGAAGCTGAAAAAGCACAGCAGGTCAGACAGCATCCTAGGAAAAGGAAAGTCAACATTTCAGGCTGAAAGACTTCATCACGATTGGGACAGGGGAGGAGAGCTGGGAAGTAAATAGAGGGAGGGGTGAGGGGTTCGGAGAAGGGTAGGTGCCATGGCGATAGGGATTGAAAGTAGGGGAATATTGTGATTGGTCATTGGGAAGGATGCAGCGGATATGTGAATGGGAAGATAGACAGCTTAGGTCATGTCAGGGAAAGTGGACATGGGATAAGGCTGTGGGTACAGAGAGTTTGAAGCCAGTGAAATAAATATTGAGACCATTGAGCTGTAATCTCTCCAACTGAAATATCAGGTTGTGTTCCCCAGTTTCTGTTTGGCCTCACTCTGACAGTGGGGGAGGACAAGGATGGACCTCTCGCGGGATGAGCATGGGCGGGTGGGGGTGGGGGGAGTACTTGAAATGGATGGCAACTGGAATTTTGGGTTGGTTAAAGCGTGCAGACAGCAGATGCTGTATGAATATTTCCCTAAGTAACTCTTTTCCTCTACCGGATACAGAGGAGATCACATCGGGAGTTGGACACGAGCTTGAGGGTTGGGAGGTTGGTTGGATGCAGAATCAGGCTTTGCTGATGCAGCATCCGTGCTCTGCACGCAACAACCAATCTGAATTTCCAGTTACCATCCATTTTAATTCCTCCTCCAATTCTCCCCCCAACCCGTCTGGCGACATGCCCGCCCTTAGCCTGTCCACTGTCAGTGGAATACAACCTGAGAGATTACCTTAGGAGCTGATAGCACAATGGCCTCAATATTGACTGCAGCAGCTAAACATCCTTCCATCTGCAGCCTTATCCCCGTGCCGTCTCGCTGATCAGATCCAACTGTCCATCTTCTCACTCACAAATCCGCTCCAGCATTTCCAGCTGACCAATTACAGTAACCTCATACCTGCATGTATCTATCACTATCATACCTATCATTCGCCCTTCCATACCCCATCACTCCATTTCTGGGCTCCCTTCCCTCTCGTCAGTCCTGACGAAATGTCCAAGATCTAAGATCCAAGATGCCTTTGTTGCTCATCTGATTCTATCTGGTCTGCTGTGTTTATCCAGCTCCAGGTTTATTAACTCTGTCCTCCCGCGCCTGTAGTACTTACTCTCTCCAAGTTGTGGAACAATGTAGTCTACATATAAGAAGAAATAAATGTGTATATTTGAAAAGATCGCTGACTCATTCCTTATTTCTTAACAACCCAACACACACATTCCAGATGATGCATTACTTCACTTGAACTCTTTCAATCCAATCTCTTTTCATTGCTGCTCACAATGCAATCACCTTTACATTGGGGAGACAAAACAGAGACTACATTGAGGAACACTCCCATTCTGTCTGTAGGAAGAGCCCTAACCCTCTTATTGTTTCCCATTTCAGTAACCTACGTTGGTCTCATGCTAACATTTTGGTCCTGGGCTGCTGCAATGTTCCAATGAAGTACAACCCAAGCTCGAGTAACACCTCACTTACACTTTAGTACGTTACAGCCTGAAGGAGTTAATATTCAATTCCCTACTTCAACAGCCTGATCCCATTATGGATGTTGCCCAATCTTCATGTATTCCTGCTCTCCCAATGGACTTGCCCTGCTTGTGAATTGTTTATTTGACCTTAATTCAGGAACCCATTTCCTCCCTTCACAATCTAATTTTTCTTCATTTTACATTTGATTCTATTTTACACAAACAAAAGTCCATTTGTCAGTGGCATTGCGCCTGCACACCGTATGTTTCCTTTCACCCCTCCTCTACCTCTGTCAAGGTATTAAAATGCTCGTTTTTACAATCTTTTTCTGTTTGAAGAAATGTAACAATGGACTTGAAACGGGAACTCTGTTTCTCTGTCTCTGCAGATGTTGCCAGATCTGCTGTGTTTCTCCAGAAATGAACAAAACACATTTTCAATTAAACAAATAACGGTGAATACTGGAAATCTGAAATCAGAACAAAAAAAAAGAAATTGAGCCTTGAAGAATGATGCCTGGACCCAAATGATTAACTCTACTTACACTCCACTGATAATGTCAGACGTGCTTAACGTCTCCAGCATTTTCTGTTTTTCAACACGTTTCAAAGACATACGTCAACGTTGCTAAAACCTCCTGTTAACCTGGAGCGCTCTATACAAGGAAGTGAAAGATAACAGAAGATGCACAAATTCTTTGGTTCTGAAATGACGTAAGGCTGGCATCACTGACACACTACAGAGCTCTTACATTTAGCCAGGGAGAGAAACAGAGGGAGGGATGCATTCATGCTAAACACAGAATGTAGCACATACTAGAAGGGAAAGTATTCAGATGAATATGTTAAAGGGTGTTGATAAATGAGACAAATTGTCAGTGTGACAACATGGAGAGACTCTCAGCCGAATGGGAATATAAAAATGGAATTATTACCACATCAGAAATCAGAGTAGGTCACTGAGTTTATGGTTGATTGGTGAATGGGTCTCGGTGTGAACTGGGGGACAGGCAGCAGAACTGCATTGGAGATATTGCAGCTCAAATCGTGTATTTCATGTGGTGCTGTAAACCACAGCAACAACAGGAGCAGAATTAAATTTAATTATAATCTGTAACTTCTTGGCCAGGATAATCCCTCAGTATACCATTATCAGTAAGCTGATCTATGGTTCAGTGACGAGTGTGGGTAAACATGCCAGGGTCCGAAACATGTGTACCCCTAAAACTGATGGCAAACCATAAAACTACCGCACTTGACTGGTTACATTCCAACCTGCAGAACTAATCCCACTAACATTCAATCCTGTGGACTGTGGACTGTGGAAATCCATGCAGACACTGGGAAAATGTGCAAACTCCACACAAGCAGCGGTGGTTGTAATTCAAATAGGTACCGTGGTGCTGTAAGATACTCTTGTGTTTAGTAGAAATCTGAAACACATGAAAAAGGATATGGGAGAACACGAAAAATTCTCGAGGTGAGTTGTGAACTGCAGCTAATTGAAACTGGAAGTGGGTGGGCCTTGTTGGAGGAGAAAGTTCTCATAACAGCTATTGAATTGCAATTTAAGCCCAACCCGTTAACACACACTGGCTGGTAGACATGCCACTCCCGCTCGTATCAAAGTGCTCCGAGGTCTTAAAGGATAAATCCAGACAGAACGCGCGACACCACTCTCAGTATTGGAGAAGGGAACGGGAAACACAGGCCTGTCGACCCTGCAGAGACCTACTTCCTAACATCTGAGAGTCTGTGACAACATTTACAGAGAAGGACGACGATTTTTCAACAATAGTATGCATTCCCCCAGACATCTGAGACTGCTCTAACCAGGGTGGGAACTTTACATCAGGCTGGTAAAGTGTTGCTGATGCTGTACAAGGTTTTAATCATATCACACCTGGAGTAGTGTGTACAGATTTAGTCTCCTCACTGAAGAAAGGATATTGGAAGCAGCTCAGAAATTGTACCTTCAACTAATTCCTGCAATGAAGGCGTTAACTTATAAGGAAAGGATGATTAGGTTGATCTAATACGCATCAGAGTTTACAGAGTAAAAGATGATCTTATTTTTACATCGAACACCGGAAAGAGTCAGCAACAGACGCCAATTACACAGCTAATTCCACTTCTTCAGCCTGTTACACGGGAACAGCAGAAGGATATTCAGGCCTTCGACTCTGTTACACCAGAACAGGACGAGGTCAGGAGGAGGTCACTCAGCTGCTCGAGTCTATAACGCTGCACACAGAGTAGGCCACGTGGCACCAGTATCGTGTTATACAGCAACGGGATCAGTCCATTCAGTCTACTCAAGTCAGTAACACAAAAACTGGAGGAAATTGGTACACTAGAATAACAAGAGGTCATTCAGCACGAGAAATAAAGAAGGAGATAAAATTATTTGAGACTTGTTATGGAAATGTGGACGTAATTCACCCAGGTGTCTGTTGTATGGGAACAGGAGGAGACAAATCACTTCATCGATCCCATTTCAGGGATGCAGGAGGTAATTGTTCAGTATCTCGAGCCTATTGTGAAGGAATATGAAGAGACCGTTCAGCTCATCAAAATGTTGCACAACTACAAGAGGATTCCACAATCCGTGAGGCTTCTGACATATTATCAGGAGGAGGAGAAGCAGATTTTGAATCTGTAAATCAGAACATTCCGACCATCAAGAATATAACGTAGGAACACCATGGGGGACATTGAGCCCATTGAGTGTTTAAACCAGGAACTGACTGAATCCTGTCAGACACTCATGCCTATTACACAGCGATTGGAGCAGATCTTTTAAAGCTTTGTGCCTGGTACACAGGAACACGGGAAAGGGAATGTAGAGTTTGGAAAAAGTTAGGAATTAGTATAGTCATCTTCACTTGTCACTAAAAGGTTGTGAGCTAACGTTTGGGAATTGAGGGAAATTGTGAGAATCCGTTATTGATTAATTAACAACAGGGAATTTGCAAAATAAAATCTGACTATATCAGAATCAGCATGATTCTTTCAGAATTTGGTTGATGAATTTTTTAAAGATATGACAAGCAAAGTAGACAATAGGGATCCTGGAAAAGTAACGTACCTAGACTTTGAAAAGGCATTGACTAAACGCTGCATAAAATATTAAGCTGTAAAATAAGAGAACATGGGTTTGGGAGGAGGTCATTCGCCTGGATGGAGGGCTGGTGCGCCAACAAAATGCAGAGAGATGGATTAGTTGTTTCGTTAGTGTTTGGCAACTTTTGGGGTTCCATAGGGTTCAGACCACATGACCTGACAACTTACCATCTATTGTATTACTTGGATGAGAGGAGAGAAAACACTTCATCTCCATTTTCAGCTGACACTAAAACAAGTGGAAAAGTAGGTTGATGTAATAAAGATGTAGAAAAATTACAAATGGACATGAAAAGTTTAGATGAATGTTCCAACATCTGGCAGCTAAAATTTAACGCGGATAATATGGGATTAACCATTTTGATCAGAGGAATCCAACAGGTTATGGAAATGGCGAGCAACTTCAGAGCAACTCAGCAACGTGCAGAGGCATCTGGATGTCCTTGTGCAGACCAGAGAAAACTCACATGCAGGTGCAGCAGGGAATGAGAAAGGCAAGTGCAATTTTAGCATTTACTTGTAAAAGAATAGAGTATAAAGGGAGGGAAGAATTACTGCAACTCTGCAAGATATTAGTGAGACGGTAACTGACGTACTATCTTCAGATTTGTTGTCCTGACTGCAGGAGTGACATTGTTACAAGGAAGGCAGTTCAGAACAAGTACATTAGATTGATTCCAGAGACGAATTTGTGTTTTGAAGAGAGTTTGAGCAGTTCAGGCCGATGCGCTCACGGTTTAGACGAATGAGAGGAGACCTCATTGGGGTCTGGAAGATTTTAAAGGTGATTGACAATGTCGGTGTGGAGTGGATATTTCCTCATGTGGGGCAAACGAGAACAAGAGATCATAGTTTTAGGATTAGGCAGAGCAGATTTAAAACAGGGGTGAAGAGAACTTACTTCTCTCAACGGGTTGTGAATCTGTGTAACTCATTGCCCCAGTGTGCATAGGGATGCTGGGGACAACGAGTAAATGAAGGTATATGGGGAGCAGGCAGGGAAATGTAACTGAGCCGGCGATGATATCAGCCTTGATTATATTCAATGGCGGAACAGGCTTGAGGGGCTGGATTGTTTCTCGTTCCTATTCAGCCCTTCCACTGTGATCCACAGGAATGGGGGAGGAACCGTTATCAAACAGGAAGGGGTCCCTCCGGATAAAACAGTCTTAATCAGTTTGACAGAACGTAACCAATGGAGTCACACAGTGACCAGTGCTTGGTCTGCAACTGTTTATAATTGATAGCAATGATCAGGAATACAGAACAGATGTACTGCTACTAAGTTTGGTGATGACACTAAGGTAAGCAAGGCATTAAGTTATCAACAAAATGTGGAGAGTGAATGTGGAGATATGGACAGGTAAGATAAATGATAAATACTTTGCCAAGTGGAATATAATGGAATATATACCGTGTCAGCTTTTTCAGGAAGAATGAAAGGCAGCATGTTACTGAAATGTAGATGCATTACATGACATAGTGATAGATGGTTCTGAAGAATTCACTCTGACCCTTTCCGACATTGGAAGTGTTACTCCATCTCCATGATGGTCTTCTCCCTGACAAGCACAGTGACCCTATTGCTCTCAGTATACACGGGATATTTTGATGAGGTTGGTTGGCAGTGGGGAATGGTGGGTGTTTTGAGTCGTGTATCTAGGGGACAGCCTTTAGCCAAGAGGCTATCCTTTCTCTCCAATGGAGATCCAAAGACGATGGGAATGGCTGACTGCTTCTGAATGAAGAGGAGGTGGCTGCTGCCTGGATAGTGGGTTCTTCACCAGCATGATGTCCTGTCCATGTGCACATTGTAACATTATTGTCGTGAGAGTTCCTTCAGCTCTCTTCAATAACATGGGGAGCTCACAGAGCCACATACATCATCGGGAATCCTGTTATACGGAGAAAATACGGATACACCCGGCAGCTCTCTGCTGACAGAGAAAACATGCATCTCATCCAGCACATATATCCTACTTTTTCGAATGTTGACATTGGTGTCGACATACTGGGAGATGATGGATCTGTCACCCAGTCCTGCCTAGAAGTTCTGGATCATAGAATCTGAATGAAACAGTGACCCTAATAGCCACTGGCAGTATCGTCCTTCCCCTGGTGTGAAGATGTAGGATGTGTTGAAGTGACACCACTCTGTGACCAGCTCCTTGTTCAAGCAGTGTCCCCTCACAATCTGCTCCTGGGTTAAGTGTAGCTTAGGAAGCTGTTCCTGGAAAACCCGGGATGGATACAGCAGATCCCTTTCTCCACATACACTGACTCTGTGGTTTCAGAGCTTCCCCTCTCTGCAGCCTCTGCTCCATTTATTGTTCATTAGATTAGATTAGATTACTTACAGTGTGGAAACAGGCCCTTCGGCCCAACAAGTCCACACCGACCCGCCGAAGCGCAACCCACCCATACCCCTTACCTAACACTACGGGCAATTTAGCATGGCCAATTCACCTGACCCGCACATCTTTGGGTTGTGGGAGGAAACCGGAGCACCCGGAGGAAACCCACGCAGACACAGGGAGAATGTGCAAACTCCACACAGACAGTCGCCTGAGGCGGGAATTGAACCCAGGTCTCTGGTGCTGTGAAGCAGCAGTGCTAACCACTGTGCCACCGTGCCGCCCAATGTTACAGACCCAGATGCTGTAACTACAATCCCCATGCTCCATCCAGAGTTGGGTCACCAAATCCTCAGGTCTCCCTGAATGACCGAGACAGCTCATTTCACAACCTCCAGCAAACTCTCCCCAACCCCTCCACTAACATTCAATAGAAATGGGCAGTCAGAAGCCCCTCAGCTACAAATGTTATGGGCCTGACCAGATCAGACACCGTCAAAATATTTTAAGCAGGCAGCTTCAATCCTAACTTTTCCTTATTTTAAATGTAGATGTGAACTGTGTGTTCCAGATGTGAGGCAACTGGTCACCCTACTCAACGTTAAGCAAAATGTAATTCATTCAAACGTTGTAGTTAAAACACAATCAAAGAGAAGAACAGTTTGTGATAGCTTCTCTAAACAACACCTATGCAAACAACAGATACGGTGCCTTCCACTAATTAACTGTGCGAATACAGGAACATCCCATAAACACACCCCTTGGCAAAAAGGTAAAATCAGACACAAAATCTTATGTGCAGTTCTCCAATCCAGGAGGAAGTAACTTTAAGAGAGTTTTCAGAAAGAATAGCAGCTGGGGATCATGCACTGAAACTTCCAACCTTTCTGTGACCCCGAGCAGCTTCTGAGTGCTGCACCTTAAATCAAAACGAGAAGACCTGGTCTGAGAGAGCTCAGCGCTGTCCTTCCATTGTTCCCACAGTTTTAATAAAATCTAAACGCCTCCTCGGTTGTATAGTTAAGCTGTTTTCAGGTGGCAGTTCGGCATTTCTGCCTTTAAGACTTCTTTTCATAAAAAAAAATAACTTTTTTAAAGTGGCAGCATCGTCACAACACTCCGTTTAAAAAATATATGTAAATATGGCCTCATTTTCAACCCTTTGTTCTTACTGTTTCAGTATGTCACAATATGTTTATATTGCACTGAAAACTTTCGCAACTTTATTCTATTTCAGTCAGTTTAGTCTGCCACAGAACGCCTCTGTTTTTCTTCATCCAAGTCTCGACAACTTGTCAGCAAGTACGGTTTCTCGTCCTGTCACTTGTATAATTCCAAATTGAATGGCAACAATAATAACTCTATCTGAACACACTGGAAGTTTTCTCCCTACGTTTCTCTAAAAACGTTTAGGCGTTATAATCAGTATATATATTTGTCTCAGACACGTTATTGGTAATTTAAATGATGAAACGTTGTAACGCCAAAACCAAGCTCAAGGCGTCCTTCCCAATTGTTAACTATTTCTATTGATGGTTATACCGGGCACTCCAACCACACGTTACATAATAGGGCACTTTTCATCTTTCCAATAGTCCTTCTGAATGACATATATCCTTATGCATCAGCTTAAAAATTTTATATGTTTCTGTACCTCTTAATGTTCTAACCCCTTTACCTGCTACTCCTGGTCGATGCCACTAAGCCTTACTCTCACAGTTATGCATTTTAAGATCTTGCACATTCTTCTCAATCCCTCTCAGAAGACAAACTTTGATTTATGGACAAATTGATAATTATGAGCCATTTCAGATTCTAATCATGACATTTCAACACTTTATTCGTCCACACAAGATCTCACGAGTACAGGAAGTGAGTTTTTAAACTCATTCAAAGTAAGAATCTCTCTAACAGTTTTAATAATACCCTGACTCACCTTTCAAAATTACTTTGGTTAATTCCTTCAATTCAATGTACGTTTCACCAGGGACGAAATTATAGGTTCTAAATCGCTGTATGTAAGCTTCTAGCCAAGCTTATATGCACTTCAGATGGCTTTCTTCACCTCCTCTTCCTGGCCAGGTACCTCCTCCAATGGGGATGCAAATACCTCACACTTTATACCTATCAGCTTTGTTTGAATCAACGAAATCCACATGGTCACTGGCCACCGCATTCGTGTAGTCACTTTCTCAAAGGAAATTGAAAAGCCTTCTACATCCTTCTCCTCAAATGTAGACAATGCCTGGATGTATTTAACCAGATCCCCATCAGGCCTTTGGCTACCATAGAGTTGCTCATCCTCACTATTTTCCTCATCCAGCCTACCGTCTCCCTTCATCTCCACCCTGCTGAGTCGTCTTTCCTCTCAAACTGCTAACTTTTGAAGTTGAAACTCTCTCGCTTTTTGCTTCTTTTCTTTCTTTTTCTGTCTTTCATCTTCCTCTCCTTTTCTTTTAATTCTACTTTTAATCATATTTCAAATTGTCTCAATTCCTTTTTGTGTTCAAGTTGTGTCATCTGCTAATCAATTCCAGCCATTTCCCAAGATTCTGATGGTGTTTCCAACAAAATTTAAATGTCAAGCTACAGCTGTAATTATCTCTCCTTTTCTCACAAACACACCGCCAACTGCAGCTTGCCTGCTAATTCTCAAAGTTTTGCCTTGCTCACCTTTTGTGAAATCTCCAACTTCACTTCTTCCACACCCAGAGACGTCTTAGAGACAGAAGTAGCCATTCCTACACAAAGCACTGTACAAACCAACCGAATTCAACACCAGACCAGAAGACACAAAACAAGCAAAAGACGCTGCCTTTGAGCCCAAAATTCTCCCTGTGCATATTCTCCCCGTCCCCGCGTTGGTTTTCTCCAGGTGCGCCATTTTCTTCCCAGAGTCGAAAGAAATGCAGGTTAGGTGAAATGGCCATGTCAAATTGCCCGTACTGTTAAATGATGTGTAGGTTATTTGCACTGCTCAGGGGTAAATATGGAATAATGGGGAGGGGAATGCATCTGGGTAATTTACTCTTCAGAGGGTTGGTGTTGAGTTGATGGGGCAAATGACCTGCTTCCACATTGTAGGGATTCTAATCCTGAAACCAATTTGGAATTATTGATTTCAACATGGAAGACCAAACCACTCAACCCCACTCCCCTACACAATATTTGCCCCTGACTAATGCACCTAACACTATGGGCAATTTCTCATGGCCAATTCACCTGACCTGCACATCTTCGGATTGTGGGAGGAACCCAGAGCACCAAGAGGAAACCCATGCCGACACAGGTAGAATGTGCAAACTCCACACAGTCATACGTGAGACTATTTGTCCAGACAATATGGAGCCAACCTTTTTGTGTCACACTTGGGTTCTTTACCAAAGGCGATCAGTGAAATAATAAACGAAATCCTGATGTTTCATGTTTGCTGTTTGTAAAATGAAATTTCTTTCCGATTGTTGCCACTTGAATCTAAGTTCTATCATTGGTTCTGGTAGAATTTGATACAATGCCTTTAGAGTCAGAACACGGCAAGTGAAATGATTATTCTGATATGAGGTTCCTATTATGAAATAACTGGAGAGACAAGTACAAGCTTGTAGTCAAAATATTTGTACCTGGAAGAGTGGTCAGAAAAGAACTGGAGCCGTAAATTCTGAAGTTAATAAGGGGGCAGATGATGGCTTATTTTGGAATAGCACTGAGGCAGAGCTGGAGACTGGGAATATTATAGTAGTGGGTGTCGGCAGGGTTGATAACAGAGAGAATGTAGAGACATAAAACAGCTCAGGGCAAACGGACAACTCGTGTCTGAACAATCTTGTTCCTTATTAGATGTTTATGAGTGAGGATTCGGAAATTGATACTAATGAAGTGGAATTTGTGACTGAAACTGAAGATAACAGGTTATGCATTTGTAAAATATAAATAACAGAAACAGCAATAACCTTCACCATCACTAATAGAATTGACAGAAAGAGGCTTACCAAGGTCAACAATAATAGCGAGTATAGGATAGTAACCTGCCTGAATAATAATTAGGACGGGTCGTATCCGCAAGTCTAACCATGTCCAAGCCCGAGAAAGCAAGTATAGACCCAAGGGTGAACTACTGTCCATTGTTGGAACTTTCGAATCTAATGCTCTCACATTCTGATCCATTGATGGAACATTCCAGTCTGTTGGTCTAAGATTCTCTTCCTCTACCTCTCCTTGCCACTGCTGACCCCAATCATCTTGAGGATGACGCTGCCGCTGATAACATGGAATAACAGGTTGAAGGAAACCCCTTACTAATCGAACAGGGAAACCCTTCAATGACACAGTTAGTACCCATGGAGACTGACATCAATCACAGTCAATGTACAAACAGCTCCAGTTAACCCTTTCACTACAATCCTTATAAGTCACAATAATACTTGGTCTGGTTGGGATGTTGACATCGCTGATTATTGGGCTAATAAGATCATCTCCAATTGTGAAGTTAGGGGTGAGACAGAGAGATGATGCTTTCTATTCACTAGCTCGATGATCCTATGATGTTTTGGCAGGGGTGAATTGCTGGGCTCCCAAGGCCATCTGTGCCCGATAACCAGGCCTGCTGCATCCTATTGTTTTATTTATTTATGTTTAACTTTGACATTTATCATACCATCATTTAAAGGCTTAGGTAGGGTTAGGCATTTTTCAGAGGCTCTTACAGTGCCATAAACAGTGTAATTACAGTCCATTCCTCGTGGTCCTTGCAGCTGCGGACTAGTCCTGTGGAGTGACAGTCAAGCTGTCACAAATCCAGAATTCTTCGTTTTACATTTCCCTAGTTATTGCTAGGGTCTAGCAGGATTGAAAGGCTGGAAATCTCCCAGCTGCTACACTCTCTCTGATATTTCTCCCAGAATTGTCTTTTTGATATTCTTTCCTCCTGCATTGGAGTACTGCAGGTGAGACAGTCTGTTTCCTGAATTTTCCTGACAAGTGTGTGTTTATAGGATGTGACCATACTGGAACAGTTATTGTTTAGTAGTTAAACAATCTATTTTTCTGTTTTTTTTTGTGTTTTGTCGGCAGTGGTTGAATAAATTGTGTTTTGCTTAATGTCGAATATTTTCACAAAACGAATTGCATCTGAAACACAGCACCTCACATTTATCTTTTAAATAAGAAAATGTTCCGGTCAAGACTACCTTCGTCATATATTTTGGATGTGTCTGCTCAGTTCCATAACAAAAAGGACAGATATTCACGTTTTAATTGGCTAATTACTGAATGAAAAACATGTTGCAGAAACACGGGATTTGACAGCGGAATGCGCCATGCTGGAGGAGTGATAGCTCTGTCAGGAATTATATCGCATAGTTAATGTGCCTCACAGTTCCAGCACAGACCGTATAAGCCCAGATGAGATATCTACTCAACGCGGAGCACTGTGCAGAACAGGTTCAGTACAACCCAGCAATCAGTCCAGGATGGAATATAGCACAGGTCTCTCCAGTCCACGAGCTATCTGTCCAACACGTGGAACAGTACAATACACACCGATGCATTGATTCAGAAAAACTGACGAAACAGTCTGAAAATGTGTTGCTGGTTAAAGCACAGCAGGTTAGGCAGCATCCAAGGAACAGGAAATTCGACGTTTCGGGTCAGCGCCCTTCATCAAGAATGAGGAGAAAGCGCCAGGCAGGCTAAGAAAAAAGGTAGGGAGGAGGGACTTGGGGGAGGGGCGATGGAGATGTGATAGGTGGAAGAAGGTCAAGGTGAGGGTGATAGGCTGGAGTGGGGTGGGGGCGGAGAGGTCAGGAAGAAGGTTGCAGGTTTGGAGGGCGGTGCTGAGTTGAGGGAACCGACTGAGACAAGGTGGGGGAGGGGAAATGAGAAAACTGGAGAAATCTGAGTTCACTTCTTGTGGTTGGAGGGTTCCCAGGCGGAAGATGAGGCGCTCCTCCTCCAGCCGTCGTGTTGTTATGTTCTGCCGATGGAGGAGTCCAAGGACCTGCATGTCCTCGGTGGAGTGGGAGGGAGAGTTAAAGTGTTGAGCCACGGGGTGGTTGGGTTGGTTGGTCCGGGCGTCCCAGAGGTGTTCTCTTAAGCGTTCCGCAAGTAGGCAGCCCGTCTCCCCAATGTAGAGGAGGCCACATCGGATGCAGCGGATGCAATAGATGATGTGTGTGGAGGTGCAGGTGAACTTGTGGCGGATATGGAAGGATCCCTTGGTGCCTTGGAGGGAAGTGAGGGAGGAGGTGTGGGCGCAAGTTTTACATTTCCTGCGGTTGAAGGGGCAGGTGCCGGGAGTAGAGGTTGGGTTGGTGGGGTGTGTGGACCTGACGAGGGAGTCACGAAGGGAGTGGTCTTTGCGGAACGCTGATAGGGGAGGGGAGGGAAATATATCCCTGGTGGTGGGGTCCGTTTGGAGGTGGCGGAAATGAACGGCGGATGATACGCTCTATGCGGAGGTTGGTGGGGTGGTAGGTGAAAACCAGTGGGGTTCTGTCTTGGTGGTGGTTGGATGAGCGGGGCTCAAGGGCGGAGGAGCGAGAAGTGGAGGAGATGCGGTGGAGGGCATCGTCGATTACGTCTGGGGGGAATCTGCGGTCCTTGAAGAAGGAGGCCATCTGGGCTGTATGGTATTGGAACTGGTCCTCCTGGGAGCAGATGCGGCGGAGACGAAGGAATTGGGAATATGGGATGGAGATTTTACAGGGGGCAGTGTGGGAGGAGGTGTAGTCCAGGTAGCAGTGGGAGTCAGTCGGTTTATAGTAGATGTCTGTGTTGAGTCGGTCGCCCGAGATAGAAATGGAAAGGTCTAGGAAGGGGAGGGAGGAGTCTGAGACAGTCCAGGTGAATTTGAGGTCGGGATGGAAGGTGTTGGTAATGTTGATGAACTGTTCAACCTCCTCGTGGGAGCACGAGGCAGCGCGGATACAGTCATCGATGTAGCGGAGGAAAAGGTGGGTTGTGGTGCCAGTGTAGTTGCGGAAGATGGACTGTTCCACATATCCTACGAAGAGACAGGCATAGCTGGGGCCCATGCGGGTGCCCATGGCAACTCCTTTAGTTTGGAGGAAGTGGGAGGATTGAAAAGAGAAGTTATTCAGGTTGAGGACCACTTCAGTCAGTCGAAGGAGGGTGTCAGTGGATAGGTACTGGTTGGTGCGGTGGGAAAGGAAGAAGCGGAGGGCTTTGAGTCCTTCATGATGGGGGATGATGAAACAGTCTGTCCAGCATGGGGTGATATGCAGCCTACACCAGTGTCTTGCTCTTTCGGAGTGGAGAAGGCATGTGTACAGTATGGGTATCTGTGCAGTGAATGAATCTGTAAACCTGGAACAGTTACCGTCAAAGCAGCTTTTTTCACCTCTCCAGTACATTGCTCAGGAATACTATGTTAGATCACTTTCCATAGTGAAGAAACATGCAGTCCATGCTGGGCGTGACAGGATGTGCAGCTCCCATCTATTTACAGTCCCATATGTCCATTGTGCCATGACAAGGGGGTGCTGTGTGTGTGAATGTCACTGCCAGAGAGAGATGGCGGGGGAGTCAGTTTAAATATCTACAAACAAAATATTTTTGGGTAAAAAAAAGGGAAAGGGAGATTGAAAGACAATTTCATGGAAGATCACAGGCTTCAGAATGCTGAAATGAAGATATTTTGACAGCATGCTGCAACGTGATCCAGTATTCCCAGGAATGATGGGTGAATGGGATATTGGTGTGAGTTCGGATGATGGAGAGTTTTGGGTGAGCATTTGTTCTTCACCTTTGTAACTGAGAGTGGAGTCAGCAGATTCTTCAACTCATTGGGCAGAAACTAACAATAATTTATCTCAGTGCCTTTTTCATTGAGTGTGACTGAGGGATCGTCTGCGCGAAGCCGAGTTATTTTCCTGGTGTTATCTTATCGAACTCACCTCATTAACTACCCACCGCACCCCATGGTGTCATTCTCATTCAATGCCAGACTAATTCTCCCACCCTTTATGGCTGGAGGTAAACACCGTCGCTTGGAAGCCCCGTGGATGTTCTGTGATCCCTGGCACTGGTACCATCTTGAAAAGACCAATTGGCACACGGTTGAGCTTTCTCAGTTTGGAGCTGCCCTGCACAGTGATGTGAGCTCACCACCCAGATCAGTGCAGGATCTGCGGTCTGAAGAATATCCAACAATACAAAGCAGGCATAAATATCCTTCTCCATTCTGCCAGGATAAGGGTCACCGTCTTCTCTCTGCTCCCGCACACTCATTAAAATCTGTTATAGTATCTACCCCGGACAAGGCTCATGTTCCACCACTCACTGCTGCACGCAGCGCCTTTCCTCTTTCTCTCCTTCTTTCTCACCTTTCCAATACCCTCACACAGTGAGAGAATATTCTGGAGAATACCGATTATGGGATGGTCCAGAAAATGTTCCAAGTAATTTCCTTTTTCAGGAAAATGTCAGTGCACCAGTATGTAGCATATAAGGGGAAGGAATAGAGTTGTATGTTTTTCAAATCACAGCCAATTAAAATCCATCATGAGGCCCATCAACCCATCAAATATGCTCTACCATATAATAAGATTGCGGCTTATTTGATGGTTTTATCAGCTCCATGTTGCAGGAACTTTCAGTTATTCAACCCTCTTGGTTACTGCCACTGACCAGACGACACTCCGACATTTTTACCCCGGTTTTCTTCAAACGCCTGTTCGAGGGATTTCTCATGAGGACGGACACTCCAATCAATATGTTCCATCAGTTGTATACTTTTTTATGTAACGATAAGCTCATTTTACACAGACTGACCAAAATCTACACTTATGTTGTGGTTATTGTAACCAATAACAATTGGTATTCTGGTTATTTCACTTGTCTCACCTTATTTTATTCAGCCAAAGACAGCTTCTAAACACTTGTCTCGTTATAAAATACATTTTCTAGCCGAGAACATTTTTATCCTCAGCCGTTATTTTGACCGTTATCTGAATTGTACCCTTTTCCCTTGTTAGGAAATTTTCTATTGTCCTTGGTCTGTGGCTGTTTCTGTCTGTAGCAGTTACACAGTCTCCCACTCATTTAGCTGGATGGCTGGTTTGTGATGCAGAGGGAGGACGCCAGCGCAGGTTCAATTTCCTACACTGACAGAGGTGACCATGAAGAGGACGCTCTCTCAAACTCACCCCAACACCTTAGATGCGCTGGTTTAACCACCACGAGAGGTCCCTGTCTCATGAAGAAACAGCCCCATGGTCCTTTGGAACTCTATTCTTTCCATTTTGCATTTGTTTTATTTACCTACCTTACCATTTGTATTGCATTATGTTCCTGGGTGTTTTGGATTAGTGTCATTTTGTACTATTGCCAGCATTTCCCCCACAATGCAAACTCCAGCCACATAATCCTTGACTCCATTGTTATTTTTGAACCTTCTTTCTGTGCCTCAAAATATTCAATATCTCTGCCTCCAATGCTCTGCGGGAAGCGATTTCCAAAGTCGCACAACACTGAGAAAATATTAAACAATTTCATCTGGATGTCAGGTTGTTATTTTGTCTTCTTAATTGAGAAAGGATACAATTACATTGGAAGCAGTTCAGAGATGTTTCACTTCACGTATTCCTGGGATGAATGGCTTATATTATGGAGGCTTTAACAGACTATTCTTGGAATGAGAGGTGATATTATTGAAATATGCAAGACCTTGAGGAGCATGGATCAGGTAGATAACCATTAGGTGTTTGTCTAGTCCAAACTTGTAATTGTCATAGAACCTTTATAGTGTTGAAGCAGGATATTCTGTCCATTGAGTCCACACGAGCCCACCGAACGGTATCCCACCCAGATCTATCCCCCTACCGTAACCATGTAATCCTGCATTTTCCATGACAAAACCAGCTAACCTACACATCCCTGAGCACTATGGGCAATTGAGCATGGTCAATTAAGTCTAACATGCACATCTTTGGACAGTGGAGGGAAACTGGATCAGGAGAAAAGACAAACAGATGCGGGGAGAATTAAAGGTTTCAATTGAACCCAGCTCCTTAGTGATATGAGGCAGCAGTACTAACCACAGGTCCACCATGCTCCTCCGTTATTTCTATTAGTTATATGTGGCTGACCAAACAAATCTGCCTGACTTGTTCCAATAACTGAACCTGACCCAGTCTCGGACCTTTATGATCGCCCATATCTCCAACATGGTTACATTTAACTTTATTGCAAACAATGGAGGAGCGGCACTAGAAAAGGTAACAGTCGCATCCTACAAACACAGTCAGAACCGGAGTGAGGATAATTCACAAAGTGGGCATTTATTCAAGTGCGAATATTTTTCCCAGAAGTTTGTGATGGCTGAATCTTTATATTATATCAAGGGTGGCTTCATCTGATTTTTCATAGAAATGTGTATCAGGGATAATGGTGCATGGAGAGAAAGGTGCATCTGAGAGCACAATAAGATGAACCATGACCAACTTTACTGGTGAAGTAGTGTCAAAGGGCCGAATGGCCCACTCGTGTCCCTCAGCTCTGTGTTCTGATGTTCCTTTCAGACCTTCGGACCTGCTAAACAGGAGCAGATGGAGGTCACTCCGACGGTTAGGCCTTGTTTCGAAAATGTACTTGTAGAATCCAGGCTGGTTCAACCCCATTTTCCTGCCACCCCCTCGCATCTCTAAACTCACTTGTATGACGGAAACCAATCCACCCAGCAACAATGGTTAGTCTAAATGGTTGCTGCTTTCTGTCTCGCTCCATCCTTGAAAACAGGCACCATATTGGAGCTTCCCGAGTTTCGCTGGAACACGTCTGTAATCCAGAAAGTTATGGAATATTTCACACAGTGACACCAGTCACTCTGTAACCACTTCTTTTAAAGCCAATTATGAATTACTGCTGATCTGCCTATCCTTCGACTTTTCTGTTGTTAAGAATCTCGTACCTTTTGTTAGAAACAGTTCGAGAACCCTCCTATTACCATTTTCTTGATGATTTTAAAATACTTTCAGTGCCTTCCCTGTGAGGATTGATGTCAAATGCTGGTGTAAATTATCTGCCTGTTCCCTGTAGCCACTTCCACAGTCACACCCGCCGAATGTCCCCAATATACTTTCCTGACTTTCTTTCTACCAAAGGTCACACACTCATCTTCAACAATTTATATACACAGAGCAAAACTTGTGATGCTTGTTTTTATATCTCTTACCAATTTATTTACATCATATCTTTTCATCATTTTTTCCGTCTATTTCTTGCTTTTTCCCGCGCTTTCTAGATTCATGCAGTCATATTGCACACAAACATTTCATCCAACCTGTCCATGCTGACCAGGTTTTCCAAACAAAACTAGTCTTATCTGATTGAATTTGGTCCATATGCTTCTAAAAGCTTCCCATTCCTATGTTTGTCCAAATGTCTTTTAAATGTTGTCACTGTACTTGCATCTACCAGAGCATCTGGCAGCTCATTCCATACACACACCTCCTCTGCTTGAAAAAGTCGCCCTTTTGTCCCTGTTAAATCTTCCCCTTTTCACCTTAAAGCTCTATCCGATTTGATTGGTCTCCCCTATCGTGTAGAAAAGACCTTGGCAGTTCACCCTATCCTTGCCTCCCATGATTTTATTAACTTCCAGAAGTTCACCTCTCAACGTCCTCCACACCATTTGATACTAACTTCAAGAACAAGCATTCACTAGCAAGCATTGTAAATTTGAAACAATATTTTAAAAATGATAAGTAAATAACACTCAGCCCAAACTTCATACTGTTATTTGTTTTTCGCCATGTTACAATACTAAGGCAGCGTGAAACTCTTACTCGTGCCAATAAGACTTCAAGAAAACAAATTGCTTTGTCGAAAGGGGATGATGATCCCCACAGTGAAAACGTTTCTCTGGCCTGAGCTATGTAAGAAAAGGAATTGTTATACCATACAGTCAGCGTGCAGTTGCCTTTAGCACAGTGAGATGAAGGCTGAGAATACTTTTTGAAATTTGGATTATTCAGTGCAAAGGTCAAGAGGGGTTTTCAATGAAGCTTACTCCAAGAAGGAAACTTTCCGGAGTGAGATGTGAGTGGGAGCTGTAAAACAGCATGAATGGAAACGCCGACCCACACTGAGACCAGAGGCAAAGTGGCAGCACTAACGGAGCTTGATGCTACTGCAGGGAAGGTAGACTTGATCAAAGGACTTCAGTTGTAGTGGGTATGGACCATAATGTGACAGAATGTGCTCTGTAATTGAAGGTGGAGAACCTGGAATCAGAAAGGGGATATAAGCAGGGAAGAGGATAGAACAGCAATGACAGGGATTTCAAGGTGTAATTTGGGAAGCATAATTGAAATTCATGCCTCACATCTGCTTCTGTTCCCTGAAATAAATTTCCTAAATCTGGGCACACACTAATGCTCGTTAATTTGTGATCAAATAGTATCCTTGACAGACTTTGTGAACTACGGGTGGTTCATCTTCTTTCGAGTCCTTCTTTTCAAACAGAAACAATAATTTCTGAGCAGTATGGAATATCTGCTTGATTGTCTGCCCATGTATACCCACTGACCTTCCTCTGGGTGTAATTTCACATCACGACTCAGACCACATGTGAGACAGAATTACTCAATTTAGATGCCTGGTTCTATTCAATCATTCAGGAGAAACTTCTGCATGTGGCTGAAAATATGATCAGCGGAGACTGACTCAGTCACACGTCCCAGCTGTAGCAACATTTTACTTGTACTCTTTCAATCCAGTCTCCTGTCACTGCTGCTCACAATGCAGTCGCCTTTACACTGATGAGACCAACCAATGAGGAACATTCTCACTCTGTCTGGAGGAATAATATTGACCTTCTCACTGCTTCCCATTTCAATAACCGTCCTTACTCTCATGCTGACATTTCGGTCCTGGGCTGCTGCAATGTTCCAATGAAGCACAACCCAAGCTCGAGTAACACCTCACTTTATGGATTGTACGTTACAGCCCGTAGAAGTTAACATTCCTTTCCATAACTTCACATTCTGAACCCATAATGGCTGTTCTCCGTTTTACATGCATTCTTCTTCCTGGTTTCCCTATGTCCTTGTCTATGTCTTGTTTATGTTGCCCTCAGGAGAGAGAAATCATTTATCCCATTCACACTTTAATATACAAACAATTTACATCTGTTTCTCTTTCACCACAATCAAAAATCCCTCCTCTTTGACATTGCACGTCCACATGCTCTGTTTCCCTTCATCACTCGTCCACTTTTCTCCAGGGATAAAAACGTTCTTTTCAGTTCTGAACAATGGTTAAGCTGGACTTGAAATTCTACCTCTGTTTCTCTGTCTCCACAGATGCTGCCAGACCTGCTGATTTTCTCCGAGTAAAAAGTGAGGTCTGCAGATGCTGGAGATCAGAGCTGAAAATGTGTTGCTGGATGAAGCACAGCAGGTTAGGCAGCATCCTAGGAACAGGAAATTCGACGTTTTGAAGGGCTCTGGCCCGAAACGTCGAATTTCCTGTTCCTAGGATGCTGCCTAACCTGCTGTGCTTTAACCAGCAACACATTTTCAGTGCTGATTTTCTCCAGCAATTTCTGGTTTTGAACAGCTTGAAAGACGTGTATCAAAGCTACTCAAACGCCCTGTCTAACATGGAGCACCATAAACTGCGAAGTGAACAATAACGCAAGCTGTATAAATTCGTTGGTTCTGAAATTACATAAGATTGGCATCGTTGACACTACAAAGTTCTTAATCAAGGTCTTGGAGAGAAACAGAGAGAAACAGTTACAATGTTAAAACAGAAAGTGGCACGACTGGACGGAAAAGATTCAGATGAATATTAGAATTGGAATCGTTACAGTGTGGAAACAGGCCCTTCGGCCCAATAAGTCCACACCGATCCTCTGAAGAAGAAACCAACCAGTCCCATTCCCCTGTTCTATATTTATCCCTGACAAATGGACCTAACCTGCATATTCCTGAATACTATAGGCAGTTCAGCAAGGTCAATAACCTTCACATTTTTGGATTGTGGGTGGGAACGGGAGCATCCGGAAAAAAACTCGCACAGACACAGGGGAAATGTGCAAGAGAGTTGCCAGAGGATGGAATCGGATCTGGGTCCCCAGCGCTGTGATGCAACATCGCTCTCCACTGAGCCACGATGCTGCCCCAAGGAAAATATTTAGGGGTTTTCAGAAACGTGACAAGTAAGAAGTGTGACAACGCGGACAGACACTCAGAGGAATGAGAATATTAAAAGGGAAGTGTTACCACATCAGTAACAGGGTAAGTCATGGGGTGATGGATGAATGCGTATCGGTGTGAACAGGGGGACAGACAGCTGAATTGCATTGCAGATATTGCAGCTCAAACCTGGAAATTCATGTGGTGCTGTAGATCACAGCTGGACAGAAGGAAAATTGTATTCTGTTACAACCTGTAACGTTTTTCCAAGTCTAATCTTTCAGTCTATTATTCCCATTATCTGATCGATGTTTCATTGACGATTGTGGGTGAATATATCAGGGTCAGAACCATGTGTTCTTCAAACTCATGACCAATAATTACAGGCGATCACACTGACTACTGTGCTTACATTCCACACAGCAGGAGTAATACCTGATAGAGAGAGCAACATGATTACAAAGCAAACATATCAGATCGAAGCTCTGCAGTCATGCCACATACAGTCAGAAATGGAATTGAACCAGGGAACAACTGACAAGGGAAAAGGACTCCACAAATATTATTTGAAAACAATATTCATTGGGATTAGGGCGTCGCTGATTTAGGTCAGTATTTATTGCCCAGAGGACTGTTAAGAGTCAATGACATTGCTGTGTGTCTGGGGTTACATGTGGGCCAGAGCAGGTATGGATGGCAGTTTCCTTCCTTAAATGACATCAGTGAACCAAATGGATTTCGCCCACAATCAGCAACTGATCCATGATCATCATTAGACTCTTAATCCCAAACATTTATTGAATTCGAATTCCATAATGTACTGTAACAGGATTCGAACTCAGGTCACCAGCACATTCCTGGGGTGGTTAGACTAACCTATCAGCAGCAACACCACTCGGCTATTGCTTTACCCAGCCCCGAAAAGAATGGAACCTTCCTGAACATCAGTGTAAAAGACAATGATGCAGTGTATACGCCATCCTCAGCCAGAAGTGTTGCTTGGATGATCCCCACAGATTCACAGATGCCAGACTTCAAACGATTTGATTTGCTGCACGTAACATTAAGAAACAGCTGAACACGGTAGATAGACAAAGGGAATGGGCCCTGACACCATTCCTGCAATAGAACTAAAGACTTGTGCTGCACAACAAGCCGTGTCTCTGTCGAAGCTGTTTCATTCCAGCTCCAACTCTGACATCTCCCCGGCAATGTGGAAAATTACACAAAAGTGTCCCGTCCTCTAAGAGGAGAATAATTAGAATCTGACCAATTATCTCCCCCTCAGTCCCATCACGATAATCAAATTGGGAAGAATTCATTTGACAGAGCTGTCGATCAGCTCAGAAATAACGTGCACAGTGCTGTGTCCGATAGGCCCCCATGTGAAGACGGTGTTGCTGTGGAAATGTCACTGGATTACTAATCCAGACCAGAGTAATGATCTGGCAGCTGATTGAATTTAGATATAATTAATAAAGTATCGAAACCTAAAATCTGGTATTAGTAATATTGACCAAGAAGTGCATGTCCATTGTCAACTTAAATTTCCTTCCCCAATGTACATTCAGGAAGTGGAGCTCCCGTGCTTTCCTGGTCGAGCCAAAACGTGATTCCAGATATACAGACATATGGTAAACTCTTCAATGGTCTCTGAAACAGCCATGCAAGGCCGTTATATCAAACTTCTCCGAGGTCTTAAACGATAAAAATGATATAACACCCGGCACCAGCCTCTGTATCGGAAAAGGGAATAGGAAGCACAGTCCTGTCGATACTGCAGAGACCTCCTTCCTTATATCTGAGAGCTGATGACAACATTAACAGAGCTTTCCCACAGACTGCACAGAAACATCGCGACATGAGTAGGCCTTTCAACACATTGAGCCTTCCCCACTCTAGGTTTTGGCCAAACAACTTTTCAATTAACTTTTTCCTAACACTATATACTGGATATACTTTGAAGTGATCATATATCAGAAAAAATATGAAGTAGGAACTTTGGTCCGTCAACTTTGCTCGCCCATTCAATATAACAATGCCTGATCCTGTACCTCCACTCCAAATGCCTGCTGCAATTTTAACCCCTTTAGTATCTAGAAATCCTTATTTATATTCAGTGCCTTAGCGTAGGCAGTCTTATGTGGAACAGGATTCCCAGGTTCACCAGTCTGCGAGTGCAGACATTTAGTCTCATCTCAGTTCAGAGTGGCTTGCCTGTACCTAATACTGTGACCCTTGTGTTAGATGTCCCAGCCAGTGGATTTATAATCCCTGCTGACAATCTGTTTCACCATGTCAGAGTTTTATATATTTCACTGAGATCTCCACCCATTTTCCTGAACTCCACAGAATACAGGCTCAGTCACCTGAAACCCTGCTCTCACAACAAGCCTGTCAACCCAGAGATCAGTCTGGTCACACTTCGCTGCTCTCCCTCAACATCACGTTTGTCCTTTATTAGGTAAGGTGACCAAAAGTACACAGAATACTGCACAATGTTCGAGATGGGAGCCCACAAAGGCCCTGCATAGCTGCAGTAAGACCCACCTCGGCTCAAATCCCCCGGAAATGAAGGTCAACGCGATCATTTATCTTCCAGTTTGCTTTCTGTTGCAGCAGTATTGCTTTCTGTGAATGGTGTACAAGGAGATCGAGATCCTTTTCAATGACACAGCTCAGCACTTGCTTGGTTATATATACTGGTCAGTGTGCCATTATCAATCCCAGTATTGACTTCTAGCTTCAGAACTCACTGTCTTGCATGGACCTTGGAGTTTGGTGAAGAAGTCAACAGAAGTATACACATAAGTATCTTCATGCAGCAACTTTTAAAAAATTAATTCCTTTTGAAATGCTAGCCTGTTCATCAATTTTTGCAACCAAATTGCTCAGTGTTACGTCTATCCACATTGTTCTTGAGCTGCCACATAGTTTACCATTTCGTCCACTTGTCTCAATCACCTTGAAAGTTTTTTTTACATCTTCCACACCAACTCACAAACTCAGTTTGGTACCATCAGCTGATTCGAAAAAATTACATTTAACACCCAAGAACAAATGTTTGATCGATATTCTAAATAGGTGGGGCCCAAATATCAATTCCTGGATTATCCCACTATTCATTGCTTTGTACTGCAAAATATATGGAAAGGTTGATGCTGATTCCCTTTTTCCTGTCATCTCTCCCATTCTCAACCCATGCGGGTATATTAGGTCTGGCTGTTACACACTGTTATGGGCCAGGACAGACCCCCTGAAATCATTTCAAGGAAATAGTGCAGACCAACCTATGCTCATTGACTTAAGAAAGTGTAAGATGGATATTCCAGGAATGATTCAGCTTGTCAAATCACTTATTTTTAAACAAAACAGACTGTCTTTGCAAGATTACTGAGAGAGACACAAACACAAGAGGATACAATACACTACATCCTATCCGAAAACCCAACAGATTATCCCAATTTAATGATGGCATTCCAAGTACTTGATATAATCTCCATAAACAACCCATGGCAAAACCGAAAGGAAAAAAAAAATCAAACCCAGTGTCTTACAGGAGAGATGTCAGAGAGAGATAGAGAAGAACAACATGGACCTGCTTCTTTGAGTCCGGTAACTTCACAACAGGCTGTCTGCTTTAAGTTATCAGCCAGACTGCGGAAAATCAGACCAAACAAACCAAAGAAGAGGATCTGAACTGGGATAACTGGCCACTCCCCTTTCATAAGAACAGAAGAACAGAAGAACTAGGAGCAGGAGTAGGCCGTCTGGTCCTCTGCCATTCAATAAGATCATGACTGATCTATTCGTAGACTCTGATCTACTTTCCAGCGCTCTCATCGTAACGCTTATTTACTTTATTGTTCAAACAGTGTTTACCTTAGTTTTAAATACATTTACTGAAGTAGTACCAATTACTTATCTGGCAGGGAATTCGAAAGATTACAGACCTCTTGGTGAAGAGGTTCCTTCTCAATTCAATCCTAAATCTACTCCCTCTAATATTGAGGCCATTCCCTCTTGTCTTACCTTCAACTGCCAGTGGCCACATCCTCTACATCTTTCTTATATACTCCCTGCATAATTTTATATGTTCCAATGAGATCATCCTGTTATTCTTCTAAATTCCAATGAAAATAGTTCCAGTCTGCTAAGTCAAGCCTCATAAGCCAACCACCTCTCCTCTGGAATCATCTGAATAAACCGCCTCTGCACCGCCCACCGTGCCAGTATACCCTTCCTGAAATAACGAGACCAAAACTGCATGCAGTACTCCAGACGTGGGCTTGCCAGCACCATGGACAGCTACAACATAACCTCCCTACTTATAATCTCAATCCCTTTAGCAATGAAGGGCAACATTCCATTTGCTTTCCTCAGTAATTGCTGTTCCTGCAGACCAACCTTCTGTGATTCATGCGCATGGACACGCAGGACCCTCTGTATAATAGCATGCTGCAAAGAAAAAATCCTCCACACTGGGACTCCCAACAAAATGGATAACATCACATTTATCAACATTGCATTCCATCTGCCAGACCTTTACCCATTCACTCAAAGTATCTATGTTCATCCACGAAGTCTTACAGTCCTCGGCTTGCTTTGCTATGACATGCATTTGCGTGTCATCTGCAAACCTACACACACTACACGTTCTCCCTAACTCCAAATCATCTGTATAAATTGTGAATAATTGTGGCCCCAACGCCGATCTCTGATGCACACCACTAGCTATTGATTGCCAGCCAGAATATCACTCACTAACACTCACAATTTCTTTCCTGTTATTCAAGCAATCCTCTATGCTGATAATTCACACGTAACACTACGCACCTTTTCCTGATGCAGCAGCTTCTTGTGCGGCAACTTGTTGAAGATCTTTTGGAAATCTAGGTGTACTGTAGCCACTGGGGCCTCTTTATCCCTCTTGCTCGCATTGTCTCCATAGATTTCCAAAAGACTTGTTAAACATGACCTGTTCTTCACGAACCCATGCTGCGTCTGCACAATGGGACGATTTCTAACGAAGTGCCTTGCTATTTCTTTCTTGATAATGCAGGACACAGTATTCCCCACTACACAGGAAAAGCTAACTGGTGTATAATTCCCCATATTTTGCTTACTTCCCTTTATGAACAGCCGCGTCACATTTGATGTTTTCCAATCTGCTGGGACTACCCTAAAGTTCAGCAATTTTTAGCAAATTGCCACAATTGCCTTTGCCATTTCTCTCACTTTCTCTTCTAGAAACCTGGGATTCATTCCATCAGGGCCAGGAGACTTGCCTACCCTCAGCTCCTTTAGCTTGCCCAAAACTATATCTTCCATAATAATGATTGTTTCCAAGATCCTCATCTACCTTCGACTCTTTGTCAATTACTAGCATGCTTTTAGTGTCCTCCACTACGATGACAGATACAAAGCACCTGTTCAATGCCTCGGACATTTTGTCATATCCTATAACTAAATGACCCTTCCCATCCTCTGAAGCACCAACATTTACTTGAGCCATGCTTTTTCATTTTATGTGTTTAAGCTATATACCATGACCTGTCTATCTTTATGTTGTGTATTTTTTTCCCTCTCGTGTTCTGTCATTCTTTTCTTTATAGTTCATTTTGTGGCTTTCTGTTGACCCTTAACGTTGTGCCCAATCTTCTAGGTTTCTACTGTTCTTGGCCACTTCGCATTCCTTCTCTTTCAATTTGATAGCGTCCCTTATTTTCTTAGACACAATTTACAGATTACCCATTTTCTTAGAGTGTTTCCTTTACACTGGAATATACTTTTGGCACAGAAATTAAAAATCTCCTTTGAAAATTCTCCACCGCTTGTCAACTCTCCCACCATGAAGTATTTGTTTTGAAGCGACATTACCCAACTCCTCCCTCATTCTATTGTAGTCTCCCTTGCTGAAGCACAGGACCCTGGTATTGGATTTCATCTTCACACTCTCCATCTGTATTCTAAATTCAACCATACTGTGATCACTCCTTCGCTATGACGTGAATAAGTATTCTTGTCTCATTGTACATGACAAGACCTATGATACCTTGCTCCTCAATGTGCGTGCTTTTAGTTTAGACTTGAAAGCATTCCCAAGTAGTCAAACCCAGACTTTTTGGATTCGCTGCTTTTAAGACATCCATGAAAAATAAAACATGGACAGAATAAACGTGCTAAAGGAGTAGCATTGTTACAAAAATAAACTTGGGACTTCATTAAAAATGTTTCTGATAATCCAAATTCACTCCATCCATTGCTACGCCATAATTTATTTCCCAATCAGTTTCGCAAATATGATTGGCCTTTAATAAATCGGCAATGACTTTATCTATACTCATTACTTTTACATTAATGTAATTTTCAAAGTTCCGTGGCAATGCATCCTTTCTAATAGACTCTTGTATTGTCCTGATTGCTTTTTTGGTGCTAAGCAGACTGTGATTCCCTGCCTCCTTTAGAAATGCTGGGGTTATATTTGCTGCTGTCAAATCTATGAATTCAGTTCCAGAATCATCAAGTATTTGGAAGAGGATAAACAGAGTATTCATTGTTACCTTGGCCACCTCCCTTAGTAATCAACGAGAAGATTACAGGTCATGGGTATGTATCATATTTTAGTCAAAATAATTTCTTCAAAACTGTTTATGTACAGATTTGATTCTATTTACTTTTGCTCAGTCGACTGAGAAGTGCTTGGAATTTAATTTTTGAAATGTTTTCTTTTGTGAAGGCAGAACAGAAGTGGTTGCTTCATAGTCTTGCCATTTTCCTGTTCTCTGTCCGCTGGTTTCAGCCTGTAAGGCAGCTACAATGATCTTCTCTAACGGTTCACCTTGGTATACTGTATGTTGAGAAGCTTTTGCATTTCACTTGTTAATATACGCTTCATTAACCCATCATTTCCTGTCTTAAGCTGCTCAGTGATTGACCTTCAACAGCTATAAAATCACAGAAGCATACTCGGTACAGTCAGAAATACAGTACAATCTACATTAGTCCCACTTTCATACATCAGGTCCATAGACGTGATTGTTATGACACTTCAAGTACTTGTCCACGTACCATTTAACGGCTGTGAGATGACCAACAGTAAATACCCTCAAAAAAGTGCATTCCAGTCATCAACATCCTCTGGGTGAAAAACCATCCTGAAATCCTCTCTGAACCTCAAATCCTTCACTTTAAAAGTGTGCCCCTTTGTTCTTGACCCTCTGACTTAAAGGAACCGCTGATGTCTATCCACCCTGTCCATGTCCTTTGTAATCTTACCGTTCTGAATCACTTTCACCTCAGTCTTCTCTGCTCCAAAGTAAACAACCCGCGCTTATCCAGCCTCCCTCCAAAGCTGATTTGCTCCATTCCAGGTAACATCCTGGTGAGTCTGCTCTGCTCCACTTTCAGTGCAATCGCATCTTTACTGTAATGTGGATCCCTGAACTGCACACAGTATTCCATCTTGGTCTACTCAAAATGATATATAACTCTTGTAATCTATGCCTCAATTAGTAAAGGCTATGCTATTGTGTCCAATTACTTCTTAAATACTCTATAACCCAGTCCCGTCACATTCAAGGATGTGTGGAGAAGCACCCTCTGAACTTCCGAGTCTGCTGCCATTTATTGAGTCCACCCCTGACTGGTTCCTTCTTCCAAAGTGCATCACCTCATATTTATCAGGATTACATTCCATTTGCCATTGATCTGCCCATCTGACCATTCTATCAGTATCTTCCAGTAACGTAAGACCTTCCTCCTCACTGCCAAACACCCGATTATTCTATGTGTCATACACAAACCTAATTATTACACTCACCCCATGCCCCTTCACATTCACATCTATTCATTTATGAATACCACAAATAATAAGTGACACAGCACTGACACACAAACAGTCTTCGATAGACATCTATTTTCTGCAGTAGTTTCTCGAAAATTGATCTGAAACTCACTGGTCTGTAGTTCCTTAGTTGATCTCTACTTCCCTTCCCAGAAAGGGTGTTCTCCAGTCCTCGGCACCTCATCTTTGACCAGATTGTATTTAAAAATTTACATCCCTTGTCTCCAACAGCAGTCTGAGATGTAACTGATCTGCACTAGGGACGTGTCCAATTTTATACCAACCAAAACTATCAATCCCTGTACACATCTTACATCAATCTGCTCAAGAGCCTCTAAGTCCATCTTCTCGCATTCTGTCCTTACTTTCTCCTTATACTAAGTAAAACAGACTTGAAGCTCTCATATATCAATCTATCAATGTTCACCAGATTCACAAACAGATTCCCGCCTTTATCTCAGGCCCAGTTTCGTCAGCAGAAACCCTTGTTATCTGAGGGATTAATATGGAGAATATCCATTCCGTATATGGGATTACTATATTTTATTTAGATCAAGACATCAAAATTACACACAATGCTCCAGGTACAGTCTCGCCAGCACTCTGTGTAACTAGTGCAGAATGTTTGTACTGCTAGTCGGAGCAAATTACTGCAGAAGCTGGAATCTGTACTGAAACTAACACATGCTAGACATCACAGTGAGTCATCCCAAAAGAAAGAGCAAGTTAACGCTTTGAGTCTAGTTGACCCTTATCGACTGTATTCGGATTCCCTTTAAATGAAGGCCAACTTAACTTTTACCTTCCCTGTTTGTATATGTTCCTCCCAATGCCCTTTGCTTTAATGTTTTCTGCTTAATTTCTGTTTGTGCTGATTAAAATTCCTTCTGAATATTTGACTATGTCGCATCCACTGCTTCTCTGTGTTTATGTCTACAAGAAATATCTTCAACCAAAACGTTTGTAAATTATAACTCCCCTTTCACAAATGCAGAATCATTCTTTTGAAGTTTGCTATTACTTTCTCAGTGTCCGATATCACATTCGTTATGATAGATTGCAAAAGATTACTTCCTGCGGATGACAAGTAAACTGGTCTGTAGTTTTCCACTCTCCCTCCTCTTCCCTTCTTAAACCGTTGGAATGCATTTATATCCTTTCAAATTGAATACGGAAAAATACAATCATCCACAACACAATCCATCTGTGTATTGCCGGTTTCTCTGAAATTGCAGTACAATGTACATCTGGTCTGTCAGATTTATCAATCCTCCATCCAGATATGTTTTTGTATACTACCACGTCACTAGTACGACTGATTTTAGTGTTTAGTTACAAAAATCCTATACCATTTCTGGGATATTTTCTGGATCTTCGTCCGTGAAGACAGACATAATGTAACAGTTTCATCTCCCTGTCAATTTTCTGTTCTCTACGATAACTTATCCTGCCCAGATATTCACTGTGCCACATTTGGCCTTGTTTTCATTTTCTTTTCAAATATGGACAGACACTTTTCGCCAGTATTTACCAAGAACAAAAAAAAATCCAGCACAGGAATACGGGCCTTCCACGCTTGCACAGATCCAGATCCTCTGTCGAAACCTGTCACCTATTTTCGAAGTATCGGTATCCCTCTGCTCCCTACCTATTAATGTATCTGTCTAGATACATGTTTAATGTCGCTATCACACCTGACACCTCCGCTGGCAATGCCTTTCAGGCATCTACCAGTCTCTGTGTAAAGAACTTTCTGAACATATCTCCCATAAACCTTTCACCTCCCATCTTGAATTCCTGACCACTAGAAAATGAATACCCCACTCTGGGAATAAGCGTCTTGCTATCCACCCTGTCTATTCCTCTCATGATTTTGTAGAACTCAATCAGGTCCCCCGAACTTCCGTCAGTCTAATGAAACATAATCCCAATCTACCAAACCTCTCTTCATAGCCAGTTCCCTCCAATACCAGGTAACATCCTGATGAAACTCCTCTGCACCCTCTCCAAAGCATGGACATCCTATTTTTATGGTGGTGATCAGAATTGTACGAACTATTCCAAATGTTGTCGAACCAAAGCCGCACACAACTGTAACATTACGTGTCATCTCTTGTACACAATAAATTCTAAACGATTCCCTCCTGTGGATGACAAGTTAACTGGTCTGTATTTCGCTACTATCCCTTTTCTCCCCTGTTTAAAATGGTGGAATGCAGGAAGAAAACTATGCTTTATGCCTTCTTGAGCACTCTATCGACCTGCCCCTCCAAGGAACAATGGATCTGAACACTCAGATCTCTCTGTACATCAATTTTGCCTAGGGCTTTTTTCCATTTACCCTATTGCTCACTCGTGAATTGGATTTTCTAAATTGCACAATCTCACATTTGTCCAGATTGAACTCTATTTGTCATTTCTCCGCACGTCTGTCCAATCTATCTATTTTCTGCTGCATTCCCTGACAGCCCCTTTCACTTCCTGATACTCCACCAATCGTAGTGCCATCTGCAAACTTATTAATCAGACCACCTTTACGTTCCTTTAGTTCATTTATGTGTATCATATACAAAACCGGTCCCAGCACTAAACCCTGGGAAACATCACCTAGAACAGTTCTTCATTTTGAGAAACTCCCTTCCACTGTTACTCTCTGTTTTCTCTGCCCAGCCTGTTCTACATCCATTTCGCTAGTATAGACCCTGGACCCTTGCAACTTCACCTTCTCCATCAGAATACCTCATCAAAAACCTTACCGAAGTCCATTCTATAACATCAACAGTCTTTTCCTCACTATCAATTTTCACTTCTACAAAGAAATATATTATGTTTGCGAAGATGTGACCTCCCCGGAACAAAACCAGGGAAGGTCTTGTTTGGAGTCTGTATGTGTTGTCCTTTGGAATCAGACGGGTTTTATTTCTAAGACAGAACATTATGAAATGCCACATTGACTGACTGCCTACAAAGTGCATGGAATTCATTTACAAATACAAGTCTGCAAATTCAAACTCCCCCCACAGATTTATGTGTGTGTGTGCACATGAGAAATGCGGAGTGTGTGTGCACGGAGGTGGGGGAAGAGTGAGAGAGAGCGTGTGTGTATACATGTGCGGGCAAGGGTGGCAGGTGCCCTCGTTAAGACACAGACAGATTTGGCAGATTCCTTTCCAGACACAGACTCACGCCCTAGTTTCGGAGCTTCCACACTCTTCAGCCTTTGCTCCATTTGTTGTTCATGTTCCAGACCCTGATGCTGTGAGTACAGTCCTCATGCTCCATCCAGAGTTGGGTCACCAAATCCTCAGATCATCCTAAATGTCTGGGGCAGCTCACAGCACAATCTCCAGCAAACCATACTCAACATCTCCACGAAAGATTGAATAACTGGAATCAGTCAGAAGTTCTTCATAGAGTCATAGAGATGTCCAGCATGGAAACAGACCTTTCTGTCCAACCTGTCCACGCCGATCAGATAGCCCAACCCAATCTATTCTCCCCTGCCAGCACTCGGCCCATATCCCTCCAAGCTATTCTTATTCATAAACCAATCCAACTGTCTCTTAAATGTTGCAATTGAACTAGCATCCGCCACTTCCTCCAGCACCTCATTCCATACACGTACTACACTGTGTGAAACAGTTGCCCCTTAGGTTTTTTTGTATCTTTTCCCTCTCACTATAAACCTATGCCTTCTCGTTCTGGACTCCCCGACCCCAGGGAAAATACTTTGTCTATTTACTCAATCCATGCCACCCCGTAATTTTGCAAACCTCTATAAGGTCATCGCTCAACCACCGATGCAACTTCGATGCTTGCTCCTTTACAGTAATACTCGAGAGATTTCTTCGTGTTACTGACCACACGATCAGCTGAAAGGGACAAACACAGGCGTTCAGTAGATAGGCACAGACCAAGTTTCAAAGACGTGAGTCAAAGCTGCTGAATCCCTCCTCTCCAACATGTATCATTAAACTGTCAACCTTTTTTCCTTCTTCCATGTGTGTGGGAGTAGTGCAAGAGCACTGCCGGATTGCATATATAACATGGAACTTGCGTCTATGCAGAGGTGAACAAAAGCCCACAAGCACTCATTGTTTCTCAGTTTCACAATGTCAGCACTCGATACATTAGGGAGCCAAACCCCAAGGCCAGGGAAAGATACGGAGGGACAGAAATATTTACATTAAAGATAGAAACAGATCATTAAGATAGAAATAGGCTGCTTTGGTGAAATATGGGGAAAAAGACAGGGCAGTGGGACTAACTGGAGGTGTGAGACCTTGGAGGGTCCAAATACAAGAATGAATAAAAACACTACCGCATAAGTTAATTAAATGTATTGAATCAAAAGCACAATCTGCATTACAGAACAAACCCAGACACCATAAATTGGGACAAGACAACAGCCCAGCGGGGATAGCTTTGCAGACTGTGTCAGTTAATTGCTCAGCAAACCGAACTATCTGCCCAGCATGGGGAGCTGTGCAGAGTATCCAGTGTATTGCTCAGTAAGGTGGACTATCTGCCCACCATGGGGAGCTGTGTAGACTATCCCAGTGTATTGTTCAGTAAACTGGACTATCTGGCCAACATGGAGCGCTGTGCAGACCGTGCCAGTGTATTGCTCAGTAAACTGGACGATCAGCCCAGCATGGGGAGTTGTGCAGGCTATGCCAGTGAATTGCTCAGTAAACCAGACTATCTGCACAGCCTGGGCATTTTTGTGTGATTTCAGTTACCATCCATGGAGTATTGACGCAGAGTTGTTTCTACAGGTTTGAAGCTGTGTCAGCAACAGATGAATGCCATCTTTAAGACTCTATTTCACTGCTAATTGTTCAAATAGCAGATGGAATGAGCCAGTGAAGTAAATGTTGGAGTTATCAATAGTTACAATTAGGAATGGTCAGGGTATGGTCTCAGGAGTTGTCTCAAGGCCAAAGGGCTCACCACTGTGGTCATCTGTCTATTTCAGCCTCACTATTGGCCGGGGATGGAATGCAGTCAGAGGTTCGAACAGAACATATTGACCTCAATGCTTTCAATAGTTAAACAACTAGGGCAGTGATACTATGAATCATGTTTCACAGTTGAAACAGGACAGGTCAACACAGATACCCATGTGTAACCCTGCCAGAAGCAGGGTGGGAGAGAGTGAATTAATAAGTTCATTGCTGCACTTAGTAATGGTTAGTAAAGTGAGTATCTGGATTGAATGTCTCACGAACAATAACAGCGACAATGATATAGAGTCAATGAAAGGACAGTTTTACAGTCAATCATGATTTATAAAATTAATGACTGAACATTGAGACTTACAAGGGACACTAACGAAAACCAGGATTGGATAATAAAGATATTAAATAATGTAAAGTGCATATTGGATCCGCCACGATAATGGCCTTCGATCATAATATGTAGAAAGAAGACAAACATCCCAATAAACGCCCTGTCCATTCTTGAGACATTCCAGCCTAATGTTCTCAGATTCTGATTCATTGCTTGGAACATTCCAGACAGTTGTGCTCAGATTCTGATAGGCACCTCTGGTGCTAGCTTTATTGATGCTGACCTACAGATGGAAGGACGTCAGTGGCTGTGCATTGTAAATGATTGGTATCGTGTGTCACATGAAGAAAATGGAGCCAGCCAAGTTAGGGAAAGGAGTTATTGCGATCAACGGTGAGAGCGTTGTTGAGGCAGTGTTTGGGGTATTGTGGACAGATTGTATCTCTTTTATATGGAGTGATCTCTTTACCACAGAGAGAATGAACAAGAGTCCCAACGGATTAATCCCTGGGATGATGACACCATGAGGAATGAGGAAAGGTTTATCTGTAGCGCTGTGAGATAATAGGAGGTGATTGCATTGAACCTTGTTAGGGATGGACAATCACTCCTTATATTCTAAACAGACAATGAGAAGGTGATAAATTCCATGACTGTTGATACATTCAGGATGCATGGTTCTGGATAGTTTAAGTGCCTCTGAGGACGTTACGCCTACTCCCCACGGCGATTGACAGAGACAGAGAAGTCCAGGTTTTGAATAAACTCTCCCCACATTTATACAGTGCAGATAGTGTGTGATCCTGCGCTGAATGTCATATTATCCAACATCCTGACAGCAGGCAAAATACCTTCATTCAAAAACAGTCAACTATTTTTGGCCCTGGTGAGACCACACCTGGAGTACTGTGTGCAGTTCTGGTCTCCAAATTTGAGGAAAGACATTCTAAATATTGAGGGAGTGCAGCGGAAGTTCAGAAGGTCAGTTCTGGAATGGCGGGATTACCTTACACTGAAAGAATGGAGCGACTGGGCTTGCATACCCTTGAGTTTAGAAGACTGAGAGGGAATGTGATTGAGACATATAAGATTATTAAAGGATTGGACACTCTGGCGATAGGAAACATGTTTCCACTGATGGGTGAGTGCTGAACCAGAGTACACAGCTTAAAAATACGGGGTAGGCCATTTAGGACAGAGATGAAGATAAACTTCTTCACCCAGAGAGTATTGGCTGTGTGGAATGCTCTGCCCCAGACGGCAGTGGACGCCCCGTCTCTGGATTCATTTAAGAAAGAGTTGGATAGAGCTCTCAAGGATTGTGGAATCAAGGGTTATGGAGATAAGGCAGGAACAGGATACTGATTAAGGATGGTCAGCCATGATCATATTTAATGGTGATGCAGGCTCGAAGTTCAGAATGGCCTCCTCATGCACCTATTGTCTATTGTCTATTGCCTATTGACTATTTCCACCAGCTTCGGACCTTCATGAAGAACACGAATCCATATTCTCAGAGATGCAAAAAGACTCCTTAAAGTTTAAACTATAATACTATAAGATATAAGTGCCGAAACTAGGCTAGTTAGCCTATCGAGTCTGCTCCGCCATTTGGTCATCGCTGATAAGTTTATCAAACCCATTCTCCGACCTCTCCCCGTAAATCTTGATCCACTGGATAATCTGAAAAGCTACCCCCGTTTCAAATATACTCAATAGACTGGCCCCCACAGCCTTCTCTGCAAATAAATTTCAAAAGATTTACCATTCTCTGGTTAAAGAAGTTTCTTCTTAGCAACGTTCTAAAAGATGCTCCCTTTAAGCTTAGGCTATGTCCTTGGGTCCTCGTCTCTCCTACCAATGGAAACATCTTATGCACATCCACTCTGCTCATATCATTCAATATTCTGTATGTTTCAATTACATTTCCTCTCTTCCTTCTAAACTTTATCAAGTATAGACCCAAAGACTCAAACATTCGCCATACAACGAACTTTTCACTCCTATGACTATTCCCGTGAAAATCTTCTGAACACACTCCAGGGGCAGTATACCTTTCCTAAGATATGGGGCTCACCAGTGCGCTAACACTCCAGATGTAGTGTGACCAAAACTGTATACAGCCTGTTCTTATATTCAATTCCTCCCGTAATAAATGCCATCAATCATAAATGCAATTGCACTCTTAACTACTTCCTCAACCTACAAGCTTACCTTAAGAGAACCCTGCACTAGAACTCCCAAGTCCCTTTGCACTTCAGATTTCTGAATTTTCTCCACATTTAGAAAATAGACCATGCCTCGATTCTTCGTGACAAAGTGCATGACCTCACACTTTGTGACGTTGGAATCCATCCGCCAACACTTTTACCTGGCCCATTCCTTCTTCAGCCTCTCTATACGACCAGTCCATCTGCCTATCTTTGTATCGTCTGCAAACTTAGCCAGAGTGCCCTCAGTTCGATGTTCTTTATTGTTAATGTAACAAGAAAAAAGTTACGATTCCAACACTGAGCCTTGTGGAACACGTCTTGTCACCGGCTGCCATTCTGAGAAGGAACATTTTATCCCCCTCTCTGCTTTCTGTCAGACAGCCAAGTTCCTATTCATGCCTCTACCTTGCTCTTAACATCACGGACCCTTATCATACTCAGTCATCTCCTGTGTGACACCTTGTCAAAGGCCTTCTTGGCGTCCAGGTGGATAACATCCAGTGGCTGTACTTGATTGAGCATGTTCATTTCTTCTTCAAAAATTTCCAACAAATCTGTCCGGCATGACCTTCTCTTGATGCAACCATGCTGACTTTGCCCTATTTTACCAAACACTACCAAGTATTCAGAAATCTCATCCTTCACAACGGATTCCAGGATCTTACCCACGACAGAGGTTAAGTATTTCATTGCGGTTTTAAAAGTAACTTTTCCTTACTCCCTGGCTAAAAACGGATGTCACATTAGTGGGTTTCCAATGCTCTGGGATCATTCCTTTCTCGAGCGATTCCTGAGAAGTCACCACCATCGCCTCCACTAACTCTTCAGCTATCTCCTTTATAACATAAAGATTTAATCCCTCTGGTTAAGGTAATTTAAACAACTTTAGGCCATTCAGATTTTTCCTAGCATGTTCTCCATGGAGGTAGCCACCAGACTCAGCTGTAGCCCCTCACTCTCCTGAAGGTTTGAGATATTATTTCGTGTCTTCCAATATGAAACTGATACACAGTAATTATTCAGTTCCTCGGCAATTTTCTTGTTCCCCGCTACTATCACACCAGTGTCATTTTGCAGCAATCCAATGCCCACTTTTGCCTCTCTTTTGTACTTTATTTATCGAAAGAAACACTTCCTGGGTTCCTTTATATTACTAGCTAGCTTACTCCCATATTTAGTAATCTCCCTCCTTATTTTATTTTGTTTGCCCTCTGTTTTGTCTTTGTAAGTTTCCCAACCCTCTGTTATCCCACTGCACTTTGCCACATTATATCCTTTCTCTTTTGTTTTTATGCTATACCTGACTTCTCTCATCAGTCATGGTTACCTCATTCTCCATGTACTCTGCCTTATTTAACTCGGGGTAAATCTCTGCTGCATCCCGAATTACTCAAAAAGTCTCCTGCCATTGCTGCTCCACTGTCTCTCCTGCTGGGCCCTACTACCAGTCAATTCCAACAAGCTCCTCTCTCATGTCTCTGTAGTTGCCTTTATTCAGCTTTAATACAGTTACTTCTGAATATAACTTCTCCATCTGCAATTGCAGAGTAAATTCAATCATATTACGATACTGCCTCCTATGATTTTCTTCACCTTAAGCTCCCTCATCTAATCTGCCTGCACAAGTTGCTCCAAAAAGCCATCTCATAGACATTCCACAAAATTCCTTTTCTTGCAAAACACCATCAAGCTGAATTCCCAGCCCACTCCGGAATGAAATCCCACGTGATCACTGTAGCTTCGTATTTCCTACACATCATTCTAGCTCCTGGTGTATGCTGCACCAAAGCTCCTGTGTACTGATTGGAGGCCTGAACAGAACTCCAACTACTTGTTTTTAAGCTTTTTGATTCCTCAATTCTACCGACACAGTTTCTACACCATTTTACCTTACATCATTTCTTATTATTAGTTTAAATGCATTTCTTACTAATAAGACAACCCCATCCCCTCTGCCCAACTGCCTATCTTTTTGATAGGATGCATATCCTTGAATCTTCAGCTCCCAATCCTGATCCTCTTGCAGCAACGTCTCCGTGATGGCGATCTGTCAATTTGTGTATGAACCCCAAGCTTATTTACCTTATTCCTTATACTGCGTGCATTCTGATATCACAGTTCAGCCACGTAGTAACCTTCCCTCTTCTTATCGTCATTTGTTTGTCCTGAGTGTTTGAAGTTTTATTGCTAACACTTTCCATACTCTGCGTCTGTGCTGACGATATGAATAACTTAGAGTTTTAGAGTCATTGAGAGGTACAGAATGGAAACAGACCGTTCAGTCCAACCTGTCCATGCCGATTAGATATCGCCAATCCAGTCCCACCTGCCAGTACCCTGTCCATATCCCTCCGAACCCTTCCTCTTCATATACCCATCTAAATGCCTCTTAAACGTTGCAATTGTACCAGCCTCCACCACATCCTCTGACAGCGCATGCCATACAAGTGCCACTCGGAGACAAACGCAATCACAAAGAATACGTCTAAAAGAGCGAGTGGCCACCTACCTGAATGCAACTCAGCTGCAGGAATATGGGATACAGGCAGAGGAAGGGGGTTATCTTTCATTTTCATCTGCCCTCACGGGATGTATGCAGCCCTCATCAGGCCAGAATGTTATGCTGACCTTGAACTGAGTGGCTGGTTAGCTGTTCCACAGGACAGTTAAGATTAAAACGCAGTGCTGTAGGTTTGCAGTTACACAGACACCTGACCAGAGAAGAAGGACCCATTGCCTTCTCTAATGGGCATTACACAAGCCGATATCAACAGATTATTATTTTGTGGCTGTAGATTATGAGCCAGTGACGTAACCACCATGCACTGTCTTCCCATCTTTCTAATTCTGTGCAGAGAACAATGTAAACATCTCAAGTGCAATTATTTTGCAATGGACACATGGTAAGAATGGGCTTGAAACAGCAGTATGCGGAGATTAACAAAGGCACAAACGATAGTTTATTCAGGAATTGTACTGAGGCTGAGGAGGAGACTGGGCTGTTATGTTGGTGGTACTGGACAGAAATGGTGATTGGGGAGGATATGTAAATGTAAACTTGTGCAGGAGAAAACAAATCAAGGAGAACAGTTTGTTTCATCCTCACATATTGGTGCGGAATTTTTAAATAATCATTTGCTAGTTATAATGTGTAAGGAATGGAATCTTTGATTGGAACTGAAAACATTGACTTGCACCTTTCCAAATTTTACATATCATGACCATCAATTCAGTTCAGACCGTTTCACTAGACAGATTGACTGCCTTACCAGGAACACCAACTATAGGAAGGATAGGATAGTAACCAGCTTGAATAACCATGAGTACATCTTCAATCTGCGATGCTAATGATATCCAAGGCTGGGAAAACCAGAAAAGACCAGAGGATAAACTCCTGTCCATTGCTGGAAATTTCTATTTGAATGTTCTCAGATCTTGATCCATTGTTGGAACACTCCAGTGTACTCTTTCCAGATTCTGATCTCTCCTCCCTCTCTCCTTGAAGCTGCTGATCCCTGTTACTGGTGGGGATGATGCTCCCCCTCATACTATGGGATTACACATTGAATACATTCCTTTAATGATAGAAGACTGAAGCTCTCTGGGGACCCATAGGATCCATGGAGACTTGTATAATCACAATCGCTGAACAAACAGCTCCAGCTAACCCCTCTCAATGCGATACTGTTTTACTAAAATTCAAAATAAATTTGAACACATGCATTCTGGATGTGAGATGTGAGTGTGACTGAAGGAAGGAATGTTGGAGATGGCATATTACTTGTGTGTAATCATTCAGTCTGCCTTGGATATAGAGGTAATGCCAGAGGTTTTACTGAACATAAACATGCTTCTCTGCACAAAAATGGAGAAATAAATCCGATAATTACTGATCAGTCATTGCAAAATCAGTAAAACATTTAGGAAACATCTTCTGTCAGTGATCCGATGGCAACATGTGCCTAAGACAATGTGGGTTTATCACAATCAAACGACATGCATATGTTAACAGACAATTGTACATGACAAGTACAATTCTGGTTGTTCTTCCAGAACCATTGAGGGCAAGCGTGAGTGTTGATGCTATCCATGTTAAGGAACTGTGATGAACTGTGATGTATCCCATGCCTCTTTACTTTCTGAATGAGCCGATCTTATGGTAAGATATCAACCACCTTGCTAAAATCCATGTACATCATATCCACTGCTCTACCTTCATCAATGTGTTTGATCCCATCCTGAAAGAATTCAGTAAGTTGTGTGAGACACGATTGCCCCTCAAAAGCCATGCTGACTATCTCTAATCAAACTATCATTTTCCAAGTAATCATTAATTCTCTCTCTCAGAATCCTCTCCAATACTTTTCCCAAAACAGAAATAAGACTGACTGGCCTGCATTTCGCAGGATTATCCCGATTGCCTTTCCTGAACAAGGGAATCACTTTTGCCACCCTCCTATCATCAGGAAATACTTCAGTGGACAGTGGGGAAGCAAGGATCATCGACAACGGCGCAGCAATCTCTTCCCTCCCTTCCTCTGGTAACCTCGGGTGCTTCCTGTCTGATACAGGGGACTTACCTATCCTTATGTTTGTACTTCAATCATCCGGTACTTCACCTTACTTTGTCTACTCGCTGTGCAAACAACTGATTGATTGCTTTCCATTTCAGGGTTATATACAGCGCTGCCCTCCTGAGCAAGTACCGTTCCAAATGTCCCATGAATCATGGAATGGAAAAAACGTGAACACACCAATGTCTTCCTGATGAAAGGTCTATTCCCAAAATTTTCACTCTCCTGCTCCTCAGATGCTGCCTGACTCGCTGCGCTTTATCAGCACCATAGTTTTCGACTCTGATCTCCAGCATCTGCAGTTCTCAATTTCTCCATTACTGAGGACTAACACCTCTGTACACTGAGCAGGGAACTAATCAGCAGGAACTCATTGTGTTTGGAGGTGTCTGTTCAGTTATGGAACGTTGTCTTCGATTAACACATTAATTAAAGAAGAAATTACAACTCAACAATTATTCATTCAGTTCCAGAGGTGCAGTTTTAGTTCATGGAGAGGCAGCTTGATAACAAACAGTGAATAACTGAAGAACTCCAAGGTACAGAGTATTCCAGGTGCTATGTTCCAGAATGAATGTCATTTACCTTAACGCTGGGAATATTATCGGACCGACAGATGTGATAATGGAATGACGTGACATGGGGACTGTGACATTTCTGCCACCACCGAGATGTGTTTGAGGGAGGTCAGGGCTGACAAGTCAATATTATGTTGGTCAAGAACTATGGGCAGCACACGAGAGGGGTAAAAGAGAAGGTTGTGTTGCCTTATTTATTATATAGTCAATGACTACAGTTAGCTCGGAACATATCTTGGAAGGGTATTCAAATGACGCTTTGTGGATTGAGGTTAGGATCAGAACGAAGACAGATGCAGTGCTGGGGATATAATATCGACTCCCAGAAAAAAAGAAAACACAGCAGCAGATATATAACCAATTCCCTGAGGTGTGTAAAAAACAATAATAGGATCATGACATTCAGACATTTCAATTCGAAATATTCATTAGGCCAGTGATATTTTTTCTATGCGGGAAAAGATGACTTGACATTTATTCCAGAGAGTTCCTTACATCAACATGTAGCAGATATAACAATGGGCGGGGCAGTGCTGTGCCTCACTCTGGGGAACGAAGCCAGTCAGGAATTGCAGGCATGATTCAAAGAGCATTGCAAGACCAGTGACCGTGACTCAAGCATTTCTAGCTTATTAAGGAAAAGATCAAAAGAAAAATGTTTGAAAAAAAATATAATTTGGATGAGGGAGGCAGAATGTGTCGACAAAAAAGTCAGGATCTGGCCATAGTACAGTTACTTCTGGCTGAAACTGTAACAGAACAGCATGTAGGTGGGGGTGGTGGGGATCACATGTTCACATTGGAATTGATTAGAGTGTCAACGCAACATGTTACTCCAAAGATGAAATGTATGAAAAAAAGCCCAGAGAACCTGGGATATGTACAGATATTCAGAATGGAATTAATAATTAAAGAGAAGCTTAAAACAGGCTGAAAGTGAGCAGGTCAATGGAGGTCCCAGAAGAGTAGAGAACGTGTAGGGCTAAACTTCACGAAAGTAATTAGAAGAGCCAAAAGGGGGTGGGGCTGCAGCTGTGATAAAAAAAAATAGTGGGCAATATTTTCAAGAATCCAAAGACATTTTATCGGTTTATTAAGGGTAAGAGGATTAACAAGAGAAAGAATAGGGAATATTAGGATCCGTGGAGCCAACCTGTGAACAGAGCCCGAGATTATGTCAAAGATGGTCTACATATTGGTCTTCAGTTTGGATGAACAGTTACTGTATGCAATGTCTGTTCCCGACTGCGTGACATTGAGCAAATTGACACAGGATCTGAGGAAGAATTGAAAGTTGATGTTTGATGAAAATTAGGCAAATCTCTTGATCCGGATGAACTGTATCTTAGACTGATGTGGAATAGGAGGGAGGAGATTACAGGAACTTAAACTTTGTTTTTTTTTGTTTTGCCTCTGGCCACAAATTTGGTATGATCGAACACGACAACATCTACTGAAGGTTTAACTTCCTCAGGAAAATGCATCAAAATGGAATTCAAGATTATCAGAATAAATATACCCTAATTGAAAGGAAAAGCAGAGTCAGCGAGCGGATGGGCATCATGTCGCTCGTATGTCTAATGGTAAACCTTTTCTAATAGCCTGTATTCACTGGAACATCAGCATCTCTCGGTCCGGAATGAGACACAATTTGGAAAGCAATGAATAAATTCAAGGAATTCATAAATGCAGTACTAACAGACAGAAAAGATCAGAGGACTGTGACAACATGGATTGGCTGTCAGGGTATATATTTGCATCAGCGTAGTCACCACTATTCGGAGGAAGACCTCAGCAAGACAGCCTTCATTTCCAAGTATGGGCCTAGTGTTAAGGAGTGATTAAAGCCCAAACAATACATCATTGTATTGTCTCCCTCCTTCCCTTACTAAAACTAAACGTGGAGTGATCTATTGACGTGCTTTTAGTAGCAGAGTACGTAGTAATGCTTTGGTTCCAGAGACTTCGGTGAGCAGCGGCTCAGCAAAAGGTACAGGTAAGAGAAGTAAAGTCTTTTTAACGTTAGTTTCGAAACAGTCAAGATGGCAGTTAGGGCAGTTGCACGTTCCTCCTCCGGGATGTTGGAGTTAAGGGTGATTTCCACCGTCCCTGATGACGACACGTGTGGGCAGTGCAACCAGCTGCAGCTCCTTGGAGACCGTGTTTGGGAGCTGGAGCTGGCTGTTCTCCGGATCATCCAGATACAGAGCACTTCAGAGATAAGAGCTTTAGTGAGGTGGCCACCCAAGTCCCTCCCTCAGTCATGTTTTTTTTAATGACTGTCATATCCCAGTCCCATGTAAAGATCCACACCCTGAGTTCGTCAGCCTTACCTTTCAGCGGTGTTTCATTTAAATAAAAGCAATTTAATCCAACAGGCGTTCCTTGCCTCCTGTCATGTTCCAGGCAGAGAGTAGCTGGACGGCAACCTGGAATGACGAAGGGAGTAGGCAGAGACTGCAGGAATCCCCTGTGGCCATTCCTCTCAAAAACAAATATACCATTTAGGATACTGATTTTATGGTGTTGGGGGATTGGTATCAGGAAATGACCGTCCAGGAGAAAGCAGCAGTAGCCAGCATAGTTGCATTACGACTGGTTCTGAGGAGCAATCGGAAAGGATAAAGGTAAACAGGGTCTTAGAGATAGGAAAGTCTGTGGCCTCAAACGGCAAACCAGGATGGTGTGTTGCCGCTCAGGTATCAGGGTCAAGAATGTCTCTGAGTGTCTGCTGAACGTTCTCGGGGGTGGGGGGTGGTGATGGAGGGTGGGGGGGGTGGAGTTGAGCTGCTCGAAGTCATTGTGCTCGTTGATACAAATGACACAGATAGACATAGTAATGTGGTTCTTCCAGAGTGATTACTGAGAGCTCGAAAAATAGTTAAAAAGCAGGATCTTGACAGTGGTAATTAGCTGATAACTTCCAGTGTCATGAACTAGTGAAGGTTAGAATAGGAGGATATGGCAGATAAATATGTGACTGAAGAATTGGTGCAGGGGGAGGGATTCATATTTTTAGATCATTGGGAGCTTTTCAGTGACAGATTTGACCTCTTCAAGACGAACTAGTGGCACATCCACTCGACGGTGGACCAATTTCTTCGCAGCAAATTTTGCTCGTGCTACAAGGGAGTGTTTAAACTAGATTGGTAGGAGGTAGTATCCTCAAGAGTAGGGTAGCTCGAAGGAGATGCATTATTCAGGAATAGTACGTTGAAGAGACAGATCAGGCTGGAACGCAATAGGGAGCAAGGAATGCCTTTTGATTAAATTGTATTTATTTCAATTCAAAAGGGCTGACAGGTATGGCCAATGAATTCAGGGTGTGGGTAGGGAATCTGCGCTGGATAGTCTCGGTATTATAGAAACATGGCTGTGGAATGAATAGGACTGACAGCTTAATGTACCAGAGTTAAATGCATTAGGAGGGACAGAGATGGTGGAAAGAGAATGGGAGTTGCATTTCTAATCAAGGGGAGTATCACAGCAGTGATCAGAGATGAAATAACTGATGAATCATCCAATGAGGTTTTGTGGGTGGAACTAAGAAATAAGAAGTGGATGGTAAAATTATTGGAGTTGTACTATAGGCCCACAAACAGTCAACAGGAATTACAGGATCAAATATCTAGAGACATTGGGCAGAATTGCAGGAACATTCTGGTTGTCATAATGGGAATTTTAGTTTTCATAACAGACTGGAACTGACAGAGCATTAAGGGATTTGATGGGATGGAATCAATTAAGTGCGTCAAGAAATTTTCCACAAGTAGTATCCTAATCGGGAAAGGGCATGAGTTGACCTACTCTTATGTAATAGGTCAGGACAGGTGAGTGAGGTGACAGTAGATGTGTGCTTTGGGAGCATTGATCATCGTTCTGTTGATTTTAAAAGAGTTACGGAGAGGGAAAAAATTGTTCCATAGATTCAAGTTCCAAACTGGGACAAGGTTAATGTTGATGGACTCAGACAGGAGTTTGCAGGGGTTGATCGGAATAGTCTGTTTGCAAGCAAAGGGAGCTCCAGCAAGTTGGAGTTTAAGATCTATATGCTCCTGTAAGGGTGAAAGGAAAGTTAACAAGAATGAAGAACCCTGGATAGCAATAAATGTTTCGGCTTTGACCAAGCAAAATGTGGAGGCGTGGCTCAGGTAGAGGCAGCTGGGATCAAGGAAATTCCTGGAGGTGTACAGGGATAGAGGAGTTTACTAAAGAAGGAAATCAGGAGGGCACAAAGGTGATATGAGATAACCTTGTCTGAGAAAATCAGGGTGAATCCAAAGAGGCTCTTTAAGTGTATTAACGGAAAAGCATTACTTATAGAGAGAATAGGACCCCTCAAAGACCAAAGTGGACGTGTGTGTAGTACCATAAGAGATAGGCTATGTCCTCAACACATATTTCTCCTCTATATTTTCATTGCAGAAAGACATGAGTACATGGAAATTGGGGAAATTAGTGGTGATATCTTAGGGATAATTCATATCACAGTAGCGGAGGTAATGGATGTACTAAAATCTTTGCAGTTGGAGAAATCTCATGGTCCTTACCAGATATATCCAAGAACACTGAAAGGGGCTAGAGAAAAATTTGCGGGTGTCCTGTCTGATAATTTTGATCATCAGTTACCACAAGTGAGATCCCAGTAGACGGACGGATAGCAAATGTTGTGTCCTTAATCAAGAAGGACTGAAAAATAAAGCCTCAGAAATGCAGACAAGTAAGTTTAACTTCTGTGGTCGGTAAATTACTTAAGTAGAGTCTGAGGGGTGTCATGTACATGCATTCGGAAAACAGGGCTTGATTAGGAATAGTAAGCATGGCTTTTTGAGTGGAAGTTCATGCCTGACGAATTTGTTAAAGTTCTTTGATGGTGTGACCAGGAAGTTTGACTGGGGCGGGCCAGTAGACGTCCAAAAGTGTGGTGCTGGAAAAGCACAGCAGGTCAGGCAGCATTCGAGGGGCAGGAAAATCGATGTTTTGGATATAAGCCGATCATCAGGAATGCCAAAGGCATCGATACTCATGCTTCTTGGCTGCTGTCTGACTAGCTGCACATTTCCAGTGCCACACTTTGCAACTCTGGCCTCCATCATCTGCAGTGCTCACTTTCTCCAAGTGTGGTAGACCTGAACTATATGGATTTCAGTTACACCAGAACAGGATGAGATTTTTCAGCCCCTGGAGAATGAGGAGGAGGCCATTCAGCCCTTGAGTCAATAGAAATAGACGCAGTTTAGATCATGCAGCAACAGTATCAGGCTATTCAGCTACTTGAAGTCAGTAACACAGGAAATGGAAGAGGAACAAAGTCACTGGACTATGGGATACACTTGAATACCACCAGGCTATATAGTCTGTCAAGCCTGCCCTTCTCTTCAGTAAGGTCAGTGCTGATCTCTCCGGGCATTAATTTCTCTTCCCTTCCCAATTCTTTGTAGCCCTCAACTGCCTGATGTTTCAAGATCCATGAACAACACCCTGCTCCACCAAACATTTCAGAGATGTAGCTGTCTGGGATAAAGAGGCCCGCACAGACACTACCTTCTGAGAGAAGGAAACAGTCCCCACACATTTACATTGGCCTTTGACATGAACAAAAGATATGAACACAACATCAGAGCGACTGGCCCTAACATCACAGCAGGGCGTGACTGAGCAAGGTGTCAAGGAGATTGAATAATATTGAACCTAATGGGAATCAGTTGTAAACTCCCAAGTGGTTGGGTCATTCAGAACACCATGTGGCTGGTGGAGAGCAATCCTTTCAGTCCCAGGATATCTCTGTGGGCGGTCCTCAGAGTAGATTCCTTGGCACAAAAGTCTTCAGCTGGTTCATCAATGTCTTACCCTCCGTCATTAGATCAGAACTGAGGATGTTCAGAAAATATCGCATAAAGCATCAAAACCCTGACAACATTCAAGCTCATGCTGTTAAAGTCTAGGTAACATTAATGTAACAGTACTACTGGACCCTAAAGTTTTCCTAGGACTAATAATGAGGAGCTCATTCAGCATCTCAAGCTCGTTTCAGAGAAACGTGAGAACGCCATTCAGCCCATTGAAGCTATTGGATAAGAAGAGGCACAGTCCATTCACTATCTCTTACCTATTACACAAGAAGAGTTCTTTTTTAAAAAAAAAACAAATATTGGAATGCAGGAGGCTGGAAGAACATCAGGGGAAGAAGTCCGCTCCTTGGGTATAAGCTTCCTTCATGACTGGGGGTGGGGATAAGGGTGTGCACAGTTAAAGAGTAGAGGTGTGGGAGGAGGAGGAGGCGGCGGGGTGAGGTGGGGAATACAGGTAGAGGGCACCACCGGCTTGATCAATGGGATGAATGAATCCAGTTGACAGCTGGAAGATGGCTTGATCAGAGGAATGGAAAGGGGAGGGGCTGGGAAGGGAGTCAGGGGATTGGAAAGGAGGTTACTAGAATTTGGAGAACTCAATGTTGAGTCTACTGGGCTGTAGGCTGTAGGCTACACCTGTAGAATATGAAGTGTTGTTCCTCCAATTGTTTGCTTTGGTTCGGTGCAGCAATGGAGGAGGTCAAGGATGGCCATATTGGAATGGTAGTGGGAGGGGGAATTGAAATAGGAGGTGATTGGGAGGTTAGGTCAGCCTTTACAGGCCCAGCTGAGTTGCTCAGCAAAGCATTCCCCTTAGTTTCAATTTGGTCTCCCTGATATAGAAAAGACCACCTCAAGTGCACCAGATACAGTAAATTAGGTTGGATCTCATCACTTGGCATATATTCCATAATGACCAATCCCTTCGCTAATTTTGGTTCGTGCCACACTCTCCCCAACAAACCTGCCAATCCCCACTGGCAACTGACCCTTCAGATGAACAAAATGCATCACCTGCTGGCACACCACCTCCCTCATCTCATCCAAGGCCCGAAACAGTCCTTCGACGTGAAGCAGAGGTTCACCTGCCTCTCCTTCAACTTAGTTTACTGCATCAGGTGCACCTGATGTGGTCTTCTCTACATCGCGGAGACCAACATAAACTAAGGGCTCATTTCACCGAGCATCACGGCCAGTCCCACAGCGGCCGTCCTGAACTCCCTGTTACCACCCATTTCAATTCCCCTTCCCAATTCCTTTCCAACATGACCATCCTTGGCCTCCTCTGTTGCCACAGTGAGTCAGACCGCAAATTGGACGAACAACATCTTACCTTCTGCCTGGTTAGCCTACAGTCTGGAGGTGTCAACATTGAGTTCGCCAATTTGAAATAACCTTCCAAGCCATAGCCCTACTCCCTTTCCAGCCCCGCCTTCTCCCTTCCATTCCATCAAATTACCCCGCCTTGTAGCTCTCAACTGGATTCATCCCTCCCATCGAGCAAACAGGATGCACCCACGACTTATGTCCACCTATCCGCTACCTCACCAATTTGCTGCTCTCGCCACCCCAACCACTCGCTTCCCTCTTTATCTGCAGTTCCCCCTGCCCCCACTCGCAGTCCTAAAGAAATGTTGACTTCTCCACCTTCTGATGCTGCCTGGCTTGCTGTTTCTTCCAGGCTCCTGGTTGTGTATTATTATACAGGAACAAAAGTAATCTAGTCAGCGCACCACGCAGATAAGCAGCTACGATGGGTCACCCAATAATGAACCTCTTCCCTGAAACGAGGAAGAGTACATTCAGCCACCCGAGACACCGACACACGAACAGAAGAGGGCATTCAGTCCCTCCAAACTGCTACACTGCGATAGGAGAATGTCATTGATGCTGCAACACAACAAACCAATGAAGCAGAGACGGCACACCAGACAGACTGCTTCATGTTGTGTCTCCTGGATAATTTGCTAATATTTTTCACGTGTTACATTAACATGGTTTGCTGATGGTAAGAAGGCACAGCGGATGGTTTGTAACACGTCTCAAGGAGGCATCTTCCATCTCCAAGAAGACAGGCGAATCTTCTGCATGGAGGTCGAAGCTTTTGAGAGTGACAACACTGTTAGAGTGTGGCTGCTGACAAGTTTGTGAACAACATGATGCTCAGTGCAGTGTCTCACTGCAACTGTGCATTGTGACGAAGCGAGTTTGTTCAGAGCCTGGAGCTCTCACTCAACCAATATGGGGGCTCCGTAAAGACATGTAAACTATCACAGAGTCATAGAGTTCAAAAGACCTTTTAGCCCAAACTGGAGCATTTCGACGAAAATGTCCATCCATGCTAACTCCATTTTTCCTTCACTTGGCCCATATCCTTCTTCACCTTCCCTATCACATATTTGTCCAAATGTGAAAACATATATTGCGGGAAACACGTAATATTTCACGGTATCAATCTTTAGTTTTGAAAACGATGAATGTTGGTCCACAACGCTCAAGTTTTATTGCAATCACTTTTTATTCTTTTGTCACATTACAGATTAAACGCTCATTTCTTTCACACTCTCCTCATGGTCCCTTCACTGCAGGGATTAATCTGGTGTAACACCTTTATTCTGTCTCATTGTGGCAAGGAGATAATTCCTCATAAAGGAGAGAAAATCTGTTCACAGCGCCCCAAGTACTGTCTCAATATCACTCTAAAACTTCAGTAAGGTGTCTTCACACTCATACTTACATCATTTTCAATGAAAGACACTGTACATTTACTGTGCTGATGACTTACTGCTCCGTATGAATTCTATCAGTGATTCATGACAAAGGATATCCACCTCTTTTTCACCAAGAGCACTTCCCATCATCTCGCCTTCTCATAGATACAAAACGAGAAGGATGATATGTTTGGGCAAATTATTTTGTTGCCTTGTAAAACATTATGCTTTAAGCACAGTCACGCCAACCGCAACACCATTATTGCCATTGTAGGTGGCTGGAGATGCTGAGAAGGTGATGTATTATCCCTGGAATATTAAGCCAGGGATCCAGCTGATGACCCAGACCCCGGATTTGAATCCCACCAGGGCAAATGTTGGAAATTGTATCTAATAAAATATCAGGAATTGAAAATCAAATGGAAAAATGAAGCCATTGTGTTTGTCCTACCTGGCACACGAATGCTCTTCAAGGAAGAAAATCTACTATCTTCACTCAGTCGGACGTACATGTGACTCGAGACTCAGAGCACTGTGATTAACACACAATTGTAGTTTGAAATGGCCAAGCCAGCCGCTCAGTTATATCATTCACTACAAATTCTCAAAGAAATGAAGCCGAGCGGACCTCAGCACTGACTATTTGCAGCCCACAGACGGCAGTGTGTCAGGAAGGCGGCTCACCAACACCTTCTCAAGGACAACGAGGAAAGGGAATTAAATACTGGCCCAGGATGCCATTACTGAATAAAGGAAGATGATCACACTCAAGGAAGAGACTCAAAGGGGCATAATTCACTTCAAACCAGGACTTTGATATATACCTTACATGGGCATGGATTTCAGTAATATGGAAACAGGAGAAAAATAAATAACATTAATCTGGATTTTTATTTCCATTCCAGCTGATCACCAACTATCCCTCTGCTTGGTTCTTTCTCTCTACTTCTCTCTTTCTCTGTCTATTCAACTCACTCCTTCTCCCTTTCACAACAACCAAACCTGTCATCAACATCATACACACTATTTCCCAACTGCATTCAGTTCTGATGTATGGTGATTGGACGCGAAATGTCACTTCTATTTTTTCCTCGACCTGAGGCTGCCAAATCTGTTCAGTTCCTCTGGCACTTACTCGTTCCTTTTGTTTCTAATCTCTAGCATCATTCTTAGTATTTCTTTTCCTCTACCTTACATGTTGTTGTTGCATGGGGTGTCTGCATCACTGGCAGAGCAGCATTCGTGGACCTCACTAAATGTCTTTTACTGTTAGGTCATCCTTTAAGGTATTGGGTCTAACGTTAGTCTTAATTCAAATCAGGCATTAATGCGAGATTTCTTTACCAAAGAACAACAGTGAAATAAATAAACTTATTGACAAAGTGCTGGTGGGATTATATTAGTAAAATTCGCTTTAAATTCCACTTCCTGTAATTTGAATTTAAGTTCTGTCATCATCTGAGATACGATTTGAAAAAGTGTCGATCGTGTAGTTACCTGGGCCATTGAATTACGTGGCCAGCGACATTACTACTCTGACACAGTGTCCCTGTCATGAATTTACTTTACAGACATGAACAAGATTTTGATGGAAACATTTGTAACGGAAAGAGTGATTAGAAGAGAACTGGAACCATAAAGTCTGAATTTTAGCAAGGTATAGATAATAGTTTATTTAACACCCGCACTGACGTCAAGATGGGGTGTGGAGATAACATGGAGCTGATAGTGGTTAGCTTTGGTGATAGAGAGAATATCAAGACATAAATCAGTTTGGGGCAAAAAGGTACTTCGGGATTGTGAACAGTCTTGTTCTCAAATGTTTGTGAGGGCGGGGGTGTGGGCGGTTCTGAAATTTGTGGAGAGTGAATGCATTTGCATTTGAAACTGAAGACAATAGTTTCAGTCTTTGCTAACTATATAAACAGAAATAACACTGAAGTTCACAATGGCTTATGGGATTAATAAATCGGTAGAGATGGGGAGACTTACCAGGAACACCAACAATCGCGAGCATGGGATAGTAACCAGCCTGAATAATCATCAGTACACCTAATATCCGATATCGTAATATGTACCAATACCAGGAAAAATATATAAGACCCGAAGATAAACTCCTGTCGATTCTTGCAGCATTCCAGTCTGTTTTTCTTATATTCTGAACCATTGGTGCGACATTCCAGTCTACTGTTCTCAGATTCTGGTCCATTGTTGAAACATTCCAGTCTAATGTTCTCATAGTCTGATCCATTGTTGAAACATTCCACACTACTGTTCTCAGATTCTGGTCCATTGTGGAACAGTCCAGTATATGGATCTCAGATTATGATCTCTCCTCTCCCTGTCTCTGCAACTGATGACCCTTGTAAGTGTTGCAGGTGATGTATCTGCAGCAATAATGGGACAAAGCATTGGAAGAAGCCCCGTACAAATAGAAGAGGAAAACTAACCAGTGACGTAATTAGGATCCATGGAGACTGACGTCAATCACAGTCACTGAACAAACAGATTCGGGTAACTCATTTCAGAATGCGACTTTCAGTTCAAAATAACAACTCGATTGAATTGAATGTTTACATTGTTGGCTAATGGTCACATCTCCCATCACCAATTGCTCTCGTGAAGTTAGTTGTGAGGGTGAATTATGGACGTGTTCTTATCCCAGGCCAGATGATTCTGCTGTGTTGTTCATTTGCAATACCTGACCGCTCCATCACGTCCATCCACAAAAAAGATCACAATCTAGATGTTGTTTCCATGTTGGTCTCTCCTCGACTAGAAGAGGCATCCAGCAATAGATTCTCAGTGGATATATTTCCCTGACCAAGTGTGGATCTGTCTGGACATTCCACTCGTGACAATGTTGAATCTTCAACACGCAATATGATTGAGCACTATTTTATGTAAACTAACAAACAACTGAATATATTATATTGGCTGCAAAGCAGTAAGACTTACATTTTTGGAATTCAGTCCAAAGCCAAATGTGGCTCGTTCTCACAAAGCCAGTCCTTTTACAGGGTTATGTTGTCCTTGATTTTTGTAAAAAGGGTCTAAACGACCCAAGATTCCAATATGTCAGAATTTTGCAAGGGTCCTTGGAGTCTTTTTTTCATACGTAACAGATACTGCCTCATCCAGAGCCTTTCAAGTCTTTAAAAGGTAGCCTGTATAATCAAGAGGACCTGCCCTGCTCCCTAGATGGATAGGTTGGATCAGTTTAGGGGTTTGTTGCGTCAGGGTCACTGGACGCTTTCTGCCTCCTTCTGCCCTTATGACCATTTAATCTGTAAGCAGGTGTGGCAGTTTTACTCTTGGTGCTAAGGGGTTTTGTTTATTTGGATTGTTGCAAGTATTTTGGAACATCATCCTTAAATCTGGATAGCCGGTCAGGTTCGGATACGATACATTATTCAGGTATTCTATTTTCGGTTCCTTATGTTTCATTTGGTAATTTGGCAAATAAATGTCATTTGTTTAAAACCCGGTGGTCTGACCAACTAATTCAAACTGGGAATATCAGCTGTACAGTAACCTTCAAAAATTGGCAAGTTTACGGTCCGGGCGACTGCTGAAAATGTTTTGCGGGGTCGGGTCTGTCTCATAACAGATTATAGGGCCTTTGCGGAATTTAGACAGCGAGTGGCAAGTATTATTGTCTCTTATTTAGTGTGTTGATTTGGTGAGTAAACAGAGCTTCAGACAGCAATGGTTCTTGCAGTAACCAAGCTTGTTTTGGAGGTGGAGAAAATTACCCTGGGAATTTTACTAAATGTACTTAAGTCCAAGCCACGGGAATTAGTAGACAAAGGGAGCTGAAACTACTTCTAACCTGAGAAAAGATGGGATGGTTACAGCGGTAGCTCAGCATTCCAATGTGCTGGAAACTCCATCAGGATCCGTAGAGATGACTAACTTCAATCGCAAAAGAAGCAGCTTGAGTTAGAAGCAGCGATGAAGCAGTTTGAGCTACGACTAAAATGAGAAGAGGAAGAAATATAACGAATTGGTTTTGCAGAGGAAAGTGAAAAACATAATAAATCGCTACAGCAGGAGAGAAAGAAAACGGAGGAGCATTTGAGCTTCAGAGATGGATACTTAGAATGCAAAGTCAATTTAAAATGTTGAAGATGAAGGCTGAAGGTAAGCCTAGAGAGGAATAGACTGAAGATGGACAAACCCATGGTAGTATAAAGCCTGGTGAGAAACGAGCTTTAGTATATTCACAGGTTGCCTAAATTTGATGAGTAGGAAAATGGCTAAATAATTTCAGTGACTAGTGGCCATGTAGGTTTTCTTGACCCAATCAAAATTTGTAGGTAGAGCTAGTGAGGTATGCGCAACACTATCAGAGGAGGGATCTGGGGAGTATGAGGAGAGGAAAACATACATATGAGCATGTGCCAAAGCCTACAGACAACGTTTAAGGAATTTATGGAAGAATCCTGTTCGAACCCATATTGAGTTTGAACGGATCAAAAAAAGTAGTTTTGGTGGATGGATAAGAGCTCTAAAAAGAGAGCAAACCCACAATGCTCAGAGAGAGACAATTACTTTGTAGGAGTTTAAGCATTCACGTAGTGCAAACTCATTTGGAAGATCATAGAGTTATAAAAGCAAGACTGCCAGCTGAAGTGGCTGATGATTATGACTAGTGATTATTGTTATAAAACTTATTTTGGCTTCCAGCATCAATTTCAGTCCATGATGGATAGACATTGGGGAAAAGAGAAATCCCCACGTGGAAAAGGAGACGTAGATCTCGGTGAAGGCAATACTTGAAGGAGGCAAAGAAGATTAAAAAAAAGCTCTGGTGTTTTCATTGCAACAAATTAGGACACATGAAATCACTTTTTTGGTGGGTTCAGAAAAAAAACAAAGACACAGGAAAAAGGAATAAGTCTGGGAGGTTTGAAGGAGCGGTAACAGAATGCACAGTAGAAGCTAGAAAGCTGCATCTTCAATGTACAAGCTGACTGGAGATTTGTTACGGAGGAAATGCCTAATCTGCATAGAAAATATACCTGCAAAGGGAAATTTTATTCACATAGGGCACATAAAGAGGGTGCAATATTAAGAGACACAGGATCCTCTGTGAATAGATAAGGAGATATGTACTCCTGAAGGAATATTTCCAGAAAAGGTACTGCAAGAGGGAATGCACCATGTGACAAAAGGTGCAAAATCATGTAAAGTGACCATAGCGTGTCCACAAAAGTGTGGGTGAATTGTGGTAGGGGTATTGGACAAACTCTCAGCTCCAGGATTACAAATTGTCCTTGCAGAAAATATCGCTGATTCAGTAGTAGATTAATGCTACCCTGGTTGAATAGCCGTTGGAGACGCAGACAACTGAATCAATATAGGAGACTTATCCTGGAAGTTTCCTGATTGTGGGTAACAAAGTCCCAATGTCACCAGTCGAAAGAGAAAATACCAAAAATGTAAAGATAAGGAAGCTTAAGTGGCATGAACAGATACTTTGTTCCATCAGTAAGTTGAGACAAAACAGGAACAAATAGGTGATCATGTAAACGTTTTTGCTCCGCTAAATTAATTGAGCCACAGCAGAAAGATAAAAGTTTAAAGCAGTTGCATCAAAAAACATATACATGAGGAATTTTTAATATATCCCTGAGTGATATTTTCTTGAAAATGATATCCAAATGAGTAAATGGAGATTAACATATATTCAAGGAAATGAGAAATGGGAAGAGATTCATCAAATCATATTGCCAATGGAGTACAGAAAGGAGAAGATGCGAATGGTGTATGAGTTACCACCTAGAAGTCATTTAGGAGTGAGGAAAGTACAGACTGGATACAGAGATATTTTACTACCTGGAAGGCAACAGGATGTAGTTGAATTTTGCCAGATGTGCCATACATGTCAAGTGATTGGAAAAACACAACAAGTAATAAAACCTGCTCCTTTCTTAACTATTCTGTCACTTAAGGAACCTGTCACAGGAGTCTTAATTGATTGGCTAGGTGCCCGACCACAATCAAAAAAGTGGACACCAGTATTTGTTAACAATAATGGATGCATCAACAAGATTTGCAGAGGCAATCCCAAGGTGTAGTATCACAGCTGAAAGAATTGCAAAGGAATTACTCTTTTTTAAAAAAAAATAAAAACGGCCTACCAATGGAGATACAATGAGATCAATGTTCAAACTTCACATCAAATTTATTCACTATAATGTCTTAGGAATAAAGCAATTCAAATCGACTGCATACCATCCAAAATTGCAGGGCACGCTAGAAAGGTGACATGAAACATTAAAGAACATGATGATGGCTTATGATCAGGACTATCCAGATGATTACGGTAAGAGAATTCCATTTGCATTTTTTGTGATCAGGGATGCACCAAATTAACAGAGCAAATTCATTCCATTGGAATTATTTTTGGGGCATTACGTGAGAGGACCATTAACATTGATGAAGGAGAAAATAGTAAATCAAAGTTTAAAGACCACACATTTGGAATAGGTCTCAAAATTTAAGGAACAATTAATAGCGCTGGGGAATTGGCTAAATAGCATTTAAAAGTATTGTGGCATGCAATAAAACAGGAAGCGGACAGAAATTCAAACAAATTGCAATTTTGCGATCGGGGATAAGGTATTATCATTACTTCCAGTTATAGATGAACCTTGAAAGGCAAGGTTTAGTAGACCTTATCAAATACAATGCATATTGAGTGAGGGTAACTACTTGATAGGGACTCCAGACAGGAAGAGATCGCACAGAGTGTGTCATGTGAATATGCTCAAAATGTACTTTGACAGGTAAGGAAAACCAGAGGAGAAGATGTTAATGATTATGGCACAGAAGAAGAACCAAGTACAGAGGATTATCAAGCAGGCATTCCTCCAATTAAAGCGGACAATGAGTTAGTTGTCTAAAATTGGGGTAATTTATTGATTTTCCTTATGAGAAAAATTGAAATGATCAGAAAGAGTTATTACTATCACGTGGGGAGATATGCAGATATTAACTTAAAAGTACTCACCTAATTGTGCATAGTGTAGCTATAGGAGATGTTGTTACGATTAAGCAATGTCCTTACAGGCATAATCCTCTAAAGTTGGCACAGGTTCAGAAGGAGATTGAAGGCATGCTCTGAGATGACATAATCAACATGCATTACAGTGACTGGAAATCACCCATAGTCATGGTGCCAAAGCCAAATGGTACCCAACGGTTATGTATGGACTAACACAAATTCAGTGCAGTTAAAAACATTGATGCATACCCAGTTCCATGGTTGGAAGACTGTGTTGAACATATGGGACAAGCAACTTACATTTGGTATGAAAAATATGCCGGCTGCATTTCAGACACGAACCAATAATTTGCTGGATTATCCAACCTGTGGTATACATTGATGACCTTGTGATTTTTACTGACTCATGGAAGGAACACTTACAGCATCTATCGGACTTGTTTGATCGACTTCGGAAGGCAGGCTTAGTGGTAAACCTAGTGAAAAGTGAATTTGTCAAAGCAAAAGTCACCTTCCTTGGCCATGTTATTGGACATAGATAAACAGTGCCATGAGATTTAAAAGTGAGAGTAATTGAGGAATTTCCCATACCGTTGACAAAAGGAGCATTTCCTGCGACTAAGTGGAGGTTATCAAATGTTTGTGCCTCACTTTCGCAGTGTGACTGCTCCACTCAGTGAATTGTTAAAGAAACGCTAGAAGTTTCAATGGACAGAGGACTTCAGAAGACATTTGACGGAATTTGAAATATGTGTTAACCATTACCCACGATCAGACACACCTGAATATGCAAAACCAATCAAGGTGGAGTTAAATGCGAATAATGTGGATTTCAGTGCTGGGCTCCTGCAGGAAGACGGCAAGAACACACAAAGACCTATTGGGTATTTCTCCAAGAAGTTGAATGTTCATTAGTGGAAATATTCAACGGTTGAGAAAGAGACTGCGAGCTTTGTGTTGGCACGACAACATTTCAGTGTTTATGTTACCAGCAACACATCAGAGACAACCACTTGCATTGATCATAACTCAATGAAGTCTTTTTGGAGAAATTTAAGGACAAAAATGCGAGACTGTTGAGCTCGGGCCTTTTGTTACAGCCATTCACTTTGAAAATTGTGCACATAGAGGTGTTGAAAACATGATTGCCAATGCATTTTTGAGACTTGAGTGATAAATGGAGGCATGCAATGATGGAAGTTCCATACACTGGATCTGGATGCAGTTGTGCCTGTTCGCATGTTTATTGTAAACAAATGTATATGGGCATTTTAGAGGACAAACCTCTATTTTTGGCGGTTTTGAAAACTGAAATCATCTTTGGATATTGAAGATTCGGTTTTATATTGGGGGAGTTGTCACACAGGGGGTCTGTTTATCAGGTTATGTTGTCCTTGATTTTTTTTCCGAGAGGTTCTAAACGTCCCAAGATTCCAACATGTCTCAATATTGAATGCGTCATTGGGGTCCTTTCTTTTTTTTTGCCTTATAGATAATACCTCGGACAGAGGGCTTCCAAGGCTTTAACTAAAACTGGTGCAATCAAGGGAATGTGGCCAAGTCTCCAGCTGCACAGGTCAGTTCAGTTCGATGGTTAGTTGAGTCAGGTTCAGTGTTGAAACTGGACGCTCTCCCCCTCCTTCAGCCCTCTGACTTTGTAACCTATACGTTTTTGTGTGTAATTTTTACCCTTTGTGCTCAGGGGTTTGTTTATTAGGATTGTTGCAAGTAATTTGGATCAGCATCATTAATTAGCCTGTCAGTTTTGGATAGGATGAATTATTCAGGTACGGTATTTTCTGTTCGTTGTATTTCATTCCTTATTTTTGCAAATACATTCTGTTTGTTTAAAAGTCGGCAGTCAGACCAACTAATTCACTCTGGGAATATCAACTATACACTTACCTTCAGCATATGGCAACATTACGGACTGGGCTATGTGCTTAAGAATGTTTGGGCAGGTTGAGCATGGCCCATAACAATGTACAATAACCTTGTTTATTAAAAGTCATGAATTAATGAGTAAGGGATGGAATGAATATGATAATGGCTATGAGACAGAAAGGTCTATGGCCCGTGGCTTAGGAGACCTGAGGGGAATGCAGCAATAGCTCCCCGTCACTAGTATTCAGAAATCACTGTTTCTGACAAATGGAATGAAATGCAGTGTAGAGCAAGATACCAGATGACCCCTGGTATATGGAATGTTGAACAACAATGTGAATGGATTAGGGTAATTTTAAATGTGAAGTACATAGTTATATATTATATGTCGACTGCTTAATCACACGTTACACAGGTTGTTAAGATTGTTTATATCTGGACGGATTTTCAGAAATAAAAACACACACAGATAACAAAATGTATTTCGTTATAGTGAGTTACAAGAGAGTAAGAGTGAGAATACAGCTCATACCGAGCTGGTGCAGAGACGATGGGCTGCATGATAAACACCATTATTGTACTTTTCCATAGAAATATTTTGAAAATGTTCAGAGACTGAGGAGACAAGTTTAGTCATAAAAGGCACGGACAATGTCAAAATTAATAAACTGTTCCTATTTTTTTTCATCAAGTCAAGCTGTCTCTAAAAGGCCTTTTAAATGAAAATCACTTTGATGTGGTTCGCGCAGTTATTTTCAGAACTTAAAGAAGAAACAGACTCCAGTGCAATACATGCGTCACACCCACAAGTGATGCGAAAAGGACTAGAACATATTGTCCAAATATAATAGGGTTCAACATCCAGAGCAATAATATTAAACAAAATATTAGAGATAGTGGAAATCTGAAATACAAATACAAAATGAAGGAGGAATGCAACAGATGATGAGGATCTGAGCAGAGAAACAGAGTTAACATATCGAGTCTTATATGAACTTATTCTGAACAAGACATGTTAGACTCAAAAAGAGTTAGTTCCATTTTTCTCTGCGAAGATTCTGTCTGAACTGTAGGGTTTCTCTCCAGCACTTTCAATGGGTGCAATGGCAGGAGACAGAGAGTAATGTTGGGTGGTTGCTTTTCGGACTGAAGGCTTGTGCCCAGCAATATTCCTCAGAGGTTGGTTCTGAGTTTTCACTCTTTGTCATTTATCTAAATTATTTGCGTGAGAATATCGAAGGCATGGTTCGTAAGTTTGTGGATGACACCAAAACTGGTGGCATCGTGGACAGTGAAGAAGGTTTTCTAAGAATACGAAAGAATCTTGATGAAATGGGTCGATAGACTGACAAATAGCTGATACAGTTCAAGCTGGATGAATGTGAGATGCAGGCAATAGTGTGTGTGTGTTGCTGCCTAGTGAGCTAGGAATGGGATGATTTTATTCCCCATCTCATTGGTTCAAAACATTGATATCCTTCATGAGCTTTGAGAGGCCTCACTCTCTCTGTGGTTACCATCTTGCTGTTAATGTACGATATCTTTGGATTATCCTTAACCTTATCTGCCCACACTATCTTATATCGCCTTTTTGCTTTTGTGATTTCTCTCAAAATAATGTCCCATGCTCTTTATATTGACTAAGAGATAAAAATTATGTAAAGTTGTCTATATCTAAAGTAAGTTTTCCTTTGATTCTTGAATAAAAGCTCAATAACTGTAGTTGTCCATTGTTCCTTAAGCTTACAAGCATTACCCTTCACTCTAACAGGGACATAATAACTCTCAACTCCCATCGTCACACTGTTGAATTCCTCCCACTTGTCAGACATCGTTTTATCTTCTAACTGTCTATTCCATTTAAACTTGGTAAGTCCTTGTCCCATGCCATGAAAATTCATGTTACTTCAATTAAAACAAACATTAATGAAATGCTTATTACTTTCCATACCCATTATGAAACTAATAGGGTTATGATTGTAAAACCCAAAATATTCCCTCACGTTTACTTCAGTCACTTTCCCTACCTATTGCACAAAAGAAGGGCTAGTTTTGCTCTTTTTCTTTTAGAGTCATCCACATATTAATGAAGAAATTTTTCGCAAACACATTTGAAAAATTCTTCACCATCCAACCCTTTAACGCTATGGTAGTCCCAAACATTTTTTGGAAAATTAAAATCCCCCATTATTACAACCTTATTAAGCTTACTTATATCCGAGATCTCCCAACATGTCTGTTTCTCAAATTCGTTCTTCCTGTTGGAGAGAATATGGTACAATACAATCAACGGCTCTTCCCTTTCTTATTTTTAATTTCGACCAATTTATTTTCACTGGACGATTTGTCACAAATGACCATGTAGTGCAATCTGTTCAAACTGAACTTTATTTTGTTATTTTTAATACTACATGCATATTTTAACTGGATAATTTTTCAGAAATATCTTCCCCAGTTGCAGCAATAATTTAGTCCTTTATCAAAAATGGCAGAACTCCCCCGCCCTGCTCCACCCCCCGCATGTCTGTTCCCATCCTTTCTATGACCCTTTACATCTGGAACATTAAATTGCCAGTCTTGAACATCTTTCAGGCGAACGTGAGGACTGCAGATGCTGGAGATTAGAGTCGAGAATGTGGTGGTGGAAACGCATAGCAGGTCAGGCAGCATCTGAGGAGCAGGAAAATCGCTGTTATCAGCCCATTCCTCATGAGGGGCTTTTGCCCAAAACATTGACTTTCCTCATCCTCACATGCTACCTGACCTGCTGTGCTTTCCCAGAACTATACTTTCGACTTAGACATCTCTCAACCAATTTTCTGTAATACATTTGATGTCCCAATCCCATGTTCTTAAACATGCCTTGAGTTCATCAGCCTTCCCTGTAAGACCCCTTACTTTGAAATAAATGCAATTTCGTGGTTCAAAATTACTATATAATCTTGACTCTCTCGTTCTTCGTTTCCAATTGATGCGCTCTCCTCACAATCATGAACTTATCTAACCATCCTGCCATTTCTACTGCTACTTGGAACATCTCCTTGCCGTCTCTATCAATGTAACGTTTCCCTACATAGAATGAGCAAATCTCTCTGCTAAGATATTCGTTGCTTTCCAGTTTAGATTAGATCAATCTTTTCTGAGCAGGTCATTTCTATTGTAAAATAGATACCAATTTCCCAAAATTCTAAATCCCTCAATAACACAGTAGTTCTTCAGCCATTGATTTTACTCCTTTAAACCTTTGTTCCTTCCCACTTGAGTTCCGCATTGACAGTAATCAAGAAGGTATTGCTTAAACAGTTTTATTTTTAATACTCTACCTCACCTGTTAAGTTCATTCTGTACTGTTTTCATCTTTCACTAAAAACGTCAGTCCTGCCAATATCTACAATAATGCTTGGCTATTCAATCTCACCTATCACAACGTGCTTGAATTGTTTCAAAACGTTCCTAATCCTCGCACATGGAAAGCAACAAACCATCCTAAATTAAAGGTCACTGCCACAGAATCTCCTGTTGATGCCCCGATAGAAAAGTCCACTGAAGCAATAATTGTACTAACTCTTCTCAAATGCTGCTGAACATAAGAATCATTCCAATTGTTGAATAATTGATTGCTCTTCCATTTTCCTCAGAGAGACAATCCCCTTCAGCTGTTCTAAAAACAGAAAAGCATTTTGATAGAGGAATAGCCACCGGAGGCGTTTGAACTACCTTCTTATCTTGCCTGACAGTCACCCAACTATCTAACTGATTTGCTGGATAACATTTTTTTTCTAAACTTTCGAGCAATCTCTCTCTGTATCTTATACATGGCCTTAATAACATTATGCATAAAAGCAGGATTGTTTTTGACAACTTATACATGTGTTACCTTTCATTACCTACAGACAATAACGTTTAAAAAATGGAAAATTATATGCATATACGTATCAAACATATAAAACATAAACAAAGTTAACCACTTAACTAATTGAATCAATCAAAATATTCTTCTTCAATAAATCCCGAGAAGAATGTTGTCTCCTCCGGAGCTGAAAACGTGTTGGACTCACCGGAAGGAAGTTACAACTCCGTGTTTTAATTGAGTTGATTAATTTTTCAAAGCAAAAACACATTTGCAGTGTAATAAAATATACCTTTAAAAACAGAAATAGACTTTTCCTTTCTTTTGTAAACCATCCTTAAAAAGGTCTTTTAAAACAAAAGTTCGCTTGAAAGAAAATTGAGTTTTTAAAATTTTTTTGATTGTTTTTGTATGTAAATGAAACAAAATAGAAAAAATGTTGTTAAATAAACAAACTATAATAACTATATCAACTGCAAAAAACACCTCATCAAATATTTAACTGCCTGCAATCCCAGCAGCAGCTATCAGATCCAAGCTGCTCTAAGAACATTATGTGAAACTGTTTTTACAATATGAAGAAAAGTGGATGTATGTTTTAATAATTCGTTCCCAATTCAAAGTGAATTTACGATAAGATTTAATCTCCTGCCACGATTCTAAATATAGAATTTAATTGAATCTTTATCCTCATCACTCGAACTCTTTCAAACAAAATTGTGAATCTGTGTTCATCGTATAGACGGAAAGTTCCTTCAGCTCTGACTATTGCAGGAATGATACAAATAACATTACCCAGGTCCACGTAAAACCCAAATGTTGCAGTGAAAGCCATCGAAACCTAATCCAATATTATTTACGTACAAGCCTTATGAATAAATCATAGAGAAGGGCAAATATAAAAGGCGAATTGAGCTTCATGTCCAAAATAAATTTCTTGGCTCCCTCATAAAAAAAAACTCAACTGCATTACGCTGTAAATTCACAAAAATAGGAATAACAAGAGAACGGGAAGAAAACCAAGGCCAAGTAGTGAACTTCACAAATGATGATGATGAGAATGGGAGGGATGGAGTTTGGGGGGAACGATAAATAACGTTTTGGATGATACAAAGATAAGCTGGTGGTTCACAGTGAGGAGGAAGGTGTGAGGTTACAGGAGGGTTCAGGTGGACAGATGATTCGCTGATGAAAAATGTAACACAAATAAATGTGATACATTTCTGAAGTATTAACACAAGAGAGTACTCAAAATGAAGAGAGGCTTGATTACTTAATTTTACTTTTAAGCAAAAAAGGTGCTCCTGGTGGCCGTGTTTAACAGCATAGAGGTATGCATAGGGTGATCAGAGAGTAGCCTTTCCCCTTACTCGTAGGCTCAATAAAAAGGAGACACACATAAAAAGTGAAAGTGGTCTCACCATGAATTTGTAAACTTAGGAAAACTTTCCTAGTTCTAAATGTATTTGGTTTTAAAATGTTTCAAAATTTATATTGTCTTCTGAAAAATGTGATATTGATGTAGAGGTTTGTTTTGTGATCCAGATTCCCCATTCCTCATGCCTCCGTTTCTTAATCTGTTCATTGAAATAATACATTTTTTTCCATTCAACTCTCCAACATGCACAAACACTGACACAGTTTCTCAACTATGATCCAAAGACCAATATTTGCCCGTTCCCCTGACCTCTTTAAAGACTTATATCCTCTACACATCTTCCTTTTCTAATCTTTTAGATGTTTGCATTCTTTTAAAATAATTCAAAATATTTTCATAAGATATACAGTATAACACTTTCCAACAGTGTTGATAATGTAATATCTTAACTCAATATCTAAACTATAAAGTTGAAACAATGTTAAAGTGTTTTTCAGTCCCGTCACTCACTTCCCAGACTGACGTTGCAGCAAATAGTCATTGAAATCTCAAAAGAATTGCAAAGTATTTACTTCTGATCGGAATGGTAATTTGCCTCTTTATTATGAAATGGGCATGTTAATTATGGACTGTCTGTCTGACTGCAACATTTTGATATAGTTTACTCCAGGCAATTAAACATCAGGAACAAAGAGTAGGGATAGGCTAGCTGGTGCCAGGCCTGCTGTGGGAATCAACAAAGCCTCACTGCGGTCTTTTCTCCACATTAATGTCTTGTTCCCGACACACAGAGCAACCTACACCTCCCTTGATCAAAACCCACGAGTCATTCACCCCAGCCACCAGCAATATATTAAATTCAAAGAACTGCAGATGGAGCAACACAAGAACATAGAAATTAGGAGTGGCGGAAGGAAATTCAACTTTGCACTTATCCACAATAAACACCATCTGCCAGATATAACAATCTGCGTCAATTTCTAACATTCATCTGTGAACTCTTTATTTCTGTATTACAGCCTATTTGCCACCTAGTTTAGTACCATCTGTGAATTTAGTTGCTACACTCTGTCTCTCCTTCCAGGTCATGTTGATTGATTGTAAACAGTTGAGGTCTGAGAACTGAAACCTGCAGCACCTCACGAGTTTTAGATCTCGTCAGAGAAAGACCAGTTATCCCACGCTCTGCTTTCTTTCAGTAAGCCAATCTTTTATTCAATTCAATATTCTACCCTTAACCACCTGGGATCGAACCTGCTAAATCAGTCCTTTATGCAGCACCTTGTCAAATGCCTTCTGACGTTTAGATGTACAGCAGTTTCTGTATCCCAATTATCCACATTGTTGGTTACGTTCTCAAAGAACTCCAGCAAGTTTGTCAAGCACAACCTGCCCATCATGAAACCGTGCTGACAGTGATGAACTCATCATTGTTTTTTTCCCCCAAATATTCAGTTATTTCCTCCGTTATGGTTGACTGAAGAAACTTCCCTGCTACTGAGTTAAAACTTACTGGTCTAAAACTTTATCATTTTTTCCTATCTCTTGTTTTGAATACGAGTGTCACATTACTAATTTTCCAATAATTCAGCATAGTTCCAGAATCAAAGTATTTTTTGAATATCGTAAATAACATAGTAGGTACCTCTGCTGTTACCTCCTTTAATATAATAGAGTGGAGGCCGAGAGCCTGACCTCCCTCTAATCCCATCAATGTATTTTATACCTTTTCCCCTCAGCATCGTGGTCCCGGCAAAATTTGCAATTCTTGTAAATTTTAGAAAGAAATTATCTTCCACTGTGAAAGCAAGAAATGTTGGCATTACTTTTGCCCCTTCTGAGTTTCCCATTACTACCCTGTCGTTTTCATTGTCTAAAAGGCCAATATTTGCTTTCAGCATTCTTTTACTTTTTGTCTACTCGGATAGCAGATAGCAGTCAAGGAGGATATATAACAATAGACCACAGAGGGATGTGGTGAAACAGCCAAGCAGGACATGCATTTTTGTCATGAACAAGGCCAGATGAGGCAAGAGATAAGCAGCCATGTTTAGAGAAGTAGGAGATTCAATCATGGACGAAGCAATGGAATAAGCGGGAGAGGAGTAAAAGAGAAATGAATTGTATAAAAAAATTGTGAACTTCTTAAACTCGGTGTGCCTATCATATAGGCACCATTCTTTCAACATTATAATGAACGATACTGTTGCTTCTAATCTTGACTCGGACTGAAATTATTGAAGCCAGTGGGTTCTATTTCCCACACAACCATGGAGATCCCGCTTTTAAACTCAGGCCTCGCTTCCTAAACATTCTTTGCTGGACTTTTCACTCCTCTTACGAATGTCATTCGTATCAATGTGTAACACGACAGCTGGTTGTTCATCCTCCAACTTCAATATGCGCTGAATATGCTCAGAGGCATCCCTGATCCTCGCACCAATCGCCCTTTGTATGATGAGTTCATAGAATCATAGAATTACTGGGGTGGGAAAACACACCATTTCACACAGCACGCTGACCCTCCGAAGTGTAAGGCACACTGACCCATTCACCGACTCGATTACTCTGCATTTGCCCCTGACTAATGCATCTAACCGGCCCATCACTGAACGCTATTGGCAAAACGAAAACAACCTAGACCCATTCTGTTATCCTGTGTTGAATCTGCTTTCTCACAACAGATATTTCCAGAAATACTGAGCATTTCTAGCAACTTCTGGTTTTGTCAACGATGATACTTGCATATTGATAAAAGCATACGCAACTCAGACTTGAAACAAAGCTGAATTTAAACTCTCAGGAGAAAACTAAATATTTGGTCATTCACTGATCCCAGGAAAGCTTCATTGAATTACTCCTGTTCTGTCCGTGAACATCATTTGTTCACTTTCCCAATCCTGAATAAAAGAGATTTTTGCATTTTTTTTAATATCAGAAAGCTCGGAAAAGTTGCACATTTACTTCTCCATATGGGAATGTGATTGCATCTCATTCTTTCATCTCAGTTCAATTACAGAGGATTATTCACAAAACACACACAATGTATTACTTTGTCGAAGAATGCCAGTAACATTGTAACTAATTGTAAACATTACTGGAAAGAAGGATTTAGACAAAGGAAGGATGAGAGAAAGCGGGTCTTTTTTAACAGAAAAGACTATTATGTGAATTTACGTGATCAAATTTATGTAAAACTACGTAGGGCTGACAAACAATATTGTTATTAAGGTGTAGAGATGCACATTGTTCTGAAAAAAGTTGAAATGTAACATTTGACTGTGAAACAAATAGCAAGTCTGAGTTGCCATGGTACGAAAACAAATTCAAATTCGTCCGGTCAGTTTAACTATGCCCCAATACACTGAAATCCAATGGAGTTTGCATTAAAATCAATGAAATAATACAATGTGTTGACATGTAAAACCGGACAGTTTGAACATTTAAGGAGAGAACTGACAAGGGCATCCACAAAGATAGACTGCCAGCTGAAGGGCTTTCTGAAAGGTATCTGTCTGTAAGACGTTTGCACGGCAAAACATCAAAGCCAACCGAGATAAAAATCTGCCGAGAAAAATCTACAAAGGAGAATTGACGAAGTTGACTAGGCTTGAAACGTGATTATATATTTTTGAAAATCTTAATCATGGTGTTTTGCTTCATCGAACATTATTGTAGAGTGGGAGGGAAAAAAAACAGTTTACCGAATCAAGTTATAAGCAGTTGTTCATTTTAGTATTCTCTGTTGGACTCAAATAAAAAAAAATGTTAATTTTACTTTAAGTAGTGACCTCTGTAAATGGATCTTTGCCTCTCAATATTTAACAGATTCCAGCATGAGATGAACCTTTTTCTTTGTGGCTTGTTTAGATTAGGAGAGAGGTTTACCATGTGTCATAATAGTTTGGGGCCTTTTGTTTGCGATTTGAACAAGTTCAGACAGATCCAGTCTGAGATTTGGGCAGAGTTAAATAGGTTTGGAGTATGAAAATGCATAGTAGATTTAATCATTTACACGTTATTGTCCAAGAGCTTTAAATAAAAAGTCAGAGAGATATTTTGTTTCATTTCGGTGACTTGTGGTTGTTTAAATTTAAACTGAGAGAAATGGATCTTAAAACATGTTAAAGAGGTTCTGGGGTTTGAAGATGATTCTCACATTTGCCGAGTGCGTTCAGAGGAAATTAAAAGCCGAACGTTTTGAATTCGCAAAGAACTTAGACTTGGGTTGAAACAAGAACAAGGGTAAAGCTGAAATTGTCAGAAAATTACTCAAACACTAAGGTGTGTCAGAGAAACAGACAAGTGCAGGAGATTTAGAGAAAAAAAAACTTAAATTACAATTGAAGAAAATGCAGTTTAAAGATAAACAAAAGGAGAGAGAAAGAGAGAAGAAAGAGAAAGCACGGGGGAAGAGAGAGAGAGGAATAAAAAGAGAGGAGAAAGTTCTTTGTTAAACAAAGAGAGAGCAAATTTGAAATTGAGAAGTTGTATTTTAGGCAGCAACGTCAAGTGAACAGGATGGAGAGTAAAAGGGACATTGGTGAAATATACAGCTGTACAAATTCTGCCACATTTTGATGAGAAGGATATTGTAGCCTTCTTTATTTCATTTGAAAATTTGGCTAGGCAGGTGGAGTTATGCAAAGATTTATGGGTAATGGTGGTTGGGACTAAGCTGGTAGGCAGGGCTAGTGAGGTATTTGCTGCGCTGTCAGATGAGGGATCAAGAGATTATGAAGACGTGAAATAAAGTATTTTATGTGATTACAAATTACGAATTGCTACTGGAAGCATGTAGACAGCAGTTCGACAACATAACGAAGGAACCAAGTCAGCCTTATGTTGAGTTCGAAAGAATTAAACATAGGCATTTTGACAGATGGATGCAGGCTTTCAAGATAGATAAAACCTATGAGGCTCTAACGGAGATTCTTCTACTGGAGGAGTTTAAAACGTCACTTCCAGAGACGATAACAATTCACGTGGAGGAAAAGAAAGTTCAGAAATTGAGCAGGGCAAGAGAATTAGCAGATGAATACATGTCGCTGCATAAGACAAGCTTCGAGCCAGAATTTCGTCCTGTGAGGGATATAATTTGGGAAAAGGAGAGATGCTACACTATAAAAGAAAGAGTAGAACATGTGAGTTTACCACAGATTAAAGAAGCTGCCCTAGAGAGTGGAAAGGAGAAGAAAGCCCTCAGGTGTTTTCACTGTAATGGAGTGGGACACAGAAAATTACAGTGCCGGTGGTTTCAGAAGGGGATTGGGAAAAGGTGATTTCACTGACACAAGGAGGGATATGTATGGTCACAGTTCTGATTGTTAAGAAAGCGACTGTGGGAAAAGGTGTGGTAAAAGAAGCTAAGCCAGTGGCATCAGTGACAGTTTTAAAGGAAACCCCAACAAGAACCGAAGAGCTCCAGGAACGTGCACAGCTTAGGCAGGGGATGGGTATGGAATTAGTACCAATAAAGAATTCGCCTCTGTGAGTAAAGTTTACTCTGAAATCACGTTGGGAGAAGGGCAAGAAATTATAAATTTGAGAGGTACGTGAACTAACTAGTCGCTAAAAGTAACCAATGAAGGAATTTGCAGTCTTTCTGATCTGTTACCCGAGAGTCTATTATTTTATGGGAAAGACGGACAGAAATATGGCATTTCCCTGAGTAAGTTCAGGTTGGATTGCCTACTCAAGACTGGGGAAGTTATAGTGGGAATGATTAACAGACTGTCAGATCCAGGAATCCAGTTTGTTCTTGGGAACGATTTAGCAGGGTCCAAGTCGGGAGTGACATCCCTTGTTGTGGAGAATCCCAAGGAAGACAAAGAAACTGAAGTGTTAAATCGGAAATATCCTGGTATTTTCCCAGGCTGTGCAGCAACCATATCCCATTATTATAACTCACAGCACGAAGGACAAACTATAGACAAAGATGAAGGAGTTGAGGTTCAGTTAACGGAAACCCTGTTTGCCGTAATGGTGCAGGGAAAACCTAAACTGGCTTTTGTCCTGAAAGGCAAAGGGACTTGCAACAGAGAGACAGGACGATAAAAATATATATATGTGGATGTGTACCCTGGAAAGGAGGCATAGCATATTCATGAGGGTTATTATCTGAAAGATAGATCTTAAGACTGAAATGGAGACCACATCAGGTTAATGCAGAGGAGAAATGAGCTGAGGTGCACCAGATTGTGTTGCTGGTAGCGTAGATACAGTAAGTTTTACAGGTAGCATCAGAACTACCTGTAGGAGGTCACTGAGGGGTACGAAAGACTCCGGCTAAGGGACGAAACATTTTTATTGACCTGGAATGCGCAAAGATGTGGTTAACGTTTGGCATACAAGTCATTCATGTCACAGGCCACAGGCAGTAATGAAACTCGCACCTCTGTTGCCAATTCACATATTGGAAGACCCCTTCATTTGACTTATGCATGAGTGTGTAGGTCCCTTCCTGAAAAGTAGAGGAGAGAACGAATTGGAGACACAGGTGTTAGTTCCTGCCCACAGAGTGAGGAATCAAATTCAAATGTCGGGGATTTGATGTGCCTCAAAATATGTCAAAAATGTTGAAGTCCTTGAGCAGTGGGACACGTTAGTAAACTGTCTGTTTCAGGAGCAAAGAACACTATTGAAAGGTTTCTTATTGCAATATGAGGACACATGTTAGAATCATATGGGGGGAGAAATGCTATTGTACATGAAGTAGATGTAGAGAATACTGTTCAGACAAAACAATCCATATCGGCTTAATCCTCTAAAAGCCAGACAGGTCCAGAAGGAGGTGGATGCTATGCTCAATAAGGACATCATCGAACCAAGCTCGAGTGAGTGGAGCTCGCCGATTGTCTTAGTTCCCAAACCGGATGGGACTCAATGATTTTGCTTGGATTATTAAAATATCGACACTGTTACAAAATCAGACTTATATCCAATACTGACATTGGAGGACTGTATCGAGAAAGTTAGACAAGTCAGTTACATCACGAAGTTGGACATTATGCGTGGTTTATGGCAGGTACCTTTATCAGAGGCAGTGAAAGAAATTTCTGAATTGTAACGCCACGTGGTCTGTATCAATTCAAAGTGATGCCCTTTGGAATGACGAACACACCGGACACATTCCAAAGACTCATGAACAGATATGTGGCCTGATTAATAAACTGTGCAGTCCGTTTGGACGATGTAGTGATCTTTACTCAGCCCTGGTACATCACTTGGTACAGTTGGCAGAGATTTTTGAAAAAATACGGGAAACAAAACTGGTGATAAAACTAAACAAAACAGAATTCGTGAATGCAGACGTAATACTCTAGGGACAAAATATCGGTCATGGAAGGTTGATCCCATGGAACGCAAAGACAAAAGCAACCGAGGAATTTCCACGACCAACCTTGAAGAAAAAGGTGTTTTATTCCTTAGGGGTCAGCGAATTCTATCTGACATCGGTTCCAAATTTCAGCAGTGTAGTGACACCATTATTCGACTTGCTGAAGAAGAACACAAAGTTGTGGTTGACAGAACAATTCAAGGCGGCATTCGAACATTAAAAAGAAATATTGACCACCAAACCAGTTTCAGCTGCACCAAACGCTTGAAAACCTTTCAAAGTTGCCATCGACGCTAGTGACATAGGAGTTGCAGCTGTCCTGCTATAGGATAATGAGATGGGATCATACTTTTCAAAGAAACTCCACATCTATTCTGAGAAAATATTCTACGATTGAGAAAGAACTATTGAGTTTGGTAGTAGCCTTATAACATTTTAATGTGCATTCTCAAACAGCGTGTTGGAGATGGGTGTGTACCCAGGTCGACATCTGCTTACATCTTTGAACGCTTTAAAGAATATTTCTTTGAAGGCTTATGTTACAGATTTTTAATTTAAAAATCGTACATGTAGTGTGCAGTAAGAATATAATCGCAGATGCGTTCTCACCGATTAAACTGATAAAGATTAGACGAGATTTGAATTTATGTGATGTTAATTATCGGTAAATGGGAAGGAGTTAAAGTGGACTTATATTTCAGTTATCTGTATGTTATGGAAATGTGTTTAAACAATAGAAAAACAAATGAGACAGCGTTTTCATTATGATGGTTCTTTTTTGAGAGAGAAGGTGTTATGAACGTGTACAGGGTACTGTACCTTGAAGAGAGTTGAAGGATTTACAAGCACAGAGAGGTATGGAAAATTTACAATGTAAGATTTGGTTCAGCTGATGGCAGTGTCTGGGTTGCTATGAGACAAAAAAAAATAAATCTGATCAATCCGTTTAAATTATGTCGAAGGAGCTAAACTACAACCGAGTTTAAATTTGGCATTTGGCAATATTATAAAAAAATGAAATTACCCTATGCTTTGGGGTAGAAACCTGAAAAAAAGACCACTTAGGGGAGAACTGCCACGACACCACCATCTGCAGACTGCCCGGAGAATAGCTCTCCAAAATGTATCTTTATTTATCATGGACCTGTGAAACAGAAACCCTAAGGAGAAGAAAAGACAGAGGAAAATACAGTGGAGAAGATTCGACAGCTGGCTTGTTTTGAAATTTGCATGTTTTGGTACATCTTAATTGGGAGTTTGGGGGTGGGGGGCGTGATCGGACTAGTATTGTAGAAGAGAACGTAAACGATAGGTCAGAGAAAGGAATTGCAAATAGTTGTTAGTTAATTATTCTCTGTTAGACTTTTTTTAAAAAGTTGTTAATTTTTACTTTAAATAGTGACCTTTAGGATGATTGTTGGCTTTCCGAATTTTTACAGATTACTGCACAGGTTAAATCTTTTCTGTGTTGCAAGTTTAAATTAGCGCAGGGTGGGGTTCCCTGTGTTGTAACACATTAACTTGTTTTCCTCTGCACAGATGCTGTCAGCCCTGCAGAGCTTTTCCAGCATATTTCTGTCTTACGAACTCTGCAGTTCTCTTGACTTTCTTATGTGTATCATTGACAGCCACGGTTGAGGTCCTGGAGGACAGGAGGACAGCTAATGTCGTTGCATTATTTGTAATTTGGCTGCAAGGAAAACCCAGGGAACTACAGACTAGTGAGTTTAATGTCAAGGGTGGATAAGTTTTTTGTAGAAGATTCTGAGAGGCAGGATTTACATGCATTTGGAAAGGCAAGGACTGATTGGGGATATTCAGCACGGCGTTATGCCTGGGAATCCATATCTCATAAACGAGATTGCAAGTTGTGTAGAGGTGATCAGGAAGATAGATGAATGTAAAGCAGCATACGTTGTCCACGTGGACCTTAGTGAGGCCCAACAAGGTTCCACAGGTAGTCTGTTTAATAAGATTAGATCACAGGAGATTAGGGAGAGCTATCCAATTAGATGCAAAACTGGCTTGACTGTAGGAGACAGAGGGCTGTGAGAGATTTGATGTTCCAATAGGAGGCCTGTGTCCAGCGTTGTGTCACAAGGACCAGGCTGCTGTTGTTCATTGTTTTTGTAAATTGTTTGGATGAGAACATTGGAACCGTTGATAGTAATTTGGAGATGAAACCCCCAAAATTGGAGTTCTGATGGACAGTAAAGAAGGCTATCATAGAGCACAAACATATCTTGATCTACTTGACAAGTGGGCTGAGGATTGGCTGACGGAGCTCCATGCAGATAAATGTGATATGCTGCATTTTGTTAGACAAACGAGTGTCGTATTTATTCAGAAAATGGTACCTCTCTGGGGAGTGTTGGCAAACAGAGAGATCCAGGGTCCAGGTACATAGTTCCGTGAAAGTGGAGTTGCAGATTGACAGGGCGGAGAATAAGGCATAAGGCAACCTATCTTCCATCGGTCAGAGCATTGATTATAGGAATTTGTACATCATGTTGTGCCTCTAGAAGAGAATGGCAAGGCCACATTTGAGACACTGAGTGCAATTCTTGTCGCCCTGCTGTTGGAAGGATGTTATAAACTGGGACGGGGACAAAAGTATTTAAAATATGTTGCGGAGATAGGAGATTTTGAGATATAAGAGTAGGCTGGGATATTGTTCCTTTTGCGTTGGAGGCTGAGAAGTGACCTTCATTATATCTTGAGAGGCATGGATAGGTGGGTATGTCCAGAACCAGAGAGGATAGGTTTAAGGGGAGAAGTCGGACATTTAAAAGAGATCTCAGGGACAGTTGCTTCTCACAGAGGGTGGTGTGTGTATATGTAGCGAGCTATCAGAGGAAGTGGCAGTAGGGAGTACAATTACAATATATGACATGAATAGGAAAGGTTTGGAGGGGTCTGTGCGAAAAGAAGAAAGATAGTAATCATTCAGTTTAGGAAACCAGGTGAGCATTGACGAGTTGGGCCAAAAGGTCTGTTTGTATGTTGTATGATTCTAAGAGTCTACGACTCTTTCACTCCTCCTTCATCACTAGTCCTTCAAATCACTCAATTTATTTCCAAGTCAAAACTCATCTGCAAATACTTTAAATGATCTAACTCTACAAACTTTCTTAAATAAAGAATTCCTCAAATCAATGTGGTTCTGTAGACCACAGCAGCAGCAGAAGCAGAATTAAATTCAAGCACAATCTGTAACGTTTTTGCTGGGATAATCCCTCAGTCTACCATTCCAACCAAGTTAATCTATGGTTCAGTGATGTAGAGGTGAAAGTGCCAGTGTCTCGATCGTGTGTACCTAAACCTTATGACCTGTTAAAGCTATCATAGTTGATTGCTTGCATTCCAGTCAACAGAACGACCATCTTATAAAGAGGGGGTAATGATCCCAACACCAACAAACCAACAGTACTGTCACTTCCAGCCATAAATGGTGATGGAGGAGAGGGCTCCACTTTTATCCCAATAATAAATAATGGAACAGTCCTGTACATCAGTGTAAAAGATAAGGATGTAGTTCTAGCAAGACACTCCACCAGACGTGCTGAGTGGATGATCCATCTCACCCTCGTCATGATGCCCACAGAATCACAGGTGCCAGTCTTCAATCAATTTGATTTGCTGCACGTGACATGAAGAAACAAATTGAACACAGTAGATACGACAAAGGCAATGGATCCTGACCCCATTACTGCAATAGGACTGAAGACTTGTGCTGCACAAGAAGCCGTGTTACTGGGGAAGCTGTTTCATCCCAGCTCCAACTTTGACATCTCCGTGGCAAAGTGGAAAATTACTCACATATGCCCCATCCCCTAAGAGGAGATTAATTACAATCTGACTATTTACCACCCCCTCAGTCCCATCACGATTGTTAAACTGATAGAAGTTCTTTTTAACAGATCTGTCAAACAGCCCAGAATTAACCAGCTCAGTGTGGTTTCCGATAGGTTCCGACGTGGAGATGTTACTGTTGTGGAAATGTCACTGGATTACGAACCCAGACCAGGCTAATGCTCTGGCAGCTGATGGAAATTAATAACAATTAATAAAATATTGAGATCTAAAACCTGATATCAGTAACGGAAATGCTGAAATCGATGTCGATTACAAACTCCAATTTGCTTCATCAATGTACTTTTAGGAAGTGAATTCTGGCCTGGTGAATTCCATGCATCCCTGGTGTGGCCTAAAAGATACCCTAGACACACACGCATGTGATAAACTTTTCAATGGTCTCTAAAACGGTAAAGCAAGACACGAAATTATATCTAACTACTCCGAGGTTTGGAAGGATAAAACTGACAGAATTTCCAGCACCAGCCTCAGTATCGGAAAAGGGAACGGGAAACACAGTCCTGTTGGTCCTGCAGAGGCGTCCTTCCTAACGTCTGAGAGCTTGTAACAGCCATACTCCAAATGCCTCTCTAGCCCTTTCATGTCACGAAATCCTTATTTATATTCAGTGCCTTGTGTTCCACAGCTTATGTGGGAGAGAAATTCCCAGAGTCACCAGTCACTGAGTGCAGACATTTATTCTCATCTCAATGAAGAGTGGACTGTCTGTACCTAAACTGTGGGCCTTGTTTTAGATGTCCGAGCTAGAGGAATTATCATCCCAGTTTCCAATCTGTCTCACCCTGTCAGAGTTTTATATATTTCATTGAGATCTCCACTCATTTTCCTAAACACCGTGGAATAAAGTCCCAGCCGCCCCAAACTCTGCTCCCACAACAAGCCTGTCATCCCAGAGATCAGTCTGGTCATCCTTCACTGCACTCCCTCAATGTCAGGTTTAGGAGACCAAAACTACACACAATACTGCACAATGTTCAAGATGAGCTCTCACCAAGGCCCTGTACATCTGCAGTAAGACACCCTTAGTCATTTGAGTCAATCCTCTAGAAATAAGATCAACACACCATTTATCTTCCTGCCTACTTTCTGCTCTTGCAATATTGCTTTCAGTGACTGGTGTACAAGGAGATGCAGAAGCTTTTCAATTTTGCAGTTCCCCATTTGCTGGGTCTATGTACACTGGTCAGCGTGCCAATTCAAGTCTCTGCATTGGCTTCTGGTTTCAGAACTCACTGCCCTGCTTGGACTCGGAGAGCTTCCCAGCAGGGAAAAAAGAAAACATAAATACCTTTAAAGATTAGCATGTTTCATCCAATCCCTTTTCAAATGATAGGTTGCTGTACTATTGTCCCCATCAAAGTGCACACCGTCACATGCACCCCCATTGATCTTCATCTGCCACGTATTTGCCCATTCACTGCACTTATCTCCATCACTTCGGAGATTTTTTTTTCTTAAATCCGCCTCACCCACTCCCTATCCGATATCATTTAGTACTGTCAAAAACTGAAAAATATTGCATTTGATTCCCTCCACCAAATGTTTGACATGCATTGAGAATAGCTGGGGCCCAATCACTGATCTCTGCGACACGCCATGATCCTTCCACTTCAAAACATATTGTTTTATGCCTGCTCACTGTTTCCTGTCAGTTCTCCTATTCTATAATCATGATCATAGTTTAGTCCCAATTCCGTAACATTTGACTTTACACACTAGACCTAAAAATTTGATGTACATGTAAAGTTTTTATTTTGTAATCGAGATGCCGGTTTTTCCGTGCCTAAAGCCAATCTCTACATTGAAATATCACACTACGTTTCCATTCAATCCGCCAATATCTTTGAGCTCAGACACATTTTTCCTACTATGTTCCATTCACTAATATTTGCCTGTTAACTTGGCCCACCTTAATCTCTTTGTAGACTCATGTCCTCTTCATAGCTTCCTTCTCTAACAGTTTCAACAGTTTGTATTCTTCTCGAATACAGACAGAATATTTGGTCAAAGAAACATACTTTGGTGACATTTCAAAGTAATTTAAAAGGAAATATTTTGACTTCATGTATAACCTATAAATGTGAGACAAAGTTAAAGAGTTTTGCAGTCCCATCACTCAGTTCCCATTACTCAAAGTATGCTCAGATGGTGTGGAATGTGTGTGGGTAGAATTGAGGAATCGCAAAGATGAAAAACCACAGTTGGAATTATGTATAGGCCTTTGAATTGTAGTCAGGAGCTGGGTTTCATGGTAGACGAAAAGACAGAAAAGATATGTAGAAATGGCAAAGCTACAGCGAGTGGGGGATTTTAATATACAGGTGGACTGGGAAAATCTGATTAGCATTGGGTTGCAAGTAAAGGAATTTGTTGAATGTCTACGAGCAGGTTAAGGTGCAGGTAACAAGGGAACGAGTAATACTGGATTTAGAGCTGTGCAGTGCGGCAGACTTGATAAGGAAGCTTAAGGTCAAGGAACCCTTCAGAGGTAGTGATCCTGATATGATTGAACCTAAACTTCAATTTGAGAGGGAGAAATTAGAATCAGAGTTAATATTACAGCTGGATAAAGGCACCTACAAAGACATGAGGGAAGAGCTGGGTAGAATTGTCTGGGAGAGGAGCCGAGTAGGAAAGTCACTGAAACAGTAATGGCGGGAGTTTCTCGGAGCAATTTAGGAGTCACAGCAGAGATTCATCCCGAGGTAAAAGACACATTGTACAGGGAGGATGAGGCATCCATGGATGACTGGGGAATGCATGACTAGGGTAAAAGCAAAAGAGAAAGCAGATAAAATGCAAATGGCAGTGGGAAACCAGAGGATTGGGAAGCTTAAATGAGGAACAGAGGGCAACAAAATTAGAAATAAGGAAGGGGAAGATTAAATATGAGGGTAAGCTATCCAGTGATATAAAGGACGACTGTAAGAGCCTCTTTAGATATATAAAGGGCAAACAAGAGAAGCAGAAGTGGGTATTGGGGCACTGGAAAATGATGCTGGAGAGATCGTAATGAGGAACAAATAATAGATGAGAAACTGAATAATTATGTCATGTCAGATTTCACGGCAGAAGACATGAATAATACCCAAAAAGTGCAAGAGAGTCAGGAGACAGAGCTGATTAGGAGAAGCTGCCTGAAAAATTAAATGGGTATATAACCTGGTTGGAGCCATTAATGGTGATCTGCCAGAAATCTTTGGAATCAGGGAACGTCGCAGAAGATGAGAAAATTGCGAACATGACACGCTGCTTTTTTAAATAGATATTTTTATTGAAAAAAGAAGATTTTTGAATTTGTTTACAAAATTACAATCATAGTACAAACTAGTGTATTCTGCTTTATAAAGTAATAACAGCCCCAATATAGAATTTGAAATCAAACTACTTATCCTTTCTCCAAGCTAGCTAAACATAAAATAGGATATCCTACATTACTAACAATAAACAAAAGGAGAAAAGAAAATAAATAAGTAAATAAATAACTAGATACATATTATTTTAAAAATGTATTAAGTCATAACAGATCCCATACTGATACAGGATTCCTCCTCCAAGGGCCCTCGAACAAGCCAGAACCACCCCCACGGCTATGCAAAGTCTCTGAACAATGTGGCTGATGTATCTGTGTCAATGTAGCTCAAGAAGGGATGCCATGTTCTAGAAAATAATTCCGTCTATCGGAGCACCATAATCATAAGGAAGTTAAGGGGGATTCATTTCATGACATTCCTGTGCCAATTTGAAAGTCATAGGGGACCTTCGAATATCGAATTCACTAAAATGTTTTTCCCCGGACAAAAGGAAAGGATAATGAATAATATCCAACCGAATACATCCAAAGAAGGGAAATTTGGGGAGCCCAAAAGTAGAGGCACAGGGTTCAACCCAATCTCCGTACCCAAAATCTTTGCCAAGGCATTGGCTACTCTATCTCAATTCATGCGGGTCTTACGGGATGGCCATAGACAATGCGTGAGAGCACGAACTTCTATTTTGCATATAGGACTCATTGGAGATGCTCCTGCCTTAAATTTTGCAAGTCACTCAGGTGCTATGTGAGCCGTGTGAAGTATCTTCAATTGGATAGCCTAAGTTCTGTTACAGATAGAGATCTTCCTGGCATTTTCCCAGGCGTCGTCCCACATCTCTCAGGAGTATTCCATCCCCAATTATTGACTCTCGGTTTATATAACCGTTTCATGTCCTTTGTTACCTTATTAAATAGTTTGTGGTAGTGAGCACTGACCGCGAGCGGACCCATTGGCCAGAGCACTCTCCTTTCTCTATCCGATTTATATGGATTAATTATCAATGAAGTCTTCTTTTGTATAAAGTCTCGTATTTGAAAATATTGAAAAAGATCTTTACTAGACAGCCCAAATTTCTGACACAGTTGTTTGAAGGACATTATGACCTCCCCATTGAACAGGTCTCCCAAACAGGAGATACCTCTGGACTCTCAGGTTCTGAATACAGCATCAGTCAGCCCTGCCTGTAATCCCAACGTTCCCACTATAGGGGTATAACGGAGATTTTTTTTGTAGGTTTCCCCATCCTGTCGCATTACCCTCCAGGCTTTGATTGGATTTCATACAATAGAATTTTTACAATGATCCGAAATAACGCTCAACTTATCCATAAAAAGTAGATTGATGAGGGAATATTTTGCTTGGGAGGCTTCAATATGTAACCAGATTGATTGTGGTTCACAAGAGATCCAATCAGCTACGTCGGAGAATAGTGAGCTCAATTCATACCTCCTGAAGTCTGGAAAATCCAACCCATCCATTACTTGTGGAAGCTGTAGCTTTTATAATTTAATAAGGGGCCGTCTATGACTCCAAATAAAGGAGCCGAGCCAACCATAAAGCTTACGCAGCATCAAGGGGAGAATTCTCATAGCATATAAAAGGCGAGGTAGGATGTTCATGTTGACCAAAGCTATTCAACCTCGCAAGGATATCGGGACATCTTCCCAGCGTTGAAATCCTGTCTTATTTTCTCAAATAAATGTGTATAATTGGCTTTATGTAGCTGACCAAATGCTGGAGAATTAAAACTACAAAAGTAAAGAAAACCTCTCAGTGACTACCGAAAGGGGAATTGGGATTCATCCGGAAAATTATATATATTGGCAAGTCCTCCAAGCAGAATGGCCTGCAATTTTATTAAATTGATTTTATAACCTGAGAACATACCAAATAAGTTAAGCACTTGAATTTAGCAGGACGAAGATGTCAATGTATCATTTAAGAAATAATGACATCTTCTGCATAGAGAGTAATTTTGTGCTTACCTAATTTAATCTCCAGAACCATTGTATTAGGGTCGGCTCATATAGCTTCCACCAACAGCTCAACAACTCGCATAAATAATGATGGTGAGAGAGGGCAACCCTGTCGACAACCTCTCCCAACGCTAACGTTATCCGAACATAAACAGCTGCTTTGGGATCATTAATTAATACTGTAACCCATTTAGTCAAGATCACTCCAACACGAAACCATTCCAGTGTACAAAAGAGATATGGCCATTCTACGCAAGCAAATGCCTTCTCTTCCTCTGAGGAGATAACTAATCCCAGTATCACTCCCTCCAGGCAGGCCTATACTATATTTAAGACTTTTCTAATGTTGCTAGCTGATCTGCGACCCTTTATAAACCCCATCTGGTCCTCTTTTATAACGAATGGTAAAACCCTCGCCAATCTTAATGCCAACATTTTTGTGAGAACTTAAAATCCACATTCAACAAGAACATAGGTCTATATGAAGAGCAGTCATGTGGGCCTTTCCCTTATTAGGAATGAGAGAAATATTTGCTTCTCTCAGAGAAAGCGAGAGGCAGTCCTGAGTATGTGAATCATTATACATATTTATAAGTGGCCCGGCCAATTCCCTAATCAATTCTTTATAGAACTCAGCTTGGAATCCATCTGGTCCAGGAGCTTTGCCACCCTGGAGCTGCCTTACCGTGTCCTGTATTTCCTGGGTTGCCAGGGGGGCATTCAAGAACGACACCTGTTCCGAGGTTAGGCCCGGGTGGGTCAGATGTTATTTTAATAAAGACTCTATCTTCATCGTACTATTGCCCTGTGATCTATACAATTCGACACAGAACTTTCTAAAGGCTGCACTGCTCATTTCACGATCACAAGTCAGGGTATCAGCACTTTTTCTAATAGAAGTAATGGCTTAGGTAGACGTTTTCTTTCTGGCAAGGCATGCTAGATACCTGCCAGGCTTGTTACCGTATTCAAATAATCTCTGCTTTGCAAGTAATATGCTGTTTGAGTAAGTGTGGTATTCAAAGTTGCCCTATGGGCTGTGATCAGCTGCAGTTTAGTAATGGAGATGCTATCCACATACGCTGTCTCACCCGCCTTCAGGCGAGCATCGATAAGACGCTTTTCTTCTCCCTTTTGTCTCAATGAGATAACCAAGCCTCGCACGTATGACTTAGCAGTCTCCCACATCACCAAAGGGTTACTGGCTGTGTTTGAGTTGATATCCCAGAAGGTTTTAAATTTCTGCAAGAAATATTTTGTGATCTTACTATCCTTCAATAGGAAAGGGTCCATACACCAATGTCGGGATGCTATCCCATCATCACTAGTCTTAACCTCCATATATATTGTGGCATGGTCGAAAATAGTTATATTACCGACTTTACAAAACAATGCTGAGTTCAAAAGTGTCGATAGGGCAGAAACATATCGATTCTGGTATGGCGCTTGTGTGTGTTAGATTAAAAAGTAAAGTCTTTACCTTGAGGGTGAAGACACCTCCACACATCTACCATCCCCTACTCCCTACTCATATCTGCCAACTGCCTAGATCTTAAAGATGGCTGAAGGGTGACCTTATGGAGGTTTACAAAATTATGAGTGGCATGGATAGGACAAATACACAAAGTCTTTTCCCTGGGGTCGGGTCGTCCAGAATGAGAGGGCGTTGGTTTAGGTTGAAAGGGGAAATACATAAAAGAGACCTAAGGGGCAACTTTTTCACACAGAGGTGGTACGGGTATGGAATGAGCTGCCAGTGGATGTGTTGGAGGCTGATACAATTACAACATTGAAGAGGCATTTGGATGGGTATGTGAATAGGAAGGGTTTGGAGGGATATGGGCTGGGTGTTGGCAGGTGGGACTAGTTTAGGTTGGGATATTTGGTTGGCGTGGACAGGTTGGACCGAAGGGTTTGTTTCCATGCTGTACATCTATATGACTCTATGAATCTACATGCCCGCAGATCTCTTAGGTATTCTGTCCACCCCTGGTTTGATGATACAATTAAAATATCCTCCTATAATTGTGTGGTGTACCCCGAGAGCCATCAACTTTGAGAACACTTCCGTTACAACCGGAGGGTGGGGGGGGGCGGGGCAATAAATATTCCAAATCACATATTCTTCTCCATATATTAGTGCATTAATTAATATACACCGTCCAGAGTCATATTTTATCTGTCTTAGCATTTGGAAGGGAAGTTTCTTCAGAATAGGAATGGCTACTCTCGTACTTTATGAGCTGAAAGATGAAAAGAACACTTGGTCAAAACCACCCGATTGCAGCTTCGAATGCTCCTTCGCAAGTAGCTGTGTCTCCTGTACAACGGCTATAGTCGCCCTTTCTAATTTAAGACTTGATAATATCTTGTTCCTTTTGATTGGTGAGTGCCTCCCCTTGACATTTCAGGTGCACCACCGAAACGAATGATTAGCCATGATACTTTAAGCAAGCCCGAGACCCCCCGGGAGGAAGAACCCCACCCAAAAGACATTGAATAAAAACCAAAAATGAAACAAACACGAAACACTCTTTAAAACAGCTAAATCAAAACAACTAAGAACTACTCCTAAAAACAAATAACATAAAACATATTTAAAAGGAGACTTTCCCCCTAGTTCACGAGGGGCACTACCATCTTCGAATAATCCGGCCATAACAACTCCCGGTGAGAGCCATACCCTCGATCCAGGCATTCCAATGTAGAGTAAATAAATTCCAACATCTTATAAGACAGAAGTTAAAAGTGGGCGACCCCCCCATACCAACATTTAGTTACACTGAGCAAAACAACACAAGATGAAAATATATAAAATTACAAAATTATAATCCCAGCAAGTAATAAGCAACCAAATGTAAAAAAAAAACACGCAGAAACGTCCCCTAATAATCAAATAAACCATACGCGCTACAGATAAGAGTCCATAGAAAGGATAAGGAAGGGTCCCTCACCTCACATCCCCTTCCCAAGGAAACATGGAGACGAGAAAGAGGAAGAAAGGAGGAGAAAAGCAGAAGTGGGGGGCAAAATAAACTTACTATCCATACAATTCAAGTCCCGCAGTTTATGTGAGAGCATCCAGGAATTATTTTATTCTTTTCCGGTGATCTGAAGTTATATACAGATCCTCCATGACTGCAGCGCAGAGAATATTGAGTATTGAAATCCCTCAGATGCTTCTTCACCTCATCAAATGCCTTGCTTTTGCGGACAACAGCCAGAGAGAAGACCTGGAAGAACATTATCCTGGAGCCCTTGTATATCATGGCATGAGAATCCTTCCCCAAGTCTCTGGAGGCCTCGAGCAGCATCTGTTTTTCCCTCTAATGTTGAAGTTGAACTAGAACTGCTGCCCAGCTCCGACTCCAGTTTCAGCAGCTGTGGGAGCCATTGCTCCAGGAAATCAACAAGCTGCCTTCCTCCTCCCGTTTGGGAAGGCCGAGCAACCGAATATTTTTCTGATGAACTCGATTTCCGAGGTCGTCAATATGTTCCTCTAAGGTCGGGACTCAATGTTCAGAGCCCAGACGTGACCCATAGATAACTCAGCAGTGGTCTCGGAGGCCGCAGTCCATTGCTCTGCTCCTCCGACACGCTGCCTGAGTTTCTCGATCTCTCCGTCACTTTCCTGCAGCATGACCGAGATTGACTCCCACCTGGACTGGGTCTCTTCAATGGAAGCATCAATCTTCTCTCGGAGTTTAACAAGCTCCGAGATCAGGCTTGCCCCTGCAGGTGAGTCCCCCGGGTCGGCCGCAGACGTCTCTCTTGCTATAGGGTGAGGGGGTTGGGGAGGAGGGGACCCTGCCTGTTGTGAACTGCGAGAACCTTTGCCTTTGGTCATTTTGAAAAACGTCAAATTCTAAACTTTGATGTAGAATGGCCAAGGCTGCTGGGAAAAAACTATTTTGAACAATTTAACAGGTGAGGTGAGGGTAGGTCTCCCACTTTGCCTGATTCTTGGGCAGAGCTCTGCAGACTCAGACCTACTGGGTCGCCGCCATCTTGGATCTCGCTGACTCCCTATTTAAAAAGGGAATAATGCAAATGACATAAAATACAAACTGATCAGCCTAACCTAGGTCGTGGGTAAGTTCCTGGAATCCATTGTGAAGGATTAGATATCTGAATAATTGCTGGTGCATGGTGAAGTAGGGCAAAGATAGTATGTTAGAACGCTTTTAAGATGTATCAAGCAGGTTAGACCAAGGAGAGACAATGGATGCTATGTATCTGGACTTCAAGAAGGACGTTGACAATGTGCTTCACAGGTGGCTGCTGAGTAAGATAAGGGCCCATGGTATCAGGGACTAGACACTAGTATGTATAGAAGCTTGACTGTCTGATAGAAGGTATAGAGTGGGAATAAAAGGGTCCTTCTCAGGATAGCAGCCAATGACAACTGGTGTTTCGCTAGGGAACCAAAATTTTATACTTTGTACATGAACATTCTAGATGAAGGAACTGGGAGCAATCCAGCGAGGTTTTTATACGATGCAAAGGTATGTAGAGGGACATGTATCATTGAGATGGCAGAGAGGCTGCAGAAGGATTTAGACAGGGTAGGAGAATGGGCAAAGGCGTGGCAGATGGAGTACACTTTGGAAAGTGTGAGGTGGTGCACATTATTAGGAAGAAGAGAGGCATGGACAATTTTATAACTGAGGAGAAAATTTAGAAGTCTGAAGTGCAGAGTGCTGCGAGTTCCAGTCAGCATTGTCTCAAGGTAAATGTGCAGGTTGTGTCAGTAGTTAGGAAGGTGCTGTATCTGCTACACAGTGTGTTTGAAATTTTATATTCAGCAAAAGAACTGAGTCAATAAACAATGATATTTGTTTATTGAACACAATTAATATTAGAACAATACAATACATTATACTGTAATGAAAAACGCGACAATATATCTTATGTTTGAACTTAAGTTTGGATGATTACATACCACCCCACCAGAAGTTGACTGGATTCCACCTGGTGACGTCTTCTTGTTCTTCTAATGATCTTGTAGGTGTTTTCGCTTTCAATGGTTATTCTCAAGTTCCTACTCTCTGAGGGGTTTTACAGTGATTCTTATCCTCCCAAGTCTTCACGTCTTTTGAGATGGTGTGGAGAATCTGCCAATGGAATGATCATGTTCATTTACCTTGATCAATCAGATCCAACCTGGGGTTGTCACATTGATGGCCCAAAGGCGACATTCCATTATCCCATTCAGGTCCAACTTCAAATGTGTATTACAGGGTTTGTAGCTGTCAGGTTTGTTTGCAACCATCTGTGGGTAGCTGCAGCCTGTCTGGATTCTGCAGCATGTGGATGAGCACAGAGTCTTCGGTCAAGGCTGGGTTCTACTTTCCAGCATGCATTAATCATTGTTCATTTTTGTAACTCCAAAGTAAATTCATTATTATTCAATGTAAGATTATTATTTCAGGTGGCCCGCCCGGTCATAAAGGCAAATACAGTGATGTTATTTGTTTTGCGATGACTTGAAGGGATTGATGTCCATGGCTCTATAAGACTCTGGTCAGACCACATTTGACGTATTGTATACCGTTTTGGGCCCCCTAATTCAGGATGGATGTACCACCCCGGAGTGTGTTCAGAGAAGCTTCATAAGAATGGTCCGAGGAATGACAAGCTCAACATATGAGGTCTCTGGGTCTATACTCGCTGCAGTTGATAAGGATGAAGGTGGATCTAATAGAAACATACAGAATACTGGTTGCCTGGTCAGAGTAGACTATGGGAAGATGCTTCCACTGTTCGGAGAAAAAGGACTCAAGGACATAGCCTGAGAGTCAATAGAATATCTTTAGAACGGAGATAAGGAGAAACGTCTTCAGCCTGAGAGTTGTGAATCTATGGTAGAATGGCAGTTTCCTTCTCTAAAAGATGTCAATGAACCAGGTGAGTTTTTCTTGGCAATCGATTCATAACCACCATCAGTCTCTTAATTGTGAATTGAATTCAAGCTCCGCCACTTGCTGTGGCAGGATTTTGAACCAGGTCACTCGAACATTATCTGGGATTTATCACATAAGAATTCAATGATAACACCACGAGGCCTCTGACTTGCTCAATTCTCCACAGTGTGACTAACGTGTGCAGTATGACATGCAGTGGGATTTGCCTTTATGTTATCCTTGACTTCCTTAACAAGATATGGATGATTTTTCTCTGTAATGCAATTCCTATTCGGTCTTTCGTATCTCCCTAATTATTTGCCAAATTTCTTCAGCTTTGACTGCCTTTGACAAGTCCTGCGTTTGACTGTTCTTTTCGCCCCCAGGAGTATTCATATCCTTAGGTCAGTATAATTATCATTGCCTAACACTCTCATGTATGACTCAGTCTTCAATCTTTCAATCTGAATGTAAAATTCCAGCATGATGTGTTTACTCCTTCCAAGGCAAAGCTCATCCACCAATCCCTCCTTTTTACATAATATCAAATCTAAATTAGATTAGGTGCCCTACAGTATGAAAACAGGCCCTTCGGCCCAACGAGTCCACACCGACCCTCCGAAGAGTAACGCACCCAGTCCAATTTCCCTCTGAGTATTGTACCACACTCTATGGACAATTTAGCACGGCCAATTCACCTGATCTGCCCATCTTTGGACTGTGAGAGGAAACCCATGCAGACAGTGGGAGAATGTGCAAACTATACGCACACAGTCCGCAGAGGCTGAAGTCGAATCTGGGACCCTGATGCTGTGCTAACCACGGAGCCGCCGTGCTGTCCCATTCTCTGGTTGGTTCCATGACGTCCTGCTCTGAGAAATAATCTCTCATACACTCTATGAGTCTTTATTCAAGGATATCACTGTCCAGTTGATTGATTGAGCCGATTTGCATGTTCGAACCACCCATAGTTACTGTTGTGCCCTTGCTACAAACCCCCACTCTTTTATACCTCAGAAGTACTTTGGGGGGACAGTGGCTGAAAATTACTCTTCCCAAGACGTTTCTTCTCTTGCTTTTTATTTGCACTGAGACGGATTTCAAATATTTTTTGGCATAAAACACTTTGAAAAGGTCTGAATCCCCATTCGCCCGAACACATATTTATTTTCTTTTTACTAGCCACATTTCACAGTAACTATCAGTGGGCGGCACGGTGGCACAGCAGTTAGCACTGCTGCCTCACAGCGCCTGAGACCCGGGTTCAATTCCCGACTCAGGCGACTGACTGTGTGGAGTTTGCACGTTCTCCCTGTGTCTGCGTGGGTTCCTCCTGGTGCTCCGGTTTCCTCCCACAGTCCAAAGATGTCCGGGTCCATGCTAAATTGCACGTAATGTTAGGTAAGGAGTAAATGTAGGGGTATGGGTGGGTTGCGCTTCGGCGGGTTGGTGTGGACTGGTTGGGCCGAAGGGCCTGTTTCCACACTGTAAGTAATCTAATCTAATCGAGGATTTAAGAGGGCTAAAAATGGCCATGTGATATCGTTAGCAAACAGAGTTGTGGAAAATCCCAAAGAGTTCTTTTCATATATAAGGAGCAAGAGGGTAACTATAGAAATGTTTAGGCCACACAAGGACAAAGGAAGAAAGTTACGCATGGAATCAGATAAAATTGGTGAGTTTTTAGCGAGTACTTTGCATCTGCATTCACCAAGGAGAGGGACATGACAGACGTTGGGTTTAGGGATAGATCTTTGAGTAATCTGGGTCAAGTCAACATAAAGTGGGACGGAGTTTTGGATACTTTAAAAGGTATTAAGGTAGACAAGCCCCTAAGTCCGGATGGGATCAACCACAGATTACTGAGGGATGTAAGTGTGGAAATAACTTTGCAGGATGATTGAACATGAGTGAAGTCCAGAGGACTGGAGAATTGCTAATATTGTTCCCTTGTTTAAGAATGATAGCGGGGATAATCCAGGTAATTGTAGACCGACAAGCCTGACATCAGTTTCAGGGAAGCTGCTGGAGAAGATACTGAGGGACTTGAGTAAAGCGCTTTATTAGGTTCCCTGTGATCGGATGATGGAGAAGGTGAAGTTGCATCATGTCCAGAGTGTTCTATCTGGATGGATAGAGGACTGGCTGGGCAACAGGAGACAGAGCGTAATAGTGGAAGGGGATTTCTCAAAGTGGACACCTATGACCAGTGGTGTGCAACAGCGATCCGTGCTGGGACCACTGTTGTTTGTGATATATATCAATGATTTGGAAGAAGGTATTGGTTGCCTGATTAGCAAGTTTGCAGATGACACCAAGATTGTTGGAGTAGCAGATTGTGAAGGGGACTATTAGAGAATACAGCAGAATATAGACAGATTGAAGGGATGGGCACAAAATTGGCAGATGGAGTTCAATCTGTGCAAATGTGAGGTGATGCATTTTGAAAGATCCAGTTCAAGCGTGAAAAATGCAGCAAAGGGAAAAGTACTGCAGAAAATTGATTTACAGCGAGATCTGGGTGTTCGGGTCCATTGTTTCCTGAAGATGCCAACACAGGTCAGTAAAGTCGTCAAGGTAGCATACGGCATGCTTTCCTTCGTTGGATTAGGTGTTGAGAACAAGCGTTGGCAGGTCATGTTACAGTTGCATAGGACTTTGGTTGGTCCGCATTTGGAACACTGCATATAGTTCTGGTCACCACATTAACAAAAGGGTGTGGATGCTTTGAATAGGGTACAGAGTAGGTTCACCAGGATGCTGCCTGGGATGGACAGTGCTGATTATGAAGAAAGATTGAGTAGATTAGGAATATTTTCATTACAAAGATAAAGGTTGAGGTCTACAAAATCAAGGCAGATATACACAGGGTGGATAGCAAGAAGCTTTTTCCCCAGATTGTGGAACTCAATTACTCGGGGTCATGAGTATAAAGTGAGTGGGGAAAGGTTTAGGGCAGATATATGTGGGAAGTTCTTCACACATAGCGCGGTGGCAGCCTGAAACATGTGGCAACAGAGGTGGTAGGGGCAGGAACGACAGCATTATCTAAGATGTATTTAGACAGATACATGAATGGACAAGGAGCAGAGGGATACAGATCCTTAGAAAATCGGTGGCAGGTTTGGAAAATAGGGGATCTGGATCAGAACAGGCTTGGAGGGCCGAATGGTCTGTTCCTGTGTTGGAATGTTCTTTGTTCTTTATCATTCATTCTAAAAATAGCAAGTTTTCAACTTATTGTTTGCTACAATTTAATAATGTAAACGATTTATTTATTTGATAGTGCATGTCAAATTATTTTCATTTCTAAATTACAGTCACAGGGTCACAGAGATGTACAGCATGAAACAGACCCTTCGGTCCAACTTGTCCATGCCAACCAGGTATCCCAACCCAATCTAGTCCCGCCTGCCAACACTCAGCCCATTTCCCTCTAAACACTTACGATTCATATATCCATCCAGACTCCGTCTGAATGTTGCAATTGTACTAACCACCACCACTTACTCAGGCAGTTCTTTCCACACACGTACAACCCTCTGAGTGAAAATAAATGCCCCTTACATCTCTTTTACATTTTTCCCTTCCCAACCGAAATCGATGCCCTCGAGTTCTGGACTTTCCCCACTCCAGGCGAAAGACCTTTTCTATTTACCTTATCCATGCCCCTCAGGATTTTATAAATCTCTATGAGGTCACCCCATAGTCTCCAACGTTCCAGGTAAAACAGCCCCAGCTTTTTCAACCTCCAGCTGACGCTCAAACCCTCCAACCTTGGCAACATGCACTTAAATCTTTTCTGAACCCTTTCATGTTTCACCTGATCGATCAAATCCTGGGGATTTTTCCACCTTCATGCGTTTCAAGACATGCAGCACTTCTTCCTCCGTAATATGGATATTTTTCAAGATATCACCATCTATTTCTCTGTATATCTACATCTCCCATGTCCTTCTCCTGAGTAAACACTGATACGAAATATTCGTTTACTATGTCTCCCATCTCCTGCGGCTCCACGAAAAGGCACCTTGCTGATCTTTGAGGGCTCTATTCTCTCGCTGTTTACCCTTTTGTTCTCAATGTATTTATAAAATCCTTTTGGATTCTCCTTAACTCTATTTGCCAAAGCTATCTTATGTCAACGTTTTGCCTTCCTGATTTCCCTCTTTAGTATACTCCTCCTGCCTTTATACTCTTCTCAGGATTCACTCGATCTATCCTGCCTGTGCCTGTCATATCATTCCTTCTTATTCTTAAGCAGATTCTCAATTTCTTTAGTCATTCAGCACTCCCTATACCTACCAGCTTTTCATTTTACCCTAACAAGAATATACTGTTTCTGAACTCCGTCTATCTAATTTATGAAGGTTTCCCATTTTCTAGCCATCTCTTTACCTGCAAACATTTGCCGCCATTGGCTTTTAAATGATCTTGTCTAATACCGTCAAAATTGGCCTTTCGCCAATTTAGAACTTCAACTTCTAGATTTAGTCTATATTTTTCCATAATTATTTTAAAACAAATAGAATTGTTGGCAAATAATTGAAGTTCACACATTTCAGGTGAGAAATTAAATAGATTGATTATATTTAAATGTGTAAGAGTTATAATTCTATTTGATTGTTGAATCATTTGCTCACTCTGAATATGCAATCTGTCAGATGTCAATCGTTTTGAAAATCATAGAGCGACAATGTATGCATTTGAATACTGAGATTCAATGTGTAATTGTAATCAACAGAATACTCAGACAACATGTTCGTTTTCGATACAAAACAAAATGTGCATTCTTTACTTTTGTATCATGAAAGGTTGTTCGGTGTTTATGTTTTAATTCTATCAATATAGAATCAATTTTACTGGTTTCAGCGATAATGCAGTTATTGTTCAGTTGAATAATTGTAGCTCATACCTGATTATTGCCCAATTCATAAACATGGAAAACGCCTGATCATTGTTCAGGTCAGCAAACCCATCACATTGCATCATGACCGACATTAAAAGTGGATTCCAAACGGGTGAAATCGGGTACAGTGCTACCTCACAGCTGCATGTAGCACTCAGAGAGACACTAGTCCTGAATCTGTGATGAGAGTTTCCCACCTGGGTCAGGGCAGTCATTCAAACATTCCCTCACAGAGAATCATTTGGAAGCCACCTTGAGCAGGAGGAAACTACCTAACCGGCTATCATTGCTCTCAGTGCAGGTGCAAATGCTGTCTAAATTAGATACCAATGACTGACCAGGAACCATACCTAATAAATTCATCCTCAGTCAGAGCCTGACCCAGTGAGCAGATGTATGGACATAGAGTATCAGACTCACATTTCACGATTTAGTTATGGTGATGATATTTGGTATGTCCCCCAGACTCCATACATCTGCACCCTGGACCAGACACTGGGTGAAAACGTTCACAATTGACAGTCGATTGCAGTATTTTGTGTCTCAGAGTAAACCCTTTGAAATTATATCCAATAAGTGTACCTTCACATTCAACAGCATCAAAATAAAATCATGCATGTCTGTGGATGGTCAGATACTAATCCATAGGTCACCCGACAGAATGTATCTGAAGAAACCAGGAGCAAACGGCAAGCCAAAAATCGTTTTAATAATTTAACATGGTGGATTTTGTCTGGTCTATATAACCACATATACTGTGCTGACACTCAGATGAATGTAACAATTACATTAAAACTGGTAGCCTTGGTCTAACGCCCCTCCCCCCGCCTTCGTGAACTCACACACCTCACTCCCTCACACATTCACTAAATGATGAGAATCCACAATCTGATGCAACTTGTAACGTTGAATGGTACAGCACAGCCTTTTATCCTACTCTAAGATCAGACAAACCAACATAACCTTCAATGCACTAACTTTCGTGTGCCTACCCAAGAGTCTTCTTAAATATCCCTAATGTATCTGACTCTACTACCACCGCTGGAGGAAATCCCTAGCCGCTAAACCTTTCTTTGTAAGACATGCCCTCCAGTCCAGGCAGCACCCTGCTATGTCTCCTCTGCACACTCACTGAGGCTTCCCCGTGTTTCCTATAATGAGGCAACCAGAACTGAGCACAATATTCCAAGTGTGATTGAACCACAGCTTTAAAGAGCGAAGAGGTATCCTCGCTGCTCTTAAACTCAATCCTCCTGATAATGAAAGACTGTAGTCCTTTCAGAAGGACCGCACTCCTTCCGAACAACACTATCAACTTGGGTGGCAACTTTGAGAGATCTGTGGACAATGACCCCAAGATCCCTCTGTCACTCCACACTGCTAAGAATTCTGCTTTTAACCCTGTATTCTTGATTCCAATGCAACCTTCCAAACTAAATTGCTTCACACTTTTAAAAGTTGAACTCTATCTGCCACTTATCAGCCCAGCTCTGCATCCTGTCAATATCCTGTTGCAACCTACAATAGACCTCCACACTATCCACAACCCTACCAACTCCGTGTCACCGGCAAAGTTACTAACCTACTTGTCCACTTCCTCATCAAAGTCATTTATAAAACTCACAAGGAGCATAGGTCCCCGAGCTGATCCCTGTGGAACGCCACTGGTCACTGAGCTCCATGCTGTGTACTTTCCATCTGCTACCACCCTCTGTCTTCTAGGGCCAGGCACGCCAGTATCCAGGCCGCCAAATTTCTCTGCGCCCCATGCTTCCGTACCTTCTGAATGAGCCTACAATGGGGAACGCCTTGCTAAAATTCTTGTTGACCACATCTACTAGTCTACTTTCATCAATGTGTTTTTCACATCTTCAAAGAATTCAATAAGATTCATGACGGATGACCTGCTACCCACAAAGCCATGCTGACGATCTGTAACCAAACTAACGTTTTCCAAATTATTGTAAATACTGTCTCTCCGAAACGTCTGCAATAGTTTGCTCGCCATTGATGTAAGACTGACTGTTTGGTCATTCCCAGAGTTTCCCTATTGCCTTTCCCGAACAAGGGAATAACATTTATCACCCTCCAAACATCTGGCTGGCACTGGTCCAGTGGACAGTGAGGACACAAAGATCATCGCCAAAGGCACGCCAATCCCTCCCGTCACTTCCTGGAGTAACATAGGGTAACCCCATCTGGCCCAGGGGATTTACCTATCCTAATGTTTGTAATTCATTCAATCAGTGTATACGTCCCTTCAACTTTTCTATTCCCCGTCCAACCAATTGATTGACTGTGTTCCATTTCAGTGCAATATACAGTGCTGCCTTCCTGAGTAATTACAGTTCACAACATTCTGGGAATAATGGAATGAAAATAAATAAAGAAATGCACCAATGCCTTCCTGATGAAGAGATTATGACCGAAACATCGACTCCCCTACCTCCACGGTGCTGCCTGATCTGCTGTACTTTTATAGCAAAACACATTTTGATTCTGATCTCCATCAACTACAGTCCTCACTTTCTCCATTACAGAGGGCTGTCCCCTCTGCGCACTGAGTGGGCAATTAACCATCAGAAACTCATTCCATGTGGAGCTGACTGCTCAGTTCTGGAAAACTGCACTTGATGAATGCATTTTTTTAAAAAAAAAGAAATTACAATTCCACAGTGTTCATTCAGTGCCTGAGTTAAGAGTTGTGGTTCATGGTTTGAGCAGTTGATAACCAACAGCAAATGTCTGAAAAACTCCGAGGTACAGGATATTCCAGGTATTATATTCCAACCTACGTTAATGCTGTGAGTATTATCAGACAGGCTGACAGATGTGATAAAGGAATGAGTTGATATGTGGAGGCGTGACATTTTTACCATCACAGAGGCGCATTTGAGGGAGGCCAGGGCGAAGAACTCAATACTCTGTTGTACCGGAACTATAGGCAGGACAGGGCAGGGTGTAAAAGAGAATGTGGTGCTGCTTTATTAATTAACAAGTCAGTTAGTGCTGAAAGGATGGACACTATCTTAGAAGGGTCTTCAAATGAGGCTTTGAGGGTCGAGGTTTGAATCAAAATGATGAAACACACACATTGTGTTTTAAGCATATTTTAGCTTATAGTTTGGAAACAGGCCCTTCAGACCACCAAGTCCACACAGACCCTCCGAAGAGTAACATTAAGATTGACAAGTCGCCAGGCCCGAATCAGATTTGTCTTTGGTTGCTTGGGGAAACGAGAAACGTGATTGCTTCATGACTTGCGAAGATCTTTGCATCCTCGGTCTCCACTGGAGTCGCTCCTGAGGATGGGAGAGAGGCAAATGTAATTCCTCTCTTCAAGAAAGATAACAGGGAATTCCCGTGCAATTACAGTCCAGTAAGTCTCACGTCTGTCGTCTGCAAGGTGTTAGAAACGATTCTGAGGGGTAGGATTTATGACCATCTGGAAATGCATGGCTTGATTTAATGCAGTCAACACGGCTTTGTGAGGGGCAGGTCATGATGAGGGTCAGCTGTGGATGTGGTGTGTATGGACCTCAGAAAGGCATTTGATAAGGTTCCCCATGGTAGGCTCATTCAGAAGGTCAGGAGGAATGGAATGCTTAGCTGTCTGGATACAGAATTGGCTGGCCTACAGAAGCTAGCGAGTGGTAGTAGAAGAAAAATATTCTGCCTGGAAGTCTGTTGTGAGTGGTGTTCCACAGGGCTCTGTCCTTGAGCCTGCACTGTTTGTAATTTTTATTAATGACGTGGATGAGGGATTTGAAGGATGGTTTAGTAAGTTTGCAGACGACACAAAGGTTGCAGGTGTCGTTGACAGTTTAGAGGGCTGTTGTAGGCTTCAAGGGGACATTGACAGGATGCAGAGATGGACTCAGAGGTGGTAGATGGAGTTCAGACTGGATAAATGCGAGGTGATTCATTTTGGAAGGTCGAATTTGAAAGCTGAGTACAGGATTAAGATTCTTGGATTCTTGGCAGTGTGGGGGAACAGAGAGAGCTTGGTAGGCAGGTAAATGGATCCCTTAAAATGGCCACCCAAGTGGACAGGGTTGTTACGTAAGCATATGGTGTTTTGGCTTTCATTAATACGGAGATTGAGTTTAATAGTCGTGAGATCTTATTGCAGCACGATAAAACTTTGGTTAGACCGCACTTGGAATACTGCGTCCAGTTCTGGTCACCCTATCATAAGAAAGATGTGGATGCTTTGCAGAGGGTTCAGAGAAGGTTAACCAGGATTCGGACAGGACTGGAGGGCTTATTTTATGAGGAGAGGTTGAAGGAGCTCGGACTTCTTTCATTGGAGAAAAAGAGGAGGAGAAAGGAGCTAATTGAGGTATATAAGATAATGACAATCATAGAGAGAGTCGAAAACCAGAGACTATTTCCCAGGGCAGAAATGACGAACATTAGGTGTCATAGTTTGAAAGCTGGTTGGAGGAAAGTATAGAGGGGATGTCAGAGGCGGGTTATTTACACAGAGAGTTGTGAGTGCATGGAACGCGTTGCCAGCAGCAGTTGTTGAAGCAGGGTCATTGGAGACATTTACGAGACCACTGGACATGCATATGGTCTCAGAAATATGAGGCAGCATACATGAGGATCAATGGTCAGCACAACATCATGGGCTGAAGGGCCTGTTCTGTGCTGTATTGTTCTATGTTCTATTTTCAAAGTCCTTGAACTTAATAATAACTTAGTCTTGGGTGTGGAACTGAAACCCATCATTTCAATGCTCCATACTGTGAGTTGCGCACTGTTTCCACCATAGTGTTATAAAGATGAACAGAATAAAGGGGAGATTTTGTGTTTATTGGGCAACCTAAAAGTTGGTATTACGCAAGGATGTCGGACCTTTAGTAAAAAAAGACTTTGGTGTTAATGGTTAGAACAATGCAGCAAACATTTACACAGCGATTTCCAGCTCAAGTCACACACAAGGATGTAGGGCTGGGCTGAAGCCAGCGATTAGTGGAGCTACACAATTCAGTTTTGATACTGACATTATGGAAATAATAAACACTGGATATGATTTATGAGGGATTCAATGTAAGATGCTATGTGCTGCAGGAACCCTTCACCTTTATAACAACTTCATTCAAGATTGGGTCCAAGGTGCAGAATTACAGAGTTTATGTGGCACACCAGAAGGGGTATACTTGCTAGACATGGTTGCTTACAGGTCATTGTTATAAATGTTGAACTGCATCTGGACTAGCGCCATGTTGCTAGTCCATTGACCAGTCTGCCCCACACACATCTCCCTGTTGTTCAGTAATGTCTCTAACCAGTCTATTGCGAGGCATTGTGGGAGTAACTGCCCAGCTCCAGTTAGGAAGCTCTCTGAACAGATTTTGGAGATGGCCAGTGTTTTGGAGGTCATGGTGAGGGCCAGTAAAACTGTGTCTGAATGTAGGTGTTTTTCTCAAAGTCATTTCCAACAGCTTTGCTGCCTGAAAGATGGTGTGTTCACTGATCTGAACATGAATTGGCTGTTTACTATCGTTACTGAACTGTAATAGTTAGGTGTGCGCTCTGGTAAATCAATTATTGTTCACTTCAATTACTTTCAACTGAAAAACAATTATGTTTGGTTTATTTTAAAATATGTAAGAAATAAGATGGTATTAACTCTTCATTATACAGAATGTAAAATTGACCATTTGCATATTTCCCACAGACTAATCAAGCAACAATCAGATATTGTTTTGAAAGCAAGATTACGTGAACAGGACTATGTCCTAGGCAACATCACCACCCTCCCTGGTAGGCTTATTCCCACTGAAAGGACACAGCCAGGAAGAAGGGGACAGCTCCTTGACATATAGTCAATACAGGGCGGCATGTTGGCTCAACGGTTAGCACTGCTGCCTCATAGCACCAGGGACCCACGTTTGATTCCAGCCTTGGGCCACTGCCTGTGTGGAGTTTGCACATTCTCCCCTTGTCTGCATGGGTTTCCTCCCACAGTCCAAAGAAATGCAGGTCAGGAGAATTGGCCATGGTAATGGGTTGCTGTTCGGAGGTGGTTGGCGTGGACTGGTGAGGCCGAAGGGTCTGTTTCCATACTGTCGGAAATCTAATATAATCATGGTGCTCAGCATTGGTGTTGGATCCTGTGGCGGATAGACTGCTCTGGGACAGGTTATGGGGAACCAATAAAAGGGAAACCTATAATTGACCACATCATCACTGATCTGTCTGCTGCAGATACACCCCTCCATTTCATATATCGGTAAGAATGGTCACTGCACAGTCCTTAAGGGGAACAAGGACTAACTTCACATGTTGCAGACCCTTCGCACCATGATATCTACTGAATGGTACAGACTTTCAACATATTAAGAAACCAATGAAAATGCATCCATGAGCTACAATGTCTCATCGGCAGCAGCACAATCATATTCTGTAAAACTCATACAGTCTGCAACTTCCTGGACCGACATGCCTCCCACTGTACAGTAACCACCACGGTCCGACATACGTCCCTCTGTACAGTAACCAACATGGCCCAACATACCTCCCACTGTACAGTCACCATCACGCCCCAACATACCTCCCACTGTAAAGTAACCATCACGGCCCGACTTACGTACCACTGTACAGTAACCATCATGGTCAGACATACGTCCCACGGTACAGTAACTATCACAGTCCGACATACCTCCCGCTGAACAGAAATCGTCACGGCCCGATATCACTCTCACTGTACAGTAACCATCACAGCCCGACACACCTCCCAAATATACAGTAACCATCACGGCCCTACATACCTTCCTCTGTACAGTAAGCATCACGGACCAACAAACCTCCCACAGTACAGTAACCGTCACGGCTGAAAATGTGTTGCTGGAAAAGCGCAGCAGGTCAGGCAGCATCCAAAGAACAGGAGATTCGACGTTTCGGGCATAAGGCCTTCTACAGGTAACCATCACGGCTCAACATACCGCCTACTGTTCAGTAACCGTCTCGGCCCAACATACCTCCCACCGCACAGTAACCATCACGTCCCGGCATATCTCCCACTGTACAGTAACCATCACGCCCCTACATACCTCCCACTGTACAGTCACCGTCACGGACCACCATAACTCCCAGTGTACAGTCACCGTCACAGCCTGACATACCTCCCATTGTACAGTAACCATCACGTCCCGGCATATCTCCCATTGTACAGTAACCATCATAGCCCTACATACCTCCCACTATACAGTCACCATCATGGACCACCATAACTCCCACTGTACAGTCACCTTCACAGACTGACATACCTCCCATTGTACAGTAACCATCACGTCCCGGCATATCTCCCACTGTACAGTAACCATCACGGCCTGACATACCTCCCACTGTACAGTAACAGTAATGGCCTGACATACCTCCCACTGTACAGTAACCACCACGGCCCGAGATGCCTCCCACTGTATAGTAACCATCAAGAGCTCAGTGCTTAGCACTGCTGCCACACAGCACCAAGATCCTAGGTTCAATTCCGGCCTTGGGTGTCTGTGTGGTGTTGCACACTCCCCACGTGTCTGCGTGCATTTCCTCTAGGTGCTCCGGTTTTCTCCCACAGTCGAAAGATGCGCAGGTCAGGTGAATTGGCCATGCTAAATTGCCCACAGTGTTAGGTGCATTAGTCAAGGTTAAATGTAGGGCAGGAGAATGGATCTGGTTGGGTTTCTCTTCTGAGGATTGGTGTGGATTGGTTGGGCTCATGGGCCTGTTTGCACACCGTAGGGAATCTATTCTAACCTCCAAGGTTCAAGTCGGGAATATGATGGAATAATCACTTATCTGAATGAGTGCAACTCCTACAGTATTCTAGTACGGACTTACTAACAACAGGCAACACAGTTGTGTAGGGAATATCCTGTCTCACAAACTTGATGGATTATTTTAAGAAAGTGACAAATTGATTGATGAGGACATGGGGCTGTATGTTGGCCGTTTTGACCTTAGCAAGGCCTTTGATATGGTTCCGTATGGCATGCTCATACAGAAGGTGAAGTGAAATGGGATCAGCGGTCAGTTTGTAAGATGTATAGAGAACTGCTCGGCCAGAGAAGACAGAGTAGTGGTGGAACAGTATTTTCCTGACTGGAGATCTGTAAATAGATTGGCGGAGTTGCAGATTGTGAGGATGATTGCCAGAGAATACAGCAGGATTTAGGTCAGCTGCAGACTTGGATAGAGAAAACACAGATGTAACTTGATCTGGGCAGTTGCGACGTGATGCTTTTCAGAAGGTCTAATGCAGGAGAGAAGGATAAAGTGGATGGTAAAATTACTGGCCGCATCAACATCCGAAGGGATCTAGGTCTACAGCTCCTCACTTCCTTGAACGTGGCAACGCGAGTGAATAGGGTGATCAAGAAGACTGATGGCCAACTTGCAGATATGAATCGGAGTATGCAGTGTGAATATTAGGAGGTCATATTGCAGCTGTAGAGAAACTTAGTTCAGGCACATTTCGAATGTTGTGTACAATACTGGTTGTCACACCAGCAGGACGATGTGGAAGTGGTGGAGATGGTATGGAAAAGTTTTACCATGATGTCATCTGGTCTCGAGGCCATAAGCCAGAAGGAGATATTGAACAAACATGGGTTGTGTGCAGATGGGCATCATTGGCTATGGGGCTACCTGATAGATATTGACAAAATTATCAGAGGCATTGAAAGAAGAACAGTTAGGTTTTATGTAAAAGGGAGAAAGTTCAGGAGCTGTGGTAGGATTTTTTTTTGCTGTTCCAGACAGAATGTGAAAATGCCTGGAATGCACTGATAGAGGGTAAGGAGCCAATATAGCAAGGTTCAAGAGCCATTTTGGCACAAGTATGAGTAAGTAGGGAATAGAATGACATAGAAGGTACCGGAGCAAAAACTTTTATTTTAACTTTAGAACGGCATCATGTGTCAGTGAGGGCTTGCTGGGATAAAGGTCCTGTTCCTGTGCTGGACTGTTCTTTAAAACAACATTTGAGTGCAGGAGTGGCAAGATGTTGACTGAATGATGACTGATGATCAACAGCCATATACAGTGTATCTCTCAACAACTTAACGCTTCATACCCTCCCACCCACAGCAGGGAAACTCAACATGGAGAATTGGACGTGAAAGTCCGAGCTGGTAACTGGTGACTTCATCTCGCCCCTCGCTCCGCCGGCCTTCTATCTCGGACACCAGCATCTCCGGGGACACTGTAGAGACAGAAGCTGCATGTACTCTACACCCACCAATGCTGGCATCTATCACATGCCAGCCTCACTATGCCATCCCAGCACATATTCGACATACTGACAGTACGCTTCTGTATTTCAATGCTGCAGCTCATGGTGCACTGACAACTCTCATTGCAATGCTTCTGCAAGGACACTGTACTCAGCGACACCCACCCAGCTCATGGACTGTCCCTCTGGGCTGCTCACTCCGTGTTTTACACACTCAATGCTACTTCAAGGACACTGTGCTCATTGATACACACCCAGCTCATGGCCTGTCCCTCTGGGCTGCTCATTCGGTGTTTGTACACATTCACTTTGAACTGACTTGAATACTCACAGAATTATTGCCCCTTACCCTGCCCTCAGCACAGTTTCCCCTTAGCCAGAGCTACCAGGCTCACCCGTCTGCTGTACTGTTTTGGTCTTTAGCAGAGACACAAGCCCAGGAAGCTTGATATCATTGTCCACACTCAATCACGATGCCCAGCAGTGAGTCAATGGGTGTCTCAGATCCCAGTCCGACAGCTTCGACACGGTCAGCCACTCATGATTGATAGGGTCAGGATACTTCCCCTGTGAAAGGGTGAGGAGCTGAATGTTGGGGAGCCCCTTATCCCTCTTGCCTCTCTCTGCTCTCTTGTGTGGTGGTTCCTTCCGAAATGTGACAATTACTAAGTGGTATTAACGGAGTTGTAATTATTTGTCACACCTGGGTCAGACCGAGAGCAGGTGCTGCATTCAGTGAGAGTGGGAGAACATGAGCCTTTTTGGGAGGTGGGTGCAGTAACAGAGAGACAGTGAGGGCGAGGTCACAAAGTGCAGATGGTGGTACTGACCTTGGTGTAGTGGAGAAGGTCACTGACCTCCTTCCAACACTGCTGGGCATTCACCAAGAAGGCGGGCACCTCACTGGCACAGGGGTCGTTGCATTCTGGGATATCCAGGCAGTGGGCAGTTGTTATGACAAAGGGAAAAAGAACATCCAGTTAGTATCAGATGAGAGGAAGACCACGTGGACAGGGAAGGGAGGTAATGAGTCAGATTGGGGACGGTATCATGAGAAAATGCACTTCACCTTGTGGAGAGAAACCGTCCACGAAACCCGTCTAAAATGAGACTTGACTAAATCATTAGATGGCTTAGGCCTCTGTCTGGCTGAACGAAAAGCGGGATGCAGTGTGAAATATTGGGAGCAACAAACTTAGAGCGGAGAAATTTACAGGAGATTCAAATCCTTAAAATAGGGGTAACACAATGTTCCAGACTGTTAAAAAGAGCCGGGGGAAATCCCCTGCCTTATACTTACCTACATTTCCAATCCTCCCTGGGCACCAGAGGACAGGAGAATGGCTAATACCGCAGCTTTGTTAATGTGGAGCAAGGAACTGACTGAATAGGTCGCGGCTGGAATTCTGATACAGTGGATAAACGATCACTGAGGAAGTCCCAGGGACTCCAGGACTGTCGGTCTGGATTTGTTCAAAGAAGATCGTGTGTAATTAATCTGACTGTGTCGGCTTGAGTTTCTAACCCATAACTGCAGGTGACTTACTTGGATTTGACGAGAGATCCCATGGCAGACTGTTTAAAAACAGAAACTATAGGATCCAGGTGAATGGAGCAAACAACCCAAGGAAGTACAAGGCAAGGCATTTGTGGGCATCAACAAAAGAGAGGGATGTACCATAAACGAGAGTTTAGTCAGTGTGGGCAGAAGAAAGCTGGAAACATCAATAATCTTGTTAATATAGCAAATGGTATTATTTCCTCTATCAGACAAAATATGGGATTTCAAAGCAGGAAGCTTATGCAGAAACTATATAAATAATGAATTCAGTCACAGCTTGGGGACTGTGTACATTTCCGGTCACCCTATTACATGGAAGGATGGAATTGGACTGGAGAGGGTTCAGAGGTGATTCTTCACCCTGTGACAGTGGGAGTGTAGTTATGAGGAAAATTTGGAACGGCGGATGCTGACAGGAGATTTGATTGGGGTGCACATATTGTCAGGAGCCTCGTTCGAAAGGCAGAGAACACCTTGTTACTGTCGAAGAGCTCAGTTACGAGCGACGAATATTTAATATAATTTCTTGAAATATTTGAAAAGTGGTGAGGAAAGTTGTTATTTCACCCAGAGTATTGTCGGGATCTGGGTGTCACACATGGAAGTGGAGTAGAGGCAGAAACTCTCAAACCATTTTCATAAGGTGCCTGGATCTGCACTTGAAGTCCTACACTGTCCGGGGAGACAGAACTAGGGCTTTAAAAAAAAATGTCACATCTTGCCCAATGCAATGGACAGAGTGATCTCCTCTACACTGTGCTATTTTCTGAAGTTTTCAAAAGTTACCAATATCTGATAGGATCATTACATAGGGATGATTAGTGAGGGCAGGGAGGGGCAGTGTGTAAATTGATTCGCATCACGATAATACTGATCCCATCCTTTATACACAATGATACTTCACTGTCCTTCCTTCATAAATGAGGAAAACCGTTGATTATCCAGTTCTCAGCCGTGGTCACACTGCAGCCCCATCTCCATAGTCCCAGCTCAATCTGACCTGGTTCACTCTATTTAATGATATCATTTCACTTGCCTTGTTGAAAAGTTCCCACCATCATTCTTGCTCCATTGAACGTTTCTCTCAGTAAAATAATGTTTCTCACTCTCAATTATTGCATATCATTCTGTACCATCATTCTGAACTTTACAATATAATGATCGCTGCGCCCCAAAACGTTCCCCTCCCCGGATCCACTTGCACCAGCTCTTTCCCAAGGACCAGGTCCAACAGCATCTGCTCTCTTAGGCTGAACATATACTCCTGAAATGAGCTCTCCTTCATGTAATCCAGGGATACTGGCCCCTCGGGACCCTGCACCACCAGTAACCCAGTCAATATCTGGATAAATTAAGTTTCTCAGTATAACTGATCTGTGGTATTGTCGCCGCTCTCAAATGACCCTGCATATTTATTCTTTCCAATGATTGCTGGCCGACAGACTGTACCTCACAGTGTTATTGAACACTTTTTGTTCTGTAGCTGCAGCCAAATTCATTCTGTCCTTTGACGGATCCTCTTTCTCTTGGACTCCTTAACTAACGCTAATCAAAACCAATACTTCTACCCTTCATCCTTTCCTTTCCCTTCTATCATTTTGGAATCCTTTATACCCAACAATATTTAACACCAATTTCTGCCATTCTTGACCAGCTCTCAGTGATTAGTCGATCAGATTTCCACGCACCAACGTGCATCTGTAATTCCCCAAACTCCGAAGATTCATGTCTGTGCAGATTACAACAGATCAAAGGTTTCTTTGTTACTCCTAATTCAACTGTTAAACTTGTTGTTGTAAATTAGTACCAACTGTATCTCCCATTATTTTGAGAATCCTTGTAGTCTCCTCTACTATTCCTTTTTTGCATCCTAAGCAGACGCCATGTTATTTTCAATCCCTTCCACACACCTCATAAGAAATTCAGTCTTGGCTCTGTCACGTTAGCCCATCCAGTTTGTACAGTCGCTGCCTTCCCCAGAAACCATCCCAATGTCCCAGGAGTCTGAAGCCCTTCCTGCTGCAACATCGTTCCAATCACACTCTCAGCTACCTAAAACTCTGAGTTCTGTTCTCACTTGGACACGGCACTGGCAGTAACCAATAGGTTGCTACATTTGAGGTCCCGCTTGCAAACCATGCACCTAGCTCACGAAATTCTGATTCTCAGACCACTTCACCTTTCCTATCCAGGTCATTCTTATCAACATGGACATGACCTTTGACTGCTCATTGACCCCAGACGAATATCCTGCAGACACATTGGCATTCTTAACCCCACGATCCTGGAATTACAAAAACACTGACACCTTCTTCAATTTCCTGACTCCTTGTGCCTATTACTCCTCCATCCATCCTGTACAGTCAGGCTGCTTGTGGCGCCGCAGACAATGATCCGATTGCGGTCCTCTGAGCAGCCCACACCTTCATCAGCTTCCAAACCTAGAAACTGAATTAGGAGGGAGATATCAGGATATTCTTCCATTCCCTGAATGTTTCTCTTCGATTGTCTAGTCCCCTATTCCCTTTCTTCTTCTCGTCTGTCATGTCTGCAGGGTGATCTGCTCTCTGTGTGTGCTATTCACCTAACTCTCAGCATCACAGATGTCCCACAGTGTCTCTAGTCACTGACTGAGCTCCATGACCCCGTGTTCATCTAAGACACGAGCAGGGGCAAAGACTTCCCAAGGTAACAGAACACATTTTCAATCTGACAAACATGTCTCGTCATGTCTTAAAATGCAACATATCTAGAGTAACTTAATTACTTAGAATAAAGTTAACATCAGGGAAATCACAATATGGTTAACTCCCTTATTCAACTGTGGCTTACTGAGGATAATGTATTATGTTGGCTCAGAATTTCACTTCTCCCTCTTATTTCAGAGTTGAACCCTTATTTCAGAAGATGAAAAAATAAATTTGCTCATTCTATCAATTTACTGGAAGTCGCTGATAACGGTGTAATATCTGCCAATTAATTTACAGCCTTTTCTCTGATGACTCTTACTTCTTCCAAAATCAGTGCCGGCAGGTCCCAGCAGCAGGAAGTTATCACTGTGACTCGCAGGTACATGTAATCCTCCAGCTCACACTCCACTCTGCTCCCTCATAGTGTCACCATCTCTGTGACTGCCAAGTATGTGTAATCCTCCAGCTCCCACTCCACTCTGCTTCCTCACGGTGTCACCGTCTCTATGACTCCCAGGTACGTGTAATCCTCCAGCTCCCACTGCACTCTGCTCCCTCACAGGGTCACCGTCTGTGATCGCAGGTACCTGTAATCCTCCAGCTCCTACTCCACCCTCATCCCTCACAGTGTCACCGTCTCTGTGACTCCCAGGCACGATTAGGCATCGATCCTAAGTATTGATTATATCCTCCCACTTTGCTGCCTCTGTAACTCCCAGGTATGTTAGCCTCATGCTCGTGCTCCAACTTGCTTCGTCACATGGACACTCCCTCTGTGACTTGGTGCTGAATTCGAGCCTCCTACTCTGCTGCTTCTCCAACTCCAAGTCCCAGTCGGCCTCGATCCGCACTGCTGATTATATTCTCCGCTCAGTGCTGTTCTCTCTCAGGTTCTCTCCTCTTGTGACACCCAGGTAATCGTAGACCTCAAGCCTCAGCTAAGATTTATATCATCCCATTCCGCACTGCTGCCTTACAGAATCGCTGTTGTACCTGAACGACAGTGGGAAGGAGGAGGATTAGACAGAGCAGAGAGTGTTACAGTGATTGAGAGAGTGTATGGGATGGAACAGGTTATCTGGGGAGCTAGGCAGACCTGCAGCGTCTAAAGCAGGTTCTTGGAAGATACAGTGAGAGTTGCAAGACACTGAAGAAGGCAAAGGAAATAGAGGGACAGTGGCTTGCTCATTTTGGAGCTATGTAGAGTCAAAAGTGCTTTTTCTGAGCTGCTTATAGAGATGTGTAGACTTCAAAAAATGCAAATTGATAGCCAGCAAGTGTTATATGGTATTGGAGACTGCTGGATGTTCCAGAGTTAGAAGATGTGCGGTAACTGAGGGAAATGTAAACTTTAGGAGCACTGGTGGTGTTCAAGGTCTCTCCGGATATGAGGAGGTACAGAGAATGGGAGTTTTCCAAATAGTGGGATTGTAGGGGCTGGAAGTCCTGAGATGGATAAGGAGGATGAAAAGTGCCAATTTCGCACAAGCAACCATTGTAATTATAGAGATTTAAGGAAGGGAACTTGTGCTGACATTGATTACAGTTATATGGAGGGTTACAGAAACTGAAGGGGTTACAAATTTAAAAAGGGAGAGATTTTAGGTGATCAGAAGTTTAAACAAGAATAAAGAAATTTGAGACTTCTCTAACACAGAGGGAATGGAGGAGGTGAGATATTGGGAAGAACTAAAAGAGTTATAAGTCGGGGAGGATGTGAGATATAAAAGGGAGAGCTGCATTGTCTGTATGCAGTTGTAGACGTGAGAAGTGTTGTAGCGCCTGCTGGAGAGGACACAGATAACAATAGTGATCTGGTGCAGTGGCTCAGGAAGGCAGCTCACTACCACCTTCTCAGGGACAACTCCAAATCACCAATAAATGCTAGCTCAGCCAACAAGCTCGTATTCATGAATGAATGGAGGAATAAAACATTTATAAATAGCACTGAGGTCACTCAGGAAGGCCCTTTCGGCAGCCCATCACGAACCCGGAACCACTATTCCCTGGAAGGACAGGAGGTCCAAGTGCATGGAAACATCAGCATTTCCAATGTGTCCTCCAAACCAGGATCCATCCTCCCAGCACTGTGTCTGTCCCTACACCCAAAGGACTGCATTGGATAAGGAAGGCAGCTCACCACCACCTTCTCCAGGGAATTACAGATGGGAAGGTAATGGTGAAACTCTGTTGTTTACAGCCAGACAGAAAAATAAATCCAGCAGTGGGTGTGAAATGAAGTTTCCCTGTCAGAACAACATGCTGAACATGGATAGAGGATTTATGTGATTGGCACAAGGCAGAGAGTGTGAAGAAAGGGGTCTTTTTCACGATGGGAACTGGTGATGAGGGGAGCTCCGCAGGGGTCAGTATTGGGATGACACTCTACACGATATACATTAAGCGTCTGGGCAAAGGATGTGAAGGAGTACGAGAAATGGCTTTCCAAGAAAGATCCCAGACAGAATTTTGTGTCATATGAGGAGCAGGTGAAGTCTCTGGGTCAGCACTTGATGATGTTTAGGCGGTGGTGGCAGAATCTCATTCAAACTTCCAGAATACTGAGGGGCCTGGATGGAGTGGACTGGGGCAAGATGTTTCCACGAGCAAGAGGGACTAGGGGCCAAGGGCACAGCTTCAGAGTGAAGGGACGGCCCTTCTGAATAGGAATTTATTCAGCCACAGGGTGATGGATCAGTGGAACTCACTGCATTATGGGGGTGAATGCTAAGTGATTCAATGTCTACCTCAGAGGTAGCTTGGTTCTTGATGAGTAAGGAGGAAGTGAGAGACTGGGGTTGAGAAACAATTCTGCCAAAATCAAACAATGGAATAGACCTGATGGACCGAATGGCCTAATTCTACTCCTATACATGACAGTCTTATGGACTGTGCTTTTTCCATAGGTTTCCAAGTGTGCAGTTATCATTTCTGGCATATTGTTTACCATACATTCCACCACTTTCCTGATTATTGCTGTCACCTCTTGGTTTCAGATCAACTGCAGAAAGCTACATCACAGAGTAACTTGAGAATCATTGTGTATAAATCTCAGAAAGGTGGCATATAGGGCCAGCAGGATATAAAGAAGGCAAACGCAATGCTGGCATTGATTCCAAAGGGAATGGAGAATAAAAAAAGGGAAGACTTGTCATAGCTATCGAGGACTCCAATCAACTCACATTGAGATTACTGTGAACAGGTTTGGTCCCCTATCTGGGGGAAATGTCCTTGCATTGGAGGCAGCCCAGAGACGTTTCACCAGGCTGGTCTTCAAAATGGAGGGATATTGATGAGAAGAGGTAGAGAGGGTTGAACTTGCAGTCGTTAAAATTCAGAAAATGAGGCAAAAGTATTGATACACTGAAATTCTTGTGTTCCTACAGAATCGGTGTTTCCCTGAGGAAGGATCTGTAACTGGAGATAAAGGGGAATAAAGACACCATAGAAGCTAATTGGCAAAAGTTGGATTGTAGAGACTGGAGAATGTTACAGAGTTCGGGTGGTTTGAGATCACTGTTGGTGGTTAGAGATCAGAACGATTATCAGGCTTAAGGATATCAAGGAGAGTTACAGGGTTATTAGTCCTGAAGGAGTTACAGAGATCAGGAGGAATATAGGGACTAGAGATTACTCAGATAGGGGTGGTCGTTGGAGCTTCAGGAGATACAGAGACTGGGAGGGTTGGCGGTTCTGGAGATTACACAGATATTGGTGGTAGTTTGAGCTAAAGAAGCTCTTAAAGAAAGGGAAGGTTGCAGGCACAGGAGATTGGACAGATTGGATGGTATTTCGAGCTACAGGAATTTATGGAGAAAGGGAGGTTTGGACAGACTCGAGATTACACAGATGGGGTGGTAGTTGGAGCTGCAGGAGTGAGTGAGATAGCGAGGGTTAAGGGGCTGGATCAGTTCACACAGCCATGGAGAATTATAGGGATTGGAGGAGCCCGAGATACTGAGTGTTGTAGGGCTTCAAGAGTTCAGAGAACTAGTGGGGACTGTGAAGGAAATTTTGCAGCATTGCCATAAGTTACACAGAGATGTGGAGCGCTGTTCTGGAGGAGGTTACAGAAATCAACAGGGTTGCAGATACTGGAAGATATTACAAAGACAGTGAGCTGTCGTAATTGAGAAGGTTACAGCGACAGGATGCGTTGAGGAGTTGGAGGCTGCGATAGGAATTAAACATGGTGCAAAGGATCAGTAAACTTACATCGATCAGGGGGATTGGAAGCTCTGGATATAAAGAATGAGAATTGCAGCAACTGAAGAATATCACAGAGATGGGAGTAACATATGAGTTAGAGGAATTATAACAGATGAGCTGCAGGCAATGGAGTCGGGGAAGATACAGGTAGATCTGAAGGGACTACAGGTGATCAAAAGGACTGTGAGCCTTCAAAGTGTAATATTTACACAGACAGTGAGTATTTTATAGTGTTCCTAATTACAGAGATTATGAGGTTGTATAGAATTGAGGAACGAACAGAGATATGGAAGGCTGTAGTTAATGAAGACATTTATTGATGTCGGGTGCTGAGGTTCTGGAAATTATATGGATCGGAAAGCTGGACAATCTGTCAGAGCTTACAGAGACAGGAACAGCAATAGAGCCTGGAGACACTAACACAGATAGGGAGCATTGCAGACATGGAGGAGGTTTCTGCTTTAGGGATGGTTGTAGGGGAGTGCAACGTTTACACAGATAGGGGTGTAAGAGTTGGAGAAGGTTATAGAAATGATTAGATTCTTTGGGAGACTGGAGGAACTTACATTGACAAGGTTGGTGATAGTGATGGGAGCATGTTACATGGATAGTAAGTCTTGTAAAAACTGATCGGGAGAGTCACAAGCATTGGAGTTGGTTCCACAGATCGGGGTGTTGCAGGGACCTGAGCGGATTACGCAGATCAGGAGGATTGTAGGATTTCCACATTTTCAGAGTGTTCCAGGACTGGAAGAGGTTACACAGTTAAAGAGGGATGTTGGAGCTGTGGGAGTTCACAGAGACTCGGAGGTTTGAACGGTTTGGGGCTGTTTATGGATGGAGGGATATATTTAGGGACATTAACATGGAATGCAAAGGGAGAGTTTAGATTAGGTTCCCTAGAGCATGGGAACAGGTACTTCAGCTCAATAAATCCACACCAACTCTCCAAAGAGTAATCCGCTCAGCCCCACTTCTCTCTGACAATGCACCTAACACGATGGGCAATTTAGAATGGCCAATTCAACTGACCTACACATCTCTGGACTGTGGGAGGAAACCGGAGCACACGGAGGTAACCCACGTAGAAACAAGGCGCAAACTCCACACAGACAGTCACACAACGCTGGAATCGAACCTGTGTCCCTGGCTCAGTGAAGCACCATTGCCCACCATTGAGCCACCGTACTGCCCCAAATTGCAGAATTACACAAGAGACAATGTTTGATGTGCTGGGAGCACTGTAAGCAGTGGGGGAGCAAACAGGAGCTGTTGTTGTTTGAAAGGGGTCTGGCGGTGTTTATACAGATAAGGAGCTCTGCAGGGTTGGGAGAAGGTTACTGTGGTCGTGGTGTGCTATACACCAGGAGGCAGGAGTGTGATCGGGCCTGCAAAAGGTTACAGTGATATCAAGTTCTCCTGGAGCTTGAGCAAGGTGCACAGGTGGGTACTTTGGTCCAGGTTGGAGGCTTCGAAAGAGATGGGTACACTGTATGTATTGTGCAAGACTACAGAAATATAGATTATTGTACGGTGTGCAGGATGAGATTATTGAGATTGGGCATGTTATCGAGACTGGAGCAATTCACACAAAGGAGAGACGTCAGCACTGGAGTAGGTTTCAAATATGCAGCAGGATTATGGGAGGGGTGGAGGTTACAGAAATGGGAAATTTTCTGTGAATTACAAGCATTCACTGGCACAAATGAGTTGGACCGAAAGGCATGATTCCTTGCTGTGTGACTGTATCACACGACAAGAGACAGTGTAGAACGGGGAATATAGATCAGAAAGATCCAAGGTTTCAATGCCATCTCCTTGAGGGAGGGCTGCTTTCCCTTCTGTTGTACTGATCCTCACCAGGAAAGCACAGGCCTGGATTGATAACTGTCAACTTCCTATATTGACACAGGAAGCCTCAGTACAACAGAGATGAAAGTAAACAAGAGGGTGGGGATTGAGCCTGGGACCATCATGCTCTGTGTTCGTGCTTCAACACTGTATCTATGTCATGTCTACCGGACCAAAGTTCGATCCCTCAAATACACTCTGCTCTGTTCACTGTGAGTGATCTTACCTCACTGCAGGATTTACTGAAGGCTCCAGATCTCACTCTCCATCTGTCTCTGGCTGACCAACTGTCTTCAATGTGATGATGAACAAAACAAGAATTGGGAATTCTGCTGAGTCAGGAGCATCCTGAGTACCTATAGGAGACAGAGAAACAGACAGAATGGGAAACTAGACTGATGCAGCAAGAATGAATGAATGGCATGAAGAATGGCACTGAGTCCCACAGAGATCTGGAAAATTCCAGTCTCCATCCCTGGCCTGTGCTGCTGCGTCTCGCTGGAGGGGATAATTCTGTTGGCTCAGGATCTGGAGTAGCTGCAAAAGGTGCAGGCACCGGCATCAATTAAACCCACACAGTGACACATATCACATGGAGAGATTCTGGGTGATATCTCCAGAGTGCAGGAAGGTATCAGGATCAAACCACGTTCAGGAGGAAGGTACTCTGGGATCAGTACTCAGCAATCAATGGGCCAGGCAATTGTTACTCTCACTAGACTGTTCATCCAGAATTTAATGCAGGTGTCAGGGATACTCATCTAACTGCTTAGTACCCTATCAGGCAGAACATCTGTTATAGTATGTCAGTGTGGCCTACATATGAATCCAGACCCAGAGCAATGGGATTGATGCTCAAATGCCCTCTGTAATGATCAGGTTAGCCACTCAGCTTTAAGGCTGGTCAGGGTGGGCCTGCGATGCTGGCCAGCCAGAGACAGCAATATCTAATGAGTGAATTAAAATCAACATTGCTGGGAGCAGTGTCCTGGCCAATCCTGTCGGTAGGTTTATGGAGGGGTCTTTAAACTGACAGAGAGGATGCAGTGACCGGGTTCAGGTGAAAGGAGCTTTACAAATCCAAAGAGAAAATGTGCAGCCTCGGAACAGCATGGGAATGTGGCTGAAGACAAGCAGAAAAGAAGCGACTGAGTTTAATGAATTAATCAATTCATCAATTAATCGGTTTGTGACAGAACATTGTGGAAAAGAGAGACTGAGGACTGCAGATGCTGGAGTTATCAGAGCTGAAAATGTGTTGCTGGAAAAGCGAAGCAGGTCCGGCAGCATCCAAGGAGAAGCGACGTTTCGGGCATGAGCCCTTCTTCAGGAAGCTCTCTTCCTCCCTCTAAAGCTCCATTGTGGAAAAGAGGAAATAATGTTTTTTTTTGGAATGGATAAAGCATCTACAAAAATGTAATAGACTTGTGACACAGAGCAAAATGAGATTTCATCACCAGACAGGTGTGATTACATGGTGAACAAAAGGTGGAACATAAATATTCAACAGTAAAAAAACTTACAGATCTCAGGCAGAATAGAAAAGAAAGATGGGAACCCTGACACTAATAGATAACAAAGGCATTACAGAGAAAGCATTTGGCCTCAGATTATGCAGCTGAATCAGCCTGAATACAACTTCTGTGTACTATGTACCAAAAACACAACCAGGAGAACAATTTTTATCCTGCCTTGCAGTACTTCATTGCTCATTCCTGCCTTAATCAGGAATTCATTAGAAATTGTAGCAAAGGTGGTGAGATGATCTTTGGAGACTTCAATCTTTGTATAATTTTCGGACAGAAACATTGGCAAGAATGATATTATCCGAGATCCTCCTTGAATGTTTTTGTCAGTGTTTCTTTGAATAACACATTGTGCAAATAGCTAGGGATGTAACTATCTCAGGTCGACCGTTGGGTGATGAAGATAAGTGAAAGAGTAATATCACACCGAGATCGTCCAAGAAATTATGCAAGAATTCAAAGAGATTATGACATTTTGAAGTGATCATAAAGCACACCCGAGCATCAGTAACAAAGTAAAAACTGACCAAGGTAAAAAGGGGAAACAGACTGAAATTTCAGTCTGAAAATGAACAGTGGAAAACATTTAGAGCCTTAGAGACCTAGAAATATACAATACATTAACGGACCCTTCCGTCCAACTCGTCCACACCGACCAGATATCCTTTCCGAATCTCATCCCATCTGTCAACACTTGGCCCATATCCCACTAAACCCTTTTTATTCATATACCAATCCAGGTGCGTTTTGAATGCTGCAATTCTACAAACCTCCACCACTTCCTCTGGCAGTACATTCCATACATGCACAAAGATCTGTCCGTCTTATCTTAATTCTATGTCATCTAGTTGTGGACTTCCCTACTCTAGGATAAAGACACTGACTGTTCACACTATCCATGGTCTTCATGATTTTATCAACCACTAGAATTTGCAAATGTGACTCCAATAATCACGAATGGCCGTCTTTTCAGTCATCCTATGCCTAAATTTTAAATATCAGTACTGACATCTCTTCCTTCTCCATCAAGTCACAATTCTAAAACTATTTTAATCAACTTGTTCAGCCACAGTAGGAAACACCTCTCTGGGATTTGAATCAAGACGTTTGGGCTCAGATGTAGGGACACTACAATTCCTTGGCAACAATCCCGAAAGCTGCAACATTTTTCTCCTGTGTCTTTGTTCATCAGCCTGTTTTGAAATACTGTGACATACTTCCACAACAGGCAGGACTTGAATCCAGATCTTCTCGTCCAGAGTGAGAGACACTACCACGCAAGTTCAGGTATTGGGAACTAACCCACAGCTCTGGCTGAGAGGCATTGACGTTACCCACAACACAAGACTTAAACCATGCCCAGATTTTGTGTCACATTTTAAATGTCAGCTTTCAGCTCGTTGTGGATTCATTCAACTTTGGTTAAACTTTTACTGAATTACACAGTTAAAAGAATTACATTGTTTAGCAGATGAAAGGTACTCACGTCAAATATAGGATGTTGAGTGTATATGCTCTGCATTCTAGAAAAACTATGAGGATCTTTAATTGTTTGGCTATGATTTCCATCTTAATTGGCTATTATCTTACATCTACAATATGAGGGAAAGACATCCTGCAAACACACTCAATACTTTAAACGAACTGGAATAGATACTGATCACCGAACACCAGAGATGAAGAAAGAGCATACGTTCTGGATCAAAAACACCAATCATTCCTTCCCGCCTGTAACATGTGTCTGCCCTCTTTTTAAAACCACGAAATCATCCAAGGCAGCGGACTACTTTCAAGCCTTTCTTCCCCAGTACTATCACTCACAGGGCTGAAGAGTGGCAGATGGAGTTTAATTTCGATAAATACAAGTTATAACAATTGGCTAAAATAAACAGCGGGAGGACATAAACAATTCAATGTCAGGCCATTGATAGCATTGCAGAACAGAGAGATCTCGAGGTTTTGGTATATTTCTTTGAAGTTTTCATCATGTGTGGGCAGGGTGGGTATGAGGTGTTGGCTTGCTGGCCTTCATTGCTCAGACCTTGGTGTACAAGTGGTGGAACATTATCTTCAGGTTGTGCTGGACATTCGTGAGGTCTCTCCTGAAGTACTGTGTTCAGTTCTGGTTCTCGAATCACATTGAGGACATTATTAAACTGGAGACGGTTCAGAAAAGATTTACCTGGGTATTGCTGGGAATAGAGTGCTTACGTTATGAGGACAGCTTCGGTAGACTGCGACATTTTCCACTGCAGCGTAGAAGGTTGAGACCCTATCAACTCTATAGAGGTTTATAAAACAATGAGCGGGATAAATAATGTTGAATGACAGGTGCCCTTTCCTTAGGGTGATGGATTTCAAGACTGGGGGAAATTGTAAGATGACAGGAGAATGTTTTACAGAAGAAATAGTGTCCATAGAGCTGTCCAGCATAGAAACAGACATTTCCATCCCGACTGACAAGGTGTCCTTAATTAATATAGTTCCATTTGTTAGCAGTTGGCCCATATCCCCTAAACGCTTCATATTCATGTGCCCATGCAAATGCCTTTTAAATGTTGTAATTGTACCAGCCTCCACAACGTCCTCTGGCAGCTCGTTACATACACAGCACCCTCTCTTTGAAATCGTTGCCGCTTAGATCCGTTTTAAATCTTTCCCCTCTCACCTTCAACCTATGCCCTCTAGCTTTGGAACGTGCTACATTGGGGAAAGGACCTTGGCTATTCACGCTAACCATTCCAATTAAGACTTTGGAACTTCTAAGATGACCTATCAACCGCTGGTGCTCCAGGGAAAGTAACCCCGGCCGACTCAGCCTCTCCATAAATCTCAGAACCTGCAAACCTGGCAGTATCTTTGCAAATCTTTTCTGAACCATTTCAGGTTTCAGTCATCCTTCCTCTATGTTTGCAACCATAATTGCACGAAGTATTCAAAAGTGCCTAACCAATGTTCTGTACAGCCGCAATGTGGCCTCCCAACTCTTATATTCAATGCACTGACCAACAAAAGCTAGCATATCAAACACCTTCTTCACTGTCCCATACACATGCAATTCCACTTTCAAAATAATGTGAACCTGCACCCCAAAGTCTTTTTGTTGAGCAACACTCCGCAGGAACTTAACTTTAAATGTTTCAGCAAGCCTTAACTTTCCTTTCCAAAAAGCAGTACTTCACCTTTACCTCAATGAAACTCCATCTGTCACTCCTCAACCCATTGTTCCATCTGACCATGTTATTCTTTGAGGTAACCTTTTTCTCTCTCCACTGCACCTCCAACGTTGGTGCCATCTATAAACACACTCATCATGCCTCCTATGTTCATATCCAAATTATTTATATGAATGACAAATGGCAGTGGACCCAGGAACGAATTTTGTGACACTCCAGTGGTCACGGGCCTCCAGTATGAAAAGTAACTTACCACCACCACACTGTGTCTTCTACCTTTGAGCCAGTTCTGTATCCAAATGGCTAGTTATCCCTGTATTCCATGAGCTCTAACCTTGCTTACCAGTCTACCATGAGGAACTTTGTCGACAGCCTTCCTGAAGTCCCTATGGATCACGTGCACTGCTCTGCCCTCATCAATCCTTTTCAATATTCTTCAAACAAAAATAAGCATGTTTGTGAGACATGATTTGGGACGCACAAAGCCATGTTGACTATCCTTAATCAGTCCTTGCCTTTCCAAATACATGTACATCCTATCCCTCAGGATTCTCTCCAATATCTTGCCCACCACTGATGTCAAGCTCACTGGTCTATACTTCTCTGGCTTTTCCTTCGCAGTTTGTTTAATGATGGCACCACGTTAGTCAGCCTCATGTCTTCCAGCACCTCACCTTTGGCTGTTGATGATAAGAACATGTCATTAAGATTCACAGCAAGCACGTCCAGAGCTTCCAACGGAGTTCTCATGTATACTTGATCAGGATCCATGAAGTGCATTGTGATTACACATAATTTGGTTCGTGTATGGAATGAACATCCTGAGAAGTGATGGATGTGGGTGAAGTTACAACGTTCAAAACACATGTGATTAAGTACAAGTACAAGAGAAGGTTTGGGAAAATATAGTTCAAGCGCAAGCAGGTGGGACCGGTTTAATTTGAGATTATCATCAGCATGGAATGCATGAGCCAATAGGTCTGTTTCCAAACAGACAGTGTAACTCTATGACTCTAAGTGTGTTTGTATGTCCAAGCATGTACCTGCATATTTCTGTCAGTACTGGCATATTTGTGTTTATTTATATGTATCTCTGTGTGCCCCCAGTGTGTATCTATCTCTCTGTGCATGTTATGTGTCTGTTTCTGTGTGTGTATGTGTCTGTGTCAGTCTGTGTGCGTGTATGTGTCTGTCTGTGTCTGCGTCTGTGTGTGTGTGTTTGTGTGTGTCTGTGTGTGTGTGTCTGTGTGTGTCTGTGTGTGTGTCGATGGTGCTGTGAGCTGCTGCCCTCCCTCTGTCCCTCGTAAACAGAATCCCTGATGATTTTCACCCTCCACTCCTACCTGGACAGTGGTGCGGGGAGGCCAGCAGAGTCTGACAGCAACAGAAAGCTCAGCAAGCCTGGCAGCATCTGTGGACAGAAATGAAAGTTAACGTTTCAGGTAGAGTGACCTTTCCTCAGAACTCATGTCAAAGGGATACAACATCACTTAAAGCACCATAGAGATTTCCAGACTCTCCCCACACAGATACACACAGATACACACAAACACGAATACAGAGACATAGAGACACTCACCAATACGCGGAAACTAATACAGTCATAGAGTGTCAGTCAGTATTTCTCTTGCTCCATGTTTTTCCTGTCAATATTTCATTTACACTGTCTGATGTGTGTCAGCGTTTAATTCTGACCTCAGGGAGTGTGTTAGTATTGCACTTACACACAATAGTGAGTGAGTCAGTATTTCTGCGTGGCGTGTGACTGTGGGACAATTTCAATGTTTACAGATACCAAACCTGCAAAAATTATGAAGTTTATGATGGATAGTGTGGAACTCCAACAGGACAGTGATGCTTTGGTGTAGTTTTCAGGTTTAAGGAAGATGAGGATCAACGTGGAACAGTGTGAGGTGATGCACTTCCGTAGGAAGAACATTGAAATACAATATAAAGTAGACTGTACGCTTATAAAAGGTGTGCAGGAACAGAAGGCACTGGGTTTATATGAGCACAGATTATTGAAGATGTCAGGACAAGTGGGGAGAGCAGTAACTGTCGCATATTAGTTTCATTATCTGAGCTGTTTATAGGAGGAGGTGTAGGAGGAAGTCTTCGGGTCATGGTAAGTACCTCCAGCCATAGTGGGTGGGAGAAACAGGCTGGCATTGAATGAGAGGGACACCATGGGGTGGGCTGGGTAGTTAATGAGGTGAGTTCAATACGATAGCACCAGGAAACTAACACGACCTCGCGCAGACAATCCCTCTATCATGCTCAATGATAATGTTACCGAGACAAGTTATTGTTAGATTCAGCCCAATGTATCGAAGTCTGTACTGATCCTTCTTCAAGTTACAAAGCTGCAGGACAAATGCTCATTCAATACCTTCCATCAACTGACCTGACACCAATCTCCCGTTCACCCATCATTCCTGGGAACACTAGCAACTGGCAACACTAAATGTTGCATGATACTGTTGAAAAGTTTACATTTCAACATTCTGGAACCTGGGAACACATCCATCCATGGCATTGCCTCTCAATTTTGCCCTCTCTGTCTATACCCCTAACTCCTCCCACTTGTTGGTATTTAAACTGATTCTCAGGTGATCACTCTCTGGCAGTCATGTTCACACCCACAGTACCCCTTATCATGGCACAGTGCTGATATAGAGCTGTAAATGGATGGGAGCTGCACATTGTGTCACTCCCAGCATGGGCTGCAATTCTCCCCGCACTGGCCAGTGATCTAAAACAGTGCTAATGAGCAATGTGCTGGGGTGGTGCACACTGTTCCACACCGTGGTCATATACCGTATCTTGGTTTATAGATCAATGCACTGCTGTGGTCTGGGTAGATTGTGGCTTTTATTGTACAGTATATGAGCCCAGTATGCACAGTGCTCCAAGCTGAAAAAAAATTCTGATCTAGGTTTATCGACCAATGCGCTGCTATGGTTTGTCCAGTGTTCCATGCTGGAACGATTGCAGGGTTGTGTTCAGCAGTAGACGAGCCTGATCTGCACAGTGCGTCATGCTGAACAGACATCTCCTCCAAATTTATTGTGTCAGGGCTGGTTCTTCGAGGTGGATAGAGAATGTGATATAACTAATCATTTCAGTCGATATGACAATGCCTTTATTTTTGTGCTCATTCTTGTGATTTGACCCTCCAAATTCTGAATCATCTGGCCTGTTCCATTCTTCAGTCTACTTGCACATTTCGGCAACTTGTCCAATGAGTAATTGTTCAGTTACAATATGAATAACTGTCCTGTCTATTTCCCTGGTCTTTGACGTTGCTCACCTTGAAACACCTGGATTCAAAGTTATGAACCTCAGTAATGTCATTCCTCAGACTCAATGCTCCAGGGAATATAACCTCAACCTATTCATACTCTCTGTGTAGGTCAACAGCACCTGTTCCCCCAACATCAGCAACATACTTGTAAATTTTTACTGCACCAGTTCAAGTTTAACAGCATCTTTTCTATATCAGGGAGAACGGAATTCAAGGCAGCATTACGGAAGTGGCTGAACCTAGTGTGTAGGCGGAAGTGAGTACAGCTGATGCTGAAGATTAGAGTCCATAGTGTGGTCTGGAAAAACAGAGCATGTCAGGCAGCATCCGATGAGCAGGAATGTCAAGGTTTGGGTAAAAGCCCGATTCTTGGAGAAGGTCTTTTGCTCAAAACATCGATTTCCCTGTTCTTTGAATGCTGTCTGATCTCGCCTGCTTTTCCAGCACAACACTCTGATCCCAGTGTAGATCTCAGATCGCCTCCTTCTTCAAAAATGCAATTTTCCCTTCCACATGGTCGACGATGTCCTGCAGCGTGTCTGATCCACCTCCCACACTTCTGCCTTCGAATCCCACCCCTCCAAATGCAACAGGAAAATAGCATCCCTGTTCCTCACCTTCCACTCCACCAAACCTCCAGATACAAAGCATTTTCCTCCCCATTTGTGCCACCTACAAACAGACACCACCAGCAGTGATAAATTTCCCTCCCATCCCTATTCTCATTAAAAAAATGTCTATTCCGTCTGTGACTACCTCATTAGGTCAATACTGCCCACCAAAATACTCTCCCCTCGCTGATCCTTCCAGTGCCACCGCAGAAATTGCAAACCTGGTCCTCATCTCCACCCCTCTCACCTCGGCACATGCCCCCAAAGGATTCTTCTACATCCATCGGAGGGTTATATGCACTTCCAGTAACACCTCCTACTGTATCCGTTGCACTCGCTGTTGTCTCCTCCCAATTGGGGAGACAGTACGCCAACATGCGGCACACTTCAGGGAACATCTTCTGTACACCCGCACAAACCAACCCCACGGCCTCATGACCGAAAATGTCAGCACAGCCTCCAATTCCGCCAAGGTCCTGTGCCTCCTCCACCACCACCCACGAACCACCTGATGCCTGGTGAGAGAAAGCCTCATCTTCCACCTTGGGACCCTGCAAGCACACGGGATCAATGTGGATTTCACTAGTTTCCTCATTTTCCTTTTCCACACGTTAACTTTCCAACTCAGCATGGCCCCCATGGCCTGGCTATCTGCCCATCTTCCTTCGAACCTTCCTGCTCCACCCTCCTCTGCGACATATCCCTTCCACCCCCAACGTTATCTATCTGTCACATTCTCAGCGACATTCCCATCCCCTTGCCATTTATCTCTCAGCAACATTGGGCGACAAGCCTCGTTTCTGATGAAAGGCTGACATATGGAACGTGGATTCTACTGCTCTTCGGATGCTGACTGAAGGGCTGTGCTTTCCAATTCTATTTGGTATCTTTCTACACATTATGATTGTTTGTCATATTTACAAACTCCATTTATTTCCTGGGATGCCATCCCATCCCTGGCCAATATATTTTGTTTACATTAATTTGTAGGAGCTGGGTGTTGCTGGCTGACCAGCATTAATAGACAATATCTAGTTGCCCTTGAGGGTTAGATGCCTTCTTGAATCACTGCAGTCCACTTGCTGTTGGTCGACTCAAAATGCCAGTAGGGAGGGAATACCAAGATGTTGACCCAACGACTGTGAAGGAACAGCAAAATATTTCCAAATCAGGGTGGTGAGTGGCTTGGGTCGGTGGGGGTGTGGGGGGTTGGGGTGGGGGGAGGTGGGACGTGAAACATACAGGCATTGTTTGAAACAGACGAATCACAACTTTGATGATCCCTTTGGCCATGAGCTGATTCATGACACCATGCCCTGATTATTATTAACTTTAATTACTCATTGCTCCAGAATATACTTCCGTGGCTTAACCCATCTGCTGTTTAAACCTTGAGCTGCGAAATACAGCCTTAATATTTACAATAATCTGCTGCTGACACTCTCAGGTTGAAACCTGCAGAAACAAATCTGATTCGAACTCATCCCAAAATCCCATCGGTCTGACATTCCTGTGCACGCTGATCTGTATCACTATTGTGTCTGGCAATGACTTTATTTCAATATTCTTGAGCACTTTAACTCATCTGTCCATGAAACTTCCCTCAATCTCTGTGTCGATTAACCAAATCCCTCTCAGTTCTTCATATTTAACCTGGTTTCCTTCAAATGCATTTACTCCTAAGCAATGATTTTCAGACTCAACCACCCCAAATGTACAACCCAATCACTACCATCACACACACACAGACACACACACACAAAGACACACACATACATACACACACACACACACACACTCACACCTCATGTTGGGCAGATAATCCAGTTTGTTGAGCAATGCACTAGCACTGTCTGCACAGCTCTCCATTTTGGTCTGTCACTTGTCCAAGTTTATGCTACTTGAAGTGTTCTGTGGAACCGATTCAGAATTTGATGAAACAAACCATTTCAGCTGATCTAATAATACCTTTATTTCATGTTCTCATGCTTGTAATTTTACTCTCGAAACGTTCAATCCACCAGTTAGCCCCACTGCCCAATCTTTTTCTATATATTTCCACGACACGTTCTAAGTTAATTAACTGTCTGTTTCTGTCTTTAATGGGAATCTTTCCATCCCTCTGTATCTTTCCCTGACCTTGGTGTTTGGTTCCCGAGTGTATCGAGTGCTGGCATTGTGATGCTCAGAAACAATGAATTTGTGTGTCAGGCTGTTGTTCACTTCCCAGTGTGTCCCATGTGGTGCTCCATGTCGGGGTGGGGGTGTGTGTCAACCTGTTGTTCACTTCCCAGTGTGTCCCATGTGGTGTTCCATGTTCAGCGGAGTGTGTGTCAGGCTGCTGTTCAATTTCCGGTGTGTCCCACATGGTGCTCCATGTTGGATAGGGGTTTCAGCAACTTTGACTCACTTATTTTAAGCTTGATGTATGCCTGTCCACTGAACGTCTGGCTTCTCTGTTTGTCCCTTTGAGTTGATCGTTTGGTCGGCAACACGAGGAAGCCCCTTGAGTATTATTATAAAGGACGAGGTACCTAACATCTCTGACAAACGGTGTCATTTTAAAAAAGGTTATTTGCTCCTTTTCTTTAAAGAGAGATCTTAAGGGCCGAACTGCCTATTGCCAAAGGCTGAAGTAAATAACGTCGGAGGCTTTTAGGTTTTATTATAATAAATAGTGGTAACAATGGTCCGTTCGTATAGACCAGGCTTTCCAGTTTTTCTGAGCTGTAACAACCACCAAGTGTCTGGGGTGGGAGCAGGGTTGGATGCTTCAGTAAATGATCCCAAGCTGCTATTCTCTCTAAAATTTGTCTTGATGCTGTTTCCTCCTGGAATGGAGAACTGCATGCATGACTGACTGGCCTTGGGTGTGTCTTTTTGCTAAGGGACGAGTTAATGGGATGATCCTAGATTGGAATAGATCATTAATGGAAGGTACTACGTCTATTATTCTGTTAAGATTTCCAATAGTTATGTTATTCTACATTCCTCTCCTTTATGCATATATTTTTATGAGTGTTTAAATAAATTGTTTTGGTTTAAGTTGAGTTGTTTGAACAGCTGCATCACATCTGGAACACCCATTTCACGTCTACCTTTACTGTAAGACAAAGTTGGCGTCCAGGCTGCCATCTTAAAGCATTTTAAGGCAGTCTGGTCTGGTGCATAGCAAACTGGGGACTCTTGTCCGTTTCGAATTCAAGAATTCCAAATTGGGTTCAGGTTCAGAATCCCTACAGTGTGGAAACAGGCCATTTGGCCCGACAATTCCACACCAATCCACCGAAGAGAAAGCAACCAAAACCCATTCCACTATCCTATTATTCCGTATTTACCCCTGACTAATGCACATAACCTACACCTCCCTGAACAGCATGGACAATTTACCATGGCCAATTCATCTAACCTGCACATATTAGGGCTGTAGTAGGAAAACTGAACACCCAGAGGAAACCCACGTGGCGAGAAGGCATATGTGCACAGGGAGATTGTTGAGCTTAGAGGCAGCATTTGATAGTTGTTAGTGTCTTATGTTCCGCGCGTTGAATTCGGTTGGTTTGAACGGTGCTTTGTGAAGTAATGCTTATTTCTGTTTCTAAGAGTTCTATGGGTGTGGAAGCAGTGAAGTTGGAGACTTTACAAAAGGTGAGCAAGGCAAAGTCTTTTTTTAGAATTGGCAGACAAGCTAGATTTGAGTTTGTGTTTGTCTGTGAGAAACAAAGATAATTACAGCTATCGCTTGGCATTTAAATTTTGGTGGAAACACCATCAGAATCTTTGAAAATAGAAGGAATTCAATTGCAGATGTGGCAGCGTGAACACAAAAAGGAATTAAAACATTTAGAAATATGAAGATGAAAGATGAAAAAAGAAAGAAGACAAACAGGAAGAAAGAGTTTCAACTTCAAAAGTGAGCAATTTGAGAGGAAAGTCGACTTAGCAGGGTGGAGATGAAGGTAAACAGTAGGCTGAATGAGGAGGATAGTGAGGATGAGCAAATCTATGTTACCAAAGGACTGATGTGGATCTGTTTCTGCACATCCAGGTATTACCTAAATTTGATGAGAAGGATGCAGACGTCTTTTTAATTTCATTTGAGAAAGTGGCTAAACAGAAGCAGTGGCCACTCACCATGTGGAGTTTGTTGATCCAAACAAAGTTTGGAGTTAGGTATTTGCATCCCTATCGGAAGAGGTATCTGACAAGTATGAGGAGGTGAAGAAAGCCATCTGAAGTGCATATGAGCTTGTGCCAGAAGCCTAATGACAGTATTTTAGGAATCTAAAAATAGCATCCCTGGTTAAATGTAAATTAAGTTTGAACGAATCAAACAAAGTAATTTTGAAAGGTGGATGAGGGTACTAAAAACAAAGCAACCAATGACACTCTTAAAGAGATTCGTACTTGGGAGGAATTCAAAAATTCATTTTCTACAGTCGTGAGAACTCGCATGGAAGAGCAGAGACTTAAAATGGCAAGCTTAGAAGCTGAAATGGAAGATGATCATCAGTGGGCCCATAACTGAAAGTTTGGCTTCTGTGAGGGATGGAGAAGAATTCGCGAGATCTTAAAATATATACCTGCGAGAGTAAGTTTTACTGGCATAGGCCAGGAGTAACAAGTAAAGAGGTTTCAGCATTGAGCGGTACAGAAGCATGTAAGTCTTGAAAGCTGAGACATGAGGAGATCTGTCATTGAGAAGGACTATTCGAGAGATGAGATTTGCTCCATTATGTAATGCGTGGCTGGAGTGTCCGGTGAAACCATCAACAGGAATATTTCACAATCGGGGAGGAGGCCTTGAGCTTGGTGTTGGCGTTACAACATTTCAGCATTTAACTTGTAAATAGCGTGCCCGAGACAAATCTACATACGAAAATAACTCCTAAACGGTTTTAGAGAAATTTAGGGCGACAACTTCTGGGCTATTCAGATAGAGGTTATTATTGTTGCCACTGAATTTGGAAGGTATACAGTTGACTGGACGAGAAGCTGTACTTGCTGACAAGTTGTCGAGACTTGAATGAAGACAGAAAGAGGCCTTCTGTGGCCAGAGCAAACTGACTGAAATAAATGGGAGTTCTGAGTGTTTGCATGCTTAATGTCAATACAATATACATGTATTCTAGTCGACTGAAACAGTAAAAATAAGAAGTTTAAAATGAAGACACCTTTGCATATTGATTGTTCTTTTTTTTCAAAAGGGTAGTTTTGACTTCTATGATCTAGAACTTTCCAGGCAGGACTGGTGACTTATCCATCATTTCCCAGTCTGTTGACATCGATGTCACCATTCAGAGTTGGAGAATATATATGGTTGATGAGGTAAATATAAAGTTTTCTCCCTCAGCTGGGAATTTGCCAAGTGTATCCTTGTTTTCCCGGTAATTTTCCCAATGATTTACATGGCTCTGCGTGTCCCCATGTCATTGAGGAGATGGAGGGGAACTGCAGAAAATCTCACTCCATTAATGTTACAGTGCGCCCATGCACAGTACTACATGTTGGTGAATACCCACTGTCCTCGCAGCAGCCACAGCCTCTTCATTCAGAAGCAGTCAGACCATCCCTTCATCATCGGTCTCCATGTAGAAAGAGATGAATGTATCTTAAAGGCCGTCCCCTTGCTACATGTTTCAAAACATGTCCCCACTGCCAACCAACAACACTGGGCCAGTGGGAATGGCACGGAGCAGACCATCAGAGAGATGGAGCAAAACCTTCATATCTGAACTGGTCTGAGTGAACTCCGCAGTACACAGTATTACTAAACCCAGTAATTTCTCTCCATTTCAGTAACATGCTCCATTCCATTCTTCCTGTAAATAAAATGACAGGTTATATCGTGTAATATTCCACTGCCTCGCTTGATAATTTAATGTCTTGCTTATTCCAGAGTCATCAACAAACGTAATTACAGTACATCTGTTCCATACTCCTGATCATTGATATAGATTGCAAGTTGTTGAGGATTAAGCGCTGATCATTGTGTGAATCCACTGGTGACACTCTGTCAAACTAATTAACCCGAAGTGCCTGCTTCCTGTCTGATAACCAGTCCTCCCCCATTCCTGTGTAACACATTCGAAGGGCTAAATAAGAACAAGGAACATCAATCAGTAATTCAGCTGCTCCAGCCTGCTCCACCACTGAATACAATCATGGCTGATCTAATCGTGGCCTCTGTTCCAATTTCCTGCCATCTCTCCATCCTAAAACTCTGGTATGTTGTAGATTTCTACACATGATAAAATATCTTGTACATATCTACACTGTTAATTACTTTTAGCATTTTACAGACTTCAATGACATCTCCTTTCATTATAATAATCTTGAGACGATAGACTTGAACTGCTCAATCTCTCTTCATAAGACATCCCCTCCATCTCTGGAATCAATCTAATGAACCTCTTCTCCAATGAAAATGCATGATCCACAAGCCAGGGCACCCAAACTGTTCTCCAGCTGCAGCCTCACTAATGTTTTGCATAGCTACAGCAACACTACCTGGGCGGCACGGTGGCACAGTAAAGGGCGGCACGGTGGCACAGTGGAGGGCGGCACGGTGGCACAGTGGAGGGCGGCACGGTGGCACAGTTAGGGCGGCACGGTGGCACAGTGGAGGGCGGCACGGTGGCACAGTGGAGGGCGGCACGGTGGCACAGTGGTTAGCACTGCTGCCTTACAGCGCCAGGGACCTGGGTTCAATTCCCGCCTCAGGCGACTGACTGTGTGGAGTTTGCACGTTCTCCCCGTGTCTGCGTGGGTTTCCTCCGGGTGCTCCGGTTTCCTCCCACAGTCCAAAGATGTGCGGGTCAGGTGAATAGACCATGCTAAATTGTCCATAGTGTTAGGTAAGGGGTATATGTAGGGGTATGGGTGGGTTGCGCTTCGGCGGGTCGGTGTGGACTTGTTGGGCCGAAGGGCCTGTTTCCACACTGTAAGTAATCTAATCTAAGTAATCTAAGTACCTTTCTACTCTATTCTTTTACAAATAAAAACTGAAACTACGCTTGCCTTTCCCATTATTTGCTGTAGCTGCATGCTGGTTTTCTGTGAAATGCACGTGAACACATAGACCCCTCTGCACCTGAGCACTTTGAAGTTTCTCTCCATTTAGATAATAATTTGCCTTTCTACTTTGCTGGCCAAATTGAATAATCTCATAGTTACACACTTTAGTTTTCATTGCCAAATGTTAGCCCATTCACCCAAACTATCCATATTTATTTTTCAACCTTAAATATTCATTCCGAAGTAATTTCCCACCAACGTTAGTTCCACCTGGAAAATTGGTTATTGCATTTTCAATCCTGTCAACCGAGTAATAATATTGATGACAAATAGTTGAGGCATGAGTACTGAAATCTGTGGCACCCCACAAGGTACATTTGCTAGAAGAAAATGACACATTTGTTCCATCTGACTGCATTTAGTTGGTTCACTAATCCTCCATTCAAGCTAATAATTACTCCTAAACCCATGTTGTCTGATCTTAACCACTTACTCCTTGGAGAAGGAACATATTCAATGCCGTCTGGAAGACCAGATATATTCCATCTCTAGGATTCCCACCATTCACCTTGTTTGCGACATCTTTAAATAACTCAAACAAACATTTCAAACACGATTTGGCCTTTGAAACACCATGTTGACTCAGACGGATTGTGGTTTAACTATTCAAATGTCCTGAATAATGGACTCTGACAATTTGCCTTAAATTCAATAGTATAATGCTACACTTTAGTCCCTAATGCATACCATTATTACAAGTTCTTCCCTTTCGAAAACCTTTTAATTCCTGTTTTCATAGGCACACGTTTTTACGAGATCTGCTCCAATTGCTGTGTAAGTGCCATGTGTTGCTGAATGGACTCATCATCCTGCTAGTGTACAAACTCGATTGGTTGACGTCTTTCTGGTGTTTCAATGTTGTCGTTTCCAAACACTGAATGACGTCCTCCTGTTGATGTGTTTGATGGTTGGGGGTTTCTGGAATCTTCCAATGTGTATTGGATCAACCTGACAAACCTTTCCTTATAAGCTAACACCTTCATTATATGCATCAGTTGAGTGAACCGTCTCTGAGCTGCTTCCAATGTAACAGTATCCTTTCCTCAGTGAGAAGATTAAATGTGTACACACTACTCCAGATGTGATCTCACTAAGATCCTGTACAGAAGCAGCAATCCTTCACCAGCCTGTTCTAAGGTTGCTACCCAGGTCAGAGCAGTCTCAGCCGTCGCAGGGATACAGAGGGCAAAAGTGAGGACTGCAGATGCTGGAAACCAGAGTTTAGATCAGAGTGGTGCTGGAAAAGCACAGCAAGTCAGGCTGCATCAGATGAGCAGGAAAATCAATGCTTCGGGAAAATGCCCTTCATCAGAAACTGATGATGAAGGGCTTTTGCACGAAACATCGATTTTCCTCCGCGTCTGATGCTGCCTGACCTGCTGTGCTTTTCCCGCACCACTCTGATCAAAACGCAGGGAATAGACTGCATTGTTGAAAGATCATTGTCCTTCTCTACTGGATCAGCATAACAGGAGATTAGATTAGATTAGATTAGACTTACAGTGTGGAAACAGGCCCTTCGGCCCAACAAGTCCACACCGACCCGCCGAAGCGCAACCCACCCATACCCCTACATTTACCTAACACTACGGGCAATTTAGCTTGGCCAATTCACCTGACCCGCACATCTTTGGACTGTGGGAGGAAACCGGAGCACCCGGAGGAAACCCACGCAGACACGGGGAGAACGTGCAAACTCCACACAGTCAGTCGCCTGAGTCGGGAATTGAACCCGGGTCTACAGGCGCTGTGAAGCAGCAGTGCTAACCACTTGAGAAAATCTCACAATAAAGCTTGAGGAGAGCTTAAGTGATGTGGTGAGATGATTTCTACCATTAATCTCCGCAGAACCCACTTCCCTGAGATTTCACTGCATCATATAAAGTGGAGCTCAGAAACAGCAAGGAGGAGCAAACATTGTTGGGAGTTATATATCAAAGTGAAAGCTGCAATACAAATGTTGGTCATATTATAAAACAGGAAATGGGATATACGTGTATCTGTGTACTGCAATAATAATGTGCTGTTTAAATTGTATCTAAGCTGTGCTAACCCAACTGAATGCTCATGCTGGGAAAAATGGATTTCATGAGCACGTGTGAGATGGTTTGCATTAACATTATTTCGAGCACCGAGTTCGAGATCAGGTTATTTATGAATTCGTGTTGAATTATCAGAAGAGCTAATTGAAAACTTTGCTGTAAAGGATCTTTTGGGAGCAGTGACCGCAACTTTTTATTTGATATTCGATTCCCTACGATATGGAAACAGATCCTTCGAATCAGCAAGACCACATCAACCCTCCAAAGAGTAATATATCCAGATCGGTTTCCCTCTGGTTAATGCATCTACCGCTATGGCCAGTTAAATATGGCCAGTTGACCTGACCTTCACATCTTTGTACTGTGGGAGGAAACTGGCGCACCCGGAGGAAACCCACGCAGACACGGGGAGAATGTGCAAACTCCACATAGGGAATCGCCCGTACCTGGAATCAGACAGCGGTCCCTGTTGTTGTTAGGCATCAGTGCTAGACAATGAGCCACGGTGCTGCCTCTATTGGTTTTCTTTTATGCTGTTTGAGTACACGACAGTTTTTGTTTTATTTGAACTAACGGTTATGAATCTGGGTCAGGCAAGCCATGAAGGTGTGAGGAGAAGGTGGGAACTGCAGATGTTGGAGATTAGAGACGAAGAATGTGGTGCTGGAGAAGCACAGCCAGTCAGCCAGCATATTCGTAACATGAGAATCGACGTTTTGGGCAAAAGCCCTTCATCTGGAATGAGCCTTGTGGGGGCCAAGCGGGCTGAGAGATAAATGGGTGCGGGGTTTGGTGGGGAGACATAGCCAGGAATGTGATATGTAGATGAAGGAGGGGTTGAAAGTGATAGGTGAAGGGAGGCAGAACACTTCATCTACTGCATCCATTAAAACCGATGTGGTCTCCTCAACATCGGTGAGATAGGACATCAACTTGTGGATCGTTTCAGAGACACACTCTGCACCAGTCACACGACCAACTTCACCACCTTGTGGCTGATCACTTTAACTCCCCCAACCACTCCATCAAGGACATGCAGATCCTGGGCCTCCTCCGTCGCCAAACCCTAACCACCTGACGCATGGAGGAAGTATGTCTCATCGTCCGCCATGGGTCTCTCCAAACATAGGGGATCAATGTGAATTTCACTAGTGTCCCCACTCCCCCTTCTCCCACCTTATCCCAATCCAATCTTCCAACTCGGCACCGCCCTCTTGAATGTTCCTGTATGTCCATCTTCCTTTCCAACTAACCACTCGACCCTCCTCTCCGACCTATCACTTTTACAATCTCCTCCCTCCCCCGTCCCCCATTTACCTATTAGATCAAATGAAACACTTAGAAAAATGGTCAAGAATTGTAGTAAGCCAGCGGATTCAGAGTAATATAGGACCCAGCAAAGGAGGACAAAGAACAGAGAAAAAACAATCACAAAGAGAAAAAGCATGCCTCCAAAAAACAACGTAAAAACTGCTAAAAAGCTTCCATCAATGTATGAAACAACAATAAAAACAAGGTCAACTGTGGAACAGTGAGAGTGCGGACAGGAGAACTTATTGTCGAGAACGGAGACATTACAGGGAAAATAAACAGTTTTTTTGTGCCTGTCTTCATGGAAGAATATCCAGACGTTCTCCCAGAAATACCAAGTGACCATGGGATTTGTGTAAGTAAAGTCTGAGATAATTCAAATCTGTGATGAGGTAATATTTGAAAAGACAGCTGGATTTACTGGTGATAAATCTGACAGACCAGATTTACTTCATACAAAATTTCGGTGGAAGCAGCAATAGTCATATTGTTTGCATTACGGATTTTCACATTATTTTCCAACACATCCCCGAAAGGCAGGTAGCCAATCGGGATAAGTGACGGTTATAAATATTATCTGCCAGTTAAGTAAGGATGAAGATGGAGAGTGGTAAACTACAGACCAGCAACTTGTTATCCGCAGTCGGGTGTCTGTTGAACTCGATTACAAAGAACATGCAACTACATATATAGAAGGTAATGGGAAAACTGGGGAGTATGATAATGCACTGATGAAACGAAAACCAAAAGTGGCAAACATTTTTTTGGAATGGTTTCAAGATGATTCTTGTCGACATTAGCAATGAGGAACCAATGGATAACGTACAGTTGGATATTCAGGTGGATTTTTTTTTGAAGAACTCACACACTAATCTCATGAGAAAAGTTAAAACAAAAAGTATTATGCAGATGGGACAGTAAAAAATAGGTTTACATTCAAGTGAATGTAATTGGAATGTGGAAGATGTCGTGCACCCGTTGCATAGCGTGTTGCTGAGACAAAACTGAGAGTATTGTGTACTGTTGTGCAGTCTCCGTCTAAAAAAATAATATATTTAGTATAGAGGAACTGCAAAAGGCATTCTCCAGATTAATTCTTGAGATGGCAAAATTGTCTGTTTGGGAAATTCATCCTGTGATTTCGAATTTCAAATAATGAGAGGTGACCATAGTGAATCTTAGAAAGTTAGAAACATAGGGGGGATTGAATAACAGAGGGACATAAAGAAGTGCAAGCAGGCTAGATTAGGGAGAATCTCATGATATTCTACATGGCCAGCAAGTAGAACAGAATAATCAGCGAACAGTCAGCGTCCAACAGAAACCAATGGAGCAATCTGTGTGTGAAACTGAAGAACATTGAGAGATTGTGACATGAGAGCTTCACATCTGTTTTACTTGGGAGAAGGAGGATGCAGGTACAAAATTTGAGAAGATGGATGGGGAGCTCTTGAACAGATTGATGTAAAATGCGAGCAGGAATTTGAGACTTTGGCTGATAGAAAATTGGACTGATTGCTAAGTCTGACTGATTTGAATCATAGGCTGTTCTGGCAGAGAAGGGAGGAAAGACCCTGACTGAAAATTTTAATTAGAATCTGACCATAGGGGAGGTGCCAGAGGACTAGAGAACAGCTAATGCGATTCCACTTCACAGTCAGGATGGAAGACATAGACAGAGAACTATAGACAAGCAAGTATTAGATCATTGTTCGGGAAACTACTGGAGATAATATTGAAGGAGAAAATTGAATGGCAAGGCTTGCTCAGGGATAATAATCATAATCTTATCAGAGGAAAGTCACACCTACCGAATGTGAATTAGTTTTAGAGGTCGCTGAATTAGTTTTGCAGCAAGGCCTTTGACAAAACTCCACGTGGGAAAATGAAAAATAAAGTAAAATCTCATGGAATCAAGGATAACTTGCCAAGTTACAACAAAAATTGTCTCAGTAGCAGAAGTCAGAGGTGGGTGGGAGAAGGCTGTTTGTGTGACTGGAGACCAATGTCCCCTGGTGTACCACAGGGATCAGTGCTGTGTCCATTATTGTTTGTGGTATTCATAAATGGTGCAGAAGTGAATGGAATGGGGTGGGGTTGTGATAAGTAAGTTTGTGTATGCCTGGTTGGTTGGTAGTGAGGAGGAAGGTCTTATGTTAAAGAAAGATACACATTGATTGGTCAGATGGGCAGATCAATGGCAGATAGAACGTAAACCTAATAAATATGATGTGATACACTTTGGAAGAAGGAACCAGACGGGGAGGACTCAAAAAATGGCAGCACGTTATGACGCCTCAGAGAGTGTTTCTCCACATGCCTCCACTACGGAGGTATGGCATTGAGGGTGCATTAGAGGTTTGGATTAGGAATTGGCTGGCTGGAAGGAGACAGAGGGTAGTAGTTGATGGACTAGGTTCATCTTGGAGTGCAGTTACTAGCGGTGTACCACAGGGATCTGTTTTGGGACCGTTGCTGTTTGTCATCTTTATAAATGATCTAGAGGAGGGGCTTGAAAGCTGGGTGAGCAAGTTTGCGGATGACACAAAGGTCGGTGGAGTTGTGGACAGTGAAGAAGGATGTGGCAGGTTACAGCGGGATATAGATAGATTGCAGAGCTGGGCAGAAAGGTGGCAGATGGAATTCAATGTAGCTAAGTGTGAAGTCATTCACTTTGGTAGGAGTAACATGAAGATGGATTACTGGGCTAATGGTAGGCTACTTGGTAGTGTGGATGAGCAGAGGGATCTTGGTGTCCATGTACACAGATCTCTGAAAGTTGCCACCCAGGTAAATAGTGCTGTGAGGAAGGCATATGGTGTACTGGGCTTTATTGGTAGAGGAATTGAGTTCCAGAGTCCTGAGGTCATGTTGCAGTTGTATAAGACTCTGGTGCGGCCTCATCTGGAGTATTGTGTGCAGTTTTGGTCGCCATACTATGGGAAGGATGTGGAGGCATTGGAACGAGTGCAGAGGAGGTTTACCAGGATGTTGCCTGGCATGGTAGGAAGATCGTATGAGGAAAGGCTGAGGCACTTGGGCCTGTTCTCATTGGAGAAAAGAAGGTTTAGGGGAGATTTGATCGAGGTGTATAAGATGATTAGGGGTTCAGATAGGGTAGACACTGAGAACCTTTTACCGCTAATGGAGTCAGCTGTTACTAGGGGACACAGCTTTAAATTAAGGGGTGGTAGGTATAGGACAGATGTTAGGGGTAGATTCTTTACGCAGCGGGTTGTGAGTTCATGGAATGCCCTGCCAGTAGCAGTGGTGAACTCTCCCTCTTTATGGTCATTTAAGCAGGCATTGGATAGGCATATGGAAGTTATTGGGCTAGTGTAGGTTAGGTAGGATTTGGTCGGCGCAACATCGAGGGCCGAAGGGCCTGTACTGCGCTGTATTTTTCTATGTTCTATGTTCTATATCCCTGATTGTGACTGGACAAGTTAGTACTTTAGTTAAGAAGTGGACCTTGGGTGTAGCAATTTTAACTGTGGCGTATACTATAAGAGCTGTGCAGGGCTTTGGTGAGGCCAATATGGAGTACTGCGTGTAATTATGGGAGCCACATTACAGCAAGGTCGTGAGAGTACTGGAGGGTGTGCTGAGGAGATTCACCAGGACGCTCCCTGGGATGGAACATAGCGGCTATGGAGAGAGGCTGGACAAGCTCAGGTTGCTTAAACAGGAAGACAGCTAACGATCCGCATCCATGAACACCAGCTAGCCAGGAAGCAATACGACCAGCTATGCTTAGTACCACACACACAGATGACAAGCGACATGAGTTCGACTGGGCCAACACTACTATTATAGGACAAGCCAAACAGAGAACAGCCAGGTAATTCCTAGAGGCATGGCACTCATCCACAGATTCAATCAATATGCACATCGACCTGGACCTAATATACCGGCCACTGCAGCGGACAGCTGGAACTGATAACCGGAAACGACACATACAAATCACTATAAATGCCGGAGGAAACATCGCAGAAGCGCTTCACATGAGGCTTCCAAGCACCGAGGATGTCACCTAGACAGAGGAAGAAATGTCTGCAACACAAATTTCCAGCTCGTCGAACAGAACCACAACATCGGGTTGCTTACTTTAGAGCAGAGGACGCTGTGGGGAATGTGATTCAGAAGGACAGGATGCTGAGGGGCATGGAGAGGGTGGATAGACAGCAGCTGTTCCTTTTCGACAGACGGTCGAGAACAAGGGGGCACACTTTTAAAGTGAAGGGTTTGAGGTTTAGTGAGGATTAAAATATAGTTTTCTTTCACCCAGAGGGTGTTGGGATCAGCAATTTAATTCCTGAGAGGAGAGTTATCACGGGTATCCACACAGCCATGAAAAAGTGCTTGGACGAGCAATAGGAAGTGTCATAACATTCCAGGCTATAGGACTGCTGTAGGAAAGTGGGACTACTCTAGATCGTGCTGTATTTCTGACAGTACAGAATATATACTCCTGTGAGTGTCTGGCTGTGTAAGGTCAGTCATTGACCAGCCTAAGGCAGGAATTAATGGGTTTCTGAATAGTACATTCACAAGGGTCATAAGAGTGAACTGTAATAGCTTGTTAAATCATGTCAATGTGAGAAGTATGAGAATACAATTGCAGCTTCCTTACAATGTGAAACCACAGAACAGGAATGGCGAACAGGGAAATGGCAGAACTATGAAGCCACTGCCTCAGTTCTGTCTTCACAGAACTTTCTATCAATATTAGGAAAACGAAGTCTGGTGTGGAAAATAATACAGTACATGGAACATAGAGCATGGGAAATAAATAGTTTTGGAGAAATTACTGAGAGTGAAAGTAAAGGTCATAGACAACATTAATATGGATTTATGAAATAGGAATTATGTTTGAGAAGCAGACTGGCAGGCAAATGAAACAGAAGCAATGGATGTAAAGTATTTGCATTTTCAGAAAAACATCGGTAAAGCTCCAAGCACAGTGAAAAATAATAAATCTTACTGGATTGGGTCAAATATATAAACATGTTTCTAGAATGGGACAGCTGGCAGGAAAGAGTGAATAGAAATAAACAGACTCATTAAGCAACAGCCGAACATTGTCTGTAAGGTATGATTCTGTGATTAACACCATGTCCCAGACACCCCATCAACTTCCTCAAATGTATCCTGTCTCACCAGTAGGACAGACATAGCAGAAGTGGCGGTACAGTCGGATACAGCTGGAAGGGAATTGCTCTGGGAATCCACAACAGTGTCTCCGTATCCCATGATGTCTCATGGCGTTAGTTTACACATGGGAAAGGAAACATCCTGCTGATTACCATGTTCCAGCCTCTACCAACTGATGAGTCAGGACTCCTCCATGCTGACCAACACTTGGAGGAAGCACTGAGGGTGGCAAGTGCACAAAATGTACTCTGGCTGTTTTTTTTAAATGTCCACGAAAAACAGTAGCTCAGCTGCAGCATTACTGATCGAGCTGGTCGGATCCTAAAGGATATAACTGCTAGACTGGGTCTATGGCTGGTGATGAAGGAACCAACAAGAGGAAAATACATACTTGACCACATCCTTACTAATTTGCCATTTGCAGAAGTATCTATCCATGACAGTATTGGTAAGAGTGGCTACCGCATAATCATTGCGGAGACAAAGTCCCACCTTCACATTGAGAATTAACTCGATCGTTTTGGGTGGCACTACCACCGAGCTAAATGGGACTGACTTCAAGCAGATGAAGCAGCTCAAGTCTGGGTTGCCATAAGGTGCTGTGGGTCAGCAATATCAGCAGAATTGTACTCCAGCACAACCTCATGGCCTGGCATATCCCCCTCACAACAATTACCATCAAGGCAGAGGATCAACCTTGGTTCAATGGGGTGTGCAGGAAGGCAGGAGCAGCACCAGGCACACCTGACAACGAGATGTCAGCCTGGTGGTGCCATCAAATAGGACTACGTGTGCCAAACAGCATAAGCAGTAAGTGATAGATAGAGCTAAGAGATCCCACTAGCAACAGATCAGATCTAAACTCCGCAGTCCTTCCACTTCTAGTTGAAAATAGTTATGGACAAATAAACACGTTATTGGAGGAGGAAATTCCACAAATGTCCACATTCTTAATGATGGGAAAAGCCCAGCACTTCAGTGCAAAAGATAAGGTTGATGCATTCGCAACAATCTTCAGTCAGAAGTACTGAGTAGATGATCCACCTCAGCCTTCTCCGCAGTGATTCAGTTGCCAGTCATCAGCCAAGTCGATTCAGTCCACGCAATATCCATATTCAGTTAGAGAAACTAGATACTCCAAAGGGTACATACCCTGACAATACTCTGGCAATAGTACTGAAAACTTGTGCTGCAGAACTTGTCACTGCCCTAACTAAACTGTTGCAATATCGTTACAACAACGACATTTCTCCGATTACGTGGAAATTACCCAAGTATCTCCAATACAGAAAAAACAGAACAAATCCAATCCGGCCAATTACCAACCCATCAGTCTACTCTTTGTTATCAGTAAAGTGATGGAAGGTGTCAGTGCTTTCAAGCAGCACCTGCTCAGCAATAACCTGGTCAATGACGCTCAGTTTGGGCTCCACCAGGTCTTTCAGCTCCTGACCTCATTACCTTGGTTCAAACATGGTCGAAAGAGTTGAATTCCAGAGGTGGGGTGAGATTGACAGCCCTTTAAAACAAGGCTGCCTTTGACCAAGTGTGGCATCAAGGGGCCTTCAAAAAACTGGAATCAATGTATATTGGGACGAAAACCCCGCTGGTTAGAATCATACCTGACACGTCGGAAGATGGTCATGGTTGATGAAGGTCAGCCAACTCAGCTCCAGGACCAGTCTGTAGGAGTCCCTCCGGCAGTAGCCTAGGCCCAAACATCTTCAGGGCTGCTTCTTCAATGCGCTTCCCACCATTTCAAGGTCAGAAGTGGGGTTGTTCACCAATGATTGCACAATATTCAGCAGCAATTGTGGCTACTCAAATACTGAAGCTGTCCATGTCCAAATATGACAAGATCTGGACAGTACCAAGGCTGACCCGGGGCAAGTATTATTCATGCAACACAAATGCCAGTCCCTGACTCTCACCACTAAAATCCAATCTAACCACTGCCCCTTGGCATTCAATGGTGTTACTATCACTGAATCCACAGTGGACTGCAGCGGTTCAACAAGGCAGCTCACCACCGCATTCTCAAGGGCAACTAGGGACAGGCAATCAATGCTGGTCCAGCCTGTCACACCCAGAGTCAGGATTTTTTATTTAAACTTAACAGAGGAAGATTGCTTAGTTATCATAGGGATCGGTGCTCGGGCCCCAGTTGTTCACAATATCCATTAAACATTTGGTTGCGGGAATCAAATACAATATATCCCAAGCTGCTGAGAGAACTAAAGGATGTTGGCTTGTAAGTGGTTGAGGAGGTTGCAAAAAAGCTTCAAGGTGACTAAAACAAGTGGAGTGAATGGGCAAATACGTGGCAGATGGAGAGCAGGGTGGGTAGAGGTGACGGTATGCCCTTTGGTGGGAACAATAGACTGGAATCCTATCGTTTGAAAAGGGATTGTTTGAAACATGTTGATCTACAAAGGGACGCATGCCCTTGCTTGTTGTTTCCTTCGGCGCAGCCCTCCGACGTCCTTGCAGCTCAGGCAGTTCTGAACCCAGAAGGCAATGCTGGGAATGGCATTGGCACCCTACCCAGTATACATAGACCTACCAAGTGGGGAGCTGTAACATTGCAAAGGATCTGCATCTTATTGTACATCAGTTACTGAAGGCAATATTAAAGGAAATTAGCAGTTAGGAAGTTACAAAGATCAATGGTGTGCTGACCTTCACTTCAGGGGGATTTGAGTCCACGAGTAAGGGTGTCTTACTGTAGCAGTACAGAACCTTAGTGAGACCCCATCTCAAACATTGTGCAGTATTGTGGGCAGTTTTGGTCTCTGTACCTAACAAAGGACAAACCTGACATTGAGGGAGAATAGCGAAAGATGACCAGACCGATCTCTAGGATGACAGGCTTGTTGTGGGAGTAGTGTTTGGGGCGACTGGGCCTGTATTCCATTAGGTTTAGGAAAATGGGTGGTGATCTCTGTGAAATATATAAAAGTCTGACAGGGTAAGACAGATTGGAAGCAGGGATGATAATTCCCCAGGCTGTGGTGTCTAAAACAAGGGGCCACGGTATTAGGTACAGACAGGGGAATTATCATCCCTGCTTCCAATCTGTCTTACCCTGTCAGAGTTTTATATATTTCACAGAGATCACCACCCATTTTCCTAAACCTAATGGAATTGGCCATGCTAAATTGCCCGTAGTGTTAGGTAGGGGTAAATGTAGGGGTATGGGTGGGTTGCGCTTCGGCGGGTCGGTGTGGACTTGTTGGGCCGAAGGGCCTGTTTCCACACTGTAAGTCTAATCTAATAACAAAAAAAGGTCATTCTGCATTGAGATGACAATGAATGTCTGCACTCAGAGACTGGTGAACCTGGAGAATGCGCAGGAACCTGTAAGCCAATACACTGAATATAAATACGGATTTAGAGAGAGTAAAGGGATGGTGGGAGAGCAGGAGAACGATGTGGAAATAAAGGGCCAACCAATATTATATTGAATTGTCTAGCAAAGTCGATTGACCAAAGGGCTATTGCACTTCCTATTTTATAGCTTCCCAAGGTTAATCAAGTTATCGGATATATTCATTGTGAGGGATAACAGCATTGCGGAGATGTTTGAGCATGAACGACAATGAGGAAGGCTCAATGTGTTGTATGGCCTACTCCATTCCTGTTGTTTCTGTGCAGTCTGAGAGAAAGCTCTGTAAATGCTGTCATAAGCTCTCAGATATTCAAAAGAAGGTGTCTGCAGCGTTGACAGGACTGTTTCCCGTTCCTTTTCCGTTAATGAGGCTGGGGCCGTATGTTCTGCCTGGGTTTATCCTTTAAGACCTCGGAGCAGTTTGATACAATAGAGTTTCTTGTTTGGCCGATTCAGAGACCATTGAAGAGTTTATCACATGTCTGTGTGTCTGCAGTCACGTTTAGGCTCGACCAGGAAAGCACAGGAGATTCACTTCCTGAAAGTACATTGGGGAAAGAAATTGATATGTACAAGCGACATTGGCTTCAAGGGCGACACTTCAAGGGCAACACCAGATTTTGCATATTAATATTTTGTCAATTGTTTTTAATTTCCAGAGTATTAGCCTGGTCTGCATTAATAATCCAGTGACATTTCCACAACAGCACCATCTCCACATGGGGACCTATCGGAAACCACACTGAACAGGTTATTTCTGTGCTGCTTGACAGCTCCGTCAAAAATATCTCCCACCAATTTGACTGTCGTGATCCGACTGAGGGATTGGTAATTGGTCAGATTGTAGTTATTCTCCTCTGAGGCGACTGGATATAGCTGAGTAATTTTCCACATTGCCAGGGAGATGTCAGAGTTGGAGCTGGAATAAAAGAGCTTCCCCAGGGACACGGCTTGTTGTGCAGAACAAGTCTTCAGTCCTATTGCCGGAATGGGGTCAGGACCCATTGCTTTTGTCGTATCTACTGTGTTCAGCTGTTTCTTCATGTCACGGGCAGCAGATCAAATTGGTTAAAGACTGGCATCTGTGATTCTGTGGGCATCATGATGATGGTGAGGTGGATCATCAACTCAACACTTCTGGCTGAGGATGGAGCAGACACCACATCCTGGTCTTTTACACTGATGCACAGGAGTGTTCAATTATTTAGGATGGGGATATTTGTGGATCCCTTTCCTCCAGTCATTTGTTTAATCATCCATCACCATTTATAACTGAATGTGGCAGGACTGCGGAGCTTCGATCACATCTGTTGGTCAAGTGTAGTAAAATTGATGGGTTAGCATCAGGTTGAGGTTCATGTGATTCTGACCCTGACATGTTCACCCACACTCGGCACTCAGCCTTAGATCGTGTTGATGGTAATGGCAGACTGAGATTATCCTCGGCAAAATGTTACAGGTTGTGGTTGAATGCAGGTCTGCTTCTCCTGCTGCTGTGGTCTACAGCACTACATGAAAACACAGTTTGCAGCTGCAATATCTGCAACGCCATTCTGCTGTCTGTTCCCCAATTCTCACTGAGACCCATCAACCCATCAGCCCGGTACTCAGTGACCTAACCTGGTTTCTGATGTGGAAATACTTCCATTTTCATCCTCTCATTCTGCTGAGGGTCTCTCCCCGGGTCATGATTCCAATCTGACACATTCTGCAAAACCAATTAACTGATTTTAATTCATCTGAATATTTTTCCTTCAGTAATACCATCTTCTGTGTTTAAAATGAATTTCTTTCCCTCTGTTTCTCTCTCTGACCATGATTAAGAGCTCTGTATTGTCAGTGAAGCCAGCCTTATGTAGTGTCAGAGCCAGCGAATTCTCTGGATTCTCAATCATCTTCACCACAGTGTGTGCTTCCTCTTTTGGTGTGATGCCTTATCGTTCATGGCTGCCTTGTCCTCCCATGAGTATGTTTCATATTCTTTGGGATGAATTTCAAAATCCTCAGGATTTTCCACAGACATTCCTGCCTTTGCTGCTCTATGGTCTTTCCTGCTCGGGTCCCCTTCCAATTAACTCTGGAAAGCTCCTCCCATATGTCTTTGTACTTATGTTATCCACTTATAATCACATTACATCGAGAAGAGAGCAATAGATATAAATCAAAAGAATGAGTTTTGAGAGAAGGGACGCGAAGAATAATTGGCAAATTTCTTAACTAGATAGAAATAAAGAATATAGATGAGAAAATGTGAGAAGTGAGAAACTAGATTATCGAAAGAAGTAGATGTAATCCCTCAATGGTTTGGCAATTCCTGTGTGCTGTGGTCCTTTCTACAGTGCATGTACAACAGAGTAATGTGTTCAAATGCTGGGTCTGATGCCAGAATTTTTACGTCCAATAATATGACAGACACCAGCTTTGGAAAGCTCCCAACAGGCCAATATATTTAAATCTTGGTAGAAAGGGGATTAACTAAAATATGTTGGACACTAGAAACAAGAATTTATAACACAAATCATGACAAGAATGAGAGATTAGAATAGAGAATTACAGAAAATGAGAGAACGTTGAAAGAAGGGGAACATATTACTTTAGATGAGGATCAAAAATGTTTTAATGTTTTATAAATTTTATTTCTCATATGCATCATTTTTCGTTAACTGTATCTCCGTTGTACATTCACAATGTGTTGTGCGCATATGAAAGATGTTACTTATCTGTACACATGCATGATTAAACAGTGTATATAAAATCATTTTCCACCATTGCAATGGTCCTGTTGTCGTGCTACCAGGATACATGAACACCAACTGGCCACCCAAAGACACGACCAACTATCACTATGTTCCATACATACAGACAAAGAAGGGCACCACTTTGATTGGGACAACACACACATACATACTAAGACACGCTAGGACATTCTTACAGGAATGGCATTCTAACCAGAAACCCATCAATAAACACATTAATTTAGATCCCATCTACCTTCTCTTGCAAAAAAAAATGGAACCGGAAATGACATCACCCACCTTAAGAAACCAAGACCTATAAATAAAGACGCGGGTCAAACCACCAGCGCATCAGCAGAGACTCTCACTGATGATGTCACCTAGCCAGAGTGACAAAACGCCTGAAAACACACTGGCAAGCGCAGCAAGCTAACTTGCATACATACAAATTGTTATTTTTCGTTTTTTAGTAGAATTTGGGAGTTCTCTGTCACTCATGTTTGAACAGATTTTGAAATGAGGTGAGCTTTTCTGGTTGTGTTGTTTTAATCAACAGAGGGGTTCGGCATTGATGTCACAACAGTTTGGGGCCTTGCCATATGGGTTTGGACAGATTTGAACAGATTTGGAGTACAAAAGGTCCCAGCAGATTCCAATACGTGGCAATTAGTGACCTAGATCTTCGAATAAAACAGGTGGGAAAATTCATTCAATTTTGTTAACTTGTAGTTGGTTAAATTAAAAGTGAGAGAAATGCTTTTAACATTACTAAAGAAGTTCCCAAATCTGACAAGAAAGTTTAGAAAGACGGAAGAAGGACCTTTTTTTTTAGAATTAGCTAGTAGATTGGAATTGGGTTTAAACAGGAACAAAAGGAAAGTTAAAGTTGTAATGGAGTCGGTCAAGCACTTTGATATATCAGAGAAACAGAGAAGTGCAATAGAGTTAGAAAAAAACTTAAATTGCAAATATGGTAACTGAAGTTAGAAGATAAAGAAAGAGACGGAAACAGAAAGAGAAAGAGAAGAAAAAGAAAGAGAGAGTTAATTTGGAATGCAGAGGGTACAATACTGTTTGTTCTTGGAAACAATTTCGCAGAATCCAAGGTGGTAGAGGCACCCATTGTGGTAGAGAAGTTAAAGGAAGATGAGGGAAATTGGGAGTTTAAAAAAAACAAGGAATTTTCCAGACTGTGTCGCAACAAGATCCCACTGTCATAAGTTGCAGCAGGAAGGAAAAACGAAAGAAGAAGCCAAAGGAGTTGATGTGCAGTTAACTGACACCTTGTTTGATGTAACGGTGCAGGAACATTGTTAACTTCAAGATAAAATCCTAAAATTAAAATGGAGACCACGATAGGTCAGTGCAGAATGGAAAAGGACTGAAGTGCACCAGATTGTGTTACCGGTTATATACAGTGTTATGGTTAGCACAAGAACGAATTGCAGGCGGTCACCTATGTGTACAAAAGACTCAGGCGAAGGTACAGAAGCATTTCTAGTGGCCTGGAATGCACAAAAACGTGGTTAATTTTTGTTGTGAATCATGCATACCAAATGGTAGTTAAGTCACAGGCAGTAAAAAAAAACAGCACTTTTGTTGCCATTTCTTGTATTTGAAGAACCTTTCACGAAGGTTACGATTAATTGTGTCACTCTTCTTTCTAAAATAAAAGTGGAAACTAATATTTGCTGACCATAATGGATGTGTCTCCCAATTTTCCAAAGGCAATTCCATTATTGGAGCGTTAAGGCAAAAAGGGAGGTGGAGGAGTTGGCAACTTTCTTTACTCACTGTGGGCTACCCAGAGAGATTCACTCAGACCAAGGGTCTCAATTTACCGCTCAGCTGATTTGGGAAGTCATGGATAGCTTAAGCATACAGCACTTCAAATCATGGGCGTCCCATCCTCAATCCCAGGGAGCCTTGGAAATGTATCATCAGAAGCTGAGGACCATGCTAACAACGTACTGTCAGGATTGCCAGAATGATGGGGATAAAGGTGTCCCATTAAATTGCTTGCCATCGGTGATGCCCCAAAGAAGTGTCCTCAGTTTACTTCCTTTGAGTTAATATTGGTACATGAAGTGAGAGGTCCTTTGACGTTAATAAAATATAAATTGACAGGACCAAAGTCGGAGATCTCACACTTGGATTATGTATGTGAGTTGAGGGAGAGATTAGATCGAGTAGGTGAGTTAGCTAAATAGCACCTGAAGAGGACACAGCATAGAGTGAAGCAAGTGGCAGCTAAAACTCTGAAACTTTGACGATTTCCTGTGGGGATGAAATATTAGTATTGCCACCAGTGGTAGGAAATCCCTACAAAGCCAGGTTTCGTGGCCCCTTTCAAATTAAAAAAATGTTGAGTCAGTTAAGCTGTCTGGTTAAGATACCGGAAATGACAAAAACATTGTCGAGTATGTCATGTGAATGAATAATGCTCAAGCCACATTTAAGACTCAAGAATAGAATTATGGCCAAATGAACAATTGTGATCTTTAGGAACTGATTGAAAGCTCACATGTTACAGCTGGCAGAGCATGTTGAACGATACAACAAGCAAACTTGGTAATCACTTAAAGAAAACAGAATTCACAAAGGCAGAGGTGACGTTCTTGGATCATTACATTGGACATGGAAGGTTGACCCGATAAAATACAAAGATGAAGGGCTTTGAGGAATTTCCACGACCAAACTCGAAGAATTAAATCCTTTGATTTTTGGAATTGAGTGGATTCGATTGGAAGTTTGTTCCAAATGTCAGCAGCGTATTGGAACCACTGATGGACTTACTAAAGAAGAACACAGAATTTTGGTGGACAGAACAATGCTAGGAGGCAATTGAGAACTTAAAATTAGTATTAAGCATTGCACCAGTTTTAGCTACACCAAATATTTTAAAACCCTTTGAAATTTGTGTTTGATGCAACGTATACAAGGCTCAGAGATGTATTGATACAGAAAGATGTTGATGGAATTGAATGTCCAATTAACTACTTGTCGAAAAAATACTCAATATCCACCAGAAAATAAAACAAAATCTCCGTTATTAAAAAAAGAATTATTGAGTTTGGTACTGACCTGGCAACATTTTAATGATTATATGACAAACAAATTGTTGGATACGGTTGTGGACAACAACGACAATCCCCTCGCAATTTTTGGAATTTTTAAAGAGCAGAATATGAGACTATTTCATTGTAATCTTATGACAACCAACTATAAACTTACAAAATGTACATGCTGTGGGTCGAAAAAATGTGATAGCAGATGTGTTATCGTGGATTTAAAAGAAAAAGTGTAGATAAGATCTGACTTATTCCAGTGTTATATATTTGTGCAGAATTAATATGAATGGTATAACTGAAATTAATACTTTTGGATTTCATAATACTTGGATTAAGAATTAGAGGAAAAGAAATTAAACCATCTTTTCATTCTGATGGTTCTTTTTTTTCTGAAGAAGGGCGATGTTATGAAGCTGAAAGCATGTCTGGTCACTTTAAGACAAAGCGTGTTTTGCTGAATAGAAAGTACAGCCACAGACGCCAGCTAAAGATCAGACTGTTCCATATGTCACCATTACCTGGGAAATGGATACCTGAGTTTTGGTTGCTGTTTTGATACCAATTCAAATACAACCAAACAGTTTAAGTACGTTTCAGGATACCAGAAACCAACGGAATTTGAGTATTATTGTTTGGACACCTGGAACGAAATCAAATTATGAGAATTACTATATCATGGGGAGTATATAAACCCAGAATTTTGAACACTCGAGGGAGAGCCACTGCCATCCAACAGCAGGAGTGCTAACTGGCCATATAATACACTCTCTGTCAAAGATACATGTTCATTTAAAATCTCCTTGCAATAAAACAAAGCATGATCCAGGGAGATCAGCAGCTGGAAGAGTGAAGACAGCGGGGAAGATTGAGACTGCGTGGTCTTGAGATTGCAAAGATTAATATATGGAATAGCATATTTTTGCAGAGTTGGAGTCAAATAGTAAGTAGCGAAGAAAAGAGGAGCTTATATTTGTGAATGATTGTTGTTTAGTGTTCACTATTAAAGTTAAGAAATTAATGTATTAATTTTTGTTTAAATATTAGAATGTAGGAAATGTGTGTCACTCATATTTTAACAGATTACGAGGTGAGGCGAGCTTTTCTGGGTGTTTGGTTTTGATTAACAGAGGGGCTCGACTCCACCTTGTAAATGTCCATCCACGCCCACCTCATTTCCCTGCAGTTGGCCCATATCCTTCTAGTCCTTTCCTATCCACATATTTATCCAAATGTTTTTGAAAAAATGTTAATGTATCACCTTCAACCACATCTGCTGGCAGCTCATCCGTGTACTAGCCTCTGTGTAAAGAAGTGGCCCCTCAGGTTCCCTTTTATTCCTTCCCCTCTCAATGTAAAGTGATCCCCTCTGATCGTCGATTCTCTAACCGTGGAAAAAGACTGAGAGCATTAACTTTATTCATACCCCTCATGATCTTATGCAGCTCTATAAGGTCCCTGCTCAGTCTGCTAAACTCTAAAGAAAAGACCCTAGCTTATCTAACTTCTCCCTATGACTCAAATCATTGGTTCATTGTAAATTTATTCTGCACTCTTTCTAAATTCATAACATCCTCCATATAACAAGGTGAGAAAAACTGAACAAAATACTTCAAGTGCGACCTTACTAAAGTCCTGTGTAACTGCAACATAACTTCCCAACCTCTATACTCATTGTCCTGCCTCATGAAGGCCAGTGTGCCAAAAGCGTTCTTCACTGCCCTGTCTACCTGTGACTCCACTCTCAGAGAAACGTGCACCTCTACGCCAAGGTCTCTCTGTCAACTTCATCCCTTAAGACCTTCCCATTCACTGTGCAACTCCTACCTTGAGTTGAGTTTCCAAAATGCAATACCTCACACATTTATATTAAATTCTATTTGCCATTTCTTGGCCCACTTGATTAACGTCCTGCTGCATTTTTGATAAACTGCCTCACTGATCACGGTACCACTTATTTTAGTGTCATCTGCAAACTTACTAATCATGCCTTGTACATTCTCAACCAAATCATAGAAAACAAACAACAATTGACCCAGCCTCCAGTCTGGCAAGCATCCTTCCACTAATCCTTGTACTTCCTACCATCAAGCCAACTGTGTATCCAATTGGCCAATTCCCTCAGCATTCCCCGCGATGTAACCTACCAGAGCAGCCTGCCATGTGGAAATTTATCAAAGGCCTTACTGATATCCAGAGAGACTGCGTTTACCGCTCGGCCCTCATCAAACTTCTTGGTCCCTTCACCAAAGAACTCTAATAAATTTGGGAAGCATGATCTCCCACTCACAAATCTGTGCTGAGTCAAACCCTGTATAAGTAATGGGTGCAGTCAATGGTATGCTGTCCTTCATTGTAAGATGATTCGAGTACATGAGTAAAGCCATCTTCCTGCTGTTGTAGAGACGTGTTTAGAGAGCATTTCGGGCACTCTCTACAGATTTGATCTCCTTTGTAAGGAATATTCTCCTTACCATAGATACGGATGATGGTATCATGAGGATAGAGTAACGAAGTTCAGTATTTAATCTGTAGACCTGTGGGAGACGAAGAAATGGTGATGCTGAAACACGAGGAGGGGCAGCAATCACTTAATTCCAAAAGAGACATTAATAGGGTGACAAATTCCATACTTTACCCAGGATTGATTGGTTTGAGTTATTGTCACGTGGACCTCAGTAAAGGGAAACACTTTATTTATTAGCAGCGGAATCAGATCATAGCAAGCATGGCCAGGCAGACTTAAGGATAGAAATAGGCTTGGACACAGTAAGGCATACAGGTTACGCTGCACAGGACATGCACTAGGCAAGATCAACATGAACAAGATCAGCATTATTTGAACTTAGAGAGTCCATTCATCAGTCTAACATGGCTTTGCTAATAACTTATATGCCTTAATTAACTCTCCACACATTCTTGTGCAGTCGGCGTGTGAACCTGTACTGAACGTCAGGTTGCTCACAATCGCCAACAGCAGCCACAATACCTTCCATCTGTAACAGGTACCCATTCCCACCAGCTTCCGCTCATCATAGAGAACACCAGGCTGCCTTCTCAGCGATGAAAGATGCCTTCTTGAGACTTCACAGAAGACATATGGCTTCCCTCCTCACTGCGAGAAAACCATGTTAAAGTCCCACGTGTGTGTCATATGCAATGGAGCCAGGAGGAACAACGTGGAGCAGCCTGTCTGTGCAGCCTCTACTCCACTTGGTCATCATGTTAGAGCATCAGTTAGGAGACAGTGAGGACTGCCGATGCTGGAGATCAGAGTAGAGAGTCGATTGCTGGAAAAGCACAGCAGGTCAGGCAGCATCCGGGAAGCAGTTGAATTGATGTTTTGGTCATAAGCCGTTCATCAGGAATCAGCAGCAATTATCTCATTCTGCCCCTATGTAAGTGCGTTGAGGGGGAATGGTCTCCTCCTGTTCCTGTATAAGTGGATCAAGGGGCTGAATGGCTTCCTCTATTTCCTGTGTAAGAGACTGAAGGGGCTGAATGGCCTCATCCTATTGCTGTGTAAGTGACTCAATGGACGGACTGGCTTCTTCATCGTCCAATTGGACAGGGCCAACGGCCTGAATGGGTTACCCCTGGTTCCTGTTTACCAGCTCTATGTGCTGACAAGTGTGATGATGCTGCGGCTTTAAGAGGTTATCATGTCCTGGATTCTTTTAAGAGAGAGAGAGAGAGATTGATTGATTGCTACAAAGCTGGCTACTTCAGACCACTTGAGTAAACAGCTAAAGAGGCCTTGGTATTATTTTAATTTTGCGAGCCATTGTCTGGTGAGGTATGTGGGCTGTATTCACAGCGAATCTGGGTCTACAACATGACCAACAAACGAAGCACAAGTTGAAGATAGGGGAAGCTCTGTGAAGACGGATGAGGGGCCTTTTCCATACCCGTGCCTAAATGTTCCAGTTACATTTCGCAAATCACTTCAAAGCGTGTGTAACAATCTTGATAGGCCGAATGGTCTCCTCTGTTTCTGTGCACCAGTTTATAGGATTAAGTGGCCTCCAACTGTTCCTGTCTAGCAGGTGTGAGCGGCTGAATGGGATACAGAAACATGGGATTGAGGAGCAGGAGTGGGTCATGAGACACATTGAGCCTTCTCCACCAGGCACGAAGATTATAGCTGATCAGCTTTTGGTCTCACATCCACTTTCCAATCTGCATCCCATTATACGTGACTCAACTCTCTGTCAAATAGTTAACTAACGCAACTTTCAATCAATGTGAACATAGAGGCACGATAAACTTCCAGTGAAGAGAATTCCCACTTGAAAGGTCCTTTCAGAATTTTTCATCATCCCTCTTGTAGAATCAGAGAATCATACAGATCAGAAACAGACCCATTAGTCCAATCTGTTCATTCCGATCAGATATCAAATCTGATGTAGCCCCATTTGCCAGCATTTGGCAAATATCCCTCCTCTCACTTGCTTTTAAATGTGCGACTGTGACCGCCTTCAGCACTTCCTCAGACAGCACTTTCTGTACATGCACCACTCTCTGTGTGAAACATTTATCTTCAGCTCCCTTCTAAATCATTCGCCCCCTCGCCTTTAACCTATGCCCTCTTGTTCTGGAACCTCCTATCCTTGGAAGCAGAGCGTGGCTGTTCAGAATATCCATGCCCCTGATGATTTTATAAACCTTTATAATGTCATCCCTCAACCTCTGACACTCAAGGGGGAAACACCTCAATCTAATCAATCTCTCCCTAAAGCTCAAACCTCCAGTTCTGGACATTCATGTAAATCTTTTCTGCAGACACGAATGGCTTTTGCCCCAAACGTCGAATTTCCTGGTCCTTGGATGCTGCCTGACCTGCTGCGCTTTAACCAGCATCACATTTTCAGCTCTGATCTCCAGCATCTGCAGACCTCACTTTTTACTTTTCTGCAGACAACCGGGTTGTACGCAGTATTCTTAAAGTGGCCTCACCAACATCCTGTACAGATACAACATGCCACCACAACTCCTATACTCAATGCTCTGACTGATTAAGGCAAATGTGCCAAATGTGTTTTGCACCACTCTGTCTACCTGCGACTCCATTTTCAAGGAACAATGTACCTGCAACTCTATGTACCTTTGTTCCACAACACTCCACAGGACCTTACCATTAAGTGTATAAATTCTGCCCTGATTTGCCTTCCCAAAATGCAAAACTTTGTATTTATCTAAATTAAACTTCATCTGTGACTCCTTGCCGGTTTGTCCCATCTAATTGTGGACTCGTTGCACTATGAGATAATCTACTGCACCACCATTCTGATGTCATCTGTAAACTTACTAACTATGGCCCCGACATTCATATCCAAATCCTTTACATGAATGATGAAATGCAGTGAACTCAGTACTGATTCTTACAGCACACTGCTGCTCACAAGCATCCAGTCTGAAAAATACCCCTCTTCCTTCAAGCCAATTGTGACAAGCTTCTTCTGTATCTCATGTGACTGAAACTTACTAATCTGTCTACCAATCAGAATGAAATACTAGCTATGAAGAGAGGCTGAGTATGTTAGGATTATTTTCACTAGAAAAATGGAGATTGAGGGGGGGGGGGCCCGATTGAGGTTTGCAAAACCATGAAGGGTATAGACAGGGTGGACAGAGACAAGCTTTTTCCCAGATCGAAGGATTCAATAACGAGAGATCGTGCGTTCAAAATGAGAAGTGGAATGTTTAAGGGCATACACGTGGTAGGTACTTCATACAGAGGGTGGTGGTCGTTTGGAATGCACTGCTAGCAGAGGTGGTACAGGCAGGCATGTCAGATTCATTTAAGATGTGTCTGGACAGATGCATGAGTAGGTGGGGAGCAGAGGGATACAGATGCTTAGGAATTGACCGACAGATCATTTGGATCGGCTTAGGCTAGGAGGGCGAAGGGCCTGTTCCTGGGCTGTACATTTTTTTTGCTCTTTGTTGTTTAAATGAACACCTTGTTGAAGTCTATTTAGACAATGCCTACCAAACTACCTTCATCAATCTTCTTGGTTACCTCTTCAAAAAACTCAACCAAATTAATGAGACATGATTTCCCATGCAGAAAGCCACGTTGTCTACCCTGATCAGCCCTTGCCTTCCCAAATGTATGTAAATGCTATCCCTCAGAATCCTCTCCAACAATTTAGCCACCACTGATATCAGGCTCACCGGTCGATAGTTCCCCGACTTTTGGGTCACTGTTTCATTTTCCAATCCCACCACTCCTCCACTGCTCACAACAAATGTTAAATGTAACCAGGTCGGTGTTATGGCCGATGATATCGGTCTCAGACTGGGTCAGGGTCAGTTTTAGGAACAAGTCAGGCTAGTTTCTTTAATCTGATAAAACAACACCTTTATGCTCCAGAGCAATGTTACTCAAACTATGATGGAAAGAAGAATGGCAAATTGTTTGGGTATTGCAAATATATAATCAATATTTCCCTTTCTAAAAACACTGATACACACACACACGCACATACTCACACACACAGACGCACACACACATACACACACGCACACTCACACGCACTACACACACGCACACGCACGCAGACAGACGCACACACTCGCACACAGATACACACATATATGCACACACATAATTTCTCTCTGCAATTTTAACTTAAAAGAACTTTGTCCAGATATCATTGTGACTCATGACAAAATGAAAAAATTGCGAGATGGTCCAAAACGTTATTCTGCTTCTGAAGATATTGTACTCACAGCTGCGAGCAATGGAATTTCATCCTGGGAGAGTTTGGATTTGACTGAATTCCGTTTGCTTTTGAAGTGGGGAGATTCCATGAATTCTGGTCAGGGATCATCCAAAGGGTAGCACGGTGGTTTGCACTGCTGCCTCACGGCACCAGGGACTGCTTCGATTCCAGCCTTGGGTTTTGTCTATGTGGAGTTTGCACATTCTCCTCTTGTCTGTGTGAGCTTCTAATGAGTTATCCAGTGTCCTCCCACAGCTCAAACTGTGTAGGTTTGGTGGATTGGTCATGCTAAATTGTCTGTAGTGTTCACGGGTTTCTAGATTGGGTGCATTAATCAGGGGCAAATATTGGGGAATGGGTTGGGAAGGTTGGTATGGACTTGTTGGTCTGAAGGGCCTATGTCAACACTGAAGTGATTCTACAAAAATGAGATTGATAACGATGACTAAAGAGTTTTTTTTAGCTCGCACAAATTGCTGTGATGAAGAACAATGAAGGAAGGAGAGTGCAATAGGCCGTTCCTTCTCAGGCAGATTATATTTTCTCCCTCTCTGAGTTGAATCACACAATAATGTGATGCTCTCCGAAACTGGATCATGTGAGACCTCTTTGTACATTGTCCAAACTATGTCTCCATCACATTCCCTGTTCCATGTCGGTGCATCATTGCTGCTGTCATGCACGGAGCCATACCCTGAGCAGAAAATTGTTTTGGTCGATTTGAAATATGTTTACATGGCCCTGCGCCATTAAAAAATAAAACGCTTAATTTATTCAGAACACCTGTGTTAAAATTAATGTAAATGTTTAAACAAATACAGAAATTGCTGGAAAAGCTCGGTAGGTCTGTCAGCATACAGATGCCTTTTACATCCTGTATTTGTTCCAGCCTCCACCATTTCCTCTGACAGCTCATTCCATACGCACACCACTCTGTGTGAAAAGGTGCCCTTTAGGCCTCATCAAAATCTTTCCCCTCTCACTTTCCACCAATGGCCTCTAGTTTTGGACGCCACTAACCTGGGGAAAACCCCTGAGAACTCACCCTATCCATGACCATTTTGATTTTATAAACCTTTACTGCTGCGAAATGTAACCCCAATCAACGTGAATGGCTGTACTTTCACTCATCCTGAGCCTAAATTCTGAAATGCAATACTGACATGTCTTCCTTCTCCATCAAGTCACAATTTTAAATACATTTTCATCAGTTTGTTCAGATGTGTCATGAGACACTTCTGTGGGCTTTGCACCTCGACCTTTGTGCCCGGAGGTAGGGACAGTCGCATCACACAGCAATACCCATAAAGCTGTGACATTATTCTCCTGTGTGTTTGTTCATCAGCCTGTTCTGGCCTGCTGTAACATACCTCTGCAACAGGCAGGATTTAAATCCAGGCCTTCTAGTCCAGAGCTAGGAACACTACCACGCAAGTTCAGGAATTCGAATCAAATCCAGAGCACTGGCTCAGAGACAGGAACTGCATTACCATGCCCAGACTTTGGGTCATATTTTAGTGCCCGCCTTCATTTCGGTGTGGATTTATAATAATCAGGTGACTATTATTGAACTACAAAAAACACTTTGAATTTTTAAACAAATGCAAGATATTTGCCTCAACTATAGGATATTGAGTGTACGTGCACTGCTATTGAAATTAACTATAAACATCTTTCATTGCTATTATCTGTAGTCTTCAATATTAAGGAAAGAAATCCTGCAGACACACTCTGCCCAATGAAGGGTCTCAAATAGATATTTATTATTGAACACCAGAGACAAAGGAAGAGCTTAATTTCTGGTCCCAAAACACAGATCACTCTTACCCACCTCTAACGTGCGACTGCATCTTCCTAAAACCATGAAATGATACCAGGCCGCTAATTACTGTCTAGTCTCTCGTCTCCACAGACTGTCTCTGCAATCCGTCCCTCCTCCCTCTAACCACACAAGGCAAACCACGCTCAGGGTTTTGTAAAAATAAAGGCTGGAGTGTGCAGGCATCCTGGAGAGTAGTGGGCATTTTAAAATTGAAGGGGGACGGGAAGGTGGCAGTAATATCACACACTGGGCTGAGGGGTGTCAGATGGAGTTTAGTTTGGATTAATGCGAGGTATTGGATTTGATAAAGCAAACAACAGCAGGACCTATACAATTAAAAGTAGGGGCTTTGGCAGTGTGGCAGAACAGAGACCTAGGCTGTCAGTTTTAATTCTTTACAATTTGCATCTCATATAGATAGTGTGGTTAAGGAGATGTTTAACACACTTGTTTTCATTGGTCAGACCCTTGAGTATCGGAATTGGGATGGCATGCAATACTGTGTCCAGTCTGGTGTCCCTGCTCGCTCATTCCATAGGTACACCACCCTCTGGGTGGAAAAGCTAGGTCAATTTTAAATGTTCCCTCTCTCACCGTAAAACTATCTCCTCTAGTTTTGATCTCCCTGTACCTGTAGAAAATACCTTGACTATTCACTTTCTTATTATTGACCTTGATATTATTAAGCTGGAGATGGTTCAGAAGAGATTAACCTGGTTGTTTCTGGGAATGTAGGAAGTGAGCTATAAGGAGAGACTAGATAGGCTGGGACTTTTTTTCATTGGAGAGTATGAGGTTAAGGGATAACTTTACAGAAGTTTATAAAATCGTTAGGGGTAAAGATTATCTGAAGAGCTAATGTCTTTTCCCAAGAGATGAGGATTCAAAACTGAGGGATATTTTAAGGTGCGAGGAAAAAGATTTACAAAAGTCATGAGAGGGGGTTAATTGTTTTAGCCAGAATCTGGCTTGTGTTTGGAAGTTAATGTTTGTAGTTCATGAGTTGAGTTCTATGAAATAGCACCAGGAATCTAGCTCAGCCTCGTACAGACAATCCCTCTGTCACACTCAATGCAAATGTCACTGAAACAAATTATTGTTAGAATCTGCTCATTGAGTCATAGATTCTGTTTAAACCCATTAAGTTAAAAATTTGTAGAACAAATATTCATCCAACGTCACACCAATATTTATTTTTCCCATCTTTCCTGTGAAGACTAGCTCATGTTTCAGGATGATATCGAAAGGTCGATATTTCAGCATTCTGAAACCTGGGAACACATCTTTCCATGGCACTGTCTCTCAGTCTCTCCGTCTCTGTCTACTTATCAAACCTCTCCCATGTGGTGATATTTATACTGAATTCCCCGCCATCTCCCTCTGGCAGTGATGTTCACACCCACAGCACCCACTTGTCATGGCACAATGGGGATATGGAGCTGTAAATGGATGGGAGCTGCACATCCTGTCACTTCCAGCATGGGATGCAAGTTTCCCCACACTGTGCAAGGATCTGCGCAATGCCGTGGGGTGGTGTACACTGTCCTATATGCTGGGAGGGTAACTGCTCCCGGTTTACAGATCAATGCTGAGGGGCGTTGAACGGAGCTCGACATGCTGGGCGGGTAACTGCTCCGGGTTGACAGATCAATGCACTGGGTTGGTGTACACAATCCTACATGCTGGTAGAGTATCTGCTCCTGGTTTACAGATTTATGCACTGGATGGTGTACACAGCCCGTCATGCTGGGAGTGTAACTGCTCCTGGGTCACAGGTCAATGCACTGGGGTGATGCACACAGTCCTACATGCTGGGAGGGTAACTGTTTCTGGTTTACAGATTAATTCACAGATGATCACTGCACAGGTTGCTGTGCTGGTCAGACTATAGATAATGTAATCATGTAGTCTGTGCAGCTCCCCATCTTAGATGGATATTTGTTTCAGGTTCACACATGCGTCACCTGCTGTGGTCTGCACAGCTCCCCGAGCTGCAAAGGTAGGTAGCCTGAGCACACGACATTATGTTGGTGGGGTGGATAGAGGGGAAAGCTGAAGGACAGGTCAAGGAGCTCCCCGGAACGTTCTGTCCCCAACATTCTATAACAGACATTCGCCGGAACGTTCTGTTCCCGACATTCTATAACTGATATTCCCTAGAGCGTTCTGTCACTGACATTGCTTGTGAACGGCCGGACGTCAGTGAATTGAACAAATCATAGGATCCCGAGGAAAGAAATCCCATTCCAGGGAGAAACAAACACTGTTCCGAAGGCTCCTCAGGCAATTAAAGGGGTGAAAACTTTTTCCCTGCATTTGCATTTCTTCACGTCACCGGATCGACCACAATTTAGACCAAAATACAGAAATTCCCAAACTACATTTGTCTTCAGGAAACTGGGAGAGAATCCTTCAGGACAGCAACGTTTCCACCCTCCGTATTAGGAACTGGGAAGGAGTGACCTGTGTCTGCTCTCGAGTGATGGACTGTGTGGAATGTTCTAGAAGCCATCTGTCCATATGGATGTTTCACTGTGTGTTTGGGGAGGGAGGGCTTCTTGTGGTTTATGTCACATTTTTGTCAGTAATTCCGATCTTCCCATTTGTTATTCCAGCTCCAATCATTTTAATAAATCCCTGAATACAGGGACACATGTGAAAAACTCAATGAGTCCCCAATCAAACGTGACCCTTTGCCTCCGGGCTGATGGATAATGGGTTTGTTTTCCTTCCTCACAGTTAACGTAGTGACCATCTACGTCCTGCTTTACAAAGATTGTGGATTGTCTCCATGTGTCAGACGTTACCTGGGGGCCATGGCAGCAGCGGATCTCCTGGTCATTATCCTCAACCTGATGCTGAGACACATTCCCATTGTTTATTCGGAACAGTTTTATTTCCTAATGTACTCCGTCCGTGTGTGTAATATCCACGCTGCCCTGCTTTATGCAGCCACTGACTGCTCTGTCTGGTTCGCGGTCACTTTCACCATTGATCGGTTTGTGGCCATTTGTTGCCAGAAACTGAAAAGTAAATATTGCAGTGAGAAGACGGCGGCTGTGGTTCTGGGAGCAGTGACTGTGTTGAGCTGTTTGAAGAACATTTCCTGGCATTTTATGTTCACGGCTCCGTATTGGCTAGCGAAAACCCCCTGGTTTTGTGAGGTAACAGACGCTGTTCGATTCTTCAGTGTCTGGGCCACAATCGAGTTCCTCCACCACATTCTAACCCCGTGTGTCCCATTTCTCCTGATTCTACTGTTCAATGTGCTCACCGTCAGACACATTTTAGTGACCAGCAGAGCCCGCAGGAGACTCCGCGCTCACACCAATGGGGACGCTCAGTCTGACACTGAAATGAGAAACCGAAAAAAATCATCATTTTACTGTTTGTGATCTCGGCCAATTTCATCCTGTTATGGTCAACGTTCAAGCTGTATTCTATATGGAGACGGATGTGGTGGATTGGGTATTACTCCGTGTATCTCCATCGCTTTGTGCGGGAATTGAGCTTCGTGCTGTAACCCCTCAGTTGCTGCACAAACACCGCGATTTATGCAGTGACCCAGACTAAGTTCAGGCAGCAGCTGAAGAATGTGCTGAAATATCCTGTCACCCGAATCCATCCATTCATCAATTTCCCTCATTAATCAATCCATCCAGGATTTTCTCATTTCAGTTCAGTATTTCAGCGATGGAGAAGCCTGTCGCTATGGTAACAGACTGAGGTTAGCGCTGGTTTGTCCGTCTGTATCCCACAGCGGGGGGCGGGGGGGCGGGGCCGGGGAAGGTACAGGGAAACATGCCAATGTTTCTCACAACTCAGGGGCCAGTGAGGAAAGGCACCATCCCACCGACTGTATCCATCACTTCCGTTTGTAAACAATAAAAATGTTGATTAAAGCGTCCCGAGCAGCAGAGTGACCGATGTTGTTGTGTTTCTTTGTGTTGGAGAAGCTGAGCTGGGCAGAGACAGACTCAGCACCAAGTCCTGGTCCTCAGGAAAGGGGAGGGCACCGCTCCCTGAGCTCAGGAGTTGTGTTTAACTCCGTCTGTCCCTACTTTCACCTCTTGGTCTCCCACTCCATCTTGGCTCTCATCAGAATTCACCTTGCTCAATTTGTCACTCTCCCTCCATATATCCCTCCCACTCTCACACTGCGCTGCTATTTCTCTCTCCTTTTCCCACTTACACACTCAATTCCACTGTCCTTGTCTTTCCCAATCTCATTCCCTCTCTCTTCATCTAGCGATCATAACCTCCCAATGTTACTGTCTTCCTCGAATCCTTCGGTGCTGGGGGAACAGAAGAGGGTTGTCGATCTTCAGGCCGACGTTAGGGAACAGAGATTGGGTCGACATGTCAGGTCATTGCTAGGGCAACAGTATGGAGCTTGGGCCAAACGCCATTGCTCGTGGACAGAGTGGGTGTGAGAACACCAGCCGTTATTCGGTGGTAACAGGTGCAGTGGCACCGTAGGCTGTGGCTGAGACTGGTCAAGAGGATATCACAAACAGAACACATTGTGTGGGACTCACTGTCTGTTACTCAGGGAATAGAATGCATTTGGGATTAAAGGGCATTTAGAGGGAAACAAATTGGTCGGTGTTCACAGGCAGGAGCTCAGTTTAAGGTGTGAGAGGAGTGTGATGGTGGGAGACTGCGTGGGTGTGTGAGTGTGATGCTGGTGGAATGTGTGAGGGAGTGAGTGTTATGGTGGGGGACTGCGTGGGGGAGTGCGTGTGATGGTGGGGGAGTGTGTGAGGGAGTGAGCCTGATGATAGAAAAGTGTACGGGGAGAGAGAGTGACAGTGGGGGCGTGTGCAGGGGAGTGAACGGGACAGTGGGAATGTGTGGGAGAGTGAGAGTGATGGTCGGGAAGAATGTGGAATGAGTGAGTCTGACGTGAGGCTTTGTGCAGGGTGAGTGAGCATGACAGAGGAGCATTGTGTGGTGGAATGAGTGTGATGGTGGGCGACGGTGCAGGAGAGTGAATGGGAGAATGATGGAGTGTGTGGGAGAATGGTGGAGTGTGTGGGGGTGAGTGTGACGGTAAGGGTGGTGTGGGGCATTGTGTGTGATGGTGGCGAAGTTTGTGGCGGTGAGCATGACGGTGATGGTGGTGTGGGGCAGCGTGTGTGATGATGTTGGATTGTGTGGGGATGAGTGTGCCAGTGTGGGTGGTGTGAGGCAGTGTGTGCGACAGTGTTAGGGTGTGGGGGAGTGAAGGTGACGGTGGGTGTGGTGTGGGGCAGTGTGCGTGTGATAGTGGTGGAGTGTGGGGGTTGAGTGTGACAGTGGGGGTGGTGTGGGGAAGTGTGTGTGCCGGTGGTGGAATGGTTAGGGGTGAGCGTTAGTGTGGGGCATTGTGTGTGATGGTGGTGGAGTGTGTGGTGGGAGTGTGACGGTGGGGATGGTGTGGGGAAGTGTGTGTGATGGTGGTGGAGTGTGTGGTGGTGGGCATGACGGTTGGGGTGGTGTGGGTGAGTCTGTGTGATAGTGGTGGAGTGTGTGGCGGTGAGCGTGACGGAGGGGGTAGCGGTGGGCAGTGTGTGTGATGGTGGTGGAGTGTGGTGGGGAGTGTGACAGTGGGGATGGTGTGATCCATTGTGTGTGACGGTGGTGGAGTGTGTGGTGGGGGTGTGACGGCGGGGGTGGTGTTGCGCAGTGCGTGTGATGGTGGTGGTGTGTGTGGGGGTGAGCGTGATGGTGGGAATGGTGTGGGCAGTGTGTGTGATGGTTTTGGTGAGTGTGGTGATGAACGTGACGTGTGGGTGGTGTGTGCGCCAGAGTGTGTGAAAGTGGTTGAGTGTGGCAGTGTGCATGACGGTGGAGGTAGTGTGGGGCAGTGTATGTGACGGAGGTGAGTGAGTGGAGTTGAGCGTGATGGTGGGGGTGTTGTGGAGCAGTGTGTGTGATGGAGGTGGAGTGTGAGGGGGTGAGTGTGACATTGAGGATGGAGTGTGTGGAGTGAGCGTGACGGTGGGGGTGGTGTGGGGCAATGTGTGTGATAGTGCTGGAGTGTGTGGGGGTGAGCGTGAGGATGGGGGTGGTGTGGTGCAGTGCGTGTAATGGTGGTGTTGTGTGTGGTGGTGAGCATGACGGTGAGGGTGGTGTGGGGCAGTGTGTGTGATGGTGGTAGAGGGTGAGGGAGTGAGCGTGACGGTTGGTGTGGTGATGGGTAGTGTGTGTGATGGTGGTGGAGTATGTAAGGTGAATGTGATAGTGAGGGTGGTGTGAAGAAGTGTGTGTGTGAGTGGTGTAGTGTATGGGGGTGAGCGTGACAGTGGGTGTGAGGTGGGGCAGTGTGTTTGATAGTGGTGGAGTGTGTGATGGTGAGCGTGACGGTGAGGGTGGTGTGGGGCAGTGTGCGTGTTGATGGTGGAGAGTATTGTTTCAGTGTGACGGTGGGGGTGGTGTGGTTTAGTGTGTCTGATGGTGATGGAGTGTGTGGTAGTGGGTGTGACGGTCAGGGTTGTGTAGGGCAGTGTGTGAGATGGTGGTGGAGTATGTCGGGCGAGTGTGACGGTGAGGGTTGTGTGAGGTAGTGTGTTTGTGGGTGGTAGATTGTGTGTGGTGATTGTGACGGTGAGAGTGGTGTGGGGCAGTGGGTGTGATGATGGTGGAGTGTGTGGGGGTGAGCGTTACGGTGGGTGGGGTGTTGGGCAGTGTCTGTGTTGGTGGTAGAGGTTGAGGGGGTGAGCGCGATGGTGTGGCTGGTGATGGGCAGTGTGTGTGATTGTGGTGGCGTGTGTGGTGGTGTGTATGATGGTCGGGGTGCTGTAGGGCAGTGTGTGTGATGGTGGTGGAGTATGTCGCGTGAGTGTGATGGCGAGGGTTGTGTGAGGCAGTGTGTGTGTGGATGGTGGAATGCGTAGGGTGATCGTGACGGTGAGAGTGGTGTGGGGCAGTGTGTGTGTGTTGATGGTGGAGTATGTGGGGGTGAGCGTTACGGTAGGAGCGGTGTTGGGCAGTGTCTGTGATGGTGGTAGAGGGTGAGGGAGTGAGCGTGATGGTGTGGGTGGTGATGGGCAGTGTGTGTGATTGTGGTGGAGTGTGTGGTGGTGGGTATGACGGTCGGGGTGGTGTAGGGCAGTGTGTGTGTGATGGTGGTGGAGTATGTAGGGTGAGTGTGATGGTGAGTGTGGTGTGGGGCAGTGTGTGTGTGTGGTGGAGTGTGTGGGGTGAGCATGGCGGTGAGGATGATGTGCAGCAGAGTGTGTGATGGTGTTGGAGTGCATGGGGGTGAGCATGATGGTGAGAATTATGTGGGTCAGTGAGTGTGCTGATTTTTTTGTGTGTGGGGATGAACGTGACGTGGGGGTGGCAGTCGCGGGTGAGCGGGAGAGCGTGAGGATGAGAGTGGTATGGGGCAGTGTGTGAGATGGTGGTGGGGTGTGTGGAGTGAGCGTGACAGTGGAGGAGGGGTTTGGCAGTGTATAATGGTGGTGGAGTGTGTGGGTGAGCGCTACAGTGAGGGTGGTGTGGGGCAATGTGTGTGATGGTTTTGTTGTGTGTCGGGATTAACGTGACGTGGGGGAGGTGTGGGGCAGTGTGTGTGATGGTGGTGGAGCTTGTGGGGTGAGTGTGACGGTGAGAGTCGCGTGGCGCAGTGTGCATGATGGTGATGGAATGTGTGGGGGTGAGCATGATTATGGGGATGGTGTGGGCCAGTATGAGTGATGGTTTTTGGTGTGTGTCGGGATGAACGTGATGTGGAGGTGGTGTGGGGCAGAGTGTGTGATGGCAATGGAGGGTGAGGGGGTGAGCGTGAAACTGAGCGTGATGTGGGGCAATATTTGTGAAGGTGGTTCAGTGTGACGGTGTGTGTGACGGTTTGGGTGGTGTGGGGCAGTTTGTGTGATGGTGGTGTGCTGTGTGGTGGTGGGCGTGACGGTGGGGGCAGTGTTGGGCAATGTGTGTGATGGTGGCTGAGTGTGTGGGGTGGGCTTGACGGTGGGGGTAGTGTGTGGCAAAGTGTATGATGGTGGTGGAATGTGTGGGGGTGGGCATGACGGTGGGGGTGGCGTTGGGCAATGTTTGTGATGGTGATGGAATGTGTGGGGGTGAGAATGAGGTTGGGGGTGTGGGGCAGTGTGTGTGATGGTGGTGGAATGTGTGATGGTAACCGTCATGGTGGGGGTGGTTTTGGACAGTGTGCGTGATGGTGGTGGAGTGTATTGTGGTGGGCGTGACGCTGAGGATAGTGTTGTGTGTGATGGTGGTGGAGTTTGTGGTGTGACTGTGACGGTGTGGGTGTTGTGTGGCAGTGTGTGTGATAACGGTGGAGTGTGTGGGAGGGAACGTGACGGTGAGTGTGGTGTGGGCCAATGTGTGTATGATGGCAGTGGAGGGTGAGTGGGTGAGCGTGGGGGGTGAGGGTGGTGTGTGTGGAGTGAGCATGATCGTGGGTCTGGTGGGGAGCACTGGGTGTGATGCCGTGGAGGGTGAGAGGTGAGCTTGACAGTCGGTGTGGTGTGGGGCAGTGTGTGTGATAGTGGTGGAGGGTGTTGGTGTGAGCGTGACGGTGTGTGTGGTGTGGGTCAGTCTGTGTCATGGTGGTGGACTTTGTGGTGATGAACGTGACAATGCGGGTAGTGTGGGGCAATGTGTGTGATGATGGTGGTGTGTATGGGGATGAGTGTTAGTGTGGGGATGGTGTGGGGCAGTGTGTGTGATGATGGTGGAGGGTGTGGGGATGAGTGTTAGTGTGGGGATGGTGTGGGGCAATGTGTGTGATGATGGTGGAGGGTGTTGCTGTGAACGTGAGGGTGGTTGTGATGTGCGTCAGTCTGTGTGATGGTGTGTGTGGGGATGAACGTGACGTGGGGGTGGTGTGAGGCAGAGTGTGTGATGGCGATGGAGGGTGAGGAGGTAAGCGTGAGGGCGAGAGTGGTGTGTGTGGAGTGAGCGTGATGGTGGGTCTGGTGGGGAGCACTGTGTGTGATTGCGGTGGAGGGTAAGAGGTGAGCATGACAGTGGGTGTGGTGTGGGGCAGTGTGTGTGATAGTGGTGGAGTGTGTGGGTTGAGCGAGAGGGTGAGGGTGGTGGGGAGCAGTGTGTGTGAGGGTGGTGGAGTGTGTGGCGTTGACTTGACGGTGAGGGTGGTGCGGGGCAGTGTGTGTGTGATGATGGTGGAGTGTGTGGGAGTGAACGTGACGTGGGGGAGGTGTGGGGCAGAGTCTGTGATGGCGGTGGAGGGTTAGGGGGTGAGCGTGAGGGTGGTTTGTGTGGAGTGAGTGTGACAGTGAGTGTGGTGGTGGGGGGCACTGTGTGTGAGTGCAGTGGAGAGTGAGCGGTGAGTTTGATGGTGAGTGTGGTGTGGGTCAATATGTGCGATAGTGGTGCAGTGTGTGGGGCGGAGCGTGACGGTGGGGTGGTGTTGGACAGTGTGTGTGATGATGGTGTAGTTTATAGTGGTGGGCGTGACGCTGGGGGTGGTGTTGGGCAATGTTTGTGTTGGTGGTGGATTGTGTGGGGGTGGGCGTGACGGTGGGGTGGAGTTGGGCAATGTTTGTGATGGTGATGGAGTGTGTGGGGGTGAGCATGAGGTTGGGGGTGTGGGGCAGTGTGTGTGATGGTGGTGGAATGTGTGGCGGTAAGCGTCACGGTGGGAGTGGTTTTGGACAGTCTGTGTCTTGTTGGTGGAGTGTATGGTGGTGGGCGTGACGCTGGGGATAGTGTTGTGTGTGATGGTGGTGCAGGTTGTGGTGTGACTGTGACGGTGTGGGTTTTGTGCGCCAGTGTGTGTGATAATGGTGGAGTGTGTGGTCATGTGTGTGACAGTCGGGGTAGTGTAGGGCAGTGTGTGTGATGGTGGTGGAGTATATCGCGCGAGTGTGACGGCAAGGGTTGGGTGAGGCAGTGTGTGGGTGGTGGAGTGTGTGGGGTGATCGTGACGGCGAGAGAGGTGTGGGGCAGTGTGTGTAATGATGGTGGAGTGTGTCGGGGTGAGCGTTACGGTGGGAGCGGTGTTGGGCAGTGTCTGTGATGGTGGTAGAGGGTGAGGGGGTGAGCGTGATGGTCTGGGTAGTGATGAGCAGTGTGTGTGATTGTGTTGGAGTGTGAGGTGGTGGGTATGAAGGTCGGGGTGGTGTGGGGCAGTGTGTGTGATGGGGTGGAGTATGTAGGATGAGTGTGATGGTGAGTGTGGTGTGGGGCAGTGTGTGTGTGTGTGTGTGTGGTGGAGTGTGTGGGGTGAGCATGACGGTGAGGATGGTGTGCATCAGAGTGTGTGATGGTGTTGGAGTGCATGGGGGTGAGCATGATGGTGAGAATTATGTGGGTCAGTGTGTGTGATAGTTTTGTTGTGTGTGGGGATGAACGTGACGTCGGGGTGGCAGTCGCGGGTGAGGGAGTGAGGATGAGGGTGAGAGTGGTGTGGGGCCGTGTGTGTGACTGTGATTGAGTGTGGCGGTGTGTGTGACGGTGGGTTTGTGTGGGGCATTATATGTGATGGTGGTGGAGTGTGTGGGGGTGGGCGTGACGGTGGGTGTAGTGTTGGGCGTTGTGTGTAATGGTTGTGGAGTGTGTGGGGTGAGTCTGACGGTAGAGGTGGTGTGGGGCAGTGTGTGTGATGGTGGTGGAGTGTGTGGGTTGAGTGTGACGGTGGGGGTGGTATGAGGCAGTGTGTGAGATGGTGGTGGAGTGTGTGGAGTGAGCGTGACAGTGAGGGTGGTGTCGGGCAGTGTGTCAGATGGTGGTGGAGTGTGTGGAGTGAGCGTGACAGTGGGGGAGGTGTTTGACAGTGTATAATGGTGGTGGAGTGTGTGGGGTGAGCGATAGAGTGAGAGTGGTGTGGGGCAATATGTGTGATGGCTTTGTTGTGTGTGGGGATGAACCTGACGTGGGGGAGGTGTGGGGCAGTGTGTGTGATGGTGGTGGAATGTGTGGGGTGAGTGTGACGGTGAGAGTCGCGTGGCGCAGTGTGCATGATGGTGATGGAATGTGTGGAGGTGAGCATGATTATGGGGATAGTGTGGGGCAGTATGAGTGATGGTTTTGGTGTATGTGGGGACGAACGTGATGTGGGGGTGGTGTGGGGCAGAGTGTGTGATGGCAATGGAGAGTGAGGGGGTGAGCATGAAGCTGAGGGTGGTGTGGGGAAATATTTGTGAAGGTGGTTGAGTGTGGGGTGGGCTTGACGGTGGGGTTAGTATGTGGCAGTGTGGGTGGTGGTGGTGGAATGTGTGGGGGTGGGCGTGACGGTGGGGGTGGAGTTGGGCAATGTTTGTGATGGTGATGGAGTGCGTGGGGGTGAGAATGAGGTTGGGGGTGTGGGGCAGTGTGTGTGATGGTGGTGGAATGTGTGGGGGTAAGCGTCACGGTGGGGTGGTTTTGGACAATGTGCGTGATGGTGGTGGAGTGTATGGTGGTGGGCGTGACGCTGGGGATAATGTTGTGTATGATGGTGGTGGAGTTTGTGGTGTGATTGTGACGGTGGGGGTGTTGTGGGGCAGTGTGTGTGATAATGGTGGAGTGTGTGGGAGGGAACATGACGGTGAGTGTGGTGTGGGTCAATGTGTGTATGATGGCGGTGGAGGGTGAGTGGGTGAGCGTAGGGGTGAGGGTGGTGTGTGTGGAGTGAGTGTGACGGTGGGTCTGGTGGGGAGCACTGGGTGTGATGCCGTGGAGGTTGAGTGGTGAGCTTGACAGTCGGTGTGGTGTGGGGCACTGTATGTGATGGTGGTGGAGGGTGTTAGTGTGAGTGTGACGGTGTGTATGGTGTGGGTCAGTCTGTATGATGGTGGTGGAGTATGTGGTGGTGAGCTTGACAGTGAGGGTAGTGTGGGGCAATGTGTGTGATAATGGTGGAGTGTGTGGGGGTGTGCGTTAGCGTGGGGATAGTGTGGGGCAGTGTGTGTGATGGTGGTGGAGAGTGTGGGGGTGAGCGTGATTCTGTGGGTAGTGTTGGGCAGTGTGTGACCTGGTTTTAGGCTGTGTGTGTGCGAGCGTGATGGTGGGGGTGTTGTGGCTAAGTGTGTGTGATGGTGGTGGAGTGTGTGGGGGTGAGGGTGATGGTAAGGGTGGTGTGGTAAGAGTGTGTGTGATTTTGTTGGAGTGCGTGGGGGTGAGCGTGACGGTGGGTGTGGTGTGGGGCAGAGTGTGTGATGGTGGTGAAGAGTGTGGGTTTGAGTGTGACTGTGTGGGTGGTTTGCGTCTGTGTGTGTGATGGTGGTGCAGTGTGTCAGTGTGAGCGTGACTGTGGGGTTAGTGTGGGGCAGTGCATGTGATGGTGGTGAAGGGTGTGGGAGTGAGCGTGACTGTTTGGGAGGTGTGGGGCAGTGTGTTTCATGATAGTGGAGTGTTGGGTACGAGTGTGATGTTGTGGCTGGTGTGCGGCAGTGTGGTGCGGGTGGTGGGGTGTGTGGCTGTGAGCATGATGGTGGGGGTGCTTTGGGGCAGTTTGTGTGAGGGCAGTGGAGTGCGTGGGGGAGAGCGTGACGGTGAGAGGGGTGTGGGGCTGTGTATGTGACAGTAGTGGAGTGTATGGGATAAGCGTCACAGTGGGGGTAGTGTGGGGCAGTGTGTGTGATGGTGGTGCAGTGTGTGGTAGTGAGCGTAACGGTGGGGCTGGTGTGGCGCAGTGTGTGATGGTGCTGGAGTGTGTGGATTTGAGCGTGATGGTGGGTGTGGTGTGGTGTAGTGTGTGTCATGCTGGTGGAGTGTGTGGGGTTGAGTGTGACGGTGGGGGTGGTGTGGAGCAGTGTGTGGGATGATGGTGGAGTGTTTTGGGGTGAGAGTGACTGTGAGGGTGGTGTGAAGCAGTGTGTTTGATCGTGGTGGTGTGTGTGGGAGTGAGCGTGATGGTGGGGTGGTGTGGAGCAGTGTTTGTGACGGTGCTGGAATGTATGGCTGTGAGCATGATGGTGGGGGTGCTGTGGGGCAGGTAATGTGAGGGTGGGGTGTGTGTGCTAGTGAGCATGATGGTGGGGGTGCTGTGGGGCAGGTTATGTGAGAGTAGTGGAGTCTGTCGGGGAGAGAGTGACGGTAAGGTTGGTGTGGGGCTAGTATGTGATGGTAGTGGAGTTTATGGGGTTAAGCGTCACAGTGGGGGTAGTGTGGGACAATGTGTGTGATGGTGATGGAGTGTGTGGGAGTGAGCGTGACGGTGGGGGAGGTGTGTCGCAGTTTGTGTGATGGTTGTGAAGAGTGTGGGGATGAGCGTGCCTGTGTGGGTGGTGTGGGGCATTGTGCGTCCTGGTAGTGGAGTGTGTGGCTATGAATGCGACGGTGAGGGTGGTGTGGGACGGTGTGTGTTATGATGGCAGAGTGCGTGGGGGTGCGTGTGACGGTGGAGGTGGTGTGGGGTAGTGCATGTGATGGGGTGGAGTGTGTGCGAGTGAACGTGGCGGTGGGGGAGGTGTGGGGTAGTGTGTGTGATGGTGGTGGAGAGTTTGAGGGTGAGCGTGACGGTGTGGGTTTTGTGAGGCAGTGTGTGTGATGGTGGTGAAGAGTGTGGGAGTGAGCGTGACTGTGTGGGAGGTGTGGGGCAGTGTGTGCCATGTTAGTAGAGTGTGTGGCTGTGAATGTGACGGTGAGGGTGGTGTGGGACGGTGTGTGTTATGGTGGTGGAGTGTGTGGGGGTGAGTGTGACGGTGGGGGTGGTGTTGGGCAGTCCTTGTGATGGTGGTGGAGTGTGTGTTGCAGAGCGAGATGGTGGAGATGGTGTGGGGCGGTGCATGAGATGGTGGTGGAGTTCGTGGGGGTGAGCGTGATGTTGAGTGTGGTGTGGGGCTGTATATGTAATGGTAATGAATGTGTGGGGTAAGCGTTTGAGTGGTCGTGGGGTGGGATAGTGTGTGTGATGTTGTTGCAATGTGTGGGTGTGAGAGTGATGGTGGGGGTGATGATGGTCAGTGTGTGATGGTGGTGGTATGTGTGATGGTGAGTGTGATAGTGGTGTGGCGCAGTATGAGTGATGGTGGTGGAGTGCGTGGGGGTGGGCGTGATCGTGAGCTGGTGTTGGGCAGTGTGTGTCATGATTGTGGACTGTGTGCGTGTGAGCGTGCTTGTGGGGGTGGTGTGGGGCTCTGTATGTGATCGTGGTGGAGAGTGTGGGATTGAGCGTGATGGTGGGGGTGGTGTGAGGGCAGTGGTGTGTGTAGTAGAGAGCGTGATGGTGCAGGTGCTGTGGGGCAGGCTGTTTGAGGGTGATTGAGTGAGTGGGGGTGAGCGTGACTGTGTGGGTGGTGTGAGGCACTGCGTGTGATTGTTGTGAACTGTGTGCGTGTGAACATGATGGTGGGGGTGGATTGGGGCATTGTGTGTGATGGTGGTGGAGTATTTCGGAGTGAGCGTGACAGTGAGGAATGTGTGTGGCAGTGCGTGCGATGGTGGTGGAGTGTGTGGAGTGAGCGTGATGGTGTGGGACAGTGTGTGTGATGGTGGTGGAGAGTGAGGGTTGAGCATGACTGTGTCAGTGGTGTGGGGAAGTGTGTGTCAAGGTAGTGGAATTTGTCGGCGTGAGCGTGTTAGTGGGAGTGGTGTGGGGCAGTGTTTGTGATGGTGGCGGAGTGTTTGCTGGTGAGCGTGACGGTGTGGGGCAGTGTGTATGATCGTGGTGGAGATTGTGGAGGTGAGCGTGACTGTGTGGGTGTTATGGGGCAGTGTGTGTCATGGTAGTGGAGTGTGTGGGTGTGAGCGTGTCTGTGTGGGTGTTTTGGGTGGTGTGTGTGAGATGGTGATGGAATATGTGGCTGTGAGCGTGATGGTGAGGGTGGTGTGTCACAGTGTGGGTTATGGTGGTAGAGTGTGTAGCGCTGAGTGAGACGATGGGGATGGTGTGGGGCAGAGTGTATGCTGGTGATGGTGTGTTTGGTGTTGAGCGTGATGGTGTGATTGCAGTAGGGCAGTGTGTGTCTGAGAGTTGTGGAGTGTGTGGGGAAGAGTGAGACGGAGAGGGTGGTGTGGGGCTGTGTATGTAATGGTAGTGGAGTATCTTGGGGTAATCGCGACAGTGGGTGTGGTGTGGGACAGTGTGTGTGATGTTGGTGGAGTTTGCGGGCGGGACAGTGACGGTGGGGGTGGTGTGGGACAGTTTATGTGATGGTGGTGGAGTGTATGGGGCTGAGCGTGACGGTGTGGGTGGTGTGGTGCATTGTGTGTGATGGTGGTGGAGTGTTTGGTGGTGAATGTGAGGGTGTGGGGCAGTGTGTGTGATCGTGATGGAAAGTGTGGGCATGAGCGTGACTGTGTGGGTGGTATGGGGCAGTGTGTCATAGTAGTGGAGTGTGTGGGTGTGAGCATGACGGTGGGGGTGTTTTGGAACAGTGTGTTTGATGGTGGTGGAGTATGTGGCTGTGAGTGTGATGGTGGGGATGGTGTGGGGCCGAGTGTGTGCTGGTGGTGTTGTGTTTTGAGGTGAGCGTAATGGTGTGATTGCAGTAGGGCAGTGTGTGTGAGGGTTGTGGAGTGTGTGGGGAAGAATGAGACGGTGAGGGTGGTGTGGGGCTGTGTATGTGATGGTAGTGGAGTGCCTGGGGGTAATCGCGACAGTGGGTGTGGTGTGGGACAGTGTGTGTGATGGTGGTGGGGTGTGTGGCGCTGAGCGTGATGGTATGGGACAGTGTGTGTGATGGTGGTGGTTTGAGGGTTGTGGAGTGTGTGGGGGAGGGTATGATGGTGAGGGTGGTGTGGGGCTGTGTATGTGATAGTAGTGGAGTGTATGGGGGTAAGCGTCACAGTAGGGTTGGTGTGGGGCCGTGTATGATATTGGTTTAGTGTTTGGGGTTGAGCGTGACGGTGTGGGGGGTGGGAAGCATTGTGTGTGATGGTGGTGGAGTGTGATTAATTGTGCGTGATGGTATGGATGGTCTGGAACAGTGTGTGTGATGGTGGTGGAGTGTGTGTGGGTGAGCATGACTGTGAGGGTGGTTTAGGGCAATGTATGTGATGGCGGTGGAGGGTGTTGGGGTGAGCGTGATGGTGAGGGTGCTGTGGGGTAGTGTGTGTGTAATGGTGGTGGAGTGTGTGGGGGTGAGCGTGGTGTGGGACAGTGTGTGTGATGGTGCTGAAGAGTGTGGGGATGAGCATGACTGTGTGGGTGGTTTGGGGCAGTATGTATCATGGTAGTGGAGTGTGTGGCTGTGAGCGTGACGGTGAGGGTGATATGGGACAGTGTGTGTTATGGTGGTGTAGTGTGTGGGGGTGACTGTGACGGTGGGGGTGATGTGGGGCAGTGTGTGTGATGGTGGTGGTGTGTTTGTTGGTGAGCGTGATGGTGCGGATACAGTGGGGCAGTGTGTGTGAGGGTGGTGGAGTGTGTGGTTGTGAGCGTGATGGTGAGGGTGGTATGGGACAGTGTGTGTTATGGTGGTGGAGTGTGTGGGGGAGAGCAAGACGGTGAGGGTGGTGTGGAGCTGAGAATGTGATGGTAGTGGAGTGTATGGGTGTAAGCGTCACAGTGGGGGTGGTGTGGGACAATGTGTGTGATGGTGGTGGAGAGTGTGGGGTTGAGCGTGAGTCTGTGGGTGGTGTGGGGCAGTGTGTGACATGGTTGTGGGCTGTGTGGGTGCGTGCGTGATGGTGGGGGTGGTGTGGCTCAGTGTGTGTTATGGTGGTGGAGTGTGTTGGGGTGAAGGTGACGGTGAGGATGGTGTGGGAACAGTGTGCATGATTTTGGTGGAGTGTGTGGGGGTGAGCGTGACGGTGGGTGTGGTGTGGGGCAGAGTGTGTGATGGTGGTGGAGTGTGTCGGGGTGAGCATGACGGTGAGGGTGGTGAGGGGCAGTGTGTGTGATGGTGGTGGAGAGTGTGGGTGTGGGTCTGACTGTGTGGGTGGTTTGCGCCTGTGTGTGTGATGGTGGTGGTGTGTTTGGGTGTAAGCGTGACTGTGGGGATGATGTGGGGCAGTGTGTGTGATGGTGGTGGAGTGTGTCAGTGTGAGCGTGACTGTGGGGATTGTGTGGGGCAGTGCATGGTGATGGTGGTGGAGAGTGTGGGGGTGAGCGTGACTGGGTGGCTGGTGTGGGGCAGTGTGTTTCATGGTAGTGGAGTGCGTGGGTACGAGTGTGATGTTGTGGCTGGTGTGCGGCAGTGTGGTGCGGGTGGTGGAGTGTGTGGCTGTGAGCATGATGGTGGGGGTGCTTTGGGGCAGGTTGTGTGAGGGCGGTGGAGTGCGTGGGGGAGAGCCTTTCGGTGAGAGGGGTGTGGGGCTGTGTATGTGACAGTAGTGGAGTGTATGGGATAAGCGTCACAGTGTGTGATGGTGCTGGAGTGTGTGGATTTGAGCGTGATGGTGTGTGTGGAGTGGTGTAGTGTGTGTCATGCTGGTGGAGTGTGTGGGGTTGAGTGTGATGGTGGGGATGGTGTGGAGCAGTGTGTGGGATGATGGTGGAGTGTTTTGGGGTGAGAGTGACTGTGGGGGTGGTGTGAAGCAGTGTGTTTGAACGTGGTGGTGTATGTTGGAGTGAGCGTGATGGTGGGGGAGGTGTGGGACAGTGTGTGTGATGGTGGTGGAGTGTGTGGGAGTGAGCATGATGGTGGGGGAGGTGTGTCACAGTGTGTGTGATGGTAGTGGAGAGTGTGGGGGTGAGCTTGACGGTGTGGGTCATGTGGGGCAGTGTGTGTGATGGTTGTGGAGAGTGTGGGGGTAAGCGTGACTGTGTGGGAGGTGTGGGGCAGTGTGTGTCATGGTAGTGGAGTGTGTGGCTGTGAATGTGACGGTGAGGGTGGTGTGGGACGGTGTGTGTTATGGTGGTGGAATGTGTGGGGGTGAGTGTGATGATGGGGTGGTGTGGGGTAGTGCGTGTGATGGGGGTGGAGTATGTGACACAGAGCGAGATGGTGGGGATGGTGTGGGGCAGTGCATGTGATAATGGTGGTGCGCGTGGGGGTGAGCGTGATGTTGAGTGTGGTGTGGGGCTGTGTATGTAATGGTAGTGAAGTGTGTGGGGTAAGTATTTGAGTCGTCGTGGGGTGGCACAGTGTGTGTGATGTTGTTGCAATGTGTGGGTGTGAGAGTGACGGTGGGGGTGATGTGGGTCAGTGTGCGTGATGGTGGTGGTCTGTGTGGTGGTGAGTGTGATAGTGGTGTTGGGCAGTCCTTGTGATGGTGGTGGAGTGTGTGGGGGTGGGCGTGATATTGAGCTGGTGTTGGGCAGTGTGTGTCATGGTTGTGGACTGTGTGCGTGTGAGCGTGATTGTGGGGGTGGTGTGGGGCACTGTATGTGATCGTGGTGGAGAGTGTGGGATTGAGCGTGATGGTGGGGGTAGTGTGAGGGCAGTGGTGTGTGTAGTAGAGAGCGTGATGGTGCAGATGCTGTGGGGCAGGCTGTTTGAGGGTGGTCGAGTGTGTGGGGGTGAGCGTGACTGTGTGGGTGATGTGGGGCAGTGCGTGTGATGGTTGTGGACTGTGTGCATGTGAACGTGATGGTGGGGGTGGAGTGGGTCAGTGTGTGTGATAGTGGTGGAGTGTTTCGGAGTGAGCGTGACAGTGAGGGTTGTGTGTGGCAGTGCGTGTGATGGTGGTGGAGTGTGTGGAGGTGAGCGTGATGGTGTGGGGCAGTGTGTGTGATGGTGGTGGAGTGTGTGGGAGTGAGCATGATGGTGGGGGTGGTGTGGCGCAGTGTGTATGATGGTGGTGGAGTGTAAGGGGTGAGTGTGACAGTGTGGGTGGTGTGGGACAGTGTGTGTGATGGTGGTGGAGAGTGTGGGGTTGAGTATGACTCTGTCAGTGGTATAGGGAAGTGTGTGTCATGGTAGTGGAATGTGTCAGCGTGAGCGTGATGGTGGGAGTGGTGTGGGGCAGCGCATGTGATGGTGGTGGATTGTTTGCTGTTGAGCGTGATGTTGTGGGGCAGTGTGTGTGATCGTGGTGGAGAGTGTGGAGGTGAGCGTGACTGTGTGGGTGTTATGGGGCCCAATGTGTCATGGTAGTGGAGTGTCTGAGTGTGAGCGTGTCTCTGGGGGTGTTTTGGGGCTGTGTGTGTGTGATGGTGGTGGAGTATGTGGCTGTGAGTGTGATGGTGAGGGTGGTGTGTCACAGTGTGTGTTGTGGTTGTGGAGTGTGTCGCGCTGAGTGAGATGGTGGGGATGATGTGGGGCAGAGTGTGTGCTGGTGGTGGTGAGCGTGATGGTGTGATTGCAGTAGGGCAGTGTGTGTGAGTGTTGTGGAGCGTGTGGGAAAGAGTGAAACGGTGAGGGTGGTTTGGGGCTGTGTTTGTGATGGTGGTGGTGTGTTTGGTGGTGAGCGTGATGGTGCAGATACAGTGGGGCAATGTGTGAGGGGAGTGGAGTGTGTGGCTGTGAGCGTGATGGTGAGGGTGGTATGGGGCAGTGTGTGTTATGGTGGTGGAGCGTGTGGGGGAGATCGAGACGGTGAGGGTGGTGTGGGGCTGAGTATGTGATGGTAGTGGAGTGTATGGGTGTAAGCGTCACAGTGGGGGTGGTGTGGGACAGTGTGTGTGATTGTGTTGGAGTGTGTGGCACAGAGCGAGACGGTGGGGATGGCGTGGGGTAGTGTATGTCATGGTGGTGAAGTGTACGGGGTAATAATTTGAGTTGGGGTGGTGTGGGTCAGTGTGTGTGATGGTGGTGGTATGTGTGGTGGTGAGCGTGACGGTAGGGATGGTGTCGTGCAGTGTGTGTGATGGTGGTGGAGTGTGTGGGAGGGAGAGTGATGGTGGGTGTGGTGTGGTGCAGTGTGTGAGATGGTGGTGGAGTGTGTGGTGGTGAGCGTTTTTGTGTGGGTATTTTGGGGCAGTGTGTGTTTCATGGTAGTGGAGTGTGTTGGGGTGAGCGTGATGGTGGTGGTGGTGTGGGGCAGAGCGTGTGATGCTGGTGGAGTATGGGGGGTGACAGCGACTGTGAGGGAGGTGTGGAGGTGGTTGTGTGATTGTGGTGGAGTGTGTGGGTGAGAGTGTGAAGGTGAGGGTGCTGTGGTGCAGTGTGTGTGAGTGTGGTGGGCTGTGTGGGGTTGACTGTGACTGTGGGCGTGGTGTGGGGCAGCGTGTGTGCGGTGGTGGTGCTGTGTGTGTGGGTGAGCCTGACAGTGAGGGTGGTGTGGGGGAGTGTGTGTGATCGTGGTGGAGTGAGTATTATGGTGGAGGAGAGTGTGGTGGAGACAGATTGACATGGGGGCATGTGCATGGGAGTGAACGGCACCATGGGGGCGTGTGGGAGCGTGGGCGTGATGGTGGGGGTAGTGTGGGGAAGTGAGAGTGACGGTAGGGGCGTGTGCAGGGGAGTGAACGGTACAATGGGAATGTGTGGGAGAGTGAGCGTAATGGTGGAGGGGAATGTGGGGAAGTGAGAATGATGGTGGGGCGTGTTCCGGGGAGTAAACGGGACAATGGAGTGTGAGGGGGAGTGAGAGGGATGGTGGAGGAGAGTCTGTGGCAGTGAGAGTGAAGGTGCGGGCATGTGCAGGGAAGTGAACGGGACAATGGGAGTGCGTGGCAGAGTGAGCATGAATGTGGGGGAGTGTGAGGGAGTGAGCCTGACAGTAGCAAAGTGTACAGGGAGAGAATGACAGTAATGGCATGTGCAGGGGAATGAGCGTGACAATGAGAGTGTGTGTGGGAGAGTGAACGTGATTGTGGGGAGAGTGTGGGGAGGTGAGCTTGACAGTGGGCGTGTGTGCAGAGGAGTGAACGGGACAATGGGAGTGTTGGGGGGTGAGTATGTTGATGAGGAAGAGTGTGGGGAAGTGAGCGGGGCAGTGGAGGCGTGTGCAAGCGAGTGAACAAGACAATGGGAGTTTGGTGGGGAGTGAGCCTGATGGTGTCGAAGAGTGTGGGGTGGTGAGCTTGACAGTGGGCGCGTGTGAATAGGATTGAATGAGACAATGGGATTGTGTGGGGAGTGTGCGTGATGGTGGGGGAGAGTGTAGGGAAGTGAGCGTGACGGTGGGGGCGTGTGCAGGGGAGTGAATGGAACAATGGGAGTATGCGGAGATTGAGCGTGATGTTGGGGGAGAGCATTGGGGCTGAGAATCAGGGTGGGGCAGTGTGTTGAGAGTGAGTGATACAGTGGGGAAGAGTGTGTTTGAGTGAGTCTCATGGTGAGGCTTTGCGCAGGGTGAGTGAGCATGACAGTGGGGCATTGTGTGGTGGAGTGAATGTGATGATGGGCAACTGGCCAGGAGAGTGAAAGTGACGTTAGGGGAGTGTATGAGAAAATGGTGGTGTGTGAGTGGGTGAGCATGGTGGTGTGGGTGGTGTGGGGCACTGTGTGTGATGCTGGTGGAGTTTGCATGGGTGAGCGTGACGGTGGGGGTGATGTGGAGCAGTGTGCGTGATGGTGGTGGAGTGTGTGGGGGTGAGCGTGACGTGGGTGATGGTATAGGGAAGTATGTGCAATTTTGCTGGTGTGTGTGGGGGTGAGCATGATGTTCAGGGTGGTGTGGGGCAGTGTGTGTGATGGTGCTGGAGTGTGTGTGGGTGAGATGATGGTATAGGGTAGGGTGTGAAGATGGTGGTGTGTGTGCGGTTGAGCATGACGGTGGGGTTAGTGTGGGGTAGGGTGTGTGATGGTGGTGGAGTGTGTGGGGGTGAGCGTGATTTCGGGGGTGTTGTGGGGCAGTGTGAGTGATAGTGGTGGAGTGGGAGGGGTTGAGTGTGACGGTGAGGATGGTGTGGAGCAGTGTGTGTGAGGAAGGTGGAAGGTGTTGGGTTGATCGTGACGGTGGGGGTAGTGTGGGGCTGTGTGTATGATGCTGGTGGAGTGTGTGGTGTTGAACGTGACGGTGGATGTGTTGTGATGGTTGTGTAGTGTGTGGAGGTGAGTGTGGGAGTGAGGGTGGTGTGGGGCAGTGTGTGTGATGGTGGTGGAGTGTGTGTGGGTAAGCGAGACTGGGTGGGTGGTATGGGGCAGTTTGTGTGATGGTGGTGGAGTGTAAGTGGTTGAGTGTGGCAGTGAGGTTGGTGTGGGGCAGCGTGTGTGATGGTGGTGGAGTGTGTGTGAGTAAGCGTGACTGTGAAGGTGATGTGGGGCAGTGTGTGTGATAGTGGGGGAGTGTGTGTGGGTATGCGAGACTGGGAGGGTGCTGTGGGGCAGTGTGTGTGATGGTGGTGGAGTGTGAGGGGTTGAGTGTGGCGGTGAGGTTGGTGTGGGGAGCGTGTGTGATGGTGGTGGAGTGTCTGTGGGTAAGCGTGACTGTAAAGGTGGTGTGGGACAGTGTGTGTGATGGTGGTGGCGTGTGTTGGGGTGAGCACGATGGTGGGGGTGATGTGGGGCAGCATGTGTGATGGTGCAGGAGTGTGTGGGGGTGAGCGTGACGTTGAGGGTGATGTGTGGCAGTGTGTGTGATGGTGGCGGAGTGTGTGGGTGTGATGGTGGTGGAGTTTGTTGGGGTGAGCGTGACGGTCGGGGTGGTCTGAGGTAGTGTGTGGCATGGTGGTTGAGTGTGTGGGTGCGAGCGTGACCGTCGGGATTGTGTGGGCAGTGCATATGATGGTGGTGGAGTGTGGGGTTGAGCATGTTGGTGGGGGTGGTTTGGTGCAGTGTGTCTGATGGTGGTGGTATGTGTGTTGATGAGCGTGATGATGCAGATGTTGGTAGGCAGGTTGTGTGAGGTTGTTGGTGAGTGTGGGGGAGAGCGAGGTGGTGAGGGTGGTGTGGGGCTGGGTATGTGATGGTAGTGGAGTGTATGGAGGTAAGCGTGACAGTTTAGGTGGTGTGGGACAGTGTGTGTGATGGTGGTGGAGTTTGCGGGCGGGATTGTGACGGTGGGGGTGGTGTGGACCGTGTGTGTGATTGTGGTGATGAGTGTGACGGTGGGGGTGGTGTGACGCAATGTGGGTCATGGTGTGGACTGTGTGGGTGTGAGCGTGATGGTGGGGGTGGTGTGGCACAGTGTGTGTGATGGTGATGGAGTGTTTGGGTGTGAGCGTGACGGTGTGGGTGATGTGTGGTAGTGTGTGTGATGGTGGTGGAGTGTGTGTGGCTGAGCGTGGCGATAAGGGTGGTATGTGCAACATTTGAGATGGTGGTGAAGTGTGAGTGGGTAAGCGTGACTTTGAGGGTGGTGTGTGGCAGTGTGGTTGAGGGTGGTGGAATGTGTGGGGTTTGATGTGATGGTGTGGGGCAGTGTGTGTGATGGTGGTGGAGAGTGTGGGGTGAGTGTGACTGTGTGGGTGGTGTGGGGCAGGGTGTGTATTTGTAGTGGAATACACACAGTTTATCCCCATGGCAGATAAGGGGCAATTACACCACGGTTTGTCGACAGAGGCACGGAGGGCCTGGTGGATGGGCTAGAACAGAGGGGGGCCATTCTCTTCCCAAAGGGGGCCACAGCACCACCTCACACTTACTCCATCACCGTCACACTGACCCCCTCATACTCACTCCATCACCGTCACTCGGCCAACCACACACTCACTCCATTACCATTACGTTGATCCCCTCACAATCACTCAATAACCGTATCCCTGACCCCTCACACTCACTCCATCACCATCACTGTGACAACATCATACTCGCTCCACCATCGTCAGACTGAACCCCTCACACTCACTCCATCACTGTCAACTTGAAACCCTCACACTCACTCCATCACGGTTACCACGACCCCCTCACAATCACTTCGTTACCATCACAGTGAACATTGCACATTTACTCCGTCTCCGTCACCCTGAGCCCCTCCCACTCACTAAATCACCGTCACTCTGACCCAGCCACGCTCACTCCATCACTGTCACCCTGACCCGCTCATACTTACTCCATCACCTTCACCCTGACAAACTCACATTCACTCCATCACTGTCGCCCTGACCTCATCACACTCATTCCACCATCGTCACCCTTAACCCCTCACACTCACTCCATCCCCGTCAAGCTGATCCCCTCACACTCAACCCATCACTGTCACCCTGACATGCTCATACTTACTCCATCACCTTCACCCTGACAAACTCACACTCATTCCATCACCGTCACCCTGAATCCCTCATACTCACTCCATCACCGTCAAGCTGATCCACTCACACACACCTTCACTGTCACCTTGACCCCCTCACACTCACTTCATCTCTGTCACCTGACCCCCTCACACTCACTTCATCACCGACACCCTGACCCTCTCACACTCACTCCATCACCAATACCCTGAACACCTCAAATTGACTCCATCATCGTCACCCTTAGCCTCTCAATCTCACACCATCACCGTCAACCTGACCCCCTCACACTGACTCCATCATTGTCGCCCTGACCCCTCACACTAACTCCATCACCATCACACTGATCCCTGCACACTCATCCGTCATCATCACAGTGATCCCCTCACACTCACTCTATCACCTTCACACTGAACGCCTCACACTAATTCCATATCCGTCACCCTGACACCCTCACACTTACTCCATCACCTTCACCCTGAAAAACTCACACTCACTCCATCACTTTCACTCTGATCCCCTCAGACTCGCTCCATCGCTGTCACTCTGATCCCCTCACACTCACTCCATCACAGTCAGACTAAATCCCTCACACTCACTCCATCACCATCACACTGACCTGCTCACACTCGTTCCATCACCGTCAGATTGAACCCCTCGCACTCACTCCATCACGGCCACATTGTACCCATCATACTCGCTCCATGACTGTCAGATTGAAACCCTCACACTCATTCCATCACCGTCACTCTGACCCCCTCAGTCTCGTTCCATCACCGTCAGACTGAACCCTTCACACTAACTCAGTCACCGTCACCCTGACCCCTTCGCACTCGCTCTATCACCATCAGATTGAAACCCTCACACTCACTCCATCACCATCACACTGACCTGCTCACGCTCTGCCCATCACCCTCACACTGAACCCCTCACACTCACTCCATCACCATCACCCTGACACCCTCACACTCCCTCCATATCTGACACCTTCATCCCATCACACTCACTCCATCACCATAACGCTGACTCCCTCACCTCACTCCATCTCCGACACACTGACCCGCTCGCACTCACACCATCACCCTCACCATGACCCCCTCACACTCACTCCATCACCAGAGCCCTGACCTCATCACACTAGTCCATCACCGTCATGCTAGACCCCTCACACTCACTCCATCACTGTCTCACTGATCTCCACACACTCACTCCATCACTGTCACCCTGACCCTCTCACACTCGCTCCATCACCATCAACCTGAATCCCTTTACGTTCACTCCATCATCGTCACCCTGACCGCCTCACACTCACTCCAACAACGTCGCACTGATCCCCTCACACTCACCCCATCACTGTCATCCTGACCCCCTCACACTCGCTCCATCACCGTCACCCTGACCCTATCAAACTCATTCCATCACCGTTACCGAGAAACCCTCACACTCGCTCCAGCAAATCATCCTGACAAACTCACACTCACTCCATCTCTGTCTCCCTGACCCCATCACACTCATTCCATCACCGTCACCCTGAATCCCTCACACTCACTCCAGCAACGTCACACTGACCCCATCATACTTACTTCATCACCGTCACCCTGACCCCCTCACACTTGCTCCATCACCCTAATCCTGACCCCCTCATACTCACTCCATCACCGTCAACGAGACTCCCTCACACTTGCTCCATCACCATCACACGGAAAAACTCACACTCACCCCATCACTGTCACCCTGACCCCCTCACACTCACGTCATCACTGTCACCGCATCACTGTCACCTGATCCCCTCACACTCACTCCATCGCCGACACCCTGAGCCTCTCACACTTGCTCTATCACCGTCACCCTGATTCCCTCACTCTCACTCCATCACCATCATCCTGACCCTCTCACACTCGATCCATCAAAATAATCCTGGCCCACTCATACTCACTTCATCATCGTCACCGAGACCCCCTCACACTCACTCCATCTCCTTCACCCGGACAAATTCACACTCACTCCATCACTGTCACCCTGACCCCATCACACTCATTCCATCACCGACACCCTGAACCCCTCACACTCACTCCAACAACGTCGCGCTGATCCCCTCACACTCACCCCATCACTGTCATCCTGACCCCCTCACACTCGCTCCATCACTGTCACCCTGACCCTATCAAACTCATTCCATCACCGTTACCGAGAAACCCTCACACTCGCTCCAGCAAATCACCCTGACAAACTCACACTCACACCATCACCCTCACCCTGACCCTCTCACACTCACTCCGTCACCAGAGCCCTGACCCCTTCACACTCCTCCATCACCATCATGCTAACCCCCTCACACTCATTCCATGACTGTCTCACTGACTCCCCCACATAGAATCCATCTCAGTCACCCTGACCCTCTCACACTCGCTACATCGTCGGCAACCTGACCCCCCACACTCACTCCATCACCGTCACGCTAACCGCCTCACACTCACTAAATCACCTTCACACTTCGTCAGCATCACTCTGACCCCGTCACACACACTCCATCACCGTCACCCTGACCCTCTCACACTTGCTGTATCACCGTCACCCTGATCCCCTCACACTCACTCCATCACCGTCACCGAGACCCCGTCACAGTCGCTCCATCACCATCAACCTGACAACTCACACTCACTCCATCACTGTCACCCTGACCCCATCACACTCATTCCATCACCATCACCCTGAACTCCTCACACTCCTCCAACAACGTCGCACTGGTCCCCTCGCACTCACTCCATCATTGTCACACTGAACCCCTCACTTTCACTCCATCACCGTCACACTGATCGCCTTACATTCAGTCCATTATTGTCACTTGGTCAACCACACATTCACTCCATCACCACCACGTTGATCTCCTCACATTCATTCCATCACCTTCACGCTCACACTATCACACTCATCCGTCACTGTCACCCTGAGTCTCTCACATTCTCACCATCGCCATCATCCTGACCCACTCACACTCACTCAGTCACCATTACCCAGACCCCATCACACTCACTCCGTCAGCGTGATCCTGACCTCCACACACTCACTCCAACACTGTCACCCTGAACCCCTCACACTCACTCTATCACCGACACATTGATACCCTCACACTCATTCCATCACCATCATGTTGATCGCCTCACATTCTTTCGATCACCTTCATCCTGACCCATTCACTGTCACTCCATCACCGTCACCGTGATCCCCTCACACTCACCCCATCACCTTCACCATGACTCCCTCACACTCACTCCATCAACCTCACGCTGACCCCCTCACAGTCACCCCATCTCCGACTCCCTGAACCCCTGAAACTCTCTTGATAACCAGAACCCCACACACTCACTCCAGCAATGTCACCTTGACCCTCTCACACTCACTCCATCACCATAACCCTGACCCCCCTCACACTCACTCCATCTCCGACACACTGACCAGCTCCCCTTACACCTTCACCCTCACCATGACCCCCTCACAGTCACTCCATCAACAGATCCCTGACCCCATCACACTCCTCCATCACCGTCACGCTAACCCCCTCACACTCACTCCATCACTGTCAACCTGACCGCCTCGCAATCACTCCATCACCGTCACCTTGATAACCTCACACTCACTCCATCATGGTTAACCTGACCCCCTCACAATCACTTCATCACCATCACAGTGACCCTCGCACACTTAATCCATCTCCGTCACCCTGAGCCACTCATACTCACTTCATCATCGTCATCCTGACAACCTCACACTCAGTCCATCACCGTCACACTGAACTCCTCACACTCGCTTCATCACCATAACACTGACCCCCTCACACTCACTCCATCACTGTCACCTTGAACCCCTCACACTCACTCCATTACGGTTACCCTGACCCCCTAACAATCATTCCATCACCGTCAGACTGAACCACTCACACTCACGCCAACACTGTCACACTGACCCGCTCATACTCACTCCATCACCATCAGACTAAACCCCTCAAACTCACTCCATCACTGTCACCCTGACACCCTCACACTCGCTCCATCACCGTCAGACTGAACTCATCATAATGACTCCATCACCGTCACCCTGATCCCCTCGCACTCACTCCATCACCGTCAGACTGAACCCCTCACACTCACTCCATCAGCATTACCCTCAGTCCTTCAGACTCACTCCATCACTTTCACCCAGACCCCCTCACAAACACTCCACCACCGTCACACTGATCCCTTTACACTCAGTCCATCACCGTCACTTGGTCAACCATGCATTCACTCCATCGTCGTCACGTTTAGCCACTCACACTCGTTCCATCACCTTCAAACTGACCCTCTCTCACTCACCCGTCACTGTCACCATGAGCCTCTCACACTCACTCAGTCACCACCACCCTGACCCCATCACACTCACTCCATCACTCTGAAACTGATCCCCTCAAAGTCACTCCATCACAATGAGTCGATCAACCTCACACTCACCCCATCACTGTCACACTAACTCCCTCACGCTCACTCCATCACCGTCACACTGATCCTCTCATACTCACTCCACCACCGTGACTCGGTCAAGCTCACGCTCACTCCATCACCATCACGTTGATCCCCTCACACTGACTCCATCCCCTTCAACCTGACCCCCTCGCACTCACTTCATCACCGGCACACTGAAGCCCTCACACTCAGTTCATCATCATCAATATGACACCCTCACACTCACTCCATCAACGTCACCCTGACCCCTCACACTCTCTCCATCTCCGACAAGGTGACTCACTCACACTCACGCCATCACTGGCAGCCTGACCCCATCACATTTCTACCGTCACTGTCGCAGTCAATCCATCATGCTCAACATGACCACCTCACACTCACTCCATCACCGACACACTGATCCCCACACACTCACTCCATCACCATTATGTTGATCCCCTCACACTCTTTCGATCACCTTCATCCTGACCCACTCACTGTCACACCACCACCGTCACCGTGACCCCCATCACACTCACCCCATAACCGTCACCCTGACCACCTCACACTCACTCCATCAACGACACCCTGACCCCCTGACACTCACTTGATCACCGTCACCTTGACCTGGTCACACACACACTCCATCACTGTCACCCTGACCCCGTCACACTCACTCCATCGCTGACACACAGTCCCCCTCATACTCTTTCCATCACCATCACTCTGAAGCACTCAAATTGACTCCATCACCGTCGCCCTGACCCCCTTAACTCACTCAATCATCGTCATACTGACCCCTCCCACTCAGCCATCACTGTCACAGTGATCCCCTCACACCTCACTCATCGCCTTCACACTGACCACCTCACAGTCATTCCATCTCCGTCAGCCTGACCCTCCCTCACACTTACTCGATCACCATCACCGTGACAAACTGACGCTCACTCCATCACCGTAGCCCTGACCCCCTCACATTCACTCCATCACTGTCACACTGCCCCCTCACACTTACTCCATCACCGTCACACTGAGCTCTTTATATTCACTCCATCACCATGACTCAGTCAACCACACACTCACTCCATCACCATCACATTGATCCGCTCACAATCACTCAATCACCGTATCCATGACCCGTCACACTCACTCTATCACTATCACCATTACCACCTCACACTCACTCCATCACCGTCAGGCTGAACCACTCACAATCACCCCTCACCATCACAGTGATCCCCTTACACGCACTCCATCACCTTCACACTGACCACCTCACACTCATTCCACCTCCGTCACCCTGACCCCTCTCATACTTACTCTATCAACTTCACCCTGCAAAACTCACACTCACTCCATCTCCGACAGCTGACCCCCTCAAACTCACTCCATCACCATCATCCTCAACCTCACACTCTTACTCCTTCTCTGTCACCCTGAGCCCCTCATACTCACTTCATCAATGTCATCCTGACACCCTCACACTCACTTCATCACAATCACCCTGACCCCCTCACACTTACTCCATCCCCGTCACCTTGGCCCCCTCACAATGACTCCATCACCGTCACACTGACACCCTCATACTCATTCCATCTCCGACAAGCTGACTCACTCACACTCACACCTTCACCGGCACCCTGACCCCATCACATTTCTACCGTCAATGTCGCACTGACCCCCTCACACTCACTCCATCACTCTCAACTTGACCAGCTCTCACTCCATCACCGACACACTGATCCCTTCACACTTACTGCATCACCATCATGTTGATCCCCTCACACTCTTTCGATCACCTTCATCCTGACCCATTCACTGTCACACCATCACCATCACCGTGACCCACTCACACTCACCCCATAACCGTCACCCTGACCCCTCACACTGACTCCATCACTGTCGCACTGATCCTCACATACTCACTCCACCACCGTGACTCGTTCAACCTCACGCTCACTCCATCACCATCACGTTGATCCCATCACACTGACTCTATCACCTTCACCTTAACCCTGACCCCCTCACACTCACTCCATCACGGGCACACTGAAGTCCTCACACTCACTTCATCACCATCACACTGACACCCTCACACTCACTCGATCACCGTCACACTGATCCCTTGATATTCACTCCATCACCATCACTCAGTCAATGACACACTCACTCCATCACCATCACATTGATCCCCTCACAATCACTCAATCACCATATCCCTGAACCCTCACACTCACTCCATCATCATCACCGTGACAACCTCACACTCACTCCATCTCCCTCAGAAGAACCCCTCACACTCATCCGTCACTGTCACAGTGATCGCCTCACACTCACTCCATCTCCGACACCCTGACCCCCCTCATACTCACTCATCACCATCACTCGGTCAACCACAAACTCACTCCTTCACCATCACGTTGATTCCCTCACAATCACTCAACCACCGTATTCCTGATCCCCTCACACTCACTCCATCACCATCACCGTGACAACCTCACACTCACTCCATCACCGTGACCTTGAAACCATCACACTCACTCCATCACGGTTACCCTGAACCCCTCACAATCACTCCATCACTGTCACAGTGAATCTCGCACACTTACGCCATCTCCGTCACCCTGAGCCCCTCACACTCACAGTATCACCGTCATACTGACTCCCTCTCACTCACTCTATCACCGTCACTTTAATCCACTCACACTTGATCCATCACCTTCACCCTGGCACAATCACTGTCACATCACCATCACCCTGACACCCTCACACTCACTCCGTCACTGACACTCTATCCCTCTCACGATCACTCCGTCACCGTCACCCTGCCCCACTCACACTCACTCCATCACCATCACCCTGATCCCCTCACACCCACTCTACAACCAGCACACTGACTCCCTTACTCTCACTACATCACCGTCACCCTGACACAGTCACACTCACTCCATCACCATCACCTTGACCCCCTCACACTCACTCTATCACCATCACCCTGGCACCCTCACAGTCACTACATCACTGTCACCCTGACCACCTCACACTTACACCATCATCTTCAAACTGATCCCCTCACACTCACTCCATCACCGTCAACCTGACCCCCACACTCCTCCATCACCGTCACACTGACCCCCTCAACCTCACGCCATCTTCGTCACACTGTTCCCCTCTCACTTACTCCATCACCGTAACCCTGAACCACGCACACTCACTCCATCACGCTCACCCTGAGCCTCTCACTCTCACTCCATCACAGTGACACTGACCCCTCACAGTCACTCCATCACAGGCATCCTGACACTCCCACACTCACACCATCACCGTCACACTGACCCCCTCAACCTCACTCCATCATCGTCACACTGTTCCCCTCTCACTCATTTCATCTCCGTCACCCTGACACCCTCAAACTCACTCCATCACCATCACCCTATCCCTCTCACGATCACTCCGTCACCATCACCCTGACCCACTCACACTCACTCTGTCACCATCACACTGACCCCCACACACTCACTCCATCTCCGTCACCTAGAACTCCTCACATTCTCTCCAATACAGTCAAACTGACCCTCTCAAACTCACTCCATCACCGTGGGTCGATCAACTTCACAGTCACCCCATCACCGTCACAATGATCCCCTCATTCTCACTCCATCACCATGACCCGGTCAACCTCACATTCACTCCATCACGTCACCCTGACCCCCTCACACTCACTCTATCACCAGCACACTGAGGCCCTCACTCGCTTCCTCACCATCACCCTGACCCCCTACCACTCACTCCATCACCGTCACACTGACTCCCTAACTCTCACTCCAACACCGTCACCCTGACACCGTCACACTCACTCCATCACCGTCAACTTGACCCCCTTACACTCACTCCATCACCGTCACTCGGACCCCTCACACTCACTCCATCACCATCACCCTGGCACCCTCACACTCACTCCATCACCGTCATCCTGACCCCCTCGCACTCACTTCATCACCGTCACCCTGACCCCTCACGCTCACTCCATCACAGTCACCTGGATAAGGTCACAATTACTTCTTCAGTGTCACACTGATCCTCGCTCACTCCCTCCATAACTGACACCCTGTCCCCTCACACTTACTCCATCACCGTCACACTGATCCCCTCACACTCACTCCGTCACCGTCACCCTGACCCCCTCACACTCATTCCATCATCGTCACATTGATCCCCTCTCACTCATTCCATCACCGTAACCCTGAACCACGCACACTCACTTCATCACCGTCACCCTGACCCTCTCACACTTGCACCATCGCGCTCATCCCGACCCTCTCACTCTCACTCCATCACAGTGACACTGACCCCCTCCCACTCACTCCATCACAGTCACCCTGACACTCCCACACTCACACCATCACCTTCACACTGAAAACCCTCACACTTGCTCCTTTACCGTCACGCTGACTCCCTCACACTCGCTCCATCACTGGCATCCTGAAACCCTCACACTAACACCATCACCGTCACACTGAACCAATCACTCTCACTATATCAACAATACCCTGAACCACTCACACTCACTCCATCTTTTCCACCTTGAACCCCTCACGCTCATTCCATCACCGTTACACTGATCTGCTCACACTAACTCCGTCACAGTCTCCTGATCGCTGCAAACTCACCCCATCACCATCACACTGATCGCCTCACACTCACACCATAAATGTCACCATGACCACTTCACATTCACTCCATCAGTGTCAAACTGAACCCCTCACACTCACACCATCACAGTCACCCTGACCAACTCACACTCATTCCATCACCATCACACTGGGCCCCTCACAGTCGCTCCATCACCGTCACCCTGACACCCTCACACTCACTCCATCGCAGTCACCTGAACAAGCTCACAATCTCTCCAACAGCGTCACACTGATCCTCTCACTCTCACACCATCAACGTCACAACTATCTCCTAAAACTCACTCCATTACAGTCACCTGAACAAGCTCACACACATTCTCTCACCGTCACCCTGAACCACTTACAATCACTCCATCACCTTCACCCTGGTCCCCTCACACTCTCATCATCGCGGTCACCCTGACGCTCTCACATTCACTCCATCTCTGTCACCCAGATCCACTCACACTCACTGCATCACTGAGCCCCTCACACTCACTCCATTACCATCACCCAGAGCCCCTCACACTCACTCCATCGCAGTCAGTCCGACCCCATCACACTCACTACATCACCATCACCCTGACCCCTCACACTCACTCTTTCGCAGCCACCTGGACAAGCTCACAATCTCTCCATCACCGCCACCCTCGTCCCCTCACAGTCACATCATCACCGCCACCCTGGTCCCCTAACAATAACTCCAAAGCTGTCACGCAGATCCCACACACTCACTCCATCACCGTCATCCTGACAACATCACACTTGCTCCATTACCGTCACCCTGACCCCCCTCACACTCACTCCATCGCTGGCATCCTGATAACCTCACATTCACACCATCACCATCACCCTGACCCCCTCAAATTCCCCATCTCCGTTACACTGTCACCTCACACTCACTCCATCACCGTTACACTGCTCCACTCACACTCACTCCGTCACCGTCTCCTGATCACCTCACAATCAGTCCATCTCTATCACACTGACCCCCTCACACTCACTCCACCATAGGCACCCTGACCCTCTCACTCTCACTTCATCTCGGTCACACTGACTCCCTCACTCTCAGTCTAACACTGTTACACAGACCCCCTCACACTCACTCCATTACCATATCCCAGACCCCCTCACACTCACTCCATTTCTGTCACCATGACCCCCTCACGCTCAATCCATCACCTTTACCCTGGCACCATCACACTCAATACATCACCGCCACACTGACACCCACAAACTCACCCCATCACAGTCACACTGATCCCCCGACACTCACTTCATAACCATCACAATGACCCACTCACTCTTGCTCCATCACCGTCACTCAGACCCCCTCACATTCACTCCATCACAGTCACACCGATCGCCTCACACTCACTTCATCACCGTAACAATGACCCACTCACACTTTCTCCATCACCGTCACACTGATCCCCTCACACTAACACCGTCACTGACACCCTGACACCCTCACACTCACTCCATCACCTTCACCCTGTCCCCTCACACTCACTCCATCACCATCACACTGAGACCCTCACACTCACTCCATCACTGTCACAGTGAACCTCGCACACTTACTCAATCTCTGTCACCCTGAGCACCTCACACGCGCACTATCACCGTCATACTGACCCCCTCTCACTCATTCTATCACCGTCACTTTAATCCACTCACACATGATCCATCACCTTCACCCTGACCCTATCACTATCACATCACCAACACCGTGACGCCCTCACACTCATTTCATCTCCGTCACCCTGACACTCTCACACTCACTCCATAACTGTCACCATGACCCCTTCCCATTCACTCCATCACTGTCACGCTCACCCCCTCACAATCACTGCATCACCGTCGCCCAGATCCCTTCAAAGACACTCCATCACCGCCAGAATAATCACCTCACTCCCACAACATAACTGTCACCATGACCACTTCACATTCACTCCATCACTGTCACACTGACACCCTCGCAATCACTCCATCACCCTCACCAGACCCGCTCACACTCACTCCATCACAGTCACCCTGACCATCTCACATTCACTCCATCACCATCACACTGAGCCCCTCACATTCGCTCCATCACTGTCACACTAAAACACTCACACTTACTCCATCACCTTCACCCTGGCACACTCACACTCACTCCATCACCGTTAGCCTGGCACCGTCACACTCATTCCATCACTGTCAATGTGACCCACTCACATTCACTCCATCACTTTCACACTGATCCCCTCACACTCACTTCATCACCGTTACCAAGAGCTCATCATACTCACTCCATCTCTGTCACCCAGATTCACTCACATTCACTCCATCACCATCACACTGAACCCCTCATATGCACTCGATCGCAGTCAGCCCGACCCCATCATACTCACTACATCACCATCACCCTGACGCTCACACATTCACTCAATCACTGACACACTGACCCCTTCACACTCACTCCATCACCGTCACCCAGAGCTCGTCATACTCACTCCACCTCTGTCACCCAGATCCACTCACACTCACTCCATCGCCATCACACTGATCCCCTCACACTCACCCCCTCACTCACACTCCATCACTGGCATCGTGATGCCCTCACATTCACATCATCACCATCACCCAGACACTCTCAAATTCCCTCCATCTCCGTTACACTCTCACCCTCACACTCACTCCATCACCGTCACACTAAACCACTCACTCTCACTATATCAACATCACCCTGAACCACTCCCACACACTCCATCATTGCGACACTGAAATCCTCACACTCATTTCGTCAACGTTACACTGATCCGCTCACACTCACTCCTTCACAGTCTCCTGATCTCCTCATACTCAATCCATCATCGTCACACTGGTCCAGCTACACTCACTCCATGGGCGGCACGGTGGCACAGTGGTTAGCACTGCTGCCTCACAGCGCCTGAGACCCGGGTTCAATTCCCGACTCAGGCGACTGACTGTGTGGAGTTTGCACGTTCTCCCCGTATCAGCGTGGGTTTCCTCCGGGTGCTCCGGTTTCCTCCCACAGTCCAAAGATGTGCGGGTTAGGTGAATTGGCCATGCTAAATTGCCCATAGTGTTAGGTAAGGGGTAAATATAGAGGTATGGGTGGGTTTCGCTTCGGCGGGTCGGTGTGGACTTGTTGGGCTGAAGGGCCTGTTTCCACACTGTAAATCTAATCTAATCTAATAACTGTCACCATCATAACCCCTTCACATTCACTCCATAACTTTCCCACTGACCACCTCTTATTCACTCAATCACTGTCACCCTGACCCACTCACACTCACTCCATAACTGTAACCATGACCCCTTCACATTCACTCCATTACTGGCACACTCACCCCGTCGCAATCACTGCATCACCGTATCCCAGACCGCCTCACATTCACTCCATCAACTTCGCCTGTACAAGCTCACAGTCATTCCGTCACCATCATCCTGAACTACTCACACTCACTCAATCACCATCACACTGAACCACTCACATTCGCTCCATCTCTATCACACTGAAACCCTTACAGTCACTCCATTACTGTGAGTCAGTCAACCTCACACTCACCCCATCACTGTCACGCTGAAGCCCTCACACTCACTCCATCACAGTCACAGTGATCCCCCATACTCACTCCATCACCGTGACTCGCTCAACCTCACATTCACACTATTACTGTCACTCAGACCCCCTAACACTCACTCCATCTCTGTCACCATGACCCCCTCACGCTCATTCCATCACCGTCAGACTGATCCCCTCACACTCACTGCATCACCATCAGAATGACCCACTCACACTCGCTCCATCGCCGTCACACTGATCCCCACACACTAACAGCATTACTGTCACCCTAACACCCTTACCCTCACTCCATCACCTTCACCCTGACCCTTCACACTCACTCCATCACCTTCACACTGAGCCCCTCACACACTCGCTCACAGCCAACCCGACCCCCTCACACTCACTACATCACCGTCACCCTGACCCATCACACTCGCTTCATCGCAGTCACCTGAACATGCTCACAATCACACCATCAGCATCACACTGATTCTCTCACACTCACTTCATCACCGTCACCTGCATAAGCTCACACTCATTCCATCACCGTCACCCTGACCCCCTCACATTCAGTCCATTGCCGTCACCTTGACACTCTCACATTCACTCCATTACTGTCACTCTGACCCCCTCACACTCACTCCATCACCGTCATCCGACCCCCTCCCACTCACTACATCACCGTCACACTGATCCACTCAAACTCCCTCCATAACTGTCACCATGACATCTTCACAATCACTCCATCACCATCGCCCAGACTACCCTCACACTCACGCCATCTCTGTCACACTAAGCCAGTCATGCTCACTCCATCACAGTCACCTTGACCACCTCACACTCACTCAATCACCATCACACTGAGCCTCTCACATTCGCTCCATCACCGTCGCACTGAAACCCTCACACTGACTCCATCACCATCACCCTGAATCACTCACACTCACTCCATCACCTTCACCCTGTCCCCTCACACTCACTCCATCACCATCACACTGAGACCCTCACACGCACTCCATCTCCGTCACAGTGAACCTCGCACACTTGCTCAATCTCTGTCACCCTGAGCCCCTCACACGCACACTATCACCGTCATACTGACCCCCTCTCACTCATTCTATCACCGTCACTTTAATCCACTCACACTTGATCCATCACCTTCACCCTGACCCTATCACTATCACATCACCATCATCGTGACGCCCTCACACTCATTCCATCTCCGTCACCCTGACCCTCTCACACTCACTCCATGACTGTCATCATGACCCCTTCCCATTCACTCCATCACTGTCACACTCACCCCCTCACAATCACTGCATCACTGTCGCCAAGATCCCTTCAAAGACACTTCATCACCGTCAGAATGATCCCCTCACTCCCACACCATAACTGTCACCATGATCACTTCACATTCACTCCATCACTGTCACACTGACACCCTCGCAATCACTCCATCACATCACCAGATCCCCTCACACTCACTCCATCAGTCACCCTGGCCATCTCACACTCACTCCATCACCATCACACTGAGCCCCTCACATTCACTCCATCACCGTTAGCCTGGCACCGTCACACTCACTCCATCACTGTCAATGTGACCCACTCACACTCACTCTATCACTTTCACCCTGACCCCCTCACACTCACGTTCGCAGTCACCCTGAAGCTCTCACATGCACTCCATCACTGTCACACAGATCCACTCATACTCACTCCATCACCATCACCCAGAGCTCCTCATACTCACTCCATCTCTGTCACTCAGATCCACTAACACTCACTCCCTCACCATCACACAGATCCCCTCACACTCACTCCATCGCTGTCACCCAAACCCCCTCACTCTCACTCCATCACTGGCATCGTGATGCCCTCACCTTCACACCATCACCATCACCCAGACCCCCTCAAATTCCCTCCATCTCCGTTACACTCTCACCCTCACACTCACTCTATCACCGTCACACTGAACTAGTCACTCTCAATACATCAACATCAACCAGAACCACTCCCATACACTCCATCATTGCGACACTGAACCCCTCACACTCATTTCATCAACGTTACACTGATCCGCTCACACTCACTCCGCCACAGTCTCCTGATCTCCACCCACTCAGTCCATCATCGTCACACTGATCCACTCAAACTCATTCCATAACTGTCACCATAACCCCTTCACATTCACTCCATAACTTTCACACTGACCACCTCTTATTCACTCAATCACTGTCACCCTGACCCTCTCACACTCACTCCATGACTGTCACCATGACCCCTTCGCATTCACTCCATCACTGACACATGCGCCCCGTCACAATCACTGCATCACCGTCGCCCAGACCCCCTCACACTCACTCCATCACCTTCGCCTGGCAAGCTCACACTCATTCCATCACCATCACCCTGAACGACTAACACTAACTCAATCACCATCACACTGAGGCACTCACATTCGCTCCATCACTGTCACACTGAAATCCTCACACTCACTCCATCACTGTGAGTCAGTCAACCTCACACTCACCCCATGACTGTCACGCTGAAACTCTCACACTCGCTCCATCACAGTCATAGTGATCCACTCATACTCACTCCATCACCGTGACTCGGTCAACCTCACACTCATACTATTACCGTCACTCAGACCCCCTCACACTCACTCCATCTCTGTCACCATGACCCCCTCACACTCAATCCATCACCGTCAGACTGATCCCCTCACTCTCACTCCATCACCGTCACAATGACTCACTCACACTCGCTCCATCACCGTCACACTGACCCCTTCACACTCGCTCCATCACCGTCACACTGATCCCCTCACACTAAGAGCATCACTGTCTCCCTGAACCCCTTACCCTCACGCCATCACCTGCACCCTGACCCCACATGCTCATTCCATCATCTTCACACTGAGCCCATCACACACTCGCTCACAGCCAACCCGACCCTCTCACACTCACTACATCACCGTCACCCTGACCCCTCACACTCACTTCATCGCAGTCACTTGAACATGCTCACAATCACACCATCAGCATCACACTGGTTCTCTCACACTCACTTCATCACCGTCACCTGCACAAGCTCACACTCATTCCATCACCGTCACCCTGACCCCCTCACATTCAGTCCATTGCCGTCACGCTGTCACTCTCACACTCACTCCATCACTGTCAACCTGAGACCTCACACTCACTCCATCGCAGTCACCTGGGTAAGCTCACAATCACTCCGTCGGCGTCACACTGACCCTCTCTCATTTACTCCATCACTGTCACCCTGACTCCCTCATACTCACTCCATCAGCTTCACACTGATCCCCTCAACCTCACTCAATCACCGTCAGCCTGACCCCCTCACACTCACTCCGTCACCGTTACACTGATCCCCTCTCACTCACTCCATCATTACCACTCATTCCATCACCATTAGCCTGAGCCACTCATATACACTCCATCACCATCACACTGACCCTCTCACACTTACACCATCGCTCTCAACCTGACTTTCTCACACTCACTCCATCACAGTGACACTGACCGCATCACACTTGCTCCATCACCGTCACACTGAACCACTCACACTCACTCCATCATTGCCATGCTGAACCCTCACATTCATTCCGTCACAGTTCCACTGGTACGCTAACACCCACTCTGTCACTGTCTCCTGATCCTCTCAAACTCACACCATAACCATCACACTGACCCTTTCACAATCACACCATCACTGTTACCCTGACCCCTCACACTCACTCTATTACCGTCAAACAGACGCCCACACACTCACTCCATCTCTGTCACCATGACCCCGTCACACTCACTCCATCACCGTTATACTGGCACCCTCACACTTACTCCACGACTGTCAACGTGTCCCAATCACCCTCACACCCTCACCGTCACACTGACCCACTCACACTTTCTCCATCACGGCTACACGGACCCCCTCATACTCACTCCATCACTGTCACCCTGACCCCATCACACTCATGCCATCACTGCCACAATGACCACCTCACATATCTCCTTCATCGTCGCATTCACCCGCTCACACTCACTCCGTCATAGTCATCCTGAACCCCTCAGACTCACTCCATCACCGTCAACCTGACCCACTCACACTCACTCCATCAAAATCACTCTGACCCCCTCACATTCACTCCATCAATGTCAGCCTGACCACCTCACACTAACTCAATCTCTGTCACCCTGATCTCCTCACACTCAATGCGTCACCGTCCTCCTGGCCCCCTCACACTCACCCCGTCACCGTCATCCTGACCCCCTCACACTCACTCCATCAATGTCACACTAATCTCCTCACACTCACTCCATCAGTAACTCTGAAACACTCACAATCACTCATCACCGTCACACTGACCCCATCACGCTGTCTCCATCACCCTCCCACTCAATTCGTCACTGTCACCTGGGCCGCCTCACACTCACTCCATCACTGTCATCCTCACCGCCTCACACTCACTGAATAACCTTCACCCTGACCCCCTCACACTCACTACATCACTGTGAGCCCGACCCCCTCACACTCATTACATCACCGTCACTCTGACCCCTCACACTCACTCCATCACAGTTACCTGAAAAAGCGCACAATCACTTTATATGCATCACACTGATCCTCTCACACTCATTCCATCACCGTCACCCCGACCCCCTCACTGTCAGACCATTGCAGTCAACCTGACGCTCTCACATTCACTCCATCACTGTCACACTGAGCCCCTCACACTCACTCAATCACCGTCACCCAGATCCCCTCGCACTCACTCCATCACCATCAAACTGAACTCCTCACACTGATTCCATTGCAGTCATCCCGACCCCCTCACACTCACTACATCACCGTCACACTGAACCCCTCATACTCACTCCATAACCATCACACTAATCCCCTCACACTCACTCCATCACCGACACCCTGGCCCCCTCCCACCCACTCCATCACTGTCACATGGATCCCCTCACACGCACTCCATCACTGTGACACTAATTCCTGCACACTCACTGCATCACCGTCATCCTGACAACATCACATTCACTCCATCTCCGTCACCCTGACACTCTCACATTCACACCATCACCACCACACTGAACCCCTCACACTCGCTCCAACACTGTCACACTGATCCCTTCACACGAGCCCCATCACTGTCACCCTGACCCCCTTACACTCACTCCATCACCTTCACCCTGACCCCTCACACTCACTCCATCATCATCACACTGAGCCCCTCACACTCCCTCACAGTCAACCCAACCCCCTCACACTCACTACATCACCGTCACACTGACCCATCACACTCACTTGATCGCAGTCACCTGAACATGCTCACAATCACACCATCAGCATCACACTGACTCTCTGACACTCACTTCATCACCGTAACCCTGGCCCCCTAACACGGACTCCATCACAGTCGCACTGATCCCCTCACACTCATTCCATCACTGTCACCCTGAGCCACTGACACTCACTCCATTCCCATCACCTCGACCCCCTCACACTCAGACCATTGCCGTCACCCTGACGGTCTCACATTCTCTCCATCACTGTCACACTGACCCCATCACACGCATTCCATCACCTTCACTCAGAGCCCCTCAAACTCATTCCATCTCTGTCACCCAGATCCACTCACACTCACTCCGTCACCATCACACTGAGCGCCTCACACTCACTCCATTGCAGTCATCCCGACCGCCTCACACTCACTGCATCACCGTCACACTGAACCACTCAAACTCACTCCATAACTGTCACCATGACCCCTTCACATTCACTCCATTTCTGTCATACTGACCCCCTCACAGTCACTCCATCACAGTCGCCCAGACCCCGCACACACTCACTCCATCTCTGTCATGCTGACCACCTCAGACTCGATCATTCACCATCACCCTGAACCACTCACACTTACTCCATCACCGTCACCCTGACCCTCTCACATTCACGCCATCACTTTCACTCTGACCCCTCACACTCACTCCATCACTGTCAGACTGATCCCCTCATACTCACTCCATCACCGTGACTCGGTTAACCTCACGATCACTCTATCACAGTCACCTTGACACCCTCACACTCACTCTATAACAATCACACTGAATCCCTCACACTCGCTTTCTCAGCATCACCCTGACCCGCTCACACTCACTCCATCACCGTCACACTGACCCCCTCACACTGACTCCATCGCTGTCACACTGACCCCCACACACTCACTCCATCACTGTCACTGTGACCCTCTCACATTCACTCCATCGCAGTCACCCTGACCACCTCACACTCACTCCATCACTGTCACCCTGAGACCTCACGCTCAATCCATCGCTGTCACCTGGATAAGCTCACAATCTTTCCAACACCGTCACCCTGATACCCTCACACTCACTACATCACCGTCATCCTGACCCATCACACTCACTTCATCGCAGTCATCTGAACAAGCTCACAATCACACCATCAGCATCACACTGACTCTCTCACACTCACTCCATCACCTTCACCCTGACCCCCTCACTCTCCATCACCGTCACCTGCACAAGCTCGCACTCATTCCCTCACTGTCACCCTGAGCCACTGACACTCACTCCATTACCATCACCCTGACCTCCTCACACTCAGACCATTGTGGTCACCCTGACGCTCTCACGTTCACTCCATCACTGTCATACTGACCCCCTCACACTCAATCCATCACCGTTACCCAGACCCCCCAAACTCACTCCATCTCTGTCAGCCAGATCCACTCACACTCACTAAATCACCATCGCACTGAACGCCTCACACTCACTCCATCGCAGTCATCCCGACCCCCTCACACTCACTACATCACCGTCACTCTGACCCTCTCACACTCACTCCATCACCATCACCCAGACACCCTCACACTCACTCAATCTCTGTCACCATGATCCGCTCAAACTCACCCCATCAGCGTCACCCTGGCACTCTCACACTCAACTCACTCCATCACTGTAAACCTGATCACCCCACACTCACTCCACCACATTCACCCTGGCACCCTCACACTCACTCCATCACTATCATCCTGACTACCTCACACTCACTCAATCTCTGTCACCATGACCCCCTCAAACTCACCCCATCACCGTCACCCTGGCACTCTCACACTCACTCCATCACTGTCACCCTGACTACCTCACACTCACTCCATCGCAGTCACCCTGACCACCTCACACTCACTAAATCGCAGTCACCCTGACTACTTCACACTCACTCCATCACAGTCACCCTGACCACCTCACACTCACTCCATCGCAGTCACATGGATAAGCTCACAATCACTCCATCACCGTCACACTGTTCCCCACACACTCACTCCATAGCCGTCACACTGATCCCCTCAACCTGACTCCATCACCGTCACACTGATCCCCACACACTCACTCCATCACCATCACCCTGATACCCTCAACCTCCCTCCATCACCGTCACACTGATCCCTCACACTCACTCCATCACCGTCACCCTGACTCATCACACTCACTTCATCGCAGTCACATGAACAAGCTCACAATCACACCATCAGCATCACATTGACTCTCTCACACTCACTCCATCACCTTCACACTGACCCCCTCACACTCACTCCATCAGCGTCACGTGCACAAGCTCACACTCATTCCATCACCGTCACCCTGACCCCCTCAAACTCAATCCACCTGTGTCACACAGATCCCCTCACACTCACTCCATCACCATCACCCAGATCCCCTCACACTCACTCCATCACCATCACACTGAGCGCCTCACATTGATTCCATCGCAGTCATCCCGAGCCATTCACACTCACTATATCACCGCAACCCTGACCCCTCACACTCACTTCATCGCAGCCACCTGGAAAAGCTCACACTCACACGATCACTGTCAACTGGCCCCCTCACACCCACTCCATCACTGTCACATTGATCCCCTCACATGCACTGCATCACTGTGACGCTAATCCCCGCACACTCACTCCATCACCGTCATCTCGACCCCCTCACATTCACTCCATCAATGTCACACTAATCTCCTCACACTCACTCCTTCACCGTCACACTTACCCCCTCACACTCACTCCATCAGTCACTCTGAACCACTCACAATCACTCCATTACTGTCACACTGACCCCTTTACACTGTCTCCATCACCCTCCCACTAAATCCGTCACCGTCACCCTGGCCCCCTCACACTCACTCCATCACCATCACCCTGAAAGCCCTCACACTCACTCCATGACTCTCAAACTGGCCCCCTCACAGCGTTACCATGACCCCCTCGCACTCACTACATCACCGTCACCCTGACCCCCTCACACTCACTCCGTCACAGTCACCCTAATCCCCTCACACTCACTTCATCACTGTCACTCTAACCGCCTCACACTCACTCCATAACCTTCACCCTGACCCACTCATGCTCACTCCATCACTGTCATCCTAGCCCCCTCCCATTCACTCCATCACCATCACACTGTACACCTCACATTCACTCCATCACCATCACACTGACCCCCTCACACTGATTTCTTCACACTCCCACTCAATTCGTCACCGTCACCATTGCCCCCTCATACTCACTACATCACCGTTACCCTGACACCCTCGCACTCACTACATCACCGTCACACTGACCTCCTCACAATTTCTCCATCACTGACATCCTGATACCCTCACATACACACCATCACAGACACACTGACCCCCACAAATTCACTCCATCTCTGTTACACTGTCACCCTCGCACTCACTCCATCACCGTCACCCTGAACCACTCCCACTCACTCCATCACTGCCACCCTGAAACTCCTACATTTATTCCATTACCGTTGCACTGCTCTGCTGACACTCACTCTATCACGGTCATCTGATCCACTCAAACGCACTCCATAACTGTCACCATGATCCCATCATATTCACTCCATTACTGTCACACTGACCCCCTCACAATCACTCCATCACTGTCAGACTGATCACCTCACAAATACTCCATCACCGTCACACTGATCCCCTCATACTCACTCCATCACCGTGACTCGGTCAACCTCAAGCTCACTCCATCACTGTCAGCCTGACCCCCTCACACTTACTCTATAACTGACACACAGAAGCCCTCAGACTCGCTTTCTCACCATCACCCTGACCCGCTCACACTCACTACATCACCGTCACACTAACTCCCTAACTCTCACTCCAACACCGTCACCCTGACATACTCACATTCACCCCGTCAATGTCACCTTGACCCCCTCACACTCACTCCATCACCGTTACACTGACCCCCTCACACTTACTCCATCACCGTCACTCTGACCCCCTCACACTTACTTCATCACTGTCATCCTAACACCCTCACACTCACTGAATAACCTTCACCCTGACCCCCTCATGCTCACCAGAACACAGTCAACCCGACCCCCAGCACTCATTACATCACCGTCATCCCGACCCCTCACACTCACTCCATCAATGTCACACTAATCTCCTCACACTCTCTCCTTCGCCGTCACACTTAACCCCTCACACTCACTCCATCAGACACTCTGAACAGCTCACAATCACTCCATTACTGTCACACTGACCGCATCACACTGTCTCCATCACCCTCCCACTAAATCCGTCACCGTCACCCTGGCCCCCTCACACTCACTCCATCACCGTTACCCTGAGCACCTCGCACTTACTTTATCACTGTCATCCTAACCCCCTCACACTCACTCCATCACCATCACCCTGAACCCCCACACACTCACTCCATCACTCTCAAACTGGCCCCTTCACACCGTTACCTGACCCTGACGCAATCACTACATCACCGTCACTCTGACCACCTCACACTCACTCCGTCACAGTCACCCTAACCCGCTCACACTCACTTCATCACTGTCAGTCTAACTCCCTCACACTACTCCATAACCTTCACCCTGACACCCTCACACTCACTCCATCACTGTCACCCTTGTCCCATCCCATTAACTCCATCACCATCACACTATACCCCTCACATTCACTCCATCACCATCACACTGACCCCTCACACTCACTCCATCACCATCTCACTGACTCCCTCACACTGACTCCACCACACTCCCACTTAATTCGTCACCGTCACCCTGGCCCCCTCGCACTCACTACATCACCGTCACCCTGAACCCCACACACTCACTTCATCACTGTCACCCTAACCCCCTCACACTTACTCCATCACAGTCATCCTGACCTCCCCCCACATTCACTCCATCACCGTCACACTGAACCCCTCTCACTAACTCCATCACCGTCACACTGTCACCCTCACACTTACTTTTTCATTGTCATCCTAACCCCCTCACACTCACTGAATACCCTTCGCTCTGACCCCCTCATACTCACTACATCACTGTCAACCCAACCCCCTCACACTAATTAGATCACCGTTACTCTGACCTTCTCGCACTCACTCCATCGCAGTCACCTGAACAAGCTCACAATCACTTCATCAGCATCACACTGATCCTCTCACACTCACTTCATCACCATCATCCTGACGGTCTCACATTCACCCCATCACTGTCACACTGAGCCCCTCACACTAACTCCATCAATTTGATGCTAATCCTCGCACACTCACTCCATCACCGTCATCCTGACGACCTCACACTCACTCCATCTCCGTCACCCTGACACTCTCACACTCACACCATTACCGTCACACTGAACCCCCTACACTTTCTCCATCACTGGCATCATGAAACCCTCACATTCACACCATCACCATCACACTGACCCCCACAAATTCCCTCCATCTCTGTTACACTGTCACAATCACACTCACTCCATCACCGTCACACTGAACCACTCACTCTCACTACAGCAACTTCACCCTGAACCACTCACACTCACTCCATCATTGCCACCCTGAACCCCTCACACTTATTCCATCACCGTTACATTGCTCCGCTGACACTCACTCCGTCACTGTCACACTGATCCACTCAAACTCACTCCATAACTGTCACCATGACCCCTTCACATTCACTCCATCACTCTCACACTGACCCCCTCACAATCACACAGTCACTGTCACCCTGACCCCCTCACACTCACTCTATAACTGACACACTGAAGCCCTCAGACTCGCTTTCTCACCATCACCCTTACCCGCTCACACTCATTGCATCACCGTCACACTGACTCCCTAACTCTCACTTCAACACCGTCACCATGACATACTCACATTCACCCCGTCACCGTCACCCTGACCCCCTCAAAATCACTCCATCACCGTCACTCTGACACCCTCGCACTCAATCCATCACCGTCACCCTGACCCCCTCACATCACTTCCTCACTGTCACCCTAACCCCCTCACAGTCACTTCATCACTGTCATCCGAACCCCCTCACACTTACTCCATCACCATCACCCTGGCCCCCGCACAACCACTCCATCACCGTCACGCTGACCCACTCACACTGACTTCATCACTGTTATCCTAACCCTCTCACACTCACTGGATAACCTTCACCCTGACCCCCTCATACTCACTACAACACAGTCAACCCAACCCCCAACTCTCATTACATCACCGTCATACTGACCCTTCACACTCACTCCATCGCAGTCACCTGATCAAGCTTATAATCACTTCATCAGTATCACACTGATCCTCTCACACTCCTCCATCACCGTCACCCTGACGCTCTCACACTCAATCCATCACCATCTCCCTGAACCCCCTCACACTGACTCCATCACTGTGAAACTGGCACCCTCACACTCACGCTGTCACCTTCACCCTGACCCTCTCACACTCATTCCATCACTGTTGCCCTAACCCACTCACACTCTCTTCATCACTGTCCCCCAACTCCCACACACTCACTCCATAACCTTCACCCTGACCCCCTCACACTCACTCCATCACTGTCACCCTGGCCCGCTCCCATTCGCTCCATTACCATCACACTGTACCCCTCACATTCGCTCCATCACCATCACACTGACCCCTCACACTCACTCCATCACCATCACACTGACCCCTCACACTCACTCCATCATCCTCCCATTCAATCCGTCACCATCAACCTGGCAGCCTCACACTCACTACATCAAAGTTACCCTGACTCCCTCGCACTCACTAATTCACCGTCTCCCTGACCCCCTCACACTCACTTGATCACTGTCACCCTAACCCCCTCACACTCACTTCATCACCGTCACCGTGACCCCCTCACACTCACTCCATCACCATCACAATGTTCTCCTCACACTCACTCCATCGCTGTCACCCTGCCCCCTCACACTCATACCACAATCACACACACTACCACACACTACCCACACCATATCTTGACACCCACACATTCAACACACTCACATTCATTGCCCCACATCACCCCCACTGTCACGCCCGCCTGCACACACTCCAAAACCATTAGGCACAATGCCCCACACCAACTCCACAGTCGCGCTGACACCAACACATTCCACCACACTCACACACACTGCGCCATACCACCCTCACTGTCACCCTCACCACCACACACTCCACCACCCTCACACACACTGCACCACAACACCACCACCGTCACGCTCAAAACCCACACACTCCACTACCATCACACACACTACCCCACACCACCCCAGCGTCACGCTCACCCCTTCACATTCCACGACCGTCACACAAAGTGCCCCACAACACTCTCACTGTCACGCTCACACTCACCCAATCCACTACCATCTTACACAGTGCCCCACAACACCCTTAGGGTCATGCTCAACCCCTCTCACTCCACCACCATCACACACAATGCTCCGAAACACCCTCACCACCACGCTCACACACACACACACTCCACCATCCTCACACACACTGAACACCCCCACATACACGCACTCCACCATGCTCACACACACTCTCCCACACCACGCTCGACACCACACACTCCACCACCAAAGCATTCACTGCCCAACACTACGCTCACCATCTCACCTTCGGCCACCAACGCACACAATGCCCCAAAACTCCCGCACCAACATGGTTACACCCACAAACTTCACCACCATAACACACACTGCCCCACACCACGCTCAACGTTCCACGAAACCCCCACACACTCCAGCATCATAACACGCACTGCAGCACACCACCCCCATCATCACGCTCAAACCCACACCCTCCACTACCATCACACACCCTACCCCAAACTACCCCACCCTCACGCTCACACCCACACAATCCATCACACCTCACAAACACACTCCCACACTACGCACACCATCACGTTCAAATCCACACCCACCACTACCATAAAACAAACTGCCCCACACCACCCCCACATTTACGAACACACCCACACACTCCACCACACTCAGAAACACACACCCACACTACCCCCACCGTCACGTTCAAACGCACACCCACCACTACCATCACACACACTGCCCCACACCACCACCACCATCATGCTCGCCCCTACTCACTCCACAACCCTCACAAACTCACATCCACAGGACTCCACTGACATGCTCACCATCACACACGCTACCACCATCACAAACACCGCCCCACACCACCCGACCGTCACGCTCAAGCCCAAACCTTCATGACCATCACACACACTACCCCAGAACACCCCACCATCACGCTCACCACCACACCCTCCATCACCCTCACACACACTGCTCCACACCATCCCCCCTCACGCTCACACCGACATACTTCACCACACTCACAAACGCACCCCTACACCACCCCACCGTCACGCTCATAACCACACACACCACCAACCTCACACAAAATGCCCCACACCACTATCACCGTCATGCGCATACCAAAACACTCCACCACCATCACACACACACTGTCCCATACCACCCCCATTGTCACGCTCACCCTCACACACCCCACCACACTCACACACACAGCCCCACACCACCCCTACCGTCACGCTCAAGCCCACATACTCCACCACCGTCACACAGACTGCTCCACAATAGACCTACAGTCATGCACACACCCACACACACCACCACCCTCACACACACTGCCTCACACTAACCCCACCGTCACGCTCACCCCCTCACACTCCACCACCGTCACACACACTACCCCACACCACCCTCACCGTCACACTCTCTCCCATTCACTCCACCACCATCACACACACTGCCCCGCAACAGCCTCATTGTCACGCTCAACCCCACTCACTCCACCACCAGCATCACAAACAGCCCAACAACACTCTCACCGTCACGCTCACACTCACCCAACCCACCACCATCATGCACATTGCCCTACATCACCCTCCCATCACGCTCACACCCATACACTTCACCATTCTCACACAAACTGCCCCACACCACCCTCACCGTCACACTCACACCCAAGCGCACTCCACCACCATCACACACACTGCCACACACAAACTCACCCTCACAAACTCCACCACCCACACACAGATCAAAGCCACCCACACAGTCACGCTCACCCCGACACACTCCTCCTCCATCACACACACTGCCCCACACCACCCCCACAGTCACGCTCACACCCTCATTCTTCACCACCCTCACACACACTACCCCACACCATCTCCACCGTCACGCTCACAACCAAACACTCCAACACCCTCGAACACAAAGCTCTACACCACCCCCACCATCATGCTCACTCTCACACACTCCACCACCCTCACACACACTGCCCCAAAACACACTCACCATCACGCTTATCCACACACACACTACCATCGTACACAATGACCCGAACCAGCCTCATCATCATGTTCAACCCCACACACTCCACCACCATCATCACAAACTGCCCCACAACACCCTCGCCGTCACGCTCACACTCAACAAATCCACCACCATCATACACATTGCCCCACACCACCCTCCCGGTCACGCCCACCCCCTGACACTCCACCATCACACACACTGCCCAAAAACACACTCCCATCACACTCACACCCACAGACTTCACCAACCTCACACACACTGCCCCACACCACCCTCACCATCACACTCACACACAAACACACTCCACCACCACCATCACACACACTGCTCCACACCACACCCACAGTCATGCTCACATCCACACTCCACCAGCATCGCACACACTGCTTCACAACATCCTCACCGTCACGCTGTCACCCACACACCCAACCAATAACACACACACTGCCACATACCACCACCACTGTCACCCTCACATACTCCACCACCCTCACACACACTGCCCCACACCACCCTCACGGTCATGCCCACCCCCTGACATTCCACCACCATCACACACACTGCCTCAAAACACACTCCGATCACGCTCACACCCACACACTTCACCAACCTCACACACACTGCACCATGCCACCCACACCATCACGCTCACACCGACACACTCCTCCACCATCACACACATTGCCCCACAACAACCCACACATTCACGATCACACCCACACACTCCACCGCCATCACACACACACAGCCCCACAGATCCTCACTGTCACGCTCACACATACACACTCCACCACCATCACACACAGTACTCCCACCATCATGCTAACCCACACACACTCTCCACTACCCTCACACCCACTCTCCTACACCACCCTCACCGCCACACTCAACACCACACACCCCACCACCAAAACACACACTGTCCCATACCACACTCACCATCTCACCTTTAACCACCATCGCACACAATGCTCCAAACCTCCCGCATCATCACAGTCACATGCACAAACTTAACCACATTCACACGCACTGCCCCTCACCACCCTCAACGTCACACGCACCCCCACACACTCCACCACTATCACACACACTGCCCCACAACTCCCCCATCTTCACGCTCAAACCCACACTATCCACTAGCATCACACACACTATCCCACACCACCCCACCCTCACGCTCTCACCCACACACTGCATCACACTCACAAACACCCCCATATTACCCCCACCGTCACTTTCAAACCTACACCCACCACTACGATCACACACACTGCCCCACACCATCACCACCCTCATGCTCACCCCCACACACTCCACCATTGTCACAACTCACATCCACACGACACCGACTGCCACGCTCACCATCACACACTGCACCAACATCACATACACCGCCGCACACCACCCGACCGTCACGCTCAAGCCAACATCCTCCATGGCCATCACACACACTGCCCCGAAACACCCCACCATCAAGCTCACCACCACACACTCCATCACCCTCACACACAGTGCCCCACAACACCCACACCCACATGCTCACACCCACATACTCCACCACCGTCACACACACTGCCACACAATACCCCCACCGTCACGCTGACACCACACACTCAACCACATTCAAACACACTGCCTCACACCATCCTCACCGTCTCACTCACACCCAATCACCCCACCACCCTCACACACACTGCTCCACACCATCCCCACCATCACGCTCACCCTCACACACTCCACCACCCTCACACACACAGCCCCACACTACCCCACCATCACGCTCACTCTCATACACTCCACCACCCTAAGACACACTGCATCACACCACCCCCACCGTCACGCTCACACCCACACATTCCACCATAACACACACTGCACCACCCCACCCTCAAGTCACACTCACACCCACACACTCCACCACCATCTCTCACACTGCTGTACATCACCACCCCCGTCACGCTGACAACCACGCACTCAACCACATTCACACACATTGCCCCACATCACCCTCACCGTCACACTCACACCCAAACAGCCCACCACCCTCACACACACTGCTCCACACCTCCACCACCATCACGCTGGCACTCACACACTCCACCACCCTCTCACACACAGCCCAACACCACACCCACCGTCACGCTCACTCTCATATAATCCATCACCCTCTCACACACTGCACCACACCACCCCCACCATCCCGCTCACACCCACACATTCCATCACCGTCACATACACTGTCCCACATCACCCCCACCGTCACGCTGACACCAAAACACTCATCCACATTCACACACATTGCCACACACCACCCTCACCATCAAGCTCACCCTCAAACAATCCACGATCCTCACACACACTGCACCACACCACCCACTTCGTCAGGCTCACCCCGACACACTTCTGCACCATCAAACGCAATGCCCCTCACAACCCCCACAGTCGGGTTCACACCCATTCACTCCACCACCATAACACACACAGCGCTACACCATTCCCACCGTCATGCTCACACCCACACACTCCACCACCATCTCACACACTGCCACACACCACCACCGTCACGTTCACCCCCACACACTCTACCATCCTCACACACACTGCCCCACACCACCCTCAACATCACACTCACACACCCCACCAGCCTCACACACGGACTCACACTACCCCCACCGTCACGCTGTCACCACCTCACACTCTCCCACCATCACACACACTGCCTCACACCACCTCACCATCACGCTCGCACCCACACACAACCTCCTCACACATAGTACCTGAAACCAGCCTCACCGTCACGCTCACCCCTCACACTCCACCACCATCACACACACTGCCCCACACCACCCTCACCATCATGCCCGCACCCAAACACACTCCACCACCATCACACACACTGCTCCACACCACACCCACAGTCACGCTCACACCCACACACTCCACCAGCATCACATACACTGCTTCACAGCATCCCCACCGTTACGCTGTCAGCCACACACCCAACCAATATCACACACACTGCCACATACCACCACCACTGTCACCCTCACCCCCACACACTCCACCACCCTCACACACACTGCCCCACACCACCCTCACGGTCACACCCACCCCCTGACACTCCACCACTCTCACACACACTGCCACACACCACCCCCACCGTCACGCTCACCCTCACACACTTCACCACCCTCACACACACTGCCCCACACCACCCCCACAGTCACGATCACACCCACAACCTCCACCACCATTACACACACAGCCCCACACCATCCCCAACCGTCACGCTCACACATACAATTTCCACCACCATCAAACACACTGCAACACACCACTCCCATCGTCTCGCTAACCCCCACACTTTCCAACACCCTCACACCCACTCTCCCACACCACCCTCACCGTCACGCTCAACACCACACACTCCACGACCAAAACACACACTGCCCCACACCAAGCTCGCCACCACGCTCACCATCTCACCTTCGACCACCACCACAAACAATGCCCCAAACCTCCCCCACCATCACGGTCACACCCACAAAATTCACCACCATCACACTCACTGCCCCTCACCACCCTCAACGTCACACGCACCCCCACACACTCCACCACTATCACACACACTGCCCCACAACTCTCCCATCTTCACGCTCAAACCCACACTATCCACTAGCATCACACACACTATCCCACACCACCCCACCCTCACGCTCTCACCCACACACTGCATCACACTCACAAACACCCCCATATTACCCCCACCGTCACTTTCAAACCTACACCCACCACTACGATCACACACACTGCCCCACACCATCACCACCCTCATGCTCACCCCCACACACTCCACCACCGTCACAACTCACATCCACACGACACCGACTGCCACGCTCACCATCACACATTCCACCAACATCACATACACCGCCGCACACCACACGACCGTCACGCTCAAGCCAACATCCTCCATGACCATCACACACACAGTGCCCCACAACACCCACAACCACATGCTCACACCCACATACTCCACCACCGTCACACACACTGCCACACAATACCCCCACCATCACGCTGACACCACACACTCAACCACATTCAAACACACTGCCTCACACCATCCTCACCGTCTCACTCACACCCAATCACCCCACCACCCTCACACACACTGCTCCACACCATCCCCACCATCACGCTCACCCTCACACACTCCACCACCCTCACACACACAGCCCCACACTACCCCACCATCACGCTCACTCTCATACACTCCACCACCCTAAGACACACTGCATCACACCACACCCACCGTCACGCTCACACCCACACATTCCACCATAACACACACTGCACCACCCCACCCTCAGGTCACGCTCACACCCACACACTCCACCACCATCTCTCACACTGCTGTACATCACCACCCCCGTCACGCTGACAACCACGCACTCAACCACATTCACACACATTGCCCCACATCACCCTCACCGTCACACTCACACCCAAACAGCCCACCACCCTCACACACACTGCTCCACACCTCCACCACCATCACGCTGGCACTCACACACTCCACCACCCTCTCACACACAGCCCAACACCACACCCACCGTCACGCTCACTCTCATATAATCCATCACCCTCTCACACACTGCACCACACCACCCCCACCATGCCGCTCACACCCACACATTCCATCACCGTCACATACACTGTCCCACATCACCCCCACCGTCACGCTGACACCAAAACACTCATCCACATTCACACACATTGCCACACACCGCCCTCACCATCAAGCTCACCCTCAAACAATCCACGATCCTCACACACACTGCACCACACCACCCACACCGCCAGGCTCACCCCGACACACTTCTGCACCATCAAACGCAATGCCCCTCACAACCCCCACAGTCGGGTTCACACCCATTCACTCCACCACCATAACACACACAGCCCTACACCATTCCCACCGTCATGCTCACACCCACACACTCCACCACCATCTCACACACTGCCACACACCACCACCGTCACGTTCACCCCCACACACTCTACCATCCTCACACACACTGCCCCACACCACCCTCAACATCACACTCACACACCCCACCAGCCTCACACACAGACTCACACTACCCCCACCGTCACGCTGTCACCACCTCACACTCTCCCACCATCACACACACTGCCTCACACCACCTCACCATCACGCTCGCACCCACACACAACCTCCTCACACATAGTACCTGAAACCAGCCTCACCGTCACGCTCACCCCTCACACTCCACCACCATCACACACACTGCCCCACACCACCCTCACCATCATGCTCGCACCCAAACACACTCCACCACCATCACACACACTGCTCCACACCACCCCCACAGTCACGCTCACACCCACACACTCCACCACAGTCACCAACACATCCCCAACACCAGCCCCATTGTCATGTTATAACCCACGCCCACCATTGCCATCACACACACTGCTCCACACTACCACCACCCTCATGATCACCCCCACACAATCCATCACCCTCAAAAACTCACATCCAAACGACACCCACTGCCACACTCACCATTACACATTCCACCAACATCACATACACCGCCCCACACCACCCGACCGTCACGCTCAAGCCCACAACCTCCATGACCATCACACACACTGCCCATCAACACCCCACCATCACGCTCACCACCACACACTCCATCAACCTCACACACACTCCCACACCATCCTTACCTTCATGATCACACCCACACACTCCACCACCATCACACACACTGGTCCACACCACCCCCATCCTCACGCTCACACCCACACACTGCACCACACTCACAGCACCCCACCATCACGCTCACTCCCACACTCTCCACAACCTTCACGTACACTGCATCACAACACCCACACGGTCACTCTGACACCCATACACTCCACTACCATCACACACAGTGCCCCACACCACCCCCACCTTCACATTCAATCACATCCCCCCACCACCCTCACACACACTTCCCCATACCTTTCCCAACGACATGCCTACCCCCACACAATTCACCACCATCACACACACTGCCCCACCCCTCTCCCAACGTTACGCTGACCCCCACACACTCTACAACCCTCACACACACTGCGGCACACCACCCTCACTGTCACGCTCACCCTTACATCCTCCAACTCACTCAAACACACTGCCACACACCAGCCTCACTGCCACGCTCACACACACATCCCCCAGCACAATAACACACTGCCCAACACCACCCCCACCGTCACGCTCACACCCACACACTCCAGCACTCTCACACACACTGCCCCGAACCTCCCCTACCGTCACGCTGACCCCACAAACTCCACCACCATCATATGCACCCCCAAGCACGCCACCACCATCACATACACTGACCGAAACCTCCCCCACAGTCACACTCACTCCCACATGCTCCATCACCATCACTTACACTGCCACACACTATTCCCACCATCACGCTTATGCCCACACAATCCACCATCATCACATATACGGCCTCGCACCAACCCCGACGTCACGCTCACCACCACACACTCCATCACCATCACACACATTGACCCACAACTCTCCCAACGTCACGCTCACCGCCACACAGTCCACCACCCTCACACACACAGCCCAACACCATCCCCACCGTCACGCTCACCCCCACACGCTCCACTACCATCATATATACTGCCCCACACCAACCCAACCGTCATACTCACCCCCACACACTCCACCAACATCACGCACACTGCCCCACACCACCCTCACCGTCACGCTCACCACCCCACACACCAGCACTATCACACACACAATACCTTCACCGTCACACTCTCCACCACAATCACACACACTTCCCCTCACCGTCCCCAACGGGTTGCACACCCCCACTCCCTCCACCATCATCACACACCCTGCCACACACCATCCGCACCATCAACCTCAACCACAGACGCCACCACCAACACACACTGCCCAACACCTCCCCCACTGACACGCTCACCAACACACACTCCACCACCACACACACCACTAGCATCGCACACACTACCCCACGCCTTCCCCATTTCACACTCACTCCAACACACACCACCATCCCTCACATTGCACCACACTACCCTCACTGTCACTCTTACTACCACACAAAATATCACCATCACACTCAATGCTGTACACTACATTCACCGTCACGCTCACACCCACACACTGCACCACCCTCACACACACTGCACCATACCCCCCCCCGCCGTCATGCTGATCCCCACACACTCCACCACCATCACACACACCCCCAAACACGCCACCACCATCACATGCACTGACCAAAACCTCCCCCACAGTCATGCTCACTCCCACATACTCCATCCAACATAACTTACACTGCTCCACACCACCTCCACCAGCACCCTGACGCCTGCACAATTCACCACATCACATACACAACCCCACACTAGCCCGACCGTCACGGTCATCAACACACACTCGTTGATGTAGGGCAGTGAATGTGAGGGTGGTAGAGTGTGTGTTGATGACCACCCTCACATTCACTGCCCTACATCAACCCCGCAGTCACGCTTACCGCCACATCCCCCAACGCAATCAAAACACACTGCCCCACACAAGCCCCACCGTCACGCTCAGCCCCACACGCTCCACCATCATCACACGCACTGCCCCACACCACCCCACCGTCACACTAACCCCTACATCCTCCAACGCACTCACACACACTGCCCCACACCATCCTCACTGCCACGCTCACACACACGTCCCCCGGCACAACCACACACGGTGTTACACACCTCCCCAACCGTTACGCTCAACCCCACACACTCCAACACCATCAAATATACTCCCCCAAACCACGTCCACCATCACGCTCACTCCCACACATGCCACCACCCTCACACACACAGCCCCACACCACCCATTCCGTCTTCCTCACACCCACACTCTCCACCACCATCACACACACAGCCCCACACCACCACCGTCACGCTGACACCCACACACGCCACCTCCATCACATACAGGGCTCCACACCAGCCCCACCGTCACGTTCAACCCCGCACGCTCCACCACCATCACTCACACTGCCCCACACCACCCCCACCGTCACGCTTACTACCACACATAATAACACCATCACACTCAATGCTGCACACCACATTCACTGTCACGCTCACTCCCACACGATCCACCACCATCGCCCACACTGCCCCACACCACCCTCACCGTCAGGCTCACACACACTCCATTACCATCATACAAACTGACCCACAGGACCCTCACCTTCTCACTCACCCTCACATATTCCACCACCATCACTCACACTGCACCACATCCCCATCATGCTCACCACCACACAATCCACCACCATCACACATATTGCCCTACACCACACCCACCATCACGCTCACCTCCTCACACTCCACAACTATCACACACACTGCCCCAAACCACCCCCACCGTCACGCTCACACCCCAAAAATTCACCACCATCACACAAACTGTCCCATACCATCCTCACTGTCACGCTCGCCCTCACATACTTCAACACTATCACACACACAGCCTCATACCACCCCCACCGTCACGCTCAACCCACACACATTGCACGACCACCACACACACTGCCCCACACCACCCTACCGTCGCACTCATCCCCACACATTCCACCACCATCACACACACTGCTCTACACCACACCCACCATCACGTTCATTTCCACACACGCCACCACCATCACACACAAGACCTCACTCCATCCTCACTGTCACACTCACCCCCACACACTCCAACACCGTCACACCCACTGCCCCAAACCAGCCCTACCATCACGTACACACACACTGCCCACACCCACAGTTTTGCTCACCACCACACACACCATCACTACCAACAAACACTGTCCCGCAACTCTGCCAGCGACACTCTCACCAACAATCACACACTACCCCACGCCGTCCCCACTTCACATCATTCCTACACACACCAACACCATCCCACACATTGCACCACACCACCCTCACCGTCACGTTCATCTTCACACACGCCACCACCTTCACACACAGGGCCCCACGCCATCTTTACCCTCACACTCCCGCCCACACACTCCAACACCGTCACACCCACTGCCCCACATCACCCCCACCATCACGCTCATCCCCATCCTCAAACGCACTCAAACACACTGCTCCACACCAGCCTCATTGCCACGCTCACACGCACATCCCCCAGCACAATCACACACGGTGTCACACACATCCCCCACCATTACGCTCACCCCCACACACGCCACTACCCTCACATAGACTGCCCCACACCAACCATTCCATAATGCTCACACCCACACTTTCCACCACCATCACACACACAGCCCCACACCACCACCGTCACGCTGACCCCCACACACTCCACCTCCAACACATACACTGCCCCACACCATCCTCATCATCACGCTTATCCCCACACACTCCACCCACATCACATATACTGCACCACACCATGCCCACCACCACGCTCGTCCCCACACACGCCACCACCCTCAGACACACTGCCCCACACCACCAATTCCATCACACTCACCAGTACACACTCCCCCACCATAACACACATTGCCCCACACCTCCCCACTATCATGCTGACCCTCACACACTCCACTACCATCACACGCAACCCCAAACACGCCACCAACATCACATACACTGACCGAAACCTCCCCCACAGTCACGCTCACTCCCACATACTCCATCCCCATCACTTACTCTGTCCCACCCCCCCACCATCACCTGACGCCTGCACAATCCACCACCATCACATACACAACCCCACACCAGCCTGACAGTCATGCTCACCTCCACATACACCACCACCATCACACACTGCCCCACATCACCCCCACTGTCATGCTCACCTCCACATACACCACTACCATCACACACACTTGCCCACACCACTCTCACTGTCACTCTCACCGCCACACACTCCACCACCATCACGCACAATATCCGACACTACCCTCACCACCACGCTCACCTCCACACACTCCACCATCATCACAAGCACTGCCCCACACCACCCTCACCGTCATGCTTACCACCACACACTCCACCACCATCACATACACTACCCCACACCATCCACACCAACACGCTCAATGCCACATGACTCACCACCATCGCACAAACTGCCCTACACCACCCCCACGGTCCCGCTCACACCCAAACACACCACCACTATCACACGCATTGCCCCAACCACCCGCACCGTCACGCTCACTCCCACACACTCCACCACCGTTACACACACTGCCCCAACCACCCGCACCGTCACGCTCAGCAACACACACTCCAGCACGCTTGCACACGCTGCACGACACCACCCCCACCGTCACGCTCACCAACACGCACTACACCACCATTACACAGACTGCCCCACAGCACCCCCACCGTCACGCTCACACCCACACACTCCACCACCCTCACACGCACTGCACCACACCTCCCCCACCGTCATGTCGAGCCCCACACACTCCCCCACCATCACACGCACTCCCAATCACGCCACCACCATCACATACACTGATCGTAACCTCCCCCACAGTCACGCTCACTCCCACATATTTCATCACTATCACTTACACTGCCCCACACCATCCCCACCATCAGCTGATGCCTGCACAATCCACCACAACCACATACACAACCCCACACCAGCCCGACCTTCACACTCTCTCCCATACACTCCATCACCATCACACACACTTCCCCACACATCTCCCAACGTCACTGTCACCCACGCATACTCCACCACCCTCACACACACTGACCCACACCAGCCCCACCGTCACGCTTACCCCCACATCCTCCAACGCACTCAAACACACTGCCCCACACCAGCCTCACTGCCACACTGACATGCACATCCCCCAGCACAATCACACACGGTGCCACACACCTTCCCCACGGTTACGCTCACCCACACACACTCCAACACCATCACATATACTGCCGCACACCAGGCCCACCATCACGCTCATCCCCACACACGCCACCACCACCACACACACTGTCCCACAACACCCCCATCGTCATGCTCACCCCCACACACTGCACCACCATCGCACACACTGCCACACTCCACCCTCACCGTCACACTCGCCCCCACACACTGCACCACCATCACACACACTGTCACACTCCACCCTCACTGTCACACTCGCCCCCACACACTGCACCACCATCATGCTGACTTCCCCTCACATTTTCTGACTATCATGGTAACTCCATCAGTCTCTCCCCCAGCATCACATTCACTCCCCCACTCATTCCCCCACCATCTTGATCATTCTCTCGCACACTCTCCCAGCATTGCATTCACTCTCTCACACATTCCCCACCATCACACTCACTCCCTCGCTCTCACGCCACCATCGCACTCAGTCCACCACACATTCTCCCGCCATCACGCTCATTCCCTTGCACAGCCCCATCATCACAATCCTCACAAACCTTCGACTGAGCTCCTGCCTGTGAAAACCCACCCAGTTGAACACCTCTAAATGACCTTTAACCCAATCCCCATTGTATTCCCTGAGTAACAGACAGTATGTCCCACGCTATGTGTTTTGTTTGAGATATCCTGTTATACCAGTCTCAGCCATAGCAAATGATGTTCTCCACCTGTTAACCCCCAGTAAGGGCTCGTGTTCTCACACCCACTATGTCGCCGAGCAATGACGTTAGGCCCAAGATTCATACTGTTACCCGAGCAACGGCCAGGCATGCCGTCCCAATCTCTGTTCCCTAACATCGGCCTGAAGATCGACAACCCTCTTCTGTTCCCCAAGCACCGAAGGATTCGAGGAAGACAGTAACATTGGGAGGTTATGATGGCAAGATGGAGAGAGAGTGAATGAGATTGGGAAAGGCAAAGAGAATGGAATTGAGTGTGTAAATGGGAAAAGGAGAGAGAAATAGCTGTGCAGTGTCAGAGTGGGAGTGTGGGAGAGATATATGGAGGGAAACTGACAAAGGCAGCAAGATGAATTCTGCTGAGAGCCAAGTTGGAGTGGAAGACCCAGATAGGACAATAAGGACAGTGGGAGTTCAACCCAGCTCCTCAGCTCAGGTCACGAGCCCTCTCCTTCACTGAGGACCAGGACTTGGGGCTGAGTCTGTCTCCAGCTCAGCTTCTCCAACACAAAGTCACACAACAACATCGGTCACTCTGCTGCTCGGCACACTTTAATCAACATTTTTATTGGTTACAAATGGAAGTGATGGATACAGTCAGTGGGATGGTGCCTTTTCTCACTGGCCCCTGAGATGTGAGAAACATTGAAATGTTTCCCTGTAACCCCTCTGTGGAATAAGGATGGACATACCAGCGCTCCCCTCAGTCGGTTACCATAGCGACTGGCTGCTCCATCGCTGAAACACTGAACTGAAATGAGAAACTCCCGGATGGATTGATTAATGAAGGAATTTGATTGATGGATGGATTTGAGTGAAGGGATATTTCAGCACATTCTTCAGCTGCTGCTTGAACTTAGTCTGGGTCAAGGCATAAATCACGGTGTTTGTGCAGCAACTGAAGAGCTGCAGCATGAAGCCCAATTCCTGCACAAAGGGATCGAGAGACACAGACTGATACCCAATCAAAGACATCCGTCTCCATATAGAATACAGCATGAACGTTGACCATAACAGGATGAAATTGGCCGAGATCACAAACAGTAAAATGATGGATTTTTTTCGGTTTCTCATTTCTGTGTCAGACTGAGCGTTCCCATTGGTGTGAGCGCGGAGTCTCCTGCGGGCTCTGCTGGTCACTAAAATGTGTCTGACGGTGAGAACATTGAGCAGCAGAATCAGGAGAAATGGGACACACGGGGTTAGAATGTAGTGGAGGAACTCAGTTGTACCCCAGAGACTGGACACTCGAACAGTGAATGTTACATTACAAAACCAGAGGCGGTTCACCAGCAAATACGAAGCCGTTAGCATAAAATACCAGAAAATGTTCTTTAAACAGCTCAGCACAGTCACTGATCCCAGAACCACAGCCGCCGATTTTTCGCTGCAATATTTACTTTTCAACTTCTGGCAACAAATGGCCACAAACCGATCAAAGGTGAAAGTGACGGTGAACCAGACAGAGCAGTCAGTGACTGCATAAAGCAGGATGGCGTGGATATTACACACGGGGATGGAATACAGGAAATAAAACTGTTCCGGAAAAACAATAGGAATGTGTCTCAGCATCAGGTCGAAGATAATGACCATGAGATCCGCCGCTGCCATGGCCCCCAGGTAACGTCTGACACATGGAGACAATCCACAATCTTTATAAAGCAGGACATAGATGGTCACTACGTTAACTGTGAGCAAGGAAAACAAACCCATTATCCATCTGCCTGGAGGCAAAGGGACCCGTTTGATCGGGGACCCAGTGAGATTTTCAAATGTGTCCCTGTATTCAGGGATTTATTAACATAATTGGAGCTGGAATAACAAATTAAATGGTCGGAATTACTGACAAAAATGTGACATGTACCACAAGAAGCCATCCCTCCCCAACCACATAGGCACATCCATAAGGACAGATGGTTTCTCGAACATTCTCATACAGTCCATCACTCGATAGCAGACACAGGTCACTCCTTCCCAGTTCCTAATACGGAGGGTGGAAACGTTGCTGTCCTGAAAGATTCTCTCCCAGTTTCCTGAAGACAAACCGAGTTTGAAATTTCTGTATTTTGAACTAAATTGTGGTCGATCCTGTGTTGTGAAGAAATGCAAACTCAGGGAAAATGTATTCACCCTTTTAACTGCCCGAGAGGCCTTTGGAACAGCGAGTCCTTCTCCCTGGAACTGGATCTCTTCCCTCTGGATCTTATACTTTGTTCACTTCACTGACGCCTAGCTGTTCACAAACAATTCCAGGGACACAACGTTCTGAGGAATGGCAGTTATAGAATGTCGAGGACAGAACTTTCCGGGGAATGCCCGTTATAGAATGTCCGGGACAGAACGTTCCTTGGAATGGCAATTACAGAATGTCAGGGACAGAACATTCTGGGGAATGGCAGTTATAGAATGTCGTGGACAGAACGTTCCGTGGAGTGTCAGTTAAAGAATGCCAGGGACAGAACGTTCCGGAGAATGTCAGTTATCAAATGTCAAGGACAGAACGTTCAGGGGAATGTCAGTTCTAGAATGTCAGGGACTGAACTTTCCGGGGAATAACAGCTTTAGAATGTCGGGGACAGAACGTTCCGGGGAATGTCAATTATAGAACGTCGGAGACAGAACGTTCTGGGGAATGGCAGTCACAGAATGTCAGGGACAGAACCTTTCTGGGAACCCCTTGACCTGTCCATCACCGTAGCCCCCTACCCACCCCACCAACATGATGTACTGTGTCTGGACACACTGCAGAATTAATGGGGTGAGAGAGAATGAGAGTCCAATCACAGGAATGGGAAATAAAGGCATTACCAGATCAGCTTAAAAGTTAGATATACCACGTTCTCAATCCACCGCACAGAAACAGCCCAAACACGAGAAACTCAGGGGAGATATCTGTTCACTGTGAACCAGATCATGTCATAGCAATTATCGTCAACGCAGACTAAACATCTGTCCAGTTTGGGAACCTGGGATAGAGACAGAAAAGCTGCAGATGCTGGGGTCCAAAGTTGACAGTCAGGAAGCTGGGAGAACACAGCAATCTAGACACCATCAGTCCCTGACTGTAAGAGTCCTGAAGGAGGGCTACACCTGATACATCAAATTCTACACTTACTGATGCTTCCTGGATTGCTGTGTTCCTCCAGCAAGTATTCAGCATGGCAAGCAATGCAGACCACACCCATGCATTGATCTATAACGCCAGACTAGATATCTGCCCAGCACCGGGAGCTGTGTAGACCACAACTGGGCATTTATCTATAACCCCGGAATAGGTATTTGTCCAGCACTGGTTGCTGCGCAGACCACAGCGGTGCATCGATCTAAAAACACGGACTAGATATCTGTCCAGCACGGGATGTTGTGCAGAACACAACAGGGCACTAATGTGTAAACCTGAAACAAATATCCATCCAGCACGGGGAGATGCATAGACCACATCATTGTATGATCGATAAACCTCAACCAGATAGTCCGAACAGCACAGCGACCTGTGCAGTGATCATCCATGAATTCATCTGTAAACCGGGAGCAGATACCATCCCAGAATGTAGGACTATGTACACCTCCACACAGCAGTGACCTGTAACCCACGAGCAGTTACCCTCCCAACATGTAGGACTGTGTACACCACCCCAGTGCATTGCTCAGTAGCACTGTGTTAGATCCAAGCCCAGTGTGGGGAAACTTGCAGCCCATGCTGGAAGTGACGGGATGTGGAACTCCCACCCATTTACAGCCCCATCTCTCCATTGTGCCCTGACATGAAGTGCTGTGGGTGTGAACATCACTGCCAGAGAGAAATGGCAGTGGAATCAGTTTAAATAACACCACATGGGAGGGGTTTGGAGGAGACACAGAGAGGGGGAGACAGTGTCATGGAAGGATGTGTTCCCAGGTTGCAAATTGCTGAAATGTGGACACTTCGATCGCATCGTGTAACATCAGCCAGTCTTCCCAGGAATGACGGGAAAAAAGGATTTTGGTGTGTGGTCAGCTGCTGTGTGGTTTTGAAATTACGTTTATGTAATTTTAATATGTGTCTTTCTGAATCAGGATATTGCTGCAGAGTTGGAGAAGGATAATAAGCAGTTCAGAGAAATGGGGTCCCAGAGTTGTGAATAGTTGATGTAAAATGCACTTTCAGGGTTAAAAAATAAATTGATATTTTTGTTTAAACAGTCAAATTTGGGAGTTCTCTGTCACTCATAGTTTAAGAGTTTACAAGACAAATTGAGCATTTCTATATGTTGAGTTTAAATTTCCAGATGAACTTAATGTTGTGTCCTAAAATTGCTGTTTGTGTGTGTGTCTAAACTAAATTCCATCTGTCAGCCTTCAGGCCAGTGTGTGATATTACTGCCACCTCCCCCTCCCCCTACAATTTTAAAATTCCCTCCCCCTCTCCAAGAGGCCTGCACACTCCGGCCTTGATTTTCACAAAGACTCTGAGCTTGGGTTGCATTGTGTGGTTAGGGGAGGAGGGACAGATTGCAGACACAGTCAGTAGGGAGGAAAGGCTGGACAGTAATCAGCGGCCTGGTACTATTTCATGGTTTTAGGAAGAGGGTAGTCGCAATTTAGAGGTGGGTAAGTATGATCGGTGTTTTGGGATCAGAAATTAAGCTCTTCCTTCGTCTCTGGTGTTCAGTAATAAATATCTATTTGAGACCCTTAATTGGGCAGAGTGTGTTTGCAGGATTTCTTTCCTTAATATTGCAGACTACAGATAATAGCAATTAAAGATGTTTATAGTTAATTTCGATAGCATAGCAAGGACATTCAATATCCTTCAGTTGAGACAAATATCTTGCATTTGTTTAATAATACAAAGTGTTTTTTGTAACTCAGTAATGGTAACCTGATTATAATAAATCCACACCAAGCTGAAAGCGAGCATTTAAAATATGACCCAATATCTGGGTATGGTAGTTGTAGTGGGTAGTGTCCCTGTCTCTGAGCCAGAGCTCTGAATTTGATTCCAATTCCTGAACTTGTGTAGTAGTGTTCCTAGCTCTGGACTAGAAGGCCTGGATTCAAATCCTGCCTGTTGCAGAGGTATGTCACATCATGTCAGGACAGTCTGATGAACAAACACACAGGAGAATAATGTGCCAGCTTTATGGGTATTGCTGAGTGATGCTGGGGGAGGTGGCAGTAATATCACACACTGGGCTGAGAGTTGGCAGATGGAGTTTAGTTTGGATTAATGCGAGGCATTGGATTTGATAAATCAAAGAAGAACAGACCTATACAATTACAAGCTGGGCCTTTGTCATGGTGTAGTACACAGAGATAGGCCGTCAGGTTTAATTCTTTATAATTTGCATCTCATATAGATAGTGTGGTTAAGAAGGTGTTTAGCACACTTGTCTTCATTGGTCAGACCTTTGAGTATCGGAATGAGGACGTCAATGTTGAGGTTGTACAGGATATTGGTGAGACCTCTTCTGTGCACAAAGGTCAAGGTGTAAATCCCACTGAAGTGTCTCATGATACATCTGAACAAACTGATTAAATGGATTTAGAATTGTGACTTGTTGGAGAAGGAAGATGTGTCAGTATTGCATTTCAGAATTTAGGCCCAGGATGAGTGAAAGTACAGCCATTCGTGTTGATTGAAGTCACATTTCGCAGCAGTAAAGGTTTATAGAATCAGAATGGTCATGGATAGGTTGAGTAGTCAGGGTTTTTTCCCTAGGTTATGGGTGTCCAAAATAGAGGGCATTGGTGGAAAGTGAAAGGGGAAAGGTTTTGATGAGGCCTAAAGTGCACCTTTTCACACAGAGGGTGGTGTGCATATGGAATGAGCTGCCAGGGAAAGTGGTGGAGGCTGGTTCAACTGCAGCATATAAAAGGCATCTGGAGGCTGACAGACCTGCCAAGCTTTTCCAGCAATTTCTGTATTTCTTTAAGAAGTGCATTCATTTTAACACAGGTGTTCAGAATAAATTAAACATTTTTATTTTTTAATGACACAGGGACATTTAAACATATCTTTAAATCGACGAAGGCCATTTTCTGCTCAAGGTATGGCTCTGTATATGACAGCAGCTATGATGTACCTAGATGGAACAGGGAATGTGATGGAGACATAGTTTAGACAATGTACAAAGGACCTCACATGGTCCAGTTTGGGAGAGGGTGACATTCCTGTGTGATTCAGCTCAGAGAGTGAGAAAATGTAATCTGCCTGAGAAGGAATGGCCTATTGCACTTTCTCTCCTTCATTGTTCCTCATCACAGCAATGTGTGCGAGTAAAAAAAAACTCTAAAGTCATCGTTACCATTCTTATTTTTATGGAATCCCTGCAGTGTTGAAACAGGCCCTTTGGCCCAACAAATCAATATCAACCTAAGCAATCCGTTTCCCTATATTTACCCCTCACTAATGCATTAAACCTAGGAATCCCTGAACACGACCGACATGTTAGCATGACCAATCCAACGAACCTACACAGTTTGAGCTGTGGTAGGAAACGAGATCACTCATTTAGAAGCTCACACAGAAAAGTGGAGAACGTGCAAACTCCACACAGACAGTCACCCGAGGCTGGAATTGAGCCCAAGTCCCTGGTGCTGTGAGGCAGCAGTGCTAACCACCGTGCTACCCTTTGGGTGATCCCTAACCACAATTCACTGGGATCTCCTCACTGCCTAAAGCAAAGGGAATTCAGTTAAATCCAACTCTACCACGATGGAATCCCATTGCTGTGTGCTGTGTGAGTACAATACCTTCAGAAGCAGAATAACGTTTTGGACAATCTCGCAATTTTTCGTTTGTCATGAGTTCCATTAATATCTGCACAAAGTTCTTTCAGTTAAAATTGCAGAGATCGTGTGTGTATGTGAGTGTGTGTCAGTGTTTTTAGAAAGAGGAATATTGATTATATATTCGCAATACCCAAATAGTTTTCCACTCATAAATCCATCATAGTTTGAGTAACATTGCTCTGGATCACAAACGTTTTGTTTTATCAGATTAAAGAAACTAGCCTGACTTGTTCCTTCAACTGACCCTGACCCAGTCTGAGACAGACATCATTTGCCTTATCACCAACCTGGTTACATTTAACATTTGTTGTGAGCAGTGGAGGAGTGAGACTAGAAAAGGAAACAGTGACTCAAAAAGCCGCGGAACTATAGACCGGTGAGCCTGAAGTCAGTGGTGGGTAAGTTGTTGGACAATATTCTGAGGGATAGCATTTGGGAAGGCAAGGGCTGATCGAGGTAGACAACGTTGCTTTCTGCATGTGAAATCTTGTCGCATTAATTTGGTTTAGATTTTTGAAGGGTTGACAAAGAAGATTGAGGAAGTCAGTTTGGTTGATATTGTCTAGATGGACTTCAGCAAGGTGTTCATTTAAAGAACAAAGAGCAAAGACAGTTGACAGCCCAGAAGCAGGCCCTTCGCGTTCCACGCCTGAGCCGATCCAAATGTTCAGTCTAAATCTGTCGGTCAATTCCTAAGCATCTGTATTTCTCTGCTCCCCACCTACTCATGCATCTGTCCAGACGCACCTTAAATGAATCTGCCGTACTTGCCTCTACCACCTCTGCTAGCAACGCGTTCCAAACGTCCACCACCCTCTGTGTGAAGTACTTACCACATGTATCCCCCTCAAACTTTCTACCTCTCACTTTGAAAGCACGACCTCTCGTTATTGAATCCTTCACCCTGGGAATATAGCTTGTCTCTGTCCACCCTGTCTATATAATTCATAAGGAAAAAGGATATTTTTCAGACTGGAGGCTTGTCAGCAGCAGTGTGCTGTAAGAATCAGTACTGAGTTCACTGCATCATTTATGTAAAGGATTTAGATGTGAATATTGGGGCCATAGTTAGTAAGCTTACAGATGACATAAGAAAGGTGGTGTATTAGATTATCTCAGAGTACAACAAGACCATAAATAGATGGGACAAAGGGGCAGAGATGAAGTTTAATTTAGATAAAGACGAGGTTTTGTATTTTGGGAAGGCAAATCAGGGCAGAAATAATACACTTAATGGTAAGGTCCTGGGGCATGTTGTGAAACAAAGGGACATAGAGCTGCAGGTACATTGTTCCTTGAAAGTGGATTCGCAGGTAGACAGAGTGGTGCAGAATACATTTGGCACATTTGTCTTAATCAGTCAGAGCATTGAGTATAGGAGTTTGGGTGGCATATTGCATCTGTACACGATGTTGGTGAAGCCACTTTAAGAATACTGTGTACAATTCGGTTTTCTGTAGAAATGACTTACACGGATGTTCCAGGTCTGGAGGTTTGAGCTTTAGGGAGAGGTTGATTAGGTTGAGGTGCTTCCCCCTGGAGTGTCAGAGGTTGTGGGTGACATTATAGAGGTTTATAAAATCATCAGGGGCATGGATATTGTGAACAGCCACGCTCTGCTCCCCAGGGGAGTGGAGTCCATAACAGGAGAGCATAGGTTGGAGGGGAGAGGGCGAATGATTTAGAAGGCACCTGAAGATAAATGTTTCACACAGAGAGTAGTGTGTATACAGAAAGTGCTGTCAGAGGAAGTGGTTAAGGCAGTTACAATCGCACATTTAAAAAGTATCTGAAAGAGAACGGATATTGGCCAAGTGCTGGCAAATGGGACTGGATCAGATTTGATATCTGATCGGAGTGAACATATTGGACTAATGGATCTATTTCCGTTCTGTATGACTCTTTGACTCTATAATAGGAACGACGAATACTTCTGAATGGACCTTTCAAGTGGGAATTCTCTTCCGTGGAAGTTTATCGTGCCTCTATGTTCACATTGAGTGAAAGCTGCGTTAGTTAAATATTTGACAGAGAAGTGAGTCATGGATAAGGGGATATAGACAGGAAAGTTCGGCTGAGACCCCAACGTAATCAGCCACAATCTTAGTGCCTGGTGAGAAGGCTCAAAGTGTCTAATGGCCAACTCCTGGTCCACAGTCCCATGTTGCTGTGTTCTATTCAGCCCCTCATACCTGCTAGACAGGAGCAGTTGGAGGGTACTTACTGCTATAACCTGGTGCACAGAAACAGAGGAGACAATTCGGCCCTTCAAGACTGTCCCACACGCTTTGAAATGATTTGAGAAATGTAGTTGGAAAACCCAGGCTGGGTATGTAAGAGGCCCCTCCTCTCTGTTTACAGAGCTTCCACTCTCTGCAACTTACGCTCCATTTTTTGGTCATGTTATAGACCTAAATTCACTATGAATACAGCCACCATACCTCACCCAGATATGGCTCATAAAGACCTCTGGTCTCCCTGACTGCAATATGCAATAACAGAGCATTCATGAAAATAACGAGGAGAAAGTGAGGTCTGCAGATGCTGGAGATCAGAGCTGAAAATGTGTTGCTAAAAATGTGCTGCTGCGCTTTTCCAGCAACACATTTTCAGCTCATTCATGAAAATAACACCCACTAACTTTCCAATAACAGAATTTAAGAACATCAGAAACAGGGGCAGTCATTCAGCCCTCAAGCCTGCCTTGCCCTTCAGGAAGATTGTGGCTGATCTGCTCTCGGTCTGAAATCTTCTTTAATACTCAATTCCTCATAGCCCTCACGTCTCTGACAGGTCCTCTTCAAATACTTTCAGTCATTTTGGTCCCCAACACTCTTGAGAAGAGAAATCCTGACATTCAGTGCCACCTGTTTGAAGAAAATACTGCTCCGAAATCATAGCCTATTGATCGGAACAAAAGGAGTGGACATAAGGGTTCAGGTAAAAATGACTGGCTCTGATATCAAGGCAGTCGTTAACTTTTGCTGACATCAATGAGCTTAACAAAACTGGATTTAATGGCAATCAAAGTAAACTCTCCAGTATTTGGAATCAAACATGGCACAAAGGAATATGTTCATCATCACCCTGGGTCAGGTCTGTGGCAGATTCTCAGGGTAGCTTCCTCATCACAAACATCTTCAGTTGCGTCATCAATATCTCCCCGCCCCCACCTCCACCCCCACCCTCCCCACCATAAGATCAGAAGTGGGGAAGGTCACTGAAGATCCCACAATGTTCAGAACATTTTATCCCCCGTCAGCTCCTGAACTGGTCTATGTCCAGGTGCAGTAAAACTCAGACTCCATTGACACTTGTGCTGTTAACGTGTCAGTAACATTCATGTAACAACACTGCCTATTGCCACACTAAAACAAGAGTTCATTCAGCGCCTAACGCTGGTTTCACAGGAATATGAGGAAACCATTCAGCCCATTGACACTATTGGAGAAGAACATGGACAGCCCACTCAGTGCCTCCAGCCTATTACTCAGGAAGAGAGGGAGTCTAGTGTGATGGACCACACCAGAGCCTCTCGAAAATATTGGAAAGCAGTAGCCTAGACTCAAACGTTTTCTTATTTTCAAGGAAATGCAAAGGGTCGGTTCCAGATGCAATGTGACGGGTCAACCTAATCGGTAGTGAGCAAAACACCATTTATTTAAATACGAAAGATGAACTAAAATGAAACAAAGAGGAATTTAGAATAATGTGATTCTATTGGGCAACTTAACAGAATAATAGAACTAGGAGCTATTACTAATGAACTAGTCCAACATAGGAAATTCCCATAAACACAGCCCTTGGCAAAAAGGAAAAATCAGGAATAGAAAACAGCAACAAGAGAAAATTCAGAGAGAGTTGCAACCAGGAGACATTCCCTGAAGCTTCCAACTCAATGGAGACCCCTCTAGTTTTTGATGTTACTGAGAGATCCTCTTCTGTGAGAGCTGGCCACACCCATTCAGGCTGCATTAAAATACCTAAGGCCTCGAAAGCTGTTTACTCAAGTGGTCTTAACTAGCCAGCTTGATAACGATCATTCAATCTCTCTCTGAAAAGAAGCCAGAACAAAATAAAGATGCAACATCATCACACTAGTCTGCACGTCGAGCTGTCATACAGGAACCAGGGGTAAACTAATCAGGCCCTTGGCCCTGTCCAATCGAACGAGGAAGAAGCCATTCAGTCCCTTGAGTCACTTGTACAGGAACAGGAGGAGGCCATTCCAACCTCAATGCACATGCACAGGGGCAGAATGAGGTAATTAATGCTGATTCCTGATGCTAATGTCTTATGCCCTAAACGTTGATTCTCCTGCTTCTCGGATGCTGCCTGACCGACTGTACATTTCCCGCAATCGACCTCTACTCTGATCTCCAGCATGGGCAGTCCTCACTGTCTCCTTATTGATGTTCCAACATGACGAACAAGTGGAGCAGAGGCTGCACAGACAGACTGCTCCACGTTGTTCCACCTGGCTCTGTTTTTCATGATACGCACGTGGGACTTTAATTTGGTTTTCTCGCGGTGAGGAGGGAAACCTTATGTGTGAAGTCTCAAGAAGGTATCTTCCAACTCCGAGAAGCCAGCCCAGTGTTTTATATGTAAGGCAGAAGCTGATGGAAATGAATACCTGTTTCAGAAGCAAGGTATTGTGGCTGCTGTTGGGGATTGCGAGCAACATGACATTCATTACGGGTTCACACGGCGACTGCACAATAACGGGGGGAGAGTTAATTTAGGCATATAAACTATTAGGAAAGTCACGTTAGACTGATGAATGGACTCTCTAAGTTCAAACTTTGCTGATCTTGTTCATGTTGATCTTGTCGAGTGCACGTCCTGTTCAGTGTAACCTGTATGCCTTACTCTGTCCAAGTTTATTTCCACCCTATGATCTGCCTGGCCATGTTTACTATGGTCTGTCTCCACTGCTCATAAATAAAGTGTTTCCCTTTACTGAGGTACACGTGACAATAAATCAAGTCAATCAATCCCGGGTAAAGTATGGAATTTCTCTCCCTGTCAATGTCTGTTTGGAAATAAGTGATCTCTGCCACTCCACATGTTTCAGCATCACTATTTATTCATCTCTCACAGCTCTATAGATTAAACACTCAGCTTCTTCACTCTATCCTCATGATGCCATCAACCGTGTCTGTGGTAAGCAAATCATTCCTTACAAAGGTGATAAATTCTGTCGAGAGTGCCCCAAATACTCTCTCAGCAAGGCTCTACAACAGCAGGAAGATGGCTTTACTGATGTACTCGAATCATCTTAAAATGAAGGACAGCATACTATTGACTGCACCCTTTGCATACACAAGGTTTGATTCCGAGCAGTCAGCATAGATTTGTGAGTGGGAGATCACACTTCATAAATTTGTTTGCGTTCTTTGATGAAGTGACCAGGAAGATTGATGAGGACAGAACGGTAGACGTAGTCTCTATGGATTTCAGTAAGGTCTTTGAAAAGGTTCTACATGGCAGGCTGCTCTGGAAGGTTATATCGTGTGGAGTGCTGGGGGAACTAGCCAATTGGATACACAGTTGGCTTGATGGTAGGAAGTAGAAGGTTTAGTGGACGGATGATGGTCAGACTGGAGACTTGGCCCATTGCTGTTTGTTGTCTCCGATTTGCTTTAGAATGTACAAGGCATGATTTGTAAGTATGCAGATGACACTAAAATAAATAGTATCGTTATTAGTGAGGATGTTTATCAGAAATTGCAGCAGGATCTTAATCAAGTGGGGAAGAGCGCCGAGAAATGGAAAATAAAATGCAGTGTAGATGTGTGAGGTGTTGCAATTTGGAAGCTCAAATCAAGGTACGAAATTCATGTTGAATGGGAGGGCCTTAAGGTGTGTCGTGGGAAGAAAGACCTTTGTGTTCAGGTGCACATGGTTCTCTGAGATCGGAATCGCAGGTAGACAGGGCAGGGAAAAGGCTTTTGGCGCACTGGCCTTCATCAGGCAGAACATTGAGTATAGAAGTTGGGAGTTTATGTTGCAATTACATAGGAATTTGGTAAGTCCGAACTTGGAATATTGTGTTCAGTTTTGTCACCTTGTTATAGGGAGGATGTCATTAAATTAGAAAGAGTGCATAAAACGTTTACAAGGACGATGTCAGGATCCAGTGGTCTGAGTTATATGGAGAGGTTGAAAAAACTAGGACTTTTTCTTTAGAGTGTAGGAGACTGAGGGGATACCTTATAGAGCTGTATAAGATCATGAGGGATATGGAAAGGGTGAATCCTCTCATTCTTTTCCAACTGAGCGGATGAGTTTAATGTTCGAGGGGAAGGAATAAATGGGAAGCTGAGGGGCCACTTCTTTACACAGAGGCTGGTACATGGATGAGCTTCCAGCAGATGAAGTTGATGGGATACATTAACAGCATTTCAAAAGCATTTGGATAAATATGTGGATAGGAAAGGACTGGAAGGATATCCGCCAACTGCAGGGAAATGGGGTTAAAGTGGATGGACATTTACAAGGTGGAATCGAACCCCACTGTTAATTAAAACCAAACACCCAGAAAAGCTCGCCTCACCTCGTAATCTGTTAAAATATGCGTGACACAGATCTCCTACATTCCACTATTTTTAAAAAGAGCAAGTTAGTTTCTTAACTTTAATAGTGAACACTAATCAACAACTATTCACAAACACAAGCACCTCTGTTTCTCACCTACTTACTATCTGACTCCAACTCTGTAAAAATATGCTGTTCCAACAACCCACATATTAAACATTACAATCTCAAGACCACCCAGTCTCTATCTTCCCTGCTGTGTTCACTCTTCCAAATGCTGATCTTCCTGGGTCATTTTTTTTTTACTGCAAGTAGATTTTACATGAACATGTATCATTGATAGAGAGTGTTTGAGTTGGCCAGTTCGCACTCCTTCTCTGCAGCAGTTACTCTGCTGTTGGATGGCAGTGGCTCTCCCTCTAGTAATCAAAATGCTGGATTTATATGCTCCACATGATACAATAATTCTCACAATTTGATTGCTTTCAAGTTGTCCAAACAATAATATTCACATTCTGTTGGCTTCTGGTATCCTGGGCGGTATTTAAACTCTTTTGTTTTATTTGATTGTTGTCAAAACAGCAACCAAAACTCAGGTTTCCATTTCCCAGCTTATGCTGACATGGGAAACAGCCTGATATTTAGCTGGCATCTATGGCTATACTTTCTATTCAGCAAAACCCGTTCCATCTTAAAGTGATCAGACATGCTTTCGGATTCAGAACCCTTCACCCATTCAGAAAAAAAAAGAATATTTTTCCTCTGATTCTTAACCGCATTATTCTGAAATACAAAAGTATTAATCTCAGTTATACCATTCATATTAATTCTGCACACATATATAGCACGAGAATAAATCAAATCGTACCTACACTTTTTCCTTTAAATCTACGATAACACATCTGTTATCACATTTTTAGGGCCCACAGCATGTGTATCTTAAGTTCAAAGCTGGTAACATGAGACTACAATGAAATAGTCTCATATTCTGGTCTTTAAATATTTCAAAAATACGAAAGGATTGTCGTTCTTGTCTGCAACCATCTGCGACATTTGTCATTTAACCATTAAAATATTGTCAGGCCAGTAAGAAACCCAATCATTCTTTTTCTGTAATTGAAATTTTGTATTTTTCTTTCTGGTGATAATTGAGGTTTTTCGACAAGTAGCCAATTGGCCACTCAAATCCATCATCGACTTTTTGTATCATTACATATCTGACCCCTATATCCCTCGCATCAAGCATAATTTTCAAATGGTTTCAAAATATTTGGTGTAGCTGTAACTGGTGTCGTGATTAATCTTGCTTTAAAATTCTCAGCTGCCTCCTGGAATTGTTCTGCCCACCACAATTCTTTGTCCTTGTTCATTAAATCCAACAGTGGTGCCAATACGGTGCCGATGTTTGCAACAAACGTCTGATAGAATCCACTCAATTCCAAAAATCGAAGCACCTCTTTCTTCGCGAATGGGAGTGGAAATTCCTCAAAGCCCTTCGTCTTTGTGTTCCATGGGATCAAACTTCCATAGCCAATGCAATGTCCCAAGAACACAATATCTGCCTTCTCCAATTCTGTTTTATTTAAGTTTATTACCAAGTTTGCTTCTTGTAATTGTTCAACATGCACAGCCAACTGTAACATGTGAGCTTTCAATCACTTGCTAAAGATCATTACATCATACAGATAAGGTGCACAATTTTTTTCATCTGGCCCCAACTCTGTTCCTGAGTCTTAAATGTGGCTGGAGCATTATTCCTTCACACGATACACTTGATAACGTTTTTGTCAGCTCCGATGTCTTTACGAGATAGTTTAACTGACTCAACATTTTGTTTTATTTGAAAGCGGCCGTAAACCTGGCTTTGAAGGGATTTCCTACCACTGGTGGCAATACGTCGTGCCCACGGGAAATCGTCAACGTTTTAGATCTTTTTACTGCGTCCTGCTTCACTCTATGCTGTGCCCTCTTCAAGTGCTGTTTAGCTAACTCATCTACTCCATCTAATCCATCTAATCTCTCCCTCACTTCAGGTACATAATCCAACGTGAGACCTCCAAAGTCATATTTAATTAGCTTCAAACGACCTCTCACTTTATGTACGAATATTAACTCAAAGGAGGTAAACTGAATAGATTTATTTGGGACATCTCTAATGGGAAACAATTTAATGGGACACCTTTATCCCAATCATTCAGGGAATCCTGATAGTACGCTGATAACATGGTCTTCAGTGTCTGATGCTAAATTTTCAAGATTTCCTGAGATTCAGGATGGGCCGCAGCTGATTTGAACTGCTATATATCTAAAATATCCATGACTTCCTAAAACATCAGAACAGTGAAATTAGAACCTTGGTCTGAATAAATCGCTCTGCGCACTCCACAGCGAGTAAATAAAGCTACCAACCCCTCCACCGCCCTTTTTGCGTTAACTCTCCTTAATGGAAATGACTCCGGAAATTTGGTAGACACATCCATTATGGTCAGCAAATATTAGTTTCTAGTTTTAATTTAGAAAGGGGAGCTGCACAATTAATCTTATACCACAGGAAAGGTTCTTCGAATGCAGGAATTGCCAACAAAGTTGCTGGGTTTTTATTTTACTGCCTGTGACTTACCTACCATTTGTCATGTAACAAAAATTAGCGACGTCCTTTTACATTCTAGGCCACTAGAAATTTTTCTGTACCTTAGTCTGAGTCTTCCGTACACCTAGGGGACTGCCTGCAGTTAGTTAATGTGCTTCCCGTAGCACTGTATGCTACTGGTAACACAATCTGGTGCACTGAGGCCCATTTCCCTTCTGCACTAACCTACTGTGGTCTCCATTTTAATTTTTAGGATTCTACCTTTAACTTAATAATATTCGATAATATATTATGATTCCTTTTCTCTGTGTGTGCATGTGTATGTGTGTGTGTATATATATATATATATATATATATATGTCTGTTGTAAGTCTATAAGCCTTTCAGGACTAAACATCATTGCTTGACCCTCTGCCTGGTCAGGATTTTTTCCCTTCACCATGACATCAAACAGCGTGTAAGCAAACTACACATTAACTCCTTTGTCTTTTTCTTTCATTTTTCCCTGCCTGCTGTTACTTATGACAGTGGGTTCTGTTACTAAACAGTCTGGAAATAATCCTGGGTATTTTTCTTTTAACTCCCTAGTTCCCTAATCTTCCTTTGCCTTCTCCACCACAAGGGGTGTTTATCCTACCTTGAACCCTGCTAAATCGTTCCCAAGAACAAACTGCATTCCTGAAACTGACGCTCTGTCACTCACTCTCACTGTTACTTCCCCAATATTGGTTTGGCATTCCAACCTGACGTTACACAAGGGAATGCTTATTTTCGGTCCCGATTCCATAAATTAACACGCTATTGAGTAACATCTCTAAAGAGTGAAAATACTTTCATCTCTTACTATTAGAAGAGGTTCATTATTGGGTGACTCGTGGTAGATGCTAACCAGGTTGTTGTGCTGACTAGACTCCTTATCGTCCTGAGTAATAATACACAAACAGAAGGCTGGAAAACAAAACAAGCCAGGCAGCATCAGGAGGTGGAGAAGTCAATTTTTCCGATATAACCGTTCTTAAGGATTAGGGGTGGGGGTAGGGAGAGCTGCAGAAAAAGAGAGAAGGAAATGGTCTTGGGGTGTAGGTGGGGGAACAGCAGGGGAAGGGGAATTGAAACGGTTGGTGACTGGGAGCTCACGTCGGCCTCTTTGGGCCCGAATGTGATGGTTGGGAAAATGTGTCCTTAGTTTACGTTTGGTCTCCCCAGTGTAGAGAAGACAACATCGGACGCACTTGATGCAGTACATCAGGTTGGTAGGGAGGCAGGTGAATCTCTGTTTCAACTGGAAGATCTGTTTGGGACGCTGGATGGAGGTGAGGGAGATTGTATGCCAGCAGGTGATGCATTTTTTCAGTTTGCAGGGGCAGTTGTTAGTGGGGATTGGAGGGTTTAAGATTAACGAAGGGAATGGGCCTTGTGGAAGGTGGGCCAGGTGTTGAGATACAATCTATTTTACTGTATCTGGTGCTCCCGATTTGGTCTTCTCTAACTCGACAATACCAAATGTAAACTAGGAGCACGTTTTGCTAAGCATATCAGCGAGGCCAGTAAGGGCTGAGCTGACCTATCAGTCACTGACTATTTCAATTCCCCCTCCCACGCACTTTCCAACGTGGCCTTCCTTGACTTCCTCCATTGACACGATGAAACAAATCGCAAATTGGAGAAACATTAATTCATCCTCTGCCTGGTCAGCCTACAGCCCGGGGGACTCAACATTGAGTTCTCCAATTTCAAATAACCTCCCCTCCAATCCCCCAAAAGCATTCCCAGCCCCTCCTCCTCCGTTCCATTCCACTGATTAACCCTTCTTCCATCACCCAACTGGATTCATTCCTCCCATCCAGCAACCCAGTCATAACCTCTACTTTTTTCACATATCCACGGTACCTGGACGATTGTGTACAGGGTTGGTGAGACTGTACCTGGAGTATTGTGTACAGTTTTGGTGACCTGATCTGAGAAAGAATATGCTGACCACAGAAAAAGTGCAATGGATATTCTCCAGATTCGTCCCTCAGATGTTGAGATTGTCTCAGATGCAGAAATCGGCCTGGGATCTCTAGGATTTCAAAGAATGAGAGGTAATCACAGTGAAATTCAGAAATTCACTAAGCATATGACAAGGAGGAAATAAACAGAATGTTTCTCTGGCTATCTCCTCTACATTTAAGGCAAATAATGGCAGGATAAGGGACAGGCCATTTAAGATTGCAAAAAGGAGGAAATTCTTCATTCGGAGAGGAATGACTAATACAGGGGCATGGAAATCTGCTGGCAGGGCAAGTTTAGGGAGAATCCCCAGGAATTCAGCAAGTGTGTCAAGTGAATCAGAATAACCAGGCAATTGGTAGGAGTCATTCGTGACTTGCCAAGTTGCACCTAAATCAATTTTAGTGGTAGGAGTCAGAGGGTAGTGGTAGAAGCCTTTGTGCGTGACTCGTGTCTAATGGTGCACGACGGGGAGCAATGTTGAGTGCCTCATTATTTGTGAATCGGAGGTGCCTGTGTTGGACTGGAGTGGCCAAAGTTAAAAATCGCACAACACCAGGTTTATTCGGAGGCCCGAGTTTTCAAAGCGCACAACCACCTGATGAAGAAGCAGCGCTTCGAAAGCTCTTGCCTACAAATAATCCGAATGGGCCTGGGTAAACCTGGTATTGTGTGACTTATAACCTTATTATTTGTGGAATTCATACATGGTGTATCTGTGAATATGGGCGATGGGTGGGGAGATTGTGAGAACGAAGTTTGTGTTTGATACAACGAATGACCGGTTGGTTGGCAGTGAACAGGAAGGTTTTATGTTCCAGAAAGTTGCAGATGGAATGGTCAGAAGGACAGATCAATAGCAGATGGAATGCAACTCTCATAAATATGAGATTATGTACTTTGGATGAAGGAAGCAGACGGGGGGTACTCAGTGAATGGCAGCACACTCGGGAGCTCAGAGGGAGCTTCTCCACAAATCCCTGAATGTGACTGGACAGGTTATTACACAAGAAAGGAAAGGGGAGCGTAAGCATAGTCTCTATTCATCGAGGCACAGGTTATAAGAGCTATGCGGAACGTTGGTTAGGCCAAGATGGAATACTTCGTGTAGTTCTGGGAACGACATTACAGGAAGGATGTGATTGTACTGGAGGAGGTTGCAGAGGAGATTTACCAGGATGTTCCCTGGGATGGAGCATATCAGCTATGGAGAGAGGAATTGTAAGCACGGGTTGTTAACACTGGAGTAGAGAAGGCTGAGGAGTGTGTGATTCAGAAGGAAAGATTATGAGGGATATGAATAGGCTGGATAGACAGCAGCTGTTCCTTTTAGTCAGAGGGAGAAGAACAAGATGGATCACACTATTAAAGTGAAGGCTTTGAGATTTCGAGGGGACTTGAGGATCATTTTCCACCCAGAGGGTTTTGAGGTCTGGAATGCACTACCAAAGAGGAAGTTGTCACGGGTAACCTCACATCTGTTACAATGTACTTGGATGAATCATTCATGGCTAATCATTCATGGCTTCCTTGTCCTCGCATGAGTATGTTTCATCTTCTTTCGAACGAATTTCATTATTTTCCGAATTATCCCCAGAAACTCCTGTCATTGCTGCTCCACGGTCTTCCCTGATCAGCTTCCATTCCAATTAATTCTGGCCAGCTTCTCTCCCGAATGTTTTTGGAGTTATATTGCTCAATTATAATTACATTACATCAAGTAAAAAGCAATAGATATAAAACTAAACAAGGAGTTTTTAGAGATGGACACGAAGAATATTTCGTGGATTTCTAAACTAGATAGAAAGAGATAATGAGAGACAGGATGTAGATGTGAAGGTAAGAAAAATGAGAAAACAGGATTGTTGAAAGAAGTAGATCCCTCAATGTTTTGGAAATTCCTGTGTGCTGTGGTCCTTTGAGAGTGCATTTTCATCAGAGTAATATGTTCAAATGCTGAATCTGATGCCAGAAATTTTATCTCCAACAACATGATAGACAGTAGCTTTGGAAAGACCCAGCAGGCCAATATGTTGAATTCCTGGTAGAAAGGGGATGAACTGAAATAATTGGGACACCATAAGCAAGATTTACAACACACATCCTGGTGAGAATGGGAGACAAGTGTAAAGAATCCCAGAAAAGGGGAAACGTTGAGAGAAGCGGAACATATCATTTCAGATGAGGATCAAATAATGCTTTATAAATTTTCTACATCATGTGCACCATTTTTCTTTAGCTGCCTCCATTGTTCATTCATAATGTGTTGCACACATATGAACAATCTTCCTTATCTGAACACACTGATTAAACATTGCATATAAAATCATTTTTCCACCATTACAAACTGTCCTGTTGTCGTACTACCAGGATTTTAGAACAACAGCTGGCCACAAAAAGACACGATTCACTATCACTAGTTTCCATACATACAGTCAAAGAATGATACCACTTTGAAAGGGACTACACACACATCGTAGGAAAGGCGAAACAAAGACGCAGGGAAGTTCGTCGAGGCATGGCGTTCTAAACAGACGTATATTAATAAACACATCAATTTCGATCTTATTTACTTTCCCTTGGAAAAAAAAACCCAAATTACATCATCCAACTTACAAAAACAAAACTTATAAATAGAGTGGTGGGACATACCACCAGTATATCATCTGAGACTATAACTGATTATGTTACCTCGTCATGGTAACGAAACATCTGAAAACAAACCTCCAAGCTCAGCGAGCTAACTTACATACTTATAAATTGTTATTTTTCTTTTAATAGTTGAATTTGGGACTTCTCTGTCACTCATGTTTTAACAGATTATGAGGCGACGTGAGCTTTTCTGGGTGTGTGGTTTGAATTAACAGGGGGGTTCGACATCGACATCATAACAGCTTGAGGGCTTGTCGTATGGGATTAGGACAGATTTGACCAGATTTGTGCTAAGAAAGTTCCCAGCAGATTTCATCACTTGACAGTTAGTGACCTAGATCTTCAAATAAAATCTCTTGATCCCTCATCTGACAGAGCTGCATTTTGTTTCCTTGTGGTTGGTTCAATTATAAGAAATGGCTTTTAACATTACTAAAGAGGTTTTGTGGTTTGAAGATGATTCCCAAGTTTGCCAAGAAAGTTGAAAAAGATAGATGAATAGGATACCTTTAAAATTAACGAATAGATTAGAATTAGGTTTAAACAGGTGCAAAAGGAAAGCTGAAATTGTAATGGAATTGGTCAAGCACTTTGGTGCATCAGAGAAACAGGCAACTGCAGTCGAGTGAGGAAAAAAACGTAAATTGTGAATGTGGCAACTGGACTTAGAAGATAATGAAAAAGACAGAAAGATAGAGAGAAAAAAGAGAAAGAAAAGGAGAGGAAAAAGAAAGAGAAAGAATCTGAAATTCGGAAGTTTGAAATTAGATAAGAAAGTTAAATTAACACGATGAAATTAAAGGGAGAATGTAGGGATGTATAAAACTATGTTAATATATTGCCATATTTCGGTGAGAAAAACGTCAAAACCTTTTTTATTACATTTGAAACTTTGACTCGGCAGATGATGTGTCCAGTGAACTTGTGGGTAATGTTAGTTCAGGCTAAGCTGGTGGGCACAGCTTTCGAGGCATGTGCAGCGCTGTCAGATGAGGGAGCAAGAGATTATGCAGATGTCAAACACGCTGTTTCGGTTTATATCTATTGCTTTTTACTTGATGTAATGTAATTATAATTGAGCAATATAACTCCAAAAACATTCGGGAGAGAAGCTGGCCAGAATTAATTGGAAGGGAAGCTGATCAGGGAAGACCGTGGAGCAGCAATGGCAGGAGTTTCTGGGGATAATTCGGAAAATAATGAAATTCGTTCGAAAGAAGATGAAACATACTCATGCGAGGACAAGGAAGCCATGAATGATTAGCCATGAATGATTCATGAAGAAGGACTCATGCCCGAAACGTCGACTCTCCTGCTCCTTGGATGCTGCCTGACCTGCTCCGCCTTTTCAGCAACACATCAGCCTTGAATGATAAGGCAAGTAAGGGACAGCATCAAACCAAAAGAGAAAACATACAATGTGGTGAAGATTATTGGGAATCCAGAGAATTCATTGGCTCTGGAACGACATAAGGCTGGCTTCACTGACACTACAGAGCTCTTAATCATGATCAGGGAGAGAAACAGAGGGAAATACATTCACTTTGACACCGAAGATGGCATTAATGAAGGAAAAAGATTCAGATGAAAAAACAATGAATTAAAATCAGTTAAATGCTTTTGTGGAATGTGTCAGATTGAAAGCATTACCCGGGGAGAGACCCTCAGCAGAATGAAAATTTTAGAAAATGGAATTATTTCTATATCAGAAACCAGAGTTGGTCACTTAGTACAGGCTGATTAGCAAATTGGTCTCGATGTGAACTGGGGAACAGACAGAATTGCATTGCAGATATTGCAGCTCAAAACTGCGTATTCATGGAGTGCTGTAGACCACAGCAGCAGGAGAAGCAGACCTGCATTCAAACACAACCTGTAACTTCTTTTGCCCAGGATAATCCTTCATTACCATCAACACGATCTATGGCTCAGTGACAAGTGTGGGTGAACGTGTCAAGGTCAGAACCACGTGAACCTAAACCTGATGCTAACCCATTGAAGCTACCGCACTTGACCAACACATTTCAAGGTCTGCAGTCCTGCCACATTTAGTCACAAATGGTGATGGATGATTAAACAAACGACACAGGAAAGGGCTCCACAATCATCCCCATTCTAAATAACGGAAAAACCCTGCAACCTCAGTGTAAAAGACAAGGATGTAGTCTCTGCAACATTCTCACCCAGAAGTGTTGAGTGGATGATCTACCTCACCCTCGCCATGACGCCCTTTGATTCACATATGCCAATCTTCAACCAATTCGATTCGCTGCACTTGACATGGAAAACAGTTGAACACAATAGATACGACAAAGGCAGTGGGCCCTGACACCATTCCTGCAGTAGGACTGAAGAATTGTGCTGAACAACAAGCCGTGTCCCTGGGGAAGCGGTTTCATTCCAGCTCCAACTCTGACATCTCCCTGGTAATGTGGGAAATTACTCAACTATATCCACTCCCTTAAGAAAAGAATAAATACAATCTGACCAATTTCCACGCCCTAAGTCCCATCCCGATGCTCAGGTTGGTGGGAGTTCTTTTTAACAGAGCTGTCAAACAGCACAGGAATAACCTACTCAGTGTGGTTTCTGATTGGTCCGCATGTGGGGATGGTGCAATTGTGGAAATATCATTGGATTACTAATACAGACAATGATAATGATTTGGCAGCTGGTGCAAGTTTAAAACAATTAATGAAATAATTGAGATATAAAATCTGGTGTCAGTAATAGTTACCCTGAAGCTAATGTAGATTGTAAATATCTGCTTACATCCCCAACGTACTTTCATGAAATAAATCTCCCGTGCTTCCCAGGTCTGGCAAAGAAGTGACTCCAGACGCACAAGCATGTGATAAACTCTTAAATGGTCTCTGAAATGGCTCCAAAATTATCATCCCTGCTTGTAATCTGTCTCACCCTGTCAGAGTTTTATATATTTCACTGAGGTATCCACTCATTTTGCTCAAGCACATGGAATATATGTTCAGTCGACCCAAACTCTGCTCCCACGACAAACCTGTCAGTCTGGTCATCCTTCACCAGTCTCCCGCAATGTCAGCATTGTCCTTTATTAGGTGAGGAGACCAAAACTGCCCACAAAATTGCACAATATTCGAGATGGTGTCTCAGCAAGGGCCTGTACAGCTTCAGTAAAACATCCTGACACCTGGACACAAATCCCCCTGCAATGAACGTCCAACACACCATTTACTATCCAAACTGCTTTCTGTTCCTGCAAAAAAATACTTTCAGTGACTAGTGTACTGGGAGATCCAGATAATTTTCAATGTTCCAACTATCAAACTGGTGGTTTATGTATACTGGTAAATGTCCCAATGTCATTCCCAGTATTTCTTCTGGCTTCAGAACTCACTGCCCTGTGGTCGGTGAAGAATGAAACAAAAATAATTATAAGTCCCTTTATAGAGTAACATTTTCCAACCTTTTCAACTGGTAGACTACCGTTCTCTTTTTCTCATCAAAGGGTACAGTGTCACATTGCTCTTCATTACCCCGTATTTGTACAGATACTCCACTTGCCTCTGTCATCGTTTACATCCTCCTCACCTACTCATAATATGATGTCGATTAGTGCCATCAGCAGGCTTGTACATATTGCATTTGATTCCCTCTAACAAAAGCTTGGTGTGGATTTGAAATATCTACAGCCCAAACACTGAATCTTGCTGTACTCCCGAGTCCTCTGCTATTAAAAAAATCGATTTATTCCTACACACTATTTCCTGTTAGCGCTCTCATTCTAAAACCATGCCCTTCTGTTAGCCCCAGTCCCACAGGATTCTAATTTGCATAGTAGGCTTGGGGCTTTATCAAAAATCTTTCTGAAAATCCAATCGTATTGCGTTGATTGTTCTCGATAGTTTTGCTGTAAGTCATTTTCTCAAATAGGATCCCCATTTGATAAATCTCTGTTGCCTTTGTCTCAGTCTCATTACTTTCAGTTAAAGTGCATTCTCCAGAACGTTCATTTGCTAATTGTATTCTACTCCTTTTTTCACTCTCACCAGATTAAGCTTTCCTTGTATTGCTGGGAACATTGTGTTTTTTTTTGTTTTGCTTTCTTCAGTGAAGACACAACTGAAATATTTGCTGCATAGTTCTGCCATTTCCCTTTTCTCCATTCTCCATTCTCTGGTTCAGACTGTAAAGGAGCTGCACATTGTTTTCCCTTAATATTGCCATTGACCTACTTTTTGAAGCTGTTGCAAGTTCCCTCTTATTACCATTGTGCATATACAGTGTTCTGAAACCCATCAACTCCAGTATTAAGATTCTCACCGATTGACCTTGCTCAACCATGCACTCATCAGAAATACAGCACGATCTACATTAGTCCCATTTTTCTACACAAATATTATGACACTTCAAGAGGTCATCCAAGTACATTGTAACAGATGTGAGGTTGCCCGTGACAACTTCCTCTTTGGTAGTGCATTCCAGAACTCAAAAACCTCTGGGTGGAAAATGATCCTCAAGTCCCCTCGAAATCTCAAAGCCTTCACTTTAATAGTGTGATCCATCTTGTTCTTCTCCCTCTGACGAAAAGGAACAGCTGCTGTCTATCCAGCCTGTCCATTTCCCTCATAATCTTTCCTTCTGAATCACACACTCCTCAGCCTTCTCTGCTCCAGTGTAAACAACCCAAGCTTATCCTTCCTCTCTCCATAGCTGATATGCTCCATCCCAGGGAACATCCTGGTGAATCTCCTCTTCAACCTTCTCCAGTACAATCACATCCTTCCTGTAATGTCATTCCCAGAACTACACGAAGTATTCCATCTTGGCCTAACCAAAGTTCCGCATAGCTCTTATAACCTGTGCCTCGATGAATAGAGACTATGCTTACGCTCCCCTTTCCTTTCTCAACTTGTGTATGAACCTGTCCAGTCACATTCAGGGATTTGTGGAGAAGCTCCCTCTGAGCTGCTCCCTAGTGTGCTGCCATTCACTGAATACCCCCCTGTCTGCTTCCTTCATCCAAAGTACATAATCTCATATTTATGAGAGTTGCATTCCATCTGCTATTGATCTGTCCTTCTGACCATTCCATCTGCATCTTTCTGGAACATAAAACCTTCCTGTTCACTGCCAACCAACCGGTCATTCGTTGTATCAAACACAAACTTCGTTCTCACACTCTCCTCACCCCACGCCCATATTCACAGAAACACCATTTATGAATTCCACAAATAATAAGGTTATAAGTCACACAATACCATGTTTACCCAGGCCCATTAGGTTTATTTCGAGGCAAGAGCTTTCGAAGCACTGCTTCTTCATCTGGTGGTTGTGCGCTTTGAAAACTCTTGCCTCCGAATAAACCTGGTGTTGTGCGATTTTTAACTTTGGCCACTCCAGTCCAACACAGGCACCTCCCATTCACAAATAATGAGGCACTCAACATTGCTCCCCGTCGTACATCATTAGACACGATTCACGCAAAAAGGTTTCTACCACTACCCTCTGTCTCCTACCACTAAAATTGATTTAGATGCAACTTGATAAGTCACGAATGACTCCTACCTATTGCCTGGTTATTCTGATTCACTTGACACACTTGCTGAATTCCTGGGGATTCTCCCTAAACTTGCCCTGCCAGCAGATTTCCATGCCCCTGTATTAGTCATTCCTCTCCGAATGAAGAATTTCCTCCTTTTTGCAATCTTAAATGGCCTGTCCCTTATCCTGCCATTATTTGCCTTAAATGTAGAGGAGATAGCCAGAGAAACATTCTGTTTATTTCCTCCTTGTCATATGCTTAGTGAATTTCTGAATTTCACTGTGATTACCTCTCATTCTTTGAAATCCTAGAGATCCCAGGCCGATTTCTGCATCTGAGACAATCTCAACATCTGAGGGACGAATCTGGAGAATATCCATTGCACTTTTTCTGTGGTCAGCATATTCTTTCTCAGATCAGGTCACCAAAACTGTACACAATACTCCAGGTACAGTCTCACCAACCCTGTACACAATCGTCCAGGCACCGTGGATATGTGAAAAAAAGGAGAGGTTATGACTGGGTTGATCCTTATTCCTGATGAAGGGCTTATGCTCGAAACGTCGAATTCTCTATTCCTGAGATGCTGCCTAACCTGCTGTGCTTTGACCAGCAACACATTTGCAGCTTTGATCGATGGGAGGAATGAATTCAGTTGGGTGATGGAAGAAGGGCTAATCAGTGGGATGGAAGCGAGGAGAAGGGGCTGGGAATGCTTTTGGGGGATTGGAGGGGAGATTATCTGAAATTGGAGAACTCAATATTGAGTCCCCCGGGCTCTAGGCTGACCAGGCAGAGGATGAATTAATGCTTCTCCAATTTGCGATTTGTGTCATTGTGTCAATGGAGGAAGTCAAGGATGGCCACGTTGGAAAGTGCGTGGGAGGTGGAATTGAAATAGTCAGTGACTGATAGGTCAGCTCATCCCTTACGGGCCTCGCTGAGATGCTTAGCAAAACATGCCCTTAGTTTACATTTGGGATCGTCGATGTAGAGACGACCAAATCGGGAGCACCAGATACAGTAAACTAGGTTGCATCCCAACAGCTGGCACATCTTCCACAAGGACCATTCCTTTAGTTAATCTTTAATTCGTGGCACACTCCCCACCTAACTTTCCAATCCCCACTTACAACTGCCCCTGCAAACTGAAAAGATGCATCACCTGCTGGCACACAATCTCCCTCACCTCCATCCAGCTTCCCAAACAGACCTTCCAGTTGAAACAGAGAATTACCTGCCTCCCTACCAACCTAGTGTACAGCATCAAGTGCATCCGATGTGGTCTTCTCTACATTGGGGAGACCAAACATAAACTAAGGACACATTTTCCCAATCATCACAGTCGGTCTCAAAGGGGCCGATGTGAGCTCCCCGTCACCGACCATTTCAATTCCCCTTTCCCTGCTCTCCCCCATCCCCCCACCAAGACCATTTCCTTCTCTCTTTTTCTGCAGCTCTCCCGACCCCCACCCCTAATCTTTAAGAACGATTATATCGGAAAAATTGACTTCTCCACCTCCTGATGCTGCCTGGCTTGTTGTGTTCTCCAGCCTTCTGTTTGTCTATGATTACACAGGACGATAAGGAGTCTAGTCAGCACAACACGCTGGTTAGCAGCTACCACGAGTCACCCAATAATGAAACTCTTCCCGGGGATGAGGAGGAGAACATGCAACCCCCTCGAGACTCTGACACATTAAATGAAGGAACCATTCAGCCCCTCCAAACTGTTACACTGAAATAGGAGGATGTCATTGATGCTGCAACACGACAAACCTATGAAGCAGAGAATGCAAAGACGGACTGGCCCAAGTTGTTCCTACTGGCTCCATTGCTATAGTTACAAATCTTTTTCATTAATGTGGTTTGCTGATGGAGAGGAGCACAATGGATGGCTTGTCCAACGTCGCAAGGAGGCATCTACCATCTCCGAGAAGACAGGTTCGTCTTCTGCATGGAGATCAGAAACTTTTGGGAATGGCCAACTCTATAAGAGTGTAGCTGCTGACATGTTTGTGAACAACATGTTGCTCAGTGTAGGGTCTTACTCCAACTGTTCTTGAGATGGAGAGAGTTTATTCAGAATTTGCAGCTCTTTCGCCACCAACATGGGGTCGCCATAGAGAATGTAAGTTATCAGACAGTCATGGAGTTTAACAGCAGGGAGATAGGCCCTTTAGCCCAAACGTGTCTATGCCAACCAAAATGTCCATTCATGCTTACTCCATTTCCCTGCTCTTGACCCATATCCTGCTAAACCTTTCCTATCAATGTGTCTGTACACATATGAAAGCATGTACTGCAGGAAAACACACGTCATATTGCACGCTGTCATTGTTTTCTTTGTGAATAATGAGTCCTGGTTCAAAACACTCAAGTTTTATTGCAATCACTTTTTAATCTTTTGCAGCATTACAGATTAAACACTCATTTCCTTCACACTCTCCTCACGGTACCATCACTGCAGGGATTAGTCTGGTCAAACTCTTTTTCACTATCTCACTGTGGCAAGGACATCATTCCTTATAATGGAGAGAAAATCTGTTCACAGTGCCCCACGTGCTGTCTCAATATCTCTGTACAACTGCAGGGAGGTGTCTTCACGCCGATATTTGAATCATTCTTCAATGAAGGACAGTATACAATTTACTGTTCTGATTATTTGCTGCTCTGTATGAATTCTGTCAGTGACTCGTGACCAAGGGCATTCAGCTCCTTTTCACGAAGAGCACTTTCCATCATTTCACCTTCACATAAGTACAAAATGAGAAGGATGGTATGTTTTTCCAAATCATTTCTTTGCCTTGCGAAAAGCTACACTTCCAGCATAGCCACGCCAACAGCATAATCACTTTTGCCATTGGAGATGTTTGGAGATGCTGAGGAGGCGACGGCCTAGTTGTATTATCTCCGGATTATTAATGCAGCGACCCAGATAATGACCAGAGCACAGCTTCAAATCCCACCACACAAATATTGGAAGTTGAGTTTAATAAAATATCATGCATTAAGAAACAATGAAACGATTATCAAAAAAAACCTACCTGGCACACTGATGCCTATCAAGGAATGAGATCTACCATCTTCACCTGATCGGGCTAACATGTGACTCTCGACTCATAACAATGTTGTTAACTCTCGGCTGCCATTTTAAATGTCCAATCCCAACCACTCAGTTATATTACTCACTATAAAGTCTCAAAGAAATTAAACCAAACGGAACTAAGCATTGAATGCTTACAGTCCACAGACTGCAGTGGTCAGGAAGGCAGCTCACCAACAGCTTCTCAAAGACAACGTGGAAAGGGAATTACATGCTGTCCAACATCCCATTAATGATTTTTAAAAAAAATGTTTACTCTTAGGAAAGGGAGACAAAGTGACATAACTCACTTCAAACTGTGACTTTGATGAGAGGGTTTTCGTTAATATGGCAATAGGAGAAAAATAATTAAGATTAATCTTGATTTTTATTTCCATTCTCGCTGGTCATCAACAATCCCTCTATTTGCTTCTTTCCCTCTATCTCTCTCTTTCTCTATCTGTTCAACTGCCTCCTTCTCCCCTTCACAATAAACATCCCTGTCACCAACATCAATATCACATTATTTCCCAGCTGTGTGCAGTTCTGATGGATGGTCATTGGACTCGACATGCCAACTTTATTTTTATCTCGATCCAAGGCTGCCAAATCTGCTCAGTTTCTCTGGGACTTCCTATTTCTTCTGATCTCTCGCATCATTATTTTTCCTCAAACTTTATTGTTGTCATTATATAGGATGTCTGCGTCGCTGTTAAGGACACCGTTTGTTGACCTCGCTAAACGCCCTTTAATACGATGCCATTCCTTAAGGCAGTATAGAGCAAAACACATTGCTGTGGACCTGACATTGTCCCTATCCAAACCAGATAATAATGTTAGATTTCTTTACCAAAGCTCATCAGCGAAATATGTAAACATATTGACAAAATGCTCGTGGGGTTATATTAACGAAATTCGCTTTTATTTCCAGTTCCTGCCATTTGATTTTAAGTTCTCTCATCATCTGAGATGGGATTTGAAACCGTGTCTTTAGTGTAGTAACCTGGACCAATGAATGATGTGGCCAGCAACATTACTATTCTGACATAGTGTCCCTGACATGAAGTTACTTTAGAGACAAAAACAAGGTCATGATGGAAGCATTAACATGGAAAGAGTGATTAGAAGAGAGCTGGGACCATGAAGTGTGAAATTTTCCAAAGCATGTGTAATGGTGAATTTAGCAACTGCACAAACGTCAAGCTGTGGAATGGGGATACCATGGAGCTGTTGGTGGGTCTGTTTGTTGATGGAAAGAATGTGATGGAGAGAATGTGCAGATATAAATCAATTCAGAGCAAATAGCTACTTCCAGATTGTGAACAGTCTTGTTCTCAGATGTGTGTAAGGTCGGGGTGTGTGCGGTTTTGAAATTTGTGATTATGAATTAATTTGCATTTGAAACTGAAGACAGTATTTTCCAGCTTTGCCTAATATAGTTAACAGAAATAGCACTGAAGTTCAACATGGGAATAATAAATAGATAGAGATAGGTGACTTACCAGGAACACCAACACTAGCAAGCATGGGATAGTAACCAGCCTGAATAATCAACAGTACACCGTATATCCGATGTGATAATATGTTCCAATACCCGGAAACATAGGAAAGACCCCAGGATAAACTCCTGTCCATTGTTACAGCATTCCATCCTCGGCTTCTCAGACTATGAGCCATTGGTGCAACATTCCAGTCTACTGTTCTCAGGTTCTGATCCATTGTTAGAACATTCCAGTCTACTTTCAGATTCTGACCTCTCCACTCCCCGTCTCTGCAACTGATGATTCTTGTTAGTGTTGCAAGTGATGCATCTGCTGCTACAATGGGATAAATCACTACAAGAAACACCTTCCTAATAGAAGAGGGAAAACATCCAGCGACATCATTAGGATCCATGGAGACTGATATCAATCACAGTCACTGAACAAACAGATCCAGTTAACCCCTTTCAGTCTGGTACCTTCAGATCACAAGTCACAACTGGACTTGATTAAATGTTGACATCGCTGACTATTGGTCACATCTCCCATCACCAATTGCTCTTGTGAATTTAGTTGTGAGGGAGAATGATGGACGTTTCCTTATCACAGGTTGGATGATTCTGCTGTGTTGTCATTTTGCAATGCTGTAACCACCTGAACACCCCCCACTCCCACCCACCCCCAACACAGCCACCCACAAAATACCCGATCTAGATTACTGATCTCTCCTCAACTAGACCAGACGCCAGCCAATTGATCTCACTGGGCATATTTTCCCTGACCATACACAGGAAGTGTGGATCTCTCTGGATTTTCCTCTCGTAGGTCTAATGAAACAATGTTGTACCTTCAACACATAATGCGATTCATCTTTGTTCTATGTAAACTCACAAACACTTTATTGGCTTCAAAGCAGTAAGACTTACATTTACTAAATTCAGTTCAAAGCCATATGTGGCATGTTGTCACAAAACCGGTCCATTTACAAGGTTATGTTGTCTTTATTTATTTACAGAGAGTCTAAATGAACCAAGATTCAAATATGTCTGAAATTTGAAAGTTTCATTGGGATCGTTTCGTTTATATCTAACAGGCAACGCCTCAGCCAGAAGGCTTTTTTAGTATTTAATAAGAAACTTGGACAATCAAGAGGACGTGGACAACTCTCTAACTGGACAGGTCTGATCAGTTCTGGGGTTAGTTAAGTCAGTAAAGCCTTTGATAAGGTTCCACATGGTAGGCTGATGGAGAAAATTCAGAGGCATGGAATTGAGGGTGATTTAGCAGTTTGGATTAGAAACTGGCTGTCTGAAAGAAGGCAGTGAGTGGTGGTTGACGGAAGATATTCAGTCTGGAGCCCAGTTACTTGTGGTGAGCCACAAGGATCTGTTTTGGGACCACTGCTGTTTGTCATTTTTATAGGTGGATGGATTAGTAAATTTGCAGGCGACACTAAAGTGTGTGGAGTAGTAGCCAGTTTGGAAGAATGTTACAGGTTGCAGGGGGATTCAGAATTGGGCTGAGAGGTGCAAGTGGAGTTCAATGCAACTAAATGTGAGGTGATGCACTTTGGGAAGAATAACAGGAAGGCAGACTACTGGGCCAATGGAAAGATCCTTGGTAGTCTGGATGTGCAGAGGCAGCTTGGAGTCCATGTATAGATCCCTGAAAGCTGCCACCCAGATGGATAGTAATGTTAAGGCGGCATACGGCGTGTTAGGTGTCATTGGTAGAGGGATTGAGTTCTGGGACCGCAATATCATGCTTCAACTATGCAAAATGCTTGTGCGGCCACAATTGGAATCTTGTGTACAGTTCTGGTCGCCCCATTACAAAAAAGGATGTGGAAGCTTTGGAAAAGGTGCAGAGGAGATTTATTAGGATGGTTCCTGGTCTGGAGGGAAGGTCTTATGAGGAAAGGCTGAGAGACTTGGATCTGTTCTGATTGGAAAGAAGGCAGCTTAGGGAGGATTTGACAGAGACATACAAGGTGATCAGAGGATTAGATAGGGTAGACAGTGAAAGTCTTTTTCCTAGGATGATGATGACAGCTTGAATGAGAGGGTACAACTACAAATTGAGTGGTGACAGATGTAAGAGGCAAATTCTTTACACACAGAGAATGGTAAGTGGGTGGAATGTCCTACCTGCTAAGGTAGTCAACTCAGCCACATTAGGGAGATTTAAACAATCCTTAGATATGCTCATGGATGAATTTCGGATAGTGTAGGGGGCAAGTTGAGAAAATTCCACAGGTCGGCCGAACATTGAGGGCCGAAGAGCCTGTTCTGCGCTGTATTGTTCTATGCCCTATTATCTATAATCTGAATCTATTTCCAAGGTAGAAATGACAAATTCTAGAGTCCATAAATTTCAGGGGACGGGGGAAGTTTAAAGAAAATAAAAATCGAAAGAACAGCATATGCTGTAAATCAGAAACAAAAACAGAAGTTTCTGGGAATGCTCAACAGGTCTGGAGCATCTGAGAAAAGAAATCAGAGTTCACGTTTCTGAGGAAGGACCCGAAACATTAACAGATTTTTTTTCACAGATGCTGCAAGACCTGCTGAGCATTTCCAACAACATGTGAAAGTTTAAAGAGAGTTATGTCAGGTAAGTTTCTTATGCAAAATGTGATAGATGTACCCTCCTGGGAGGTGGCAAAAGCAGAAACAATCACAATGCTTAAGAGGCATTTGGGCAGGCACATAAGCAGGCAAGGGGTTGGCAGGGATATGGATCATGTTCAGGCAGGTGGAATTAGTTTGGAATGGCATCGTGGTCTTCACAGACATGATGGGCCGATTATTCCGATGCTGTGCTGTTCTGTTTTCCAGGCAGTAGAACGTCTGAAGCGAGAGTTAATATTATTTACGAATACACAGTAAGTTGATACATTTTGAAAGAAGCAATGTAGAAAGGAAATATATATTTGGATGGCACAGACACCAAGAGTAGAGATTGAGGGAAGGGGTGGGGGGGGTTGGGGGGAAATGTGTACAATTCTTTAATGGAGAGAGGACATAATCAAAGTGTTTTGATCAAAACATAAGGGATCCTGGAAATCATTAATAAAGGGAATGAGGACAAATTCATGGAAACAATTTCATTGGCTGGTTAGGTCACAGTCAATCATTGTATCCAATTCAGGTCAACAGATTCCTGCTCAGGAAGGACCTGAGTGATCTTCAGGGTGTGGAGTACAGACTTACTGGTGTGCTGCACTGATGAAGAAAATATCGTGACTGGATAGATTTGGAAAAATAAATGCTATTTTCTTTGAAGAAATCAAGTTGAATATATCTTGATAGATTAAAATGGATAAGATTATAACACATCTAGATCCAGCAGACAAAAAAATAAATTGCACTTGATAGGTCATGGCTCAAAATTTAAGATTATATATAACGTTTTGAGAAAGCGGGAGATGAGTAAGTGTTCCCGTTGACTGTATTGGCTGGAAATATGCGGAACACGCTGCCTATTATGGTGGTGAAAGTCGAGATGGTCAACGATTAACGAATATGATTATATCAGATCTGAGGGAAATAAACTTTCAGGGTTTGGGGACAGTTGGAGAATGACAATAAAGGATTCTGCTACAGAGAGCCAGCTTGGATTGGATGGGCCCCTTTCTGTGCTATAACCCATTTTTTTTGTACTTGCTTAAATTGTTCTGGTTATTTGTCTTCAGTGGTTAAATTATCATTAAGGTAAATCTGCTCTGTGTTCATGTTCAGACCAACACAGGTTATCCATCCACAGCAGGAGATAATATTTACTGCTTTATACTTGGTTCTGTGGGAGTCACCAGATAGGGTAGCCAGAACTGAAAATCTGCTCCAGGGTGTTTTAACCAGGATTGTGAATATCTTGCAACATCTCGTGCCACACCAATGCCTGGAATGCTTTCTGACTGACTGAGTGAATGAAATATGTTCCTTCCACAGCATGTTGCTGGCTGGAGTTCTGTGGTCTGTGTTATTACACAAGGATCAGAATTGGAACATCTATTGTCTGTAACAGATATCAATGATTACCATGGAAACGTAAATGAATTAATTAGCAAGTTTCTAGATGGTACAAATTGATGAAGTTGTGAATCGTGAAGAATGTAGTCAAAGGATACAACAAGAAAGAGATCAGTTGGAAAACCCATACGGAGATAGATTTTAAATCCGACAAGTATGATGTGATGTATTTTGGGAGCCTCATTTCAAGAGGAATGTATTCACTCAGCCAAAGGGCTCTCAGCAGCATTGATGTACACAGGGATCTTCAGGCACAAGTTCACAGCTCCCTGAAAGTGGTGAAGGAGGTGGATGGCAGGCTTGCCTTCTTCTGGGAGGGGAGTGAATATAAAACTGTCATTAGGCCTCCTTTGGAGTATTATGTGCTGTTTTAATCACCACATAAAAAGGAGGATGTGCAGGCTTTGGACAGCGTGATAACAGGTTTACCAAGGTGTTGCCTGGATTGCTAGCGGTTGGAAAGACTTGGATTTTTGTCTTGGGAAAGTCAGTGGCTGCGGGTGATCCGAAAGACTCAGACAGAGTGAATAATCTGAATCTTTTTCCAAGGTGAAAATGGCAAATCCTACAGGCCATAGATATAAGGGGAGTGGAGGCAAGTTTCAAGGAAATGAAAACTGAAAAAAACTGCAGATGCTAAACCAGAAACAAAGTTCAGCAGGTCGAGCAGCCTCTATGAAGATAAATTAAAGTTAACGTTTCTGAGGAAGGGTGACCAGATCCGAACCATTAACTGATTTTTCTTCACAGATGCTGCATCATCTGCTGAACTTTTACAACAACATGTGCAAGTTTAAAGGCAGTTGTGTCAGACAAGTTTCTAATGCAGAAGGTGTTAAGTGACAAGAATGCACTTTTCCTGAGAGATGGGAAAAGCAGAAAATATCGCAACGTTTAAGAGGCCGTTGGGCAGACACATATTCAGGTAAGCGTTGGCAGAGATATGAACCATGTACAGGCAGGTGGAATTAGTTTGGAATAGCATCATGATCCGCACAGACATGGTGGGCCGATTATTCCGTTGCTGTACTATTCTGTTTTCCAGGTGGTAGAATAGAACATAGAACATAGAACATAGAAAGATACAGCGCAGTACAGGCCCTTCGGCCCTCGATGTTGTGCCGACCGAATCCTACCTAACCTACACTAGCCCAATAACTTCCAAATGCCTATCCAATGCCCGCTTAAATGACCATAAAGAAGGAGAGTTCACCACTGCTACTGGCAGGGCATTCCATGAACTCACAACCCGCTGTGTAAAGAATCTACCCCTAACATCTTTCCTATACCTATCACCCCTTAATTTAAAGCTGTGTCCCCTAGTAACAGCTGACTCCATTAGCGGTAAAAGGTTCTCAGTGTCGACCCTATCTAAACCCCTAATCATCTTATATACCTCTATCAAATCTCCCCTAAACCTTCTCTTCTCCAATGACAACAGCCCCAAGTGCCTCAGCCTTTCCTCATAAGATTTTCCTACCATTCCAGGCAACATCCTGGTAAACCTCCTCTGCACTCGTTCCAATGCCTCCACTTCCTTCCTATAGTATGGCGACCAAAACTGCACACAATACTCCAGATGAGGCCGCACCAGAGTCTTATACAGTTGCAACATGACCTCAGGATTCCGGAACTCAATTCCTCTACCAATAAAGCCCAGTACACCATATGCCTTCCTCACAGCACTATTGACCTGGGTGGCAACTTTCAGAGATCTGTGTACATGGACACCAAGATCCCTCTGCTCATCCACACTACCAAGTAGCCTACCATTAGCCCAGTAATCCATCTTCTTGTTACTCCTACCAAAGTAAATGACTTCACACTTAGCTACATTGAATTCCATTTGCCACATTTCTGCCCAGCTCTGCAACTTATCTATATCCCGCTGTAACCTACCACTTCCTTCCTCACTATCCACAACTCCACCGACTTTTGTGTCATCCGCAAGTCATGAATGTGTGAAGCGAGAGATAATATTTTGAGTGGAATATGTCTCTCCAATAGAACACACAACAAGTCGATGTATTTTGAGAGAAGCAATGTAGAAAGGCAATAAATATTTGAATGGCACAGATACAGAGAGCAGGACAGCAGGAATGGGGACAATGCGTACCAATCATTAAAGGAGAGAAAACATAAAGTGTTTTGACTAAAATGAATGGGATGCTGGGCTTCATTAATGGGGTAATGATAACAAACAAACGGAAAAGATGCTGACCCTTGACCAAGCTCTAGTTAGGTCACAATCAATCATTGCATTCAATTCTGGTCAACAGATTCCTGGTCAGAACGAGAAAGTTAAAATACCACAGAGGGGTCAGTTCCATACATTTTGCTTCTCTTTCAGGACACCATGGGGTCTCAAGGGTTAAACATTCCCCTGCCAAAGGTCTTATTACATCAAATCAAGGCCTGTTGACAGAACAACTCAGAAGGGGGGAGGCTGATAGTATCTCAAAGTAGAACCTCTTGCAGCCACACATGTGGATTGCCCCGTAACCCCAGACAGAGGAATTTGCCCTTTCCAGACAAGACTGATAGCCCTGGACACAACCCTGTTAAACTGCCTCCCGCTCCCATTGTCTTATCTCTCCTCCATATGCGCATAGGTAAGTGAATCCCCATTTACTGAAGGAAGAACCCTTCTGTCTTAATCTCTTCCCATCAACACATAATCATGAACAATACGATAATCAGTTTCTGTCATCCATTCAAACATTATCTCAGGACACCGTCATTCATCAAGCTTTTTAAGATCATAATTACCTGTTTTAAACTATGTAATGACAATCGCCTATGTGACTGATTTGCCTTTGTCTAATTCCTATTAAATATACTGTCTCTGTGCGTAAGACAGAGATTCATGAGGGCAGTCTGCTACTTTAGAGGCGCTTTGAAACTCTCGCCGGCTGCCCAATAATAAAACTACTGCTGTTGTGGAGAAAACTTGCATCGTCTGGATTTGTGGAACAAAATAGTCAGTAACAATGAAGGATATGTGTGATCTTCAGAGTGTGGAGTACAGACTTACTGGAGTGGATCACTGATGAAGAAAACACAGTCACTGAATTGATTTGAAGAAATTGTTATTTTATTTGAAGTGAAGAAGTAAAATATATTTTTGATAGAGCTGTATAAGATTATAACATACCTAGATATAGCAGACAAAAATATCTGTATTCAATAGGTGATGGCACAAGACTTGAGATCAGATGTAAGATTTTGAGACAGCAGGAGATGAGCAAGTGTTTCTGCTGACTGTATTGGCTGGAAATATGCAGAACACACTGCCTATTATGGTGGTGCAGGCAGAGGAGAAGTTGAATGAGTGATAAAAACAATTATATCAGATCTGAGGGAAATAAACTTGTAAAGTTTGGGGGACGTATGGGGAGTGGGAATATGGGATTCTGCTACAGAGAGCCAGCTTGGGTTTGCTGGGCCTCTTTCTGTGCATTATATTTGGACTTGCTTAATTTGTTCTGGTCACCGGTTAAGTTGTCATTTAAGTAAATCTGCTCAGTGTTCCTACTCAGACAAATACAGACTGTCCATCCACAGCATGAGATAATGTTTGCTGCTTTATACTGGGTTCTTGTGAGGGGGTGTCGGGCTAACGGTGTGTGTAACAGTCTGCTAGCATTGATCTGAAATGGCAAAACACCAGTGCAGCCACACCAGGGACAGACGCTGGAAATGTGGGGAATTCTTTCCTCATCCCACCTGGAAACTGGCCAAACCAGTCACGCTGGGGAGCTGTTGACCTGCTGTGTGTGTGGGAAGGGATTCACTCAGGCATCCGTCCTGCTGAGATACCAATGAATTTACTCATAACCACAGTTGAAGGATTTTTTTCTCTTGTTCTCACCAAGTAATGAATAATGGTTTGAGCAGTTCATAAAGTTTTGCACAAAGATAACTTCGTTTTGAAAATGTTCACAACATTGTTGGACAAGTACAGATTCACACTGGGTAGAGAGTTTAATTTTCCTTTATTCATTCACAGGATGCGGGTGTCGCTGGCCTGGCAGCATTTCCTGCCCTTCCCTAATTGCCCAGAGGGCAGTTTAGAGTCGACCACATTGCTGTGGGTCTGAAGTCACAATGTAGGCCAGACCAGGTAAGGATGGCAGCTTCCTTCCTGAAAGGATATTAGTGATTCAGATGGGCTTTTCTGGCAATCGATTAATGGTCATTAGATTTTTTAAATTCTCGAGTGTTTTTTAATTGAATTCAAATTCCGCCATCTGCTGCAGTAGGCTTTGAACCCAGATCTCCAGAACTTCATCTGGGGCTTTGGATTAACTCTCTAGCGACAATACCACTGGGCCAACACTTCCCCACATCGCTGTCCATCTTCACAGAGTGAACAGCGATTTTCTGGTTCAGCAGAACTGGTTAAACACACGTACGTTTGCTGAAAATTTGCAGGAGTTGTATATTGATTGGCTATTGACATCCATCTATGAATAATGTATTCTGGGGTTTGTTTCTGATGATGATTGGAAGCATCATCAGTCTTGTTATCTTTTGTGGATAAAAACAGTTTCAGTTAGCTTTCTGTTAAATGCATGGCAATCAAGTTTATCCCATAATTCTCAGGGACATTAGTTTCTTTTGATGGACGCTCCAGTTCCCCAACCTCTTCCATCCTCACCTCCAACAGTACAATAGTCTCTTTGTGACTATGAAGCAGACAATCTGATCAGCTGCTTCTTTCACTACTCCCATGTCAAGTTGGATCTTAAACTCACCTTGCTGCAGTTGTGATCTTGCATCATTGTACAGAGTTGTACGCATTTCATGTCTTGGCCTATCAGTGTTATTGATACTGCATGTAGCTTCTTGTGTATGGGGTCGACAGTGTAAGAGTTTCGCTCTTTCCTTCCATAAACAGCAGTAGAATTGTACTCCAACAAAACTTACAGAATCACGGCCCAGCATATTCCACAACTTACCTCTTACCATTGAATCAAAGGATCAATCCTCATTCAACTGAGAGAATTCAGGAGGGCATGCCAGTAACAGCAGCATCGATACCTAAAAATGAGGTGTTAACCTGATGAAGTTACCAAAGAGGACTACTTGCGTGCCAAACAGCATAAGCAGCAAGTGATAGACAGAGTGAAGCAATCCGGGACGCAACAGAACAGATCTAAGATCTGCAGTCCAACCAAATCCAGTTGTGAATGAAGTCAGAACACAGCTAGAGGTCTGAGGACAGTTTGTTTCAAGATATTAACCAACAAGAATGTTAGACTGGATTAATTATCATAAAACTCAAGTCCTTTCGATATTCATATATTTACAATCAGTGTACAATTCACGAAATGTAGCTGAAGGTAAAGATAATCTTCAAGTGATTGTAACAGTAGAGATACCTGAATACTTGATCAGCAAATTAAAGTCTGTTGTGTTTGGATAGTAATAATTTTAAAGAGATTTTAAAACGTTAGGTGACTTGAGTATCATGGAAGAAGTTGATTGGTGGGTAGCTGATAATCTTGTTTTAATCTGATGTCAATTTAGGATTAATTCACTAATAAACATATAGTATGGAATCTCAGTCCCATGAAGTGCACATCCAGTTCCATGTGGGAAAACCAGGACACTTCTTGTCTGAGCGACAACCACAAGAACACGAAGGTGACACGGGAAATGTCAGGAACACTCGTTTGACCACGGTTAAAGTACTGCACACACTTCTGATCCCCACATTCTAGGATTGATGTGATCACATCAGAAAGGGTACAGAGGAGATTGATCAGAATCTTTCTACACTTGGAAAATTTCTGCTTTGAGAAAAGTTGGATAGATTGGGGATGATTTCCGAGGAGGATGAGCTGAGATTGAATTGAAGTGATAAAATGCTGAGGAATCCAGATCGAATGGATAGGAAGGAGCTATTCATTAACTGAGAGGTCAGAAACTGGAGGTTTTAGATTGAAACTAATTCTCAGAAAGAATGGGAGGGAAGAATTCATTTCACTCAGAGATGGTAGGGGGCAGGAACTCACTGATGGGGTGGCAGAGGCAGTAATCAGCATTCCATTAGAATAAAAGGATATGGATGTAACTGAATTGTTGGAGTACGCAGGGCTGTGGACTAAAGTCTGCAGAATGGGTTCATTGTGATTTATTTGACAATTCTCCAGAATATTAAAGTCAAATCCAATTTGAGAACTTATGAGCATCGTCCGACCTGAGTTCCAAATGTCAGAATAAATTTATCAGGAAGTTACAGCACAGAGTGAGGCCACTTGGTCCAACCTGTATGTGTTGGCTGTAATAGAATGACCCAGGCTTTACAGAGTTCTGTACTCACCAATGAGAGCAACAATTTCAGACTGTGAACTCTGCCCTCTATGTTGTTATAATCTGTTTTTTCAATGTATTTCTTTGACAGCTACTCACCTTGTTTCCTGGTTTCTTTCCCAACCCTAACTCCATTCCCCATGGCCTTGAGGGACTATCATTTCTGCAATTTAATCTTTCCTGCCTTCTCCCGTGTGATAGACTGTATTTTTGTCCTTGTCCCACTCCCACCTTGCTCACAACTTGTTACATTTCTGATTCGCAGACCTCTATGACTTCACTGCGCCCACTGGGGCAGTGGCACGAGTTTTGAATTCTCTCCCTCATGCGATAATCGGAGATCTTTCTGGTTGCAGTTTCCCCTAGATTTTATTTTCAAACAAAACCAGAGGATTTGTGTCAGAGTCAATTACTTCGAGCATACATCCACAATTCTGAGCACTTCGACATAATTTGAGACCCTCCCACAGATGTGCAGGTTTGCTGGAACGGCCGTGTTAATATGGACTGTCGTGTGTAGGTTAGGTGGGTTGGGTTAGCCATGGTAAATGTGGGGTTGTGGGGGTAGGGTGGGACAGCAGGTCTTGCAGTCTCGATAGACCGAATAGCCTGTTTTGTGTGCCTAAGGGATGCTGTGATTCTAACTAATTTTGATTGTTGTCACATTTTCCTCATGCAGGTTCATTCAGCTCAGGTACACATGCTGCCTTTTGTTTTGCTCTGGGTTCTCACTCAAACATTTCCTTCAGTCTTATGTCAATTTCACACTGTACGTGAGGGTGGGAATGAATTTGTAAATATAAATACTCCAACCGAAACCCCACACAAGTCAGAAACTGTTTCTGCAACTAGCATCACTCACAACAGGAAAATAAAAGTTCAGTCACAAATCTGACAGAAACGCAGAGGTTATAATCACTAGGAAAGGCTAAATAGCTTAAAACTCTTTTCTTCAGAAACGTGGAGGCTGAGAGACAACCTGGTACACGTAGGAAGCTTTGTGTCTGTGTTTTCAGAAATTTGAGGTTGAAATCATTGGGTTTGCAGCATGTTTCATTGCCCCAGGTTATCTAAGGTGCTATCTAAATGTGCATCTTTCTTTCTGCCTATCAGTCTGAGTTAACAATCAGACGGATAGGTCATTGTCTGTGTGTTTTCCCGAATCCCTGACTAATCTGCCTCCCCCCACAATCTCAGGTGCCTCACCCCTCACTGGGTCACGGAGAAACTCTGCTGTTACCATGAGAGCTTTCTTTGCTGTCACATCCCTCAGTGTCTCTGCCTAATCCCCACTTCCCTTCATTAAATCCCAGCTGCCTATAGTCCACACACATGGGTATGTTGAAGAGCATGACAGGAGAATGGATTGAAACTGACAGTTCAACAGCCAGAATGAAAGAGGAAGGAGGAAATAAATGGGGATTGTGGATCCCGTGAATACAGACTATAGGATTAGTCCTTGCAGGCATTCCCGCAGTAATACGAGACAGCATTCCATGATGAGAGTTAAACCCGAATGGCAAAACAGGGAGCCACTGAACATTGGCAGGTTTAGTTCAAACACAGGAGGTTTGTTCAGTCAGTAACAGTGTGTTAGACATGGACGTGAAGTGAACAGTGAGGGGAAATGTTGCCACAAGCTGCAGATGGACAACTTTCATTGGAACAGGAGGAGGCCATTCAGCCCCTCAATTCTGCTCTGCCATTCAGGATGATCATGGCTGATTTGTGCCCTAACTTGCAATTTTCAAAACCCTCCAATTTCATCAATAAACAACAGACAAGATGAATATTGAAAAACTGATCATCTGCAAATGCTGGGATATCAGGAGCAAAAGCAGACATTGCTGGAAAGATTCAGCAAATCTGGCAGCATCTGTGGAGAATGCATCTTTGGGTCCAGTGTCCAGTCAGGTGACCAGCTGCAGCTGACCATTCTGTCTTTTCTGTAACACTCTCTGGAAAAGATTCTGGTGCGAAGGGGATGAGATTGTCAATAACAACTGAGAAAACAGGAGGACGTGCTCAATCAGAATAAAACACATTTTGGTCTTTCACTTTTAACTCAACTGGAAACATTATTCATTAATATTTCTGAAATAGGATAATAGACCAGAAATCTTCATGTCATTGGGTCAGAGAAACTGTGTTAATTCTGACCTAGTCCAGCTGACATCTAAATCCAGACCCTGAATAATGGGGTTGACTCTGAACCTTCTCCTGGGCATTTAGAATGAATGACAAATGCTTCCCCAGCAAGTGATGCCGTGATCCCATGAACAAACAAAACAAATCCAATCGCTGTGGTTCCTTGTGAAATCGCTGGTGGTTCATCAAGCTGGATGTCTGAGTGCGTGGCTTCCCACATTCAGAACAGGTGAATGGCCTCTCCGCAGTGAGCATTCACTGGAGGACAGTGAGGCTGGATGGTGTACTGAACCCAGTACACAGTGAGAGCACCTGAATGTTCTCTCACTGGTCTCCTGTGACCGGAAGAGATGGTATTCACCATCCCAGGTCTACTGGATAAAGATAACTCCAAGAGGGATCTAGTGAGAGTAGATCGTGCGAAACTGTTCACATGCATGAAAGAATGAATAATGAGGAGGCACCGATGTAAAGGGATTGGCAAAGGAAGCACATGTGACATGAGACAAAACGTTTTCATGCAGAGAAAGGTTATGATCATGAACGCAATGCCAAAGACCAAGGTCGAGCCAGGTATAATGAGAGAATAGAATTGAGCAGTTATTGGAAAGGGACGAATGGGAAGGTTTATGGGGTAAAGGTAAAGAGTGGCATTCAGTGAGGTGATCTTTTGGAGAGCTGATGAGTCAATCAGCCACATTTTGTCCTTCTGTGAACATTTCATTCTGAGCCCTCTAAGGAATTATCAGAGCAGGGATTGTGAAGAGGTCAGATTGAATGAGAATTTCGGTGAACAAAAGTGAGACACCTATACAGAAAGGTTTTGAGATGGATTAAATCAAATGTTATAAATTTGCGTGGCCACCAACATTACAGCAGTTACAAGTGGGAGTGATCAAGAGAGTGGAATTAAAGCAGCAAATAAATCTTAAACATTTATGCAGCTAAAGGGGATGCTGGACAAAGATACCACATTTAGTGCTTATTCCATTCCAGACACACCAGCCAGGGAGCACATCCAGCTGTATCTACCATAATGATGTCTTTAAGATTTTTGTTTATTTGAAATGTTTCACGTTTAGATAGTCTAGAGAAGACAGCTTCATTCTCCTCAATCTCTTCTGCCAGGACAATGCTGCTGTTAGAATTCAATTCACTGTGGCGTGTTACTGGCTGCTTCATGGACTGGAACTGGCAATTGAGACTGAAAGGTTACTGTATAAAATGTGTAAAATTGAATTGTCAAATTGCCAGAGACATGAGGGGCTTTAAGAAAAATAAATTAAATGATGGGCATTGAGTGTCAGAGCGCCTACTGTTGTGAGGGCATCCTGTTCAGATACAATCTATTGGTAATCTGTGGGCGGCACGGTGGCACAGTGGTTAGCACTGCTGCCTCACAGCGCCTGGAGACCCGGGTTCAATTCCCAACTCAGGCGACTGACTGTGTGGAGTTTGCACATTCTCCCCGTGTCTGCGTGGGTTTCCTCCGGGTGCTCCGGTTTCCTCCCACAGTCCAAAGATGTGCGGGTCAGGTGAATTGGCCATTCTAAATTGCCCATAGTGGTAAGGGGTAAGGGATAATGTAGGAGTAGGGGTATGGGTGGGTTGCGCTTCGGCGGGTCGGTGTGGACTTGTTGGGCCGAAGGGCCTGTTTCCACACTGTAAGTAATCTAGTCTCTCAGCATAATGTAATTGTTAGAATTGACTTACACTGGCTCCAGAGAAGTGGTCAGAATATTATAACGGTCATTGGAAATGGTAACAAATTTCCCATGGGTTACAATTCATAAATGACAGAGTAAGTACACGTTCTGCTGGTAAAGTGAATAAAGTTATTTAAAATGCCCCAAATTTACTTTCAGAAACAAGTGAGAGAAAGGCACATTAAGTATGTCATTGCATTAGTCCAAATTTAGAAATCCAGGAGAACTGAAGGGCGAGCTGGTGTTGGGAGTTGTACTAATGATAGGGGAAACCTTGTTTTACAGAGAGGAGAGTTCCCAGATGGGAAACTCAGCTTTAACATCACATCAACTGCAGAGTTATCCAAGTCCTCAGGTCCTGATCCTTAGCCGTAATATGGAAGGGGAAAGCAGCATTCACAGTCCAGAGAAAGCATTCACGTGCTATGCATGTGGACGAATATTTAACTGGTCATGTGATCTGGGAAGACCCCAGTGTGTTTGGACTAGGGTGAGGCTGTGTAAATGTAAGGACTGTGGGAATGGATTCACTTAAACCTCCCAGTGCGACACTGACTGACACAGTCACACTGGGGAGAGGCCGTTCACCTGCCCCATGTATGGAAAGGGAACTACTCGATCTTCAAACCTGCTGAGGCACGAGAGATGGCACAGTGGATTTAGACCCTTCACCTGCTCCATGTGTGAGAAAGGATTCATTCAAATCTCTCATCTGCGGAGACAACAGTGCATTCCCAATGGAGGAGGCTATTCACCTGCTCAGTGTGTGGGAAAGGATTCACTCAGTGACCTCCTGAAACACCAGCGAACTCACTCTGGGGAAAGGCCATTCACTTGCTCCCAGTGTGGGGAGAGATTCACACAAATGCACCACCGGCGGAGTCCCGAGTGAGCCCACACAGGGAGAGAGGCCATTCAGATGCTCAGTGTGGGAGACGGGATTCAGTGATTCATCTTGCCCCCGAGACCCCAGCAGGTTCACGCTGGGTAGGAGCTGTTCACCCCTCTGTGTGACAAGGGATTTTCTGAGTCTTCTACACGATTGAGAGACCAGTGAGTGCTCAAAGGGAAGTGGTGATCCCCCTGCTCCGTGTGGACTGCAGGACTCTGATTCTGATGTTATTGTTCATCAGAGTCAGGAGTGGACCTTGTGCATGTTGACACTGTTGGAGTATTGATATTGTGGTTGTTAACCACATTAACTGGGCTGGAGTTGACTGAACTTACATTGCCATTATCTGAACCTCAGGGTGTCTCTCTGGGCTGTAAGTCTTCACAAACAGCAATGTTCCAATGAGCAGGAATCATCTGTTTTGATTTAAATTGTGATTGTAGCACGGCTGCTTGACAGCATCAGGTATAAGGTTGGAGTCCAGCCTTGGTCAACGGCCTGTGTGGAGTTCTCACATTCTCCCCATGATAGAGTGGGTCCCCTCCAGGTGCTCTGGTTTCCGCCCACAGTCCAAAGATGCGCAGATTAGGTGGATCATTCGTGCTAACTTGTCCACAGTGTCCAGGAATGTAAAGACTAGGTGGATCAGCCATGGGAAATGCAGTGTTACAGGGATGGAGTGTTCTGGGAGTGATGTTCTTCGGATGGTCGGTAGGGTATGATGGGCCAATGCTCTCCTTCGACATTCTCGGAATTCTATTCCATGATTTAGAGTAAAGGCTAAACAGCAGGGTGTCCTTGGAGAAGGAGCATGTGGTGTGCATCAATCTGCTCGATGCCTTTAGATAGAGGTGGGCACCGCAGGAGACAAAGTGCTTTATCTCCACCGCTGCCCCCTTCCCACAACTCTACTTTGATTTAGTCCCTTCTCACTCGGTCACTTGTTATGGTTTTCTTGGCACATAATGGGCTTCATTTGGAAATATTCAATTGGTTACACAAATGGTTTACTGCTGGTGATGATATGTCCAGATTAGAGTGGTGCTAGAAAAGCACAGCAGGTCAGGCAGGATCCGAGGAGCCGGAAAATCAAGGTTTTGGCAAAAGCCCTTTTCCAGCTCAACTCTAATCTAGGCTCTGGTTTCCATCATCTGCGGTCCTCACTTTTGCACTGCTGTTGATTTTATGTTAACCAAAAGCAAAATGGCATAACGACAATTCTGATGGTGGGAAAGTTGCTGTGATAACATTTCTGGGTCGGGCAAAAAAGAACACTTCGCAGCTCACAGAACGAGAACTGAAAAGCAGTTAAATCAAACCAAAGGTTCAGTGAGGGAGGGAATATTTCCCTGGAGGTCGAATAGCTAGAAAGTGATGGTGGCCGGGAATAGACAGGATTTTGTTTTACCGAGATTGAAAGCTTTAAAACTGTTATATTCAGACAGTTAACGTCATTTTCTTTAATTCCATTTGCTGTGCAAAAAAAACTTTCACAACATTCTAAAACCAAAATTGACTAAATTTGTGTTAATGATAAATGTTAAATAAAATCCATCAAACCATCCCGCCTGAAAACTGTTGTGGAAGTGCAATCTCCTGGAGAATCCCTGCCTACTACTTCCTACCCGGGACCCATGGCTATATACATACCTGGGAGATAGCAGCAGGAGGAGACCAGTCAGCCTTTCAATCCTGCTCCACCATTCAATGGGAAACAGCTGACCATCCAGCTCAGTCTCCTGTTCCTTCTGTGCTCCAATCCCCTTTGATGACTTTACCTTGAAGAACTATATCTAAGTCCTCCTTTGGTTTCGCTGCCTTTTGTTCCAGTGACGTTGTGTGTTACTGTGTGGGTGTAGGCAGGGGTAATGTGATGGTGCTGCCTCCTGGAGGATGCACTCAGCACCCCTCATCATCCTGTAGTAACATCAACCGGGTTTCAGCAACTAGAGATAGAACCCATTTCCAGGATATGGACATCACTGGCTCAGCAGCATTTATTCCCGGTCTCCAGTTATCCTTGAGAAGGCGGTAGTGAGCTGCTGTCTTGTACAAATCACAGTCCATTTGGTGCAGAGCGATAGACAAGGCTGTGAGGAGAGTGGCGCAGGATTTTGGCTGAGTGATTTTTTATCTTTGCTTCTTCAAATGCTGGTTAACTTAATCACAATCTGCACATGATTTTGAGATTTCAGTCTGCAAATCTTCACCATCTAGCACCCTGTGTAAAGGAATATGTACAGGTTAGAAATTCAGAACAGACAAATCTAGTTTCTCTGGAATATCTTTTCCCCCTTTCTTCACTTAAAGCGGGAAACCTCCATCCCACTTACTCTCTCGCACCATTCTGACTCTGCTACCCCCTAAAGTACCTCCTCATTCTCATGGAATAACTGATAAACAGCTCCATGTCACCACTTTCTGTCCCTGGTTAGACTCTGCACCCTTTCTGGGTTCACTTCCTTGCCCTTCAGTTGCTGCTAGTCAATAATGTAACAGCAGAATGAAACAAAAGGAAACAGAAAGGGAGGTGGCAGATCCTGGACAGAAGATGAACCTTCAATCTGGGAGAATGGGTCATATCCTTCTTCGTTCCCCATTAGCTGATTCCCAGCATTTCAATGAATTGAGGATGGAGAGTGGTCCTACATGTGTGTAGTGACACTTTGACCCCCTCCCCCAAGAGATCAACAATATGAGATACATTACCCCTCCAGCCAATCACAGTGTGAAATACTTTCCGCAAAGTATACTTACCCAAAGCACATGCTCCAAAACCCACCCACATTCTGTACATGTACAGTGCCGGGTTTCTCCGCACACGTGTGGTCCCTGCCTCAGGGATTGTGGGAGTTGTCGTCCCCATGAATCCATTGGAGCCCTGTCTCTGGAAAGGGAATGAAAAGTGGAGGCTGGAGGGTGTTGTGTATAGGATCCCCATTCAGACACACAGAACATATGGACTGTCATTGGGTTTTGCTGAGACATCTGCTTCCACAACCGGATTTTCTGATGTAAGGAATATAGATTCAGCCAACTGGGGCGTGGGGAGGTTAATAGGAGGAGCAGATTTTAAGCAGAGGTGGCTCAATGTTAGCATTGCTGACTCACAACATCAGGGACATGGATTTGATTCCAGCCTTAGGTGACTGTGTGGAGTTTACACGTTCTCCCCGTATCTGTGTGGGTTTCCTCTTGGTGCTCCAATTTCATCCCACAGTCCAAAGATGTGCAGGTTAAGTGGATTGGCTATGCTAAATTCCCACAGTGTCCATGCCTGTGCACGTTAAGTCATTAACCATGGGAAATACAGGGAATGGGTGAGTCTAAATGGGACGTTCATCTTAGGGTTGGTTTGGACTCCATGGACGATTACCCTGTTTCTGCACTGTAGGGATTCTATTCTATTCTCATGAAGAAGAATGTACGTATCTCAACGTGCTGTAAATCTGTGGAATTCCCTATTCAAAATGCAGTGGATGCCAGGACAATGAGCAAATTTACTGAAGAGATAGAGATGTTGAATTTGCAATGAGATGAAGGGTGAGAGAGAGCAGGTGGGAAAATCCAGCTGAGACCGAGGTGAGCTCAATCATCACCGTATTAAATAGGGGAGCTGGTTCGAAGGGCTGCATTGCATCTCCTGTGCCCAGTACGTATCTTCTTATGGTAATAACTGGAAATCTGACTCCAAAACTCACCACCTTCACCAAAGGAGATTTTTGGAAAAAGCAGGATAGTCAGGTGGAATAGCATTTCAAATTAGATAGTAAGGAAGCATGTGGGAGATAATGATTTTTCAATTTTAAACTGAGGTGAGTTAAAGATCACACAACACCAGGTTTGTAGTCAAACACGTTTAACTGGATCATGATGAAGGAGCAACGCTCCGAAATTTCTTGTGCTTCCAATTAAACCTGAAGGACTATAACCCGGTGTTGTGAGATTTTTAACTTTGTACACTCCAGTCCAACACCGGCATCTCCAAATCATGTAAACTGAGAGGAGACAGTGATTTATGGTTTTAGTCTGTGTGGTACATCCACACCGTCCAGAATGCTCTGTTGTGAATATCAATCCTGTACTTTATTACAAAGCCAAGGTCTCTGACAATGAAAACCAAAACACCCAGGTAACATCACCTCACCTCGTAATCTGATAAAAGACTTGTGATAAGTATGGTTGAATTTAGAATACAGTTGGAAAGCGGGAAGATTAAATCCAATCCCAAGATCCTTTGCTTAAACAAAGGAGACTACAATAGGATGAGGCAGAAGTTGACTAATGTAGACTGGAAACAAAGACTTTAGGATGGGACAGTTGATAGACAGTGGAGGAATATCAAAGAATTTGTCCAAACTGGTCAGCTAATGTATATATCAGTGAAAAGGAAGGACTGTAGGAAAATGAGTAATCTGCCATGGGTGGCTAAATGAGTCTATCAAGCATAGAAATAGAAAGCATACAAATTGGCAAAGATCAATGAGAAACTAGGAGATTATAAAAACTTTAAAGATCAACAGAAATTTGGATGGGATTAGGGGAGAAAAGTGATTAGTAGCTAATCCCCATGGCCAGAATAGCAGTTTACACTGCTCGAAGGGAATCTATTGTGCGGGGAACATATTGCATCTGTAATTGTTGAAGCACTTAACTGTTACCATAGAGATAATACTGATCAAGTTAAAAATCACAGCACACTCCAAAAGCTTGTACTTCCAAATAAACCTGTTGGACTATAACCTGGTAATATGTGGTTTTTAATTTTGCCCATCCCTCTCCAACACCAGTTCTTTCACATCAGAATCCTGACAGACAGCCCCACTGAAACTACAGGGCCTGTCAGATACCTGACTGAGCCACATGGGGCGTGGGGGAGGGGTATGTGGTTTAACCACAATGCCGAACTGAACTCTACTTTTTAGCTGCCATTGCCATGGAGATAATACTGAGAGACAGCGTCCTTTCAAAACCACAAACCACAAAGGTATAAGAATGGGACCCGCACATCGGACAGGGGGGGAGTTACCTGGTGCTGCCTCGAGATGTTTTGCATGTACACCATCCAGGTAACTGCCATGTCTCATCAATAAATATTCAAAGAAGACCTCTCAGAGTTCTGTACCGAGTTATTCCTATCCAGCAGGGGTTAGGAATATGAGCACACATCAGTCAGTCTTCACAGTGGTGGATACGAAAAGCATGGGGAGCATAAGGAGACTGAGGAAGGTGAGGACCAAAAAACAATCATTATCATGAAAGCGTTCGAGCTGGGCAAGCTAATGGAGCTAAAGGTAGATGAGTCTCTTTGCCCTGGTGGAATACATCCCAGGGTGCTACCAGAGATAGCGGGAGAAATAGTAAATATACTTGGAGTCAGAGTCCTACAGCAGAGACAGATCCTTTGGACCAAACTGGCTCATGCCGGCCAAAATGTCCATCCACGCTTACCCCATTTTCCTGAACTTGGCCCATCTGCTTCTGACCCTTTGCTATCCATATATTTGTCCAAGTGTCTTTTACATGTTGTTAATGTACCCACCTCAACCACTTCCACTGTCAGTTCATTCCATATGCATACCAACCTCTGGTAAAACAATTGCCGCTCAGACTCTATTTCATAATTTTTCCTCTAACCTTAAACTATGCCCTCCACTCCTTGATTTCCTGGGAAAAAGACTGAGTGCCCAAGTCTCACATGATCTTATACACTTCCAAAAAATATCCCCACGCTGTTTTCTCTGTTCTAAACAAAAAATGTTCCTCGCTTGCTCAACCTCTCCCGATAACTCAGACCCCTGAGCCCTGGAAAAAAATCCTTGTAAATTTCCTCTGCACTTTTAACAGTTAAAATACTAAAACCTACATTACATTCATCACATTTCCAGGTATCCTTGTTTCTTTATGTTTGCATGATTAATTTAAAAAAAATTCCTCATACAAAGCGAATCTGTAGCTTAATTGTTCCTGGGAAATGTGCCATGTTTTTTCAGACTTTTAAAAACAAATGAACTCTCTCTCCACAGTTATCACACTAACATGGATTTGGCTGTGTCTCAGTAATTTTTCCAGTCACACTGACATTTGAAATACTCGCCCACGGACCGAATACACACTTTTCCTTCCACATGAAAATGCCAATAATATTTAGATCGGCACGGATCAAGTAACTATCAAAATTGAACATGAAGTTCAATTTGAATTTCTCATCCACAAATTCGCCCTTTCGGTACTCTACAAAAGAGAAAAAAAAACAAGTCACCACTGTTAACACAGGATGGAAATTCATAATACAATTGTGGTATTAAATTGTAGTTTCCTTTGTTCCCCCAAAGGTTTAAATCTCAGTCTCACAATTTCTCTATTCTGTGAACTGAAATCCAAACCAATCTCCTCACTCTTTTCCTCCACATCCAGTTCTCACACTCTCTTCTGTTTGATTTCAGCTTCCTAGCTCCTGCCTGCAGACAAAGAACCAAAAAAAGGGGCGGCACGTTGGCACTGCTGCCCCACAGCAATAGGAACCTCAGGTTCGATTACAGCCTTGGGTGACTGTCTGTGTGGAGATTGCACATTCTCCCCGTGTCTGCCTGGGTTTCCTCTGGGTGTTCCTGTTTCCTCCCACAATCTAATGATGCGCAGGTCAGGTGAATCGGCCATGCTAAATTGCCCACCGTGTTAGTTGCATTAGTCAGAGGCAAATGGGTCTGGGTGGGTTACTCTTCCGACGGTGGGTGTGGACTGGTTGGGCCGAAGGGCCTGTTTCCACACTGTAGGAAATCTAATCTAATCAAATCAAATCAATGAGTCTGACCTGGAGCCTCCTGGGTGTTGGTGAATCCTCCCTCCACCTCCCAGGGTTTCCTTCTGTGACAGAACCGCACTGATTTATTTTCCCCAATCGGGAACCTCTTATTTCTTTCCCCCACACCGATCCTCTGATGAGAACCATCCTGCACACTGGCCAAAATTATATCTGGTTGAACTAAAATGAATCAAATTTGCACTTTAATTGTAGGCCCATCTTTGTTCCTTTCCGTAACATTCCTGAATCTTGAGTTCTGATAAATTTCTGCAAAATGCTCCCCCACTTATATGCCGACCACTTGTCATGATATCAGGGCAGGGGCCATTCCCCTGGTCCTGTTCACAGAGGGAGGAAGGGAGGGAGTTCCCAATAGCAGATTACCCCCACACACCCATAGCCTCTCTCCCTGGCACTGACCCACCCTGCACATACGCCAACAATTGCCCAGAACTGCGCCGTGCACTGGTCTCCCCTCCGACAGATCATGCGTCAGATCACATCGGAGCCTGGGTGATTGACAGCAGCCGCTGCACCATAGGGTGGAGGAAGCAGGGATAGAGGACTGGGACAATGGGATTGTAAACAATGAATGAATGTGGAGGACACTGGGGAATGGACAGATCAGTGAGGGACAGGAGCAGTGCAGCAGCAGGAGGGGATTCTGGAAAAACTGAGCAATGGGAGAGTCTGACAGGTGAGAAACTACAGGGAGGTTTGGAGGCACACGCAGAGACAGCTGGGATACAGTATGGCCTGGTGTCTTGGTTATGATTTCGAATCAGCCTCTTCAAAGATGCTGTTACTCAACTCAGAACACAATCCTCCTGGTCCAGAGATAAGGACACTACCACCATTTCTTTTTGGGCTAGTGGAAAGAGGGGAAGATTTTCTCCTTCTCACATAGAAACTCCATGAGCTCCTCCCACTTACTGTCTACGGTGGGGATGGAGGAGACAGAGCAGATGGGAGGGAAGTTAGTGATATAGAGACTGCCTTTCCAATGGAACTCACCTGTGTTGGTGATATTAACAAGACTCAATTCACAGTCACTCACACAAAGCTGGTGTACTTGAACTTTATTCAGCATGTTAACACCCATAACTGGATAATACAGATCAATGTACAGAGTTGAGTCTTGGATTTTAAGAACTGCTTTGTGTGAGAGAAATTACGTTTTAGGAACCTGAGTCTATTTCTTTGAAGTAACAACAAAGAGGATTGATGAGGGCAAAGTGGTGGAAATGATCTACATGGACTTCAGTAAGGTGTTCAACAAGGTTCACCGTGGGAGACTGGTCAGCAAGGTTAGATCTCATGGAATATAGAGAGAACTAGCCATTTGAATATAAAACTGGCTCAAAGGTAGAAGACAGAGAGTGGTGGTGGAAGGTTACTTTTCAGATTGGAGACCTGTGGCTAGTGGGGTGTCACAAAGGATCGGTGCTGGATCCACTAATTTTCATCATTTATATAAATGATTTGGATGTGAATACAGGAAGTACTTTTAGTAAGATGACACCAAAATTGGAGGTGCAGGGGACAGCGAAGAGGATTACCTCAGATTACAACGGGACCTTGATCAGATGGTTGAATGTACTGAGGACTGGGAGATGGAGTGTATTTTAGATAAATGTGAAGTACTGCATTTTGGGAAAGTAAATATGAGCAGGATGTATACACTTAATGGTAAGATCCTCGGGAGTGCTTCTGAATAAAGAGACCTTGGCGTGCAGGTTCATAGCTCCTTGAAAGCAGAATCGCAGGTAGATAGGATAGTGAAGAAGGTGTTTAGTATGCTTTCCTTTATTGGTCAGAGCACTGAGTATAGGAGCACCAAGAGTCATTCTAGATCCAGTGACCTTTCCTCAGAACCGATGGAAGCTGGGAAAATTAGAATCCCTACAGTGTGGAAGCAGACCATTCGACCCAACCAGTCCACACCCACCCTCTGAAGCGTTTCTCAACCAAACCCATTCCCCGACCCTATTATTCTACATTTCCCCTGACTAATGCACCTAACCTATACATGCCTGAACACTACGAGAAATTGAGCCTGGCCAATTCGCCTAAAATGCATATCTTTGGACTGCAGGAGATAGGGGTTAAAGAGTAAATAATAGGTGAGGACAGAGCCCAAAGAGAGACAGGAATATTTGGAAAGACAAGGTTGTGGATAACAATCTGGCTTGGAGGGTGCATAGCTGTTAATGGAGGGGACAGCAACCTGTGTCTGGCAACATGTCAGTGGAGGTGCTGGAAATTGCAGCTGATTATCTATGTTCTGCTGCAAAACAGACACTGAGCTTTCAGTTGCCTGTCACTTTAATACACGAGTTTGTTCCCTGGCCAACATCTCTGTCTCATGCTTACTACAGTGTTCTAGTGAAGCTTGATGCAAGCTGGCAGAACACTCGAGAAATACCAAAACGACCCATATTTCAAGAACTGCAATTTCCTTTCCCATGTGGTCAACAATACACTCCAGTGTATCTCTACCACATCCTGCACCTCTGCCATTGAATCACATCTCTGCAACTGCAACAAGGATAAAACCCTCAAGTCCTCACCTTCCACCCAGATACAACGCATCATCCTCCGCTATTTCCACCACCTACAATCAGATTCCACCAGAGATATATTTCCCTCTCCATTCCTTTCAGCTCTCCACAGAGACCATTCCCTGTGAATTCCTAGTCAGATCCATGCTCCCCACCAACTCACCCTCCACCCTCAGCACCTTCATTTACCATTGTAAGAGGTGTTAAACCTGTGCTCACACCTTCAAAGGACCCTTCCATATCCAGCAGGGCTTTTCCCGCACATGCAAACACCTCACCTATTATGGCCTTTGCTTTTAATGTGATCTCCTCTCCACTGGGGAGTCAGGACACCAACTTGTGGAAGCTTTCAGGGAAGATTTCTGGGACACATGCACCAACTAACCCCGCCATCCTGTGGCCGACCACTTCAACTTCCCCACACACTCCGCAAAGGACATGCATGTCTTGGGCTGCCTCCATCCCCAAATCCCAGCCACTCGACACGTGGAGGAAGAAAACCTCATCTTCCACATTGGGACCCTTTAACCACAGAATCAAGGTTTCCTCATCTCCCCTCCCCTACCTTATCCCAGATACAACCCTCCAACACGACACCACCCTCTTGAACTGTCACACCTGTCCATCTTCCTTTCCAATTATCCACTCCACCCTCTCTCCATTACCCTCCACCTATATCTACCTATTGCCATCCTCGCTCCCTTTCCACCAACCCCACGCATCCCTCTTCTTTATCGCTCAGCATTCTTACTCCCCCCACCCCACCTCACCCAATCCCGGCATTCCTGATGAAAGGAATATGCCCAAAACTTCGACTCTCCTGTTCCTGAGATGCCACCTGTCCTGCTGTGCTTTTCCAGTGCCACATGTTAACACAAGCTGGAAGAACAACACCTCATCTTCTACTTGGGGACCCTGCACCCCTCTAGCCCCAGTATCAAATTCAATAATTTTAGGTTCTGAACTCTCCAATGTCCTATCACCCTAGCCTCTTAACCCCCAAACTAGAGCTTGTTATTACATAGACTGCCATTACACATTACCTATGTTTAGCCACTAACAGTCCCCAGAAACAGCTGTTCATCCACCCCCAAGCCAGATCGTTATCCACTCCTTTGTCCAACTGCTCCCATCTCTTTGGAGTCTATCACCACCTATCATTTACTCTTTAACCCCTATCTTCTGCATATAAACCGACATTTCTTTTCAGTAATATCAGTTCTGAGGAAGGGTCAGCGGATCCACAGATGCTGCCAGACCTGCAGAGCTTTTCCAGTACCATTTGGTGTTGTGTGAGATTTACAGCATCCGCAGTTCTTTCGGTTCTAATTTAACAGGAATTTCTAATTCAGGTCTAGCAGCCTAAAACCTTGCGTTTATAAGCCCTCCCAGTCCACAATAACACCATTTCTTCCCCAGACTTTGCATTCTCTCCCACTCCCTTCACACTCACTAGGTCCCCCCTCACCCTGACACTGCGTCTGCACAGCTCATGGCCACATGTTGGCCTGGTGGACCCACCCCAATTCACTCCCATTGACTGGAGGATCATGCCAAATCTCCCATTGGTCTGAAGCTGCTGTCAATCCCCCGGGCCCCATTGTGACATGGTGCTCTCCTCCCAAGAGCATCGGATGCTGAGGGGTGACCTCATTGAGCTTTATAAAATCATGAAGAGTACGGATGGGAAAAATAGACAAGGTCTTATCCCTGGAGTTGGGGAGTCTAAAACGAGAGGGTGTAGGTTTAAGGTCAGAGGGGAAAGAGTTAAAAGGGACCCAAGAGGCAATTTTTTTCACACTGAGATTGGTGCGTGTATGGAGTCTTCTGTTCGGGGTAGTGCTGGAGGCTCGTACAATTCCACCATTTGGCATCTGGATGGGTGTGCGAAAAGGAAGGGTGAAGAAGGACATGTGCCAAGTGTTGGCAAATGGAACTAGATTAGGTTGGGATATCTGGTCGGCATGGATCAGTTTGAACAAAGGATCTAATTCCATGCTGTATGTCTCTATGATTCTGCCCTGGGATGAGCTTCATCATTCACAGTGAATGGGGCAGTAACAGAGCACAGGGATTTGGGGCTATTCAGCCCAATGGGGCTGTACACTCCCCCTCTGGAGATGGTGCCAGTCTATCCCAACTCTCCTCCCATTTGTCTGTGGCCTCCAAATCCTTCCTTAAAAAACTTAAATTCCAAATTTGTTTTGACAATAACGACTGAATCTGCATCCAGCTGTCTGTCAAACTGTTCCAGATGTTCAGAAGTTGGTGAGTAAAATAATTCTCACATTTTTAACCATCATTTTTTGCCAGTTACCTGAAGTTAGTTACTAAAAATTGTGAAGTTAATAATTTCTCCCTGTCTCTCTGTAAATTAAATATCCTGGAAACAAATGTGCTCCTGGTCGAAATCACTGCCTAACCTTCTCAGATCCAAGGAGAATTATCTGACCTTCTGCTAACTCTCCATAAAAGAAAAACCCTTTTTAATTTTACTAGTGCCATAAAGATGTACAGCAGAGAAACAGACCCTTCGATCCAACTTATCCATGCCGACCAGATATCCTAAAATAATATCATCCCATATGCCAGCACTTGGGCCTATATCCTTATAAACTGTTGCTAATCATGTACAACATCTCAAAGGCATAATTGGGTAGTTGTACCAGCCTCCACACTTTCTCTGGCAGCCCATTCCATACACGTACCATGTTCAGCTGGAAAACGTTGTCCCTCAGATCCATTTTAAATCTGTTCCCTCACAACTGACGCCTGTGCCCCCAAGTTTGGACTCACATATCCTGGGAATAAGACACTGGGATTTCACCCATTCCATGCCCCTCACAATTGTATCCGATGCTCCAGGGGAAACAGCCCCAGCCTGTTCACGCTCTGCCGAAATAGCTCAAAGCCTCAACCCTGGCAACATTCTTGGTGGATCTTTTCCGAACCCTTTCAAGTTTCACAACATCATTCCGATAGCAGGGAGAGTAGGACTGAAAGCAGAATTCCAGAAGTGGTTGAATCAATGTGCTGTGCAGCCGCAAAGTGACGTGCCAACTCCACTCCTCAATGTACTGACTCGTCAAGGCAAGTAGACCAAACACCTTCTTCACTTCCCTGCCTATGATTCCACTTTCAAGGGACTATGATCCTGCTCTCCAAGGACTCTTTGTTCAGCAACACTCCGCAGGACCTTCCCATTAAGTGTTTAATTCCTGCCCTCATTTGCTTTTCTCACATTTATTTGAAATAAACTCGATCTGACAATCCTCAGCCCACTTGATTGAAGTCCCATTGTACTCTGAGGTAACCGTGTTCGCTCTCCAGTGCCCCTCCAACCTACTAACTATATCTCATATATTCACATAGAAATCATTGATATAAATGATGAAAAACAGTGGATCCAGCACCGATCCTTACACCATATTGCTCATCACAGGCCTTCTGTCCGAAAAGCACTGTCCTCCATCTCCAACATTCCAGCCAAGTTGTATCCAAATAGCTGGTTCTCATGGTTCTAACTTGCTAACCAGTCATTTATGTAGAACCTTTTTGAATGTCTTTCTGAAGTCCAAGTTAGTGATTTATGTACAAAGCCATGCTGACTATCCTTAATCACTTCTTGACTGTCCGATTACATATAAACCTGTCCTTCAGAATTGCTTCCAACACCTTGTCTGCCACTAACTTCAGGCTCACTAGTGTATTGTTCCCTGGCCTTTCCTTATCACCTTTCTCAAATAATGGTGCCTGTCTTGCAGCACCTCACCTGTGGCTATCGGTGATAGAAATATCTCATCATGGGGCCCGGCAATCACTTTCGTAACTTCCCACAGAGATTTGGGATACACCTGATCAGGTCCCACCGATTTACTCAGCTTTATGTATAAGACATCCAGTACAACTTCCTCTGTAATATGGACAGTTGTCAAGTTATCACTATTTATTTCTCCAAAGTCGCTAGCTTCCATATCCTCTTTCAGTAAAAGCTGACATGAAATCCTCGGATAGTATTATGCCCACCTTCTGTGGTTCCACAGACAGCCTTGTTGACCTTTGCGGGTCCCTATTCTCTGCCTCGTTACTCTTTTGTCCTTAGTGCTTTGTAGAATCTCTTTGAGTTGTCCTTAAACCTCTTTCCCCCCTAAGCTACCTCATGTATCATTTTTGCCCTCCTGTTTTCCCTCAAGTGTACCCCTACTGCCCCAACACTCCGAGGGATTCACTCAAACCCAGCTGTCTATAAATGCCATATCCCTCCTTCATCTTTTTGACCAGACCCTCAATTTATCTAGACACACAGCATTCTCTACACCTACCAGACTTGGCCTTAACAGGAACATACTGTCTATGTTCTCTTGTTGTCTCATTTTCACAGGCCTATGGAGGCAATGGCAGATGAGGACATGGAAACAGTCATACTCAGTGAAGAGGTAGCGTTGGGAAAGATAACACCCCAAAAGTACATGGGTCTCCTGACGGTGATGGAATGCATCCCAGTGGACTAAAATAAATGGCGAAGGGTCTATTGTCCTTCCTTGCTAGAGGGATGGTTATGCTGCAGCTGTCCAGAGTGCTGGGGAGGCCACACCTGGAGTACTGTGTACAGGTTTGATCTCCTTACTTCAGTAAAGATGTACTGACACTGAAGGGGGTGCAGAGGAGGGTCATTAGTTTGAGTCGGGAGTTGAGAGGGTTCGTGTATGTGGAGAGACTGAATAGACTGGGATTATACTTGTTGGAATTTAAAAGAATGGGAGGTTGTATTGGAAAAAATAAAATTAAGAAGGGAATAGATAAGATAGAAGCAGGGAGGTTATTTCCATTGGGGGGCGGGTCAACCGAGACAGCATAGCGTCAAAATAAGGGGGTATCTGATTTAGGACAGAGTTGAGGAGAGACATCTTCAGCTAAAGGGTTATGAATCTGTGGAATTCCCTGCTGTGTGTAGCAGTTGACGTTATCAACTTGAATATCTTGAAGGCAAAAAGTAGATTTGCAAACAGGAAAGGAATTAAGGGTTATGGTGAGAGAGCAGGAAAGTGGATCTGAGGCCATAAAAAGATCAGCCCTGATCTTATTGAATGGCAGTGTAGGCTTGAGGGGCCAGGTGGCCTACTTCTGTTCCTATTACTTCTCTTCTTATGTTCCCACTTTCCAGCCGTCCCTTTATCTGGGTGTTGCAAAGAAATATTGAAAGTTTCCTCCTTGTACCATCAAAAATCACCTTTGTCCAACTTTGAACACCAAATTTTAGATCTTGTCTATTATTTTCTGCAACTATTTTAAAACTAGTAGAATTATCGTCAGAGAATCCCAATTGTGAAGCAGGCCATTCGGCCCCTCACATCCACACTGACCCTCACAGCCTCCCATTTTACCCTTGTAATGCTGCACCTCTCATGGCAAATCCATATATCCTGCACATCCCTGAACACTGTTGGCAATTCAGCCTGGATTATCCACCCAACCTGCACACCTTTGGACTGTGGGAGGAAACCACAACACCCGGACGAAACCCACACAGACAACCTCAATAAGGTGATCATCCTGTTTTTATTTCCCAGTTCCACCCAAGTACTTTCAACTGGCGAACCCCCATGAATATCCTCCCTAAGCACAACAATAATGTTATACCTAATCAAAAACACCATTTCACCTTTTCTCTTATCCCCCTTTCTATCCTTCCTCTTACATCTATTCCCTGGAACATTAAGCTAACTGTCCTTTCCAACCTAAGCTGCATTTCTCTAATACACACTACATCCCAGAACCATGTTCAAAACCATATCTTCAGCTCAGCTGCTTTCCCTCTAAAACCTCTTGCATTGAAATAAATGCTGTGCAGTGCTATCAAAAGGACAGCTGATGGGCAGAGGGGGTGGGATGGCTCTGTTGGTGTAGGATGACGTTCAGCCCCTTGCGAAGTGGGAGACACAGAATCAGGAGATGTAGAGTCAGATTAGAGGGTGACTAATGTCTCACGTTTCAAGAAAGGTGGGAGATAGAAGACAAGGAATTATAGACTGGTTAGACTGATGTCAGTGCTGAGATAGTTGCTGGAGTCAATTATAAAAGATGAAATAATAGCTCATTTGGATAGCAGTAATATGTTTCGCCAGAGTCAGCATGGATTTACAAAGGGGAATATACTGACTTGGATTGAAAATTGGCTGGCCGATAGGAAGCAAAGAGTAGTGATAAACACTTCCTTTCGGAATGGCATGCAGTGACTAGTGGGGTACCACAAGGTTCGGTGCTGGGACCGCACCTGTTTGCAATATACATGAATAATATAGATTAACATATTAAACGTAATGTGAGCAAATTTGCTGATGACACAAAGCTGGGTGGCAGGGTGAAAGGTGAGGAGGATGTTATGAGAATACAGGTTAACTTGGACAGGCTAGGTGAGTGGACGGATGCATAGTAGAAGCAGTTGAAAGTGGATAAATGTGTGGTTATCCACTTTGGAGGCAAGAACAGGAAGGCAGATTACTATCTAAAAGGAGTCAAGTTTGGTAAAGGGGAAGTACAACGAGATCTAGGTGTTCTTGTACATCAGTCAATGAAACCAAGCATGCAGTTACAGCAGGTAGTGAAGAAAGCTCACTGCATGCTCGCCCTCATTACAAGAGGACTTGAGTATAGGAGCAAAGAGGTCCTTCTGCAGCTGTATAGGGCCCTGGTAAGACCGCACCTGGAGTATTGTGTGCAGTTTTCGTCTCCACATTTGAGGAAGAGTATTATGGCTATTGAGGGAATGCTGGGTAGGTTCACGATGTCAATTCCCAGAATGGCGGAATGATCATATGTTGAAAGATTGGCGCGACTGAGCTTGTATACACTTGAGTTTAGAAGAATGAGAGGGGATCGGATTGAGACCTACAAGATTATTAAATGGTTGGACACTCTGGAGGCTGAAAGCATGTTTCCACGGATGGGTGAGTCCATAACCAGAGGACACAGTTTAAAATAAGGGAGTGGGCATTTAGAACAGAGTTGAGGAAAAACGTCTTCACCCAGAGAGTAGTGGACAAAATGGGATGCACCGCCCCAGTAGGCAGTGGAGGCCAAGTCTCTGGATACTTTCAAGACAGAGATGGATAGAGCTGTTACAGATAATGGAATCAAGTGTTACGGAGATAAGACAGGAACAAAATACTGATTGTGTACGATAAGCCATGATCATAATAAGTGGTGGTGCTGACTCAAAGGGCAGAATGGCTTATTCCTGCACCTATTGTCTATTGTACCTTGTCAGTCCTACCTCATTCTGTGCCTTGCCCTTGCCTGCCTTGCCTGTCTAACATCTCAACTGTACCAACCTCAGACTTAACTCCTTAATCACTATCTCTTTAGGTTTACCCCTACGCCCTCACTGGTTTAATGCCTCCCGAGTAGCACGAGCAAATCTCCCTATTTGGATATTAGACACCTTCCAATTCAGGTGTAATCCATCCTAATTATGACGTCAATTCTACCCCAGCCGAGATTCCAATGATCCAAAAATGTGAATCCTTCTCCTCTGTATCAGATCCTTGTCCGCACATTCATCTGCTCTACCCTGCTATTCCTAAACTCACTAGCATGTGGCACCGGGAGTAATCCAGATATTACTAACCACAAGGACCTGCTTATTATCCTCCAGGCTAATTTGCTATATTCTCTCATCAGGACTTCATCCCTTTCTCTTATGTCATTGGTAACAATGGACAGCGACCTGCCACTGATCAGTCTCCCCTTTCAGAATATTCCGCAGCCTCAAAGCCATCCTTCACCCAGGCAGTAGAGAGGCACCACCCCATTCTGATGTCTCACTGTAAGCTACAGAAACTGCAGTCTGTGCTGCAGACGAGAGAGCCCCCTATGACCATCGATCGCGTGGAACCCGATATATCACATTACACTCGATTCATTAAACTAGTAACTAGTCTGTCAGTGCGATATTCCCATGAGAGTGTGACTCATGACGCTTTCCAAAACAGTATACTTGTTTGAGATGGAAGTAACCACAGGAGACTCCTGCACTATTTGCCCTCCACTCCTCGCTTTCTGAGAGGAAACCCATCTACCTGACTGGATCGGCAATTTTCCTACCTTTCTGAAACTGCCACCTATCACCACCACCCCCACTCCCCGCCCCCCGGCTCCTGCAAATTCTTCATTACCTTTAACCAACGCTCCATCTGATCCATGAAATCCTACAGGATTTGCATCCTCACTTCCTGAAGGCAATCAGGATCATTGAAACTTTCCTTAATCTCCTACATCCAACAGGAAGAGTACATCACTTTACGAATGGCCATCTCTGCACCTTAACAGTCCACAGACCCAGAAAAAGGCACAGTCTTCCAGCTTTACAAAACACTACTCTAGAATAAATTAGTACCAATATTTTACATTAAAAAACTTAATCAAAGTATCATGAGATGTGTATTTAAAGAAATAAACGGTCGCCCTACTGAATGTTGTAGCTTTACTAAAATTAAACAGACTAAGATTTATCTTTGAAGTGACCGAAACCCACTGAGCTGTGAGTCGCAGATGAACAGCACTAAACAGAACCTTCGGTCAAATTTGTCCTTGACGACCAGATATCTGAACCTAATCTTATCCCTCTTGCCAGCACCTGGGCCATCTCTCTAAATCTTTCCTATTCATGTCAAGAATCCAAATGCCTTTAACATGCTATAATTGTCCACCACTTCTTCTGGCAGCTTATGCCATAGACGCACCACTCTCTGCTTGAAAAAGTTGCTCCTTAGTTACCTTTTATATCTTTCCCCTCTCACTCTCAACCTATGCTCTCTATTTCTGGACTCTCCGACTCAGGGAAAAGACCTTGTCTGTTTCCCCTATCCATGCTACTAATGATTTTATAAACCTCTATGGAGGTCACCCCTCAGTCTCTGATGCTCCAGAGAAAGAAAGACACAGACTTTTTGCTCTCATCCTGCAGCTGAAACCCTCCAACCCTGTCAATATCCTTGTAAATCTTTTTTGAACCTTTTCAAGTTTTACAACATCTTTCCGATTGGCGGAGAACACAATTGCACAAAATATTGCAAAAGAGGCCTAACCAATGTCCTGCACATGACCTTCCAACTTCTATACTCAATGCTCTGATCAATACAGGAATGTGTTCAAAACACTTTCTTCAATATCGTATCAACCTGCAACTCTACGTTCAAGGAAATATGAACCTGCACTGCAAGATATCTTTGTTCATCAACACTATCTAGGAATTTGCCACTAATGTATCAGTCCTGTTAAGATATGCTTTTCCAAAATGCAGCACGTCACATTTATCTGAATTAAACTCCATCTGCCACTTCTCACCCATCTGAACAACATCCTGTTGTACTCTGAGGTAACCCTCTTCGCTGTCCACTATACCTCCAATTTTGGTATCTTCTGCAAACTTAGTAACTGTACCTCATATGCTCATACCTAAATCATATATGCAAACGACAAAAAGTAGTGGACCCAGCGCTGATCCTTGCAGCACTCCACTGCTCACATGCCTCCAGTCTGAAAAAAAACCCTCCATCTCCACCCTGCCTTCTACATTTGAGCCAGGCCTGTATCCAAACGGCTAGTTCTCCCTGTATTCCATGAGATGTAACCTTCCTAACCAGTCTGCCATGGGGAACCTTGTCGAGTGGCTTACTGAATTCCATTGATGATGTACACCTCTCTGCCTTCATCAATCCTCTTTGATACATCTTCAAATGCCTCACAAACTTGGTTGAGTTTTGATTTCCCACGCATATAGTTACGCTGACTATCACTAATTAGTCCTTGCTTTTCAGAATACACGGGCATCTTGTTCCACAGGATTCCCTCCAACAACTTGCCCAGCATCAATGTCAGGCTCACCGGTCGATAGTTCCTTGGCTTGTCCTTGCCACCTTTCTTAAATAGCGGCATCACGTTAACCAACCTGTCGTCTTTCGGCATCTCACCTGTGATAATCGATGATACAAATATCTCAGCAAAAGGCCCAGCAATCACCTTCCTAGAGTTCTAGGGTACACCTGATCAGGTGCTGGGGATTAACCAAGCTTTACAGGTTACAAGACACCCAGTGCGTCCTCCTCTGTAAGATGGACATATTGCCCATGTCTTTCTGCACTGTAAACACTGATGCAAAATATTCAGTTAGTATCTCTCCCATCTACTGCGGCTCCACGCGTAGGCTGATTTGCTGATCTTCGACGAGTCCTATTCTCTCTCGAGTTACCTTTTTGTTCTTAATGTATTTATAAACACCCTTGGGATTATTCATAACCCTATTTGCCAAAGCAATCTCATGTCCTCTTTTTGCCCTCCTGATTTCCCTCATAAGTATACTCCTACTGTGTTTAATGCTCAGGGTTTTTTGGGGGGATTATTGGATTGAAATAAATGCAAAATATTACATCTTGATAAAACAAACAAGGGCTGACTTACGCCTCGAGTAGTGATATGGAACAAAGAGGCTGAGGGGTTCGGGTCTTTCAAATCTGTGTCACATGTAGACAGGGTGGTTAAGAAGGTGCTGAGCACACTTGCCTTCATTGCTCAGACCTTTGAGTACACGAGTTGGAATGTTATTTTGGATGTTGGGGAGGCCTTTTCTGGAATTGTGTGTCCAGGTCTGGTCGTGCTGATATCTGGAGGACATTATGTAGTTGGACCGGATTCAGAAGAGATTTACCAGGATGTTGATGGGAATGGATAGTTTGAATTATAAGCAGAGGCTGGATAGGTTACGACTTCTTTCACTGGCGCGCAGGAGGCTTAGGAGTGACCTTATTAGACGTTTCTCAAATCATGGAGGGATGGTATCAGTAATGTGAACAGCAGGTGTCCTTTCCGGGAAGGGATGCGATTCAAGACTGGGTACATACCTTTTAAGGTGACAGCAGAACGGCTTTAAAAAGGCGTTTGGAATTTTTTTTTATTTTTGTTCAGATAATGATTTATGTGTGGAATGAACTATCAGAGGAAGTGGTAGTTGTGAATCAAATTACCGTTTTAGGATGGCACAGAGAATAGCACTGCTGCCAGGGTCCCAGGTTCGATTTCAGCTTTGGACAACTGTCTCTGTGGGACTTGTACATTCTCCCAGTGTCTGCATGGGTTTCTTCCAGGTGCTCCAGTTTCCACCCTAATGAGAGAGCAGCCTCTGGAGTGGGGAGAGGGAACGCTAAAGGCGGTGGATGGGACACCACTCAGGCACAGTGCTTTGTCCTGGATGATGATCACTTTCTTTCATATTGTTAGTATGTGCACTGATGCAGGCAAGTGGAGAATGTTCCAACACAATCATGAAGTGTGCTTGATCGAGAGCAAATAGACATTGGGAATCAGGGGCTTGGAGAAACTAAGGTTGTTCTCCTTGTAGCAAAGGCAATTGCGGATGCGCTGTGACAGAGGGGTTTAGAAAGGTTATGTGTTATAATAATAAACATTTTACAGCCATCAGCTCATTATAAAAGGATTACAGGACACACATTAAAGGTTTGGGAAGATTCAAAGGAGAACTATGATGCAGCAAATGGGATTCAGATGGAATACAATACTCACACACAATGCGAATATCCAGGCCCTGATGAATTGACTAATTCAATCAGAGTTTGGTGTTACAATGACTGAGATTACCATCTGAATGTCCACCTGTAGTATCCTGTAATACAAGTTTATAAAATCCATCACTGTCAGTTCAGGTTAGAAACTCGCACCATCCCCTTCTCCTGGCCCAGGATGACTGGACACATTACCCCTTGTGGAGGTCAGCATTCAGTTCAGAGGGAAATCTATATGGGTTTCTAGGAGTTTACATCATGGGACTTCATGTGACTGAACAGGGCAGATCTTTGACACACGGGACAGAATATTCCAAGAGTCAGTGAGATGTGGAGAGCAGGATTTGTTTCTTTTTTTTCCTTCCGTGCTGCCGCTATGCCTCATCAATAAAACATGCAGCTCCATGGCCAAGTTGCCTTCATTCTGACCAATGGGTAGCAAGCTCCTCCCATAGAGTATCTCTAAAAACAGAGCAACTCTGTACGCTTCACACTTCCCAGGACTCCCAGTAAATGTTTAGAATAATGGGGGGGGGGGTGGGGGTGGGGGGGAGTCTGCCAGAAAAAAGACATAACTGTAAAGTTCTAAGAGGATTGTGGTGAGAGAGACATGCACAGGAGAAGGAAGCAACAAGTTGCCAGATGGAGTATAATTTGGGAAAATGGAAAGTTGGTCATTTTGGAGGAGATAATAAAAGAATCATGATATTTACAATGATGGAAACTGTAGAAAGCTGCACCACAAAGCGACCAGGGTAATTGTTCAGGAAACACAAAGACAGCAGTGTCTGGGTCAGTCACGGAATCAAAGGTTCATTTCAGATTCATCAAGTTTAAGGCCACACCGACATCGGTAAGGAGTTTCAGTAACAATGGAGCTGGGGTCAGGGGGAAACAAGCAACATTTTAGAGATTGGAATTCCTGGTGTTTGTGATTTCGTAGATGTCTGATCGGAAGGCCACCTTGATGTCAGATATGAGAGCAATATTGTAAAGAGTGTAGTTCTACCTCAGACTGCACCCAGTGAGAGGGAGGGGCTCAGCAGTAGGGGAAAAGAATTTGTAATAGCAACTAAAGATAAAGGGTTTACCCATTACGATGTTTTATTGGAGGAAATTGCAGCTAATCGTGTAATGGAAGCGTGATAAGCAGTTGGATTACTTAGCAACAGTGCAGCAATGGAGAGGGATGATGGTGAGGGATGATGGTGAGGGAGAGCTGGGCATTGCCAGTGTACATGTGAAACCTAATACAGCGCTTCTGGACGATGTCACCTCCTGGAAGTATGTAGGTGAGATACAAGAGGGACCAAGGATAGATCCTTGAGGGACACCAAATACAAGGAATTCAGAAAGGAAAGGGAGAGTGGAGATGGAGCAGGATTTATAAATGATGGTGAGGTCATATGTTAGGTTTATTTGCAGAATGGATGAGAAGGATGTAATCAGGAAAGACAGACAGACAGAACAAGGAAGAGTACCTGTGAATTGGCGAGGGGGAGTGATGAGGAGGGAACAGAATTGGAATGTCTGTAGTTTAGCGAGACTAGTAAAATATCAAGATGAGCTCTGATAAGGCTTGACAAGAGACTGGAGAAAGATGTAAGTTTGGGACAAAAAACAGGAATACCATGTGAGGCAGTTTGTCTCGGTGGGCTAGTGGGAGGGAGGGAAGCAGCAGAGGCAGCTGATCGGATTGTCTCAGTCTTAGTGACAGAGAAATTCCATGTGCTCCTTGCTCTTGTTATTGGAGGGAAGGATGAAGGAGACAGGCTAATGGACAGTGTTTTACAAAGAAGCAAAATCAGGGTTAGTGATATTTAAAATGAATGAACAAACCTAATGTATTTAACTTTTATCCAGAATATTAAAATGTACAACTGAAGTCCTTGTTCGAATCCCAGCTCGGCAGATGGTAGAATCTGAATTCAAGAAAAAATAACTGGAATTAGGAATCTCCTGATCTCCATGGAACCACTGTCAATGGCGACAAAAATCCTGCCAACCTGACAGTCGCCCAACAAGCTACTCACTGTATTAATCACCGCGAAGTCTCAACAAAGGAATGAAACTGGATGAATCACTTGGCATATAACAAGGCATTAGGAAATATAATCACAGGATCAGCCTTCTCGACTCTGCAACATCCTGCTCAGTAACATCTTTTTTTTTGTGCCAAAACGTGGCGAGCTGTCTCACAGACTAGTCAAGGAACAGCCTGACTTCGTCATACTCACAGAGTAATCCCTTACAGATAATGGCCAGACACCACCATCACCATCCCTAGATATCGAGAGTGTGATGATGGAAAAGCACAATGGGTCAGGCAGCATCCGAGGAGCAGGAGAATCGACGTTGCGAGCTTAAGCCTTCATCAGCCTGACCTGCTGTGCTTTTCCAGCACCACACTCTCGACTCTGATCTCCAGCATCCGCAGTCTTCACTTTCTCCTGAAATCTCTGGACATGTCCTTTCCCACCAGTAGGACAGACCAGGAAGAGGTGATTGCACAGTAGTGTACACACAGGAACCATTTGCCCTGGGAGTACTCAGCATTGACTTTTGACATCAGTAAGTCTCATGGCTTCTGCCGATTACCATGTACCATGCTCCCATGGCTGATGAATCAGTGCTCCTCCATGTTGAATAACACTTGGAGGAAGCACTGAGGCGATAAAATGGTGTCAAGCCTACTCTGGGTACAGGATTTCAATGTCCTCTACTAAGAGTAGCTCAGCTTCATGATTACTGACTAAGCTGGTCGGGCCCTCAAGGACACAGCTGCTCAACTGGGTTTGTAGCAGGTGGTAACAGAACCAGCAAGAGGGAAAAACATACTAGATCGTATCAGTATGAATCTACCAGTTGCAAATGCATCTGTCCATGGCAGTATCGGTAAGAGTGACCATTTCACAGTCTTTTTGAAGACAAAGCCTCACCTTAAAGTTGAGAAAAAAAAACCCATTGTGCTGAGTGGTACTTTCACCGTGCTAAATGGGACAGATGTAGGAACTGAAACTGAATATCTATGAGGCACTGTGGGATAACAATAACAGAACTGTACTCCAGCACAATCTGTAATCTCATGGGTTTGTACATCCCACACTCACCCATCACAATGGACAGGAAAGGGCAGCATTGCATGAGCAGCACCAGGCATGACTAAAAATGTAGTGCCAACCTGGTGAAGCTACCAAGTAGAACTATCTGCATTTCAAACAGTATCAGCAGCAAGCAATAGAGCTAAGTGTTCCCTCAATCAATGGGTCAGATCAGAGCTCTGCAGTTCTTCCACACCCAGTTGTGAATGGTAATGAACAATTAAACAACTCATTGCAGGAAGCACTACAGATATCCCCACCCTTACTGATGGAGCGGTTTCACACATCCATGCAAAAGATAAGATGACAGCATTTGCAGCAATTTTCAGCCAGATGCAAAGTGGGATGATCCATCTCAGCCTTCTCCATTGGTTCCGAACATCACAGATGTGAGCTTTAAGCCAGTTCAATTTAGTTCGAATAATATAGAGAAATAGTTATGTAATGTAAAGGCTATGGTTCCTGCTAATATTCTGGCAATAATACTGATAGCTTGTGCTCCAGAACTTGCCACCCACCAAGCCACGTACCGCTGGCATTGACTGACAATGTGGAACATTGCCCAGGGATGTTAAAAACAAAAACACAGGGCAAATCCAATCCAGGCAATTTCCCTCTGTCAGTTCACACTCGAAAGCAGTAAAATGATGGAAGTGTTCATCAACAGGGCTATCAAACAGCAGCTACTCAGCAACAGCCAGCTGAGTGGCACTCATTTTAGGCTCCACCATGGCCACTCAGTACTCGATTGTGTTACCGCCTGATTCACAAACTGACAACCCGCTGAATCCCAATGGTGAGGTGAGAGTGACAGCCCAGTCCCACTCCAATACCACTATTTCTAGCTGATTCCACACTCATCTCATATACTGAAACTCTCATCCATTTTGTGTTATCTCCAGACTTAATTATCCAAACACACTCCTAGCAAGCCTCCCAAATTCAACCTCCCTGTAATCTCAAGAAAAATTGAAAGCTCTATCGCCCAAGTGCTCACTTCTCGCCAAACATGTTCATCCAGCAAAAGGCTCCTATTCATAAGCAACAACAATTTGAACTTCTCATTCTTGATTTGATTCCTGGCTGTGATCATCCCTAGCTCCCTGCACTACACATTCTTTGAGACCTCGACAACTCATTTTCTTTGAGACTCCCAACGATTTGTTAATTAATTACATCAACCGTGTGGCTGTTTCTACAGTTGCTAAAGCAACATGGTCTGGAATTTGCAGACAAAACCTCACAGGTCTGTTTCCCACCTTTAGATCATCGTTCAAAATCTGCTTTGTGGCAAGGCTTTTGGTAACCTAACCTAATATCTCCATCTCTGGCCTTATATGTAAAGTTCTCAATAGTACTTTTGTGAAATTATAAGCATGATAATAAAACTAGAAACTTTCCTTGATTTGGACATTTTGTTCAAATAATTACTGTTGCTGTAATGTATAATCTGTAATGTCTCTTACCCAACCACATTGTGGGAGCACCTTCACTACATAAACTGTAGCTGTACAAGAAAGTTAAACATCACTCTCTCCACAGGAAACAGGGATTTGGCATTAATCACTGGTATCTGTGGAAGGAGAAACACAATTGATGTTTCAGGGAGTGCAAAATGGATTACAGGGAATGAAAATTGTGTAGAATTTGATAGTCACAAATGGAAGGAAAATATACTTACTTATTGCAAAAAAGAATTCTTGACTGTCAAGAATATTCAAGAAAAAAGTAATCTGATAGTAGAGCAGCACATGGTCAAGGGCTGGGCCGCAGTGAAAAATTAATTTAAAAACGGTCTATAAAAGTGATAATACAATACTAAACAGACCAAAAATAGACGCATGGTTCGAGACTGAGGAAGCTAGATATTGACAAAGTGGTCATGAGGAAGCCCAGATGTGAATCAGAGCAGTATTGTCTGCTATGATCCCAATGACTCTATACGAGAGAAAGGCTGCACATGCGCCTGGCTGCACCTTGCCCCCTACAAATATGGCAGCCGCGCACATGTCCATTGAATCGTTGTCCTGAATAAAGATGGGGGCGCTCGCTCAGGCCTGCAGCCGCGGTGAGGCCATTCCTCATTTCCTGCAAACATGGGACTGGGACATTCAAATTTGTGTTTTCCGACGTGCACAATTTGTTTGTGAAACCTCTCCACTCATCATAACACAGTTTTTCTCCCGTTTCCCCGTTTATTTATTTCCTTACCATATCCTTTCTCTCTATAACTTCCCAAGCATTCATGACAGCGACTCTGTGCCACGCGCAAGGGGGAGCACATGGTTTAGTTTAACTCCGCCCTTCATTCCCTTTGATTGCTTGGAGGACCAACCGCCCGCTAGGTCCTCCAGCTCCGCCACCGTAATTTCTTTGGGCCGGTGCTGACATCAATCCTTTGGGGTCCCTTTGTTGGCTAGTGCATTTGCAGTTGTCCTGCTTTTGCTGATCTGTTGGGTAATGTGATGGGAGAGTTTACTGAGGGTAAGAATTTCCCGTGTGTGAGCTCTGTAGTAGAATTCCTTTATTCATGGAGGGAATTGCCTTCCTACTCATGGCTGCATAGTTGTGATTGATGAATCAATGCCATCTGAACCAGTACATAAACACCCCATCTTCACAACATCTGACATCTTTAGCATATTGTATCACGCTCTTCTTTGGATACAAAAAGAAACATGAAACGGAGCCTCAAGCAATCGGTGCAGGAGTGGCCAATTAATCTCTTTCAGCTTGTTCCCCCATTCTGTCAGATCATGGCTGGGCCAACCCAGACCTCAACACCTCTTTTATGCTTGATCTGCATAGCCCTCACCTGCTCAATGTATCAAAAATCTATCTGCCCTCTTTTAAAATAATTTGAGATAGAACCATAGATTCCCTGCTGTATGGAAACAGGCCCTTCCAGCCAACAAGCCAAAACAACTCTCCGAAGAGTAACCCAACCATTCCCCTCCCACATTTACCTTTCACAATTGTTTGGGCGAGAAAATTCTAGCCATTCACTGAGACAAAGAAATTCTTTAGTATTTTAAAAGTGAATGTTCCCTTATGTAATATCCCCTGGTTTGAGACTTCACTGGTGCTAAAAGATCTAGTCAACATCTACCCTGTCAAGCTCTGCAGAATCTTCTTTCCATAAGATCACCCCTGCTGATCTATTGTTGGTAGGTCAATCCTTTCTTCTTCAAAGCAGCTAAGTGAATCTTTTTTGAATGGTCTCCAATGTTGGTTTATCCTTTATTAAATATGGGAGCTATCATTGTATATAGCACTGCAAGTGAGGACTCAGCAACAGCCAGTGTGGTTAACCAATCCTCAATCCATGCCAATACATTACGCTGATACCATGAGCTCCTAAATTGTGCAATTAACTTTTATGTAGCACCTTATCATTTGCATTTTTAAAATTCAAATACAGACCCTCATTGGATTGCCCTTTATCAGCTCTACTTGTTATCTCCTCAATGAATTGTCGTAATTTTGTCAAATATAGTTGCTCTTTCACAAAACCCACTCTACCAAGTTTCATGATAAATGCCCTGCACTTTCTTACTTTAATATTTGACTTTGTGGATTCTTTCAGTAGATTTGCTAAGTATGATTCCCCTCTCTTAAATCCATGCGGACTCTATTCAATCCTGTCACTGTTCAGTAAGAAACTTGACTGTACACCAATATAGTTCGTAAATGTACCCATATTTATTTTTAAAAAATGATTTCTTATAAATGCTGGACCCATGCAATACCAATTAATTATTGACTCTGAATTTGGGTTATTATGGGTTTTTTTGTTAATTCCTCTTCGTACTGTGTTATCCAGACAGCACTAAGTGATCACACTTAATTGTGAGTAACTTTGAAAATAGTACACTTTAAAAATGGCATACCAAGATGCTGCCTCATTATTGTGCAAAGAGGATTTTGCATTCAATAGTTTGCAGATAAAATTCAACAGCTTTTTGCTGCAATTTGGCCAGACTGCAGGTTACACTAAAGTGGCAACTCTGTTGTCAAATTCTTACTTGACACTGCCCAAGACAATACTGATGGGACTTCACTTTGCCATTCTTGTTCACCAGCTTTATTTCCAGATTTAATCGTATAATCATTCTAGAGCTTGTAATTTTAGACAACTTTTCTTTTAGGTACATATGTAAATATCATCCTGAAATGTTGCACTGAATGGTACCAAATCTGAAATTAGTCTGTAATCTGATCGTAACGTGCTCTGACCCTTCTACATATGTATTGGCATAGGTCTATGACAGTTATTTTTCTGAAGCCTCTGATTCCTGATGAAGGGCTTATGCCCAAAACATCAACTCTCCTGCTTCTCGGATGCTGCCTGACTTGCTGTTCTTTTCGACTCTGATGTCCAGATTCTTTGAGTCATTTTCTACTTTGAGTAGATTAAATAAAGAATAATTTTGTTGATCAAAGTGCAATAGGAACCGATTCATGAAATTCAGATATCTCACATTTACCTTAACTATGTGAAGGCTAAGACATTACTAAATTATTGTCAGTAATTGAAACGGTGCTGACAAACTTGTGCAGTAACAGTGTCTCACCTTTAGAGTGTTCCGAGATATTGCGCAGCTGCAGTATTTTGTTTTGCACTCAGCTATATGTTGTTCTCACTTGTTTCTTTGTGAAAGATGACAAAATTAACGTAGATGAATGAACTTATGATTTCTTTAACCAATGTTGGGGGAAAAAAAAACAAATGTCAGTATTTCAAGTGCTGATAAAGTAAAATAAACTGATAAATCAGGAGAAAGGGTTTAAGATGGATATGAAACAAATGCTGGCAAATGCGACTAGTTTAATTTTGCATATCTGTTCAGCATGGGCAAGTTAGAGTGAAGGGTCTGATTTTGTGTTGTACAACTGTGACGTCATCCTCTCAATTATTCAAGAAGTTGAATACTTCGAGGAGGAAAAGAAGAATTTATGCAGAGAATACACTTGAAATGATGACTGAGGTATATCAAACTCACATTGTTTCATGACCTTTTCCTTTGGGTTCTTCAATGAACAAACTTGTTTCATTATCTGAATAACTATGTATCATGTGATTTGTTTCGCACAAAATATTTCGTTAGGATCTAGTGAACTATTCAGAAGAATTCATTTTTAAAATTTAGGCGGCTTGATTATTAAGCAAGAAAAGGTTGGCGTTTTACTCCAACCGAATGACTGCTCTATAAAAGGTAACAAGTTTTTTATCTTTTTTGTACACTGAATATATGGAAGTCAATTCTGAAGGAAAAGTCCTCGTCGGTAATGTTCCCAAATATGTGGAGTAATTGCTTTTGGTCACTCTTCAGGCTATAAAAGCTAGGAATGAAATGAGTTGGCCAAAGTTAGCAACATCATTTGTATGGACTATGCTCATTGGGGAAAATTGCAGGATCTGTAGCAGGAACATGTTTCAGAGTGTATGCAATAAACCTGGGCATTGTTTGTTTTCACTGATCTTGTGACCCGACTGGAGCAACAATGAAGCTCGTATGTTTTTTTAATTTCCGAGCTTGCCAAATTATTATTGGTAAATGCAGGTGACTTTATCAAAGCACATTTCACACTCCCCAGCTAGGCATTAGGTCCCAATTCTGTCAGTCCATCTATTCCTACGTATAACAGGTATTTTAAATGTGAACACTCCATTTACCTATTTGAATTGAATACTTCAGTGGTTAAGTCCTCTTGGATTCTTAATTTCAAATCACTCAAGTGTGATTTTTTTGTCCCTCCTGAATTTGCCAAGCACTGGACAGTTCTGGAATATTCCAAATATTTATAATAGATGCATTCACATTATTGAAGGCAACCTGACAGATTTGAATACCATTCGGGTAGTCAACAACAATACATGAGTACCTTTATGAATTGCTTAGTGTATACCAACAACACAAGCTAAGTACTACTGAAACCAGAGATCGTCTCCCAAGGATTCCCAAATCGAAACAGTGCATTTCAGGTATGCCCACTTCCACCATCTGGGAGCAGTCTCCCAAAGTGCTCGCAGAATTTAGAACGTGCACACACTGTTCTCCAAAGCTAAATCTGCTGTCACAGGTATCACTCTTATTGCATACAGTGACATTTATTGTCCAGTTCTTTAACGCGACATGATTTTACAATCAATTTGTAGAAGTAAATGGAAAGTGCGATATTTGCTTGACCTTTGGCTCTATGTATCAGACCTAATTGAACCTTTAGCAAGATGTGAGACTTGCCCACAAACTTTGTTTAAAAAAGCAAAGATTATGCTCTGAGATTTAAATGTTCAATCAGGTTTAATAAAAGTTCTTCCAAAAAAAATTGAGAGTTTGACTTCAGCTCCTTTAAACAGACATGCACTTAGCCTTCAACTTTGTGATATGTGATCATTCGTTGGTAAAGGTGGCTGTGTGAAACATTGCAGGATGTTGTTCTGAAGTGCCTCATTGGATGGATGAGCTTTATTACTGGTGTTACTTGGTTAGTTCTGAGATGGAATGTTACTTTGAGTTAAATATTGTTTATAAACTGAGGCGTGCTTGTGTAACTCAAGTGTGGACACTACACTCATGTTTACAATGAACCTTTCACTTTTGCAGATTAGTATTTTCCGATATGTTTTGTAAATAAAGTTCAATATAGAAAGCACAATGTTGGAGAACCGCAGGTCCACCAGCATCTCTGAGGGGAATAAAATATTGTATGTTCAGAGTCTCGTGACCTTTTGTCCGTTCAGACGAAGAGTCAGTGAACTTGAAATGTAACTTTTTTTTCTCTTCACCGATGCCCTCAGAACTGCTAAGTTTCTCCAGCACTTTGTTTCTGGGGTTCAGATCTCCAGCTTCTGCAGTTTATTGTTTTCTTATAAATCCTATGATTTGACTTAGGGAGCGAGAAGCAGCAACTGTGATCAACTCTGATAAAACTCCCCAACCATGGAAAAAAAACAGTTCTTTGTACTTTGTATTTCTTATTTCCAGTCGTGTTTTGCAATTATGCTAAGTGCAAGAAGGCATACCACCTGCCTTGTCTCAAACTTGTTACTCATTTTTGAGGACTAATTGGTCAGAATTGTGTTTGCTCGCTTCCTTTGAGATCACAGTCCACAAATGTCCCAGTTCCAATTCCTGGGCCGGGCCCGGTGACCACATTGCAGTGGGGTGTGGAGCTTTGTGTCAGCCTGAAGTCTATGTTAAGAGCAACATTGCAGGTTGAAGTTGACGGTTTTGACTAATATTGCATCATCAAACTTGGATGAAATACTTCCGAATGTATTGATTAACTGGACTGAGCCTGTTTACATGCAGTCCTGTTAGTAGTGCTGTCATATTCTCATTTAAGAATCACACAACACCAGGTTATAGTCCAACAGATTTAATTGGAAGCACACTAGCTATCGGAGCGCCGCTCCTTCATCAGGTGATTGTGGAGGGCACATTTCCACGACACATAATTTATAGCAAAATTTACATTGTGATGTAACTGAAATTATACAATAAAAGGACGTTGATTGTCTGTTGAGTCTTTCATCTGTTCGAATACGATGATAGTTTCACTTCTTTCATATGTAAATCACAAAACCTATTTTTAAAAGTTGCATTCCTGGCAGTGGTCCACCAAATCACTCATTGTATTTATTCACTGCACATTCTCAACAAAGGAATGAAACTGGATGGACCACATTACATCGAACAATGCACTGGAAAATACAACAACACAATAAGCCCTCTTGACAATGCACTTCTGTCTCACTGTGGGACATAAAGAGCAGCAGAATTGCACTCAAGCCCAATCGGAAATCTCATGGCCTGGTATATCCCCCACTCAACCAATAACATCAAGCCAGGGGATCAACCCTAGTTCAATGGAGAATACAGGAGAACATGCCAGGAGCAGTACCAGGCATACATAAAATTCAGGTGCCAACCTGGTGCAGCTACCAAACTTGCATTCCAAACAGTGCAAGCAACACCAAATAGAACCAATTGATCCCACAACCAATGGATCAGATTGGACCTCTGCATTTCTGCCACACCTAGTCATGAATGGTGATGGACAATTAAACAACTCACTGCAGGATGCATCACAGATATCCCCATCCCTATAGACAGAAGGGTCTCAATCGTCCATGCAACAGATAAGACAACAGCATTTGCAGCAATCTTCAGCCAGCAGTGCCAAGTGAATGAGCTTCCCCATTGATCCCTGACACCACAGATGAGAATCGAATCAGATCAAGAAATGGACAACTAGTGTAAGGCTTTGGGCCCTGCCAACATTGTGGCAATAAGACTGATTGCTGCCCATCAAGACAAGTACTGCTCCAGCACTGGCATAATATTTTATATCTGTGACCTTTTGTCAAAAGTTCTCAATAATGTTTTTGTGAAATTAAAAACGTATTGATTTTTTACCGGTATCTTCTACTCTTCACTATCACTGAGTGACTAATCGGTTATTTCTCTTCCCCAACCACGTTCTGGGAGCACCTTCACCATACAAACTGCAGCAGTACAAGAAGTCAAACATTACCCTCTCCACAGACACCAGAGCTTTGGCATTCATCACTGGTATCTGTGGAAGGAGAAATTCACACGATGTTTCAGGGAGTGCAATATGAATTATAGGGAATGAAAATGGTGCAGAATTTGGCTGTCAGAAATAGAAGGAAAATCCACTCGCTTATTGGAAAAAAGAATTCTTGACTGTCAAAGATATTGTGGAAAAAAAACCTGATAATGAGAAGCATATGGTCACGAGTTGGGCAGCAGTAGACATTTCATTTACAAAAGAGTCTGTGAACGTAATAGTAATATACTAAACAGAGCAAAAATACACACGAGAGACTGAGGAAGCAAAATAATGAAAAAGTGAACATCGAGGAGACCAGAGGAGAATCAGAACTGTGTTCACTTTTATGATCCCACAGTCAGAGATGACTAGCACCGAAACTAATGGTGCTAGTTTTGGTCTTTTGTCCACCCGTCTATGCCAACCAGATATTCTAAACTGATCTATTCCCATTTGCCAGCAATTGGCTAACATCCCTCTGAACCCTTCCTATTCAAATGCTTTTTAAATGTTACACTTTTAGTTGTCCTTTAAGCCCCTTTTGAATTTTCCTCTCTTAGCCTAAACCTACATGCTCTATTTTTTGGCACTACGAACCCAAGGTAAACACCTTGTCTATTTACGCTATCCATGCCCCTCATTATTTTATAAACTTCTATAACAACACACCTCAGCCTATGACACACCAGGGAAAATGGACCCAGCTTATTGTGCCTCTCCCTGCGACTCAAATCCACCAACTCGCAACATCCTTGAAAATCTATTCTCAAAACTTCCATGTTTCAGTTCCTCCTTCTGATAGGAGGGAGACCAGAATTGTAAACAATATCTCAAAAGTGGCCTAACCAATGTCCTGTCCAGCTCCGTTACTCAATGCTCTGACGAATAAAGGAAAGCATACTAAACGACTTCTTCACTATTCTATCTACTTTCAAGGAGCTGTGAACCTGCACTCCAAGGTCTCTGTTCAGCAAGAATTTCCAAGAACTTACAATTCAGTGTGTGAGTCTTGCTCTGATTTGCTTTTCTAAAATGCAACATCTCACATTTATCTAAATTAAACCCTATCTGCCACTCCTCAGCCCATTGACTAAATTGATCAATATCCCATTGTAGTCCGAGACATCCTTCTTCACTGTCCACAATACCTCCAATTTTGGTGTCATCTGCAAACTTACTAACTGTACCGCCTCGTTTTTTAAATTTTTTAAAAATGAATGACCAGACATATCCAGAATAAAAAGCATCCATTTCCCTGGGTTTGAATGTACTCTGTGTAAATTCTGCCCCATGACTCTCTATCAGGGAGAGTTGCACATATACCCTCCTGAACCTTGCCCCAGCAAAGCTGGCGGCCGCGCGCGTGTCCAATGTGCAGCAAATGTATGTAAAACCTTTCAGCCAATACAGGCACCATTTCCCTCCTGCTTCCTGCTGATTATTTCTTTCCTTACGACAGCTCTCCAGCCATTCGCTTTGAACATGAGCACCAACGGCGAGGATGATCACGTGGTATAGTGTAGTCACACCCCTCGTTTACTCTGATTGCCGGAGGACCAGGTCTTCCAGCTCTGCCACTGCCTTTCCATTGGTCCGCCGCTGACATCAATCACCCAGGGCGCTTTGTTGGTTGGAGCATGCGCACTGCTTTGTGGCTTTTGCTGCTGTTCATAACTTACGAGAGGGACAATGTCAAAAATCACACAACCACCTGATGAAACAGCAGCAAAGCTAGTGCTTCCAAGTAAACCTGTTGGACTCTAAAGTCGTATTCACTGAATTTCAATTTTGTTCATCCTAACCTAACACCAGCACCTCCAAGTCACGAGTGAGGGAGGAATGTATAATATAAGAACAAAAGAACTAGGAAGAGTAGTAACCGCCCTGCCCTTCGAGCCTGCTCTGCCATTCATCAAAATCATTTCATGGACGCAGAACCATTTACCCGCTTCGCTTAATTAATTATTTCTTTTTTAAAAAGAACGTTTATTGAACTAGCATCAACTACTTCCATGTGCAATGAATTTCATAGAGGTTAAGAAGTTCCTCCTCAAATCAGTTCTCAAATTGCTGCCTCTAATCTTGAGGTGAGGCCCACTTCTCCTCGCTTCATCTGCCAGTAGAAACAGCCTCTCTACTTGTATTTTATCCATTCCATGCATAATTTTATATGTTTCCATTCTTCTAAATTACAATGAATATAATCCTGCGGGACATAGGTAAAACAGCGTTACTTCTGCATGTATAATGGAGCACTAACTTTAGTGTAAAATTGTGGGATATAGATAAATAATTACTAACTTTATTGTATAATAGTGGTTAGATTAGATTAGATTACTTACAATGTGGAAACAGGCCCTTCGGCCCAACAAGTCCACACCGACCTGCCGAAGCGTATACCACCCAGACCCATAATCCTACATTTACCCCTTCACCTAACTCTATGGGCTTTTTATTCATTCATTCCTGAAGAAGGGCTCATGCCCGAAAAGTCGATTCTCCTGCTATTCGGGTGCTGCCTGACCTGCTGCGTTTTTCCAGCAACACATTTTCAACTATGAGCAATTCACCTAACCTGCACATTTTTGGATTGTGGGAGGAAACTGGATCACCCGGAGGAAACCCACGCAGACACAGGGAGATTGTGCAAACTCCACACAGAGTCGCCGGAGGCTGGAATTGAACCCGGGTCTATGGTGCTGTGAGGCAGCAGTGGTAACCACTGCGCCACCGTGCCACCCAAATTGATACTAACTTTAGTGCCTAATTATTCGAGCAAATAATTTCTTCCATTATAGTTTTAATAGTTTACAGTCTCAGCAAAAGAGATGAAGCACAAACTAGGCAAGAAAAGACACATTGATAAAATGTATATTCAGGAATGGAATGTACCTATGAACAATGGAAGATGTTACAAGTAAACAGATAAAGTGAAAAGAACATCATGATCCAAGATTAGCAAAATCTCCCTTACGTCAGCACGTACAGAGTGGAAGGTCGCCAACTTCGAGAAGGGGGGAAGTAATAATGGCGGAGTGCAGCTGGGTAATGGCAGAACGCAATAAGGGAGATTGATAGGTATGAAGACCTATGAGGTAAACAGGGAGTACGGAAAATTAAAACTATAACTTGTAAAGCAATCCCTGAATGTGTGTGCCCACGGGTCACCGCTTCTTGCAAGCTGATTCCAATAAGACTCGCTGCTTCAGATTTTAACTCGGACTGAAATATATTATACTGTGAGTTTTATTTCTCACAATCCCAATCTACTCAGTTTCTGTTCAGCCAAACCCCTCAACTCTGAACCAACCTAGTTAACCTCCTCTGAACTCCCTCTAGTGCCAGTAGATCCTTTCTCAACTAAGGAGATAAAAACTACATGCAGTACTCCAGGTGTGGCCTCACCAGCACCCAATACAGCTGGAACATAACCTCTGCTTTTAAACACAATCCCTTCAGCAAAGAAGGACAAATTTCCATTTGAGTTCTGAATTGATTGTTGTACCTGGTGACCAACCCTCATGCAGAAGGATACCCAGGTGCCCCTGCATATCAAATGGTGCAACTTTTTAAAATTCAAATAATAATCTCTTTTGTAATGTTACTCCAAGCAAACAGTATGACTTTACATTTATGAACATTGTGTTCCATTTGCCAGACCATTGCACAATCACTCAATGTATCTTTGTTCCTTTGCAAAGTTTCACAGTCCTCTGCACAGTTTGTTCGGCTGCTCATCCTCGTCTCATATCCAAACTTTGACACCCTACATGTGGTTCCCAACTCCAAATCATCTGTATCAATTGTAAATATCTGCAGTCCCAACACTGATCCCAGAAGCACACTTTTGGTCACTGATTGCCAGCCAGAATAATATTCATTTATTCCCACGCTTTGCTTCTTGTTAGTCAACCAATCTTCTATCCATGCTAATACTCCACCCCCATCACCATGCACGCTTGTATTAAGCAATAGCCTCTCTCACAGCACCTTGTTGAAGGCCTTTTTGAAATTCCGGTACTCCACATCCATTGGTTCCCCATTGTCCACCTTGCTCGTAAGGTCTTCACAGAATTCTGAAAGATTAGTCAAGCATGGCCTGCCCTTCATGAACCCAGGCTGTGTCTGTCCAAAGGGACAATTGTTTCTACCGAGATTCCCTATTTCTTCCTTGATAATAGACCCAAGCATCTTTCCCAATACAGAGAGTAAGCCAATTGGTGTATAATTCCCCATCTTTTGTCCACATCCTTTTTAAACCGGTGGCATGACTTTTGCTGCTTTCCAATCTGCTGGGACAGCCACAGAGTCCAGTGAAGTTTGGAAAATTACTGCCAGTGCCTTTGCTATTTCTCCTGGTATCGCCTTTACTACCTGGGATGCATTCATTCAGGGTCAGGAGACTTTTCTATCATTAGAACAATTACCTCGAACAGTCCAACACTATCTGGTCCGTAATAATGATAGTTTCCAAATCTACATCTATCGTTGTCTCTTTGTTAATTACTGGCAAGACATGAATATCCTCCACTACGACATCCCATAAATAAATGCTCCTTCTCATTTTCCAAAGGATCAACATTTACTTTAGCCATTCTTTTCTTGATATATATATATATATATATATATATATACACACACATATACACACACACACACATTTATGATATCTAGCTCTATAGTCTGTGCTAGTTTATCTTTCTCATGTTCTATCTTACTATTATTTATAGCTCTTCTGTGGCTTTCTGTTGACCTTTAAATTTTTCCCAGTTCTAGTTTCATGCTGTTTTTGGCCACTTTGTATGCGTTCTCTTTCAATTTGATCGTTTTCCTTAGATACCCATTGCAGAGTATCCCTTTTCTTACAGTCCTTCCTTTTGACTGGAATATACCTTTGCTGAGCACTTTGGAAAATGTCTTTGAAAATCTTCCACTGCTCATAAACTCTCCCACTATAAATTCTTTGTTTTAGGTCTACTTTATCCAGGTTCTCCCTCATTCTATTGTAGTTCCCCGTGTTCAAGCACAGGACACATGAATGAGACTTTACCTTCACACTTGCCATATGTATTCTAAATTCAACCATACAATGATCACTTATTCCAAGAGGATCTCTATCTCTGAAGTCATTAATTATTTCTGTCTCATTGCACAGGGGCCAGGACTTGGATAGCTTGCTCCCTTGTCAGTTCCATTTCGTACTGTTCAAGAAAACTATCATGGATGCACTTAACAAACTCCTCAAGGCTACTCTGGGCTGGTTCGACCAATCCACATGTAGATTAAAATCACCCATGATAATCGCCATACCATTTCACGGACATTAGTTATTTCTTTGTTTATTGCCCATCACAATGTGATGTTATTATTTGCTGGTCGACATATTACGCCTATCAATGACTTTCTTGTTAGAATTTTGAATGCATCATTCCTGTTTCTCCTAATGTATGGCAATAACAACAACTACATGCATCGCATGGAATCTTTTACAATGGCAAATCTCCTAAGGTGCTTTATGGATGATCAAAACATTGATAAATGAGAATGATTTTAAACTACATCTTAAAAGTAGGATAGAGTAGGTTAGGGAGGCTATTCTACAGACTCCTGCCATTGACAGCTCCAATTGTGGAGTGATGCAGGTGGGGTGGGTTGGTAAGGGAACGTGCAAAGGGGAAATGGAGGAGCGCAGGCAGTGTATAAGGTGTTAAGAACAGAGGAGGTTCCAGACTGCATCTGTCTGTCATAGAGAGTATGGCTGCCACAAGGAGTTTGAGGCACTGCAATGGGTCCATGCATTTCATGTTAGTCAAGGATAGTATAACGGTGGCTGAGAGAATTTTTGATGAGGACTCGTCTCCTGTGGTAGTGTGGGCTGAGATTAGAAACAAGAGGTCACACTGCTTGGAGTTTTTTTATAGGCCTCCGCAGAGTTCCAGAGAGGTTGAAGAGAGGATTAGCAAAATTAATCTGGGTATGAGTGAAAGTGGTCATTATAGGGGACTTAAATTTCCCAACACTGACTGGAAATGCTATAACTGTGGTATGCTGGAGGGATAAGTTTTGTCCAATGTGTACAAGAGGGTTTCCTGACACAGTATGTCAAAGATGGAAAAAGAGGGGAGGTCACATTGGATCTGGTGCTTGGTAATGAACCAGACTAGGTGTTTGATTTAGTTGTGGGTGAGCACTTTGGAGAGAGTGATCCTAATTCAGTTTAGTTTAGTGATGAAAAGGGACAGGTACATACCACAGTGCAACAGTTGACGATGGGGCAAGGGCAATTAAAATGCGATTAGGCAGGAATTAGGATGCAGAGAATGGGGTAGCAAAATACAGGAGATGCAGACTATTGAAATGTGGAGCTGGTTTAAGGAACAGATATTACATGTTCTTGATAAGTATTTCCCTGTCAGACAGAGTGGACGTGATAAGGTAAGGGAACCGTGGTTTACTACAGAAATTGCATCTCTTGTTAAGAAGAAGTAGGAGGCTTATGTGTTGTTGAGTCAAGATGGTACAGATGAGGTGATGGAGAGTTACAGATCAGCTAGGAAGGATTTAATGAGAGAGTTAAGAAGAGCAAAGAGAGGACATGAGCAGTCTTTAGCGAATAGAATAAAGGAGAACCCGAAAGCTTTCTGTAGGTATCTGAGAATAAGCGGATAGGGTAGAAATAGGGCCAATCAAAGACAGAGTGGGAAGTCGGAGGTGGACCCTGTGGAGATCGGAGAGGTGCTAAACGAAAATTTCCCATTGGTTTTTACTCAGGAAAAGGAGAATGTAGGACGAGATATTAGACTAGAAAGGATCGAGGTTAGTTATGAACAAGTGGCGGCACGATGGCACAGTGGTTAGCACTGCTGCATCACAGCGCCAGAGACCTGGGTTCAATTCCCGCCTCAGGCGACTGACTGTGTGGAGTTTGCACATTCTCCCCTTGTCTGCGTGGGTTTCCTCCGGGTGCTCCGGTTTCCTCCCACTGTCACAAAGATGTGCGGGTCAGGTGAATTCGCCATGCTAAATTGCCGTAGTGTTAGGTAAGGGGTAAATGTATGGGTGGGTTGCACTTCGGCAGGTCGGTGTGGACTTGTTGGGCCTCAGGGCCTGTTTCCACACTGTAAGTAATCTAATCTAAAGAGTGTTATCAATTCTAGAAGGAGTGAAAGGCTGGATGGGATTTATCCGAGGATTCTCTGGGAAGCTAGGGTGAAGATAGCAGAGCCTTTGGCTTTGATATTTGAGTCGTCATTTTCTACAGATTTGGTACCAAAGGTAGTAAAGATGACCAAGGTAATTATAAACCAGTGAGCCTTCCTTCTGTTGTAGAAAATGTTTTGGAACGGATTATTAAGAGATAAGATTTCTAATCATCTGGCAAACACCAATTTAATTTCAGATAGTCAACATGGTTTGGTCAAGGGCAGATTGTGTCTCACAAACCTCACTGAGATTTTTGAGAAGGTGAGAAAGCATGTAGATGAGGAAGGGCAGTTGACGTGGTGTGTATGGATTTTAGTTATGCCTTTGATAAGGTTCCACATGGTAGGCTATTGGAGAAAATGCTGAGAAATGGAATTGAGGGTGATTTAGCAGTTTGAATTAGAAGCTGACTTTCTGAAAGAAGACGAGTGGTAGTTGATGGAAAATATTCAGCCTGGAGACCGGTTACTTGTGGTGTGACACACCGATCTGTTTTGGGACAACTGCTGTTTGTCATTTTTATAAATGACTTAGACACAGTCATAGGTGAATGGATTAATAAATTTGCAGACGACACTAAAGTCGGTAGAGTAGTGGACAATGTGGAAGAATGTTATAGTTGCATGTGGACTTGGATAAACTGCTTAATTGGGCTGAGAGGTGACAAATGGAGTTCAATGCAGCTAAATGTGAGGAGATGCACTTTGGGAAGAATAGCAGGGAGACTGATTACTGGGTCCATGGAAAGACTCTTGGTAGTGTGGATGTGCAGAGGGATGCCTGCAAGTTGCCACCCAGATGGATAGTACTGTTAAGGCGGCACATGGTGTGTTAGGTTTCATTCGCAGAGGGATTGAGTTCTGGAGCTGCAATATTATGGCGCAACTATACAAAACGCTGGTGAAACCATACGTGGAATATTGTGTGCCGATCTGGTGCCCTTATCTCAGGAAGCTTGTGGAGGCATTGGAAAAGGTACAGAGGAGATTTACCAGGATGTTGCATTGCCTGGAGATAAGGTCTTATGAGAGACTTGAACCTGTTCTCACTGGGAAGAAGGCTAAGAGGAGATTTGATAGTGGCATACAAGATGATCAGAGGCGTAGATAGGGTAGACAATGAAATTCCTTTTCTTAGAATGATGATATCAGTGTGTATGAGGGGGTAGAACCACAAATTTAGCGGTGATATATTTAAGATATCAGAGGCAGGTTCTTTACTCAGTGGTTAGTGCGTGGAATGCACCAATTGTTAATGTAGGGAACTCAGCCACATTTAGGAGATATAAATAATCTTTTAGATAAGCACATGGGAGATTTTGGGATCGTGTAGGGGGACGAACTGAGAATAGTTCACAGGTCATCGCAACATCGAGGACCGAAGGGCCTGTTCTATGCTGTATTATTGTATGACTATAGTGCTACAAGAGATTTCTGCTGTCTTAAACAGAGTAACAGATCTTGTATTGTGGGCTTACGAAATGTCACTAATCTCTACCAAACGTGTACGATATAGAGTCAGGGCAATATTAAGATGCTGCAACAGGAGGAGAACAGGTAACTCCAGACAAAACCCTACTCCTTTTCACCTACTTTCACCTTCAAATCCGAGCGCCTTCCAGAAAAGCGCCGCTATATCCCACTGCAACACTTTGCCCCACAATCGTGGTATCTGGCTGTGGACAAGGAGCAGTGGAAAGTCTGTACTTGGACCCACTGGACCACTGAAACACTTGGTAAAGACTAAAATCATCTGAGCATTGAGAGCCCAACCATAATGTATGCATTTTTTAATTGTTTTAACTCTGTTTCTGCCTTCTCTGGTTGTTCCTAATGAACCTCTTCAAAGTCGTGATTACACACACCTGCATAAGATGTGAATTGAACCCAGGCCTCTCGGTCCAAGATTCCGGATATTTTCACCACATCACAAGGCATCAACTCGAACTTCCCTTGTCCTTGAGTCACGCCTGAATTAACTCTGCAATTGGGAGGAAGGGGCGGAACTGGCGGACAGAGCAGCCGTCACTCGTCCAACCAGAGTGAGTGAGGAGTGGATCCAAAGCATTCTCGGGGAGTGAACGCTTTAGGATTGGTCAGAAAGCAAACTGTTTTTCGCGAGTGATCATTCTCACTGCATAGTGGAGCATTAAGTCTCTTACATAAATCAATATGAGATTTTAAGAAATAGTTGAAATGTAAATCTGATAACGGACATATTTCCAAGCAATTTACACAACTCGAGTAAGAAATTTATTTTCAAACTCGAGGAACGATTGGTAATTTGCATACCTGGCCGGTATGGTTGAGTTGGAACGAACAATCTATTTACATGCTAAACATCGCTAGTACTGTACATCGACAGAACATTTGTTAACGTCTACTATTTCACCCATGATTCAGTGCAGATATGAATATTCTCTATCAACTCACCGATCACCTCAGACACACGCGCAGTTTGGTTTCTACGCAGAGCATGCGCAGTGTCACATTGATCAGAAATGAGGGAGAAACATGGAGCAGCTTTCTCCAGCAGCGGCTGCGATCGGTTTCAGAGAGCGGCGCTCAGAGCCTCGCTGGGAGAAAGGAGTGGAGAGAATTCACAAATCCCGAATAAAGATTAATAACCCCGAAAAAGACTCTCCAGGCCCACGTAAGGAGGTGGCGGTCTTTGATCAGGGAAGCGGCCCAGCGTCACGGCTGCAATTTGTTCAAGGGAAGAGGGAGCTCGGGCATCAGGGCCGCCATCTTGAGAAGGTGCAGGACGGCGGGGCTATCGGGGTCTGGAGAACAGGCTCAATCAAGAATGGGAAGACCCATTGTCATTAATCATTTCAATGAACACAGCTTCACTGGGCGATCCCGCAGGAATATTCTCTCTCAGTCCTGCTGTGATGTTTCATTCAATCAGAACCAGCAGGGCTCCTCCTCTCTCAGCTCCCCTTCTGTGCTTCCTGCAGGATCTGTCCCCTGGACCATTTAGCCACCTGTCCTGTCCCTCTTTCAGCTGTTGTTCAGTGATAACTGTGATATCCCAATCCCATCTTAGATTACTTCACTGAAGACATAAATACACCCGATGGATTTTTCTTAACATAAGCAATTGTTTAATTCTCACTTACCTGTTTATAATTGTATCTTTTTTGACGCATTTAATTCACCTTCAATCATTTGCAATTGTGGGATTTGAACTTGTGTCCAGAGAACATTTGCTGAGTTTCTGGATAAATTGCCTCACAATAATGCCACTAGGGCCATCACTTCGCCTGCTCACAGGTTGCGCATCCCAGTGCAACATGAATCTCTGTGCACAATTGTTTCCTGAACTCAGTATCTCTCCATGTGGGATCCCTCACTGTGTGGGTCTAATTGCTGCCTCTGTCAGCGTCTCTTACTCTTGCAGCTACTCCAGATCCTGAGCCAACGGAATTCTCCACTCCAGAGAGATGAGGCAGTACAGGCTAGGAGTGGAGACTGGGATTTTCCAAATCTCTGTGGGCTCAGTGCCATTCTGCATGTGTAACCGTTACAAGTAGCAGTCTAATTTCTCATTCTGCCTATTTGTGTGTCTTCTACAGGTACTCAGGGAGTTCCTGACTCCATAGACTTGCCAACTGCTGGTTGGGAAGATGATTCGTCAGCCGGAGAGACAATGGTCAGGGAGGTCAGGAGCCTTCATTAAATCCTGCCGCCAGGTAAGATCATTCGCAGTGCACAGAGCAGAGAGCAATGAGAGAGCTCCAAACATCAGCTAACAGGACGTGACATAGATATAGCGCTGGATGGGGTGTACAATACAGACACACCACAGGCTCAATCACCACCGCTACTTTCAGTTTTATTGTACTGAGACAGCATCGGGAGTTCCCAGTTTTCAATCCAGGTATGTGCTGTCTTGGTGAGCACCAGGACAACAGAGGGGAATGCAAGCCTTCAAGGAAAGGGTAGTAATGCTGCCTGGGATCTTTCTGTTCCCGAATCCCTCTCCAACACTGTATCTTTGGCACGTCTTGTGCATCAGTGTCTTCAATCATTGTAACACCTAAAACAGTTCCTATCTCTGTCAAGTCTTCTCCTCTCACCAATTTCTTGACATATTTAAAACCTCCAGTCCAGATCGCATCCATATCGCTGTAACTTGCGTCAGTATCTACAACGTGCCTTGTCTCGATAGTCTCCTCCTCCAACAACTGAAGACATTGGGTCTGTTTCTGTGCTACATGGCTCTTTGTTCGAGGTTTCCTGAACGGAATGAGTTGGCCCATTTCCCTTCAAATATTCTCCTCTCCATGTACCTTCCCAAGTGTCTTTTCTATGTTATAATTGTACTTATGTTTACCATTTCCTCTGGCAGTCCATTCCGTCTCTGCACCATCCTCTGTGGAAAATGTTGCCCCTCAGCTCCCTTTTTATAATTGCTCTCTCACCTCACGTTTATGCCTCTAACTTTGGACTAACCTACGCTTGGCAATTCACCTTACCTAGGCCCTACATTTTTCATAAACCTTTATAAGGTCAACCTGTGACCTCCTCTGCCCAGGAGAAATATTGATGACAATGTTAAAAATATCTCCAACTCATGTACTCAATGCTCTGGCCACTGATGGCAAGTGTGCCAAATGCTGCTTTCCCCACCTTATCCCGCTGTGATGCCACTTCCAAGGAACAATGTATCTGCACCCCTTGGTCTCTCTCTGTTCGACAACACTGCCCAGGGCCCTACCATTAATTGTATTGGTCCTCTCTGGTTTGTCTGAACTAAATCCTAGACCAGAATTAAATTTCATCTTTCATTTCTTGGCCCACTGACCCAGTCGGTTAACATCCCCTTCGATAATTATATTCCCTGCCCTCTCTTCCACTTATCTTGGTATCCACAAACATACTAAGTAGGGCTCCTATGTTTTCACTCAAATTGTTTACGTAAATAATGCACAACAGTAGTTCCAGCACCAATACTTTCAGCACACTGCTGGTCAGAGGTCAACCCTCTCCCGCCATACTCTGTCTCCCACTGTCATCCTATTTTAAATCCAGTTGGCTAGCTCTCCCTGATCCCTTGTGAGCTACATTTACTAAACAATGTATCATACCACACCCTGACCAAGGGCTTGCTGAAGCCAGAAACAAAGTTTGTTGCTCTGCCTTCATTTATCTTCTTGGTTATATCTTGAACAAACTCAAGTCAAGTTTGTGAGACATGTTTTCCCACGCACAAAGCCATGCTGGCTGTCCGTAATCAGTCCTTGTCTTTCCAAATGCATGTAAGTGCTACCGCTCAGAATGACCTCCAACAACTGACCCACCCTGATTTCTGGCTCAGCAGTCTGTAGTTCCCTAGCTTTCTCTTGCAGCCTTTCGTAATTAATGACAGAAAATTATAATTATAGTCAGAGAGTCAAACAACATTGTTTGGTTAACACTTACCATACTCTAAAACTGATCTCGTCCCACCTGCCTGTTCCTTGATCATATCCCTCAAACATTTCCTATTCCTGTACTAATCCAAATGTCTTTTAAACATTGTAATTGTCCCCATGTTCACTCCTTCCGTGGGGAGTTCATTCCACACACAACCCACCCTCTGTGACAATGTGCCCCTAACGTCTTTTTAAAAAATATCTCCGCTCTTACACTTCCAAATGTATCTTCTAATCTTGAAACTCCCCTGTCCATGGGAAAAGACAACTCCCATTAACTCTATCTATCCCCCTCATTATTTTATAAACTTCTATGAGGTCATCTGTCAACATTCAGGGTTCAATGAAAAAATACCAAACTATCCAGTCTTTCTTTGTAACTGAAAACTTCCATAACCAGTCACATCCCAGTGAATCACATCTTAACCCTCTCCAGCTTAATAATATCATTCCTTTAATTGGGCGACCAGAACTGGACACAGTAATCCAGAAGAGGACTCACCAATGACCTGTATAATCTCAATGCGACTTTCCAACTCCTATATCCAAAGGACTGAACAAATGAAAGCAAGTGTGGCAAGGCCCTGTTTTTAACCATCCTGTCTCTCCATGTTGAAAATTTCAAAGAATTATGCACCTGAACCCCGTGGTCCCTCTGTTCTACAACACTACTGAAGGTCCTACAATTAATTGTATAAGCCCTGCACGTGTTTGTTGCACCAAATGCATCATCTCCCATCTATTCAGATTGAGCTCCATCTACAGTTTTTCAGCCATTCACGCATTTCATCAGGATCCCTTTGTAATCTTCGAAAACCTTCTTCACTGTCCACAATGCCACTCTCCAGTCTACCAGCCTATCACACATAGCTCTCTATGGGACCAATATCACTGCTAAGTGCCCAACAATGTCTTCAACCGCTTCGCATAATGTCATGAGATAAGTTTGGTCAGGTCCTAGAGATGTATCTACCGTTATGTTTTAAAACCTCCAGTACCTCCTCTTGTATAATATGGACTGATTTCTAGAGTTTGAATCATAGAGGAGCACAGTACGGAAACAGATCCTTCTGAGCAACTCCGGCATGACGTATCTAGTCACATTTGCCAGAATTTAACCGATATCTCTTTAAACCCTTCCTATTCATACACCCATCCACATGCCTTTTAAATGTATTTCTATCACCCTCCACTATTTCTTCTGGCAGCTTATTCCATACACTCTTCAGGAAACAGTTGTCCTTTAGGTCCCTTTGAAAAGTTTCCCTCGTACTTTAAAGCTATGCCCTATTGGTTTGGAATCCCCCTAGCCTGGGGCAAATACCTTGTCTATTGACCCTGTCGATGACGATCATGATTTTAAACACCTTTATCAGGTATCTCCTCAGCCTCCCATGGTCAAGTGAAAACAGCCCCAGCCTATTCAGGCTTTTTCCTGTAGCTCAAAGCCTCCAACCCTGGCAACATCCTTCTTCATTTCTTCTGAAACTTTTCAAGTTCCACAACATCCTTCTGATGCCATTGAGACCAGAATTGCACACAGTATTCCAATAATAGTCAGGCCAAACGCTGTTTAGTTCCCAAGTACCCCAGTCTTTATCCACAGTAAGTTCCAAAGTGAAATATTTGTTTCGGATTTTGTAGTTTCACACGTCGATGGCTTCATTGATCATTCAGGATACCGCTTTTGTCCCTAGCTCTTCTTTTGCTCTTAATACACTTGTAGAATTTGTTTCGATTCTCCTTAGCTTTCTTTGCCAAAGCGATCTCGTGTCTTTTTTGTATTCTTGATTTCAATCCTAAGTGTACTTCTACAGCACCGATGTTCCTGAAGGGATTCAATTGGGTCAGCCAGTTATTTCTGACATGTGCCTCCTTTTTTTCTTGAACACAGCCTAGAAACTCAGCCAGTGATTCCTAATTCAGTCAGTATTGAGCTGCACACTAACAGGAACATGCTGACGCTGAACGCTCCTTTTATTTCTGTTTAAAGATATTCCGACTTGCCAGACTTCACTTTACCTGCAGTTCGCCTCCCCATATCTACTTTAAAAAGTCCTGTCTAATATTATCTTGCTCCCTTGAACAACTTGAACTTGTGGACAATGCTTTGTTACTCTACCTCCTGCCATCACTACTGGCCTTCCTGACTCTCCTGAAGCCACTAAAATCATCCATGACCTGAGACATCTTCTTTGTGGCTACAACCAAGCCCACTCTTTACACCTGCCTCTTTCTGTAACCTCCTTCTGTCTGAAGAACCATCCAGTGTCAACACTCCTCTGTATTGCTGATTTTATCCAATCGCAAAAGTCATCACCACAAACCTCACTATCGCAGTAACCTCTTCCAGCTTCTCGCTATCACTGTACGCCATCCTTTCCCGATTTCACTCCTTATCACGTCGTTTCATCTCTGCAAAGTTAAGATCATAATAAATCTCTTCTATCTCAGGAAAATAGTCCAAATCTCAGTAAACTCTTCTCTTCCTAATCCCCTCCGTGTGCATGTAATCTCATTGAGTCTTTAGAAACATTTGCCTATTACCATTTCTGGAAAAGACAACAATATATGTTTCGCCAACGAACACTACCTCCTCTCTAGTCACCTCCTCCAGCCTCCACAGGATGAATGACCGTCCCTATCTCATTTAATCTCGGTCAGACTCCAAAAAAAACCCTATCTCTGTAACCTCCCATAGTCAATCCATCCCTCCCAATCTCTGTCACCTCCTCCATTCACTCCCTGCCTCCCTATCTCTGTCACCTCCTCCATTCACTCCCTGCCTCCCTATCTCTGTCACCTCCTCCAGTCATTCCTCATGTCCCTATCTCTGTCACTTCCCCCAGTCACTCCTTCCCTCCTATCTCCGTAACTCACCAAATCACTCCATCCACAATCTCCACAAATCGCGGGCCGAAGGGCCTGTTGCTGTGCTGTACGGTTGGATTTTCTAATTTCCTGGCAGAGACTCTCAGAATCCTAGATGCTCCGTTCAATTTCTTTGCGATTTTTTGAAATGTCAAAGGTTCAAACTCAATCTACTCCACCTCTTTCCATTAAAAAAATCCACCATCTCCAGGATCAGCTGAGTGACTCTTCTCTGACCTGCCTCCAATACAAAATTATCTTTACTTCGAGAACTCATGCTGTTCATAGTATTCTTGGTGTGGTCTGACTGGTACCTTGTATAGTTTAGCATAAAATCTATATATTTTGATTCCATTCCCTCTTTAGTAAATGGTAGCATTTGATTTACCTTCTCTATGACCTGCTGACACTGTAAGTTACCTTTTTCAGATTGATCCACATGGATTCCCAAAACACTGTGTGCAGTCAGTCTGAAACCAAACAGTGTTAGCCTGACAGTAAGTCAGGAATGTGCTGGAGTGTATTATCAAGGATATGGCAATAAATGATAACTGGACACTTAGAAACAATTGGAGATGCATTATATTTTAAAAGGAGAATATTTTTAAATCTGTTGGATTCCATATTTTGGTGTGACCATAAATGGCAGGATAGGTAAGAGTGGGGAGGCTGGTGGCAGTAGATGGATATTTGAAACTTCAGAGGCATTTTGACAAGTTCCAAACAGGGCCCAAGAGTAATGAGAGAGAGAATACGGCCTGTGAAAGGTCAATGAGAATTTACTGTGAAGAAAGACATGGAAGCTCAGAAACTTGGAACAATATATAGTGATGTCTCAAACAGAGTTTACATTTGAGAATAGGAGGTGCTGAATGTCTCAAAATGCACAATATATCCCAGGGCCTTGTGAGAGGCTAGGGAAAAAATTGCAGGGCCTCTCGCAGAGATATTTGTGTCATTGACAGGCACTACAGTCCAGTGAGATTGATGAGATTTTAATTTGTTGGACTAGATTCTGAGAGGGAGGATCATCATGCATTTGGAAAGGCAAGAACCCATTAGCGATAATCAACAGTGCTTTGTGTGTGGAAAATAATTACTGTTGTGTAGGTAGACAAATAATAGATCAAGGCAGAGCAGTAGATGATGTATCCATGCACTTTATTAAAGCCTTTATCATGGATCTGCATGGCAGACTGGTTAGGAAGTTTAGATCACTCATAACCAGGGAGCGCTCACCAACTGGATACAAAACATGATTGACGGAAGGAGACAGAGAATGTTCAGAGATGGTTACTGCTCAAAATACAGGCCTGTGACCAAAGGTGTGCCAATGGGTTCGGTGCTGTGTCACTGTTGTGCATCATTTATATAAACGGTTTGAATGATAACACAGGAATCATGGTTAGCAAGTTTGTGAGTGACGCTGAAATTGGTGGGAAAGTGGACAGCGAAGAGGGTTATCTGAGAGTACAATGGGCTCAACAGTGCTGCAGGGACAGTAAGTTTAAGAATAACATGGACAAATGCAAGATGTAGCATTTTGCTAAGGCAAACTATGCTGGAATTGTACAGTTAATGTTCGGCCCCAGGATAGTGTTGTCAATCAGAGACCCAGGGGTACAGGTACACAGTTCTTTGAAAGTTGTGTCACAGGTAGACAAGCTGGTGAATCAGGCGTTTGGGATGGACACCTTCGTTGGGCAGAGCATTGAGAGTAGCAGTTGGGATGTCATGCTGTATCTGTCCAGGACATTAGTGTGGATTATGTGGAAAAACTCAACTGGTTCACTTATGTCCTTGCGGGGAGGATAGCTGGCATTCTAACCTGGTCTGGCTCACATGTGACTCCAGACCCACAGCAATATGGCTGCCTGTGCTGCGCTGTAGGCAATTAGCAGTGGGATGATGTACGCTGGTCCAAGTGGTGACATCCTCAGCCCATGAATAAATAAATAAAAATAGATATTTCCATCGGTACCGCTGCAACCATCTCCAGCTGCAACAATTTGTACTGACTTTGTAACCTTTTCCCTCACTGTAACGCTCTCAACACCTCCAGCACCTTCACCTCTCGCTGTTCCTATCATCTTATTAAACCCTGACAATGTTTCCTTTTCCTGGTGCACTCCTGCTACTAGACCCCGAGTGATCCCTTTAACAAATACTTCCCTGTTTCTAAAGCATTGACTGCTTCAGAATTGTTAGGTATTTTTTGTCTTCTAAGCACCTCTTAATCGAATCTGGTAAATCCTGGGAATTACTGAATCAAGACCATCCAAAGGGAAGTGGACGAGCACCTCGAGACTTGCTATAGGGAAAAAAAGGGAATTCAAGATAAAATAGCACAAGGAGCTCGCAGCCACTCCAACGCCCCACCCATCCCTTCCCACGGCCACCATCTTCCCCAAGTGTGACAGAGTCTGTGGAAGGCCACATCGGTCTGTACAGCCAATTACAGACGCTCCCTGAGAGTGGGACAGAGTCAGCCTCGTCAATGAGATGATGAGATAGGGAAGTTGAATCCCCTTTCGATTGTCCTACTGCCTTTGTTGCAAATTCCAATAATTCTCTGTCCAATGCCATGTCTCACAATGTAATGCTGTAAAGGGGCCTTAACACTGCCCTTCCATTTCTGTGTTCTGACTCTTATTACCCAGAATTTGGTTTCCTAATGATTGATAATCTGAGGCTACATATGATCCCATTGTTATCCCTAACGATGAGAGTTCCCCATTCACCTTCCCATTCTGCCTGACTTTCCACAATGTCGTGAATATTAGTGCCCCACTGTTTTTTCACTCTGTAGCCACGTCTCCATGTGGTGATTAGATAGAAATCACAGTCCCACGAGCATATCCCTTCCTACAAACGCTTCGTTCATTCAAATTATGAAATAGTAATTTACTTTTGAAATCAAAAATTCCTGTCACAAGTCTATCTGCTGATGAACAGTTTTAGTTAAACTCAGTCTCTTTCCCGTTTCTTTCTGTTGTTCCTCAGCCACAGCCCCATGTTTCAATATTTGAACATTTCTCGATGGAATTGGGAATTTCCTTTCAGCTGAGCCCTGTCCCTCCTCGTGTACGTCAGTTTAAAGCACTCTACATAATCCTGGCCATATGCACTGTACTATCTTAATAAAATATCTGACTCATCCCTGAGTACTGGTAGCAGTGCCCACTGCATCAGCACCACTTCTTCTGACACCATGGTTTGATCATGAAATCTTCCAGCAATCTGGTGATATGACTCAGTCTCTCTCCATTTGGTATCCCTCACTGTGTGGGTCTAATTGCTGCCTCTGTCAGCGTTTGTCACTCTTACAGCTACTCCAAATCCGGAGCCAAAAGAATCCTCCGATACGCAACAGCACAGTGTAGGGATAGAGACTTGGATTTTCGAGACCTCTGCTGGACTCAGTGCTACTCTACATGAGGTATCCTCACTGCATCAGTCTAATTTCCCGTTCTGTCTATTTCTGTCTCTCTCCCTATATCCATCCCTACCTCTATCTCCAGAATCTTATCCAGCTCCCTCTATCTCTGTAAATTCCTCTAATCCCTAAACCCGTTTGTCCCATGAACATTCTTGCTCAGAAGTAACTCTGTTTAACTCAACATCCTCGAGCCCCTGTAAGCCTCCCTATCTCTGTAACCTCTACCCATCTTTTTAACCTCCCTTGTAGCAAGGGCAGTACAGTAACAGTGTGTGACTGTTGTCTCCGTCCCGACTGGATAACTAATGAGTATCAGCGCTGTAATGGATGGAATCCTGGATTGTATACGAGATGGTTTTCTATAATATCATGTCAAGGGACCATCAACAAAATTGTCCATTGAAGATCAAATGCTGTGTAATAATAAATATCCAATAATCCCATTCTAAAGGAGTTTTGTGAGTAAGGATCCATAGTATTATAATGCAGATATTGAGTTTGAGTTAAGACCATGATGTCAGAGCAGAATGAGGCCATTTGGCCCATTGAGTATACTCTGCCCTTCAATCAGATCATGGCTGATCTGATACTCTCCAACTCTACGTTCCTGCCTTTTCCACAATGCTCTTGTTTCCCTGATCCATTAACAGCTGACCATCTCTGCTGTCAATATTCTTAATGACTCAACCTCGACAGCTCTCTGCACTCAGGAATTCCCACAGAGTTCCTACCCTCTGAGTGAAGACATTCCTCCTCACTCCCATCTTAAATGGGTGAGCCCTTGCTGGGATTTTCTGCAGTCTGGTTACACATTCACACACCATTGAAAGGAAAGGAAGTGACAAAGATAATTATTGCAGATGAAATGAAAATTGGTGGAATTGGAGTGAATGAGCAAGGAGATCCAAGGTTGCAGGAGGTTACAGATCAGTTGGATAGATGTGCAGAAAATGGCAAATTGAGTTTCATCTCGGCAAGTGTGAGATCATGTCAAATTCAAGAAGAAATTTAGGATACTGAGGGACATTGAAATACAGAAGGATCTTGGTGCACTGAGTGGTAAAATCCTAGGGAGTGTTACTGAACAAAGAGACCTTGGAGTGCAGGTTCATAGTTCCTTTAAAGTAGAATCCCAGGTAAATAGAATAGTGAAGAAGGTGTTCAGTCTGCTTGCGTTTACTTATCAGAGCACTGAATACAGGAGTTGGGAGGTCATGTTCTGGCTGTACAGGACATTGGATAAGCCACTTTTGGAATATTGCGTGCAGTTCTTGTCTCCTTCCTATCGGAAGGGTGTTGTATAAGTTGAAAGGTTTCAGAAAAGATTTACAAGTATGTTGCCAGAATTGGAAGATTGGAGCTAAAGGGAAAGGTTGAATGGGTTGGGGCGACTTGAGGCTGAGGGGTGACCATATAGAGATTTATACAATCATGAGAGACATGGATAGGTTTAACAGACAAGGTTTTTTTTCCCCTGAGGTAGTGGAGTCCAGGACCAGACGGCCTACGTTCAGGGTGAGAGGGGAAAGATATAAAAGGAACCTAAGGGGCAACTTTTTCAGGTAGAGGGTGATGCGTGAATGGAATGAACTGCTGGAGGAATGGTGGAGGCTGGTACAATTACCTCATCTAAAAGGCATCTGGATGGGTAGACAAACAGGAAGGGTTGAGAGGGTTTTGGGCCAAGTCCTGGCATATGAGACAAAATTATATTAAGGCATGTGGTTGGCGTGAACACGTTGGACTGAAGGGTCTGTTTCTGTGCTGTACATCTCTATGACTAAATCTTTTCAATGTGCATTACCAGCCATACACATCACTGTTTCCTTTGTTTACCTTGCTCAGTTCTCCTCTCAAACACACGGAAAAGGCTTTGATTGTGATTGTAGGGTGTGTTTTAGGGTCACTTTAAAAATCAATCATCTCACAGAATTCCACTACACTCCAATTTCCACGAGGATTGCTCAGTGTGACATTGCTCCTTCACTCAGCTTCTTCACCCAGCGGTCGATCTGAGACAGTCACGTCCCTGGCCATTTGCACAATGTGTTATTCAAGAAACACTAACACAAACATTCGAAGAGGAGTTTGGAGCATGTGCCAATGTGACTGTCTCAGATTATCCTAAGATTGAAGAATCCCAAAGCGATCACGGTGCCTTTTCATTACACAGGAATTCATTGGAATGTGGAATAGGGTTGAGCAATGAAATGCTGCCCGGCAGCCTAAAAACTGTTCTCCTGCGTCTGTTTTTGGCATGTGTTACCCAGAATTTGCATTCAGGCTGATTCAGCTGCATCATCTGCGGCCAGGTGCTTTCTCTGTAATCCCTTTGTTACCCATTACTGTCAGGGTTACCCATCCTGCACTCCCATTCTGCCCGACACCCCTCAAGGATGTGTACAGTTGAATATTTATGTTCTGCCTTTTTTTCTCTAATTCTTTGTCCATTCCAAAAAAAAACATTGTAATTGACTTTTTCCCACAATGTCCTATCACAGCATAATTCACTGACGTATAATTTTAGTTAAACTCTGTCCCTTCCTGCTTGTCTCCAGCCAGTCCCATGCTGTTCCGATGCGTCACCTTTTCTCTTTGGATTTGGAAAACTCCTTTCACCTGAACCCTGTCCCTGCATCCTCTCTGTCAGTTTAAAGCCCTTTCCATAAACCCACCGAAATAATTTGCCAGTGCACTGTTCCCAGTAGTGTTGTTTTTAATTCACTCATGAGATATTGCTGTTTCTGGCTGGCCAGCATTTCATGCCCACCCCCGAGCTGCCCTTGAGCTGAGTGCCTTGCGAGACAATTAGAGAATGCATTTTAGAGTCAACCCCATTGTTCTGGGTCTGGAGTCATATGTAGGTCAGACCAGCTGCCTATCGCAGATTTCCTCCCTGAAAGGATATTAAGCATTCCGGTATCCCTGTCACCAGCATTAAATTTTGGATGAACAGTCTAGTGAGAGTAACAGTAGGCCATCGCCTAGCCCACTGCTAGCTCCCTCATCCCTGTGCAGTGATCCCAGTTCACCATGAATCAAATCACTTTCTTCTTGATCGTGGTTTGATCCTGAATACCTTCCTGCACTCTGGTGCTATTACTCAGTATCTCTCCAAGTGGTATCTGTCACTGTGAGGGTCTAATTGCTGCCGGTGACTGCACCTTTTGCAGCTACTCCAGATCCTGAGCCAACAGAATTCTCCACTCCAGAGAGACGAGGCAACACAGACCAGGGATGCACACTGGGATTTTCCAGATCTCTGTGGAACTCAATGCCATTCTCCCTGTGTAACCCTCACTGCATCACTCTAATGTCCTATTCTGTCTATTTCTCCTTCTCCTGCATGTATCCAGGACGTTCCTGACCCAATAAACTTCCCAACTGTTGGGTGTTTCATTCATCATCTCATTGAATGCAATTGGTCAGCCAGAGGGCAGGGAGATCTGGTTTTTTCAATAAATCCTACAGCGAGGTAAGATCACTCACAATGAACAAAGCAGAGTGAATTTAAGGGATCGAAGTTTGGTCTGGAAGACATGACATAGATGCAGTGCTGAAAGTTGAACACAGAGTATGATGGACCCAGACTCAATTCACACTCACTTGTTTACTTTCATCTCTGCTGTACTGAGCATTCCTATGAAATTACAGGAAGTTGACAGTTGTCAATCCAGGCCTGTGCTATCTTAGTGAGGATCAGGACAACAGAGGGGAAAGCAGGCCTCCCTTAAGAAGGTGGTATTGAAACCTGGGATCTTTCTGTTCTATAATCTCCCTCTCACACTGTCTCGTGTCGTGTGATAGAGTCATACAGAAAGGAGACGTGCCTTTCGGTCCAACTCTTCTGTACCAGTGTCTGCAATGTTTGTAATTTCCAGAAATGTTCCTATTTCTGTAACCTCCACCCCTCCCATAACCTGCTCTTTATTTGAAACCTTCTGCAATGCTGACGACTCTCCCGACAAACCTGCTGGATTTATTTTCCTGTCTGACTGTAAACAAGCAGAGTAGATAAAAGGGAGGAATGGTTTGTTGGGATTTTCAGAAACCTTTCAACAAATTCCCACTGAAGATGTGGATAAGCAAAATTGGCAAATGTGGGATTGGAGAGAATGTACCAGCATGGATTGGGAATTCTTTAACAGAAAACTAAGCGGGAATAAATAGATTAGTTCTTGACCCCTAACCATTCACAAAGGGATTCGACGCATTTGATGGATGGACAAAATCTACTGCTCCCATGTTTGTTGCTGACACAGAACGAGATGTGAATGTGGATTATGTGGAAGAAGCAAAGGGGACATGAACAGTCCATGAGTTTCCCGTGTATACATTCACCGATGGGATGTGGCCATCACTTGCTCGGCCATCATTGCCGTCCCATCTCCATTCTCCAGAGAAGGTGGTGGTGAGCGGCCTTCCTCAACCACTGTAATCCTTTGCGTGTAGGGACAGACACAGTGCTGGGCGGATGGAGAGTGGCTTGGAGGGCACCTTGGAAATGCTAGTGTTCCTGTACAGCTAGAACTCCTGTCCTTCCAGGGTGTAGTGGTTCCAGGTTTGTGAAGTTCTTTTGAAAGAGCCTTCCTGAATGACCTCAGTACTGCATGTAGATCGTTTATTAATTTAATCACTCGTGGTCATGAGCATTGCTGGATGTATTATTGATTTTGAGTTGTCCCTGAGAAGGTGGTGGTGAGATGCCTTCTTGAGCCCCCGCACCAGCCGTTGGAGCTGTTGTTATCTGTGTACCCTCCAGCAGGGGCTACAATACTCCTCATGTCTATAACTACATAAAGACAATGCAGCTCTTCCTGTGTACGTGGCATCCTTCTCTGCCAACAACACTTATTGTTCATCAGAATGTCTCACCACCTCCATTCCCATCTGTGCCAGTGATCTTTCAAATGTCTTGATTCTTGTTTAAACTTCTGATCACCTATAACCTCTTCCTTTCTAAATTTATGACCCTTCAGTATCTGTAACTCTCCATATAACAATGACAGCACAGGTTCCCTTCCTTAAATCTCTGTGAATTACAGCGGCTAGTTATGTTAAATTGGTACTTTTCATCCTCCTTATCCATATTAGCTCTTCCAGTCCCTTCAATCTCACTATTTTAAATGCTCCTATTCTCTGTACCTCCTTAAGTCCTGAGGGTCCTTGAACACCACAAGTGCTACAAACATCTGCAACCCCCAGTTACTGCGAGTCTTCTAACTCTGTAACATTCAACAGTCTCCAGTATGTAACAAGGGTTCCTGGCTAACAGTTGGCATTTGTTGAAGTCTTCACATCTCAGGAAGCAGCTCACAAAAGCCCTTTAGACTCTCCAAGGCTCCGTCACCAACAAGCCACCATCTCTCTATTTCCTTTGCCTCCCTCAGTGCCTGCAACCCTCCCTGTATCTTCCAGGAACCTGGTTTAGGCACTGCAGGTCTGCCTACCTCTCCAGATAACCTGTTCCATCCCCAACAGCTCGCTCATTCATTTTTACACCCTCTGCACACTCTCATCCTTTCCTCTTTCATTCTCTTCCAGGCACAGCGGCGATCCTGTGAGGGACCAGTGTGGAATGGGATGTTATACATCTCAGCTGAGGCCTGCCATTACCTGGGAGTCACAACGGGAGAGAATCTGAGAGTGAGCAGCACAGAGCGGGAGAATATATATCTTCAGCAAGGATCGAGGGCGACTGGGACTTGGCGTTGGAGAAACAGCAGAGTTACAGTGCGAGCAACAATGTGAGGGAGCAACTTGAAGCAGGAACATGAGGCTCACTCACATGTGGGAGTTACAGAAGCACCAAAGTGAGAGGATATAAATCAGCACTGAGGATCAAGACCTGGTCATACCTGGGAGTCACAGAGACGGTGAACCTGTGAAGGAGCAGAGTGGAGTAGGAGCTGGAGGATTGCACATCCCTGGGAGTCACGGAGATAACCTTCTGCTGCTGGGATCTTCCTGCACTGAGTTTGAAAGAATTGCCAGATCCATCACAGAAAAGGCTGTAATTTAATTGGCTGATAATAAACTGTTATTAGTGACTGTCAGTTAATTGCTGTAAGTCAGCAAATTTATTTTTTTAAATAATGAAGTAAGAATTGAACTCAGAAATATGAAGATGTGAAATTCTGAGCTAGTTTCATAACTTACCCTCAATACGGCACAGTTGAATAAGGGACTTAACCATATTGTTATGTCACGGATGTTAACTTCATTTTAAGTCAGTAAGTTACTCTAGACATGTTGCATTTTAAGACAGAGCAAGACATGTTTGTCAGATGGAAAATGTGTTCTGTTACATAAGCAAGTCATAGCCCCTGCTCATGTCCTCGATGGGCACTGGGTCTTGGAGCTCAACGAGTGAATAGAGACTTTATCATGATGAATTATGGGGATAGCGCACACAAACAGAAGAAATCACCCTGTAGGCATGACAGTCTGGAATAAGGAATGGAATGTGTGCCCAAGCAATCCAAAAGAAACAGCCAGGGAATCCAGGAATATCCTGATGTCTCCATCCCAATTCAGTTTTACAGTTTGGGAGGTGATGAAGGTACTGACTGCTCGGGAAGGACAGTCAGAGCCATGTCTGTGGTACAAACAGCAGCCTGACTGTACATGAGGGGAGGGAGAAGGAAGGAGGTGCAATAGTCACAGGGGAGTCAGGAAATTGAAGAAGGTGTCAGCGTGTCTGTATTCCTGGATAGTGGGATAAGAATGTCACAGTGGCTGCAGGAAATTCGTCTGGGGGCCAGTGAGCAGTGAAAGGTCATGGGTAGAAGGGTGAAGTTGTCTGGACATCAGAATTTAGGGGGCTAGGTGGATGGTCAGCAAGCGGGACCTCAAATGTAGCAATCCCTGGAATACTCCCAGTGCCGTGTACAAGTGAGAACAGGACTCGGAGTTTTAGGTAAATGAGAGTGTGACTGGAACGCTGGTGCAGCAGGACGGGCTTCAGAATCCTGGTGCACTGGGGCTGGTTCTGGGGAAGAAAGCAACTTTAGAAGCTCGATGGCCTAATGTGACAGAGCTGGGACTGAATTCCTTTGTGGCGGGGGGGGGGGGGGGGGGGGGGGGGGGGGGCGGTGTGGGAGGGATGGAAAATAACATGGCGTGTGCTTAGGATCCAAAAATGAATAGTAGAGGAGACTACCAAGATTCACAAAATAATGGAAGATACAACTGGTACTAATTTACAACAACAAATTAATTAGTGGAAAACGAAGTAAGAAATGGAAGCCTTAAGCTGAGGTCCTCTGCATGAACATGAAAACTCGGAGTTTGGCGAGTTCCAGATGCAGATTAGTGTGTGGAAATCTGATGTCCTGATCACCGAGGGCTGGCTCAAGGAATTGCACGTCTGGCTGTTAAATATTGCTGGGGTTAAAGGAAACCAATAGGATAGAAGGGAAGGGAAAAGATGAAGATGGAAGCTCTGGTTCAGAGTGGCGTTAGTTAATAAGTCCAAGAGAATGATGATTCGTCCAATGACAGAATGAATTTGGCTGGAGCTACAGAACATAAATTATACAAGTAAACTGTGCGGTACAGTCTGTCGGCCAGCAACCAAAGAAATGATGGAGAGAATAAATATGCAGGGTCATTTGAGCACGATGACAATACTACAGACGAGTTATATTGAGAAACTTAATTTATCCAGATATTCACTGCGTTATTGGTGGTGCAGGGTTACGAGGGGCGAGTATTCCTGGATTTCATGGAGGAGAGCTCACTGCAGGGATACGTGTTCAGCCCAAGAGTGCATGTACTGTTGGACCTGGTCCTTGGGAAAAAGGTGGGGCAAGTTGCTCCAGTGTCAGTAAGGGAAATAGTTTTTGTCACAGTGATCATTTTATTGTAAAGTTCAGGATGATGTTAGAGAATGCAATAATTGAGAGTGAGAAACATTAGTTGACTGAGAGCAGCCTTCAAATCTGGCTTGGGTCCAGTCGAGGAATGGTCCCTCACATAGGAACGGCAGGATAAAGAACCCCAATGCTCCCTCGGTGACAGTGAAGAACAATATAATTTGTGTCAGATGGAGAATCAAATTGAGAACCAGGAGGACTGCTGGAGGTTCAGATGGGAGATGATAGAGCAGAGGGGAATTAAGGGAAAACTAAGAGCCAACATAGATCTGTTTCAGAATCATCCTGTTGGCTCCTCATAAGGAGCGTGTTAAAAGATGGAGTATGGCTGCATTGAAATTAGAAAGAGGATTTCTACCTGGAAAAAGATCTTCGCAAGTGGTTAAGATGCACTTAGATGCGTTGCAGCTGCATGTTTGACGAAAACATTCAGGAGGCGATTAGATGATTTTTTGATACAAGAAAAATGTGAGGATGTGAGTGAAGGAGGGGATTATTACTCAGTAAAGAGTTCTATTGAAGAGCTGGTGTAACTATGATTGGCCGAATAACACCCTTCTCTGCCATAAGGCGTCTGTGTCATTCAGTGTGATGTCTTGAGAGTCCTCCAAATCTATAAATATCCCGTCTTTGTAACCTCGTTCATCCTGTATGATACATTCTAATCTCTGCAACCTCCATCAACCAATATAGCCCTCCTTATCTCTGTAACTCATACAGGACATATAAACATTTTTTCTCTGGATAACCTTTTCTCTCTATCAAATATTTCTCAAGTCATTATGGCTCTCCCCTTCTCTTCAACTACTCTGATCCATAGAAACCTAATCTTTGCAATCTGCTCCAGTCCTACAACAATCAGCGTTACTCACCTTCTCCTGCCCTGACAGATCACAGTATCTCCATAAATCCCTGCCACTAAAGTGCTCATTATATCTTCAACGTTCTCTATCACCGACAACCCTGCCTATCTCTTTTCTTTGCTCCAGTCCCTACAATCTTCCCTGTTGCATAACCTACACCAATGCCTAACCAGCTGTGTAACATCCTCTAGTCTCGATAGTGCTGCTGATTCTGTAACCACCTTCTGCCTTGACACAGCTCACTGTCTCTGGAACCTCCAGATTCTAAATCCATCCCGATCTGTGGAAACTCCTCGCTCTGTAATATCTACCACATGTTAAAACTGCAATAACGCCACAGAGGCTGGCATCCTGTTACCAAATCCCTTTTTATTTGTACGTGCATGATCCATGGCACTGACCCTTGCTAGCTCAGAGCGGGCTCTGATAGTGAACAGAGCTCCTGATGCTTCTGTTTATTTCTGAACCTGATTAGAGCAGGTTAAGAGTCCCAATCAGGGACCTTGTATTAATGAGGGTTGACTGGCCTCGTTGCATTCACGATAAAAACGCTGCACGTACCTCTAATGTTCATTAACACTTACTAATCTCCTCGTCCATGAAAACACCTCCAGTTTCGCCAATACTATATCTGTACATTTCCCCAAGGACAGTCCTGTATCTTTCAGTCTACCCTCCTTTTCTCAATCTCCTGCAGGACCAATACAAGCTTTTTTTCACCCCTGCTTTCAACAAACTCATGGGCTCAATGTTCTCTACCCACGTCTCTTACTAATCACTAACTAGTTCCAACAATTCGATCCGTCGTTTGTGTGTGACCCTCTGCATAAGGAGGAAAGGGTTTTCGAAGCAGGGAGCTTCATAGGGCATGGAGACCTTTACACAAATGGAATGTTTGTAGAAGCTAGTGGATTTACAGAAGTGGGAAGGGTGAATGAATATGAAGGATGTTTCAGAGACTGGCAGTTTGTCGGCCAGTGGACATAATTTTTTATTTCTGCAGCAGAGAGATAAAGAGAAATAAATCAGGTGCTAAATTGTCCAGGTAACATTTTCATCAGGTGTCGGGGAGGGTTTCTCTCTACAAGGCTCTTGTAGCCAGAATATTGCTCTGGCTGCTCCAGCTCCATTTTCTCTTCAACCAAAACTTAAAACTATTCTTGTCGTTGTGATCTCCTTCCACCACGAGAGCAACCCATACACCTTCCTATCTCTGTAACCGCCTCTGGATGCTACAGCTATCCTGGACTTTGCACTTGCTGCCATCCCTGAATTGCTTTTTAACGTTTCAACAAGCCCAATGAAATGGTAGCTTTAAATAGCATGAACCAGGTCAGATGGAGCTGTCATTATGGAGATGTGGCTGCAGTGTGACAACGATTTAGAATTGGATATATCAAAGGGGGTTACCATTTACACAGGAAGGATGAAAAGGCTCGTACAGTGAAGTACACTGTGTATAAAGGATGGGATCAGTATTACTGTGATACTCATAAATTCAAACACTGCTCCTCCCTGCTTTCTCCCCTCATTCCTGCGTATTAATCCTATCAGATATTGGTAACCCTCGAATACTACAGCAAATAGCACAGTATAGAGGAACTCACTCTGCACACTGTCTACATTGGACAAGATGTAATGTTATTTTTGAAACCATAGTTCAGTCTCCTCAGAGATGATAGGCCTTCAGGTGCAGAACCCGGCACCTTTTTAAAATGGTTTGAGAGTTTCTGCCTCTACTCTACATCCATGTGTGACTTCCAGATCTTGACCATACTCCGGGTGAAATAACAACCTTCCTCGGCACTTCGCTAATATTTCAACCAACTGCATTTTAATATTCACCGCTGGTAACGCAATTCTACAACAGGAGCAAGATGTTCTCTTCCTTTCTACCTAGGCCCCTGACAATAGGTGCACCCCAATCCAATCTCCTCTCAGCATCCTCCTTTCCTATCTTTCATCAGAACTGTACTTGAATGTCACAGGGTGACAGATCTCCTCTGTACCCTCTCCAGTCCAATTCCATCCTTCCATGTGATGGGGCGATCAGAATTGGACACAGTCCCCAGGCTGTGACTGAGTTCATTAATTATAAAGTTCCTGCATAAGCTTTCTGCTCTGAAGTTCCGTATTTTGTCTGACAGAGGAAATAATGCCAATTGCTGCATTAACACGATTAGTGATATCTGCAGCTTACTTCATGTGTCTGCCCACACTGACCATAATTTCATTTATTGTACATTCATCTCTATTTCTGATGTCCCCAAGTGCCTTGCCTTGCACTTCTCAGGGTTGTTTACTCCATTCACCTGGACTCCATAGTTTCTGCTTTTAAGCAGTCTGCCATGGGATCTCTCGTCAAATCAAAGTAATTCACATGCAGTTACAAGTTACTGCCTCAAACCGACACAGTCAGATTAATTACGCACGATCTTCCTTGAACAAATCCAGACTGACTGTCCTGGAGTCCATGGGACTTCCTCAGTGACCGTTTATCCACTGTCTCAGAATTCCAGCCTCGATTTATTCAGTCAGTCCCTTGTCTACGTGAAAAAAGCTGCGGTGTTAGCCGTTCTCCAGTCCTCCAGCACCATCCCTGCATCCAGGGAGGATTGGATAATATAGGTAACTGTAAGGCAGGGGACTTTCCCCGGCTCGTTTTAACAGTCTGCACCATTGTGTTACCCCTTTTTAAGGATCTGAATCACCTGTATAATTCTCCACTCCAAGCTTCTTGCACCCAATGTTTCACACTATTTTGATTCAGACAGACAGAAGCCTCACCCATCTTATTATTCGGTCAAGTCCCATTTTAGTCAGGTTTCATGGAGGTTTCTCTCCACAACGTAAAGTGCATTTTCTCATGATACCATTCCCAATCTGCCTCATTAACCTCCCTCCTTGCTTGCATGGGTCTTCCTCCCATCTGGCACTAACGAGATGATTGTTCCCCTTCATCATAACAACTTCACATGACCTGGATATTTCAGAATGCACTGACCTTCCTGTTACAGGGGCCATTATTAAAAAGTCAACACACGCTTGGATTGTCAATCCGAAACTACCCTGGACATGGCAGAGGGGGTAAAACTGGGGCTTCACTTTGAGACCAAGTCCCTGAGGTTCTGGTGGATGGGATGGTGCACGAGAGGGACACTATCTTCCTCCAGGACTGGAAGGGGAGGCCATGAAACCAGACAATGCCAGATTGGTCCGAGATTGACCTCTGTGTCAGTGAGGTGCTGGATTTCTGGATGAATGCCCAGCAGTGTAGGAAGGTGATTATTGACCTCCCTTCCACCAGGGTAAGTGCCAACATCTGCATTTTGTGACCTTGCCCTCACTTTCTCTCTTTTACTGCACCCACCCCACACCAAGGCTCATGTTCTCCCACCCTCACTGAATGCAGCACCTTCTTTCAGTCTCTCTATAACTTCATCTCTGCCCCTCTCCCCAAATCTGTGCTGTCTACTCCCTCACTCAGGGCACCTCGCCGCCTTTCCCTCAGCTGCCCCAGCACGAACAGCTGTACCATCCACTCCCATCTCCCTAATAACTCTTGCTAATACCAAGACAAGACAGCAGACGGGGGAGCTTGGTAGCTCTGGCTGAGGGGAGAAACTGCTGAGGGCAAGGTAAGGCAAGGCAATAATTCTGTGAGCATACAAGACATTTCAAACTGTGTGCCTATAAACACGGAGTGAGCAGCCCAGAAGGACAGCCCATCAGCCGGGTGTGTGTCCCTGAGTACAGTGTCCTTGTGGCAACATTGAGTGTGTACAAACACGGAGCGATCATCCCAGTGGGACAGTCCATGAGCTGAGTGTGTGTCCCTGAGCACAGTGTCCTTGCTACCGTATTGTGTGTGTGGACACATGGAGTGAGCAGCCCAGAGGGACAGTCAATGAGCTGGGTGTGTGTCGCTGAACACATTGCCCTTGCAGCAGCATTGAGTGCTTACAAACACGGAGACAGCAGGCCAGAGGGACAGTCCACATGAGCTGACTGCGTGTCCCTGAGTACAGTGTCCTTGTAGCAGCATTGCGTGTGTGCAAACACGGAGTAAGCATACCAGAGGTACAGTTCATGTGCTGGGTGCTTGTCCCTGCGCACAGAGTCTTTGCAGCGGCATTTAGTGTGTGCGAACATACAGTGAGCAGCCCAGAGAGACAGGCCATGAGCTGACTGTGTGTCCCTGAGTACAGTGTCCTTGCAGCAACATTGCGTGTGTGCAAACACGGAGTAAGCATACCAGAGGTACAGTCCATGTGCTGGGTGCGTGTCCCTGCGCACAGAGTCTTTGCAGCAGCATTGAGTGTGCACAAATACGGAGTAAGCAGCACAGAGGGAAAGTCCATGTGCTGGGTGTGTGTCCCTGAGCACAGCGTCTTTGCAGCGGCATTTAGTGTGTGCAAACATGCAGTGAGCAGCCCAGAGGGAGAGGCCATGAAGTGGGTGTGTGTCCCTGAGCACAGTGTCCTTGTGGCAACATTGAGTGTGTACAAATACGAAGCGAGCAACCCAGAAGGAGAGGCTATGAGCTGACTGTATGTCCCTGAGCACAGTGTCCTTGCAGTAACATTGCAATGAGAGGTGTCATTGCACTCTGAGCTGCAGCATTGAAATACAGAAGCATACTGTCAGTGTGTCGGGGATGTGCTGGGATGGCATGGTGAGGCTGGCATGTGTCAGTTGCCAGCATTGTTGGGTGTGGAGTAAATGCAGCTTCTGTCGGTGCAGTGTCCTCCGAGATGTTGCTGTCCAAGATAGAAGGCCGCAGGATCGAGGGGTGAGATGGAGTCACCAGGTACCAGCTCTGCCTTTCATGTCAAATTCTCCATATTGAGTTTCCCCACAGTGGGGGAGGATATGAAGCTGCAAGTTGATGAGGGGAGGGATCCACAATAATGTGGCTGTTGATAATCAGTCATCATTCAGTGAGAATCTCGCCACTCCCGCGCTCAAATCTTGTCTTAAAGAATAGTCCAGTACAGGAACAGGTCCTTCAGCGCAGCAAGCCCGCCCTGACAAATGATGCCCTTCTAAAGTTAAAATAAAAGTTTTTGCACCGATACCTTCTTTGTCATTCTATTCCCAACTTAATCACACTTGTGCCAAGATGTCTATTAAAACTTGCTATACTGGCTTCTTCCCCTCTATCAGTGCATTCCAGGCACTTTCACATTCTGTCTGGAACAGCGAAAACAAAACTTACCTATCACATCTCCTGAAATATTTCCCTTTTACCTAAAACCTACGGTCCTGAGTAATTGATATTTCTACTCTGGGAAAAAGCTTCTAACTGTATTAATATCTATGCCTCTGATAATTTTGTTGTTATCTATCAGGTCGCTCCATAGCCAATGATGCACAGGTCCAAAGAAAAACATGTGTGTTCAATTTCTCCTTCTGGCTAATACCCTCCAAACGAGACAACATCCTGTTAAAACGTTTCCATTACCTCTCCAACACTTTCACATCGTGTGGCAACCAGTACTCTACACAATATTCCAAATGAACTACGTTTCTCTACATCTGCAATGTGACCTGCTAATTTTCATGCTGCATGCTCCGATGCATGTCTGCAAGTTTGCCATCAGTCTTCTGCATTCGACCTTCTAAAACGCATCACGTCACAATTGTTCAGATAAAGTTACATCTGCGTTTTCTCTGTCCAAGTCTGCAGGGGACCTATATCCTGTTGTATTCTCTGGCAATCATCCTCACAATCTGCAACTCCGCCGATCTATTTACAGATCTCCAGTCACAAAAACACTGTTCCACCACTACTCTGTCTTCGATGGCCAAGCAGTTCTCTATCCATTTTATTAACTGACCGCTGATCCCATTTCACTTCACCTTCTGTATGAGCCTGCCATAAGGAACTATATCAAAGGCCTTGCTCAGGCCCAAATAGCAACATTCATCCTCGTGCCCTCATCAATCAATTTTGTCACTTCCTCAAAACATTCAATCAAGTTTATGAGACAGGATCTTCCCCACACAACTGTGTTGCCTGTTGCTAGTAAGTCCATACGAGAGTACTGTTGGAGTTGCATGCATTTGGATAATTCATTATTCTATCATATTCCTGACTTGAACATTGGAGAGTAGATTAGATTCCCTACAGTGCGGAAACAGGCCCTGCTGCTCAACCAGTATATACCAACCCTCCGAAGAGTAACCCAACTAAACCCATTCCCCTGCCTTATATTTATCCCTGACTAATGCACCTAACACTATGGGCAATTTAGTATGGACAATTCATCTGACCTGCACATCTTTGAACTGTGGGAGGAAACCCACGCAGATACGGTGTGAGTATGCAAACTCCACTAAGACAGTCACCCAAGGCCGGAATTGAACCTAGGACTTTGGTGCTGTGAGGCAGCAGTGCTAAGCACTGAGCTCTTGATGGTTATTGTACATTAGAACGTGTGTCGGGCCGTGATGGTTACTATTCAGTGGGAGGTATGTCGGACCGTGATCGTTACTGTACAGTGGGAGGTATGTTGGGCCGTGATGGTTACTGTAAGGTGGGAGGTATATCGGGCTGTGAGGTTGCAGACTGAGTTGTGCAGAGTATGATTCTTCTGCTGCTGATGGCCCATTGCACCTCATAGATGCATCATCATTTGTTGGTCAATCTGTTTAACATCTGTCCCATTAGGAACCCATATCATGGTGAGGAGGGTCTGCAAAATGTGAAGACAGCCCTTTCTCTCCATAAGGACTGGGCAGTGACTATTCTTACCGGTCTATGAAATGGAGAGGTATATCTACAGCAGGCAGATTGGTGATGATGTGGTCAATCATATGTTTCCCTTTTTCTGATTCCTTCATAATCTGCCACTGTGCAGTCGAGCAGCCACATGATCCAGCATCAATGCTGAGCACTGTATTGACTATACACCAAGGAGCTGACCCCCTCTGATTGGTTATGTCCTGTCAATGGGACAGATCCTACCAGACAACGTGGTGACGTTGGCAGGGACATAGTCCTGTTAACAGAATCCTGTTTTACAGGCAATATCTGGCTGTTATATATTTCCGTGGGAAATATACAACAGGTCACTTTTACGTTTTGTATAATGAAGTGTTAATATCTCTTTGTTTCTTACATATTTTCGAAAATAACAAACATCAATATTTTTCAGTTTAATAAAAATGAAGTGAACAATAATTGAAATACCAGAGCGCACACTTAACTATCACACAATTCAGTGACTAGTAAACAGCCGAATCATGTTAAGATCAGTGAACACATCATCTTTCAGGCAACAAAGCTGGCGCAGTTCAGCATTTGTACAACGACCTGTAAACAGACATGTCTTGTAAATATATCTCTTCTTGTGTGCCATCTAAACTCTGTCATTCCGCACCTTTGACCCGATCCTGAATGAAGGTGTTATAAAGGTGATGGGCTCCTGCAGCACATAGCATCTTACATTGAATCCCTCATAAACCATATACAGTGTATGTTAGCCCCACAATGTCACTATCCAAACAGATATGTGCAGCTCCTTTGATGGCCAGTACGATCCCAGCCCAACGACCTCGTGTGTGACTTGAGCTGGAAATCTCTGTAAATGTTTGCAGCATTGTTCTAACCGTTAACAGCAAAGTCTCTTTATTGAAGATCTGACATCCTTTCATGATACCAACCTTTAGAATGTCCAATAAGCACAAAATCCACCCATTTATTCAGTTCACTTTCATAACAACAACATGATGAAAATAGAGCCCAGCTGACAGTAAGGAGCATTGAAATGATGAATCGCATTTTCACACCCAAGACCACATTACTATTAAGTACTAGGGCTTTGAAAATATACACTTACTGTCCCTTATCATAATATTGTGAACTCATAGTCGACTCTCCTGCTCCTCAGATGCTGCCTGAACGGCTGTGTTTTTTTTTCAGAACTACACTTTTTGATTCTGATCTCGAGCATCTGCAGTCCTCACTTTCTCCCGGCTAAAATTCATTCATAATCATTTTCATCGCAACAATATTACTGTGTGTTTAATCATGTTACAGTCAGATATGAGTGCATTTTGAATTGCTTATTTCTATCTCAGAACTCAGTAATGTGAGATGTGAATATCAGTGTCTGTGTGATGCTCAGCATGTAGGCCATGCCTCTGAGAGACTGACAGATTGTTTAAAACAGCACATCCTTTCAGCTGTTTACAACAAACAGGTTACTGCCTGGATCCTAACAGCTTGAGCTCACAAAACCCAAAGCACAGTGTCCAGCATTGGGAAGGTCTGGACAATATTTTCATTTTCATTTATTCATGGAATATGATTGGGCCAGTATTTATTGGCCAGCTCTTGTTGCCATTGAGAAGGTGGGCATGAGTTGCCATATTTAACCAATGCAGTCGATGTGCTGTAGTTAGGCTTACAGTACCATTAGTTAGGGAACTTGAAACTGTGACACTGAAGGAATGACAGTATACTTCCTAGTCAGGATGGTGGGTGGCTTGGAACATGGTGATGATCCTATGTATCTGCTTCCCTTGTCATGGTTTCAGAGGTACGTTGTGAGAAGCCTTGGTAAATTTCTGCAGAGCACCATGCAAATGGCAGGTAGTGCAGCTCCTGAGTGTCAGTGGATGAGGGGTGAAGCTGCATTCACAGGGAAAATGGGGAGGGGCGGGTATTGCATTGCACACACATTCAATGTGTGTCTTATAGATTGTGTGCAGGCTTCTGGAAATCATGTGATATGTTATTTCGGCAGGATTCCTAGTCCTTAAGATATTCTTGTAAACAATTCATTAATATGCGTCAAAGTATAGTACTGGAAAAGCACAACAGGTCAGGCAGTATCTGGCGTACAGGAGAGTCAACGTTTTAGCATAAGCCCTTTACAGGAATGGGGAATGAAAGTATATGGTCAGTCCAGTTCTGGTTAGTGGTAATCCCGGGATATTGTTCGTTGGGAGTTCAGTGCTGGTGGTGGCATCGAACGTTAGAGGATATGGTTTCATTTTCAATTGTTAAAGGTAATTGTTGTCTGGCATGTGTGCAATGGAAATAGTATTGTCACTGTTAAGCACACACCTTCATATTTCCAGGTCCTTGTTGCATTTGGATAAGGATTGCTAAAGTATATCGGTAAATTACAAAGAGTGTTGAACATTGTCTAATCATTGGCAAACAGTCCCAGTTGTGACATTACAGTATGGGCATGGTCATTTATGAAGCAGCTGAAATTTATTAGACCTCGGGCAGAGAGCACTCTTACAGCTCACTGATGCTGTCCCTCTCTCTGAGCTAGGAAGCTGGCTTCTAGTTCCACCTGCTCCAGAGATGTCGAGCAGCATATCTGAATAGAATAATATTACAGTATCTTCCCCAAGGAGCTGAGTGAGGACTTGGTTAGCTCAATCAGTTGGACGGCTGGTTTGTAACACAGGTTAATGCCAACAGTGTGGGGTCAGTTTCTGCACTGAATGAGGTGTCTGAAAAGGGCTGTCCAGCTGAAGCACTCCCTCACTTGAGGCATGATGACTTTCCAGTTAAACTACCACCAGTGGTTTCTGTCTAACTAGAGAGAAACCCTATCATCCTGTCGGGGTATGGTGCCCTGCCTTTCCATTTCTGATTTACAGGCTTACCCAGAAACCCCTCCCCTGAGGAACTGCGGCAGAGCTGAGATGGCTGCTCTCCATCAACACCAGCTACCTTCCTTTGTACCAGGTGTAACTTCTGCAAGTGCAGACGATTCCTATTTGCTCCAGTTTTGCCGTTAATCCTGGATACGACACTTGGTCAAATGTAGTTATGATCATATTAAAATTGCAGTCGCTGTCACTTTACCGCTAGAATTCATCTGTGTGAATTCATCGTTAAACCAAGGCTTCAATGAGCCCAAGTGATGAGAGTCCAAACTGAGCTCAGTGGGCAGATTGGTGCTGAGGAAGCGCTGCTTGATTCCACTGCAGGTGGCATCTTCCATCCCTTTATTAATGATTCGGATTCGAGCAATGGGGTGGCCATTGATTATCTGATGTTTTGGCTGTATGTCCAGAGGACACACTTGTATAGTTTCCCACATTGTCAGCTAGGTCCCAGTGCTGTATCCCTGCAGGAACACCCTGAATGGAATGTTATCAGGTCCGACAGCCTTTGTATTCTCCAATCACTCCAGCTCATTGTCAATACCACACACAGTGAATCCGATTAGGTGAGGACTACCATTTGGACGAGACTAAAGTTGATCATCCCAGCAATATTTCTGTCTGAATGTTGTTGTGAAAGTTTCAGCCTTAGCTTTTCTATTATTGTTCTGGGCTCTTCAATCTTTGAGGAAGGTGATATTTGTGGATCCTCCTCCTCCGGTGAGTTGTGACATTGCCCACCACCACTCACCCAGACTGCATGTGAAAGGATTGCAGAGATTAGGTCTGATTCATTGGTTAGTTCTGTGTATACTTTGCTATTTATACCATATGGTGAGCAAATGGCCCAATTTAGTAACATCGTCTCATCCTGAGGTGTGGTTTGTGCGACTATAGGCAGGCCCGGCTGTCTTCTCCATTTAACAAGGGTGTATCCCTGGCTTGATATTCAGGATAAAGTGTAGCATACGCCAGGCAGTAATAGTGAAAATTATACTGGAAAACAATTCTGATGCTGTTGGTAATGGCCCGAACCACCTCACAGAGGCCAGTGCACAATTCCAAAATCTATTTAAAATCTGCCCTGTTTAGCAGAGTGTGGTGTCACATATACACTGGGGGTCTTCACGATATAAAAGTGGAACTTTGTCTCCAGAAATACTGTGTGCAGTAGTCACCGTTCCCAATACGGTTATCGAACAATGTGTCTGCAGCCAGTAGGTTGGTGAGGGTGAGGTCAAGGATATTTCTCCCTGTCAGTCATTCCTCCCGACCCGGTGCAGACGCAGTGAAGCAGTTTTGTCCTTTTGGAAACGGCCACCTCGATCAGCAATGCTGCTGCTGAACCTTTCTTGGTGGTTGGTTTTGAATTGGACCATCCAGTATATACATTCTCCATCTTTGTTACACTCAGGGCCTTCTCCAAGTGCTGTTCAATGAGGAGGGACACTGATCCATCAGCTGAAGTAGGGGAGTCAGCAGGAGGTTTCTGTGTTAGTGTTTGATCTGGCAAAGTGAGGCTGAGGGAGGGGAGTCAGCAGGAGGTTTCCGCATCAGTGTTTGATCTGACACCATGATGCTGAGCGAAGGAAGTCAGCAGGAGGTTGCCATGTCAGTGTTAGATCTGACACCGTGAGGCTGAGGGAGAGGGGGTCAGCGGGAGGTTTCTGTGTCAGTGTTTGATCTGACACAATGAGCTTCTAAACTCCTCCAAACCTACCCCTTTCGCTTTCTCTCTGTCCTTCCCCAAATCCTATACTACTCTCTATCTCTTTACCCTCCTCCAAACCTTCCACCCATCTCATCTATGTAACTTCCTCTAGCCCCTACCGCCTTCGCTATCTCTATAACCACCCTCCATACACTGTACCACTTTTATATCTCTCCAACTTCCGCCAAACCCGACACCCCTCCCTATCTCCTTAAACCTCTCCAAATGCTGCACCCCTCCCTAGCACTCTAAAATCCTCCAAACACTACTCCCTTCCCAATCTCTTCAACCTACTCTAGACCCTGCACCACACTCGGTTTCCTTAACCCATTCTAAATTATGCATCTCTACCTACATTTCTGACCCCACCAAACCTATCCCTCTCCCTCCTTATCTCAAACCCACCAAACCCTTTCCCTATCTGTCTCACCCCTCCAATCCCTACACCCATCCCTATCTCTCTAGCATGCTCTAAACCCTATAATACTCCGTATCTCTCTCAAATCCTGCACGCCTCCCTATCTCTCTAACCCCTCCAACCTAGACATTTCCCTATCCGTCTAACCCCCTCCAATCCGTAACCCTTTCTATCTCTCTCTAACCTCCTCCAAACCCTATACTACTCCATCGGTCTCTCAAACACTGTGCGCCCCGTATCTCTCTAATCCACTCCAAACCCTCCACCCCTTCCTAGATCTCTAAGCCCCTCCCAATCATATACTACTCCCTATCTCTCTCAACCCGCTCATATTACCCGCTAATGTTTTATCACGCCTCATATTTACGCTTCTACTGACGTTTTTAAGTTTAGCCCTACACATATGGTAGTTGCCTACATTGACCTGCTCAATTTGTACATGCTCTAAGCTTCTCTTTCCAATTTAATTCCCTTCTTACTGCAGCAACTGACTCCATAACTAATAATGCATCACCACCTCCACCTTTCCTCCTCTCCTGTGCTGTCTATAGTTTTAGTACCGCAGACTATTGAGTTGTCAGCCCTGATCTCCCTCAAACATATCTCTGTAATGGCAAAAATGTCACAATTCCACGTGTCAGCTCGTCCCCTTATCACATCTGTCTGTCCGATAATACAGCTGAAAATGTGTTGCTGGAAAACCGCGGCAGGTCAGGCAGCTTCCAAGGAACAGGAGATTCGACGTTTCGGGCATAAGCCCTTCTTCAGGGCATAAGCCCTTCTTCATTCCTGAAGAGGGGCTTATGCCCGAAACGTCGAATCTCCTGTTCCTTGGATGCTGCCTGATCTGCTGCGCTTTTCCAGCAACACATTTTCAGCTCTGATCTCCAGCATCTGCAGACCTCACTTTCTCCTCTCCGATAATATACCCAACCTTGAGGGAAAGCACATCCAGCCTGGAATGCATCACTTAGAATACTCTGCACCTCGGAGTTCTTCAGTCATTCTCTGCTCGTTATCAAGCTGCCTTATTCATGAACCAAAACTGTAACTCAGGGACTGAATGAATATTTGTTGAATTGAAATTTCGTTTTCAATAAATGTATTCATCAAATACAACTTTCCAGAACTGAGCAGTCAGCTCTAAATACAGCGGATTTCTGCTGATTAATTGCCTGCTCAGTGTGCTGAGGGGAAAGCCCTTTGAAAAGAAGAAAGTGAGACCTCCAGATGCTAGTGATCAGAGTGGAAAAGTGTGGCACTGGAAAAGCTCGGCATGTCAGGCTACATTTGAGGAGCAGGAGAGTCAAAATTTGGACATTAGCCTTTCATCAGGAAGGCATTGGTGCCTTCACATGTTTTCCATTCCATGATTAACAGGTTATAGGGAACCATATGTGTTCAGGAAAGCAGCAATGTATAGAGCACTGAATTGGAAAGCAATCAATCCGATAGTTGGACAGTGAGTAGACATGGTGAGGTGAAGTATAGACTGATTGAAATACAAACATAGGGATAGATAAATCTCCTAGGCGAGACGGGATCCACCTGGCTTACTACAGGAAGAGGGGAAAGATATTTCTGCACCGTTGGAGACGATCTTTGCGTCCTCACTTTCCATTGGAGTAGTGCCAGATGATTGGAGGGTGGCAAATGTTACTCCCTTGTTCAGGAGATATAATAGGGATAATCCTGAGAATTACAGACCAGTTAGTTTACATCAGCATTGGTCAAAGTTTTGGAGAGGATTCTGAGAGACAGAATTTATGATTACTTGCAAATCATGGTTTGATTAGAAATAGTCAGCATGGCTTTGTGAGGGGCAGGTTATGCCTAACAAACCTTACTGAATTCTTTGAGGATGGGATCAAATACATTGTAGAAGCGAGAGGAGTGGATGTGGAGTACATGGTTTTTAACCAGGCGTTTGGTAAATTTACCCATGGTAGGTTCATTCGGATACAGGGAAACTGGCCTGTCTGGATGCAGAATTGACTGGCCAATAGAAGACAGAGGCGGGGTGGTAAATGGCAAGCATTCTGTCTGGTGCTCGGTGACCATTGGTGTTATATGGTTTCAGCGGCTTCTTTGTGAGACTCAAGATAGTGCATCAGACTGTTACCGTTTTAACGTCTTTTCCCAGCCTCCGGTCCAGGTTGCAGATGTATGGAGTCAGGGAGGTAGGCCAGGTGTCAGCACCACCAGTAAGTTGTGTGGTGTGATTCTGACACTGCATGGCGGCACATCTGCCCGCTGGGCCAGGCTCTGACTGAAGATGATATTTTTGAAACCTGGTTGGTCAGCCATTGATATCTAATTTGGACATCATTTGTAGCTACACTGAGACCAGTGATAGTCTGTTAGCGAGCTTCCACCTTTCCCACAGTGGATTCCAAATTATTTGTTGTGAAGAAATGTTTGACTGACTGCCCTGATCCAGGTTAGAAATTCTTTGCACAGATTTAGGAGCAGGTCAGTGTGTCACTCAGCATCACAGGCAACTGTGAATTCCAGTAACACTGTAAATTATTCCAAATCTTTTTGAAGCTGTTTTTAGCGTAGCTCATTACAAGATGTTGAGTTTACTGACCTGAACAGTAATCAGCCGTTAGCTCTGTTTCGTGAATTGGGCAAAAATGAGATTTGAAGTACGATTCTTCAACTGAACTCTAATCTCTGAAAACACTTAGGTCGATTCTATGTTTATGGGAGTAAACTATAAACTCCTGTCAAGTTTTTGTAACACAAAAATAAAGAATGCACCTTTTTATTTAATATCAAATAAAGAACATCGTGTTCAAAGTTTGTTCGAAGGTTTGCATCTAGGGTGCTCGCTGTTGTGGTTCTGTTAGCCGAATTTGTGTTGCAGACGTTTCGTCTCATGTCTAGGTGACGTCCTCAGTGCTTGGGAGCCTCCTTTGAAGCACTTCTGTGATCTTTCCTCCGGCATTTGGAGTAGTTTGAATCTGTCGCTTCCCGTTGTCAGTTCCAGCTGTCCGTTGCAGTGGTTGGTATATTGGGTCTAGGTCGAAGTGCTTATTGATTGAGTCTGTGGATGAGTGCCATGCCTCTAGGAATTCCCTGGATGTACTCTGTTTGGCTTATGCTATCATAGTAGTGTTGTCCCAGTCGAACTCATATTGCTTGTCATCTGCGTGTGTGGCTACTAAGGATAGCTGGTCATATCGCCTCGTGGCTAGTTGGTGTTCATGGATGCAGATCGTTAACTGTCTTCCTGTTTGTCCTGTGTAGCGTTTTGTGCAGTCCTTGCATGGGATTTTGTTCACTACATTGGTTTTGTTCATGCTGGGTATCGGGTCCTTCGTTCTAGTGAGTTGTTGTCAGAGAGTAACTGTTAGTTTATGTACTGTTATGAGTCCTCGTGGTCGCAGTAGTCTGGCTGCCATTTCAGAAATGTTTTTAATGTATGGTAGTGTAGCTAGTGCTTTGCGTTGCGGCATGTCCTTGTTATGTTGTCTTTCCCTTCAGCATCTGTTGATGAAATTGCGCGGGTATCTGTTTCTGGTGAATACATTGTATAGGTGTTCTTCTTCCTCTTTTTGCAATTCTGGTGTACTGCAGTGTGTTGTGGCCCTTTTGAATAGTGTCTTGATGCAACTTCTTTTGTGTGTGTAGGGGTGGTTGCTTTCGTAGTTCAGGACTTGGTCTGTGTGTGTGGCTTTCCTGTAATCCTTTGTGGTGAATTCTCCATTAGGCGTTCTCTGTGCCATCACGTCTAGGAATGGGAGTTGATTGTCCTTTTCTTCCTCTCGAGTGAATCGGATTCCTGAGTGTGGCCTTGCAAGTACTGTAACAAACACCACATCGGAAAAACAGACAGAAAACTAGCCACCTGGATCTTTCAACAATAACTAGGCAGAAAAAAGACATGACCTACTCTCATAGATACTTACATACGGAAGAGGAAATATATCATTTTGACTGGGTCTGCTCATCCATCTAGGACAAGCCAAACAGAGACACGCACGAGAATTCCTAGAAGCATGGCATTCCAACCAGAAATCCATCAACAAACACATCGATTTTGATTCCATCTTACACACTCTGAGGAAAAGGGCCTGGCATGAAATCACCAATACTGTAATTTACATCACTGACTCAAGGAAACCTAAATACTTAAATAGGAAGTAGGACATAACACTCGCATATCACTGGAGGCTCACCGATGATGTTCCCTAGTATAGTGATGAACCATCTGAAAATGAACTCTTCAACTCAGCGAGCAAACTGACATCCAGAAGAAACGCAATTTCTCTCATCATTTCTTCAACTAAATCCTTCATTCCAGTTATCATTCTGATTACTTATAGCGTTATTGGTATTCTTCTGCAAAATAAAGTGATGTCAGCCTGATTGTGTGTATGAATGTGTGTGTGAGAGAGAGACAGAACAATCCTCTGTAATCTCTGAATTACTCCCCGTGCCATATGGAAAAGCGGTAAGGATAAGGACGCAGTATAGCTTAACGTGTTGTTAAAAAGCTAGTTCAGGGTTGATGGTTTCAGATTTTTGGATCATTGGGATTTCTTCCAGAACAGGTGGGACCTGTACAAAAACTACAGGTTGCATCTTAACTGGAGGAGCAACAAAATCATTTGGAGAGGTTTGCTAGTACAAATCGAATGGATTTAAACTAAGAAACCAGGGGTTTGGTAACCAAAGCAGCGGGTCAAAAACTGCGTGGAAGATCGAGATGAATAGCTCATCAGGCATGGCCAGTCTAATGACCATGCTGAGGGAAGGAACCATATCAGTTCACATTGTGAGATGGAAGTTCGAATAAATGATTGAGATGACGCTCAGGTTTATCGGGATTCACAAATGAGGAGGAAGAGTGTGGGGGCGTGAGGGAATGAGGTGTGTGAGATCAGGAAGACAGTGCACAAGAAAACATTAAAGGGGAAAGAAGTTGGGGTGTAGTGGAGTGGGGAATTCTGCGATAAACAACTGGCAGCAAAACACAGGAAACCTTGCTTTTTATAAAAGTGAATACCTGGGAAGGAATATATTATGCTTCAGTGAAATAGCACGCTCATAGCTAGAAGTCTGCATTATATTGAAGGAAAATCTGTCTCGATGACATTGCTGAAGCTATAATAATAGTGCAAATACCTGGAAAAATGCTCATGCTTTTTTTGACAGTGCTTCCATTGAGCATGTAAATTACCCTGGATGTTCCAGAGATGGCTTGGTTGTTGTAGGTTGAGTAAGTGCTGAAGCTCCATGAGATGATTCTGGTTTGTAATCTCGCCACTCATTGAATCCAGTCAGAGGACCAAAGCAGCAACTGCCATTGCTTATTTCTTCAGAATACATCAGACTGTTCACGGCATCCACCATATAGAATCATGCAACGAAGAACAGGCCTATCACGTCTGTGCCAGCAAGTGCACATCCAAAGGCTTTATAAATGTTTGTGAGTTTACCTGCCTCAACCACCCTCCTCGGCAATGCCTTCCAGATTCACACCGTCCTCCCAACTCGAAACACATTCCACAAATCCTCTCTCAATCCCCTGTCTTTCACTTTAAAAATGCGTCCCTTTGTTTTTGACACTTTGACTCAGGGAAATGGCTTCTGGATGTTCATCCTCTCTATACTCCTTATGCTCTTATGCACCTGTACCCTGGTTCGCTCCTCGACTATTCCTGCTGCACGAAAAAACGAGCAAATTTAGCCCTCCCCATTCATAGTTCAAGTACTCACTTGTCATATTACTTCTGACGTGCATCATCCCACATTTATCAGTGTTAAATTTAATCGGCCATTGATCTGACTATCTGAACAATCTAGTTATATCCTCCTGACTGTGAGCCACTCAGCTCAGCTTTGTGTCATCCGCATCATTCCACTGCCCCCAACCCCATCTTCGATATGCTCACCATCATCATTTATGAATCTCACAAACAACCCATGTGTTCCTTCCTGTTCACCAGATGTTATTCAGCAGAAGTTTTGAGAATTCCAGTCTATGGCTTTTCTTATTTTGGTGAGTTTACTGAGTGATGTGGTTTACATCTTTTATGAGGAAGCCAGAGATAACATTTTTGACACAGTGTTGAATTCACCTTTTACACTTTGGCACTCTGCATGTTTTATTCATAAAGCTTGTAAATAATTTAGGATGAACTAGGGTTTGGTATCTTGCGTTGGAACATTAGCATTTTGGAGACACTGTTCTTTGTTACATTCACTGTAATAGCCAGAGCTGAAGAAATGTTTCATGTGCAGGATGAACACGGACTAATGCATTGTTAGTTTAAATCAGCGAGTGTGATGAGGATAAATATTCAATTAAATTCTATGTTATGGATAAACTGCAGGAGATGAACTCATATTCTCATGCCTACCTTGAATTGGAAGCAAATACATACTGTAATAAAATCAAAAATGTTGAAACACACCATTAGATGAGAAAAATAACATGCCGTCTCCTGTTGACGGGGATACAGAAATATAGAGTACATGTGCAATCTGAACAAGAATGAAGTAATAGAAAAAAAGTACACTAAATAATTACTTAATTTTGAATGGAAACCAGATCTCGACTTTCCTGAACAGTGACGTTTGTGCACCCAATCCCGCTTCCCCAAAAACAAGATGTTCCCTGACACTCAAAGTTCATGTGCCATCCTTTCTCCTCCGTCCTACTCTTTCCTGACACTCCTACTTCCCTTGCACTAACCCTTCTACTGCTACATGCTCTTCAACTGATAATCTCCCTTTACACCCTCCTTCTGTCACTCCCACTGTAAGTTGCACAAAATTCCGAGTTATCCCCTCTTCATCTGACCACTGCATTCACTTTCTGCTTTCCAACTGGGATGATGGGAGCTGCTGGCTTCTGTGCTGCTATTGATCAGCCATGTGTGATGAGATTGGTATGATCAATGTCCAATTGGAACAGACAGTAGTGTGTTTCTGACACTGCCTGATGCACCGTGAACAGTATGTTTTTTTTCCCCCATGTTACAGAGTGGAGTGTCGTTCTATCTCTCTGTCACAGTGCTTAACCAAACAGTCTCATCACAAATAGGATGAACCTCTCCTCAGGATCAGAAGCCCATGCATCAGTTTTCCTTTAAATGTTGTGAGTACAGTGAGCACATTGTTTGAACAAGCCGTGTTCTATCATTTTGCTTTTTAAGGATTTTCCAATGACATTTGAAGTGTGATCAGAGTAACTTCCCTTGCATCAAAGTAGTATTTGACTCATGTGGCATCACGGCCCCTGAGTAAACTGTGGTCAATGCGAATCGGAGGATATTCTGTATTGGTAATTTCCTCAATGACACCTTGCTCAGAGCTTTAGAGAATGCCAAATAAACTCTGCCCTTCTAGTGTCTTCCAAAACCATGGATTAATCTGTCCTGTTAATAACATCAACATATGTTACGTTTTCACAGTTTGGTCTAAAATCTCAGAACAGTAAGACCTCGCTAGTTGAGTGTCACGCTAATGGAATCAGGGCGTTACAATGAGATTATGATTCAGTTTATTTTCAATAAGTTGCTCTCTGAAGACTGATTGTGTGATGTCAGTACCACTGATATCAACATTTTATCTGTCCAAACGCATCACATCTCATTGGCTCAAGGGTGCACCGCTCCCGAATTCTATTTATTTCTCTGGCTCATTCGCCATCCTCATCAGATATGTGAGGCCCACAAGATGCAATCATACAGAGATGCCCATGAGCCCTTGGAACCTGCCTACTCGCCCGTGCCCAGCACGCTGACTGTATCCACTCCTCCAAATGCACCTCCTGTCGTTTCTTCACCATTCCATCGTTCAGATCAGACAATTTATCAAAATCCAGAAAAAAAGTTGAAAGAGCTGGAGAACAACTCAGCAAATCTGGCAGAATCTGAGCAAAGATGCACAAAACTAACATTTGACTTTTCAGAAGCATCACATCATAACCAAGATGTTAACTCTGTTCCTTTCTGCAGATAATTCCTCATCTTTTATTTTTCGTTTCTCCACCATTTTCAGCTTGTACCTCATTTTCATATCATTATATTTCGTGTTTATTGACAGGTCCATATGTTGACCTTGGGTGTATTTGGACACTGTGGTCCTTTCCTTTTCCTATTTCAATTTGTTTGTCTGTGGCACGGCCGAAATCTTCCTTAAGATTCAAAGAGAAAAATAAAACGGCATTCAGGTGTTTGTCAATTTATATTAAAAAAAATTACTGAAGCATATTATGTATGGAAGTTCCAAAGTTGCCTTATTGGAGCAGTGAGAGGAACATTCAGAGAAGTCCACACTTTCTGTCTATATTCAGGGCAACTGTATTCAGTGAAAGTCTACTGGCTGGTGTTTGTTCCCGTGGAGGAGAGATCCACAAAATAACGACATTGAGATGGTGTTTCTTTTGGTTCGTGGATGGATTTGGGGAGAGATGGTATAGCATTGCAAACATACAACAGTGCAGAGTCATCTAGCCTCGGGAAAAAAAATCCATCATTCGCCCTCTCAACTGACTTCACGAGAGCAATTGGTGATGGGAAATGTGACCAATAGCCAGCAATGTCAACGTTCAGTCCTGTTCAGTTATATTGCAAACTGAATGTGCTGTATTGAAAACTGGAGTTGTTTGCTCAGTGACTGTGATTGATGTCAGTCTCCATACATTGGAACAATGTCACTGGAGGGTTTCCCTCTCCTATTAGTCAGGAGTTCACTCAGTGCTTTATCTCACTGTAGTAGGAGGTGCATCAGCTCCGACAGTAACAGAGATCACCAACTGCGGAGACATGGAGAGGACAGATCTGATTTTTAGAATAATGGACTTGAACATTATAACAATGGAGAGGAGGTTTTGCTTGGGTCTTGTCATGATTTCCACCATTGACAACTTCTGCCATATCGATATCAGCAGTGCTGATGATTATTCTGGGCGGGGTGGAGGGTGTGTTACTGAACTGAAATTATATTTTTAAAAAAACAAAGAACAGAAAGTGCTTTTCAGAACTTAGATCAGTTGGGAAATAGTGTGAATAATGTTGGTGGCAGGCAAGTGAGCTTTGCTGGGGAAGAGGACTGAGTTGAATGGATAGAGAAAGAGAGAGAAAGAAGAAAAAGAACAAACAAAGGGAATGATAATCAGCTGGCATGGAAATCAACTGGGAGATTCACTTCATTTATTTTTCGCCCTTCCCAACTTCCTAAATATCATGCCCATGTAAATACAGGTATCCCCTGCTTTTCAAAAGTTTACTTTTCGCCACTTCCCTTTCCAAGTGACCTACATTAGGACCTGTTTTCGCTAACCAAAATAAATCCAAAGAAGATTTTCACTTTTAAAGAAGGACGCTGATTAATTTTCTCATACAAATTAATGCTTCTTCACTTTACACCATATCAGCTTACCAAAGGAACACTGTACTTTCAGATAGCGAGGGAAACCTGTATATGTCTAAGACCATGTTTAAAGCGATTTGATCTCCCTGTCTCTCTTCCCTGAGTGTGGTCATTTTCTTATATTCCCGAATGGGATATCGGTATCACTGACTGGGCCAGCATTATTTCACTTTTCTAGCTGCTCTTGAGAAGACCATGAGCCACTGTAGTCCACGTGTTTGAGCTGACTTGATTTGATTTATTTTAGTCAAAGGTACAATGGAAATATTTGTTTTGTGATTAGTACAGGAACATGACAGTAAACAAGAAAACGCAACTCATGGGGTACTTCGACAGAGTGAGGTATATAAGGCTAAAGCTGCACAGGAGATTTGCAAACCAAGATCGCTATGAGCAAGACTAGTATTATGTGAAAAGTGAGAGATGTCAATTCGTCAGTCTAATTACGGTAGGGCAGAAGGTGTCCCTGAGTATGCTGGTCCATTTTTCAAGCCTCTCCACCTTGACTCTGTTGGAAGGGGCTATAGGAGATCACTACCCGTTTGAGAGAGATCTTTTCTTATTACCAGCCTTTCGGCGACAATGACAAGTACAAACGGATGGAAGGTTGTCTTCCGTGATGGTCTGGGCTGTGCACACAACCGCATGTAGTTTCCTATTGTCCTGGGCACAGCAGTTACCATGTCACGTGAATAGAATGCTTTCAGTTTCTAGTATACAGAGTACTGGGAGACGGGCAGTTCTAAAATAGTTAGATGGAACAATTGGCTGTTAAATTGATACCCAAGGTCTGGTTGCTGTTCTGACAATAATTGAAATTTCACCAATAAATGTAAACAATGCCCATGATAACAAAACCCAGTTGAGTTAATTGTGTTGGCAACATCAAACCAGTGAGCCATCATCTGCTTCAATTTAATAGAGAAGTCATCACCATCACGACGAGTGAAATAGAGACTGACACAAAGGGAAGGAGAGAGAGAAAACACAGTGCGAGAAACAGATGGAGAATCAGTCAAAGAGATAATGGACACAAAACAAGGAAACAAACAGTCACATGAACAAGGAGAAGGGGAGAGAGCAAATTCAGGGAAAGAAACAGAAAACAGAGAAAAGGATAACACAGGGTAACAGACAGAGTGAGAGAAACAGTGAGAGACAAACGACACAGGAAGCTGGGTGCGGGCAATGGGAGGTGCTGGGGGTGAGGACCGGAGAGAGCTGGGAATGCACACTGGAGGGAGCTGGTTGGGGCGGGGGGATGCAGGTGAGGATTTATTGTTACCTGTACCAAGGTGTACAGGCAAATCATAGTAAGCAAGGATGTACAGAACAATGGCTGTGAAGCATATCTGAGAGGCATGTAGGTTACGCTGCACAGGACGTGCGCTAGGCGAGATCAACTTGAATAAGATCAGCATTATTTGTGATGAAAGAGCTCATCTATCAGTCTAATAACAGCCGGGAAGAAGCTGTTCCTGAGCCGGCTGCTCCGTGTTTTCAATCATTTCTATCTTCTAGGCTGATGGAAGAGATTGTAGGAGATCATTAATGGATTGTGATGGGTCTTTGATAATTGTAAGAACAAAGAACGTTCCAGCACAGCAGCAGGCCTTACAGCATTTCAATCCTGCGCCGATCCAGTCCCTCTGTCTAAACCTGTTGCCTATTCTCTAAGGGTCTCTATCCCTTTGCTCTCTGTTCATTAATGCATCTTTACAGAAAGAGCTTAAATGGAACGTCACTAGCCGTAGTTCTCCATTTTGAGAAACTCACTTCCCCTCCTACTCTCTGCCTTCTGTTGCCCAGCTCGTTCTTTAGCCACGTAGCGAGCACACCCTGGACCCCATGCGACATCATTTCCTCCATAGTCCGGCCGTGGCAACAGTTATCGAATGCATTCCTGAAGTCCATTTACATGACACCAACAGCCCTTAACTCATCAATTAACTTGTCACTTCCTCAAGGCATTCTATTACGTTTGTAAGACATGACCTTCCCTGCACAAAACCAAGCTGCCTATCACTGATAAGGCCATTTCCATCCAAATACGAATGGATCCTATCCCTCAGTATCTTCTCCAGCAGCTTCCCTACCACTGACGTCAGGCTCACTGTTTTATATTTAAGGAAGGTCATTGTTGGAGCAGCTGAAGATGTTTGGACCTAGGACATTATCCTAAGGGACTACTGCAGAGACGTTCTGCAGCTGAGTTGACTGACCTCCAACAACAATGACCATGTTTCAATCTCTCAGGTATGAGTCCAACAATGAAGTGTTGACCCGCGATCCAATTTTAACATGGGCTCCTTGATGTCACATTTGGAAGAGTGCAACCATGATGTCAAGGCTGGAATTCAGTTCATTTTCCTTTGTTTGAAGAAAGGCTGTGATGAGGTCAGGAGTTGTGTGACCCTGGAAAAACCCAAACTGGGCGTTCCTGAGCAGATTATTTCTGAACAGGTGCTGCTTGATAATACTGTTGATGACATCTTCCATTACTTTACTGTTGGTGGAGAGTAGACTGATGAGGCGGTATTTGGATGAGCTGACTTAGTCCTGCGTTTTATGTACAGAACATACTTGAGCGGTTTTTCCCATTGTCCGTTTGTAACCGTACTGGAACAGCTTGGCTAGGGCAGTAGGAAGTGCTGGAGTACAAGTCTTCAGCACTATTGTTTTCATGTAATCAGGGCCCATAACCTTTGCAGTATCCAGTACATTCAATCGTTTCTGGATGTCAATTAATCGAATTTGCTGAAGACTGCTATCTGTAATGATGGGTGCCACGGGAGGAGGCCGAAATGGATCATCCACTCGAAACTTCTGACTGACGGTTTCTGCGAAAGCTTCAGTTTTATCTTTTGCCTTGATGTGATCTGCTCTTCCATCATTTAGGATAGGAATATTTGTGGAGACACCTACTCCGGTGAGTTGTTTAACTGACCACCACCATTCACGATCGGATTAGCAAGACTGCAGATCTTAAATCTGATGCATTAGTTGTGGGATAGCTTAGATTTGTGTGTCCCTTGCTGGTTATGCTATTTGCACGCAGCTATATGTGTTTGGAAACCTCAGCAGATTAACATTTTATCTTAATATATTCCTGGTTCTGCTCCTGGCATGCCCTCCTACACCAGAGGTGATCTTCTGGTTTGATGGAAATGATGGACTGGGGGATATGCTGGGCCGTGACGTTACGGATTGTGCTTGAGTACAGTTCTGCTGCTATTGATGGCCCACAGTGTCTTATGGATGCTCACTTTTGAGTTGCTAGATCTGTCCGAAGTCTGTGCTATTTAGCATGGTGGTAATGCCACACAACGCAATAGAGTTTATTCTCAATGCGACCATGAAACTTTGTCTACACAGAGACAGTGTAGTGGTTACTTTTATCGATACTGTCATGGACAGATGCATCTGTAGTTTGTAGATTGGTAAGGATGAGGCCTGGTATGGTTTTTCTCCTCTCTTTAGTTCCCTCACGACCGTCTACAGACACAATCAAGTAGCTATGTATTGTAGGATCAGTAGTCTGCTGCCAAACTACTCTTGGTGGTTGACTTTGAAATCCCCAGCCAGAATAATTTTTGTGCCCTTGCCACAGTCAGTGGTTAAACATGGAGAAATGCTGATTCAGCTGAGGAAGGACATGACGTAGTAATCAGTAAGAGACTTCTTTGTCCATGTTCAATCTGAAGCCATGGGACTTCATTGGGTCCGGAATCAAATTTAGGGATTCCCAGAGCAACTACCTCCCGACTGTATCGCACTCAGCTGATCCCTCTGCTGGATCAGTCCTGCCTTTGGGACAGTACATATCCAGGGATGGTGATGGTGGTGTCTGTGTGAGATCTGTAAGGTATGATTCCGTGAGTATGACTATGTCAGGCTGCTGTTTGACTAGTCTGTAAGGCAATTGTCCCAATGTTGGCACTAGCCCTCAGATGTTACTAAGGAAGACTGTGCAAGTTCTACAGTGATGTTTCTAATGTTGTCTTTTTTGGTGCCAAGTGCGATGCCAGATGGTCCATCGGTTTCATTTCTTTGACACTTTGTAGCGATTGGTACAACTTAACGACATGCTTGATGAATTCAGGGGGCGATTGAGAGTCAATGATATTGCTTTGTGTCTGGAGTGGAATGTCGGCCAGTCCAGGTGAGGATGCAAAATTCCTTTATTGAAAGATATCAGTGAACCAGATGGATCTTACTGTAAACCAGCAATGATTTAATTCTCCTCAGTAGATTCTAAATTCCAGGCATTTTAAAAAATTGAATTGAATTCCTACCATCTGCAGAGGTGGGATTCCAACTCGTGTCCACAGAACAGGAGCTGATATTCTGGATTGATAATCTAGCGATAATACCATGAGGCCTGCTTGGAGCCACCTGTTTTTCTCAGCTGCCATTTCTTGCGTTGTGCTGTTTTTTCATTCATTGCTTATTTTATTTTGGAATCTCATCCTTCATTAAATTCTGATTGAAATATACCGTCATGTATGTCGTCCCGAAGCTCGAATTCAATTCAGTCTGTTTTGTTTGAACAGACACTTCAAGGCAGCTGCACATAAGAGAATAACAGGAAGTGATAATAGGTGATTGTGCACCGTTCCTGTCTGCAGACCAGCATGTCTGCCCAGGCACTTATTTATTGTTGGTCAGAGAACCACAGAATTATTAAATTATAGATAGAGGCCATTCAGCCCATCTGGTGATTACAAGCTCTCCAACTGCACAATTGGAGATAGAGACAGTATGTGAAGATAGATGGTGTGTGAGAGAAATAAACAGAGAAAAAGAAAATGAATGATGATGAACAGAGAGTGGAAAGAAATGGGAGCGACTTATTGAGCGGGAGAGGGACAGATGTTAGATGAAAGTGAAGTTAGATAGCTCAGAAGACCGCATTAGGGTTGATAAGTATGAATAGACAGTAGTTAGAAGTTTTATTTAGAATTTCCTCTGGACTGCAAGCCTTTTGTCGAGGCGCCATACCGTGTGAGCACTGTGATGATACTGGCTGTCATCCCAGATCATTTATTTCTAATAATCCCACAGAGATATTTACTGACAGCTAAACAGAACCCATTAGGCCAATAGATCGGTTCCATGAAGGAGGCGGAGTTTTTAAATAGACTGTGCCAAGCTCAGCAGGAAATGATAACCACCCCATGATACTGTGTGAGAAGCTGGGCCAGAGAACCTCAGTGAGGGGGGATACTGACAGAGGGGCAATCATCATCTCAGATGTGGGTCAAATAATGATTGATAAAGTTTACACACCACTTCCCTAGTTTTGTAATCCACATATCAATTTATATAGCTCAGTTTCAGGAGTGCATTTTAACAACCTTATATCTTTATACATTCCATATATCGGTATGTACAGAAAATTACGTGTTCCTGTATTTTATATTGCATAAACGCATTTCATTCATATTATCTCTGCTGATTCCTCATTTTAGATGTATCATTGAATCTGTTCTTCATATGAGTTATAAAGATTATCGTTCCAATGCTGATGACTGGGGAACATCACTGTCCCTCCGCCCAGTCTAAACAGCCATGGTCCCACATATCTCCGTCTTCTGTCTTTTCCCCCATGCCATAATCACAATGTAATTGAAGTCCATTAAATGACACTTCATCGCAGTTCCTTAACAACGATAACATCAACAACATCATCCACACATGGCCTCTATGATCCTGGAATAATAATCTGATTTGTGTTTGTCACGTAAAATTCTCTGATAACATATACATGGCATTTGTTAGTTATAACCACGTTTTCTGAGGCACATTTTGCTATCAGATAACGGAAGATAGATGCTTTCTCAATGTTTTTTTTTGTTGATGTTGCAATGACTGAATTGTATATACAGGATTTATATCTCCATTTATGAGTAGAGAAGCATATTAATGTGCAGTTAAACCTGTGGAATTACTTCCATATCGAAGGCAGACTGAATGATTACACACAATCAATATGCCATCTCCAACATTCCTTCCTTCAGTCACACTCACATGTCACATCCAGAATGCATAAACTTTCAAAGTTATTTTAAATTTTAATAAAACAACATTGAATTCAAAGAGAGTTACTCTCTTCTATCAATAAGAGAATTATTTCAGTGTTTTATCCCATAGTATGAGCTGGAGCATGACCAACAGCAGTAACAGGGATCGTCAGCTCCAGAGAGAGGTGGAGGAGATAAAAATCTGAGAACAATATACTGGAATGTTCCAACAATGGACAGGAGTTTGTCCGATGGTCTTTACTGGCTTTCTCAGCCTTGGATATCATTAACATATCGGATTGAAGATGTACTGATAGCTATTCAAGCTGGTTATTATCCTATTTTTGCAATCGTTGGTGTTCCTGGTAAGTCATTCTGTCTTTCTAGTGAAATGGTCTGAACTGAATTGATGCTCATGATATGTAGATTTTAACAAGGTGCAAGTCAACTATTTCAGTTCCCATCAAAAATTCCATTCTTCAGAAATCATAACTAGCAAACTATTATTTAAAAATTACTCACCAATATGCGAGGGTAAAACACACTGTTCTCGACCTCCGTTATTCATTTTCTCCTGCAAAGTTTACATCTCCATATCCTCCCCACATACCACTCCTGTCCAGTACCACCATTATGATGTCCCCAAATCTTCCTCAGCCTCAATGCAACTCCTGAATAAACACCGTTTGTGCCTTTGTTAATTCTGGATACATCTGTTTCAAGGCTCTTCTTCCCACGTGTCCATTGCAAAGTAATTGCACTTGAGGTGTTTCACGTGTTCTCAGTACATAATCTGAAAGGTGGTAAGACAGTGTATGGTAGTCACGTCATTGGCTCATAATCTAGAGCCACAGAAAGATAATTTATTGATATCGGCTTGCCTGATGTCCTTTGGAGAAGGCAATGGGTCATCCTTCCCTAGTCAGGTCTCTGTAACTGCAAACACACAGCAATGTGTTTTATTTTTTACTGTCCGGTGGAACAGCTCAACCAGCCACTCAGTTCAAAGTTGGCATAACATGCTGACCTGACCAGTGCTTCACGTATCCCATATTCCAGCAGCTCATTTCCATTCAGGTAGGCTGCCATTCACTGTTTTAGGTGTTTTATTTGTGATTGAGTCACTCCCAAGAGTGATGTCCATCTTGAAAGGCACCTCTGCTGTTGACTTTTTTGATGCTGACTTTCAGATGTGAGGAAGGGGTTTTAAATTCCACTTCATTGCAGTGCATTGTAAATGAATGGTTTGCTGTGTCACACGAAAGAAACGGAGCCAGCTCAGTGAGGGAAAGAGGTTATTGTGATCAAACCTGAGAGTATGGCTGAGGCAGTATTTGGAGTATTGAGGACAGATTTTCTCTCCTTTATAATGAGTGATCTCCTTACCACAGAGAGAGTGAAAAGGAGTTTCACCAGATTAATCATTGTAACCATGAGGAGTTAGTGCAGATTGATCTCTGGAGATGTGAGAGAATAAGAGGTGATTGCGTAGATCCCTGAGAGGAATGGACAATCACTATATTCTAACCAGACGATGAGAAGGTGATAAATTCCATGACGGCTGTTTCACTCAGGATGCATGATTCAGGATAGTTCAAGTACCTGGGAGGTCGTTACGCTTACTCACACCAGCTCCACTCCCCACTGTGATTGAGAGAGACAGAGAGGTCAGGTTTTGAAAAAAAAAACTCTCACCATATTATTAAAGTGCAGTTGGTGTGTGATCCTGCACTGAATGTCATATTATCCAGTACCCCAACAACAGCCACAATAGCTTCATTTTAAAACAGTTAACTGTACCCATCGGCTTCTGACCTTCATGAAGAACATGATACCATCTTCTCAGAGATGCAAGGTGCCCCCTTGAGATTTAGACCATAAAACGATAAGCCAGAGGAGCAGAAATTAGGATGGTTAGCCCATCGATTCTGCTCCGCCATTCAATCATAGCTGATAGGTTTCTCAAACCAATTCTCCGAACTTGTCCCCGTAATATGTGATCCGCGGATAATCAAAAACCTACCTATGTCCGTCTCAAATATAATTAATGACCTTTCCTCACACCCTTCTGTGGCAATAAATTTCAAAGATTCACCATTCTCTGTTTAAAGATGTTTCTACTAATCACTGTTCAAAAAGGTGGTCCCTTTCATAAAAAGCTGTGCCCTCGGGTCCAATGGAAACACCTTATCAACATCCACTCTGTCCAGGTCATTCAGTATTCTATATGTTTACATTACATTCCCTCTCATCCTTCTAAACTTAATCAAGTATAAACCAGAGCCCTCAAACATTCGTCATATGATAAGCTTTTCATTACCTCGACCATTCTCATGAAAATATTCTGCACATGCTCCAAGGCCACTGTATCCTTCCCGAAATATGGGGCTCAAAATTTCGCGCAATTTTGACTGGAGCCGTGTACAACCTGTTTTATATTAAATTCCTCTCGTAATAAATGCCATCAATAATAAATGCCATTGCCCGACTGACTACTGCCTCAGCCTGCAAGCTTCCCTTTAGAGAACCCTGCACTAGAACTCCCAAGTCCCTTTGCACTTCAGATTTCTGATTTTTGTCCCAATTCAGCAAATACTGCATGCCTGTTTTCTTCATGCGAAAGTGCATGACCTCATACTTTCCAATGTTGCAAAGCATCTGCCAATCTCTTTACCTGTCCAAATCCTTTGTCAGCCTCTCCGCCTCCTCATTATGACCTGTCCATCTGCATACCTTTGTATCGTCTGTAAATTTAGCCAGAGTTCCCTCAGTTCCATCATTCAGAATGTGAATGTAAAAGTGAAAAGATACGATTCCAACACTGAGCCTTGCGGTACACCACTTGTCAGCGGCTGTTATCCTGAGAAGGGCCATTTTATCCACACTCTCTGCTTTCTGGCGGACAGGCAACCTTCTATTCATGCCACTACCTTGCCTCTAACTCCATGTACCCTTATCATACTCAGTAATCTCCTCTGTGACACCTTGTCAAAGTCCTTCTTGAAGTCCAGGTGGCCAATATCCATTGGTTGTGCCTTGTCAAGCTTGCTCATTTACATTTCAAGTAATTCCAACAGGTTTATCAGGCAAGACCTTCCCTTGACGAAAGCCATAGTGATTTTGCCTTATTTTACCAAACACTTCCTGCTTTTCCAAAATCTCATCCTTCAATGCGCATTCCAGGGTCTTACCCTCGACCGAGGATCAACTAGTCATTTTGGACTTTTTTTGTCGTTTTCCTTGCTCCCTTGTTAAAATGGGGTGTCACGTTAGTGGGTTTCCATTGCTCTGGGATCGTTCCTTATACTAGTGATTCCTCAAAGATCACCACTATCTCCCCCACTCCCTCTTACGCTATCTTTCTGATTGGGGGATTTCAACATGCTGGTAGACTGGGAGAATCAGGATGATATTGGCCCTCAAGAAAGAGACTTTGTGGAGTGCCTCCGAGATGGATTCTGAGAACAGCTGGTGCTGGAGCCGACCAGGGAGAAAACAATTCTGGATATGGTATTGTGCAACGAACCAGAATTTATCAGCGACCTCGAAGTGAAGGAGCCATTGGGAAGTAGTGAACATCATACAAGCCATAAGCTTCAATCTGCAATTTGAGAGGAAGAGTGTACAATCTGAAGTGACGATATTTATGTTGAGTAATGAGAACTAAGGAGCTATGAGGGAGGTGCTGGCCAAAGTACAATGGTGCAATACATTAGCAGGGATAACAGTGAAGGAACAATAGCAGATATTTCTGTGTATAATGCAGAACATGCAGGATCAAATCATTGCAAAAAGGAAGAAAGATCCTAGGAGGAGGCATGGGTGGCCGGCTGACGAGGGAAGTTAAAAAGCATATAAAGTTAAAAGGGAAAAAGTATAACATAGCAAAGGTAAGTGGGAAAACGGAGGACTGGGTAGTTTTTAAAGAACAATGGAGGATTACGAAGAAGGAACTACGCAGAGAAAAAATGAGGTACGAAGGTAAACTGGCCAAAAATATAGAGGAGGAGAGTAAAAGCTTTTTTAGGTATGTGAAAGGCAAAAAAAAGGTTAGATATAAAATTGGGTCCTTGAAGACAAAAACAGCGGAATATCTTACGAGGAACAAAGAAATGGCAGAAAAATTGCATTGGTACTTCATATGTGTGTTCACTGGGGAAGACACAAGCAATCTCCCTGGGGTAACAGTGGCTGAAAGACCTGAACTTTAGGGAATTTATATTTCCCAGGAATTGGTGTTGGAGAGACTGCTAGGTCTGGAGTTGATAAGTCCCGGGGCCTCGTGGTCTACATCCCAGCCAACAGAAGGAGGTGGCTCGAGAAATCGTGGATGAGTTGGTGATTATTTTCAAGAGTTCGATAGATTCGGGATCAGTTCCTGCTGATTTCAGGGTGGCTAATATCTGACCACTTTTTAAGAACGGTGGGAGAGAGAAAGCAGGAAATGATAGACCAGTTCGTCTGAATTCAGTGGTGGGAAGATTCTGCAGTCTATTCCATATGATGAAATTACGACTCATCTGGATAGTAGTCACAGGCTAGGTCAGAGTCAGCATGGATTTATGAAGGGGAAATCATGCTTGACTAATTTAGATTTTTAGATTAGATTACAACGTTGAAACAGGCATTTCATCCCAACAAGTACACACCGACCCGCCGAAGAATAACCCACCCAGACTCATTCCCCTACATTTACCCCTTCACCAAACGCTACGGGCAATTTAGCATGGCCAATTCACCTAACCTGCAAATTTTTGGATTGTGCGAGGAAACTGGAGCACCCGGAGGAAACCCACGCAGACATGTGCAGAATATGCAAACTCCACACAGAGAGTCACCTGAGGCAGAATCTTCTGGAATATTTTGAGGGTGTAACTCTGAAGATGTACGAGGGAGATCCAGAAGATGTCGTGTAGAAAGCTTTTGATAAAGTCCCACTTAGGAGGTTAGTGAGCAAAATTAGGGCGCATGGTATTGGGGGCAAAGTACTAACTTAGATTGAACTTGGTTGGCTGACAGAAATAAAGAGTAGTGACAAATGGCTCCATTTCGGAATGGGAGGCAGTGACCAGTGGGGTACCACAGGGATCAGTGCTGGGACCGCAGCTTTTTACAATGTATATTATTGATGCAGAAGATGGTATTAGTAATAGCATTAGCAAATTTGCTGATGATACTAAGCTGGGTGGCAGGTCGAAATGTGAGGAGGACGTAAGGAGATTACAGGGTGACCTGGACAGGTTAGGTGAGTGGACAGATGCATGGCAGATGCAGTTTAATGTGGATAAATGTATGGTTATCCACTTAATGGTAAGAACAGGAAGGCAGATTGCTACCTAAATGGAATCAATTTAGGTTAAGGGGCAGTACAAAGAGATCTGGGTGTTCTTGTACTCCAATCAAGGAAGGTAAGCATGCAGGTACAGCAGGTAGTGAAGAAGGCTAATAGCATGCTGGCCTTCATAACAAGAGGGATTGAGTATAGAAGCAAAGAGATTCTTCTGCAACTATACAGGGCCATGGTGAGACCACATTGGAGTATTGTGTGCAGTTCTGGTCTCCAAATTGGAGGAAAGACATTCTGGCTATTTAGGGAGTGCAGCGTAGGTTCACGAGGTCAATTCCTGGAATGGCGGGGCTACCTTAGGCTGAAAGACTGGAGCGGCTGGGCTTATATACTCTTGAGTTCAGAAGACTGAGAGGGGATATGATTGAGAGATATAAGATTATTCAAGGATTGGCCACTCTGGAGGCAGGAAATATATTTCCGCTGATGGGTGAGTGCCGAACCAGAGGACACAGCTTAAAAATACTGGGTAGACTATTTAGGGCAGAGATGAGGAGAATCTTCTTCACTCTGAGAGTAGTGGCTGTGTGGAATGCTCTGCCCCAGAGGGCAGTGGATGCCCAGTCTGTGGATTCAATTAAGAAAGAGTTGGATAGAGCTCCCAAGGATAGTGGAATCAAGGGTTATGGACATAAGGCAGGAACAGGATACTGATTAAGGATGATCAGCCATGATCATATTGAATGGTGGTGCATGCTTGAAGGGTAGAATGGCTTACTCCTGAACCTATTGTCTATTGTCTATTATCACTGGGATGTAATGCATCCCGTCCAGATTATTTAACCTACTGCGAATCCTTTCACAAGGATGCCTTCCTTGAAGAAGCTCTCTTCCTCCCTCTACAAGGATTTCAGTGAGTCCCTCTCTCACTGCACCCCCCAGGTCATCTCCTCTGCACAGCACCTTGACCTCCTTCCACCTATCCCACCTCCATCGCCCTTCCCCCTAGTCCGTCCTCCCTACCTTTTATCTTAGCCTGCTTGGCTCTCTCTCTTATTCCTGATAAAGGGCTTATGCTCGAAACGTCGAATTCTCTATTCCTGAGATGCTGCCTGGCCTGCTGTGCTTTGACCAGCAACACATTTACAGAAGATTATTTAACCACCTGCAGGCCATTCAGGTTTATCTTGCAGGTTCTCCATTGTAAAGGCTATCATACTCAGCCCGGGCCTCTCACTCTCTTGAATGTTAAGGTATTACTCGTATCTTCCACCGTGAAACTAACGCAAAGTAATTATTCAGTTCCTCGGCCTTTTTCGTGTTGAGCACTACTACCTCTGATGTTTCATTTCTCAGCAGCCCAATGCCCACTTTTGCTTCTCTTTTGTACTATATATATTGAAAGAAACTCTTGCAGTATTCCTTTGTATTAGTGGCTAGTTTACCCCGACATTTAATAATCTCTCTGCTTATTTTACTTTGTTTCCCCTCTGTTTTGCCTTTGTACCTTCCCAAGCCTCCAGTTTCCCACTGCCCCTAGCCACATTATATGCTTTCTCTTTTGTTTTAACTTTATACCTGACTTTCCTAGTCAGCTATGGTTGCCTCATCCTACCTGTACAAGCCTTTTTTTCCTCAGGATAAATCTCTGCTGTATCCTGAATTCCTCCAAAAATATCCTGCCATTGCTGTTCCACTGTCTTTCCTGCTGGGACCGTCTCCCAGTCAATTCTACCCAACTCCTCTCTCATGCCTCTGTAATTGCCTTTATTAACCTGTAATACCGTTACTTCTGATTTTAACTTCTCCATATGAAATTGCAGAGTAAATTCAATCATATTATGATCACTGCCTCCTATGGTATCCTTCACCTTAAGTTTGCCTCATCCACTCTGCCTGCACAAGCTGCTCCAAAATGCCATTTCATAGCCATTCCACAAATTCCTATCCTGCAAATCACTATCAACCTGAATTCCCAGTCCACCTGCTTCATGAAATCCAATATGATCACTGTGACGTTGCCCTCCCTACAAATCTTTCTCATTCCTGATATGTCTTGCACCCCATCTCCTGACTGCTGTTTGGAGGCATGTGCATACCTCCAATTGCATTTTTCCATCTTTTTGTTTCCTCAATTCCACCGACACAGACTCTACACCATCAGACCTTACTTCATTTCCTATTATTGATTCAACTTGATTTCTTACTAATGAGACAAATCTAGCTCTCTGCCCAACTGCCTATCTTTTCGACAGGATGAATATCCTTAAATATTCAGCTCGCAATCCTGATCCTCTTGCAGCAATGTCACTATGATGCCCATCATGCTGTACTGCCAATTTGTGTCTGTGTCAAGAGCTTATTTACCTTATTCCTTATACTGCATGCATTCCGATATAACAGTTCAGTCCTGTGTTAACCGTCCCTCTTCTCATTGTCATTTGTTTGTTCAGCCGTTCGTACCTACACAGACCCTAGTACTTCCGCAGCCGAGTGACATATCACAAACCCAAGCACCAGGAAGACAACACAACCTTCAGGATTCTCAATCCTGTTCACAGAGAAAAGTATCTATGCCTCTAACTATACTATCCCCAATTATCCATCATTGGGCAGCACAGTGACTCAGCAATGGTACCTCACAGTGAATGGGACTCGGGTTCAATTCCAATCTGTGGACCTTGTCTGTGTGAAGTTTGAACATTCCTCCCATGTCTGCATTTGGAGCATTAACTCCTTTCTCACTCCACAGTACGTCTCTGTATTTGCTTCGGATTTCTACCATCTACAGTATTTTTGCTTTTGTTTGATGGAAACATGCAGCAAATGTGACAAGTGTTTGTAAAAGTACCCATAGTTCTCGATTTCCCTGCGTGTTTAGGAATCTTGCCCGGCCACTTGTCTGGGTGCAGTGTTCCTTGATACCCATTCCATCTCTTTCAGTCCCTCAGTTCATCGTCAGTACATGCAGACTTTCATTGTTCTACCCCTGGGACTTCCCACACACCGCCGCCTGGCACTGGATATTCTCTTCGCAGGAATGTGCATACAACGACACTGGGCACTTTCTGACCTGCTGGAGATGCTGGGTAAAGAGCCTACCATTGCAAGGAACAGAATAATTAAAATCCAATTGAACAGCAAAGCAGAGTAAACAGGCTGAATGACATCCATCTGCTCTGTCACTTCCTAGTCTTCTGTTTATCGTCGTCCATCTGCAAATATATGGTCCATATGGATAACTTGTCAAACAGGTTTGATGGACATGATAGATATGAGAACTATGGTCATTAGACTGAGTCAATGGGCTCCACTTTCCGGGTTACTTAGGTCACACAGAAGCTTTTATTATCAAGTCTAGCCACTTTAAAGGTAAGGCCTTGCTGGAGTTGTGCTGAAAGGATATTTAAAATTTGGAGACACTAGAATATGTCACGTGCGAGTGTGATTAGGAATAGGGAGATGGCACAGTTCAATACACGACCAAAGAGCTGGTTGAGTGGCAGTACTTCTGGTAAGTGGATCATTGGGATTCCCGACTTGTAAGGATATACACAAGAAGGACGGGATGCACATAAAGTGGCAACAATCTCCGATATGTGGATGATTGGGATTCCCGGGTCGGTAGGCTGTACATACGAAGGACGGGATAGACCTGAACTGGCAGCAATCTCCGATACGTGGATCATTGGGATTTCTGGCTCAGTAGGATATATGCAGGAAGGACGGGACAGACCTGAACTAGCAGCAATCTCCTGGCAGGCAGTTTTGCTATTATCCCTCAGGGGGATATACACAAGAAGGTCAGGATGGACGTGAACTGGCAGCAGTCTCTGATATGCGGATCATTGAGATTCCCGGGTCTGGACGATGAACATAAGAATGATTGGATGGACCTGAACTGGCAGCAATCTCCGATATGTAGATCATTGAGATTCCCAGGTTGGTAGGATGCACATAAGAACGATGGGATGGACCTGAACTGGCAGCAATCTCCGATATGTGGATCATTGGGATTTCCGGCTCAGTAGGATATATACAGGAAGGACGGGACAGACCTGAACTAGCAGCAATCTCCTGGCAGGCAGCTTTGCTATTATCCCTCAGGGGGATTTAAACTAATGTGTAATGTCGGTGGGGGAGAGGGGATTGGGGAAGGGCGTGGAAAAGCACAGCAGTAAGTCCACAGGTGAAGTGACTGAGGAGGAGTTTGAGATTAATACCAGTACAGATAAGACCAACAACAAACAGGCAGAGGGTACTGAACACAATGAACCTGGCAGTCTGAATTGTGCTGATTTTAATGTGAGGAGTCTGTTTGTTTGAATATATATTTCGAGGCCGTTGCATGTCAGAGAACAGGAAGAGTTAATAGATGATTGTACTCCGTGTCCTTCACTGGACCAGCTTGTCTGTCCAGGCACCTAAAGGATGTACTGTAGGTCAGAGAACTTCAGAATTAATCCAGCACAGAAAGAGGCCATTTAGCCCACCGTGCGTCCACGAGCTCTCCATCTTCGCAGCTTAAAATTAGAGAAAATGATCGGAGATAGACTGAGAGGCAGAGTGAGAGATGAACAGAGAAAAAGAAAGTGAAGTGAGATAAACAGAATGTAGAGAAAACGGCGCGGCAGGATGAGTGAGAGCAAGGAGTGTCAGATGAGTATAAAGTTATCAGGAGACAGCATGAGGAGAAATACACAGAAACTTTATTTAGAAACTCCCAAAGACTGTAAGCCCTTTGTCTGGTGCCATACTCTGTGAGCACTCTGCTGATACTAGCTGTCATCGCAAATCATTTATCGCCAATTACACCACAGAGCTGGGTTGCTGACAGTTAAAAACAATCCAAAGAAGAATAGATTGGTTCCAGGGAGAAGATGGATTAATTTCAATATTCTGGGCAAACATAAACTTGTTGCCCCTTTAGACATTGAGTGAGAGACAGGGCTAGAGAATCTCCGTGAGGGGGATTACTTACAGAGGGGAAATCAGGGTCTCAGTTGTGGGTCAAATAATGGTTGATAAAGTTTGCACACAACTTCCATGGTTTTGTAATTCACATTTCAATTCATATAGGTCAATATCGTGAATGTATTTTAACAACCTTGTGTCATTGTAATTTTCATACTTTGGTATTTACAGAAAAGCTTTTTTTGTCTCTGTATTTTGTTTTGAATAAACACATCTTATTACTGAAGAAGAAAGGACCTGTTCCGATGGGACAGTCTTCATCTGAACCGTGCTGGGGCCAGAGTCTGAGTGAATCCAAACCAGGGCTGTAGACAGAGCTTTAAACTGATTAGGAGTGTGTGTGTATGAGGTGTTAGTTCAGTTATAGGGTTTAATTAGAAAAGCAGAATTAAAAGAGTAGGTACAAGTACAGAACTCAGGAAAGTTTATTAAAATCTCCAGCACAGACACAAATAGGATAGAACATCTGGAAATGTTTAACATATCAAAATTCAACGACACTGGACAAACGAATGGCACTGAGAGGAAGGACAGTTAATACAGGACTGAAGGTGTTATATCTGAATTCATGCAGTATAAGGAATAATTTAAATGAGCTTGTGGCGCAGATTGATATTGGCAGTTATGATGGGCATCACGGAGATGTGATTGCAAGGGGACCAGGATATTCAAAGACATATATTCTATGGAAAACGTAGGCAGGTGGGCAGAGTGAGTGGATTTGTATTATTATAAGAAATCAAACTAAATCAATAACAAGAAAGGAAGTATGGTTAGATGGTGTAGAATCTGCGTGGGTGGAATTCAGGAACCACAAATATAAGACAACCACAGTTGGAGTTTTGTACAATCCATCAAAGAGTAGTCAGGAGCTGGGGCACAATATGCAGCAGGAGATAGAAAAGATGTATAGGAAAAGCAAAGTGCAGTGTTCATAGGAGAATTAAATATGCAGGGGGACTGGGAAAATCAGGTAGTGTTTCACAAGAAAAAGGAACTTCAGGAATGTCTACGAGATGGTTTTTTGGAGCGGCTTGTAGTGGACCCCACTCGGAAACAGGTTATATTGGATTTAATGAGGCAGGCTAAATAAACGAGCATAAGGTGAAGGAAAACTTCGAAAGCAGTGATCAGGACATGTTTGAATTTATTCTGCAATTCGAGAGTGAGAAGGCGGAATCAGAGGTAACAATATTTCAGCTGAATAAAGGCAACTACAGAGACATAAGGTAGAAGCTGGGTAGAATTGGCCAGGAGAGGGATCGAGCAGGAAGGTCAGGGGAACAGCAATGGCAGGACACACCAAGATTAAATCAGGAGACACAGCAGAGATACATCCTGAAGAATCGAGGATTAGTACAGAGAGGATGAGGCAACCACGGCTGACGAGGGAAGTCGGGGATTGCATACAAGCAAAAGCGCAAGCATATAATGTGGTGAAGTGCAAGGAGAAACTAGAGAATTGGGAAATTGACAAAGACCAACAGAGGGCAAGACAAAATAAATAAGGAGGGAAAAGATTAAATATATGGGTAAACTAGCCAATAATAAAGAGGTAACTGTAAAAGATTCTTTCGATATATAAAGTGCATACGAGAGGTGTAAGCGAATATGGACCACTGGAAAATGATGCTGGAGAAACAGTAGAGGGAAACAAAGAAATGGCTGAGGAACTTTGCATTATTCTTCACGGTGGAAGGCACGAGTAATTTCCCAAAAATTGAAAAGAGTGAGCTGGCAGAGCTGAGTATTGTGGCCATCTTCCAGAAGAACAGGTTAGAAAAGGGAATGCCCTGAATGTGGGTAAATTACCTGGAGCAGATAGACTACTCCTCAGCCTTGTATGGGAGATAGCTGAAGAGACAGTGCAAGCGTAACTGGTAATCTTTCCCGAGTGACTAAAATCAGGAAAGGACCAAAAGGTTCGAAAATTGGTAAGGTGACACCCCATTTAATAAGGGACTTGGGCAGAAGATGGAAAATTACAGTCTGATTAGCCTAACCTTTTTTGTGGGTAACATACTGCAATCCACCGTGACCGATGGGATTTCTGAATACTTGGAGGTCTTTGGTAAAATCGGACAGAATCAGCATGGTTTCGTCAAGGGGAGTTCAGGCCTGACCAACCTGCTAGCATATTTTGAGTGAGTAACAAGCAGATTAGACCAAGGAGAACCAGTAGATGTTATCCTTCTGCACCACAAGAATCCTTTCACAATGAGCCACGTAGGAGGCTATTGAGAATGAGGCAAGGTGCGAGCATAGATAGAAGCTTAGCTGTCTGACAGAAATCAGATAGTGGGGATAAAGGGGTTCTACGAAGATGGCAGACAGGGACAAGTTGTGTTCCATAAGACTCAGTGTTGGGACAACATATTTTCACTTTTCACGAAGGAACTGAAGGCATTCTGGTTAAGTTTTCAAATAGTGCAAAGATAAATAGAGTGATAAGTCGTATTGAAGAGGTGGTTCGGCTGCAGGAGGGTGCTCTAGCGCATCTCAACAATTTCCTACAACTCCGCACTTGAACGTCACCCTTCCAATTATAAAAAGGATAGAACCCCTCTGGTTCACGCCTCCCATCCCCACCAACCTCAGGATACGATGCATCATCCTCCGCTATTTCCGCCACGAACAGTCAGACCCGACCGCCATTCATATACTTTCCTCCCTACACCTATCAGCATTCTGCAGAGACCATTCCCTTCACCACACCCTCATTATGTCCTAGCCCCCGTCCCCCACCAAGCTACCTTCCACTCCGAGCACCTTCTTTTGCCACTGCAAGAGGCATGAAACCTGTGCGAACACCATCCTCCTCACCTCCATCCAAGGCCCCAAAGGATCATTCCACATCCGGCAGAGACCATCGTGTGCATCCAAACAACTCATCTACTATGTAGACTGCTCCTGATCTCCTCCACTTTGGGGAGACAGGACGTCAACTTGCAGAACGGTTCAGGGAATACTCTCGGTCAGACCTATCCACAACCCCACTGCCCTGTGGATGAATACTTCAACGCCCCTCCAACCCCCACTGCGCCAAGGACATACAAGCTTTCAAACTCCTCCACTGCCAATATTCTAGCTACCAGACGTCTGGAGATAAACGCATCATCTTCCGCCTTGGAGTGTTCAAACACACGGTATCAAGAGCAATTTTTCAGATTCCTCATCTCCCCTCCCTCCACCTTATCCCAGATCTAACCCTCCAACTCAGCATCACGCTCTGTAACTGTCCATCTTCCTTCCCATCTACCCACTCTACCTTCCACTCTGACCTATCACTATTACCACCCACCTTCATCTAGCTATGGCCTTCCAAGCTCCCTTCCTCCCAGCCCCAGCCCCTCCCATTTATATCTCAGCTCTCTTCCACCCCCACTCCTCATTCCTGAAGAAGGCTTTATGGCTGACATGTTAAGTCTCCTGCTCTTCGAATGCTGCCTGAGAGGGAGTGCTTTTCTAGCACCACACTTTTTGACTCTGATCGCCAGAATCTGCGCTACTCACTTTCTCCCACTGATTGATTTGCACAGATTAGGGGATTGGACAAAGATGTGGCAGATGGAGTATCACGTTGGAAAATGTGAGGTCATGCACATTGCCTGGAAGAATACAGGCATGGACTGTTTTCTAAATAGCGAGCAAATTCAGAAGTCTGAAGTGCAAAAAGACAAAGGAGTTCTCGTTCAGGAGTCTCGAAAGGTAAACTTGCAGGTTGTCAGTAGTTAGGAAGGCAAATACAATCATGGCATTTGTTTCAAGAGGGCTTGAATATAAAAGCAGGGATGTACTTCTGAGGCTTCTATAAGGCTTTGGTCAGGCCACATTTGGATTATTGTGCCCAGTTTTGGATCACATATCTCAGGAAGGATGTACTGGCCCTGGAAGAGATCCACGAGAATGGTCCCAGAAATGAAAAGCTTAACATATGAAGAATATTTGAGGGCTCTTGATCTATATTTGATAGAGATCAGAAGGATGTTATGAGATGTAATTGACACGTACATAATACTGAATGACCTTGACAGAGCGGATATGGGGAGGATATTTCCAATGGTAGGAGAGACTAGGAAACGAGGGGACAGAGTAAAGAGGAGACCTTCAGAACAGAGATAAGGAGAAACCTCTTCAGCCAGAGAGTGGTGAAACTATCGAATTCACTGCTACAGAACGCTGTCGAAGCCAGGTCATTGAGTATATTTAAGAGTGAGACAGAAAGGTTCTTGTTTGTAAAGGGGATCCACGGTTGCAGGTAGAAAGCGGGAGAATGGAGTTTAGAAGCTTAACAACCATCATTGAATACCAGAGCAGGTTCAATGGGCTGAGTGGCCAAATTTCTGCTCCAATGTCTTCTGGTTGTATGGTGAATATTGGCACTCCTCATTCATCATTGGAGTTGTATCCTGGAATTTGATCTTCATATGATTTATAACATTCCAATACTAATGACGAGGAAATATCATGTTCCCTCCCTCCAGTCTTAGCAGCCATGTCCCCAATTATTTGTGTTTTCTATCTCCTCCCCAACATCATAATAACTCTGCAAATGAAGTCCAGTGAATGGTGCTTAACGACAGTTGATTGACATCGATAACATTAACATCATGACTCTCACCTGCCCACTCTGATCCTCGAATAACCATCTGAATTATGTGATCCGCAGTATTCCCTGGTAACATATCCATGCCATTTGTCTGTTATAACTCCTGTTGTCTTACACACATTTTCCTGTCAGATTATGGACGAGAAAAGTTCTCTCCATATTTTCCTGACGTAATAATCACTGATCAGTAGTTACAGACAGTATGTTTCCGTTTATACATGGAACAACTTGTTAATATTCTGATCATCCTTTGACGTTACTCCCATATCCAAGGCAGATTTAATGATTACACACCATCAATCTACCATCTCCAATATTCTCTCCCTCAGTGACCCCCACATATCCCATGCATAACGTATAAATTTTAAACGTTCTTTTCAATTTTAATAAAGTGAGTATTGAAATGAAAGGAGTTAACTGGAGCTATTTGTTTAGTGACTGTGATTAATGTCAATCTCCGTGGATTCTAATTAACCCAGTGGAGAGTTTCCATTGTTCATTGATAAATGGTGTCTGTTCAATGTGTTATCCCCATTGTATGAGTGTGAGCATCACCAATAGCACAAACAGGGATCACGTGCTGCAGAGAGAGAAGGAGGAAAGATCAGAATCTGAGAACATTAGATTGGAACGTTACAATAATGGTTCAGGATCTGACGACCATGGATTGTAATGTTCAAACAGTGGATCAGAATCTGAGAACAACAGACTGGAATGTTCCAATAATGGACCAAAACCTGAGAACATTAGACTGGTATGTTCCAACAATGGACAGGAGTTTATCTTTGGGTCTCCACTGGCTTTGTCTGACTGGGATATTATTAACATCGCGGATCGAATGTATCCTTTGGATTATTCAAGGTGGTTACTATCCGGTTCTCGCTCTAGTTGGTGTTCCAAGTAAGTCATTCTACGTGTCTACTAAACCAGGTTGAACTGAATTTCTGCTTATGATATATAAATTTTGGAAAAGTGCAAGTCATTGTTTTCAATTCCAAATAAAAATTCCTTTCCTCATAAATTACAACTATCAAAATACAATTTATAAATTGCTCTCTAATATGTGAGAAGCAACCAGACTGATCTCAAACTCCAAAATCCTTTTTGTCCTTTACAGATTTACATCTCCACGCACCAGTAAACCACCATTATATTCCACACTCGTCCTCAGCCTCAGAGTTATTTCTGAATAAACCATGATTTGTGCCTTTGTTCAAACAGTTTCATGTCCCTTCTAATCACATGTCCATTACAAAATAATTGTTTTTGAGAATGTTTTGCTTGTTCTCTGCACATACAAGAAGACAATTTATGGTGTCCATGTCACTGAATCATAATCTAGAGCCGCAGATTATTACTCTGTTGATATCTCATGAAGTAAATTGTTCGAAGTTAAAAGCAACCATTACAATTTATTATTAAGAGCCCATCAGCTTGCCGCAAGTCCTTTAAGGAAGTCAATGCGACATCCTTCCATATTCAGGTTTCTGTGTGACTTCTGTGGTGAAAATGTGGGTGTACTGTACCTTTAAGAGAATTAAAAGCCAGCAATAACTACCTGACAGCACCAAGTGTTGTGAAAAAATAGATAAAATGTAACATTTGGTCAAATAAATTGATTAGCTAATGCCTGGAGACAAAAAACAAATTCAGCCAAACAGTTTAAATTATATCCCAAAAAACCCACTCTAAACAAATTTGAGTATAGTATACTGACAATCTTAAAAACCACAGACACAGTCCAATGCTTTGGTGTAAGATACCGTGGAAAATTGAACAATTACGGGGAGAACTGGCAAGCTACCAGCATGTAAAGATTGCGTGAAAAATAGCTCTCTTAATGGTACCTTTATTGATCAGTAGCTGGTGACGCAGAATCCATGAGAGGAAAAGAAGACAGGAATATGGAGAAGAGCGGTAAGCTTCCTGGTTTTGAGATAAGAAGTTTTGATTTGTAAATCTTAATTAGGAGACTTTTCAGGCTAGTATTGTGGAGGGGACAGTTCATAGTTGGGTTAGAGGAATAAGTTGTAAATAATTGTTCGTTAATAATTCTTTACATTTTATGAAATAAAGTTACTTATTTTAATTTAAATAGTTCTTGGACTCTAGAATTTCCAGGGATTACTGCACGGGGTAAATCTTCTCTCTGTTGCTGGTTTTAAATCGAGCAGCAGAATTTATCCTGTGTCGTAACACTGCAAACCCACACAATGTGTTTTACTCTTTACTGTCCTGTGGAACAGCTGAACCAGCCACTCAGTTCAAGATCGGCATAACGTGCTGGCCTCACCAGGGCTGCATAGATTCAGTGAGAGAAGAACAGAAGTAAAAGTAGCTCCCTTCCTCTGCCCATTTCCCGTATTCCAACAGCTCATTTCCATTCAGGTACGTGATCATCCCCTATTTTAGGTGTATTAAATCTCGTTGAAATTCTCCGCGAATGTGATGCTCATCTCCATAGGTATCTCTGGTGCTGGCATTATTGGTGCTTCCATACAGATGTAAGGAACATCTAAACTCCACGTCGGTTGTAGTGCATAGAGAAGGAATAGCTTTTTCTGCCACAAGAATGAAACGGACACAGCTAAGTGAAGGAAAAGAATTATTGTGATCAGCCCTGAGAGTGTTATTGAGGCATTATTTGAGGTATTGAGGACATGCTTTCTCTCCTTTATAAGGAGTAATCTCCTTGACATAGAAAGAGTGCAATGAGGTTTCACCGGACTCAATCCTGGGATTAAGGTGCAATGATGAGAGAGTGAAGATTACTCTGTAGCGCTGTGAGAATGAGAGGTGATTTCATTGCACCTAGAGTGGGACGCACAATAACTCATTATGTTCTAAACAGAAACTGATACGGTGATAAATTCAACGGCTTGTTCTTTTTAAGTCAGGCTACATGATTCTGGATAGTTTAAGTGCCTCACCCACCCTCACTCCTCATTTCGATTGAGAGAGAGAGCTCCAGGCTTTTGAATAAACTCTCCCCACATTAATACAGTTCGTTTGGTGTGTGACCCTAAACTGAACGTCTTGTTATCCACAATCTCGACAGCAGCCACAATACATTCATTATAAAAGAGTTTACTATTACCACCACCATTTGACGTCCTCAGTAAATATGGGTCTGTCTTCTCGGAAATGCAAGATGATATCTTAAGACTTGGCACAAAACATCAGGCTTCCCTCCTCACTGCCAGAAAACCATGTCAAAGTAGCACACTTTCCCCAAACAATGGAGCCATGAATAACATCATGGAGACCTCTATCAGTGCAGTCTCTATTTCATTGGTTTGTCATGTTGGAGCATCAAGGACACCCTACTGTTCCGGTATAAGCGTCTTGAGGAGCTGAATGGCTTTCTCTGGTCCCATAGAATAAGTATCAGGGACTGATTTAGCAAAGCCTGTTCCAGTTTTACAACAGGATGTGCTGCCCAGACCCCTTTGCTTCCTGTGTAACAGGCAGGAGAATTGAATGGGCTGTCCCTCTTCTTGTTCAGTTGTTTCAAAGAGCTGAATGGCTTCCACATATCCGTGTGTAACCTGCTAGAGATGCTGAATGAGCTCCTCTTTTAACTGTGGAAATGTGCAGTGTCTGGTCGTGCTGTTACATGAATGTTCTTGGCACTTTAACAGCACAAATTTGAATGCTGCACATGGACACAGAGATTGGTTCAGGAGCTGAGGGGGGAGATAATGTTCTGAACATTGTGTATTCTTCACTGACCAGCTCCACTTCTGATCTTATGGTAAGTGGTACCGGGGGGCGGGGGGGGGGGGGTGGTGTGGTTTGGTGGTAGAAAGCATAGATATGATGAAGCAGCTGAAGATATTTTTGTCGAGGAAGCTGCTCTGAGAATCTCCTGAAGAGATGTCTCAGGACGGAGAGGATTGTCGACCACCGAACACAAACATCTTCCTTTGTGCTCCAAAAGACCTAGACCAGTGGGGACGGTACAACTGAAAGCTATTCGGCTCAAATAAGTAGGGGGTCCCGATGAGATCCTCAGTCAAATATTGCCTTGATATTATGGTCTTTCCTCAGCCCTTGTGTTCAGCACTTGTTCATATCAATAGGTGACAGTGTATGTGTATGGAGTGATTTCTTCTCGCAGAGGGTAATGTACATCAGGATTTATCTGGGGGAGAGAGCTAGGAGAGCTAGATCACTGACAGCATTTAAAGAGGAGGTCTATTTACATTTGACCTGTGAGAGAGCTAAGGGATGTGATTAATAGGGCATTAAAGAGAAGTTAAGGCCAACAGTAGATCAGCCATGATCACATATAATGGCTGGATTGTCCGAATTACCTACTCCTTTCCTTATGTTCTCATATTCTATAATAGGAAAGTCAGTGGTTGTAATTTTCCTGGAATATTATTCGATTATTGAATGTCGCAGTCAGAGAGAGAGAAAAGTATTTTGTGTGTAATCTCTGAGTGAGGAATGGGGATTGTATTCACAATGAATCTGTTTCTAGACCATGACCAACAAATGAAGCACTCTGCAAAGAGACAGGAGGAGTTTTTCGAACAGAGTTTGGATTTCCAAATAACATTTTCTGGTCCACACTAAACCATGTGTGACAGTTTTGATGGACTGAATGATATCCTGCGTTACTGTCGACCAAGAACTTGGAGCAAGCGGCCTCCATTTGCGCCTTTAATAGTTGTGAGAAGCTGAATTTAACATAGGAATATACGACTGAGGGGCAGGAGCTGGTCATTAGATACTTTGTTACTGCCCAACCAAGCACTAAGGTCTTAATTTGTCTGATTGTGGACTCGGCTCCACTTTTCTATCTGTATACTATTTTCCCACATTCACTTCACTGTCAAATGTTGAACAACTTTAAATAAATGCAAACACAGGCATCACACACTTCAGAGGAAGGGAATTCCCAGTTGAACAGCACTTTGAGAATCTCTTGTTCATATTCCGACCAATGTTGGAGGATCGTCGATACTTTTCCAGCTCTACTCGTCCACTGGTTAAAACAATTTAGAAATGTAAACAGGTTTTAGATGTGGCCAATAATATATGTCTCGGACTGAGTCATTTTCCAAAAACATGTGAGACACAGAAGGTTGAACTCATAACCGATGGTAAAATGATAGCGCGTCCCAAACGTTTTTCCTGCTTTGAAATTATTCTACTTATAAAATCTGTTTTTATTGGGGATTACTTCGTGGAACAGTTGGGTTAGCTTTAATTCCCTTTGCTTCAGGCAGTGGAGAGATTCCAATAAAACCTCATCGGGAATCATTCTCGAGTGGCAAAAATGACTCAGAAATTTTATGGTATCACATTTTGTCGTCAGGAGATATAAAGTGAGAGAAAGGGATCAATCGCCTGCTGTTTCTCAGGCAGGCAACATTTTTCTCCCTCGTTATATTGAACCATCCAATAATGTCAAATGAACATCGAACTGGACCATGTGCAATCTCCTTGAATATTCTCTGGAATGTCTGATAATGCAGGTGCATCATTGCTGTTGTTGTACACAGTGCCTTTCATGGACAAAAAAATTGTCCCCGCTTTGTAATTTGATGACATGTTTATATGCATCTGCGTTTTTTTTTAATTTCTGATGTCTTCATAATAAGTGTGTTAATATCAATACACCATGTCCTCAACATTTATTCTCTAGCTTTAGTCTCCCTGACAAGAGAAAACAAGTATCCAGCTGATAAAACTTGTATGGTTCAATTAGGTTTCTCGTCTGAGGTTGAGAGTGATAATACTCCAGACCAAAAGGGCTTCATTCCAGGAATGAGTAAAGGGAAACATCTTCGAAAATCTTCTCATGAGAGTGTTTCTTTTTTTTAGTTTTGGGGATCAAAATTGCACACAGTGTATCAGATGTGGCCTCAAGAATGCCCTGTACTGATGCAGTAGCCATTCATGATTAAACCCGATACCCTCAGCCAGAAACAGTATCATTCCGTTGATCTTTCAAATTACTTGATGCATCTGTAGACTAACATCACATGAATCAGATACCAAGCACACAAAAAAACCATCTGTATCACAGTTATGCAATCTCTCTTCAATTAAATTGCTTCCTGAAGTTTTATTCTTCCTAGCAAAATAGACAACTCGCGTTATGGTGAAGGTTTGCTCACATTCCTTCCCTGTCCATAATCACATTGCACACTCACTACTTTCGTTTGATGATGTATTGAATGGCCATCTTGCTTTACAAGCTAAATGAGCTTCAAGCTAATCAATCCCCTTCTTCCAGATCTTTGATACAGATTATTGATCATTGATGCCTCCACATTGATCGCTGATGCACTAATCTAGTTACAGATTTGCATCCTGAAAATAAACATTTATCCATATATCTTGTTAGTGACAGCTTCCCTGTCCCTGTATAACAGCTCCGGCGCGTTGAGTGGCCTTCTGTTGGTCTCTGTAATGTACTCAACGAGCTGAATTAATTATTTCTCCATTCCTCTATAACTCTTCAAAGGGGTAGAATGATCTCTTCGCATCTCATTGTAACGATCCTGTGTGACTGAATGGTGTGGTCTCCAACTCTGTAACAGCCTCCAGGATGGATTCAGAGACCAACACATGGGGTAGGGGCAGCGGTATATCTCTGTAATAACATCGAGGGTGGATTGAGGGAATAATACATGGGGTAGAGACAGCAGTATACCTCTGTAACAGCGTCCAGTGTGGATTGGGGGAGCAACACATGGGGTAGGGACAGCAGTTAATCTCTGTAACAGCCTCGAGGGTGGAATGATAGCACAACACATGGGGTAGGTGCAGTTGTCCATTCAGCAGCACCAATCAGAATGCTCATGGCTGATCTGATTATGTCTGACCATCCGACTCCTGTCTGTTCCCAACAAACATTGACTCTCCTGTCCGGCAAAGATCAGTCGAGCTCAGCCTTGAATATCTTCAATAACCGAGTCTTCATTGCTCCCTGAGGATGAGGACACCACTGATAGCACAACACAAAAGTTAACGGGACACCCTTATTTCATTGCAGAACCAGTTATTTTAAAACTGTGTTAACCTCACATCAAATCGCCACCTCGTTTCAGTCATAAGGACATAATAATTAGAAATAGACATAAATCATTCAGCTCACCAAAACTGTCCCACATTACCACGGATTCTTTCTAATCAAATATGGATCAAACCCAGCATCTGTTGCTGTCTCAGGAAGAGAATACCTGGTAGCAAAACATCACACGAGCATTAAAGAAAGGAACAGATTCAGGTCATTCGACTCATCGAGAATGATAGGCCGTTCAGTAATTTCTTATATGTTCTTCCATCAAATTCTCCACACATCTCCCTAGAATCCTTGATTCCCTTATAAATAAAAAAGTCGAAATGTGTCTTAATGACACAAGTGTCTGTCTTTTTGTGTATGCATGTGTGTGTGTCCATGTGCTTGTTATCTGAGTAATTGTGTGTCTATGTCTGACTGTGTATCAGCCTGTGTGTTTCTACTTGTGTTCGCGCCTATTTGTGTGTGACTGTTTATGCCTCTGTGTGCCTCTACGTGTATGCATGCCTATTTGCTTGTACGTATTGTGTGTGATAGTATTTTTGATTAGATTAGATTAGACTTACAGTGTGGAAACAGGCCCTTCGGCCCAACAAGTCCACACCGACCCGCCGAAGCGCAACCCACCCATACCCCTACATTTACCCCTTACCTAACACTACGGGCAATTTAGCTTGGCCAATTCACCTGACCCGCACATCTTTGTGACTGTGGGAGGAAACCGGAGCACCCGGAGGAAACCCACGCAGACACGGGGAGAACGTGCAAACTCCACACAGTCAGTCGCCTGAGTCGGGAATTGAACCCGGGTCTACAGGCGCTGTGAGGCAGCAGTGCTAACCACTGTGCCACCGTGCCGTATATTGGGAGGTTACCAATACTTATGTGTATTTCTATGCCTGCATCTCTGTGAAATGAAGTTGTGTTATTTTGAGAGTGAAAAAGCTGACGCTGGAACTGACAGTGAGTTTATATTGAGAATTGCCCTTCGCTGGACATTGCTTTTTTATTCGGTTGGTGGAAAGTGGATGGCTCTGAATCTCCACATGAGGTGGCCCAGTCCTCTCTGCCTTGGGCAGGATCCTTCTATATGGTGTGGGGAGGGAGTGAGGGAACGAATTTCGGACACTCCACCTCCCAGCTTGGCCATTTCTATCCTATTCCAGGAGAAAGGGTGGGAAGGGAAGGGTGGGAGTGAGTGAGGGTGGGAGTGGGTGACCCTGCTGTTAGTGCTGGATAAGGTGGGGGAGTGAATTGGTGAGGTGTCCTGAGGGAGTCTGTGCACAGTGGTGTATCTATGCAGCATTATTAGTGTTGGAGAGGGGAAGTATTGCGTCTCTGACAGAAAACATAGGGAAGCGAAGGTGCTGAATTCAATAGTGAGAGTGGTATTGCTTGAGCCGTATTTGGAGATCGCACGTGAGTGTGAGGGAGCAGAGAGAATATGGTGACTCTTGTCCTGGCTGAGCGGGGAGGATATTTATGCTTGTCCTGTATTGCTGAACATTTATTCAGATCATCTCAGCGTCAAGGAGAGCCTCCCTGACTGTCTTTTCCAAGTGTATCACAAATAACGCCATAAACCCTGTCCATCAGATTCCACAGAGTCCGTTTGGGTGGATCTTACAAATAGCAAAGAGGAGCAAACGTTGGTGTGTTATATATCTAAACCAAAACGGTTGTGCAAATAGTTTGCATCTGGAAATTAGATTTGCAAGCCTATGCAAGGGGAAGCAAGTGCTTAGTGTTGTTATCGCTGGACTCTTAAACCAGAGACGCAGGGAATGCTTTGGGGACATGGGTTCGACACCTGCCATGGCAATTTGTGGAATTTGAATTCAGTAAGTATCTGGAATCAAGGGTCTATGTTAACCATGAATCCAAAGCAAAGAGAATACAACGACACTTATCTTGACAGAGAGGGGAAGGTTATTGATGCTTGTCCTGTATTTCTGGACATTTCTTCAGACAGCAGATACTGCACTGACCTGGGTGGTAAGCTCAGACAGTGCTCGGTGTTTCTGAGGGTGGGGACCCCTCTGGGAAGAGAAAATGCCCCCCTCTGAACTTGTCCATTGGCCAGAACCTCCGTGTGTTTGTTGACTAACGGTGGTGTAATTGCCCTTTATCAGCCATGCTCCAAGTAAAGTGTGCAGGGTAGTTCCAAACTGAGAAAGCTCAGTGGCATTTTCAAGATGGCACCAGCGTCACGGATCACGGACTTTCCAGGGATACCCGGGCAATGGTGAGTACCTCCAGCCATGATGGATGGGAGAATCGGCATTTAATGAGAGTGACACCATGAGGTGGGTGGCTAGTTAATGAGGTAAGTTCGAAAAGATATCACCCGGAAACTAGTTCGTCTCGTGCAGGCGATCCCTCGCTCATCCTCAATGAAAATGGCACTGAGACAACTTATTGTTAGATTCAGCCGGATGAGTCCGACTCTGCTGACCCCGCTCTCAGTTACAAAGCTGCAGAACAAATACTCATCCAAAACTCTCCATCACCTTGACTCGCAAAAATACCCTGTTCACCTATCATTCCTGGAAGCAGTAGCATATATTGCAAAATGCTATCAAAATGTCTTGATTTCTGAATCTTTAAACCTACGATCAGATCCTTCCATGAAATTCTTTCTCAATCTCCACCCTCTTTTAACAAAGATCCTACTATTAGATGGTATTATAACTGATTCATGACCTCTCTCTGGCAGTGATTTTCACACTCACAGCACCCATTTTCATGGCACAATGGAGATATGGAGCCGTAAATGAGTGGGTGCTGCACATCCTGTCACTTCCATCATGGGCTTCAAGTTTCCCCACACTGGGCAGTGATCTACCACAGTGATACTGAGCAATGCAGTAGTTGGTGTACGCAGCTGTACATGCTGGGAAGGTAACTACTCAAGATTTACAGAACAATTCACTGTTTGTCACTGCACAGCTCCCCATGTTGGAGACGTACCCAGTCTATGTTTATAGAGCAATGCACTAGTGTGTTCTGCATATCGCCCTGGGCTGAACAGATTATTTCGTCCAGGTTTACAGATGAATGCACTGTTGGACAGATACGTGGTGAGCTCTGAACAGCGTTCGATCCTGGAAAGATTTCTGAGCGGTACACTAGCATGTTCGACGCAGTGCTTCATGATGAACTACTTATTCATCTTGGCTGATACATGTATGGACTGGACCTGTGAGGTGGATTGAGTATCTGATGTAAATCCTGACATAACTAACACTGCTCCAGCTCGGCCCATTCCACTGCCAAACCCCATATTCCTGCAACACGTTGTCCAATAAATAATAACCCAAATAAAACATGGATATCTGTCGCTCTTGTTAGGGATCAGGGCAGACACACTTCAAAATATTTGGAAAAGGTAGTCTCAACCCGAACAGTTTCTTATTTTAAAGGTAAATGTGAGGTGCTGTGTTTCTGATACAGTTTGTTTGCACAAAATATTCGAATTTAAGCAAAATACAATCTGTTCAAACCCTGTCGACAAAATAGAATAAAAGGAAGTGGAACTGGCAATAACTTAATTATGTTGGAAAACTTAGCCGAATAAGAGGTTATTTATCTACTATACTGTAACTGCTTCAATATGGTAACATCCTAGAAACACACATTTGTCGAAAAACAAATTCAGGAAACTGATATCCCACATGCAGTTCTAGAATCCAGGAAGAAGGAACATCAAAAGACAATTGTGAACGAAATCTCAGGGAGAGAGTGTAGCAACCGGGAGGGACTTATTGCTTCCAACCCTGCTGAGACCCCAGCAATAAATGATGAAACGTAAAACTAAGAATCCTGGTTCTGGGAGAGCTTGACCATCACTCCACAGGACCAGCCCGCGGTTCCAAGGACCACAAGGAATGGACTGTATCTCCACCGTGTATGGCACTGTAGGAGCCACTCAAAAATACCTAACCTCACCTAAGCCGCTAAATGATGGTAAGATAAATGTCAAAGTTAAACAAATGTAAATAAAACGAAAGTATTCAGCAGACCTGGTGATCAGACACAGATGGCCATGAGAGCCCAGCAATTCCTATCCCACCAAAACACAGTAGAATCATCGAATTAGTGAAGCGGAAGCATCACCTCCCTCCCTCAGCTCTAACTTTACAATTGGAGATGTACTATTCACCCAACAGTCAGCGATGTCAACAATTCACCCTCACCAAGTATTGTTGTGGTATGTCAGGGTTGTCATGAAATGATTAACTGGAGCTGTTTTTTCAGTGAGTGTAATCGATACCGGACTTCCTGGATCTAACTGTGTCACTGGAGGGCTTCCCTCTTCCATAATTAGGGATTTCTATCAACATGTTATGCCATGTATCAGGGGAAGCGCCATCCTCAACACGATTGGGATCAGCAGCTAAATAAAAAGGAAGAGATCAGAATTCGAGAACTTGAGACTGGAATGTTCCAACAATAGATCAGAATCTGAGAACATTAGCCTGGAATGTTACAACAATGGACAGGATTTTATCCATGGATCTTTACTATTTTGATCGGGATTGGCCGTGGTTAGAGCTGCAGATAGAGGCCGTACTGATGATTATTCAGGCAGGTTACTACACCATCCTCTCGATCATTGGAGCTCCTGGTAATCCTATCTCTGTCAATTGTATAAATGATGGTGATGGTTATTGCTACGTCGGTTAATTATATTTAGAAAATCCATAAACTTTTAGTCATAAATTCCACTTCTTTTCCATGCATTTTGAAATCCTTATGAAGATCTAAGACGGAACTAGACGGTTCAGAACTTTGAGTCCCCTTATTACCTTCAACTATTTTATCTCTCTGGATTCTCTCTGTCATTAAAAGGGTCAGAATCCACCTCTATAATCTAACCAATCTCTACTTTTGCCTCAGTGCTGTTACTGAGTGAGCTTGTCATCTACACCTTTGTTAACTTCAGACTTAATGGCTTCACTTCTCTTCTGATCTCTCTTCCCTGTTTCAAATATTTTGAACATAATTCAGTTCTTTTCTCTACAATTATTTCACACCAGGGTCTCAGTATCAGAGGAATAATAGCTCTGACTGTGTAATTCAGAGGCACAAGTTATGACTCTAAAACCATTGTTTCAAATCCTACCACAGCCGATGACCGAACTTAAATTCGAATGACAAAAATTGGAATGAAACCTAATTTCACTCGTGGCAACCATAAGCCAACATATTTCTTTTTCCTTATTTTGCTAATAATCTTTGTTAAAGAACATTAACATTTTTGATCAGTCTGGACTAAGTATGAATTCAGACCCACAACAATATGGTTGGCTCGAAAGTTTCTTGACAAATGGTCTCACAATCAACAGCAATTAGTGATGGAGAACAAATGCTGCCCTTACAAGTAATGCTGACATCCTGGGAAACAACAACATTAAAAGTGAAATAAACGAATGAACTGTGGATGCTGGAGATCTGACATAAAATTCTTCAGCGCCTGGAAGAGTTGGAGAATTTCAGCAGGTGTGGCAGTCTCTGTCGGGATAAATACAGATAACGTTTCAAGTTCAGTGACCCTTTTAAAACTTAATGCAACTAGGAAACAATATTATTATATCAGGGATGGTTGGAAGGGTGAGTGGGAGGTTTGTGTTGAATGGATGGAGACAGCAAAACGGAGACAGAGCTAGTGAGAGGCAAAGCAAGCAGAAGGATTGCTGATGACGAACTGGACGGAAAATAGAATGAAAAGTTATTCTAACATTTCCCCTTTTCCCATATTACTGCATATCAGGTCAGTTCGGTAAGTCCCTGTTTTGTTCCCTCTATCTCTCTTCTCTGACTGTGGTGATCGACTCCACCAGAAATGCTTGTGCTGCCATTATAGTTTCTGAGATACAGAGAAACATAATGTTACATTGTCAACTGATTCTTTAGAAAGAGAAACTGCTCCTGTGGGACTGTATGGAGACGTAACGGCTTTCTCAGCAAGGAAGAGAAACTGAGGAGACGGAGGCATTTTCAACACTGAACGGGGGCACCAGGAGGGTGGGGATTTGACTTGCTGCTATCATTAGAAATTTAGTGGCGAATCTGTGGTTCGTTTTCCCGGGTTTGTATTATCAGCTGCTGGGTTCATTCAGGGAGACCCGAGGGTCTGGGAACCATACTCTGGATATTACGTTTACAGAGTGTCTGGGTCCATGCAAAACAAACGTAACTGAGACTACACAGAAGGGACGTTCTGGACACGGAGAGGAGCAGGGCACTGCACATTCCTGCCTCGGATTTCCAGGAACATTTGTCTAAGCTGGTCCCATTCAGGTGTAAAGTGGGAAACCGGTTTGTATCAAAAATGAGACGCTCACTGAGCAGTATCATCCCCATCCCCACCCCGTTTCAGTATAACCTATAGTCCAAAACTAGGGACAGTACTGTGCTGACTCTCACCATGAAGTGAATCGTTTCGATTCTGGAACAATCCCAGCAGAAGTGGGTAGTATATGCACCATCTCTGAAGTGTCGTCCTCCGATATATCACTAGCTGACAGAAGCCATCTGCCTGCTGAGAGGAATGCATTGGTTCCATCGCCACAGGGGAACGCACAGAAACTAACTTCCAGAAATAACAGGGAACAGATCGACTGGTAAAAATGAGGAACTGCAGGAAATTAGAATTAATGATGAATAGGTTTTTGAAAACCTAATCGAATTGAAGTTTTATAAGTTGCTGCATCTGATGAGCTACATCCCAAAGTATTGAGGAGGCGACAACAGAGCTCTTGAAATAATTATTGATTATTCTTCAAAGCTTGTTACATTCTGGAAAGGATGCTCCAGACTGGAAAGCAGCCATTGTAAACCTAAATATGTAAAATAGGACGGAGAGGGAAAACAGAAAACTAAATAGATTGATGACAGCTGTGAGAAAAATATTATAACCTTTTATAAGGAATGTGATAACTATGCACTTAGAGACTAATGATCTGATTTGATAGATTCGGCCTAGATGCAGGAAAGGGAAATGATAAACCTGCTGGAATTTGTGGAGTCTGTCCATTGTGACATCGACAATTGAGGACTAGTGGGAGTGGAGTGTTTGAATTGTCAGCAAATGCTTGACATACTTGAATGCGGGTGAGTCGGGAAAGTTAGAGTCCATGGTTAGGTAGAGTTGGAATATATACCGTGTGGATTAAAAGTTGGGTAATGGAGATATGAAAATAGTCGTGCTTTCTTTCTGGACTGAAGGTCTGCTGTGTATCAGAAGGATCAGTATTTGGTCAATAGCTGTGTAAAAATGATTCAGATGTGAACAAATAATACCATAATTCCCTTTATATTTATTAAACGGTGAGAGATTGGGAAGGGCTGGATGTCCTCGGTCATAAGTCACTAACAGAACTCATACGGGGCAGGAAGTAAATGATATGTGGATCTTCGTACAAACTGATTGAAGTGCCAGCCTTAGTATATCTTTCCCAATGGTACTGTTTTGTTGAGAGAGTATTTGGTTTATTGTGTACAGATTTGGTCAGCATTATAAATAATGATCTCTTTGTCACCAAGTCAATACAAAGGAGTTTCACCGGACTAAACTTGGGCATGATGTTACCACGAGGAGAGAGAGCATAACTCTGTGTTTAATCTGTAGCACTGAGAGAATAAGAAGTTCAAACTTGATGGCTATGGACGGACACTCATTACACACCAAACAGCTGAATAGGGTGAAATTCCGTATTTTTAACTGGATGATTGACTCCCGATAGATTACATGCCTGTGCAGAACCCTCATGTCTGTTGACAGAGAGGTACAGGCTCTGAGTGAACCCTGACATTTTAATGCACAGTTACTGTGTGACACTGAGTTGAATGTCACTTTGTACACAATCCTGTCAGCAGTTCCAATACCATCATTCTGAAAGAGTTAACAATTCCGCAACACTTTCTGACCTCCATGGAGATCACGATCTGCTATCTTGGAGATGGAAGACACATTGGAGAATGGTTAAAAATGTTGACTTCATTCCTACTGCCAGAAAACCATGTTAAAGTTACACATATGTACTATGAGTAATTAAGCCACCAGGGACAAGGTGGTGCAGTCTATCTGTTGAGTCCCTGCTCCATTTTTTGCGAAGTTGAGGCATGTCTGACACCTTCCTGTTCCTGGTTTCGTGACTTGCGAAGATGAATGACTGCTTCCTGTTCCTCAGTAAGTACCTTCAGGTGCAAAACTCTCTCTTTCTAATCCCATGTAAGTGAGGGATTATGCGGATCCATTCTCTTACTGTGTAATTGGCAGGAGGGACTGAATGAGCTAACACACGTCTTGTCCAATAGTTTGATGGTTTGAATGACTTCCACATATTCTGGTGAACACAGATTGAGGTGCCGAATGAGCTGCATCTTTTACTGTGGAAATGTGCAGTGCTATTACATGAATATTACCCAGTCCTTGGCAGCAGGATGTTGAATGGCATCCATTTATTTGTGCACATGGACACAGACTGCTTCAAGAGCTGAGGAGGGTCAACTTGTTCTTCACACTACGTAAACGTCAGTGCATATCCCCAATTCTGCTCAGTTTGGACTCAATGGGCTGAATGGTCTCCTTCCACGCTGTCAGGATTCTATGATGAAAAAATGGGAATGTCTAAACTGAGGGAACTACCCTGAGGATCTCCTTCAATGATGCCATATGACTGAGATGATTGATGTCCACCGATGATAAACATCTTCCCTTGTGCTGTGAATGATTCCAAACAGTAGAGATTTCGTAATCAATTCACATTAAGTGCGATTTTTCTCAGGCTCCTTGATGTCATCCTCAGTCTAGTATTGCCTTGAGTTCAGGGCCAGTCATTCTGTCTAATCCCCTGTGTTCCCCCTTTTGTTCATATCAATAGGTCATGGTGTAGAAGCAGAGAATGCTTTCTCCAAACAGTGGGTGGTGATTGTCAGGATTTCTCTAACACAGAGAGTTCGGAGAGCTGGATCACTGAAAGGGCCAGTGTGTCCCGCAGGGATAAGTTCTGGGACCTCTTCTCTTTGTGATTTTTATAGCTGACTTGGATGAGGAAGTGGAAGGGTGAATTAGTAAGTCTGCCGATGACACGAAGGTTTGTGAAGTGGTACATGGGTGTTTGGAGGGCTTTTGGTGGTTGCATCGGTACATTGACATAATGCAGAGCTGGGCTAAGAAGTGGCAATGGACTTCAAACTGGAAGAGTGTGAAGTAGTTCCCTTTGCAAGCTCAAATTTGAATGCAGAATATAAGATTATAGGCAGGGTTCTTGGCAGTGTGGAAAAACAGATGGATTTTGGCGTCTATGTCCATAGATCCATCAAAGCTGCTATTTAAATTGATAGGGTTGTTAAGAAGTCGAATGTGTGTTAGCTTTCATTAGAAGGGAGATTGACTTCAAGAGCCGTGAGGTTATGCTGCAGCTCTGTCGAGCCTTGGTTAGACCGCATCTGGAGTATTGTGTTCAGTTCTGGTGACCCCATTATAGGAAGGATGTGTAAGCTTGAGAAAGGGTGCAGAGTAAATTTACCAGAATGCTGTCTGGACTGGAGGGCAAGTCTTATGAAGAAAGGTTGAAGGAACTAGGTTTTTTTTTTCTCATTTGCTTTAATAAGGATGAAAGGTGACTTGATAGAGGTGTAAAATATGACGAGAGGCAAAGAGAGAGTGAATAGCCAGCGACGTTTCCCCAGGACAGAAATATCTATCAGGAGGACTCATAATTTTCAAGTAAGTCAAGGAAAGTTTTGGGGAGCTGTCACCGGTAGGTTTTTTTCACACAGAGAATGGTCGGTGTATAGAATGCACTGTCAGCGGTGGTAGTAGAGTCAAGTACGTGGGACAATCTTGTTTTGGCAAATGGAAGAAAGTGCACGGTAGAATGTAGGTGTGTCTGATCTAGTTTGAACAGTAGGATAAACGGGTGGCACAACATCAAGGTTCAAGGCCCTCTACTGTGCTGTACTGTTCAATGTTCTGTGTTCGATGGATGTGTTTGGAGAGGTTGGAGATGGATTTTGATTTGTCAGAGAGTTGAGAGTTCTGAAGATGTGGACTTGAAAGATGATTTGAGACTAAAAGCAGATCAGCCACGATCTTAGTAAAGGCCAAGGCAGGCTTGAGGTGGGAGGGGGAGTGCGTGGGGGGGGGTGCGGGGTGGGGGAGGAGTGTGAACAACATGCTCTTGTTTCTGATGTTCTCACTTTCTGTTATTGGAAAGTTAGTGGGTGTTAATTTCCTTGAAGGCCTGTTTGAATGTTGTGGCATGGGAGACCAGAGAATTTTGTGAGCCATCTCTGGGTGAGGCATGGGGACTGCATTCACAATGAACCTGAGTCTACAACATTACCAATAAATGAGACACAAGTTGCAGAGAGGGGCAGCTTTGTTAGCAGAGATGAGGGTACTCTTTCATTATCATCTTGGGATTTCCAATTACATTTTCCAAATCACTTTACCCTGTATGTGACGGTACTGAGGGACTGAATGGTAGCCTGTTTTTGGCTCCAGTTTATAGCAGCAAGTGCTCTCCAACTCCTCCTCTCTAGCAGGTTTGAGGGGCTGAATGGAACACAGAAACATGGGACTGAGGAGGAGGAGTGGGTCATGAGATACTTCGAGCTTTTTCCACCAGGCACTAAGATGGTAGCTGATCAGGTTGTGATCTCAGCCCCAGTTTACTGTGTGTATCCAATTATCCGTGATCTACTTCTCTGACAAATATTGAACTAACTCAGCTTTGAATTCTTTTAATCGGCGAGTCACCTCAAACTTCTGGGGAAGAAAATTCTCACTTGAAAGGCCCTTTTTCGATTTTGTCCTCATCCCTTATTCACTTAGAGAGTCATTCAGCGTGGAAACAAATCCTTTATTCCAGCTTGCTCGTGCTGACCAGATATCACAATCTGATCTAGTCCCACTTGCCAGCATTTAGCTCATATCGCTCTGAACGTTTCCTATTGATGTACCTGTCCAGATACATTTAAAAATATAACTGTAACCGTTTCCATCACTTTCTCTGACAGCACTTTCCGTATATGCACCACCCTCTACATGAAAAAAGTTACCCCTAAGCTGCCTTCTAAATACTTCCCCCGTCACCTTCAACCTATGACGTCTACTTGTGGACTCCCGACCCTGGGGAAAAGATCTTGGCCGTTCAGGCTCTGCATATCCCTTATGATTTTATAAACCAGTTCCATGTCACCCTTCAGCATCTGACAGACCAAGGAGAAAAGCCTCAACCTGTTCATCCTCTCCCTGTCGATGAAGCCTTCAGGTTCCAGTAAACCATTATAAATCTATTCTGCATCCTATCAAGCTAAACAACATCAATCTTGTAGCAGAGCCAACTAATTTGCACGCAGTATTCTTAATGTGGCCTCATAAGCGTCCCTATGCAAGCGCAACATGCCACCCCAACTTCGATACTCAGTGTTCTGACCGATTTAGGCAAGCAGGCCAACTGCATTGTTCACCACCCTGTCTACCTGCAAGTACACTGTCAAGGAACTATGAACCTGCACCCGTAGGTCACTTTGTTCAGCCACATTCCCCAAGGCATGACCCTGCTTTAACTTACCAAAATGCAAAACCTCACAATTATCTGAATTAAATTTTATCTGCCAGTCCTTGGACCTTTGATGGTCAACGGTGCAGTTCTACTCTGAGACAATCTTCTTCACTGTCCACTGCACCACGATTTTGATGTTATCTGTAATTTACTAACCATGCCTCCCATATTCCCATCCAAGTTGTTTCTACTCATGATGAAATGCAGTGAGCTCAGCATTGATTCTTTCAGCACACCGCTGGCGACAGGTCTCCAGTATGGAAAACAATCCGTTACCTTCAGGACAATATTGTATCCAATTGGTTAGCTTTCCCTGGATTCTTTGTGAACTTACCTTCGTAATCTGCCTACGATGGGGAGCCTTATGAAACACCTTGTTGAAGTCTGTGTAAACAATATATACAACAGTGCCTTCTTCAGTCTTCTTTGTCACCTCTTCAAAATATTCAAACACATGAATGAGACATGATTTGCATCACACAAAGCAATATTGACTATCCCTAATCCGTCCTTGTATTTCTAAATGGATGGAAGTCCTATCCCTCACAATCCTCTCCAACAAAACCCTCTACACTGACGTTAGGCTCACTGAGTCTATAATTTCATGTGCTTTTGAATCGCTGTTCCCTTTTCTAGTCCCACTCCTCCACTGACCACAAAAAAATATAACTAGTCTGGTGAAGTGGCCAAGTATATATTTCTCAGAGTGTGTCAGTGTCAGTGTTAGGAACAAGTCAGACAGATTTCTTTAGTCTGCTATAACAACACGTTTATGGCAAAAGCACAATTACACAAACTATGATGGAATTAAGAATGACAAGAGGATTTGCAAATGTGTACATTGATATTTCCCTTTAAAAAATATTGTGGAACACACACACACACACACACACACACACGTTTGATAACAAATTGAAAAGCAAAATATCTGCAAATTTAACTTGAAAATATTTTTTCCAAATATTATTCAAACTTATGACGGAAGCAAAAACGAGAGTTTGACTCAAATGTTGTTCCATGTATAGAGTAATCAAGTCCGACTGCATGGAGAGAGGCCCTTTGGCCCAAACGGATCCATGCTGACCCAAATGTACATCCACGCTAACTCTATTTCCCAGCACTTGGCCCATAGACTTCTCTTACTTTCCTGCCCATGTACTTGTCCAAATGCCGTTTAAATATTTTTAATACAAATGCTTTCAACCACTTCCGCTGGCAGCTCATTCCCTTTGCCTACCACTCACTGTGGAAAACAGTTTCCATCAGTTTTCCTTTATTCTTTCCACTCTCACCTTAAACTGATGTCCTCTCGTCCTCAATTCCACAACTCTGGGAAAATAGGCTGAGTCCATTCATCCTATGCATGCCTGTCATAATGTTCTGCATTTCTATTGGATCCACTTCAGTCTCCTACGCTCTAAAGAAAAATGTTCTCACTTGTCCTACCTCTCCCTATAAGTCACACTGTTGAATCCTGCCAACATTTTGTAAATTCCGTCTGCACACATTCCAATTTAAAAATATCCTGATAGCAATGTGACCAAAACTGAACACAACACTGCAACTGCAGCCTCACCAACATCCTGTGTAAGTGCAACATTTAATTCCACTTTTCTTCTCCATGTCCTGACCGATAACTGCCAGTTTGCCAAAAGCCTTCTTCATTGCCATGTCCACCTGTGACTCCAATTTCAGAATATGATGCATCTTACTTCATGGTCCCTCTGCTCAACTACACTCCTTAAGGCCCTATCATTTAATATGAAACTCCCACCTTGATCTAACTTTGCAAAAATGTTCCTCGGCCCACTTCTCCAGTTGATCAAGATCGTGATGCAATTTCTGATATACTTTCTCACTATCCACGATACCACCTATTTTGGTGTCATCTTCAAATTTACTCATCATGCCTTTTACATTCTCAGGAATACAATTTACATAGATAATAAATAGCAATGGATCTAGCACTGAACCCAGCGGAACGTCATGTGTCGCAGGCCTCCAGTCCAAGAGCATCCTTCCACTATTACGCTCTGCTTACTACCACCAAGCCAATTGTGTATCCAATTTGCCTGCTCCTTCTGGATTTCATGCAATTCTAACCTTCCAGAACAACCTATCAATGGTAACCTTGTCAAAGACTTTACTGACAACCATGCAGACTACATCTACCGCCTTGCCCTCATCAAGATTACTGGTCACTTCATCAATGAACTCAAACAAATTTGTGAGGCATGATCTCCAAATCACAAAGCCATGCAATCTGTTCAATATAAAAACAACAATTATTAACAATTATTAAAATTAATAGTAACAAACAATAATAAATAATAAAAATATGACATTTTCAGTGGAGAATAAACTGTCCATGGTATGTTTTATTGGACCTCGCATCATGGGTGAAGGGTAAAATATATTTTGTACCAGTGTCTTTGAACTGTGTTGACTACAAGTACTTGTGAAATGGTGGCTCACTGCTGCCTCGTAGTCCCATGGATCTGGGCTTGATTCCAGCTTCGGGAGACTCTTTGTGTGGAGTTTACATATTCTCCCTGTGTTTGTGCGGGTTTCCTCCGGGTGATCTATTTTCTTCCCACAATACAAAGATGTACAGGTTAACTGAATTGGCCATGCTAAGTTACCCATAGTGCTATGTGCATTCGTCAGGGGTAAGTGTAAGGTAGGGGAATGGGACTGGGAGGGTTACTGTTTGGAGAGTTGGTGTGGCCTTGTTGGGCGAAATGGTCTGTTTCCATACTGCAGAGAATCTGAAAAAAAATTCTAAAGAAACGCTGTCTTTCCAAATTCATGTACATCTTAGTCCTCAGAGTCTTCTCAAGTAACCTATGTACAACAGATGTTAGACTTCATGGCCTGTAGTTCCCAGATTTTTCTTTGCTTCTCTTCGTGAATAATGGCACAACAATTGCTACCCTCCAATCTTCTGGAACCTAACCTGTGGCTAACGATGATGCAAAAATATTAACCAGGTCCCTGGAGTTTCTTCTGTAGCCTCTTGCAGTGTTCTTGGATGCATTTGTTTAAGATCAGGAGATTTATCCACCTTCATACATTCTAATACATCTAACACGTCCTCTCCTGTGATATTGAATCACCCCAAGATAACACCACGACGATTGTTAAGCTCCTAAATTTTCATGTATTTCTCTACAGTAAAGGCAGACGAGAAATATTCATTGTGAATCTCGCAAATCTCCTACGGTTCCAGACATGCATGTCGGATTTAGACCTTGAAGGGTCATATTCTCAGTTAGTTATTCCTTTAACTTTAATATACTGAAATTACGTCTTTGAATTCACCCTCATCTACTCAGCCAAGGCTATCTTGTGCCCTATTTTCGCCCTCTTGATTTCCGTCTTCAATAAATTCCGGTATCCCCTGCACACCACCACGGATTCCCTTGATCCCAGCTGCATGGATCCGAGCCACGCCACCTTTATGCAGGTCAAAGCCTCAATATCTCCTGACATCTAGGGTTCCCAATTCCTGCCAACTTTGCCTTTTTACCCTCACAGGAACATATTGACCTTGAATTGTAGACATTTCACTTTTAAACGCCTCCCACTTGCAGGAGGTCCCTTCGCCTGCAAACAAACTCCTCCAACCAACCCCTATCAGCTCCTGTCTAATTCCATCAAATTTCACCTTGCCCCAATTTTGAACTTGAACATATGGGCCAGTTTTGTCCTTCTCCATAACTATTTATAAATTAATACAACTATGGTCACTGGTCCCAGAATGCTCCCCTCCTGTCACCTCAATCATCTGTCCTGCCCTAGGTCTTAGAGTAGGTCAATTTTCGTCCCTTCCCGAGTTGAACCCCCTATATACTGCTTGAGGAAACGTTTCTGAACACAGTTAATCGATACAGGCCATCTAGTCCTTAATTCTATGTCATTCCCAGTCTATGTTCGGAAAATTAAGATCTCCTACTATGGCAATCCTATTGACCCTGCAAGTCTCCCCAACTCCCCAGTCTCTTTACATATTTTTATTCCTCTAATTCCCCGTTTACTATTTGGGAGCCTCGAGAACAACCGAAATGCTATCACCATTCCCTTCTTATTTCTTAGCTCCACCCACAAATGCTCATTGGATGATCCATCAATTACTTTTTATCTTTGATTACTGCAGTGATACTCGCCTCAATCCCCGTCCTCTTTTTCCATCATCTCTGTCCCGCATAAAGCACCTGTACCCTGGTACATTAAGCTGCCCGTCCTGTCCCTTCCTTAGCCAAATTTTTGCAATGGCTATTAAATCCAAGTCCCACATACCTATTCACACCCTGACTACATCAGCCTTACCTGTCAACCATCGTGCATTGAAACAGTTGCAATTTAATCCAACAGACATTCCTTGCTCCCTGTCGTGTTCAAGCCTAACCTGTCTCTTCACTTTACTGTTTCTGATTTCTGCATCTCTTTCCAGCCTGACACTTGCCTTCCTGCTTTTGAGGATCCCACCCCTCCCCAACCCCATACAAACTCATTGAAACCCAGACTTGCAGCACTAGCAAACATGCCTTCCAGGATAGTGGTCCCCTTCCAATTCAGGGACAACCCGTCCTTTCCGAACAGATCACATCTGCCCCACAAGAGATCCTAGTGATCCAAAAATCTAAATCTCGCCCCCCCACCCCCGCACCAATTCTTTAGCAACGCGTTCATCTGCCATACCCTCCTGTTTTTACCCTCACTAGCACGGAGTCCTGGACGTAAACCGGATATTAACACTGCCGTTGTCCTGTCTTATACCCTTTTTCTTAGATCTCCATAATCACTCTGGACCTCATCACTATTTCTACCTGTGTCATTTGTACTAGTGTGCACAATGACTTCTAGCTGCTCCCCCACCCCAGTGAGACCGTTCAACAGCCGCTCTGAGACATCCTGCACCCTGGCACGTGGGAGGCTAAACACCATTCCGGATTCCCATTTGCATGCACAGCATCTCTTGTCTGTCACCATCACTATCGAGTCTGAATAATTACTTCTGAAGTTATTCTGCTCGCACAACCTTCTGACAATGGGATTTCTTCATGAAACTGTTGGATCTGGCTGAATTGCTTTGCTTCAGGCATTGGGGAGATTCCAATTAATCATCATCAGGAAATCTCAATGAGTGGGAAAGACGACTGTTTTTTTTCACTCCCACGTTGCTGTGATGAGCGCCTGGGAAACAGAAAGGGAGCAATAGACAGTTCCTTCACAGATAGGCTACATATTTTCCGTCTCTAAGTTAAATCAATAACGTTATGAGGCATCAAACTGTACCATGTGAGCTCTCCTTGAACATTGTGCGAAGTATATGACACATTCACATTCTCGACTCCAGGTCAGTGCATTATTGCTGTTGTCGCGCCCAGAATAAATTCAATAATAATAAATGGCCCTACTTGTTTTGAAGGACTTTTAATATGCACCTGCAAAATGTAAACATAAACGTTTCATGTCTTCACAATATCTGTGTTAAGATGAATATGTTTTATTCTTAAACAAGTACAGAAATTACTGGAAAATCTCAGGTTGTCTTGCAGCATGTATGAAGAGAAATCAGAGTTCAATTTTCCAGTCCCATGACCTTTCCTTTCAAACTAATTCATTCTGGAATTATTTCCCCAGATGTATTCTCCCACACAAGAAGAAATATCCATCCGGTATTCACCAACTATACTCTTCTCAAGATCGTATATGGTCAATACAACCACCCTCATTATCAGGCTCAACTGCTGAATCTTCACAACGTCATGCCTCTATCCCAAGAATGAGTTAAAATCCGCAATTATAACTACACATAATACATCAGATGTGATCTCAGCAATGCCCTGTACATATGCAGAAAAGCACACCTTGCACGAAACAGAATCATTCCATTTACCTTGCATATCATTTGCTGCATCTTCAGGGTGATTTGATGTGAGTCATGTGCCAGAACACACAAATCCTTCGGTACCACTGAGATAAGCATTGTCCTTGCTTTTCAATCATTTTCTGCTGTTTTGTCTTTTCCTCAAAACAGAAAATTCCTATATATATAATGTGTGTGTGTGTGTGTCTCTATCTGTATGTCATTGTTTGACGCTCTGACCTCCCCCACCTTGTATACTTTGCAGACGTTCTGCCTTCGCACTGTCTGTATTACACTTCAGACGCCCTACCCTCCCCGTCTGTATCTCATTGTAGATGCTCTGCACTCCCATGTCTCTATCCCATTGCAGATGCTCCCTTCCCCTGTCTCTACCCCATTGCAGATAATCTGCCCTCCACTGTCTCTATCTCATTGCAGATGTTCTGCCCTCCCTCTGTCTGTGCCCCATTGCAGACGCTCGGCCCAACCCTGTCTGTATGCCATTGCAGACGCTCTGTCTCCATTTGATATCTTATTGAATGACTATCCTGCTGCATGAGCAAACTGAGCTCCATCCCTGTCATCCAATTCATTGGTACGGATTGTAATTTGTTGATGACATCACACAGATTCCTGAAGAAGTCCACTAGTTATAGCTTTCCAAGCACAAAACGAGTAATCATTTGTAGTCTGTATTTCCAGACGTACCTCAGGTACCCGTTGACCACTCACCCTATCTATGCCCTTCATCATTTTATAAACGTCTATAAAGTGCAAATGTGACTCCAATCAACACGAATGGCTGTGCTTTCCGTCATTCTGCGTCGAAATTCTAAAATTCAGTAGTCGTACCTCTTCCTTCTCCATCAACGCACGATTCAAAAAAGAGTTTAATCAACTTGTTGAGACAGATTATGAAACAGCTCTGTGGATTTTAAAACTGGAATTTTCGGCCCAATGATAGGGACCTACCATCATTCAGCATTAGCTGCTAAAGCTGCAACATGATGCTCCTGCGTGTTTGTTCATCGATCTGTTGTAGCATGCTGTGACACACCTCCGCAGGGCATGAATACACACCACCGTCTCCAGTGATAGGGGCACTACCAGACAGTCATGAACTGGAATCGACTCTAGAATTCTGCCTCAGAAACGTGAGCACCATACATTAAAGAAGGCCTGAAGCATGCCCAGCTGTTTTATCATATTTTAAGTGTATGGATTTATTAAATTCTGGTTAACATTACCAAATTGTACGGCGGACATTTCTCATTGTAAAAAAGTACAAATTATTTGGCTTAACTATAGGATATTAAGTGCATTTGCTGTGTCGTTGAGGTAAACAATGAAGACCTTTAATTACTTGGCTTTCATTTATGGTTTAAATGGCCATTATCAGTAGTCTCCTATTTTAGGGGAAGAAATCCTGCAACACACTCTGCACTCTGAATGATCTCGAGTAGATATCAATATTGAACACCAGTGATGAGGAAGGAGCACAATTCTGGTCCTAAAACACCGGTCACTATTTCAAATCTCTAACATGTGGCTTCCTTCTTCCTAAAATCATTCATTAAAGAAGACAACTGTTTCGTTTCCAACTTTTGCTTACCGCCTCCTCCCTCTGCCTGCGCAAGGCAAACCAAGCTCTGGGTCTTTGGAAAACTCATGGCTGGTGTCTGTCGGTCTTCTGGAGAGGGGAGTGTCGTTTTAATCCGAAGAGGAAGTATGAGGGGGGAGTAATATCATTCACTGAGTGAGGTATGGCAGATGGAGTTTAACATGGATACATGTGAGGTATTACAATTTGGCAAAACAAATAAGGCGAGGGCTTACACAATTAATGCTGGGCTTTGGTAGTTATATAGAAAAGAGGGACCCAGGGGTTCAGGTATAATTCTTTGAAGATTGTGATGCAGGGTGTTTACGGTTACTTCATTGCTCAGACCTTTGAGGTCCGAAGTTGGGAAGTTCATGCTGAGATTGTGCAGGATATTGATAAAGCCTCTTCTGAAGTACTGTGTGCAGTTCTGTTATGGGAAGGAGATTATTAAGCTGGAGATGGTTAAGATGAGATTTACCAGGATGTTACCGAAAAGACCTCATCTTGTGCCTCGGAAGTCAACAAACGCACGGCATGAACATTGGATTCACTGATTTACAAATCTCCCCTGGCCAACCCAGATCCCAGATCCAACCCCCGAACTCACATCTCTCTCTCGAGGAGACCTAATGGCCATCTTCCTTTCCACTATCTGCTCCACGCTCCCCACCGAACTATCACTGTCACCTCCTACCTTCGCTCACCTATCACTTATTTTTGCCCCAGCCTCACCCCATCACCCAGTTTCTCTTAGACCCCTTCTCCCTCCCCTGTTCTGAAGAAAGGTCCTGTCTGAAACGTCGACTCTCTTCCTCCTCGGATGTCGTCTGCCTTATTGTGCCTTTTCCACCGCCATGCTTTACCTACACTGCATTATCAAACATTTGCATTCCCCATTGTCTCTTAGGTACAATTCCCTGTTAACGCAAGCATGTCATTGTCTGTTATAACCGCACGTAGTCTTAGGGATATTTTCTTCTCAGATCATGGACGATAAAAGTATTCTCAATGTCTCACTGATTTTGCAGTGCCTGATCAGTAGATACAGAATGTATGTTTCAATTTATCAACGGAGAAGCAAGCTTATATTCTGATAAACTTCAAGCATTGCTCCCATATCCAAGGCAGATTGAATGCTTACACATGAATGATCTATCAGGCCCAACACTTGTTCCCTCAGTCGCCCCCACATAGAACATTAGACTGGAATGTTCCAACAATGGATCAGAATCTGAGAACATTAGACTGTAATGTTACAACAATAGATCAGAATCTGAGAACATAAGACTGGAATGTTCCAACAATGGACAGGAGTTTATCTGAGGGTCTTTACTTACTTTCTCAAGCTTGGATGTCATTAGTTTTGAGGATCTATGATGTATCGATGATTATTCAAGCTGGTTACTATCCCATCCTCGCTATAGTTGGTGTACCTGTTACGTCATTCTATCTGTTCATTAAACCAGGTTGGACTGAATTGCTGCTCATATTATTTAAATTTAGCAAGGTAGATGTCAAGATTTTCAATTCCAATGAAATATTCCATTCCTCACAAATAATATCGAGCAACTTATTCAAGACAAATTACTCACCAACGTATGAGGAGATCCAGACTGTTCTCAAACTCCATAATCCTTCTAGCCACGCACAGATCTAAATTTCTATATCCTCCCCACTCAGGAATCCTGTCCCATACCACCATCATGATATCCCCGTCTCCTCCTCAGCCTCAGTGCATCTTCTGAATAAACCATCAATTGTGCCTTTGTTAAATATGGATGCAATTTATCAAGTCCCTTCTAACCACATGCCAGTTACAGAATAATTGCTGTTCAGTATGTTGAGCTTGTTCACTGCACAGATTCTGTCAGATGGGCAGACACTGCATTCTGCTTAAGTCATTGACTAGAGGCACAGAATAATAATCTGTTGGCCTCTCACAAAGGAAATTGACGTAATTAAACTGAAACTACCGTCATTTGTGAGAAAATGCCCATCTGCTTGTTTCATGCCCTTCAGAGAAGTCAATGCGTTATCCTTCCCCAAACATATCCGTGCAAACCCACAGCAATGTGTTTTACTCCTTACTGTCCTGTGGAATAGCTGAACCAGCCACTCAGTTCAAGACCAACATAGCATGCTGGCCTGACCATGGCTGCACACATCCCGTGAGAGAAGAACAAAAGTAAAGTTAGCTCCCTTCCTCTGCCTGTTTTCCTTATTCCTACACTTCACTTCCATTCTGCTAGGTGATTGTTCCTTATTTCAAGTGCAGTCTTCCTGACTGAGTCTCTCCCCAATAGTGATGTTCATCTACACGGGCACCTCTTTTGCTGGCTTTACTGATGCTGACATGCAGATGTAAGGAACTTTTAAATTCCACAACAGTGGCAGCGCATAATAAAGTTACGGAGACCAGTAAGTGACGGAAAGGAATTGTTGTGATCATCACTGAGAGTGTGGTTGAGGTAGTATTTGGGGTATTATGGACATTTTTCTTCTCTTCTAAAAGGAATTATCTCATTGTAATAGAGGCTGTGTAAAGGAATTCCACCAGACTAATCCCTGGGATGATGGTAGAAGACGAGTGACTGAAGGTTAATCTGTAGCACTGTAAGAGAATAAGAGGTGATTGCATTGAAACTTAATATAGATGGACAATCACTCGTTACGTTCTACACAGACACGAAGAATGTGATACATTCCATGGCTTGTATTTTTATTTTTACTCGGGATGCATGATTCTGGATATTTAAGTGCCTCTGAGGATAAAATCTTCTGTCAAATCCTGACTTGATATCAGGATCAATCTCTCTTCCCTAAGCAGGTCAGTTAAACACTTTTGTTAATGTTAATACGTGATCGTGTCTGTGTGGAGAGTGTTTTCTTCTCATAGAGGGTATTGAATGTCAGGAATTCTCAGGTCAGGAAAGTTAGAGGAGCGAGATCATTCCAAGAATTTAAAGAGGAGGAGGTCGATCGATTTTTTGATCTGTCAGAGAGCTGAGGGGCGTGAAGAATTGCGCATTAAAGAAGAGTTAATGCCAACAGTAGGTCAGCCATGACAGCATACAATAGCTTGAGCATCCAAATTACCTATTCCTGTTTCTTATGTTCTTATATTCTATCTTTGGAAAGTGAATGTTTGAAATTTACCTTCAAGTGTTATTATTGAATGTTGAGGACTGTGAGTATTTTCTCAGCCATCTCTGGGAGAGATATGGGCCCGATATTCACAATGAATCTGGGTCTACGACATGACCAACATATGAAACACCACTTGCAAGAGGTGGAAGTCCACATTCATGTTAGATTTCCCATCATATCTTCCAACCCACAGCAAACCACACAGTGTAGAGGGACTGAATTATATCCTGTAATACTGCGGACCAGGTATTTGGAGTAAGTGGTCTCTATCTGCTACTATACAAGTGGTTTTAAGGGCTGAGTGGAACATAGGAACAGAGAACTGAGGAGCAGGAGTGGGTCATTAGACACATTGTCATTGCTCGACCAGACAATAGATCATGGCTGATCTGATTATGGTTTGCGCAGCACTTTTCAGTCTGTCCACAATTTTTCTCCATTGACATGCCTGTCAAATGTTGCAAAACACAACTTTGAATCAATGCAAGCATCCAATCACAATACTATGAAACTGCACAAAGCCAAAGTACACAGGCAGTACCATTCTGAAAGGCAACAGGCATTTATCTATCAGTCTTGTTTCCATCCAATTAAGTTTGCTGCAGTTTATCATTTTAGATTTGTTCATGGAATGTGGGTGTTGTTGACAGGCCAAAATTTATGGACCATGTTGATATGGATAATGTAATTTCTGCAGTTTCACACACTCTCTCTCACACAGGAGTCACACATTCTCACACACACACTTACACACACACACACTCTCTTATACACACACACACTCTCACACACAGACACACACACACATACACACACACACACCACACGTACACACACACTCTCTACACACACTCACATACACATACATTCACACCACACATACACATCTACACACACACATACTCTACACACACATACACACACTACACACATATACACACACACACATACACTCTCTCACACACACACACTCTCTCACACACACACATACACACACACATCACACATACACACACTCACACCACACATGCACACACACACTCACACCACACACACACACACACACTCTCTCTCTCTCTCTCACACACACACACACACACACACACACACACACACACACACACACACACACACACATACACACACACACACACACACACACACACTCACACCACACACATTCTTTTGGTATGGGTAAGGTAATTTCTGTATTAAAACTGAGGTTTAATAAGTAAAGGCTAATTATGAGCAACTAGGCCATATGAGAACATGAACCAGAAGTCACCTCTGTTATGCCAGGAACATGGTAACCTTGGGCAAGATACCAAGGAATGCTTCAGTTAGACACAGAGGGCAAAATACAATGAAAGCTCTTTTTATGACATATAAAAAATCAATAAATGCTTTAACCAGCAGGAACATGAAGATAATAAAGGAATGTACTAACTAGCAAGAATTGTAAAACAATATAACATTTTAATTAAGGAATTGGCAGAGAAAAGCGTGAAATGTTTTAACCAATGGAATTGTCATTAATGATTTTTAATGTAAGAAAATCCATAGCGTGAGATGTTTTTAACCAATGGAATTATCACTAATGTTTTTGAATGTGAAAATAATGTATAAATATTGGTGCTGTAAAATCTTCCGTCGCGATTTCAGAAATCCTTTTTGGAAACTCGTCCGATCTTCGAAGATTGAATAAACATGTGTTGCTCCGTTTATGTGTGTCTCGCAGCATTTCGATTTGCCACGGGAGAAGTGATAGCCGGTGGGGATAAGGGCTGATGCTGACAGCTTGGAGTTTGGCTCTTGGAACTGAACCCTGTGGACAGTCTCCCTTGATACAAGGGTTAAAGGACAGTCCGCGGTTGGCAGAGTTCGGAGGCAGAACCCGGTTGGTCTGAATCAGAACCCTAGAGTAGAATAGTTAGCCGAGTGTCAGGAACTATTCTCCGGAGATTTAGAATACCTAGACAGAAATCACTTATAACAAATTTGGGGGCTCGTGTCCGGGATCTTAAAATGAACTCCCACGGGAGGCTCTGAATGATTCTGGGACACTGTGACACACACAGATGTTTGAGCAAACGATGTGAATAGGTGGCGCTCACAATAAAGTAAAAGGGTTGAAGCTTCGATAAAGTAAAAAGTTGAAGCTTTTACTTTGAGTCGGACAACTCCATGCCCGGATCAAGGTAAGAACCTTCTCTGGTATTTGGGGTTTTCACGGAATTGAGAAGTGTACACTGCCTTGTCGACTCCGTGGTTGTGACAGGTAACCGGGATACAAGGGTTAATTAAGTAACCAGAGTGTAGAATATAGGTTAGCCTGAAGACCAACCATGGGTGGCCAATGCTCCGGGTCGAAAAAGGAACGGGAAGACGAAATCCCGAAAATTCCCTCTGATAGTCCGCTGGGACGAAAATTGGAGAATTGGGGTCCCTACGAAAGTCGGGGCTTAAAGAAAAAGGAAATGATAAAATACTGTTGTTTTGCTTGGATAAAAGAACCCATTCGTCCGCCGTCAGTGTTTTGGCCAAAATTCGGATCGGACGAGGATTGGGTTTGTCAAATTTTAAATGTTCATGTAAAGAATAAACAGAATCCAGGTTTAAAGGAGAGCGAGTACGCTGTATGTTGGGTAGGGAACCTGACAGCAACCGCCCCAAACCCAGTACCCTTATATCCCCTAATCCCACGGGAAGAGAAAGAGAATAAGTGGGAAGTTTTAGAAAATTTACCCCCGCCTGTGGCACCCCCGCCATATAATCTTCAGAATGAACAACGGCAGCAGTCGCAGGGGAATCAGGACAGTCAGGAAGGGAGATCTGAAGGGTCAGACGAAAGGAACTTGGGATCCACAGCCGCAGGGGCTGAGGGAGTTAGGAAGTCTGCACGTCTGAAGGAGAAAGAAATAAGGGAAAGGGATAATGAAAATGTAACAAGACTGTGTCCCTTGCGGGAGGTCCCATTTGGGGAACGGACTACGGGATTTGTCGTAGCCCCATTAAACTCAAATGACATAAGGCAACTTAAGAAAGAGATGCCCTCTGTCATGTAAGACCCAACTGCGGTCTCTACCCAATTGGACCAGTTCCTGGGTCCTAATTTATACACTTGGCAGGAATTACAGTCAATAATGAGTATTTTATTTACTCACGATGAGAGAACTGCAATCCGAAAAAGGGCTATGGAAATATGGGGACGGGATCATCCAGAAGGGGGCGTTAGACCTGAAGTAAAGTTTCCCCTGAATAATCCTGATTAGGATCACAATACTGTAGAGGGGCGAACTAATATGTCTGATTTAAGGAGTTTGATTGTTAGGGGCATTCTGACTTGTGTCCCGAAACAGTAGAATCTAGCAAAGGCTTTTGAGATAAGACAGGGCAAGGATGAATCACCCTGTGCGTTTGTAGATCGCCTGAGAGAATCAGTTAGGAAGTACTCAACTATAGACCCCGACGGGGAGATAGGATGTGGCATGATAAAAGTGCATTTTGTGACAAAAGCATGGCCTGATATTCAGAAAAAGTTACAAAAAATAGACGGTTGGAATGAAAAGGATGTATCAGAATTATTGCAAGAAGCACAGAAAGTTTTTATTCGGAGGGAAGAGGTTGCTGAAAAACAAAAGGCTAGGATAATGGTTGCAAGAGTGAGAGAGGTATGTCAATCATCGGGAATGGTGGATAAAAGAAAGAAGGGAAATCGTGGAAGGGGCAGAGGAAGTTGGCAGGATAGTGCTGAGAAGAAGGAGGATGCCCAAGGGGAGGACTACGAACAGGGTAGAATTACGCCTGCAGGATGCTATCACTGTGGGAAACAAGGACATTTCAAAAGGGAATGCCCGGAGTTACGGAGAGAAAGAGAGGGCATCCATGTGATGGATTGTGAATAGGGGAGTCAGGGGCGAGTCGAAAGGCGGGCCTACCACGAACCCCTGATAACTTTGAAGGTGGGCCCAGATGAGAAACCAGTAATATTTTTAATAGATACCGGTGCGGGGAGATCCTCTGTTCCAATCCATCCGAAAGGGGCAGTTTTTCTGACTCGGACCTTGGGAATAACGGGGGTTAGAGAGGGAACATCAGAGGCAAAAATTTTCAAGGAAGTACGAGTTAAAAGGGGAGATGAAATTGTTCTAACAGAACTCTTGTATCTCCCTCACCTACCCTATGGACTGATGGGGAGAGATCTTATTATACCATTTGGATTACAAATAGGAGTGGGGGAAGATGAGCAATTGATAGTAATGGCTCTTTTGAATGAGGAAAGTCTAGCAGAAATAGACCCCCGGGTGTGGACAGCTAAAGGAAATGGGGGCGACTGGACATTTCCCCAGTCCAAGTAGAATTAAAACCTGGGAGCCCCGCTGTACACATTAGACAGTACCCTATATCCTTAGAAGGAAGGCAAGGTTTAAAACAAGTTATGACAGACCTGATTGCCGACGGGCTGGTAGAGCCCTGCATGTCCAGTTTTAACTCCCCGATCCTTCCTGTCAGGAAATCAGACGGTACATATCGATTGGTACAGGACTTAAGGGAAGTTAATAAAATTGTACAAGCCGGACATCCTGTTGTACCTAATCCCTACACCATTTTGGGAAGAGTTCCCTCAGATCATGTTTGGTTTAGTGTGGTGGATTTAAAAGATGCCTTCTGGGCATGCCCTCTCCACCCCTCTAGTAGGGATCTTTTCGCTTTTGAATGGGAAGACCCTGATACTGGGAGAAAACAGTAGTATAGATGGACTGTCTTGCCTCAAGGGTTTACTGAGTCTCCGAACTTGTTTGGACAGATCCTGGAACAAGTTCTTGAGGGCTTGACTTTGAGGCCAACTTTTGAAATTAATTCAGTATGTGGACGACCTTCTGTTGTCCGGTCCCACCCAAATTGACACACGGCGGGGAACTAATGATTTGTTAAACTACCTTGCAGCAAAGGGGTTGCGAGTTAGTCAGAACAAATTACAATACGTGGAACGGGAAGTTAGATATTTAGGACATTTGATCAGTCAAGGGCGAAAGAGAATAAGCCCCAAAAGAATAAAGGGAATTGTAGAATTAGGACTACCCCGAACCAAGAGGGAACTCTGGAAGTTCCTGGGTTTGCTGGGTTATTGTAGACTCTGGATAGATAATTATGCTGCTCTTACGAAAAAGTTATACCTGCAGCTAACAGAAGAGGCTCCGGACAGGGTTAAATGGGATCCTGAAGGAAAGATGCTGATTGAAACTTTAAAGGAAAAATTAGTTACAGCACCGGTTTTGAGCCTGCCTAATTTTAATAAGGATTTCCGACTCTTTCTTAACGCCAAACAGGGGACAGCTTTTGGGGTCTTAACTCAGGAATGGGGTGGACATAGAAAACCCGTAGCTTTCCTCTCCCGAATTCTAGACCCCGTTTCACGGGGTTGGCCTGAATGTGTCCAGGCAGTAGCAGCCACTGCTAAGCTAGTGGAAGAAAGTCGGAAACTGACGTTTGGTGCACCACTGACTGTGGTTACCCCTCACCAAGTTCGCACTATCCTGAATCAAAAGGCAGGATGATGGCTCACAGACTCCCGAATCCTCAAATATGAGGCAGTCCTCTTAGATAGAGAGGATCTTAGAATAGAGGTGGGCGCCTGTTCAAATCCTGCTGAATTCTTGTGGAAAGGGGAATCGGAACAGCCGCTACCGTACCAGTGTACAGACATTATCGAGTTACAAAGTAAAGTTCGGGAGGATTTGAGGGATCAACCCCTCCATCTGGGGAAACGATGGTATATAGATGGGTCCTCTCGGGTAGTGGACGGTAAAAAGATTCAATGGGTATGCCATTATTCATGAGGAAGGATGGAGGTTGGTAGAAAGTGGACGATTGCCCAATGCCTGGTCAGCACAGACGTGTGCGTTGTATGCTCTGAACCGGGCATTGCACAGTTTAGAAGGTCAAGTGGGGGCGATATACACAGATTCCAAATATGCATACGGTGTGGTGCATACTTTTGGGAAAATTTGGCACGAAAGGGGAATGATTAATAGTAGGGGGAAGGAATTAGTACATGAAGAGTTAGTAGTCAAAATACTGGAAGATCTTCTGAAACCTCAGGAGATAGCAGTAGTTCATATACGGGGGTATCAAAAGGGAATGGAGGTGGAAGTGAAAGGCAACCAGTTGGCAGACGAGCAGGCCCGCGCGGCGGGTATGGATAAGGAAGAATTAATTTGTGTGTCATGGGTTCCCCAGTTGCCAGAGGTCATAGAAACCCCGGTATTTTCAGAGAAGGAGGAGGAAGAATTAAAGTCAATAGGGGGATCTAAGAATGAAATGGGCAAATGGTTCCTTCCTGATGGCAGGCAGTTACTCAATCGGCCCATATCAAGAGGAGTCATTACTCACCTTCACCAGTGTGGTCATTGGGGAACCCAGCCTTGTGCGATACCTTTCTTGGGGTCTATGCTCACCCGGGAATACACACAGTGGCCAATCAGGTCACCAGGGACTGTTTATTATGTAGACGAGTCAATAAAAAGGGAATGAGACAGAACGCAACCAAAGGGGGTCGAAGTCCAGCATATCGGCCATTTGAATTTATTCAGGTGTATTATACTGAGTTTCCCCCAGTGGGGCGTCTTAAATATCTGTTGGTTGTGGTGGATCACTTGACAGGATGGGTCGAGGCTTTTCCGACAGCCACTGCCACAGCCTCTCAGGTTAGCAAGACCTTAGTAGAGCAATTAATACCCCGTTTTGGTCTCCCACGAGCTATTGATTCTGGTCAAGGTAGCCACTTCACCGCGACAGTTCTTCAACACTTAGTACAAGCATTAGGTGTACAGTGGGATTTTCACACACTGTGGCATCCGTCCGCATCCGGAAGAGTAGAACGTATGAATCAAACACTTAAAAAACAGCTTACTAAATTAATCTCAGAATTAGGTTTGCCCTGGACAAAATGTCTCCACATGGCTTTACTCCAAATTCGAACGCAGCCCCGGACAGATTTGGGTATATCCCCTTATGAAATGATATTTGGACTGCCCTTTCCTGGGCCAAAAGGGGATCTGCCTGTTTTTGAATCACGGGATATATTTGTTCGTAAATATGTTGAGACCCTGGGCTCCGCTTTTTCTCGTTTACGCCACCAGAGTCTGCTGCTGCAAACACCACCTTTGGACTTCGCTGTACACACCATTAACCCTGGCCATTGGGTTTTAATCAAGCACTGGCAGCCGCGCACTCTCGAACCTGTGTGGGACGGCCCGTTCCTGGTGTTACTTACCACCGAAACCGCTATCCGCACGGCAGAGAAGGGGTGGACTCACTACACGCGTGTCAAAGGTCCGGTTCCCCCTCCAGCTGAGAAAACGGTCTGGACTGTCGAACCAGCGCGAGACCCGCTGAAACTTAGACTGAAGAAACTTTGATTAACTGATTATACTGTGGAGATGCGAGTGCGGGGACTGTTTCTTCAGAACTGTATGTTAACTTTGTTTTGCGTTTTAATATAATATCTGAGTTCCTAGCACTAGTTAGAATTATGCTTTTATTCCTGTTACTTCTAAGATTTGCTCATATATCTTTTTCCTTTGATGTGTTAATGATTTCTGTTTCGGAATTTCCAAAAGTTATAAAGGTTGATGTTTGCGGCATAGTAGAATGCCCAGATGTAAAGTTTCAAAGAGAATATCTTTCCTCAAAAATATCTCTTCACACTGTTCCACATGTAAGGTTTGGGACGGAAGAACCACCGCCTGGCATCACTATTCATAGAGCCCCCTTTAGCCCAGCCCTACATTGTTTTGACAGGAAGTGTCATCCTATATATCTCACCATTAACAATGCTTCCTCTGAAGCCTCATTTCCCCATAAAAATGGGTCCCAGCTCCTTAGTAATAATTTAAGGATAGTGATGACAGGATATGGGAAGCGCTTTGTGCGTTGCTGTTTTCGAATTGGCGTCAGACAAAGACAGCCTTTGGGATTCCTTCATTCTAAATTGCAAATTTTAACCCCTTCCACTGATCCGAATTCACTGAAAATTATAGAGGTAAAAGACTTGAGACAGACTCTTGAAATTGAAGTTGGATACGGCGATACAAATGCCTGGGTTGAATGGGTTAAATATACTGTAAAAAGCCTGAACAAAAGCAATTGCTATGCATGTGCCTACGGCAGGACAGTGTCTCAGGTAGTTCCCTTTCCGCTCGGGTGGGAGCGAAACAAACAGGGCATGGAATGTATGATAGCCCTATTTCAGGATGAGACTGCATGGAATAATCCGGATTGTACCTCCCTGTCTTTGATGTTCCCTCCTTTGAAGAAACTACAGACACAGGCTCCCCCTGTATTTTCTGCTGCTGTTGGAAAACACACGTCGTGTGTGCATAGACTAGGTCGATCTATCGATTTGGGGGAGCTGAGATTGTGTTCAGCAATTAAAAACGTTACTGAAGCAGAGGAAGGAAGAAACTACTCAGCTTTAAATGTTCCCCGAGCGGATCTGTGGTGGTACTGTGGAGGCAAACTACTGAGACCCACTCTACCCCCAGATTGGAAGGGGATATGTGCGATTGTACAATTGGCAATTCCATTCACCTTGGCATTTGAGGGAGAACAGATAGTCGGAACAAAGGGAAGGGATAAAAGATCGCTGTTGCCCACTTCTTTTGATGATAAGGTTCATCTTGACTCAATGGGGGTCCCTAGGGGGGTGCCTGATGAGTTTAAAGCTCGTAACCAAATTGCAGCAGGCTTTGAGTCGTCCCTGGTCTGGTGGGTCACTATAAACAAGAATGTCGATTGGATAAACTATATTTATTATAACCAAGCACGATTTATTATCCATACTAGAGATGCAGTCAAGGGGCTGGCGGAACAACTGGATGCTACCAGTCGTATGGCTTGGGAGAATAGATTGGCCTTAGATATGCTCCTGGCTGAAAAGGGGGGTGTTTGTGCCACGATCGGCTCAATGCTGCACTTTTATTCCTAACAACACAGCCCCTGATGGCTCGGTCACCCGTGCCTTGGAGGGACTTAAGTCACTGGCAGAGGAAATAACTGAAAATTCAGGAGTTAATACTGATTGGACTGGCTGGCTAGAGCGGTGGTTCGTTAAATGGAAAGGGGTGATGGTCTCAGTAATGGTTACACTTCTGGTGGTAACAGGGGTCTTAATCACTTTGGGCGGCTGTATAATTCCCTGTCTACGGGGCCTGATTACCCGCCTTATTGAAACGGCCCTGATGAAGGGCGACCCGCGTACAATGGTGGGCATTCACCTCCAGACTGATGTGGACGATCCTGAGGCTGATTGGGATAGAGAGGTCATGATTATGCTGCAGAAATTACAGACCGTATAAAAAGACAGGGCGAATTGATATGGGTAATGTAATTTCTGCAGTTTCACACTCATTCTCTCTCTCACACAGGAGTCACACATTCTCACACACACACTTACACACACACACACACACACACACACACACACACACACACACACTCACACCACACACATTCTTTTGGTATGGGTAAGGTAATTTCTGTATTAAAACTGAGGTTTAATAAGTAAAGGCGAATTATGAGCAACTAGGCCATATGAGAACATGAACCAGAAGTCACCTCTGTTATGCCAGGAACATGGTAACCTTGGGCAAGATACCAAGGAATGCTTCAGTTAGACACAGAGGGCAAAATACAATGAAAGCTCTTTTTATGACAGACAAAAAATCAATAAATGCTTTAACCAGCAGGAACATGAAGATAATAAAGGAATGTACTAACTAGCAAGAATTGTAAAATAATATAACATTTTAATTAAGGAATTGGCAGAGAAAAGCGTGAAATATTTTAACCAATGGAATTGTCATTAATGATTTTTAATGTAAGAAAATCCATAGCGTGAGATGTTTTTAACCAATGGAATTATCACTAATGTTTTTGAATGTAAAAATAATGTACAAATATTGGTGCTGTAAAATCTTCCGTCGCGATTTCCGAAGTCCTTTTTGGAAACTCGCCCGATCTTCGAAGATTGAATAAGCATCTGTTGCTCCGTTTATGTGTGTCTTGCAGCATTTCGATTTGCCACGGGAGAAGTGATAGCCGGTGGGGATAAGGGCTGATGCTGACAGCTTGGAGTTTGGCTCTTGGAACTGAACCCTGTGGACAGTCTCCCTTGATACAAGGGTTAAAGGACAGTCCGCGGTTGGCAGAGTTCGGAGGCAGAACCCGGTTGGTCTGAATCAGAACCCTAGAGTAGAATAGTTAGCCGAGTATCAGGAACTATTCTCCGGAGATTTAGAATACCTAGACAGAAATCACTTATAACAATGTCTAATTACCCTGGAAGTGGTGATGTTGAGCTGCCATCTTGGGATGAAACGTCTGGGGAAGAGCATTCCCATTTGAACAGACCGTGCGAATTTCTCATTTCTGCTCCAACCAATGTTGGCGGGTCACTGTGTCCTTTTCCAGCCCCACTTCTCCACTGGTTACAACAGGTTTGAAGTGTAACCTAGGTCATTCTCTCTAAAAATGTGAGACACAGAGTCACACACGGACAGACACATACACAATCACACATGCCTGAAGAGGTAAAAGAATGGGAAAATGTTTCCAGACTTTCATATAGTTGAATTCATTTCAAATGGCAAAGAGATAATGTGTCTCAACTGATATTCCGTCTCCGAGGTTATTCTACTCAAACAAGCTGCTAGTATGAGACTTCTTCCTGGAACAATTGTATTTGGCAGAATTTCCATTCGTTCAAGCAGTGGAGCGATTCCCATGAATCCTCAACAGGAATCCTCCAAGTTTGGTAAAGGAGAGTCAGGGTTTTTTTTGGCTCTCACACTTTACTATCAGGAGGGACAAAGTAAGAGAGAGGGTAGCAATAGACTGTGGCTTACGGCCATAAGGTCATCGGATATAGGAACAGAAATTCGAACATTCACCCCATCGAGTCTGACCCACCATACAATTATGGATGACAAGTTTCTCAACACCATTTTTCTGCTTTCTCCCTGTAACCCTTGATCCCTTTGATACTCAAGAAGCTAACTACCTCTATCTTAAATATACACAATGACCTGACCTCTACTGCCTTTTGTGAAAATGAATTCCATAGATTCTCCATTCTCTGGCTGAAGACGTTTCTCCTTACCTCCGTTCTAAAAGGATTTCCCTTTACTCTAAAGCTTTATCCTTGGTTCCTAGAGTCCGCACTGTCCAGGCCATTTGGGTATTCTGTATGTTTCAATTAGATCCCCCCACATACATCTAAACACCATCAAGAACAGACCCAGAGTCCTCAATCGTTTTCATACGTTAAGCTTTTCATTCCTGGGGCAATTCTTGTGAACATCCTGTGAACCCATTCAAAACTGAAAATGTGTTTCTGGAAAAGCGCAGCAGGTCAGGCAGCATCCAAGGAGCAGGAGAGTCGACGTTTCGGGCATGAGCCCTTCTTCAGGAATCAGATGCCCATTTTTGCCTCTCTTTTGCCCTTTATGTATTGAAAGAAACTCTTACAATCTTTCTTTACATGACTGGCTTACTTACTCACATATTTAACCTTCTCACTCTTTATTTCTTTTTGTTTCTTTTGCTCTCTGTTGGTCTTTGAAAATATTACGACATGGTGGTGAACGCCTCTGTTAATTAAACCAATCACCCAGGAATGCTCACCTCACCTCGTAATCTATTAGAATATGAGTGACAGCGAACTCCCAGATTCCACTATTTAAAGAAAATAACGCCAATTTATTTTTAACTGAAAAAGTGAACATTACGCCATAACTATTTACAACTTTAACCAGCCCACCCCCCACAACTGCCCCCAAATCTCTAACAATATGCTGTTTCAATAAGATGCGTATGAAGGTTACATCAACTTAATTTCAAAACCACACAGCCACTGCCGTCCTCTGCGATGTTACTCTTCTGTCTGCTGAATTCCCTGGGTCGTCGTATTTCTGTTTACTGTGAATGCGTTTCATATGAAAAGAATATGAAGGTTCGTGAATATTTCCTAATTCCTTGAGGAGCAAGATGGTTAATCCCCAGGGTCTTCCGTCTCGATGGCATCCTCTCTCTCCCTAATTTTCAAAACGTTCGCATTTTTATGTCCCCAGCAGCAAAGTGCCTTACTGGTTCAAAGTTAGCAAAACAATAATTTCAGTCTCGATTTACTTTCAGTGACAGAGAGAGTGAAGGAATGAGATTGTTGCATGCAAGAGTGAGAGTGGTGGAGCAAGAGCCTTGTTCGGGGGTAGGTGATGTAACAGATATACAGAGAGTGTGAGGGAGTAGAGAGAATAGGGACACATTTGTCCTGGCAGAGCGGGGAAGGTTATTGATGCTTGTACTATATTGATGGGAATTTCTTCAGATCGTCTCAGAATCGGGGTGAGCCACCCCAATGTTTTGTCCACATCTATCACTAATAACACCTTTGAACATATCCCACAGCTTCTTCTGAACCAGTTTGCGTGGATCTTGCAAACAGCAAGAAGAAACAAACATTGCGGCTTTACTTATTTAAACCAAAACTCTTGTGCAATTTTCTGCATCAGACGGATTGCACCTAAATTGGAAGGGGACGAATATACTGGCAGGGAGATTTGCTCGAGCTGCTCGGGAGGATTTAAACTAGTAAGGGGCGGGCAGTGCAGGGAGATCGTGACGAAATAAATCAATCTGAGATTGTTACAATTGAGAACAGAACCGAGTCAAACAGGCAGGGCAGGCAGGGACAAGGTAGGACTAATTATGTAAACTGCATTAATTTCAATAAGATGGACTTAACAGGGAAGGTAGATGAACTCAGGGCATGGTTAGAAACATGGGACTGGGATATCATAGCAATTACAGAAACATGGCTCAGGGATGGGCAGGACTGGCAGATAAATGTTCCAGGATACAAATGCTACTGGAAAGATAGAAAGGGAGGCAGGAGACGAGGGAGAGTGGCGTTTTTGATTAGGGATAGCGGCGTTTTTGATTAGGGATAGCATTATTGAGGGAGGATATTACTGGAAATACATCCAGGGAAGTTATCCGGCAAAACTGAGAAATAAGAACGGGATGATTACCTTATTGGGATTGGATCATTGAACCCCTAATAGTCAGGGGAAATTGAGAATGAAACTTGTAAGGAGCTCTCAGCCAGCTGTAAGAAAGTAGGGTGCTTATGGTGGGAGATTTTAACTTTCCAAACATAGACTGGGACTGCGATAACATTAAGGGTCTAGATGGAGAGGAATTTATTAAGTGTGTACAAGAAAATTTTCTGATTCAGTATGCGGATGAACCTACTGGAGAAAATGCAAAACTTGACCCACTCTGGGGCAATAAGGCAGGGCAGGTGACTGAGGTGTCAGTGGAGATGCACTTTATGGCCAGCTACTATAATTCTATTAGATTTAAAATAATGATGGAAAATTATAGACCAGATCAAAAGTTGAAGTTCTAAATCGGAGAAAGGCCAATTTTGACGGAATTTAGCAAGAACTTTCAAAACCTGATTGGGGCAGATGTTCACAGGTACACAGACAGCTGGAAAATGGAAAGTCTTCAGAAATGAGACAACGACAATCCAGAGAAAGTATATTCCTGTTAGGATGAAACGAAAGGCTGGTAGGTATAGGCAATGCTGGCTAACTAAAGGGTTTGATTAATAAAAAGAAGGAAGCATATGTCCAGTATAGACAGGATAGATCGAGCGAATCCTTCGAAGAGTATAAAGCAAGTTGGAGTATACTTAAGAGGAAAATCGGGAGGGCAAAAAGGGGACATGCGATAGCTGTAGCAAGTAGAATTAATGGGAATCCAAAGGGCTTTTACAAATACATTCAGGACAAAATCATAACTAGGAGCCGCAGAAAATAGGGAGACACTAAACGAGTATTTCACATCAGTATTTACTGTGGAACTGGATATGGAAGATATAGAATGTCAGGAAATACATGGTTACACGTTGAGAAATGTTCATATTAAAGAGGAGGAAGTGCTGGATTTCTTGAAACGGGTAAAGGTGGATAAATCCCCAGGACCTGAACAGGTGTACGCTAGAACTCTATGGGAAGCTAGACAACTAGTCAGGAGCGGGCAAGTTGTTGAAAAGAATCCTAAAGGACAGGATATACATGCATTTGGAAAGACAAGGACTGATTAGGGATAGTCAACATTGCTTTGTGTATGGAAAATCATATCTCACAATCTAGATTGAATTTTTTGAATAAGTAACGAAGAGGACAGAGCGGTAGATGTGATCTATATGAACTTCAGTAACACGTTCGACAAGATTTTCCATGGGAGACCGCTTAGCATGTTTAGATCTCACGGAATACAGGGACAAATAGCCATTTGGATAAAGAACTGACTCAAAGGTTGAAGACAGAGGGTGGAGGTGGAGGGCAGTTTTTCAGACAGGAGGCCTGTGAACAGTGTACTACCACAAGGATCAGTGCTGGGTCCTCTATTTTTTGTCATTTACGTAAATATTTTGGATGCGAGCGTAAGAGGTATTGTTAGTAAGTTTGCAGATGACAACAAAATTGGAGGTGTAGTGGACAGCGAAGAAGGTTATCTCAATGTACAACAGGATCTTGATCAGATTGGCCAATGTGCTGAGAATTGGCAGATGGAGTCTAATTCGGAATAATGCGAGGTGCTGCATTTTGGGAAAGCAAATTTTAGCAGGACTTATACAATTAATGGCAAGGTCCTGGGGAGTGTTACTGAACAAAGAGACCTTGGAGTGCAGTCTCATGGCTCCTTGAAAGTGGAGTCGCCGGTAGATAGGACAGTTAAGGGGCGTTTGGTATGCTTTCATTTATTGGTTAGAGTATTGATTATTGGAGTTGGGAGGTACGGGACACTGGTTAGGCCTCTGTTGGAATATTGTGTGGAATTCTGGTCTCCTTACTATCAGAAAAATGTTACGAAAATTGAAAGGGTTCTGGAAAAAATTACAAGGATGTTGCCCGGTTTGGAGGATTTGAGGTATAGGGAGAGGCTGTACAGGATGGGGTTGTTTACCCTTGAGCGTTGGAGGCTGAGGGGTGACCTTATAGAGCTGTACAAAATTATGAAGGGCATGGAGAGGATAAATAGACAAAGGCTTTTCCCTGGCGGTCAGGGAGTCCAGAACTAAAGGGCATAGGTTTAGTTTGAGAGCAGGCAGCTGTTCGGTGCCAAGGTGGCACAGTGGTTAGCACTGCTACCGCGCAATGCCAGAGACTTGGGTTCAATTCCAAGCTCAGGCTGTGTGGAATTTGCAAATTCGCCCCATGTCTGCGTGGGTTTCCTCCCACAACGCAAAAAATTGCGCAGCTTATGTGAATTGGCTGTGCTAAATTGTGCGTAGTGTTAGGTTCAGGGGTAAATTTAGGGGAATGGGTCTGGGTGGGCCGCGCTGCGGCGAGTTAGTATGGATTTGTTTCCAATCTTTAAGTAATCTAAACGTAAAAGAGACCTAAGATGCAACTTTTTCGCACAGACGGTGGTATGTGTATGGAATGAGCTGCCAGAGTATGTGGTGAAGGCTGGTACAATTGCAGCATTTAAAAGGCAATTGGATGTTTATATGATTAGTAAGAGTTTGGAGGGATATGGGCCGGGTGCAGGCAGGTGGGACTAGATTGGGTTGGGATATCTACTAGATATGGACGGATTGGACTGAAAGGTCTATTTCCATGCTGTACATCTCTATGCCTCTTTAACTTACACAGTGAGCTCGTAAATGCGATTAGTGTGAATGGTATTTGGAGGAATTCGTGTAATTGGAAAGTTAAAGTTAGGTTGGAGTTTGTTTAAGGGAATCGGAATACAAATGTAAAGACATCATGGAGCAGTTGCATAGAATGTTGGTGAGAGTGTACCTGAGGTATTGAGTGTCGTGTTGGTGACCTAATCTAAGAAAGATTATACTGATCACAGAGGACATGCAATGGACATTCTTCAGATTAATTGCGCAGATGACAGGATTTTCTGATGGGGAGACTTGTCTTGTGACCTCTCCAGTTTCAAAGCATGAGAGGTGATCGCAATGAAATTTCAAACATCTATGATACATGTGATGAGGTGGAAATAAATTGGATGTTTCTCTAGCTGCCTACTCTATATTTAAGGCAAATAATGACAGGATAAGGGATATGCCATTTAAGACCGTAATAAGGAGGAAATTCTTCCCTCGGAGGGGACTGACTAAAACAGGGACATGGAAGCCTGTTGGCAAGGCAAGATTAAGGAGGATCCTCAGATATTCTTCAAGTATATCAAGTGGAACAGAACAACCAGGGAGCATGTATGGCCTATTAGTGACTTGCCAAGTTGCATCCCAACTGAACTTCATGGTAGACGGCTGTTTGTGTAACTGGAGCCCAATTTCCCCTGGTGTACCACAGAGATCAGTGCTGTGTCCCTTGTTATTTGTTGCATTCATAAGTGATGTAAATGTGAAGTGGGTAGGGGGAGTGTGATTAGTAAGTTTGACGCAAAGATTAGCCGGGTGGTTGGCAATGAGGAGGAAGGTCTTATGTTACAGGAACATACAGATTGTATGGTCAGATGGTCAGATCAATGGCGGATGGAATGTAACTCTGATAAATATGAGGTGATCCACTTTGGAAGAAGGAACCAGACAGGGGTGTACACAAAGAATGGCATCACACTAGGAGTTTCAGAGCGTGCTTCTCCACACATCCCTGAATGTGACAGGTTATGATAATTGATGAGTTCAGCATGACTGTTGATAACGCCTTTATTCATTAATCCAAAGATTGTACGAGTTTTATATAGCACTTTGGTAAGGCCAAATGAACTATCTATTGTGTGCAGTCCTGGGAGTCACATTACATGAAGGATGTGATTGCACTGGATGAGGTGCAGAAGACATTCACCAGGATGTTTCCTGGGATGGAACATATGAGTGTAGAGAGAGCCTGGGTAAGCTCGAGTTATTTATTTTGGAATAGAGGAAGTTGAGTGGGTAAGTAATTCAGGTTTAATATTAGAAAGGGCATGGACAGGGTGAATAGACAACAGCTTTTTTTTTAGTCAATGTTTCAGCTTCCTTACTTTCTGAAACCAGAGAATGGAGAATGGAGAACAGAGAAACATGGCACAACGACTTCACTTCTGTCTTCACAGAAAACTAGATAAACAAAGCCTTCCCAGCAATAGGAGAAAATCTGAGTCTAATGAGAAAATGATGTAGACTTAAATTCGTCAATAAACTAATTTGGAGAAATTGTTGGAACTTAAAATAATGGGCATAGAAAAATATCAGCACACATTGATGAAATGGGAAACATATTTGAGAAACTGACTGGTAGATTAATTACAGAAAAAAACAATAGAGACATTGAACTTGGATTTTCAGCAAGAATTTAAAAGAGTCCCAAGCCTAGTGTGCAATATAAATGCACATGGGATGGGGGTAATATATGAATATGGTGTTAAAATGGGAGTGTTGACAGGCAACAATGAATAGGAATAAATGGATGGCTTTCAGTTTGGAAGGCTCATGAGGCATCGCAATGATTGTTGCTGGGGCACCAGTATATTCACAATACATCTCAAACATCTCGTTGAGGGAATCAAATGCAAAGTTTCCAAGTCTGCTGACGGAACTAGGATATTGAAAAGTGAGGATCATGTGAAAAAAAACTTCAAGGTGGTTGAAACAAATGGAGTGAATGAGTAAATATGTAGAAGATGAAGAGCAGTGTGGATAGATGTGGTGTTGTGTACTTTCTTGGGAAACACTAAAATGCCAGCCAAACATTGGAAAAGGGAGTGTTTGAGAAATATCGATCTATAAGGGGAAACTGCAGTTTTCTTTTGTTATTGTTTGGACAGACCTCCGAGTTCCATGCAGGGCAGTGAGTTCTGAAGACAGACGCCAATACTGGAAATACATTGGCACACAGACTAGTTTACACAGACTCACCAAGTGGGGAACTGTAATATTGAAAAGGATCTGGGATCTCCCTGTACACCAATCACTGAAAGCACCATTGCAGGAGCAGAAAGCAGTCTGGAATATCAATGGGATGTTGACCCTCATTTCAGGGGGAGTTGTGTCCAGCAGTAAGTGTGTCTCAGTGCAGCTTACAGGCCCTTGGTGAGACTAAAACTCGAAAATTGTGCAGTAATGTGTGCAGTTTTGGTCTCCTTAACTAATAAAGGACAAACTTGACAATGAGGGAGTGCAGCGAAGGATGAACAGACTGATCTCTGGTATGACAGGCTTTTTGTGGAGTAGAGTCTGGAGCGACTGAGCCTGTATTCCATGGTGCTTAGGAAAATGAGTGGAGATCTCTGTGAAATACATAAAACACTGACAGGGTTAGATAGATTGGAAGCAGTGATGATAATTCCCCTGGTTGGGACGTCTAAAACAAGGGGCCACAGTATTAGGTACAGACAGGTCACATTCCATTTAGATAAAAATAAATGTCTGCACTCAGAGACGGGCGAACCTGGGAATACTCTCTCACATAAGGCTGTGGAAGACAAGATACTAAAGACTAATAAATATGTCTAGACACCGAAAGGATCGAGTAGAGAGCAGGAGTATGGTGGAGAAATAAGGGGTCAGCCATCATTATCTTGAATTGGATAACAAACTCTCCAGACCAAAGGGACTACCACAGTTCCTATTTCATAGCTTCACAAGGTTAATTACATTAAGGGATGTGGACAGTGTGTGGGGAAAGTGCATTGAGGAGATGTTCAGACATTAACTAGAATGGGACAGGCTGAATGAGCTGTATGGCTTATTCCATTCCGATGTTTCTGTGGGGTCTGTGGGAAAACTCTGTAAAATGTTGTCACAAGTTCGCAGATGTTAGGAAGGAGGTCTCTGCAGGGTCAACAGGACTATGTTTTCCGTTCCCTTTTCCATACTAAGGCTGGGGCTGGGTGTTCTGTCCGGTTTTTTCGTTTAAGATCTTGGAGCAGTTTGATACAATAGAGTGTCTTGCTTGGCCTTTTCAGAGACTATTGAAGAGTTTATCACATGTCTGTGTGTCTGGAGTCCAGACCAGGAAAGCACGGGAGATTCACTTCTTGAATGTACATTGGAAAAGCAAATTGGCATTTACAATCGACATTGACTTCAAGGTCACTGTTACTGTCACCAGATTTGAGATCTCGATATTTTATAAATTGTTTTAACTTCCACCAGCTTCCAGAGCATTAGCCTGGTCTGGATTATTAATCCAGTGACTTTTCCAAAACAGCACCATCTCCACACGGGGACCTATCAGAAACCACACAGAGCAAGCCATGTCTGTGCTGCTTGACAACTTTATCAAAAAGAACTCCCAATTTGACGATCGTTATGGGACTGAGGGGGTTGTAATTGGTCAGATTGTAATTATTCCCTGCTTAGGAACTAGGCATAGCTGAGTAATTTTACACATTGCCAGGGAGAGATCAGAGTTGGAGTTGGAATTAAACAGCTTCCCCAAGGGACACTGCTTGATGTACAGCACAAGTCTGCAGTCCTATTACCGGAATGGTGTCAGGACCCATTGCCTTTGTCGTATCTATTGTGTTCAGCCGTTTCTTCAAGTCACATGCAGCGAATCGAATTGTTTGAATACTGGCATCTATATTCCGTGGGCACCATGTTGACGGTGAGTTGCATCTTTGACTCAACACCCCTGGCTAGGATCGTACAGATAGTATTTCCTTGTTTTTACACTGATGTGCATAGCTGATCCATTGATAGAATGGAAATAATTGTGGAGCCCTCTCCACCAGTTAGTTGTTTAATCGTCAATGACGATTTTTGACCGGACTTTGCAGGCTGCAGAGGTTTCATCTGGGTGTATTGACGTTGTGACAATTTCTCTCTCTCTATCATATGATTTGGTTTAACTTGATTCGATAGCATTCATTGTCGCATGTACAGGTCGATGGTATTCGTTCAAAATTTGGCAATACAGTCGTGGGTGTACAGGGAGTATATTACATGGCTGAGGACAAATCCTTTGCGATTTCAGTGTTGAAAGTTACCATGGAAGAAACACACTTACCTACTTTCACTGATTGTGCACTGTAGTCCAGAGCACTGAGGATCCAATTTCAGAGGGGGGAGCCAAAACTAAGGCCAGGGAGTTTTGTGTTCAGTCTGAAGGGAATAATGGTGTTGAAGGTGAACCTACAGTCAATGAACACGAATCTGACGTAGGTGTCCTTTTTGTCGAGATGTTCCAGGGATATGGCACCCGCTCTGGACCATTCCACTGGTAGGTAAATTGTAGCACATCGAGGCAGGCTGGGAGACTGGAACTGATGTGGGCCATGACGACCCTCTGGAAGAACTTAATGACCTCCTTAGTCTCCTGGCACGAATGAGAAATGTCCCAGCTTATCCAAACTCTCCCTATGACTCAGACCATTGAGTCCTGGCAACATCCTTGTAAAGTTCCAGTTTACTACCATCCTTCCTATAGCAAGGTGACCAAAACTGAACAATACGTTTTACTCTGCTGTGGATTATTATGCTCCTGTGACATTATTTTATTTTTTGTGTTATTCCGAAATCTTTTTATTCATTAAATCCTGTGTTGGCAATCTCCTCTGGTGAACGTTCTCCTAACTGCTTGAATTTGAATCAACCTATTTTGTTTGGACAGATATTTTGTGGCCGCTGCATATCACGAACACGAAGAGATGATGGATGTTTGTGCAGTGTGTATCCTTTATTGGGCCAGCTTGTCTCTTCAGTCACCTAAAACTTTTATTGTGGGTCAGAGTACCTCAGAATTGTTCCATCATAAAAGGAAGCTATTCAGTCCATTGTAGATGCATGAACGTAGAACATTACATCTCAGTACCTGCAACATCCTTCAGCACATCCCACACCTCCACCGACCTAACTGCGAACCATAATGAACTCATCCTTCCATTCCCTCATTAAGGTCATTTTCAAAAAGACAAAAAAGAGTCACCCAAAACAAGTTTTTGCAATATGCCACGAGCGACTGAACTCGAGGATGAAAATTGATTGAAATATTTATTTAGTGCCTGTCCTATCTCCTTGGGCTACACACACAACTTCACATTATTGTCCTTGATTGGCCCTAATCTTAATTTGGTCATTCTTTTATTCGTGACATACTGATAGAAAGCTTGAGCATTTTCCTGGATCATACTTGCCAAAGAGTTCTCATACTCTCTCTTGGCTATTCTTATCTCTGTTGTTGTGGTTCTGTTCGCTGAGCTTGGAATTTGTGTTGCAGACGTTTCGTCCCCTGTCTAAGTGACATTATCAGTGCTGGGACACTCCTGTGAAGAGCATCTGTGGTGTTTAATCCGACATTTGTAGTGGTTTGAACCTGCCACGTCCGGTTGTCAGATCCAGCTGTCCGTTACAGTGGTCGGTATATTGGGTCCAGGTCGATATGCTTATTGATTGAATTTGTGTATTATTGCCATACCTCTAGGAATTCCCTGGTTGTTCTCTGTTTGGCTTGTCCTATAATAGTAATGTTGTTTCAGTCGAACTCATGTTGCTTGTCATCTGTGTGTGTGGCTACTAAGGATAGCTGGTCGAGTCGTTCCGTGGCTAGTTGGTGTTCATGGATGCGGATCGTTAGCTGTCTTCCTGTTTGTCCTATGTAGTGTTTTGTGCAGTCCTTGCACGGCATTTTGCACACTACGTTGGTTTTGCTCATGCTGGGTATCGGGTCCTTCGTCCTGGTGAATTGTTGTCTGAGAGTGGCTGTTGGTTTTTGTGCTGTTATGAGTCCGAGTGGTCGCAGTAGTCTGGCCGTCATTTTGGAAATGTTTTTGATGTATGGTAGTGTGGTTAGTCCTTTGGATTGCAGCATGCCTTCGTTCTGTTGTTTTTCTCTTCGGCATCTGTTGAGGAAATTGCGCGGGTATCCGTTTTTAGCTAATACATTGTATAGGTGTTCTTCTTCCTCCTTTTGCAGTTCTGGTGTACTGCCTTGTGTAATAGCCCTTTTGAACAGCGTCTTGATACAACTTTTTTGTGCGTGTGTTGGGGTGGTTGCTTTCGTAGTTCAGGACTTGGTCTGTGTGTGTGGCTTTCCTGTATACCTTTGTGGTGAAGTCTCCCTTCGGTGTTCTCTGTACCATCACGTCTAGGAATGGAAGTTCGTTGTCCTTTTCTTCCTCTCTAGTGAATCGGATTGCTGTGAGTGCGTACACGTCTTCTCACAAACTTTATTCTTATCTCTTTATTTAAGTCCTTCCAGGATTACTTGGAACTCTCAAGCATCCGAACTAAGCCTTCAAGTTTCATGTTAACATAAGTCTCCTTCTTCCTCTTGACCAGAGATTCAACTTCTTCAGTCAACCACAGCAGCATCACTCGACCACTTCCACCTTTCCTGACTTGGATAAACTTATGAAGGACACACAGTAACTGTTTGAAAAGGCTCCACATTTGAATTGTGCCGATGCCCTGCAGTTCCCATCCCCATCCTATGTAACCTAACACCTTTCCTAATCGTATCATAATTGCCTTTCTCCCAGCTATAACTCTTGCCCTGTGGTATACAACTGTCCCTTTCCATCGCTCAGGTAAACATAACTGAATTGTGGTCACTGTCAGCCAAGTGTTCACCTACCTCCAAATCTAATACGTGGTCTGATTCATTACCCAGTACCAAATCCAATTTAGCCTCGTCCCTTGTTGGCCTGTCGACATAATGTGTCATGAAACCTTTCTGCCCACATTTGACAAAACAAATGGTATATATGAAGTAATTCAACTGTAGCGTTTCCAGTCAATATTTGGAAAGTTAAAGTCCTCCATAATAACTACTCTGTTATTTTCGCTCCTCTCCAGTATCATCTTTGTAATCCTTACTCTGCATCTCTGGATCTTTTCAGAAGGCTACAGAGAACTGAAAACAGGGTGAATTCTCCGTTTTGGTTTCTCACCCCTGCTCATACTAACTCAGGAGACGAGTCCTTATCAAGCATCCTTTCTGCCAACGTAATATTGTCTTTGATTAACATTGCCACACACCCCCGCACACCCCCCCCCCCCCCACACACACACACACATTTTAGTACCTTCCTAGTTTTTAATAAAGGATCTAAACCCTGGAAACTCCAACGATCAATCATGTCCCTGTTCTATCCATTTCTCCAAACTGGCTACAACATCAACCTGTACTACTGAACAATTTGGAAACAGGGAGTGATTGGAGGGATGTTAAACACGGGTGAGTTGGATAAATCAGAAGACCTCACCAGGGGATATAAACAGGAACAGACAGAAAATGGAAGTTGTATTTATAAATTCTCACGGACTGCAAGGCCTTTATCTATTGTCATACCGTTTGAGCACTGTGCGGATACTGGCTGTGGTCCCAGAGCATCAATCTTCAATAATATCACAGAGCTGAGTTGCTGACAGTTAAACTGAGTCCAAAAGCCCAAGTATTTTTTTTTTACATTGAGACGGTGGTTTATTTCAAATAGACTGAGTGAACAGCTGCAAGATCTGTGAATCCTGCTCGATACTGAGATACTGCGCAAGAGAATCAAAATGAGGTGGGTCATTGATCGAGGGGAAATCAGCATTTCAGCTGTGAGCCAGATAATGATTGAGAAAGATTGCACACCACTTCCGTGGTTTTGTAATACACATGTCAATTTATGTAGCTCAATATTATGAGTGTATCTTATCTCTTTCTACTTTCCATAGTTTAGTATAGACAGAAAATCATTTTGTCCTGTAGTTTGTGTTCAATAAACAGATTTTACTCCTCATTCTTCACTTTAAATGTATCATTGAATCTGTTCTTCATATGAGTTACAAAGGGTAACATTCCAATATTGATGACTGGGGAATATTATTTTCCCTCCCTCCAGTCTGAACTGCCATGTCCCCCAATTCTCTGTTTTCTGTCTCCTCCACAATGCCATCATCACACTGTAATTGAAGTCCAGTAAATGACACTTCGTCACAGTTCATTAACATTGATACCATCAATCGGACAGGCCTTATCTGCCTCTCTCTGAACCTGGAATAACAATCTGAATTGCATTTGTCACGTACAATTCTCTGTTAACATATCCATGCCATTTGTATGTTATAACCCCACGTTGTCTCAGGCAAACATTCCCATCAAATCATGAACTATAAAAATTGTCTCAATGTTTTAACGAAATTATGATGCTTGATCACTAGTTCCAGAATGTACATTTCCATTTGTAAACAGAGAAGCATGTTTACATTCTGGTAAACTTATGACATTACTCCTACATCCAAGGCAGATTGAATGGTTACACTCAATTGATCTACCAGCCTCAAGATATGTTCTATCAGTCACTCTCAAATATCCCATCCAGAATGCAGAAGTTTGAATCATTGTTTGGAATTTTAATAAAATAATATTGACATGAAAGGCATTCGCTGAAAATATGTGTTCAGTGACTGTGATTGATGTCAGCCTCTGTGGAACTTAAATGCGTCATTGTAGGGTTTGCCTCTTCTATTAATTAAGGACTCGGTTCAATGTATCATCCCAATATGGGTGGGAGCACCATCGACTGGACTAACAGGCATCAGCAGCTAAAGAGACGGGGAAGGAGAGATCAGAATCTGAGAACATTAGACAGGAATATTCCAATAATGGATCAGAATCTGAGAACATTAGACTGGAATATTACAACAGACGGGAGTTTATCCTTGGGTCTTCACTATCTTTCTCAGCCTTGGATATCATTAGCATCACAGATCGAAGATATCCTTTGGATTAATCAAGGTGGTTACTATCCCATCCTCGCTATAGTTGGTGTTCCGGGTAAGTCATTCCATCTGATCATTAAACTGAGTTGAACTGCAATGCTGTTCATATTCGAATTTTAGAATTTCGAAGTCATCATTTTCAGCCCCAGTCCAAAATTTTATTCCTTACAGATTATAACTAGCAAATTACTGTTCACAACTTACACAACAATATGCGAGGATAAACCACACTGTTCTAAAACTCCATGATCTTTATTCTCCATTCAGATTTACATTTCTACATATTCTCCCCACTCACCAACTCTGCCTAAGTCCACTATCAGGAAAATTCAGTCACCTTCCCAGCCTCGGTGCAACTGCTGAATAATCCTTCGTTTGTACCTTTGCTGAATCCAGATATAACCGTTTCAAGCTCCTTCTAACTATGCTTACGTCACAAAATATTTACACTTGAGATGGGTAGTTTGTTCTCTCCAGAGAGTCTGACAGATGGACAGACAGTTCATGGTGGTCAACTCATTGACTCATCACCAAGAGGCACAGAATAAGAATATTTTGGTGTCTCATGAAGGAAGTTGGTGGAATGCAAATGAAATCATCACCACTTGTTTTAATCAGAAGCCTATCTGTTTGCCTCATGTCCTGTAGAGAGGTTGATGGATCATCCTTCCCTGGTCAGGTCTCTGTGTGACTGCAAACCCACAGCAATGAGTTTTACTCTGTACTGTCCTGTGGAACAGCTGAACCAGCTACTCATTTCAGGATCAGCACAACATACTGGTCTGACTAGGTCTGCACACTTGCCGTGAGGGCAGAACAAAAGAAAAGATAGCTCCCGTCCTCTGCCTGATATTCATGTTCCTGCAAATCATTTCCATTCAGGTCGGTGACCATTTCCTGTTTCGAATGAAGTCTTTCTGCTTGTGTCTCCCTCCAAGAGTGATATTCATCTCCATCAGCGCCTCTGGTGATGACTTTATTGATGCTGACGTACAGATGTAAGGAACTTCTAAATTCCACATCATTCGCCATGGAAAGAGAAGTAATGGCTTTTTACAGCACAGTAAAGAAGCTGAGACAGCTAAATGAGGGAACAGAATTATTGCGATCAAACCTGAGAGTGTTGCTGAGATACTATTTGGGGAAATGTTGACAGTTTTTCTCTCCTTGAGATGAAATAATAAAAGAGTGTAAAGGAGTTTCACCAGACTCATTGTTGGGATGCTTGGACCAAAGGGAGTGTATGAGGATTAATCTGTAGCGCTTTGAGGGAATAAGCCGAGATTTCATTGAATCTAAAGGGGATGGACAGTCACTCATTATATTCAAAACAGACAATGATACGGCGGTAAATTCCATGGCTTGTTTATTACTTGGTTTATATGTTCTCGAGAGTTTAAAAGCCTCTGGGAACGTCCCTCTCACCCCACGCCACTCCCCATTTCGATTGAGAGAGAGGGTCAGTCTTTGAGTAACCTTTCCCCATATTATGAACGTCATGTAATCCACAATCCCGACAGGAGCCTCAATACCTTCATGCTGTAACAGTTAACAATTCCCATCAGCTTCTGAACTCCATGGAGAACATGCGTCTGTTCTCAGAGATAGAAGATGCCTCTTTGAGACTTGGTACAAAACATTTGGCTTTCTTCCTCACTGCTGGCAAAACATGTTAAAGTATAATGCGTTGCTCAGGCAATGGAACCACGAGGAACATTGTGGAGTCGTCTATGAGTGCATTCTCTGCTCCATTGGTTTTTCATGTTGGAGTATCAATAACACCCTCCTGTTCCTGTATAAATGTCTTCAGGGGCTGACTGAACTCCTCCTGATCCCATGGAACAGGTTCAAGGGTGTGATTGGGCTCTGCCTGTTCTAGTTCAATAGATCAATGTACTGACGAGAGCCCTTGTCTTCCTTTGGAACAGGTATCACGATTGAATGTGTTGTCCTTCTTCTTTTTCAGTCGTTTCGATGGGCTGAATGGCTTCTACATATCCGTGCAACCAGCCTGAGATGCTGAATGAGCTGCTCTTTTAACTGTGGATATGTGCAGTGTCTGCCAGTACTGTTACATGAATGTTACCGACACTTTAACAGCATAAACTAGAATGCAGTCCAGGTTTGCTGCACATAGACACAGAGGCTGGTTCTGGAACTCGGGGGGACAAAATGTTCTGAAGTTTGTGTGATCTTCAGTGACCACCCGCTTCTGATCTTATCGTGAATGGCAGTGCCAGGGGTGCGGGCGCGTCGACGTTGACGAAGGAACTGAAGGTGTGTGTGCTGAGGAAGTTAATTGGAGGATCTCTTGAAGAGATGTCCTGGAGCTGAGAGGATTGTGAGTCACCGGTCACAAACATCTGCCTTTGTACTCTGAAAAACCCCAACCAGTGGGGAGGTTACACTTGATTCCCATTAATGTCAAATAAGTAGGTGGTCCCGATGACACCCTCAGTCAAATACTGCCTTGATATCAAGGCCACTCACTCTTTATTGAGCCCATGTTTACACATTTTGTTCATATCAATAGGTGATGCTGCATATGTGGGGAGTATTTTACTCTGGCAGAGGGGAATCAATGTCAGAAAATAGCTGGGCTAGAGAGTTCAGGGACCTTAATCACTGAAAATATTAAAAGAGGAGGTAGATGTATCTTTGCCCTGTCAGAGAGCTCGCGGGTGTGATGAATTGGATATTGAAAAGGAGTTAATACTAACAGCCATGATCGTATACAATGGCTTGACAGTCCGAATTACCTGCTCCTACTCCTTATGTTCATATTTTCCGTAATTACAAAGTTAATGGTTGTAATGTTCCGAGACGTTCTGTTTTTGCATGTTGCAATCAGAGAGAGGAAAGCAGTTTTGAGTCATCTCTGGGTGAGGTTAGTGGGCTTTATTAATAATGAATCTTGGTGTATACCATGACCAACAAATGAAGCACATTTCGCAGAGAGAAGGCACTCTGTAAAGAGACCAGAGGCGTCTTTCGAGCCCGGAGTGGATTTCCAAATAGCATTTTCCAACCCATACCAAACAGTCTGGAAACAGTGTGTCACAGTCTGGAGGGATTGAATGGGATCCTGTGTTACTGTGGACCAGGCATTTGGAGCAAGTGGCCTCCATCTGCTCTTGTGCAGGAGCAGTGAGGGGCTGAATTCAACATGGTAACATGGGACTGTGGAGCAAAAGTGGGAAATCAGACACTGTGTCACTGCTCCACCACGCACTATGATCTGATTATGGTCTCAGCAGCACTTTTCTGTCTGTGTTTCATTTTTCTACTCTCATTTATCTGTCAAATGTTTACCATACATAATTTTGATTAAATGGGAATATCCAGTCATCGAAACCTTTAACAGCCCTTTGAGGATCTCTTGATAGTGTTCTGACCAATTTTCGGAGGTCACTGATGTCTTTTCCCATGACTCTACTGGAGAAAGAAAATTTAAACTGCAACCATTTGAGTGCTGGCGCCAATGAAATAGGTCTCAGACTGGGTAATTTTCTAGAAAAATGTGAGACACAGACAGTTGAACTCTGAACAAATGGCAAAATGACCGAGGGCCCCATTTTTTTTCTGCCTTTGAAGTTATTCTGCTCACACAAATGTCTGGGAATGCGGATAAATACTGTAATATCAACTGAACACCAAACTGGACCATGTGCGATCTGCATGATCATTCTCTGTAATGGAAGATAATAGACTGTATGCTGTATGCTGGTGCATTATTGCTGTTGTTGTGCACAGTGCCTTTCATTAGCTAAACAAAAAAAGATTTCCCGCTTTATAATTTGATGACATCTTTGTATGTGTCTGGGTATTTTTTATAAATGGGTTGATATCTTCATAATATTTTTGTGTATATCAGCACATCGCATTCATAAAAAAGTCTCGAACTTTCGTCTCCTTAACAAGAGAAAATATGTATCCAGCTGAAACACGCTTCTGAAAATCGTGCTTGAATGAGATTTCTCATCTACGATCTTAGCAGATAATCTCCGATAACAAAAGGCCTTCATTTCAGGAATGAGTAAAAGGAAGCATCTTTGAACACCTTCGAAAGGAATTACATCCTTTTCTTAGCTTAGAGTATCAAAACTGCACCCAGTGTATCTGATGTGGTCTCAGCAATGCCCTGTACAGATGCAGTAAAACATTCCTGATTAAACCCAATACCCGTTGCCACAAACAGCATCATTCCACTTACCTTCTAAATCACTTGCTACAGCTGCAGACAGACTTCACATTATTCATGTACCAGGAATATGAAAAATATCTGCATCACAGAGTTCTGAGTCTCCCTCCATTTAAATTGTTCGCTGCTGTTCTATCCTTCTTATCACAATAGACAAATCACGTCATATTATTTCTGCTGAATGTTTGCTCACTAACTTTCCCTGTCTATATCACAATGCAGATTCATTACCTCCACTTGAAGATATATTGAATGATCATCTTGGTGTAAAAGGTAATTCAGCTTTGATCCATTCAGTCCCTCATCCAGATATTTGATTTAGATTATTAATCATTGATGACCCGATAGTGATCTCTGAGTCAAAACTAGTTACAGTTTTGTAAATATATACATTTATCTCTGCTGTCTATTTTCTGTTAGCGACAGCATCCTGTTCCTCTGCAGCAGTTGAGGCGGGTTGAATGGCCTCCTCCTGGGCTGTGCAATGTATTCAACGAGCTGAATTACTTCGGTCTATATTCCTGAGCAACTCCTTCGAGGGGAAGAATGGTCTCCTCCCATCTCACTGTAACGATCCTGTGTGAGTGAATGGTGTGGTCCCCTACCCTGTAACAGACTCGAGGGGTGGATTGAGGAAACAGCACTTAGGGTAGGGGCATCAATATATCTCTGTTCAAAGTTTGGGAGTAGATTTCTAGCTCGGGTGCTCTTTGTTGTGGTTCTGTTCGCCGAGCTGGGAATTTGTGTTGCAGACGTTTCGTCCCCTGTCTAGGTGACATCCTCAGTGCTTGGGAGCTTCCTGTGAAGCGCTTCTGATTTGCTTCCTCCGGCATTTATAGTGATTTGCATCTGCTACTTCCAGTTGTCTGTTCCAGCTACACCTGCACTGGCCGATATATTGAGTCAAGGTCGATGTGCTTGTTGATTGAATCTGTGGATGAGTGCCATGCCTCTAGGAATTCCCTGGCTGTTCTCTGTTTGGCTTGTCCCATAATAGTAGTGTTGTCCCAGTCGAACACATGTTGCTTGTCATCTGAGTGTGTGGCTACTAACGATAGCTCGTCGTGTCATTTCGTGGCTAGTTGGTGTTCATGGATGCGGATCGTTAGCTGTCTTCTTGTTTGTCCTATGTAGTGTTTTGTGCAGTCCTTGCCTGGGAGTTTGTACACTACATTGGTTTTGCTCATGCTGAGTGTCGGCTCCTTCGTTCTGGTGAGTTGGGTGAGTCGTATCTACTGTGTTCAGCTGTTTCTTTATGTCAATTGCCGCGAATTGACTTGGTTGAAGGCTGGCATCTGTGATTCTCTGGGCATCATGGCGAGGGTGAGTTGGATCATTGACTCAACACTTCTGGCTGAGGATGGTGCAGATAATACAGATAATTCGACCTCAAATTCACCTGGACTGTCTCAGACTCCTCCCTGCCCTTCCTAGACCTTTCCATTTCTATCTCGGGCGACCGACTCAACACAGACATCTACTATAAACCGACTGACACCCACAGCTACCTGGACTACACCACCTCCCACCCTGCCCCCTGTAAAAACTCCATCCGCTATTCCCAATTCCTTCGTCTCCGCCGCATCTGCTCCCAGGAGGACCAGTTCCAATACCGTGCAGCCCAGATGGCCTCCTTCTTCAAGGACCCCAGATTCCCCCCAGACGTGATCGACGATGCCTTCCACCGCATCTCCTCCACTTCCCGCTCCTCCGCCCTTGAGCCCCGCTCCTCCAACCGCCACCAAGTCAGAACCCCACTGGTTCTCACCTATCACCCCACCAACCTCCGCATACAGCGTATCATCCGCCGTCATTTCCGCCACCTCCAAACGGACCCCACCACCAGGGATATCGTTCTCTCCCCTCCTCTATCAGCGTTCCGCAAAGACCACTCCCTTCGTGACTCCCTCGTCAGATCCACATACCCCACCAACCCAACCTCCACTCCCGGCACCTTCCCGTGCAACCGCATGAAATGTAAAACTTGCGCCCACACCTCCTCCCTCACTTCCCTCCAAGGCCCCAAGCGATCCTTCCATATCCGCCACAAGTTCACCTGCACCTCCACACAGATCATCTATTGCATCCGCTGCACCCGATGTGGCCTCCTCTATATTGAGGAGACGGGCCGCCTACTTGCGGAACGCTTAAGAGAACACCTCTGGGACGCCCGAACCAACCAATCCAACCACCCTGTGGCTCAACACTTTAACTCTCCCTCCCACTCAACCGAGGACATGCAGGTCCTTGGACTCCTCCATCGGCAGAACATAACAACACGACGGCTGGAGGAGGAGCGCCTCACCTTCCGCCTGGGAACCCTCCAACCACAAGGAATGAACTCAGATTTCTCCAGTTTCGTCATTTCCCCTCCCCCCACCTTGTCTCAGTCGGTTCCCTCAACTCAGCACCGCCCTCCTAACCTGCAATCTTCTTCCTGACCTCTCAGCCCCCACCCCACTCCAACCTATCACCCTCACCTTGACCTCCTTCCACCTATCAAATCTCCATCGCCCCTCCCCCAAATCCCTCCTCCATACCTTTTATCTTAGCCTGCCTGGCACATTCTCCTCATTCCTGATGAAGGGCTCTGGCCCGAAGCGTCGAATTTCCTGTTCCTTGGATGCTGCCTAACCTGCTTTGCTTTAACCAGCAACACATTTTCAGTGCAGATAATACATCCTCGTCTTTTACACTGAGGCTGCAGGACTATTTGCTCATTTAGAATGGGGAAGCTTGTCGAGCGCTTTCTTCTGTCATTTGTTTAGTTGTCCATCGCCATTTATGACTGAATGTGGCAGGACTGCAGAGTTTCAATCAGATCCGTTGGTCAAGTGCGGTAGCTTTAATGTGTTAGCATCAGGTTTATGTTCACATGGTTCTGACCCTGACATGTTCAGCCACACTCGTCACCGAGCCACAGACCGTATTGATAGTAATGGCAGACTGAAGGATTATCCCTGGGCAAAAATGTTGCAGGTTGTGTTTGAATGCAGGTCTGCTTCTCCTGTTGCTGTGGCCTGCAGCACTACATGAATACACAGCTGCAATGTCTGCAATGCAATTCTCCTGTCTGTTCACCAGTTCACATCGAGACCATTTCACCCATCAGCCCTCTACTCAATGACCTACTCTGGTTTCTGATGTGATAGTACTTCCGTTATCAAATTTTCATTCTGCTGCGGGTCTCTCCCGGGTCATACTTTCAATCTGATACATTTCACAAAAGCATTTAACTGATTTTAATTCAATTGTTTAATTCATCTAAATATTTTCCTTGAGTAATGCTACCTTCTGTGTTTAAAGTACATGTGTTTCCCGTTGTTTCTCTCCCTGATCATGATTAAGATCTCTGTCGTGTTAGTGATAACAGACTGATGTTGCTTCAGAGCCAATGTATTCCCTGGATTCCCAATAATCGTCATCACATTGTATGTATTCTCTTTTGGTTTGATGCTGTCCCAGACTTGCTTTATCGCTCATGGTTGCCTTGTCCTCCCATGTGTATATATCATCTTCTTTGGGATGAATGCTAGTATCTTCTGAATTATCCCTAGATAAGGGGATGGTCTTTCCTGCTCGGCCCCCCTTCCAATTAACTCTGGCCAGCTTCTCCCGAATGCCTTTGTAGTTACATTACATCCAGAAGAGAGCAATAGATATAAACCGAAAGAAGGGTTTTTGAGGGAAAGGAAACGAATTAAAATTGAGGAATTTCTTAACAAGATACAAAGAGAGAACGAGAGAAAGGATATAGATGTGGAGATATGAGAAAGGCGAAAACTAGATTATCCAAAGAAGTAGATGCATGTCCCTCAATGTATTGGCAATTTATGTGTGCTGTGGTCCTTTGTACAATGCATGACCAACAGAGAAATATGTTCAAATGTTGAGTCTGATGCCAGCATTTTTCTCTCCAATAATATGATAGACACTAGCTTTGGAAAGAACCCAACAGGTCAATATATTTAATTCCTGATAGGAATGGAATTAACTGAAATAAGTTGGGACACCATCAGCAAGATTTACAACACACATCCTGATAAGAATGAGAGACAGGAGTACGGAATCCCAGAAAAGGGGGAACTTTGAGAGAAGGGGAACATATCACTTCAGATGATGAACAAATAATGTTTTATAAATTTTGTACATCATGTGCACCATTTTTTCGTTATTCATTCAGATTGTGTTGTACATATATGAACAATCTTTCTTATCTGAACACACACTGATTAAACAGTGTATATAACATCATTTTTCCTCCATTTCAAACTCTCCTGTTGTCGTGCTACCAGGATACATGAGCACCAACTGGCTACCAACAGACATGTCCCACTATCACTAGTTTCCATACATACAGACAAAGAAGGACACCACTTTGAAGGACTACACGCACATCCTAGGAAAGGCGAAACAAAGACACCCACAAAAGGTCTGAGAGGTATGGCAATCTAACCAGAAGTACATTGATAAACACAGCAATTTAGACCCTATCTACCTTCCTTTAAAAAAAAAACTGGAAATGACATCACCCAACTTAAGAAACCAAAACCTATAAATAGAGAGGCGGGACATACCACCAGTGTATCACCAGGGACTCTTACTGATGACGTTACCTAGTCATGGTGACGAAACATCTGAAAACAAACCTTCAAGCCCAGCGAGTTAACTCACATACTTATAAATTATTATTTTTCTTTTAATAGGGGAATTTGGGACTTCACTGCCACTCATGTTTTAACAGATTACGAGACGTGATGAGCTTTTCTGGGTGTTTGGCTTTCATTAACAGAAGTGTTTGACATCGTAACAGTTTGAGGGCTTGTTGTATGGGATTTAGTCATATTTGGGGTAAAAAAAAACAGGTCCCAGCAGATTCCATCACTTAGCAGTTAAATAAAACAGGTGAGAGCATTCATTTAATTTTGTTTCCTTGTGGTTGGTTAAATTAATAGAAATGGCTTTTGGGGTTTGAAGATGATTCCCAAGTTTGCCAAGAAAATTTAGGAAGACAGAGGAAAGTCATACCTTTAGAATGAACAAATAGATTAGAATTGGGTTTCACCAGGGACAAAAGGAAAGCTGAAATTGTAATGGAATTGGTCAAGCACTTTGATATATCAGACAAACCGACAACTGCAGGCGAGTTAGAAAAAACTTAAATTGCAAATATGGCAACTGGATTTAGAAGATAAAGAAAGAGACAGAAAGCGTGAGAGAAATAAAAAGAGTAAGAGAAAGAGACGAAAACAAAAGAGAGAGAATTTGAAATTCATAAGTTGGGAATTAGGTAAGAAAGTTAAATTTGCAGGATGAAGATGAAGGGAGGACGTAGGTATGTATACAACTATGTTAATACATTGCTTTATTTCGGTGAAAAGATGTCAAAACCTTTTTTATTACATTAGTAATATTGGCTCGGCAGATGGTGTGTCCAGGGAACTTGTGGGTAAACCTCATTCAGACTAAACTGGTGGGCAGTTTAGTGCAGCGCTATCAGATGAGGGGTCAAGAGATTATGCAGATGTCGAATAGGTCATTTTGAGTGTTAATGAATTCGTACAAGAAGCATATATACAGAGGTTCAGAAATATAGAGATGGAACGAGGTCAGAGTTATGGTGAGTTTGAAAGAATTAAACAGAATCATTTTGATAGATGGGCGTGGGCTCGAAGAAAAATTATTCTGCTGGAGAAGTATAAAGACTCACTTCCAGAGATGATAAGAATTCTTGTGAATAAATAGAAAGTTCAAGAAGTGAGAAGTGCAGCAGAAATGGCAGGTAAATATGCAATGGTGCATGAGATTAAATTTAGCTTCTGGCAGGACTTTCATCCGATGAAGCATAACAATTGGGAGAAACGGAGATCCTACGCTATAAGATATAGAGCAAATCACAGTGGCAATAGTTAACCACAGGTGAAAACATAAGCCCAAGTGGTTGAAAGGTGGTGAAAGGTCTCAGGTGTTCTCACTATAACGGAGTGCAACACATAAAATTGCAGTACCGACCGTTCAAGAAGAGCACTGGGAATAGGTGCTTTCACTGCAGTAAGCTAGGACACACTGTGCTGGGCGTTGAAGGAAGTCACTTTGGAAAAAGATGTGGTAAAAGATGTTAAGCCAGTGACATTAGTGTTAGCTGCACCAAATGTTTTGAAACCCTTTGAAAATTGTGTTAGACGCTAGGGATATAGGGGTCAGAGATGTATTGACATTGAAAGATGATGATGGAATTGAATGGCCAATTGGCTACTTGTCGAAAAATTCTCAATAACCATTAGAAAAAAATACAAAATGTGCATTGTTGAAAAAGAATGACTGAGTTTGGTCCTGGCCTGACAGTATTTTAATGTTTACGTGACAAACAAATTGTCGGAGATGGTTGTGGACAGCAACGAAAAACCTTTCGCACTTTTTGGAATATTTAAAGACCACGATATGATACTATATCATTGGAGTCTTGTGTTACCGAAATTAAACTTACAAAATGCACATGCTGTGGGTCCTAAAAATGTGACAGCAGATGTGTTATCGTGGATTTAAAGGAATGAGTGCAGATAAGATTTGACTTATTCCAAAGTTATATATGTGTGCAGAATTAATACGAATGCTACAACTGAGATTAATACTTTTGTATTTCATAATAATGGGATTAAGTATTAGAGGAAAAGAAATGAAGCCATCTTTTCATTCTGATGATTCTTTTCTGTTTATTAAGGGGGGAGGTGTTATGAAGCCGAAAGCATGTCCTGTCACTTTAAGACAGAATGGTTTTTGCTGAATAGAAAGTACAGCCACAGATGCCAGCTAAAGGTCAGGCTGTTCCACATGTCCCAGTAGGCTGGGAAATGGATACCTGAGTTTTGGTTGCTGTGTTGACAGCAATTCAAAAACAACCAAAAAGTTTAAATAATGCTCAGGATATCAGAAGCCAACTGAATTTGAATATTATTGCATGGACACCAGGAAAGCAATCAAATTAGGAGAATTATTGTATCATGTGGAGCAAATAATCCCAGTATTTTGAAACTAGAGGAACAGCTACTGCCATCCAATAGCAGAGTACCTTCTGCAGAGCAGTAGTGCTAACTGGCCATCTCCAACTCTCTCCATGTTCATGTAAACCCTACTTGCAGTTTTTAAAAAATGATCCAGGGAGATCAACGGCTGGAAGAGTGAACACAGCGGGGAAGATAGAGACTGTGTGGTCTTGAGATTGTAATATTTAATATGTGTGTTGTTGGAACAGCATAGTTTTAGAAAGTTGGAGACAGATTGTAAGTAGCTAAGATAAGAAGGGTTTGTATTTGTGAATAGCTGTTGTTTAGCGTTCACTTTTCAAGTTAAGAAACTAACTTTTTCAAATAGTGGAATGTAGGAGATCTGTGTGGCTCATATTTTAACAAATTATGAGGTGAGGCGAGCTTTTCTGGGTGTTTGGTTTTAATTAACAGAGGGTCCAACTTCGCCTTGTAAATGTCCATGCACACTAATCCCATTTCCCTGCAGTTGGCCCATATCCTTCCAGTCCTTTCCTATCCACATATTTATCCAAATGTTTTTGAAACGTTGTTAATGTACCACCTTCAACCACATCTGCTGGCAGCTCATCCGTGTACCATCCTCCGTGGAAAGAAGTGGCCCCTCAGGTTCCCTTTTATTCCTTCCCCTCTAACCTTAAATGATTCCCTTAAGTCCTCACTTCTCTAAACCTTGTAAAACGACTGAGCTCATACGCCATATCCATACCCCAATGATCTTATACAGCTCTATAAGGTCCCCCACCTAATTTCAAGGTTTGCTGATCTGAGCAATAATGCTTGCTTTGTTTTATGGAGCGAGGAATAGTAAGATGTGAATTATAAGTGGTGAACAGGACATTAAGTGTTTTATCTCTGAAAACAATAATGCTGTTATGAATCTCTGAATCTAAATTGTAAAATCATGTCAACACTTCATGGTACAAAAAATAAAGGAAGTGTATTTTATTTTATACCAAACAAAGAACATGCTGTGTGACGATTGTGCTGATCACAATTACGTATTCCATGCCTGTATTAAAATGAAGGCCTTGTCGCTCTGATGTTTCAGAAGCGTTTGGCCTTTGAACGATTACATATTCACAGTGACCAAACAATTGAGCAATCGAATAGAGATTTCATTCTTTTAAATATAATCAATTAATTTAATTTCTATGAAATGTTTGAGTTTCAGCTATTTGCCAACAGGTTAAATGTGACAATAATTCAGAGGAACTTTGAATATTAACCTAAATGGATGCTTTGCGATATTGAATTGTCGTGAACAATAATTTGCAAGCATACAATATTTAGAATAAATTATATTTACCGTGCAATGTGATAAGTGAAAAAGTGATAAGCATGCATTCATTTGAATGAAAAGTCAAAACTTTTCATTGAGCTTTGTGGCAAAAATAATCAAATGTTTGTTTTAGCCATTGGGAGCAATAATTAGATTTCATAATGAACTAACTTTGCACTACATGCACTTTAAATTATTACGGTTCATCAAATATAGAGCCATAGAGTCGTAGAGATGTATAGCATGGAAACAGATCCTTTGGGCCAACTCGTTTATGCCGACGAGATATCCCAAATTAATCTAGACCCATTTAGAATATAGAACATAGAACATTACGGGGGCACAGTGGTGAGCACTGCTGGCTTACAGCGTCAGAGAACTGGGTTCAATTCCCGCCTCGGACGGCTGACTGCGGAGTTTGCACATTCTCCCCGTGTCTGCGTGGGTTTCCTCTGGATGCTTCAGTTTCCTCACACAATCCAAGAAACACTGTGCAGTTTAGGTGAATTGGCCGTGTTAAATTGCCCATAATGTTAGTTGAAGGAGTGCATGCAGAGGAATGGGTCTGGGTGGGTGGCTTTTCAGAGGCTCGGTGTGGACTTATTGGGCCAAATGACCTGTTTCCATACTGTACGTAATCGAATCTAATCATTGCAGAGCAGGACAGGCCCTTCAGCCCTTGATGTTGTGTTGACTTGTGAAACCAATCTGAAGTTGGCGAGTCTGCTACTGTAGCAGGCATTGCCTTCTAAGTCCCTACTACTCTCTGAGTAAAGAAACTACCTCTGATATATTGTCCTTTTTCTATTATCCCTCAATTTAAAGCAATGTCCCTTGTGCTAGCCATCACCATCCGAGGAAAAATAAATCTCACCGTTCACCCTATCCAATCCTCTGAATATCTGATATGTCCCAATTAAGTCACGTCTCAACCTTCTTCTCTCGAACAAAAAGAGCCTCAAGTCCGTCAGTCTTTCCTCATAAGAGCTTCTCTCCATGCCAGACAACATCCTAGGAGTCTCCACTGAACCCTTTCTAAAGTTGCCACATCTAGGAGGAGAAAGTGAGTACTGCGGATGCTGGAGATCAGAGCTGAAAATGTGTTGCTGGAAAAGCACAGCAAGTCAGGCAGCATCCACGGAGCAGGAGAATCGACGTTTCGGGCATGTGCCCTTCCTGAAGAAGGGCTCATGCCCGAAACGTCGATTCTCCCACATCCTTCCTATAATGTGGTGAACGGATCTGTACACAATAGTTAAGTTGTGGTCGCACCAGAGTTTGTACAGCTGCAGCATGACCTTGTGACTCCGAAACTCAGTCCCTATATCAATAAAAGCTTACACACCGTCGTCTTTCTTAACAACCACGTTAACCTAGGTGGCAACTTTTAAGGATGTATGTACCTGGACATCGAGATCTCTCTGGTCTCCCACGCTGCCAAAAATCTAACAATTAGTTATTACTCTGCATTTCTGTTCCTCCTTCCAAAGTGAAACACCTCACACTCATCCGCATTAAATTCCATTTGGAACGTTCCAGCCATTTTTGCAGATTATTTATGTCCCTTTGTAACCTACAACATCGTTCATCACTATTCACAACTCTTCTAATCTTAGTGTATCCGCAAGCTATATTAACCTATCCTTCTAAGCCCTCATCCAGGTCATTTATAGAAATGAAAAAAAGCAGTACCCCCAAATCGGATGCTTACGGTACACCACTAGGAACTGAACTCTAGGATGAACATTCCCCATCAAGCAAAACTCCCTGTTTTCTTTCAACTAGACAATCTCTGATAGAGACTGAAAATCATCCTCAATCACATGCAAACGTATTTTGTGCTGCAACATACCGTGCGGAACCTCATCAAATGTCCTACTGAAATCAATATGTCCCATATCAACCGTTTTTCCCTCGTGCCTGCTTAATCACCTTTCCAAACAAAACCTCAATAAGGTTCGTGAGGCACGACCTACCCTTCACAAAACCGTGGTGACTATTCCTAATCAAATCATTCCTTTCTAGGTGATTATAAATTTTATCTCTAATTACACTTTGCAATACTTTTCCCACAATCAAAGTAAAGCTCACTTCTCTATAATGTTCAAAACAAACGTGAGGACTACAGATGCTTGAGATCAGGGTTAAGATTAGACTGGTCCTCCAAAAGCACAGCAGGTCAGGCAGCATCCGAAGAGCAGGGAAATCGAGACGCCAGGGTGGAGAGATAAATACAAGGGGGTGGGGCTGGGGAGAAGGTACCTACGACCACAATAGTTGGACGGGGTGGAGATGAAGGTGATGTTCGGAGAGGCATATGGAGCGGATAAGTGGGAAAGAAGAATGACAGGTTGGAATTGGGTTGAGGTGGGGACGGGGAAATGAGAAAACTGTTGAAGTCCACATTTATATATTCCGAGGTGGCAGATGAGGCTTTCTTCCTCCAGATGTCGCGTGGTGAGGGAGTGGCAGTGGAGGAGGTCCAGGACCTGCATGTCCACAGCAGAATTGGAGGTGGAGTTGACATGCTGGGCCACGGGGCAGTGGGTTTGGTTGGTGTGGGAGTCCAGGAGATATTCCCTGAAGTGCTGTCAGATAAGTCGTCCAGTCTCCCAAATGCAAATGAGACAGCATCGGGAGAAATGGATACAATAAATGACATTGGTGGATGTACAGGTGAAACTGTGATGGATGTAGAAGGTTCCTTTGGGGCCTTGGATGGAGGTGAGGGAAAGGCGTAGTCGCAGGTTTTGCAATTCCTTCTGAGGGATGGTAAAGTGCCTGGAGGAGAGGCTGGCTTATTGGGGGGCTTGGGCTTGATCAGTTAGTCACAGAGGGAGCAATCTTTGCAGAAAGCTGATAGGGGTGGGGAGGGACATAGATTCCTGTTGGTGGAGTCCGTTTGTAGGCTGCAGAAATGTCGGCAGATGATGCAGTTCATTCGTAGTTTGGTGGGGTGGAAGGTGAGAAACGGAGGATTCCGTCCTTGTTGCAGTTTGAGGGCAGAAGTGCGGGACGTGGATGAAATGCGTTGGAGGGCATCTTCAAACACGTGGGAATAGAAGCTATGGTTTTAAAGAAGGACACCATCTGGCGTTTTCTGTGGTGGAACTGGTCCGCTTGGGAGCAGATACGGCAGAGGCAGAGGAACTGGGAACAAGGAATAGCATTTTTGCGGGAAATGGGTGGGAAGAAACATAATTCAGGTAGCTGTAAGTGTCGCTGGGATTTTTAAAATTGTCAATGTTAAGTCGGCCAACATTGATGGAGATGATAGGTACAGGAAGGGCCTAGAGGTTTCAGAGATGTTTCAGGTGAATTTAAGATTGAGGTAAAATATGTTGGTAAAGTTGATGAACTGCTCCAACCTACTGGCGGGTGCACGAGGTGGCACCGATGCAGTCACCTATGTCGCGTAGAAAGAGGTGGGGAGTGATGTCGGTGCAACTACGGAAGATGGATTATTCTACGAGACAACAAAGGGACAGGCATAGCTGGGGCCCATGTGGGTGCCCATGGGTACCCCACTCGTCTGCAGGAAGTGGTAGAATTCGAAGTAGAAATTGGTAATTGTGAGGAACAGTCCAGCCAATCGAATGAGAGTATCAGTGGAAGGATAATGTTGGAGAGATCGGGAGAGGAAGAAACAGAGAGTTTGGAGGCCCTGGTCATGAGATATGGAGGTGTAGAGCGATTGGATGAGCCATTGGGTGCCAGATAAATGGAAGTTTTGGAGGAGGTGGAGGGCGTGGGTGGTGTCTCGAACGTATGTGAGGAGTTCCTGGACTACAGGGGATGGATAGTGTCAAGGAAGGTGGAGATGAGTTCGGAAGGCCGGAGCAGGCGACACGGTCTGGGAAGGAGGTAGAATTGAGTGGTGCAGGCTTCCAGAACTATGCGGTTGGAAGCTGCGAGTGGGAGATACCCTGAGGTGATGAGGCTGTGTATGGCCTGGGAGATGCAGCGTTTGGTGATGGGTGTGGGGTCATGTTCGCGGGGGCGGTAGGAAAAGGGGTATTAAAGTTGGCACCTAGCTTCAGCCATATAAAGGTCAGTGTGCCAAACTACTACTGCACCCCATTTTTCCGATGGTTTGATGGTGTGGTTGGAATTGGAGCAGAGAGAGTGGAGGGCTGCGCGTTGTGAGGCTGAGAGGTTGGAGTGGAGGACGGGTGTACACAGGTTGAGGCGGTTAATGCAACAGTGGTAGTTGGAAATGATGAGACTGAGGGCAGGTAATAGGCCAGCACTGGGTGTCCAGGGGGATGAGTGCACTAGAAGCGGGCAAAGGGGTCCTCGGAAGTTGGGCAGAAATCCTGATTGTAAAAGGAAGCTCGGAGGCAGACGCAATGGATGAAGTTATCGATGTCACGACGCATATTAAATTCACTGATGCATGGGCAGAGGGAGATAAAGGTGAAGTTTTGCTGAGGACTGATCGTTAGTCCTTAGTGAGGAGGAGGTGCGGCAGGATGGTGAAAACTCAGCACGGCTGGGAGCTAGGACCTGGTCCATGTTTGAAGCTGGGATTGGGGGCGGAGTCTGTAACTAGAGTCGGAGTACTGGTGAGGAATGGGGTGGAGTCGTTAGCAGGGGCGATGTTCCGCTCGGGGTTCTGGGGCAGAGATAGTGATAGTGGAATCCATGGGGGAACGTGTCAGCAGTATGCAGGTGAGTGACATTGGTGTGAGCGGAAATGGTGGTGATACTGTCAGTGGTGGGGCAGAGGTTGCAGTACACATCACATTAGCGATGACGTCAAGGGCAGAAGTGATATCATGCATGGTGCTTTTGAAATCATGAGTGGCAGAAGTGTCTGCAGAAGCGACAGCGATGGGTGCGGATGTGATGTCATCGATCTCCTTGCGGATGACGGCTATACTTGCCTCGTGGCTAATGGCGGATAGCTGGACCGAAGGCCAGGTGCAGCTTCTGGGATGTTTGCGGAGTGCTTGTTATGGAGGTGGGTCGAGAAATGCTTGCTGTACTTTCAGTTTTTGATGTTTAAGTTGGTGCAGAAATACTGTTTTTTGAGAGTATGAGCTCATCTTAGGATATACAGGGGAACCTCCATTAACTAATCGAGATGGGCGGGCACTGTTTCGTTCGGATAATCGATTATTCGGATAATCGATTCACTGTCTTTCCTCTGTTGCTTGGAGTTTTTAATATTTTCTCCCGTTCAGGAGACTGCAGCAGTTTACAACGTGCGAGCCCCCGCCCCGAAAACCGCCCCGCGCCTGGCCCGTCCAACACTGTCCACTCCTCAACACAGCCATTGCCCCCAACTGTCCAAAAGTGCCCCCACACCCAACATCACCTGTGCTCCTTACAGATAAAATCCACTCCCCCCGCCAACCGGCCAAAACAGTCCCCAGCCCGCAAAAGCGCTCCCCGCCCCAGTCCAACACCGCTCCCAACCCCACTCCAACACTACTCCCCACCCCCTTCATCCAACACCGCGCCTGGCCCCCAACTCCATCCAAGATGGCACGATGCCCGCCCCTAAGACTTTCTAATTCTGCCGCCCGCCTGCTCCCCACAACATATAACTCCACCCCTGAAGATCCGTCATCCCCGCCCGACCAAACCCGTCCAACCCGCCCCCCTCTCTGGGACAGACGCACTGACCTCAACAATAAGACTGCTGCTGCAGCTGCCTTTGTGAGGTAAGTTTCCATATCTTGTTCACACACGCACACAGACACACAAAACAGTTGACTCCCACTTTTTGACAAGGTCCAAGTTTGCCCTGAACAGGCCAATGTTGGATAGATTATCTGGGGAAGCGGGGGATTAGGGGACACCCCACTGTAAAACTCCAGGGAAAGGATTGGAAGAGAGAGGTCAGTCATTTGGAGATGGTGCGTGTTGAATCATTGTAAACAAAAGAAACTGTTAGGAACACGTTTTTTATGTCATGATTCTGTCAGGACCTTGAGACTCCTTTGGATAACCACAATATGGATAATTGGTATTCGGATAATCGAGATTCCTCTGCAATACAGAAGGGTCATTTGCAGTTCTGAGACAGTGGCCCTCAGTTGAGGCATAGCTGACTATTCAGAGTTTAGGTGGTGGCGATTGACTGTGAGTGTGGTGTGGTGGATCCTGAAGGAGTACCATAGCTGATGATTTTGTATTTGCAGTCTGTAATGGTTGCCTTGTTCTGAACCCAACTGTGCTGAGTTGAATGTCGTCCGGGGTCCATGTGGGATCAGTTGGTTGCGGAAGCAAGCACTGAGGAAGCAGATGTGGCTGTGGTAGGGGTGTGTTTCAGGACATGTTTGAAGAGCTTTCTACCTATGTCTCCGAAATAGCAACAACATCGAAACCCATGTTGCAACTACATCAAAATTATTCTGAGTGCTCCTGACATTGAAGTAGGCACATTTGAAACCAACTTCTTGCTTGCTGGTGCCTTCTTGAGACCGTGAAATCTTAGTTCTAACGTCACCACTCACAAACTCTCATATACTCAAACAACAATTCAGGTTCCAGACCCCTGCTCAAATAGTTTAAACTCACCCGAAGGGCGTTGGAATTTCCACCCCCACGAAGGATATTGGTGCATGTCTGGTTTTGGTGAAAACAATCCTGTTTGTAGTGGTCCCATTTACTCCAGAAATAGCCGAAATTATCCAGGGTGAGTGGCAAGGTGATGGGCTGGGTTAAAGGTAGCTCAGAATGCAATAGGTAGATGAACGTGACGGAGAAATTTACATGTTGTAGAGGAGGAGGGAGCAGATAGGTCGGAAGGAAGATGGGCAGTTAGGACCGTTCAAGAGGATGGTGCCGAGCTAGGATGTTGGGATGTAGATTATATGGGGGAGGGGGAAATTGGGAAACTAGTGATGTTCACATTAGTCATTCGTGGTTCGAGGGTGCCAATGCGGAATATGAAGTGTTCTTCCTCCAGGCAGCACGTCTTTCGGGCTGATGATGTAGGAGGCCCAGGACCTGCATATCGTTGGGGGAGTGTGAGGGGGAGTTGAAGTGTGCAGTAACGGGGCAGTGGGGTTGGTTGGTGCGAGTGCCCCAGAGATGTTTTCCAAAACAATCTGCAAACTGGCTTCCTGTCTTCCGAGAGTGCAATGGAAGGTGTAGATGATGTGCTTGAAGGTACGGGTAAATTTCTGTCGAACGTGGAAGAATCCTTTGGAGGGAGGTGTGGACGCAAGTTTTGCATTTCCTGCGATGGCAGGGGAAGATGTTGGGAGAGGAGGGTGGTTTCGTGGGGCCTGTAGACATGACAAGTGAGTTGTGGAGGAAATGGTCCCTTTGAAACGCAGGTATGGATGGGGACAAATATAACTCTGGTCGTCTGCAACCACAACAAGGAAACCTACCGACTCCCACAGCTACCTGCTCAACACATCCTCCGAGACTGCTCCCTGTAAAAGCGCTATCCCTTATGCACAATTCCTCTGCCTTTACTGCTTATGCTCCCAGGGGTGCCAATTCCACAATTGAATATCGCTGATGGATTCCTTCTTCAAAGACTGCAATTTCCTTCCCACGTGGTTGACAATGCCCTTCAGTGCATCTCCTCTAATTCGTGCTCCTCCACCCTTGAACACGTTGTCTCCAATCACAGCAAGGACACAACCCCCTCTTCCTCACCTTTCACTCCACCAACCTCTGTATACATCGCATCATCTTCCACTATTTACAAACAGACCCGACCTCCAGGGCCATATTCCCCTCTCCTCCCCAATCCGCGCTGCAGAGATATCATTCCCTTCACGATTCTTTTGTTAGGTCCACGCCCCCAGCAACTCACCGTCTCCACTCTGCATCTTCCCCTGCAACGATTAGTACAAAATCTGCATGCACACGTCGCCACTCACATTCATCCAACGACCCAAACGATTCTTCCACATCTGACAGAGTACTTGTACAAATGTGAGCTACTGTGTCCATTGCTCTTGATGTTGTCTCCTCTACATTGGCATGACAGGGCGCCAACTTACAGAACATTTGAGAGAACAGCTCTGGGACACACGCATTCAATAACCCCACTGTCTTGTGACAAAAAAACTTTACCTCCCCCACCCACTCCACCAAGGACATGGACGTCCGGGGCCTCCTCCAATGGTAAACTCTAACCAGCAATCACCTCGAGGAAGAACGCCTCATCTTTCACCTTGGGGTCTCCGCCACACAGGATCTAAATGGGTTTCACCAGTTATCCCATTCCCCTCCCCCACTTTATGCCAGGCCCAACGATCCAACTCAACACTGCCCTCTTGAATTGTCCTACCTGTCCATCTTACTTCCCATTTATCAACTCCGCCCTGCTCTCCGACCTTTTCACCTTCAGCTTCATCTTCCTATCGCATTCAGAGTTGCCTTCTGTCCAGACTTACCTCCCTCGTATTTATCTCTCAGGCACCTTCGGCCACCTCACCCCATTCGTGATGAATTCATTATGCTCGAAACATCGATTCTCCTGCTTCTCGGATGCTGCCTGACCGGCGGTGCTTCTCCAGACCACAATCTCAACTCTAATCTGCAGCATTTGCTGTCCTCACTTTTTCCTCTCTGACAGGAATCGAGCAGAAACATTTTCCTGATTTGCTGGCCTCGCAGAAGAGATCAGATGGTCAAATTCCTGACGTATTTGTGCTGTTAAGTGTTATCTCAAACCCGTCTCTGAAAGGATGAAATCGAATGCTCCCACTATGCCTTAAAATGTGTTAATCAAAATCAGAAGACCTTCACCATCAGGTCATTAGAGCAGAGACATATGTTCGGATTTAATACTTGAATCCCACCAATACCACATTCAGTTAACAACATAAATTGGTTTACAGACGCAGATGAACCGAGTGGACCATTGCATATTTTCTTTCCAGAGAGCAGAGAGCTATCAACAAGGGGCAAGGATAAGCAACTTTGGTGTAACACAACCATATAACGTTTGGTTCAAAACAAAATACTCCACGAAATATACTGCAAGGCAAATGTTTGAGTTTGCTTAGGGTAAATATTCATGTCTGCCTTTTTTAAAAGCGATAAAAACCCAAATCTAAAGTTGCTGTGGCACACCTGATAAATTCCGAAATGATTCCAATAAGGAAAAGTCTGATTCGGCTGGGGCTATGTTGCTGGAGCATCAAAAGCTGAGAGATGACCTTACACAGGTTTGTAAAACATGAGAAGCATGGTCAGTGTAAATAGACAGGCTTTTTTGCCCTTCGAATGGGGGAGTCCAAAATCAGAGGAAGTGATGGAGGCTGGTGCAATTATAACATTTAAAGAACATCTGGATGGGTACATGAATATGAAGGGTTTAGAGGGATTTTGGCGGCATTCTGGAAAATGAGACTACATTTATATCGGGTATCTGGTTGGCATGGACGAGTTGGACCATGCTGTCCATCTCTATGACTTCATGACTCTATAACAACCCCTCAATCACTTCAGCCTGAGAGAAAAAACGACAGTCCTTTTGACTTATAAGTGCAGTTTACAATCTCTGCTATTCACGTGCTTTTGGTGGATTTTAAACTAAGTTTTCATTTTAAAGTGATTTCATACTATTTTCACTCTCAGAACGTTCCATTATTATTACTCTTTCTTAATAAACCGTCTACTTGAATTCCACCAGTAAGGTCTTGCCATTGCTGATCTCGATTTGCACAATTGTAAGCAGAATGTCTTGCACTGTCTAAGCACTCAATGATCCATATTTTTTTCTCTGGTGTGATCTGCCTAGACTGCCCACAAAACATTTTTTTTCAACGTACTCAGGTACGTGTGTCTATATTAAATCAAAAAATGCAACTCACCGTTTCATGCTAATTTATCCTTTGCCTTTCCACTACTACAATTACCCTAAACTCTTTAGAATGCTGTAGGAGCAAACATTTCCTTTTTCTTTTTGCGAAGTAACGGATTTGAATTTGTGGAAAAACTAGGATGTTCAAAAACTACTCTAGCTCGAAATCTTGTATGGTTAGAGCAGCCTATTTACAGAAATATGATTAACTTTCTAATGTTTCTTCCTTCAAAAAATCTCACTTTGCCCAGTGTATTTACATGAAGATCACAAATCTATCTGTGAACATCTGTTGCACATGACTGTGAATCCTTTCCACATTCTTGTGTGAAACAAAAAACCTCCAAGTGGGCATCTTGTCAACGTAATCATGGCACACTACAACACTGCCCAGAGACTTGTTGCCTATCCAGTGGCAGCAGATTAGAGCTTATTATTCTCACCAGCCAACTGATGTAAGTTACAAATATCTCTACTATAGATCTACTAGTAAGTCGGTCTAAAAGAGTATTAGCCATAGTATATACAGGCTTTAAAATGCAGTGGTGTCTAACTTAACCTGCTATTACTATTTCTAATAGTCCCCTCCTTTGTGTCAGTCCAATTTAGATTAGTTTCAGAATTCTACACAAATTCATCACATTCTTGGCGCTCGCGTAGTTTTATCGAAAAGATCCGAAATTTCACGTACCTCATCGCAAGTGATTCCAATGCGTCAGCTAGTGTCTAGATAACCACATTCAATTATCTTTTCAAAATAAGACAAGGCCACAAACATCACGAAGGGAAAGCTATCAGTTTACTGCACTCATCCTGTCACGAGAAGATATGCTCACTTGAATTGCAATTAAATGTTATTATTCATGTTCTTATATGTCTTCTACAACCGGTTTCCACTCTTACTTAAATACTCTTATCCAAATTTGCAGTGCAATTACCACAATTCTGTCCAGAACTGGGAGAGCTTTGTAGTTCAGAGAAACTTTTTCTTGTAATTTTCGCAGAACAGGAATCAAACATTCTCCATTAGCTCTTTCTTTGAGAAGGCCATTAAAAAAAAACTTGACAATTTATTCTACCCATTTGACATATCTATCTGTGAACCTGTCCAAATTCCATATTTCATTTACTCATCAAAAACACCGACAAGTCTTCCTTGCATCCATTAAAATCATCCAGCCTTTGTTAATGCATATTCTTCATTTCCAGAATTCCTTTAAATTTCAGGTAACTGTTCTCCTTTAAATGTTTTAGAATACCAGATCAGTAAATTCTAATGTAATTGCTTATTACGATATGCTTGAATGCGCCCAGAGTTCGTTACTGAGAACGGCCCAAAGCCCAAAACTTAATTTATTTAAAGTTGGCATTGAAGTTCTCCAACAACGGGATACAATGTTGGGCAGTAGGCTGATGGATTGAGGGTCACTTGGTCATCACTGTGTTACAGTTTTTAAAGTCTGCAATCAAGTTCAGACATAGAATGATGTTGGCTAAGGCTTCTGTATCTTGTGTTCGTTGTAAAAATCCAATTCAAGCAAATTGATTAATTCACAACAGTCAATGCTCAAAGGAACAATGAGTAATAGGCTCACAGTAAGTGTCTTGGCTGTATAGATGAGCAGAGTGATTTTGGTGTCCAGGTATATAGATCCTTGAAAGTTGCCACTCCGGTCGATAAGATTGTTAAGAAGGCATACGATGTGCTAGTTTAATTGATGGAGGGATTGTGTTTCAGAGCCACAAGGTCATGTTGCAGCTGTACAAGTCTCTGGTATGGCCGCACTTGGACTTTTCATGCAATTCTGGTCACCACGTTACAGCAAGGATGTGGAATCTTTGGAAACGGTTCAGTGGAGATTTACGAGAATGTCGCCTAGTATGGCTGGAAGTTCTTATGAGGAAAGGTTGAGGCACGTGAGGTTGCTTTCATTAGAGAGAAGGTCAGAAGTGAAATAATTGAGACATCTGAGATAATCGGAGGGTTAGATAGGGTGGACAGTGAGACCCTTTTTCCTCGGATGCTATATCTGTGTGGAGACGACAAGTCTTGCTGCGAACATCTGCTGGGTGTAACTAGTAGAATGTGAGGACAACAGATGCTGGAGATCAGAGTCGAGACTGAAGTGCTGGAAGAGCATAGCAGGTCAGACATCATACAGCGAGCAGGAGAAATGACGATTCAGCCATAAGCCTTTCACCAGGAATGAGGCTTGTGGAAGAAGTGAGCTGAGAGATAAATGGGAGGAGTATGGAGTTGAAAGGGAAGGTAGGTGAGAATGCATTAGGTCTTTACGATGAAGGTGAGGGAGACGGTGAGAGGTCGGAGATGATGGTGGACCTGATAGATGGGAAAGGCGCTGGACAGTACAGGAGGGCAGTGCCAAGTTGGAGGCTTGGGACAAGGATAAAGTGATGGAGGGGAAATTAGGAAACTACTGAAATCCACGTTGACCCCTTGTAGTTGCAGGGCCCTAAGGCAGAAAATGAGGCATTTTGCCTCTAGGTGTCGGGTGGTAACGATTAGACAATGGAGGAGGCCCAGGACCTGGATGCTCTTGAAGGAGTGTGAGGGGGACTTGAAGTGTGGGTTGGTGGGGAGCAGGAACCTGACAAGGTAGTCGCTGCGGGAATGGACTCGCTGGAATGCTGGTAGGGGTGGGAAGGAAAATGTATTGCTTGATGGGATCCATTTGCAGTGTCCCAAGTGGTGGAGGATGATGCAATGTATGTGGAGGTTGGTGGGATGCAAGGTGAGGTCACGGGGATTCTGACATTGTTGTGTTGGGAGGGGTGGAGTTCACGGGTGGTGGTGAGGCAAGTGGAGATGTGATGGAGGGCATCATCCACAACGTGGGAAGGGTAAAGGTAATATTGGAAGAAATAGGTCATCTGGAATTTTCTAAGGAGGAATTGGTCATCCTGGGAACTGATGTGGTGGATGCAGAGGAATTATGAATAAGGGATGGAGTTTTTAAAGGAAGTAAGATGGGAAAAATGTCGTGTAGGTTGCTGTGGAATTTGGTGGGCTAGTAGTAGAGGTCTAAATTTAGTTGGTTGCCAGAGATGGAGATGGAGAGGCTGGGGAAGAAGGTGTCTGAGGTGGTCCAGGTGAATTCAAGGTTGGGGAGTAAGGTGTTCATGAAGATAATGAGCTGCTCAACCTTCTCATGGGAGCACAAAGTGTGGCCGATAGATTCATCAGTGTTGGAGAAGAACAGATGGTGGGTTGCGCCAGTGTAACTGTGGAAGACGGACCTATACACATACCCGACAAAGAATCAGGCATAACTGGGGCCATGCGTATGCCCTTGTCTACCCGTTTGATTTGACAAAAGTGGGAGAATTTGGAGGAGACGTTGATAACAGTGAGGTCCAGTTTAACCAGATTGATGAGGGTTTCGGTGGCAGGGTTGTGGTTAGTGTTGGCATGAGAAGAAGAATGAGGGCTTTTGGCATTCGTTGTGGTGGATGGATGTGGACAGGGACTTAATATCCATTGTAACAATGAGGTGATGGCGCTGGGGAAAGAAAAGCCTTGGAGCAGGAGAAGGGTGTGGGTGGTGTCCAGGATGTAAGTAGGAAGTTCATGGACGAAGGGGGACAGGACAGTTTCAAGGTATACAGAGATGAGTGCAGTGGGATAGGAGCAATTATGACAATGGGTCGACAAGAAAATCAGGTTTGTCAATCTTTGGGAGCAGGTAGAATCAGGCAGTGTATGGTTCACCGCCAATGTGGTTCGAGACTGTGGATGGGAGATCCCCTGAGGTGAGGAGGATCTGGATGATCTGGGAACTGATGGTTTGCTAATGGGAGGAGAAAGTATGAGGAGGTGCCTGTGAGTTTGCTCCTGGCTTCAGCGGTGCAGAAGTCGGTTCGCCAAAACATTACTGCGCACTTCCTTGTCTGGGGGTTTGATGGTGAGGTTGTGGCGGAGGGAGTGGAGGTCTGCGTGTTGTGAGGGTGGGAGATTGGATTCGGTGAGATGGTTGGAGAGTTTGAGGTGTTTGATATCATGGCAGTAGTTCGAAATGAAGAGGTGAAGAGGTGGTAAGAGGCTTGCACAGGCTGACGGTGGAAGGGGTGTGTTGGGGAAGGAGTCCTCATTGTGTGGCAGGAGTCTTGATTGAAGGAGTGGGCCGAGAGGCAGAGACGGTGGAAGAAATCTATCGAGTTCTCAGCTCCCTAAACCAACACCACCCTCTCCGATTTATCTCTCAGGTATCCAGTCACCAAGTCTCATTCCTGACGAAGGGCTTATGCCCGAAATGTCAATTCTTCTGCTCCTTGGATGCTTCCTGACCTGCTGCGCTTTTCCAGCACAATGCTCTCGACTGTTGTGTGTAACTGTCAGGCCTTTTCATTCATGTAGTATTCGCTAACAAAAGCCCAAGCGGCCATCTTCTCAACTTAGTCATCGACTGTTACAACGTCCACACATTTCTAATTTTATTTGTTTCTGAAAGAGGAATGAACACTACTTCGTTTGCTGCACGGGGAAGCTCACAGTGATCAAGGGAATGGTTTCTCATTCATAGTTGAATGTGCTGCTTTGAGGTCACAAGACATCCTGTTTGGTGGCTGCACTCCGAGATTTTACATTAAAATAGCGCAGTGCAGGACAGTGTCAGATGCATCGAAGCAGAGGATCCTGAGAGGGGAAAATGGTGCACATCGCTATACGTCCCCCAAACGGACCTCAAGTACATGGAGATGGTGAATGCAACGGAGGAGATGTTTGGAATTTATTGTCACATTCACAGACTTCAAACGAAAATACGGAACATTACAATCATGAACAGTGGTATGGAAATATACTTGGCATGGGGTTGGAACCCACAACTTTAGCATTATTGGAACCGCACGACCAATGCGACCAGCTGATGCTCCGGTGTCATAATGTATTTCCTCATGATGAGGACAGCCACGGCCAACAGGAAATTGTTGTTTTGAACACAAATCTTGCAATAGAGGGAAAACAATTCCTTCAGTTTCAGCTTCCATGGAAAAAAGGTGGCCCGTGTTCTAATTGCCCATATTCGAGTTAACAGGTTGATTTTCGATCCAAATTCTCAACAAAGCTCAAAAACAGGCAAATTGCAGCACAATTCCACCGGCTCAGCTAATGTCTGTGTTAATGTCGCTAATCCTGATAAGCAGCTCATCTTCAACGTCATTCACCACTGGGTATGAAGGTCACAGACGTTTTGCCTCCCAATTGGACTCTGCTCAGGTACTTGTCACGAAGCTCATGCCAAATGGATTCGATTTGGAAGTTGTTACTGGAGTTGTTCCGGCTTGCGCACTATTTTGTTTTGTCATCAGCAACAGATCCTAATTCAGTTGTGCTTTTTTGGTGAATAGATTCACTTTGCTTTTGATTGCACCTATTAGCAAATTTATCAAACCTTCCTGTAGCGTTTAATAAAGACAAATATGATGCAGTGATTATTGCTGCAAACTGCAGTTTCAGAATATTTATGTCACGTAGGTGAAACACATCAACGTTTTTTTCGAATGTTCCAGGCTCCATCAAACAGAAGCAAGATATTGGGACATACGTTGTTGACACCAGGAGAGGCTCTTCTATTACTTTCAATGTCGATGTTTGAAGTGAACCAGGGAGTTCTACTGGGCAGTGGTAGGGAAAGTGGTGAAAGACATCTGGCAATAGCGTTTCAAAAATGTCACTTGAATCGAAAGCTTAACTCAGTTTCTCTTCCGAGACACTGCTTGGCCTGCTTAGTTTCTCCAAAATATTGTATTTTACAGTTTCTACTGAAGCTGTTCTTTTTGTGATCATGGTGAGCAAGCGTTTGCCTACCATTTCCGGTGCATATTGCTTCAAAAGATAAGTTATCTTGAGAACTCGAGGCTTCCAGTTTAGTGGCTGCACACCGGTAGACTGATTCAAAATTGAGCAACGCACCTGGTTGGCACAGATTCAAACTATACGATTTAGATAGAAAAACGCAATGCACAAAATGTGCCTCACCACGTCTCAGTTGCACGGAGATAGTGAAGGCCAAAGGTGAGATGGCTGCACCTACACATCAAAAATGCATTTTCAAATGAAAGTATGGGACTTCTCATTCCTCCTTAGAAGCATGCAGATGTGACCAGTGTGTGGATTGGATCGATGACCTTGACGTTTTCCCACCATGATCTTACCATCTGAGCTAATTGATCATGATGACCACTTTGTGTTTCAGTATTATACCGACGTTTTCAATGGTGAGCAAAGCGCAGGAACCAGTAAACTGCTGATTTGAACACAGATATTGTGGTAGATACAAGTCATTCAGTTTCATCGTTCATTGACAAGAAGCAGCCCGTATTATAATCGCACATTTTTGAGATAACTGTTTAACTTGCAATACAAAATTTCAACAAGGTCTAATGACATGCAATGCCACAAGCTAAGCTAAAGTCTTTATCATTAATGCTTATCCTGTAACGCAGCGCATCTTCTACTCTCGAACATAATTGCCATTGAAACTTACAGATTCGCAATTGTAACCTGCTGAGGTACTTGGCACGAAACTGAATTGGAACTTGTTATACAGTTTGTTTCAGCTTGTGAACTAAAAATCTCCTTTGCCAGCAACAAAGCTTCTGAATATATTCTGAAAAGATGCAAGTAGCTTATTCAAATTTTCTTTTTTGACTGCATATATGGGTAAGTTATCAGTCCTTCCTATAGTGGTGGTCAAAGTCAGATGAGATGCAAAGATTACTGCTGCAGACTGAACGTGAAAAATATTTATGCCGTTTAACTGAAACGCATAGACATTCACGTGAATGTTACAACCCGCATCAAGGAGCTGCAATATACTAGGACATGCCTTGGTAATTTGTTTGCTACTATCAATGTTGATGCATGAAGGCAATCGAGAGAGATAATTTCTACAGGCGACCGTGGGGAAGTTGGTGAATGCAGTCCAGAAATAGTATTTGAAAATGATCACTTTAAATGAAAATTCAACCCTGCTTCTATTCTAAGACACTGTCAGTTCTGCTTAGTTTCGCCTCCAAATTTCACCCAAGCAAACAAGATGTTGCCATCAACGTGAGATTCCTTCTGAGCGCCCTACAGATCTATATCTGACATTTCTTGTGACTGCTTTCTGCTTTCGATCCTAAATTCCATAGCTGTAAAAAAAATAATAATAATGTTCTTTTAAATCTGCTCACAAGTTTGAGGATCTGACTCATGTTGATGCAGGACTACACACACACAGGACAGATTTTCCAGCTCCCGACTGGAACCCGAGGACACTCGTAAGCAACACCAGGTCCCCGATGCCGTAGCAATTGGATCCTGATCTGGAAAGGAATTAACTCCTCAACTACTCATCTCAATCGATGGCCAAAAAACAGTGCATCGAACCCCGGACCAGCAGCAACACGATCCCGTGGACGGCCAACCAGGATACACATGGGCGTTGATTCCAGACCACGAGATCAGAGAAAGTCTGGCCTGGATAGGTCTAACTCATTTACCTGTAGGAGCGGAAGAATCGATCCATCAAAAGCCACAACTGCCCAATAATGAAAATTCCACAGCGAAGATCTGTCCCCAAGGAGCCGAGACCATCCTCGGACCGACCTTTACAATACAGCCTCCTGCCCTGTGTTCAGTCCAACTGCACCCGACTCATCTAACTGCCAGAGCAGCAGATTGGCACCAACGACATCCAAAACTATGCAGATGTAGGAAAGGAAATGGAGAAAATCTCCTGGCTTGAACATGAGGCTGAAACAACCTGTTTTCAAGACCACTCTCCCAATCGTATTCCTAGCAAACGCTCAGACCATACAAAACAAAATGGACGAACTCAGATCGAGACTCACCTATGAGAGGGAACTGAAAAACATTGATGTGCTCTGCTTCAAAGAGACTTGGCTCACTCTTGCAATTTCCAACTGTACCCTACAAGCTGATGGGTTCTCCATAGACCACATGGACCACACACCACTCTTGGATAAGTCGAAGAGGGGTGTAGTTTGCTTCATGATCAACACTTTCTGGTGCTCAGACTTGGAGAGCTTGGAAAGCTGTTGGATTGCAGACTTGAAATATCTTACAGTAAAATCCTTACTATCTATCTTGACGGTTCACCTCCATCATCCTGACAGCAGTCTACTTACCAGCCCGTGCGGCTGTGAAGGATGCCCTAAATGGAATTTCCAGTGCCACAAACACTCTCGAGGCGAAATATTTTAAAGTCCTGTTCATTCTGGTCAACAAACTCAACCAAACCAATCTCGAAAGGGTGCTGCCATAAGACAACCAATATATCTCATGCCCCACGTGAGGACTGAACACTCTGGATCACTGCTGCATGACCATCAAAAATACCTATCACTTCATTCCCCTATCCACACTTCGAAGAATCAGATCACAGCACTGTGTTACTACTCCCAGCTTGCAAGCCGAAGCTGACACAGGAGGCACATTCACAAAAATAATTACCATGCTGGATTGAGTCTGTGAGAGACGCTCTCCAGGACTGTTTGAAATCAATGAACTCAGCTGTGTTAATGTAATCAGTAGAAAAGCTAGACGTGAACACCACCACCATCACAAACTTCGTTAGCAAATGTGTGGTGCACTGTTTACCAAATATGTCGACCAAGTGTTCCTCAATTGGATGTACCCGGAAATTCACTCCCTACTGAAGACCAGGCGTGCAGCATTCAAATTGGATGAAGCAGACCTGTACTGGAAATACAGGTATGAACTCTGCAAAGCAATCAGGGATGCCAAGTTAGAGGTCTAAACCAATCCAACAGACTAACGCCTCCAGTGGCAATGCAAAAACAACATAAATGGATACAAAACAAAGCATATCATGACAGCAGACAGACAGATATTGTGCATTCAATATGTTCTATGCTCGGTTTCAATAGTGTGCCAGCGGCTGCAGATGTCAGATCGGTTTTCCTGGAAGTCACCCAAAGGAAAGCGACTGTCCCGGACAGAGATCCCGAATGACCAATTAGATCCTGTGCAGACCAGCTGGTGGAGGCATTCACTAGCATCTTCCAACACTTCTTCCCATTTAACAAAGTCTCCACTTGCTTCAAGAACATAGAACATAGATACTTACAGCGCACTACAGGCCCTTTGGCCCTCGATGCCGCACCGACCTGTGACATTAGTCTGATGCGCGTCTAACCTGCACCATTCTTTTATTATCCTTCAGTATGCCCAATGCCCATTTAAATGCCCTTAACATCAGAAGGTCTACTACGTTACAAGCAGGCTGTTTCACACCCCTAAACAAACTACCCCTAATATATGTCCTAAATCTTTCAACCCTCAATTTAAATTCAATCATGGACTCAACCCTGAGGAAATTAGAGAATGTGGTGGGCCCAGCGCATGGAAGCCAAGCTCCCATTTATGGTTACCAATTAGCATCGCAAGTATTTGCCTAAAACGCTCAAAACTGTCCTTAGTCAATTTAGAACTGTTAACATTTATATCAGATCTGTTCTTCTGCTTAAGTATTTTAAACCTAATATATATTGTTTCACAGGTATGAGAAGCTGATTGATCGCCACCTGTCCTTCTGTAATACACCTGAGAGGCAGAATGGCTTCTTCCTTATCCTGTGTAAGAGACTCGAGGCGCTAAATTACTGTCTGCAATTCTTCTGGCAGACCCCAAAGGCTGAATGACCTCCTTTTATCCCCCTGTAACGTGCTCAAAGAATTAGATGACACAGAGTTATGAGCAGCCATTAAACTGCATGTGATGGACATCTTCAACTTCTCAGTTACACAAATACAAACAACACAATTTACTCCAAAGGAAAGTGAGGACTGGAACTGCTGAAGTTCAGAGTCGAGAAAGTTGGCACTGGACAAACCCAGTGGATCTCAGATGCTCCATGAACTCCTGTATTTTTCCAGCGCCACACGTTTTGACCATGTGCTGCAAGTGTCCTCATAATAACATGTCATACATCTGCAGTGACCTTTCTCTATGCTTTGAAATTGTGCCAACATTCCAGCTTTCTACCTCTTCAAGTGGTAATAGGCTCGAGTAGACCGAATCGCCTCCTTCTATCCATCTGAGACTGGTACATGGGGACAGAAATCATTCCCTCGTTCCTGATCAGCAGTTTCAATGTTCTGAATGATGTATTGACGTACTGAAGTGATTTGATAACAAGGCATTTAAAAATACGAACAGCATAGGACAGAGTCAGAGAGCAATAATTATTGTTGCCCTGGCTTATGGTCTCTAGAAACTTTCCCATCAGTCATGTGCAGCTGGTCTGTTGTTTAATATTTGTCTCCTACTATAAACAGTGTGGGAAATATATCACACTGCAGTGTTCTGTCACTACTCCCACACACAAGGCATAATGATTAAAAATATTGAAAGGCTTATTGTTCATACACCAGTAAACGTCATAATTCCATCCAGGCCTTCTATTGTGATATGACAAGGGTGGAAGGAAGGTGCTTACTGAACTTGTTTTTTTCTGTGACTGTAATCAACGGCAGTCTCTCTGGATTCTACCTATCCCAGAGGAAGGTTTCCATTCTTTAATGAAAAATGCACTCCGTTGTATTAGCCCAGAAAATGAGAAAGCCTCACCTCCTGAACTAACATAGATCAGCAGCTCCAAAGAGAGTAGGAGGAGTTATCAGAATCCGAGAGCATTCATTTGGAATGTCCCAACAATGGCTCAGAAACTGAGAACCCGACTGTAATGTTACAACAATGGACAGGAGTTTGTCTGAAAATATTTGGTTTCTTTCAACATCTTCTGTTTGGTTGCGGATTTATGGTGCACTTTCCATTACGCAATATTTTTATTATGCTTTCCTGGCTATCATTGGTATCCCTGGTAAGTCTCACTGTCAATTTATTATTTCTGTAAACTGCTTTTAAACGTATTATTTATCTTGTCATTTACTCTACACACTTTGAAGCTGTTATTGTTTCTGCTGGTAATCTGAATGCAGATATTCACGCTGCAAACCATTGCATCAGTGAACCTTTTCATTCACACTCTCTCTTTGTTTGCTTCTGACGTTGTCCCACGCGCATCTCGATGTTGCCCTACCAGATTCAGTGGTGAACCACAATTGGTTCACTTATTAATTAAATATTGCACAAATATTGCACCTCCTCTAGAGGTTTGGATTAGAAATTGGCTGGCTGGAAGGAGACAGAGGGTAGTAGTTGATGGTATAGGTTCATCTTGGAGTGCAGTTACTACCGGTGTACCTCAAGGATCTGTTTTGGGACCATTGCTTTTTGTTATCTTTATAAATGATCTAGAGGAGGGGCTTGAAAGCTGGGTGAGTAAGTTTGCGGATGACACAAAAGTCGGTGGAGTTGTGGATAGTGAGGAAGGATGTGGCAGGTTACAGCGGGATATAGACAAGTTGCAAAGCTGGGCAGAAAGGTGGCAAATGGAATTCAATGTAGCTAAGTGTGAAGTCATTCACTTTGGTAGGAGTAACAAGAATATGGATTACTGGGCTAATGGTAGGCTACTTGGTAGTGTGGATGAGCAGAGGGATCTTGGTGTCCATGTACACAGATATCTGAAAGTTGCCACCCAGGTAAATAGTGTTGTGAGGAAGGCATATGGTGTACTGGGCTTTATTGGCAGAGGAATTGAGTTCCGGAGTCCTGAGGTCATGTTGCAGTTGTATAAGACTCTGGTGCGGCCTCATCTGGAGTATTGTGTGCAGTTTTGGTCGCCATACTATAGGAAGGATGTGGAGGCATTGGAACGAGTGCAGAGGAGGTTTACCAGCATGTTGCCTGGTATGGTAGGAAAATCGTATGAGGAAAGACTGAGGCACTTGGGGCTGTTCTCATTGGAGAAGAGAAGGTTTAGGGGAGATTTGATAGAGGTGTACAAGATGATTAGGGGTTTAGATAGGGTAGACACTGAGAACCTTTTACCGCTAATGGAGTCAGCTGTTACAAGGGGACACAGCTTTAAATTAAGGGGTGGAAGGTATAGGACAGATGTTAGGGGTAGATTCTTTACACAGCGGGTTGTGAGTTCATGGAATGCCCTGCCAGTAGCAGTGGTGAACTCTCCCTCTTTATGGTCATTTAAGCGGGCATTGGATAGGCATTTGGAAGTTATTGGGCTAGTGTAGGTTAGGTAGGATTCGGTCGGCGCAACATTGAGGGCCGAAGGGCCTGTACTGCGCTGTATTTTTCTATGTTCTATGTTCTATGTTCTATGTTCTAAAGGTAAAAATCAAGCTTTGAGAAGATTTGTACTTTAGGTTGAGTTCTGGATGTAGATTTTCCCGCTGACCTGGTCATTTCGTTTTCAGACATTTTGTCACCATATTAAGTAGCATCTGCAGTGAGCCTCCGAATGAAGCTTCATTCGGAGGCTCACTCAAAATGTTACGAAGTATGGTGACAAAACGTCTGAACACGAACCATCCAGCTCAGCGAGCAAACCTACATCGAAAGTTAAAAATCAAACAACATCAAATTATTCTCCAATAAGCCTATTTCTAAGTGTGAGCTTTCGGACCGCTGCTCTGTCATGAATATTGGGAGCATGGAGGTCGCTCGCTTCTGTTCTGGCCATGATTTGCATTCCCTTCCTCTGATTTCATATCATCTCTGCTCAATATCGGTGACTGAAACAGATCAATCACAATTGTGGCAATTCCGTCGGCTATGAGCTGATTCCTGAAACCATGCCCAGATCATTTCTATTTTTAACTGCTAACAACTCCAGAATGTACTTCGTTGGTTTATCCCATCTGCTATGTGAACCTTGAGCAATGACGTACAGTTTAATGATGTCAATAATTTCCTGCTGGAACTCCAAACTTCGTGCCGGCAGAAGCAAATCTTAGTCGATACTCCACGGCTATTCATTATTCCTGGGCGCACTGATCTGTATGGTCTTCGAGTCTGGAAATGCCCTTGTTTTAATATTCTTTAATTGGTCGTCACAGCTGTACAGGAAATGTCCTTCAGTCTCTGTCTTTAAAATTCCCAATCTGTTGCCATTGTTCATATTGAAACTGATTGCCTGTATACTTGTTCTCTCTCAAATAATAATGATCACCTGTACACTCCATACATCTTCTGCCATCCCCGCCTCCCGCCACACACAGAAACACACAGGCACATGAACCCACCACAGACACAAATATCCTCACACTTATCTGTTTAATTTGTGATATAGAGGCGTACGTTTCTGGGATTTCCATTAACGATCATTCACAACATTAGGCTGACCTTAAGTTCTCTTGGATCCACCCGGAACTTAAGTTCATCTGGGCCATCCTAGGAACCAGCCTCCCATCTCTATCTCCAGTTACCAACTCAACAAGGACATTTACTTCAACCCACTGATTCCCACACAATTCCTGGGCGCACCATCCCCTTAAAAGCCTTATTCCTTTCGCCCATTCCTCCACGTCTGCCTTATCCAATTAGAAGGAACACAATTTTCCCAGCCACATGATCAAAGTTGTCCTCACTTTCATCTCCTCCACTTCCCACACCTCTACCCTTGAATCTCAAACCCTCCAACCACAGTGAAGATAACCGGCCCCGCTCCTGGTCCTCTCCCTCCACCTCAATAATCTCCAGACACAGCGCATTATCCTCTGTCATTTACACCACCTACAATCAGACGGATGTAATGAACAATTTTAACTGATCTGACAATATCTTTATTGAATGTTCTCATTATTGTGGTTTGTAACATCGAAGGACTCTCTCCTCCAGTCCGTTCCTCTCCCCTGTCATTTCATCCAAATTTCCATTGTGTTCTGAGTTAATTTATTATATGATTCTATCTTTTTAATAAATCTTTCTGCTCTTTTGTATATTTTCCTGCTTTTGATTTTGGTTTCCTTTGGTATCAAGTTCTGGCATTGAGAAGCTCAGAAACAATGAAATGTTGCGTTTTGGACTTTTGTTTACTTCCTGGTGTGCCCGTGTGGTGCTCCGTGTTAAATAGGGATTTTCATCAGCTTTGACTCATGTCTTTCAAAACTGATCCACACCTGTCCACTGAACGACTATGTTTGTCGCTCTCAGCTGATCTGCGGTCAATAGCAATTGGAAGCCCCTCGAGTATTTTTAAAGAAGACTAGACATCAAACTTGTAGCTTAGCGGATTCTGACGCACTCTTATTAATGAAAAGTTCGTGAAAGTGCTGGGGATGATTTTTTGGTGGTTGTGTTGTGATCTGCCTCACAGATTCTGGTAAACCTGAGGATTTTGTGACCCAACTCTGGATAGAGTATGGGGACTGCGGTTGCAGCATCTGGGTCTGTAACACGAACAACAAATGTAGCATAGACTGCAGAGAGGGGAAGCTCTGACACCACGGAGTGAGTGAGTGTCGGGAAAGGGATCTAACATATCCACCCCACTTTTCCAAGAACAGCTTCCCAAGCTACACTTAACCCAGGAGCAGAATATGAGGGTACTCTGAATATACAAAAAGCTAATCAAGGAGTGTGTTACCTCTTTCAACCCGATTTACAGCTTCACACCGAGGTCGGGGAGGCTGGGGGTTGGGGGGGGGTGGTTGACGGGGTCTTTTCGGGGGAACACTGTTGCCAGTGGCTGTTAGGATCACAGTTTCATTCAAATTCCATGATCCAGAACTTTCCAAGTATGAGTGTGTGACATATCCACCATCTCACTGTATGTTAATATCAATCCCACCATTCGGTTTCAGAGGATATACGTGTTTAATGAGGCAAAAATCGTGTTTTCTTCATCAGCAGGGACGTGCTTGGTATATCCTTGTTATCCCAATACAGCGGGATTTTCCGATGGTGTATATGGTTAAACGGAGGCCCCATGTCAATGTGGAGTTACAGAAACTGAAGGAATTTTCACTCTATTAATATTCCAGTATGACCATGCACAGTACATCATGTTGGTGAATTCCCATTGCCCTGAAAGCAGCCATGGCCTCTTCATTCAGAAGCAGTCAGCCTTTCCCATTGTAATTGAACCTCCGTGTAAAAAGAAAGGATGCCTCTTGCATAACGTCTGTCCCGTTAAGACTCGTTTCCAAATGTCCTCCCTCTCACCATTCTCCACTTGCCACAAACCATATCAAAATATTCAGTGTGTAGTGAGAGCAATGGGACCACAGGGAACATCCAGGAAGGATGGAGCAACACTTCTGAAGTCTGAACATGTAAAAGTGAACCTTCTGGTGCATCAGTGTATCACTAAGTCCTGCAGTCACTTTCTATTTCAGTAACATACTACCATCCATTCTTCCTGAAAATAAAAATGAAAGATTATGTATCACGTTATGCATCACCTTCCAAACTATCCATTTTGGTAACCTTTTTTATATCCATTGTGGACAATGGAACTTCTTTAAGAAACACTTACTGTTTGAATCCATATACCAACCACTAAGAATCCACCAAACCCAACACACCCAGACACATAAATGGTAATTTCAACGTTAACAAACTTTTCACTGGAGGCGCATGGATGATATTACCCAGAATGGTGGCAAAAGATCTGCGACTAACTGATCAGCTCAGCAAGCAACTCAATAACCCTATTCACAACCTGAGCTACAAAACTTGTATATTCTACTTCAAAATAACTCCTCCCAGGTCCGTGTATGAGGCATCAGTGGCTGAATGAACTGATGTTGTTCTTGTTTTGCAAGTTTGAGGACTGAATGTCCTCCTTGTGTTCCTATATTATAGTCTCAATTGGCTGAATGTCCTCCTGGTGTATCTACGTTATGGTCTCAATGGGCTGAATGTCCTCCTTGTCTTCCTACATTATAGTCTCGATGGCCGGAATGTCCTGCTGCTGTTCCTGAATCAGTGACAAAATGTCTGCTTGTCCTCCGTCTGTTGAGATGTAAGGAGCCTGATGGCTTTTGCAATCTACCTGTTACTGTGTAATAGTTTTAGGGCCTTAATGGCCTCCCAATTTTCTTCAATAATGGAGTTGAGTTACCTTACAGTTTCAACCTGCATTCCTGAAATGAGACAAGAGAAATTATTACTCATCTCCTGTTCCCATTTAACAGACATGTCAGCTGAATTAACGTCTGCTTTCCCATAAAAAAAAGTCTGAAGTAGTTTGTATCCTTCTTCAATTGCCGCATAACGCAGTCAATAAACTGAATGGTCTCTTCTTATTCCATGTATGAATGTCAAGTCGTTTTGTGTTCTAGACTTGAGGTTGAATGCACTGATCCTGGTGCTGTGCCTCAGGATACTGGTATTGCATGACCTCCATTCGGGCCAGTGCTATACAGTAGAAAGGTTGATTGATCTTCTCCTGTAATGATGAATGTGGCTCCAGGTTGATAAGACCCTCATCCTGCTTTTTTGTAACCTGTTCGAACGCCTTAATATAAGTTTGCAATTCCTATGTAGCAGGCTCAAAAGACGGAATGGATTCCGCCATTTCCTCTGTAATTGGGTTTTGTTGCTGACTACTGCCAGTCTTCAATGTAAAACTGAGATCAGCTTTCGTTCCAGTAAACTGCAATGGGTTTTGCATCAAACTGGTCACCATTTATATGTTAGCACCTTCATACAATAAATCAGTTGAGGGAACCACTTCTGAGCTGCTTCAAGTTGAACAGTATCCTTCTTTCAGTGAGGGAATTAAATCTATACACACGGACCTTATGTCTGAAAGTGGGTAGATTGTGCTGCATTTCAGAAGGTACAGAGTATATGCTTCTGCGGACGCATGATTGCAGAAGGTCAATCGTTGAGCAGTTTAAGACAGGAATTAATAGGAACTCTTAAACAAGGATTTTAAGAGTGAAATCTAATGACTTCTAAACTTAAGCAAATGCAAGTTTAGAAAAGACAACTGGAACTTTCTTACCGTCAAAAGTAGAGCAGGGAGAATGAAGAACAGGAAAATGGCAGAACCATAAAGCAACAACTCAGTTTAGTCTTATGCAGAAGAAGACACAAACAAGTCCAGAAAGAAAAGTCGTCTCAGCGACGCTTTGAAATTTAGGTCTGGTGAGAAAAATTGTATAGGATGAAACTAGTAAATAAACGATTTTGGAGACATTAATGAGCATACACAAAGTCAGTATGGATTTATGAAATGGCAATCATATTTGAGGAACCGACTGGGAGATAAATTAGGGAGCAACAATGGACACAATGCATTTGTAATTCCAGAAAGATATTTCAGAAAAGTCTAAACCCAAATGTGCAAAATCAAACCTTAAAGGATTGGGGCTAATATGTGGACATGGCTTCAGAATGGGAAAGCTGACAAGAAACAGCGAGTAGGAATGAAACAATATTCCTTTAGAGTGGTAGGCTCGTGCGAAGTGGCAGGAATCCGTGCTTGGGCCCTAGATATTCACAATACATGTCAAATATTTGTTTAAGGAAATCAAATGAATTATTTCAAACTTCCTGACACTAAAAAAGTGTCGGATTGTGGTTGGTAAGAATGACGTAAAACTGTATTTGGTGACTCAGACTATTGGAGTTAAACATGTGGCAGAAGAAGAGCAATGTGGACACACGTGACCTATTGTACTTTGGTGCGCAAAACGGAAAGGCAGCCTACCATTTTGAAAGGGAGTGGTTGCAAAACTTGATCACTAATGAGACTTCTGCTCCCTTTTATCTGTTATTCTGCACAGACCTCTGACGCCCATGCAGAACTATGACTAGAAAGCCAGGGGTCAACACTATAAATGGTGTTAGCACGCTGATCAGAGTTCGTAGACGCTGGTGAGTGGTACATTGAAAGAATCTGGGTTTCGTTGCGTACCACTCACTTAAACAATATTTCAAAAGCAGAAAACGATCAATGACATAAATGTTGCGTGATGATCATTTCAAAGGGATTGAAGTACAGGAGTAGGGTTGTCTTACTGGAGCTCTGCAGGGCCTTAGTGAGTCCTCATCTCGATCATTGTACAATATTGTGTGCAGATTTGGTCTATTAACTTAATAAGCGAGAAACCTGGCAATGAAGGAGGACAGAGAAGGATGACCACATTGATCTCTGGCATGACAGACTTGTGTGAACAGAGTTTGGGTCGATTGGGCCAATATCCCATGAGGTTTGCGAAAATGAGTGGCAATCCCAGTGAAATAGAGAAAGAAAATCACAGGGCGCAACAGATTGGAAGCAGGGATGATAATTTCCTTGGCTGGGATGCCTAAAACAAGGAGCCATAGTCTTAGATAGGGGGAGGCTACTCTGCATTGGGATGAGAATAAATGTCTGTACTCAGACAATGGTGAACCTGGCGAATTCGCTACCTCATAAGGTTCTGGAAGTGAAGGCACTGAACATAAATAATGGTTCCAAGATAGGAAAGGGATGAGGGGTGTGTGGGAGAGCCAGAGTATGGAGTGAAGATAGAAGATAAGCCACCATTACATTGAATTGAGGAGCAAAGTCGATGTAACCAAGGGACTAATATATTTCAGATTTTATACGTTTCCATTGGTTAATCACATTAAGTGATATGTACATTGCGTGTGAAAAGTGCATTGAGGAGCTGGTTGAACATGAACTGGAGACAGCAGAGGCTCAATGGCTTGAATTGCCTGTACCTTTCCTGACATTTCTGAGCAATCTGTGGGAAAACTTGGTAAATGTTACCACAACCTTTCATATGGCGAGAACAAAAAAACATTTCTACAGCTTAATTGCACCAGGTTCCCTGTTCCCTTTCCCATGACCCGGGGTCGAGTCAGGGTGATCTGCCCAGTTGAGATAACTGACCTCGCAGTATTTCGATCCAATCGAATGTTGTGCTCAATTAAAATGACCATTTAAGAGTTCAACACATGTCTATCTGTTTGGGATCATTTTTAGACTAGATGAGGAAAGCATGGTTGGTTTCTCCCTGAAAGTGTATTGGTTAAAACAATTGTTGCTTTCAGTGAACATTGCTTTCAAGGTAACTACGACTTACACAATATGTTAGATGTGGACAGTTTACTAATTGTTTTGAACTGACTGGAATGTAAAAGATTATGGTGAAACAGGTGAAAAATTGATGTAAATTAAGGTCTGACTGAAGGAAATATTTTCTCGTTATTCACTCTAAGATTAAAAAAAGACATAAACAAAACAAGGTTTTCCGGAGACCGGGACGCAGAATACATAAAAAAAGGGAGAAAAACCATAATGGGGTCAGGCTGTGAAGTAATGGAATTGCATATTAAGTCCTCCCGGATGTAAAGTACCAACACACAAAGTGAGGTGTTACTTGAGCTTGATTTGCGCTTCATTGAAGCATGAGAGCAGACCTGGACCGAAATATTAACATGAGAGCAAGGTAGTAAATTGAAATGGCAAGACATTAGAAGATGAGGACTATCCTATACACAGACTGGAAGTTTACCTCAAAGCAGTCTCTGTTTGGTCTCACCAATCCAAAGGAAACTGTATTGTGAGCAGTAATGACAGTAGATTGGATTGAAAGTATACAAGTGAAATGTTGCTTTACCTGAACGTGGTGTTTAAGGTCATGAACAATCAGGACGAAAGAAGTGAATCGACAAGTGCTGCAGCTTCTTCAATTGCAAGAGAAGCTGCAATGGGGCCTTAGGAAAGTGTTCGGGTTGATGGAGGGTCTCACGGGAGGGGCAACAATCTGTGTAAAATTCTGACAGTGGATAGGAGGGAAGACATGCTTGATGGTGCTATCCTACTGGATCTGGCGGAAGATGATGATTTGATCATGATCTAGTATGGTGAAAAATGGGAACAAGATGATCTCTACCATTAAAATCTGATTGAAGATTTGTAGCTCGGGTATCCGTTGTTGTGGTTCTGCTCGCCGAGCTGGAAGTTTTTGCTGCAAAAGTTTCGTTCCCTGGCTAGGGAACATCATCAGTGCTGTTGGAGCCTCGTGTGAAGCGCTGCTTTGATGTTTCTTCCGGTATTTATATTGGTTTGTTCTTGCCGCTTCCGGGTGTCAGTTTCAGCTGCAGTGATTTGTATGTGTGGTCCAGGTCGATGTGTCTGTTGATGGACGTTCTTGCCGTTTCTGGGTGTCACTTTCAGCTGCAGTGGTTTGTATATGGTGTTCAGGTCAGTGTGTCTGTTCATGGAGTTTGTGGATGAATGCCATGCTTCTAGGAATTCTCTGGCTGTTCTCTGTCTAGCTTGTCTTGTGATAGTGGTGTTGTCCCAGTCAAATTCATGTTGCTGGTTGTCTGAGTGTATGGCTACTAGAGATAGCTGGTCGTGTCGTTTTGTGGCTAGCTGATGTTCATGGATGCGGATTGTTAGCTGTCTTCCTGTTTGTCCTATATAGTGTTTTGTGCAGTCCTTGCATGGTATTTTGTAAACTACGTTAGTTTGAGCCAAACTAACCATTGTTCTGGAAAGGTGGAGAAGGGGTGAGGCAAAAGTACAGAAAATGGGTCGTCATAGCTGAAGATTGTGTTCAACAGATTTGGGGACATTTCTTGTTAGATGGGGAAAAGCAAGTCATATCAGAAGCTTCCCACAGCAATGTGGTGTAATCAAACAGAAATAACAGAGATGGAGAAACTGGGAAAATTGAGTCATGCTCATCTGATCACGTTCTCAGCCACATGCAGAACTTGCCCGCAAATGATGGAGAAGAACCGGGTATCTAAACGGCAGATCTTTGTGTTACGTCTAGTTTGAAGTGGAATGTGAAATCAGATGGCCAGTGGATGTAAGCTGTCAGCTATTTAAGCAGTTAATTATTAATGCTTAGATTGCTTTTGTTCAAACGGAAGGACTCAATACGAATGTGAACCAGAAAGGACGTCAAGGATGCCTTTCAATCACAAACTAAAGATTTCTAAATGGCAAGAGTTAGTGTAGGATAGGTTTGAGCTGTTCATTTAAGGAATACCAAGAACATAGGGTAAAGCAAAAAACAGGGAAAAATATTGTGTACGAGAAGTAGTCGGAAATATAAAATCACGCAGCAAGAGTTTTTCTTGTATATGTTAAAAGAAAATGAGTGTGTAACCTTTGGAAGAAACCAATAGAGGATTGTAAATGTGAGGCACCTGGAAGATATGAATGGAGAGCTGGTTCCAGTGAAGAGCAGGTAATGTAAACCAGTATTTTGTATTGTTCCTCACAGTATTTCACTGCGTTGTATGCAAAATGATAATACGAGGAAAGTTCTTGAACTGTCTTCAACACAAGAGTCGAGGATTTTGAGTAAACAGATAAAACTAAGGGTACACAATTCAGCAGGAATGAGACAGTACTAAAAGAGGGGTGTACAAGTCAGCATAAAAATGACACACAGTATCCAAACAAGTGCTTGGAGAGTGACTGGTGGCATTGCTTGATTTTTAAAAAAACTCTCCGAATGGTAGGGTTGCTCCAGTGAAACTGGAGAACCCCCAATGTGAAGCCTCTCTGCTAGAACGGAACGAGACAGAAATCAGGAACCTACAGGCCCTTTAGTCAAACAATTATTAATGTGAATTGCTGGAAGTTTAGAACAGCTGAACGCTTAATATTGTGTCCTTCAAGATCATGCAAAATTTTGCTGGAGTTACCTGAGAATATAAAAATCAGACTTGACGAAGGTGAACTGGGTGACGGTATATTTGGCTTTCTCATCATTTTCTGCAATGTACCATAAAATAAAGTAGTTACATAAGACAGGAGCTGACAGTATGACGGCTAATGGAATGTGGATTCATTAACACAGAGAAGGCTGGCAGTCATAATTAATGGGTATTTAAAAGTTTGAAAAGATATTTCTATTGCTGAACCATAAATATTAGTCCTGTAGCATTTGTCATTGACAATCTATACTGGGGGTATGAGTGCACTGTATATCGAATTTGTGGATAATGCAAACATATGTTGGAGGGCATCTTGCAGTAAGGAATGCAAGGAATCTGAATGCAGGCATGGATAACGTCATGCAGTGGGCAAATGACTGTCATGCGTAGATTATTTTATAAACTAAAGTGCGAGGTTATGCACTTTGGCACTAAGAACTAAAAAGACGTCTGTTTCATAATTGAGAGGGCGCCAATAAAAGTGCAGCATAAAAGAGATTGGAATGGTCTTGTGTATGTAATAATGCTAGCATGCTGATGCAGCAAGTAAGTAGTTTGTTCCAGTTGTCTGATTCCTGGGATAAAAGTCATTTAGCAAGAACATCTGAAATGGATCGGCCTAAATTCCTTGCAGTTGAGGTGAAGGACAGGTCACATTACTGAAACATTCAAGATAGAGAGAGTCTTGAAACGGTAGATGTTGAGCAGGTGTTTCCTGTCCTGTGTGGAATCTTGAACACAGTGTAGATGAAGACAATTTACAACTGAGATGCAAAGAACTGTCTTCTAGCAGAAGGTCGTGAATATTGGGAATTCTCTAATCCAAGGAACTGTGAAGGCTGGTGGCACGGTGGCACAGTGGTTAGCACCGCTGCCTCACAGCGCCTGAGACCCGGGTTCAATTCCCGACTCAGGCGACTGACTGTGTGGATTTTGCACATTCTCCCCGTGTCTGCGTGGGTTTCCTCCGGGTGCTCCGGTTTCCTCCCACAGTCCAAAGATGTGCGGGTCAGGTGAATTGGCCATGCTAAATTGCCCGTAGTGTTCGGTAAAGGGGTAAATGTAGGGGTATGGGTGGGTTGAGCTTCGGCGGGTCGGTGTGGACATGTTGGGCCGAAGGGCCTGTTTCCACACTGTAAGTAATCTAATCTAATCTAATCTAATGTAGGTGCTACAACAGATATGCATCGATTATGAAGAAGCACAGAGAATACGGTGACACTTATCCTGGCAGAGTGTGTAAGGTTATTGAGGCTTATCATGTTTCACTGGACATTTCTTCAGACCGCAGATTCTGCACTGAGTTGGATGGTGAGCAAAGACCATGATATTTGGGTCTGGTGGTGGGCTGTCATCTGAATAGGAAATGGTCCACTCTGCAGCAACGCAAACACCAGGACCTCCAGGACCATGTCCACAATTTGTGGAAAAATTGCTCCTCATCTGCCGTGCTCACTGAAAACCATGCAGGGCGACTTAGAACAGAGAATCTCAACCTTGTGCCCAATGACCACTTACAGATAGCATGAGTGCCAATGGCCATGGAATAGGCAGGGATTCGGGCAACTGTGAGTAACTCTAGTCATGATCGGAGAATTAGGCTGGCATTGCATGGGAGGGAAGCTATGCCATGTGGTAGATCTGTAACAAGATGAGTTTGATAAAGTATCAGTATGAAATGAAATTGGCCTCGTGCAGATGATTCCTCTCTCAAACTCAGTCAAAACGACACGAGCAAAAAATATTGTTAGATTCATCCTAACTTCTTGTTACAAAGCTGCAGAAAAAATACTTATCTAACCCTCTCCAATTTCCAAACTCGCATGAAAGTCCTGTTCACGCATCATTCATGGAAATACTGGCTCGTGTTGCAAGATGATCTCGAAAAGACTTCATTTCAGCATTTTGAAACCTTCTAACACATCCTTACAAAGTATTGTCTCTCAGTGTCCCCTTGTCTGTCTATTTCCCCAAACCTTCCCAATTGTTAGTTTCTAAACTGATTGCTTCAACATCTCTCTCTGGCAGTAATTTTGCCATCCATTGTACCTCTTGCCATGGCACACTCGAGGTATTGAGCTGTGAATGGATGGGAGTTGCATACTCTGTCCTTTCTAGCATGGGCTATAATTGTCCCCACGCTGGCCAACTATCTAAAGCAGTGCAACCGCGCAATGCATTGGGACTACCTAGCTCTCTATGTTGAGTAGATAACTGCTTCAGATTTATAGATCAATTCATTGGTGTTCTTGGTGCAGCTCTCTGTGCTGCACAGGTATCGATTTTAGGTTTATAGGTCCATGTACTGGAGTGGTCTGCACAGTGATGATCTCTGAGAAAATTGCTGTCTTGCATTGACCATTTCATTAGACTGATCAGCACAGTGCTCTGTGATGAAAATATATCTCACCTGGATCCATGATGTTGGGGCTGTTTTCGTGAGTTGGATTGAGCATATGATGTAACTATTTCAGGTGATCTGGCTGAACTGTCCAAACTCTCATTCCACTAATGTTGGGAATACGGCCATGCACAATATTTCATGTTGGTGAACCTTTTCATATTAGCCAGCTTTTCCATTGTCTGCGGGTCTCCACGCGGAAAGAAAGGATGGCTTCTTTGATGAAGATAATACACTTGCTACAAGGCTGCAAACATCTCCCCCTCCCCACTCCTCACCATCAATGAAACACGTTCAGCATCCCACGTGCACTGAGAGCAATGGAGCCAGTGGAAACATCAGGGAACAGACCATAAGGGAAATGAAACAACACTTCTGATGTCACTGTCAATCATTGTGAACTCTCCAGAACACATTTTCCAACTAGGTGGTATAGTCTCCCTCCATTTCAGTCACACATTGCCTTCTATTCTTTCCCAAACAAAAATCACAGTTGCCTTTGTTGACTTCCAATTGTCGAATTGTTTTCCATTGCTTATCCATTAACAGATTCTTTGTCCATTCTTGATAAATTCATTTCCTGAATATTATCCATACATTTATTTAGAATACATTTGTTTCATTTATTAAACCTGTTCATACAGGTAGCAAATAGTCGAGGACCTAGCATTGGTCACTGTGTGATTTCTGTTGGGCGCAAATGTTAAACTGATAAAGAGTAATTTATCCCAAACTTATCCCTGCTTCTGGATTGTTAATCAGACTTCAACATACTCCCGCGTAGCATCTTTGAAATGCTGAATGCTCCCTTCCATTTCCTGCAGAACATGCATGAGCAATGAAAAGAACTGTTCCAGTTGCTGAACAACAGTCTCGAATGGCTAAACTGCCTGATTATGTTCCTGTTTTAAAAATATTGATGGGCTGATTAGAAAACAACGAGATTATTTCCTAAGGCGGAGTGAAATTATAACTGGGAGGCATATCCTCAAAGAAATGGAACAGATTTAGGACTGAGTTGAGGAGGAACGATTTCATCCAAAGAGTTGTGAATATGGGGAATTTCCTTTCGAGTGGAGAAGTTGGGGCTAATTTGTTGAATGCTTTTGAGGCAAAGATAGGTAGATATTTGAACAGCAAAGGAATTAAGCGTGATATGAACATGTGGATAAGTGGAGCAGAGTGCAAGAAAAGATCAGCCATGATCCTGTTGAACAGCAGAGCAGTCTTGACGAACCACCTGGTCTACTCCTGGTCTTTCTTCTTATGTGCTTACGGACTAACTTAATCTTACTGCATTTGTATGCAAAGTGCCAGATGACTCGAGTTTCAGGAGAGATTTCCACTGGGAGGCTGCGTGAATGTCATCAAACCTATGTTTGATGAATTTTTAATGATGTTTGAACTCTTGCTTTGACACTGACGTTGAATTAGAGCCACTGCTTACTGAATGCTATCCCCACAGCAACTCGTTATTCACTGGAGATTCTGGAATTAAAGACTGTCCCGGGCACCAATGCAAACGTTCAATACCGATGGTGCCCTGCAATAAACTTAGCCAGTTTAGATGTACCCTGCACAGTTCCCTGATATTAAGCCGACACGTGGCACTCTAGGTCAAATTTCTTCTGTCCACAAAAGAAATTTTTAAATATAGTCATGTAACTCCTCCTTCATGGGAAGGTTCACAAGCAAATCTTCCTTCTCCCCCAATGTAGGCTATGCTACAAGGCCATGCCAGCCAGCTCAGAGGTTTCCACCCAGATCAGAGCAGTCTCAGCCGCCTGGAGAATTGCAAAACATTGTACAGAGATTGTTGTCCTTCTACACTTCGGCAGTATAAGGGGAGATCAAGTAAGAAATCGCATGGGGTCAGAGTGTTCTAGCTAGATGGATAGACAACTGGTTAGGTAACAGGAGATAGAAGGTAGTACTGGACGGGAGCTCCTCAAAACGGACACCTGTGATAAGTGGTGGCTCACCGGGATCTGTGCTGGGAACACAGCTGTTTGTGATATACCCACAATGACGTGGAGGAATGTGTAGGTTGCCTCATTAGCAAACCTTCAGATGACACGAAGGCTGGTGCAGTAGCAAATAATGAAGAGGACTGTTATAAATACAGCAGAATATGGATGGATTGGAGAGCTGGGCAGAGAAGTGACAGATGGAATTTAATCCGGAAAAAAGTGATGCGGTGCAATTGGGAAGATGTAATTTGAGACCGAACTACATAGTAAATAGAAACGTTCAAGGGAAAGTTGAAGTACAGAGAAATCTGGGTGTTTCGGTCCATTGTTCCCTGAAGGCAACAACGCAGGACAATGTACTGGTCAAGAAGGCATACAGCATGCTCTCCTTCATCGAACTGGCTATTGAGTACAAGTATTAGCAGGTCATGCTACAGTTGGAGAAGAATTTGGTTTGGCCACATTTGAAATACTGCATACGGTTTTAGTCGCCACATTACCAAATGAATGTGGATGCTTTGGAGAGGGAGCAGAGGAGGTTTACTGGGATGTTGCCTGGTTTGAAGGCTGCCAGCTTTGAGTAAAGTTTGAGTATATTAGCATTATTATTATTGGAAATGAAGAGATTAGTGTGGTCCTGATTGAGTCCTACAGAATCAACGTGGTCACGTCGGATAGCGAAAGTGGAGGACCCGGTTACTACGGGTCACGAGTTCAAAGTGAAAGAGGACAATTTTTTGCATATATACATGGAACGTTCTTCACACAGAGGGTGGTGGGTGCCTGGAATGCGTTGCCAGTGGTTGCAGTAGCGGCGGGAATAATCACGTCTTTTAAGATGTACCTGAACAGACACACGAATGGTTAGGGAACAAAGGGATACAAATCCTTAGAAATCAAGCAGCAATTTTAGATGGAGAATATGAATGGACGCAGGCTTGGAGGCTGAAGAGCCTGTTCCTGTGCTGTGATGTTCTTTGTCCTTTGCTTTCTTTTTGTTTGAGAATCTAGCCATTCCTCTCGTGAAGGACGAAGAAGAGGCAGCGAGATTAGCCAAACTTCCACGTAGGCCTCACAAAATATCGCGACTCAATTGCCATTAAACTCTCCATAAGCGTTGTCACTCAGATTACACAGAAACAGTTTGTCTGCAATTTAGAAACAGCAAGAAGAATTAAATACTGATGGGAGTTTTATGACGAAGTCGAAACTGCAGTTACAGCTGAAGGCCCTGTCCATCAGAAGTCGTGGGTGGGGGAAGAATTATTGGGTGAGGGAAAAGAAAGTCATTATAGTGGTACCCCACTGTAATTGGACATCATCTCAAATGATGTGACGGATTTTTCAAAATGCAGGAATGCATTTACCCTTGGCTATGGGTTACACAGTGACACAGTGGTTAGCCCTGCTGCGTTACACAATCAGGGACACTGTCTCAATTGCAGCCTAGGGCGATTATCTGCGTGGATTTGCACACACTCTCTATGTCTCTGGGAGTTTCCTCAGGGTGCTGTGGTTTCGTCCCACAATCCAGGTTCGGTATGTTGGCCATGGTAAATGCCTTGCAGTGTCCAGTAATGCCTAGACTATGTGGTTTAAGTATGGAAAATGTAGGGTTACAGGATCGTATGGGGGTACCTAGTGGGATGTTTTTCAAGGCGTCACTTAGACTCGATGGGTTGAATGGCCTTTTTCACACTGAAGATATTACGATCTTTGTGTTTGGCAACTCTCACCCTAGTACTACAATTGTCAAACGTAGCCAGCCCTACCCTCCACTACACACACACACACACACACACACACACACACACACACACACACACACACACACACACACACCATTTGTCTTGTTCTGGTGCTATCCTGACATACAACCATCAATTCGTGTCAGCCCAATTTAGTGTCACGTACACCACCAGGGACTGCAAATTTGCCCGTGTTCGGCAGTTATTTAGTGCAAGTATAATGGCAATATACTGGCAAAGGTTTGCAATGCTCCCACGCCACGAAAATAGACCAGTTTATAGAGCAAAACATTAGCACAGTTTGCAAAGTTCTCCATGCTGTACTGTTAACTTGTCTCATTTTAAGGTATCTGAACTGGTTCTGTGAGAGAGGTTCAGAATTCGATGATGCAAATCATTTCAATTGATCTGACAATGTGGTTCGTGAATGTTGTCCTCCTCCACTCCTCTGCAGCATCTTTGAAGGGCTGAAAAAGAAGAATGAGAATCAGTTGGCTATTCATCCCCTCAAGAATGCTACACCAGTTAATACAATCATGCCTGATTTCAACTCAGAGCTTAAAAACGTGTTGCTGGAAAAAGCACAGAATGTCAGGCAGCAACAAAGGAGAAGAAGAATCGATGTTTCAGGCACAAGCCCTTCTTCAGGGATGAGGAGGGTGTGCCAAGCAGGCTAAGGTAAAAGGTAGGGAGGAAGACTTCGTGGAGGGGCGTTGAGAATACGATAGATGGAAGGAGGTTAAGGTGAGGGTGAGAGGCCGGAGAGGGGGTGGGGGCAGAGCAGTCGAAAATAAGATTGCAGGTCAAGAAGGCGGTGCTGAGTCTGACGGTTGGGTCTAAGAAAAGGTGGGGTGAGGGGAAATGAGAAAGCTGGAGAAATCTGCCTTCATCCCTTGTGGTTGGAGGGTTCCTAGGTGGAAGATGAGGAGCTCTTCCTCCAGGTGTCGTGTTGCTATGGTCTGGCGATGGAGGAGTCCAAGGACTTGCCTGATCTTGGCGGAGTGGGAGGGGAAGTTAACGTGTTCAGCCACGGGGCGGTTGCGTTGGTTGGTGCCGGGTGTCCCAGAGATGTTGTCTGAAATGTGCCAAAAGTAAGCGACCTGTATCCCCAATGTATAGGAGGCTACATCAGGTGCAGCGGATGCAGTAAATGATGTGTGTGGAGGTGCAGGTGAATTTCTGATGGACGTGGAAGGATCCCATGGGGCCTTGGAGGGAAGTAATGGGGGAGGTGTGGGCGCAAGTTTTGCATTCCTTGTGGTTGCAGGAGAAGGTGCCGAGAGTGGAGGTTTGGTTGGTGAGGGGTGTGGATCTGATGAGGGAGTCGCGGTGGAAGTGGTCTTTCCGGAACATGATAGGGGAGGGGAAAGAAATATATCCTGGTTGGTGTGGTCTATTTGGTTACTTCCACTTTCCTGTAAGCTCTCCATAGCCCTGTACTTACTCAATGTCGCAACATCCACTGCACTCTGGTTAGGCAATTGCACAGACTCCCAAATCATTAAGAAAAGTAAGTTCTCACTCCTGTTTTAAATCTGATTTGACTTATCGTAAAACTATGATCTATTGTTCTAGATTTCCCCACATGTGGAGATATCAACATCACATCTACATTGTCAACGTTGTTAGTCACCTTTAGCATCACCTTTACATTACTCAGATCTCCTCCTATTCTCCTAATTCCAGAGAATATAGCCTGAACAGCCCAGTCTCTTCATAAGCCAAACTCCTCATCTCTGGAATCAATTTAATGAGGCTCTTCTGATCTGCCTCCAATACAACTACATCCTTCCTCTAATCAGGTGAACAGAACTGTACACAGCATTCCCGTTACAGCCCCAGTAATGCTTTTTATTGTTGAATCCTAATGTTATTCTTTTAGAAATAAGTGCTGAAAATGCATTTTCCTACTTTAAGACTTGCTGTATCTGCATGCCAATTTTTTGCCAGTTTCAGGAGGACAACCAATTTCATCTGCCCATTAATACTTGAAGTTTCTCTCCGTTTTGATGATAAGTTGCTTTTCTCTTCCACTGACAAAAGTAGGCAACCTCATAGTCAGCCACTTTGAATTTCATTTACCGTTAGTTCATTCATCAAACCTATTCATATTCATTGGTAATTTGTTGCATCTTCATTGTAATGTGAGTTCCCAATACCTTTGAAAATTTTCCTTCAGCATTTTTTATTCGCAAGTAAAAATATAGATTGGAAATAGTTGGGGTCCAGGGATGAAACTCTGTGTCAGGCTAAACCTTGCCAGCCAGGAAATGACCCATCTATTTCGTGTTTGTCCATTTTGCTGCTTCACCAATTCCCTCTCCAAGCTACTAAATTTCTCCTAACCCCACGTGCTATTATTTCATAGATCAGTCTTTTGTCTGATGCCTTATGCATTGCATTCGGAGATATTATATGTGTGGGTTCCCTATAATCCAGCTCCTTAGTCAGGGAATCAGAGAGATGTACAGCATGGAAACACACCATTCAGTCTACGCTGTGCATGCCGACCAGATATCCCAATCTAATCCCACCTGCCAGCACCCAGCCCATATCCCTTCAAACCCTTCCAATTCATATACCCTTCCAAATGCCTCTTAAATGTTGCAATTGTACCAGCATCCACCACATCCTCTGGCAGCTCATTCCGTAAACCTCTGCATGAAAAAGTGGCCACTTAGGTCTCTTTTATATCTTTCCCCTCTCACCCTAAGCCTACGCCCTCTAGTTCTGGACTCTGCAACACGAGGGAAAAGAGTTTGTCTATTTATCTTATACATGCCCCTCAAAGTTTTTGAAACGTCTATCAGGTCACCCCTCAGCCTCCGACGTTCCAGGGAAAACAGCCTCAGCATGTTCAGCCTCTCCTTATAGCTCAAATCCACCAATCCTGGCAACATTCTTGTAAATCACTTCTGAACCCTTTCAAGTTTTGCAACATCTTTCCAACAGGAATGAGACCAGAATTAAACGAAATATTCCAACACTTGCCTAACCAATGTCCGATACAGCTGTAACATGACCTCCCAACTCCTGTACTCAATACTCAGACCAATAAAGGAAAACGTACCAAACACCTTCTTCACTATCCTATCAGCCTGCGACTCCAGCTTCAAGGAGCTAGGAATCTGCACTCCAAGGTTTATTTGTTCATCAACACTCCCTAGGACCTTACCATTAAGTGTATATGTGCCACTAAATTTGCTTTCCCCAAATGCAGCACCTCAAATTTATCACATTTATCTGAATTAATCTTCTCAGCCCATTGGCCAATCTGGTCCAGATCCTGTTGTAATCTGAGGTAACCCGCCTCGCTGTCCACTACACACCTCCAATTTTGGTGCCATCTGTAAACTTACTAACTCTATCTCTTATGCTCGCATTCAAGCCATTTGTGTAAATAACACAAAGTAGAGGACTCAGCACCGCACCTTGTGGCACTCCACTGGTCACAGTCCTCCAGTCTGAGAAACAACTCCTGCACCACCACCCTATGTCTTCTACCTTTGAGCCAGTTCACTATCCAAATGGCTAGATCTCCCTGTATTCCATGAGATCTACCCTTGCTGATCAGTCTCCCATGGGGAACGTTGTCAAGCGCCTTACTGAAGTCCATACAGATCACATCTACTACTCGACCCTCATCAATCTTCTCGGTTACTTCTTCAGAAAGCTCAATCAAGTTGTGAGACATGATTTCCTTTCTAATTCCTCTGATATGAACACAAGCCTTTACAAGATCTGCTCCGACTGCTGTGTGAGAAGCTTCAGTGATTGAATGTTTTCATTTTGTTCCTGTTTTTCACATTCAATGGGCGGAATGTCCTGCTGGTGTTTCTACATTACCGTCTCAACGTCCTGGATATCCTACTCCTGTTCCTGAGTAAGACAATCCAAGTATGTTAGTCCTCCGCCTGTTGATCCGTAATGATTTTGAAGGTTTGTGGCATATTCCTGTTGCTTTGTAACAACTTGAGGGGGTGAAGTGTTTCTTCATGTCCGTCCTGAACAGGCTTGAGATACTAAACAGCTTCCTCCTGCCTCTCTGAAATGGAATTGAAGAGTGATTGATATTCTTCAGTTCCCACATAACAGGAATGTAGTTGAGTTACCTCCTCATATCCAATAAACAGTTTGAAGCAATTTTGTATCCTTTTGTATTTTTATTGCAGCAGACTCGATGGGATGAGTAGTCTTTTTATTCATTGTACAAAGATCTCTGGGAGCTGTCTAGTGTCCAAGACGACTCTGTCTGCGGGAAGAAGAACTCGCTGCAACTTCTCATAGATAGAATAGTTCAGCTGCAGAAGAAGTTGGACATATTGAGGGGCATAAAAAATTGTTACAGACATAGTTACGGGGAGTTAGTCACACCACAGTTTCAGTCACATAGATTGGCGGCTGCCAGGAGAATCAGAATGGTAGTGCAGGGATCTACTGTGGCTACTCCGCTCTTAAACATATTGTTTGGGGTACTGGAGGGCCCAAACAGTCATTTTTATGGACACGTTGGAGAATCTAAGATGATGTGTTCCTTCCCCGGTGCCAGAGTCAAAGACTCTGAATTGTACAAAACGCTTAAGGGAGAAGATGAGCAGATAGCCGTCATCCTGCATATTGGTAACAACGATACAGGCAGAAAGGGTGTTCAGTTCCTGCAGAGTGTGGAGTGGGAAATAAGGAAGAGTATGAAAAGCAGGACCTCGAGGACATCCAACTCTAGCTTGCTACCAGTGCCACATGCAAGTGAGGCAAGGAAGAAAAAGAAAGGACAGATGAATGTGTGGCAAAGGAACTGGTGCACGGGGCAAGATTTCAGGTTCTTGGGTCACTGGGACCTCTTGTGCGGTAAGGGTTACCTGTCCAACAGTGATAGGCTTTACCTTAACGGGAGTGGAACCAATATCGTCACAGGGAAGTTCATTAGTGTCAGTCGGGAGGGTTGAAAATGGAGTGGCAAGCGGCTGAGAACCCTAAGAACAAGAGACATAAGTAGGGTTAAATTATTATGTTCATCGAAAAGTGTCTGTTGAAACTATGGATAGTCCAACTATATGAGGTGGCATACTGGATCTTACGTTGTCTAATGAGCCTGACCAGGAATCTGATATTTCAGGAGGAGAACATTCTGAAAACTGATCACAACTCCATAGGTGGTAAGATAAAAATGAATAAGGATATGTAGGGATCTTGTGGAAAAATACTAAATTGCAGGAGGAAAAATCTTTTCACTTGTAGGCAGGAGCAAAGGAGTGTTATTTCGTTGGAGCTGTTATCGGATACATTCGCAATTGACATCTGGAAATTCTTAACATACCTAGTGATAATAGTTTGAAATCGGCTTGTCCCAATAAGAGGATTGAAAAGGACAGCAATGTGAAGGACCCTTGGCTAATGAAAGGGGCTGTGAATTTAGTCAAAAAGAGAAAAAAAAGAATATATGTAAATATTAGGAAACTAAAATCGGACAGGGCCCATGAAGAATATAAAGAAAGCAGGAAAAAAAGCAGCAGGCACTTAAGAGAGTAAGCGGCCGTGAAATAACCTTGACAACTAGGTTTAAAGAGAATCCCAAGGAAATCCATACATTCATTAAAAACAAGAGGATAACTGTGAAGAAATAGGATCACTCATAAATAAAGGATGGATCCTGTGCTTAGAGGCAGAACATGTGGGCAAGGTCCCAAATGAATACTTTACGTCATTATTCGCCCAGGAGAAGAGTATGGAGGATCGTGTGATTTGTGTGGAGCATGCTAATATGCTGGGGCATTTAGAAATCGAGAAAGCAGTGGTTTTGGGCTAACTGAAGAGACTAAAGCTGAATAAATCCCCAGTGGCCGATGGTATCTGACCCAGTATTGACAGAGACAGTGAAGGATATTACAGTGGCTTTGATGAAGATCTTCTCATCTTTTCTAGCCTGTGTAGAGTAATGGGAGGACGGGTGATTAATTAATGCTCCCCCTCTGTTTAGCAACGGAAATATAGACATTTGAGACTGAAATTGTGGTTGGGAAGCGATTCGAGAGAATTCTTAGGGACAGGCCTAATTAAGACAGCTTGCATGGTTTGGTGCAGGGTCATGTCTTACTACATTATTGAAATTTCGAGGAGGAGAAAAAGGTGATCGATGAGGGTATAGCAGTGTATGTCGTCTATATGGATTTTAATAGCATTTTTTACAAACTCCCTTATGATAACCTCATCAGCAATATTAAATGCATGTCATCCATGGCGACTTAGTTGCCTCGATTCAGAATTGGCTTGCTCATAGAAGGCAGAAAGCAGTGGTGGAGGATTATCTTCAAGCTGGAGGTCCGTGAATAATAGTATTCCGCAGGGATCCGTGCAGGGACCTTTGCTGTTTGTAATATATGCAAATATCTTCGATGAAAACGTAGATGGGTGAGTGCTAAGTTTGCAGACGCTACAAACTTCCGTGGAATTGTAGGTCGTGCAGGAGGTGCTGCACTTTGAGATAAACAAACTCAACGGCACGTTTACACTTCATAGCAGGAGTGATAAGGAAGACGTATAGCATGCTAGCCTTTATTATTCGAGGACAAGAGTCAGTATGGCATGTTACAGCTTTATAAGATATTGATTGGGCACATTTTGTGGATTACATTCATTTCGGTCACAACATTACAGGAAGGCTGTAGAGGCGTTAATGAGGGCGCAAAACAGGTTTACCAGGATGTTGTCTGGATGAGAAGGTATGAACTCTAAGCTAAACTCAGGCTGTTGTCGTTGCAGCATCGGAGGGTGGGGTGAGAATTCTTTAATGGAAGCTTATAAGGGTATGAGATGTATTGAAAGGGCTGAGAGTCAAAGTATTTCACAGAGTTGAATTGTTTAGTTTTTGGAATAACTCTTGCGAAGAAAGAATAAGAGTAATTATCTTGGCGTTGATATTTTCGTGTCCAGGTATCTTACCTGAACCCACCATTTAGCTCCCCAAAACCGGCGTTGCCGAGATTCTACTAAAACCCTTAATCTGGATTTCAGAAGAAGGAAGAGCAGCAACATTGATGGGAGTTATACACCAAATATTAGGCATATTATAGCAACAGGAAATTAGATATGCAAATTTATGGGTACTACCCATAATGGATATTTTAAAGTTTCATCTGAACTGCATTAAGCAAAGTGAATTCTAACAGAGTCATATCGACATAGAAATGTACACATGGAAACAGACTCTTTGGTCCTACTCGTCCATGCCGATCAGTTATCCCAACCCAATCTAGTCCCCCTGCCAGCACCTGACCACATCATTACAAACCCTTCCTATTCAAAAGACCCCCCAGAAGCTTTTAAATGTTGCAATATTACTCATCTCCATCACTTTCTCTGGCAGCTTATTCCATATACATACAACGCTGTGCGTGAAAAAGTTGCCCCTTAGGTCTCTTTTATATCTTTCCTTCTCACCCTTAACCCAAACACTTTAGTTCTGGACACCCCCACCACAGGGAAAATATTTTTTCTATTTATCTTATCCATTCCTCGATTATGTCACCCCTCAGCCTCCGACGCACCAGGGAAAATAGCTTTGGACTAGTCAACATCGCCCTATACATCAAATACTTCAACCCTGTCAACATCGTTGTAAGTCTTTTCTGAAACCTTTCAGGTTTCACAACATCTTTCCTTTAGGAAGGAGATCGGAATTGCAGCAATATTCCAACAGTAGCCTCATCAATGTCCTGTAAAGCCACAAGATAAAAGCACAACTCCTGTACTCAATACCCTGACGTATAAAGGAGAGCATACCAAACGTCTTCGCTGGCCTATCGACCTGCGACTCCACTTTCACGGAGCTGTGAACCTGCACCCCAAGGTCACTTTGCTCAGCAACACTCCCTAGGACCTTGCCATTAAATGTAGAAGTCCTGCTAAGATTTGTTTTTCCCAAAATTCAGCACCCTGTATTTATCTAACTTAAACTCCATCTATCACTTCTCTGCCCATTGGCCCATCTGACCAGATCCAATTATAATCTGAGGTAACCTTCTTCGCTGTCCACTACATCTTCAATTTTGGGTGTAATCTGCAAACTTACTAACTGTACCTCTTATACTCATATTGAAATCATTTATATAAATGGTGAAAATAAGTGGACCAACCACCGACGTGGCACTGCACTGGTCACGGGCCTCCAGTCTGAAAAACAACCCTCCAACACAACGATCTGTCTTCTACCTTTGAACCAGATCTTTATCCAAAAAAGCTAGTTCTCCCTGTATTCCATGTAATCTAATCTTGCTAACCAGTCTCCCCACGGTGAATCATGTCCAAGTCCTTACTGAAGACCATATAGATCACTTCTACAACGCTGCCCTTATCAGTCCTCTTTATCACTTCTTCAAAAAAGTCAATCAACTTTTTGAGACACGATTTCCCACGGACAAAGCAATGTTGATTATCCCTAACCAGTCATTGCCTTTCCAAATATATATACATCCCTATCACTCAGGATTACCTCCAACAACTTGCCCTCCACCGAGGTCAGGCTCACTGGACTATAGTTCCCTGGTTTCTCCTTACCATTTTTCTTAAACAGTGGCACCACGTTAGCCAGCCTCCCGTCTTCCGGCACCTCACCTGTGACTATCGATGTTACAAATGTCTCAGTGAGAGGCACAGCAATCATTTCCCTCGCTTTCCACAGAGTTCTCGATACACCTGCTCAGGTCCTGGGGATTTATCCATGTTTATGCGATTCAAGACATCCAGCACTTCTTCCTATAATATGGGCATTTTTCAAGATTTCATCATCTATTTCCCTACATTCTACGACTTCCATGTCCTTTTCTATAGTAGATACTGATGCAAAATATTCGTTTAGTATCTCCACCATCTCCTGCGTCCCCATGCAAACACTGCCTTGCTGATTTTTGTGGAGGCCATTTTCTCTTCCTAGTTACCCTTAAACAATGGAGAACCAGTGGATGTAGGATAGTTAGATATTAAGAAGGATCTTTTAAGATCTCACACACCGTTTCAGAGGATGAAAATAAAATGAAGGGTGTTGGGAGGAACACATAGAAATGGAATTGCCAAAGTTAATTTTCCATTCACTTGAAGCAAATCAGAATAAAACGTAACGACATCCTGCATCAGTTGGACAGAGTGTCAGTGCGATTGCACCTGATGCATTGTGTACAGTTCAGTTGTTCCAATTTAATAAAGAACATACTAACCTCAGAGCAAGTACAAGGTACGTCCTTCATATTAATCCCACAGCTTGTCTGATGAAGAAACTGGACAAGTGTTTCAAAGAATGAGAGGTAATCGCAATGAAACTTAAAGAAAAAAAATCGCACAGCGGGGATTGACTCACACCGGGCCATAGAGAAGTGCAAGCAGGCAAAACTGGGGAGGATTCAAATATCTTCTACAAGTGCATCAAACAGAACAAAACAACCAGGGAACAATTACGGTCTTTTAGTAGCTAAGGGGCAATCTTTGTTTGAAGCTGAAGAGCATTGATAGACTGTAACGTCAATGCTTCACATTTGTTTTACCGGGGGGAAGGAGGATACAAATAAAGTGATTGGTGGTTTTGCTTGGTATAAAATTGGACACATTTCCAACTTCAAATGAATTGAATCTCAGGCTGCGGTCGAAAATAAGCGAGGAAAGGCCCTGACCCAATTTTTAAAGTTGAATCTAGACACAGCGAATATGTTGGAGGATTGGAGAAGAGCTAATGGGGGTTTCATTTTACAGTAAAGATCATAGAATCCCGAAATTGAGGTAACTGACCATTTGGCCCAACATGTCGACATTGTGAATCCAATCTGAAGCCCAACTGTCCTACAGTATTCAATTTTCATCCATATGTCTATCCAATTACCATTTCTATTCCTTTAAATTTCCACAGTCTTCCACTGTTGCAGGCAGGCCATTCCACGCCCCTACTAGTCGTTGAGTAAACAAATTACTTCAGAGATCCGCCCTGTATCTATCCCCCCTCAATTTAAAGCTATGTACCCTCTTGCTAGACATCACCATCCGAGGAAAAAGTCTCTCATTGTCCACCCTATCTAACCCTCTGATTAACTTATATGGCCCAATTAAGTCACCACTCAACCTTATTCTCTCTCGCGGAAACAGCCTCAAGCCCCTCAGCCTTTTCTCGTAAGACATTTCCTTCATACCAGGCAACAGACTATACACTTTTCAAACCTTCCAAATCTATAATGTGGTGAACAGAACTGTACGCAATACTCTATATGCGGCCACATCAGAGTTTTGTACATCTGCTACATGACCTCATGGTTCCGAAACTCGTTCCCACTACTAATAAAAGCAAACACACCGCATGCTTTCTTTAAAACCCTATTAACCTTGGTGGCAACTTTCAGGCATCAATGTATATGGACAACGAAGTACCTCTGTTGATCTACACGATCAAAACCTTACCAATAGCCTAGTATTCTGTATTCCTGTTGGTTCTTCGAAACTGAATCAACTCACATTTCCACGTTAAACTCAATTTCGTTAATGTCAGCCCAACTCTGCAGCTTATCTATGACCCTCTGTAACTTACAACATTATACGGCACTATTCACAACTCCACCGACTTGAGTGCCATCTACAAATTTAAGAACCCATCCTTCTATGCATTCATCCGGGTAAACGGTATAAATGACAAACAGCAGTGGACCCAAAACAATTCCTTGCGATATACCACTAGTAACTGATCTACAGGATGAACATTTCCCATCAATGGAAACCCTCTATCTTCTTTCAGCTAGCCAATTTCTGATCCAAACTGCTAAACTACCCTCAATTCCATGTATCCATATTTTGTTCACTAGCCTACAGTGGAGAACCTTATCAAACACCTTACTGAAATCCATATACATCTCACCATTCGTTTTACCCTCATCCACCATTTTGGCAACCTTCTCAAAGAACTCAATAAGGTTTGTGATGCACAACCTAAACTTCACAAGACCGTGTTGACTATCGATAATCCACATATTCCTTTCTAAATGAATATAAATTCAATCTCCCATAACATTTTCCAAAAATGCACTCACAACTGAAGTAAGTGTCACCGGTTTATGAATGCCAAGGTTTTCTCTACTCCCTGACTTGAACAATATTTACTATCCTCCAGTCTTCTGGCACAATTCCTATCGTCAATGATGACGAAAAGATCAAAGTAAAAAAATTTAGCAATCTCCTGCCTCGCCTCGCAGAGAATCCTAGGAAAAAGCATTCTGGCCTAGGGGACTTCCTTTTTGTACCCTTTCCAGAATTGTTAACCCCTCCACCTTGCGAATCTCACACCCATCCAGTCCATTACCCTGCACCCCCGTATTTTCCTCGATAAAATTGTCTTGTTCCAATGTGAATCCTGATGAAAAATATTCATTTAGCGCTTTCCCAATTTCCTCGTATTCCTCGCACAACCTCCCACTGCTAAGCCTGACTGACCCTAATCTTGCACTCATCATTCTTGTATTACTGAAAATCCTGCAGAAAGCATTGCAATTTTCCTCGATCCTATGCGCCAAAGAATTCTCATATCACCTCCTTTCTCTTCTTAGCTCTGTCTTTAGGTATTTTTCTGGCTAACTCATAACTCTGATGCGCGCTAAATCCTAACGTAATCCTTCCTTTTCCCTTGAGATGAGCTTCAACTTCTTTAGTGAACCACGTGTCCCGCGATCAACAATCTTCTACCTCCAGACAGATGCAAAATTATCAAAGGCACACAGTAGCTGTTCATTGAATAAGGTCCACATTTAATTTGTGTCCATCCCATAAGTTTCCTTCCCCATCATATGCACCCTAGATCTTGCCTAATCGCAATCATAATTGCCTTTCCCCCAACGATAACTCCTGCCCTGTTAAATATACTTTTCCCTTTCCTCCGCTAAAGTAAGCATATACGAATTGTGGTCACTGTCACAAAAGTGCTTACGTACCTCAAGTCAAATACCTTTCCGCTTCAATTTCTTCGTGTCAAATCCAATATGGTATCATCTCTTGTTTTCCTATCTGCATATTGTGTCAGGCGACACAATATATAGGTTGGAAGGTTAATCAATAAGCAGCTTAAGACAGCAATTTGAGTGTTTCGGAAGAACATATTACAAGGGTTATAAGTGTGAATTCTAATAGCTTCTAAACGCATGTTCTGGAAAAGAAAGAGAAACCAATTGCAACTTCCCGACAATCTGAAACTGGAGAATGTAAAACAGGGAAACTTCAGAACAATGAACCAACTACTTTATTTCTATCTTCACAGAAAAGAACAAAACAAAATACTTCCCAACGCTACTTGGAAATCGAAGTATGATGAGAAAAACATAAATAAAACAAAATTAGTAAATAAGTGGTTTTGGAGAAATTATTGTGACTGAAAGTAATGGGACATATTAAATGGGTATCATATTTGAGAAACTGACTGAGAGATAAGTTATGCAGAAGCAGTAGATGCAACTTTCATTTGTATTTTCGGGAAAAAAAATGTTGATAATGTCCCAAGCTTCCTGTACAAAATCAAATTTTCGGGAAAGGGGCTAACATATCGAAATAGTTTTAGAATGGGAGAGCTGAAACAATGTTTATTTGGAGTGAAAGGCTCATTGGGTATCGCAGAGATTCGTGTTTGGACCCAGACTATTCACATCACATATCAAATATATGGTTGCGGGAACCAAAGCAATTAATTCCAAATTTGCTGTTAGCACTGAACAATGATGGCTTGTGAGTGGAGAGGAGGATTTTTTTTAAAACGCTCCACAGTGGTTGAGGCAAATTGAGTGATTGGGAAAATACGAGGCCATTGAAGAGAAATGAGGCCACTCTGTCGAACGATGATAATAAATGCCTCCACTCAGAGATTGATGAATATGCGGAATTCCTGAGGAATGGCTCTTGTCTGAAACGTCGATTTTCTTGCTCCGGGATGCTGCCTGACCTGCTGTGCTTTTTCCAGCAACACATTCTCGACAGTAGAATTCTTTGCCATATTATGCCGTGGAGGTCAAGACACTGAACGGTAATAATGATTTCTACACTCTAAAGGGAGATAGCAGGAATACTGTGTGACGGTAGGATCAGCCATCGTTATATTAAATGGCGGAGCAAAATCGATGACCAGAACGACCACTGAAATTCCTATGTCATCTCTTTCAGACGTTTATTAGTATGAAGGGCTCGGGACATTTCTGTGAAAAGTGGATTGAGATATTCGGTCATAAACTAGCATGGGGGAGGCTCAATGGGTTGAGTGGCCTACTGCGTTCATGATATTTCTGTGCAGTCTGTAGTAAAGCTCTCGAACCGTTGTGTCAAGCTCTCATATGTTCGGAAAGAGATCTCAGCAGGGTCGGCACGAACGTATTCCTTGTTCTGTTTTTCGATGCTGAGACTGGGCCGGGTGTTTTGTCCAGTTTTATTTTTTGAACAGTTTGGAAGCACTTTGATACAATTTAGTGCTTTGCTTGGCCTTTTCAGAGACCATTGAAGAGTTAATAGTTTGTTTCTGTGTCTGTTGTCACTTTTAGGCTAGACCAGAAAAGCACCGTCAATTTGTTTCCTGGAAATGCATTGATGAATCAAATTGGTGTTTACACTTGGAATTGGCTTCAAGCTCTCTATTACTAACACCAGATTTTAGATCTCCATATTTAATTAATTGTTTTTTTTAATTCAATTAGCTTCCAGAGTATTAGTCCGGTCAGGATAAGTAATTCAGTGACTTTTCCACAACAGCATCATCTCCACGTGTGGATCTATCTGAAACAACGCTCAGCAGGCTATTTCTGTGCTGCTTGATGGCTCTGTCAAAACCAACTTCTACCGAGTTGGCTATTGTGATGGTAGTGAGTGAGTGACAATCGATCACATTATAAATATTCTGCTCTTCGCGGGCTGGATGTAGTTGAGCTATTTTTCACAGTCATGTAAACGTCAGAATGGGAGCTCAAATGAAACGTCCCCCCCAGGGGCCGAGCCTATCTTGCAGCACAAGTCTTCAGTCCAATTTCAGGATCGGTGTCATGACTTTGTCGTATGTGCTGTGTTCAGTTGTTTATTAACGTCACGTGCAGCGAATTCATTGATTGAAGATTGATATCTGACGTTTTGTGGACATTATGCCAAGGGTAATATAAATCATTAACTCAATTCTTCTGGCTGAGGTTGGTGTAGATATTATATCCTTGTCTGTTGCATTCATGTGCATATCTGTGCCATTATATCGGCCAGGGATATTTGTGGAGCCTTCTCTTCCAGTGTTTTATTTACTAGATTATCACAGTTGATAACTGTATTTGGCAGTACAGCAGAACTTACATCTAATATATTGCTGTTGTGGATCTTTCCCCCTTACCATCAGCTGATAGTTCTGCTGTTTGGAATATAAGTGGACAAGTGCGGTAGCTTTAATGGGTTATCACCATTTTTGCTGCACATAGTTCTGACCCTGGTCTGACCCTCGTCACTGAACCAGTGATTAACTTGATGGTAGTCGTAGACTGTAGGATTATCCTAGGCAAAAATGTTCCTGTCTGCTTCTCCTGTCTGCTGCATCACATGCATGACCGGTTTTGATGTGCACTATCTGCAAGGAAATACCTGAAACGCTATGACTAAGCATGGCTGGAAGCATCCATGTTGCGAAAGCAGCATTAAACCTTTGAGTTCAGTGTCCCTTCTTCAAAGCTCCCAGTTTCCATTAAGTTTGGTTTTTGTATCAGATTTCCGTAATATCAGAGGAAGGGGTGAAAGCAGAAGCGAGGGACATGGTTCAGTCACGGCGAAAGCGCCTGACCACAGAGTGAGGTGGTGCTAAAATCTCGATGGAGGAGAAAGCAGATTATTCCAGAGGATTCCCAGTGAAATGTGGCAGAATTGGAAAAGAAGTGACAGAGAGATAGAACCTATAAGAATGTATTCATTCTCAGCTGATCATGTGTTCAACACATAAGGTAGTTCACTGGAATGATTGAAAAGAACCAGACATCTAAAATGCAGATTTTTGTCTGACACCTTGGAGTAAGTGGGATCTGAAAATAGATCCAGGGAGGTCGGTGGGGTAATGCGAAAGATATTTAAGCAGGTATCTCATAATGCTCGACAATAATTGATTCTGTTAATAAAAATAATCAATAAGTCGATGAACTACTCATGATTCCCAAGGGCGGTCAATGATACTTCCAAACACAAATCGAAAACCTCAAATTGGCGAGAATTAGCTTAGGCAAGATTTGGGACGCTTAAGTTTGGAATCCAAAGCAGTTGATAATAGTGAAAGTAAGAAGAAAGTTTATGCTGAACACATATTGGCAAGATATATCAAAGCAAGCAGCACGAGCTTTTCCATGTATGTTTAAAGACGTTCAATATATGCAATTTGTGAAAGGGAACTCATATTCTTTCATATAAAGTTTTGAAAACTTTTATTGGAGTTTACTGGAAACAGAAAAAGCAGATTGGGAAAAAATGGAACTGGTAGACAATGTACTTGGCTTTCCAGAGGTTTTTGATTACACGCTAGAAAATAAAGTTTATTTCATACGAGCAGAGCTCACCATATGGCATACAATGTATTAGTATGGAATGAGTGCCGTGATTAATGATCCTTATCAGGTTGAAAATGGATCTGTTGGATTATCAGTCCTATGGCGTAAGTTATTTTCAATTGATATTGATAGATTGACTGAGAGAGCTGAGTGCATTATATAAAGGAGTTGGCAGATGATGCAAAGGTAGGTGTAAGGGCATGCTGTAATATGGAAGCAAACATTGTGAAAGGTGATATAGAAAAGGTTAGTACGGTTTCAGTTTTAGACTTATTCTCACAGGTACTTAAATACTGTGAAATATGTTGTTTTACATTTTAGTCACTAACAAATGGATATGATTGTAAGAACCACAAGACAGGCTGCTGTTAAATAGGGAGGACTGAAAAACAAGCAGTACGAAGCGATTAGGAACTTCCAGAGTATAAAACAGAAAGTCTACATGCTGGAGCAGAACATATCTAGGCTGACATATTACGCTCATTCCTGGGATGAAAGTGTTGTTTTATCAAGAATGCCTAAGTAGGTAGCGATTTATTCAGTGTAGTTGAAATGTGTGACGGTTGATAATACTGAATGCTACAACATACAGACAGGGATTGAGAATGTAGATATTGGAACATGTTCCCAATCCTGAGTGGAGTCTCTAATTCAGGGATATCGATACAGAATAAGAGACGTCAATTTAAAACTCAGATGAAAAGACATATCTTCGATCAAAAGATAATGAATGCCTGGAAATCCCTAATCCGGAGAGTTGTGGAGCCTAGATCAATGAAAGTATTTGTATTTGATATGGATGGGTGTTTAGTATATTGGTGAATTGGGTGGGAAAAAGGAGTGGCCTGAAGTTGGGTTTGAGCCCTGGAACAGATCAGCCATGCTCTTATTGAATGGTTGAATGTCATACTGCTGTTCATATTGCTAATTGTTTTATGTTACAGACTAGAAAAAACTCCATCAAAATATTCGTAAGATAATTTTCAAGGTAAATGGAAGCTGTTCATTCCAGATGCAAGTCAATTGGTCAAACTACCAGTTTTAAATCAAAGCACGCTTTACTTATCTACTATAGTTAGAATATAACGAAAGAATGAATGAATTGGATTGTCTTAATCCTCTGGGAAACTTAACAGGATGACACATACAGTAAATATTACAATATAATAACAATCCGAAGCCACACTTTACTCAAATTCGAAAAACCAATGTTTCACATGCAACTCCCGTAGCAGACAGAGAACCTCCAGTTTTTGGGTGAAGTCCCTAGTTCAAACGACAAAATAATACCAAAATTCCAGGTTCTGTCGGAATTCGATCACACCAGCTCAGGCTGCTTCCATTGCTGCAACATTATACAACGGAGGGCCTCACAGCTCTTGTAACCTGCACCTTAAATAATCTCTTCACAAAAGAATTAGAAAAGAACCTCTTAAATAGACAGTATCGCCACTCTTATGTTCTGTTATTGGAAAGAGTTTGGTTTTGTTGCTGGAGGTCTTGTATGCAATGTTGAATTCAATGAGACCCGGAAGCTGTTGTAGCGCAAGCTTAACTGGGTAAGTTGTTTTCCTATAAAGGCGCACAGGAGAGGAACCCGAGGCACTAAAGAGGTAGAGCCTCACACCCGCTCTCCTCCTCTCACCTAATAAAATGACCCGTTGTGGTAAGAAGGTAAGTGCTGCATTTTGCTTATTCTCGTGTTTAGACCTAGTTTTTTAAGGGTTACTTTTAGAGGGATGGCAGTGAAGGCAGTGCAATGCTCCTCTTGCAACATGTATGAGGTGAGTGATGCCATGGTCATCCCTGCTGATTACACTTGCAGGAAGTGCACTCATCTCCAGCTCCTCCAAGACCGTGTTAGGGAACTGGAGATGGAGTTGGATGAACTTAGAATCATTCGAGAGTCAGAGGGGGACATAGATCGGAGCTTTAGGGAAGTAGAAACTCCAAAGCTTGTCGACAGATGGGTGACAGTGAGGTGACATGGGAGGAAGCAGCCAGTGCAGTGATCCCCTGCGGCCATTCCCCTCAAGAACAAGTATACCGTTTTGGATACTTGTGGGGGGCCGACTTACCGGGGTAAGCAATGGGTTTCAGGCCTCTTGCACGGAGCCTATCCCCGTTGCTCAGAAGGGAAGGGTGGAGAAGAGCAGAGCAATAATTATTGGAGACTCGATAGTTCGGGGCACAGATAGGCGGTTTTGTGGGGTCGAGAGAGACTCACGTTTGGTATGTTGCCTCCCAGGTGCAAGGGTATGTGATGTCTCTGATCGTGTTTTCCGGGTCCTTAAGGGGGAGGGGGAACAGCCCGAAGTCTTGGTCCACATTGGCACGAACGACATAGGTAGGAAGAGGGATGAGGATGTTAGGCAGGCTTTCAGGGAGCTAGGTTGGAAGCTCAGAGTTAGAACAAACAGAGTTGTTGTCTCTGGTTTGTTACCCGTGCCACGTGATAGAGAGTCGAGGAATAGGGAGAGAGAGCAGTTAAATGCGTGGCTACAGGGATGGTGCAGGAGAGAGGGATCCCAGTTTCTGGATAACTGGGGTTCTTTCTGGGGAAGGTGGGACCTCTATAAACATGATGGTCTACACCTGAACCTGAGGGGCGCCAGTATCCTTGGGGGGAGGTTTGCTAGTGCTCTTTCGGGGGGTTTAAACTAACTCTGCAGGGGCATGGGAACCTAGACTGGAGTTTTCGGGTGCCGGGCCTGGAATGTAGGGAGATTAGGAACCAGACATCAATCTCGAAGGAGGGTGCCTATAAACAGGAAGGTATCTTGAAGTGTGTATACTTCAATGCGAGAAGTATACGAAATAAGGTAGGTGAACTTGCAGCGTGGGTTGGTACTTGGGAGTTCAATGTTGTGGCAATTACGGAGACATGGGTAGAACAGGGACAAGATTGGTTGTTGCAGGTTCCAGGGTTTAAATATTTTAGTAGGGTCAGAGGTGGAGGTAAAAGAGGGGGAGGTGTGGCATTGCTTGTCAAAGACAATATTACAGCAGTGGAAAGGGCGATGGATGAAGACTCGCCATCTGAGGTAGTTTGGGCTGAGCTTAGAAATAGGAAAGGTGAGGTCACCCTCTTAGGAGTTGTCTACAGGCCTCCTAATAGTCCTAGAGACGTAGAAGAAAGGATTGCGAGGATGATGCAGGAGAAGTGTAAAAGTAATAGGGTGGTTGTTATGGTGGACTTTAACTTCCCAGATATTGACTGGGAAAGCTATAGCTCGAGTACGTTAGATGGGTCAGTGTTTGTCTAATGTGTGCAGGAGGGTTTCCTGATACAATATGTAGACAGACCAACAAGAGGTGAGGCAATAATGGATTTGGTTTTGGGTAACGAACCAGGCCAAGTGTTAGACTTGGAGGTAGGTGAGCACTTTGGGGACAGTGACCACAATTCGGTGACTTTTACTCTAGTGATGGAGAGGGATAAGTGTGCACTACAGTGCAAGGGTTATAGCTGGGGGCCGGGAAATTATGATGCGGTGAGGCATGACTTAGAATGCGTGGCTTGGAAAAGTTGGTTTCAAGGGAAGGGTGCAATCGAAATGTAGAGCTTGTTCAAGGAACAACAACTGCGTGTCCTTGATAAGTATGTACCTGTCAGGCAGGGAGGAAAGAGAGTGTGAGGGAGCCGTGCTTTAATAAGGAATTAGAATCCCTTGTTACAGGGAAGAGGGCGGCCTATGTAAGGATGAGGCGTGAACGTTCAATTGGGGCGATTGAGAGTTATAAGGTAGCCAGGAATGATCTAAAGAGAGAGCTAAGAGCAGCAAGGAGGGGACATGAAAAGTCCTTGGTTGATAGGATTAGGGAAAACCCAAAGGCTTTCTATATGTACTTCAAGAATAAAAGAATGGCTAGGGTAGGAATAGGTCCCGTCAAGGATAGTAATGGGAAGTTGCGTGTGGAGGCTGAAGACATTGGGGAGACACGGAATGAATACTTTTCGTCAGTATTCACTCAGGAACAGGACATTGTTGCCGATGTGAATATTGAGTCACAATTAATTAGAATGGATGGCTTTGAGATTTGTAGGGAAGAAGTGTTGGAAATTCTGGAAAGGGTGAATGTAGATAAGTCCCCTGGGCCTGATGGCATTTATCCTAGGATTCTCTGGGAAGCAAGGGAGGAGATTGCAGAGCCATTGGCCTTGATTTTTATATCCTTGTTGTCTACAGGAATAGTGCCAGAAGACTGGAGGATAGCAAATGTGGTTCCCTTGTTCAAGAAGGGGAGTAGGGATAACCCTAGTAACTATAGGCCGGTGAGTCTTACCTCTGTTGTGAGCAAAGTCTTAGAGATAATTGTAAAGGATAGGATTTATGAACATCTGAATAGCAATAGCGTGATCAAGGATAGTCAGCATGGTTTTGTGAATGGCCGGTCGTGACTCACAAACCTTATTGAATTCTTAGAAAGTGACTAGGGATGTGGACGAGGGTTAAGCGGTTGATGTGGTGTATATGGATTTTAGTAAGGCGTTTGATAAGGTTCCCCATGGTAGGCTACTGCAAGAAATACGGAGGTATGGCATTGTGGGGGAGTTGCAGGTTTGGATTAGGAATTGGCTGGCTGGAAGAAGACAGAGGGTAGTAGCTGATGGTAATGCTTCATCTTGGAGTGCAGTTACCAGCGGTGTTCTGCAAGGATCTGTTTTGGGACCATTGCTGTTTGTCATTTTTATAAATGACCTGGAGGAGGGGCAAGAAGGCTGGGTGAGCAAGTTTACGGATGATAAGAAAGTCGGTGGAGTTGTTGACAGTGAGGAAAGATGCGTCAGGTTACAGCGGGATATAGATAAGCTGCAGAGCTGGGCAGAAAGGTGGCAAATGGAATTCAATGTCGCTAAGTATGAAGTGGTTCACTTTGGTAAGAGTAACAAAATTATGGAATACTGGGCTAATGGTCGGATACTTGGTAGTGTGGATGAGCAGAGAGATCTTTGTGTCCATGTACACAGATATCTGAAAGTTGCCACCCAGGTAAATAGTGCTGTGAAGAAGGCATATGGTGTACTGGCTTTTATTGGTAGAGGAATTGAGTTCCGGAGTCCTGAGGTCATGTTGCAGTTGTATAAGACTCTGGTGCGGCCGCATCTGGAGTATTGTGTGCAGCTTTGGTCGACATACTATAGGAAGGATGTGGAGGCACTGGAACGGGTGCAGAGGAGGTTTACCAGGATGTTGCCTGGTATGGTCGGAAGATCGTATGAGGAAAGGCTGAGGCACTTGGGGCTGTTTTCATTGGAAAAAAGAAGGTTTAGGGGTTACTTGATAGAGGTGTATAAAATGATTAGGGGTTTAGGTAGGGTTGACCATGTGAACTTTTTTCCACGTATGGAATCAGATATTACGAGGGGGCATAGCTTTAAATTAAGGGGTGGTCGATATAGGACTGACGTTAGGAGTAGATTCTTTACTCAGCGAGTCGTGAGTTCATGGAATGCCCTGCCAGCAACAATGGTGGACTTTCCCTCTTTATGGGCATTTAAACAGGCATTGGATAGGCATATGAAGGAAAGAGGGTTAGTGGAGGTTAGGTGGGCTTGGATTGGTGCAACATCGAGGGCCGAAGGGCCTGTACTGCGCTGTATTTTTCTATGTTCCATGTTCTATGTTCTAGAACAGAGGATTTAGTTGAGCTAAGACTGGGTGAGTTATGGGAGTGGAGTTCATAATGAATCAGGCACCACAGCATGACAAATGTCTGGAACCAGGGAAAAAGGAAATAGAAGACTCTTCATGGACATTCTGGGATTTTCACGTGAATATGAAAGGCCTACAGTTAACCTTTGAAGTTGCATCGATCTGCTCCAGCATTTTCGAAGGGCGAAATGGAACCTAACACCAAAGGACTGAGGAGCATAAGCACATTGGTCCCATTCACATTACTCCACCACGATCGGAGATGTTGGCCCATATCATTGTGATCTAGAATGCGCTTTTCTTTCCATGCACCATTATCTTCCACTCTCCAGTCAATTAGAAAGGGGATATAATCAGCCTGAAATATAGTGACATGTTCAGCATTTCTAATGAAATTTCTGACAGACACTGCCCCCTTCTCCCATTACCCCTCTACTTGCAGAGCTACACTGTCGGGTTCACCGATCACCCTTGTTCTCATTGACACGCACTGTTATATTTACCTGTCACCCTTGTACGCCTTGATTAATTCTGCCCTGTTCATCAGCATCCCTGTACTCACTGACTTACACTGTCATGTCACTCATCACTCTTGTACTGACTGACCAATACTGTAATCTTCGTTATCACTCCCAAACTTACTGACCTGCATTTAATCTGATTTGTTTACACTTCTATTTTACATTTCTCTTTCCTGTGAAATACTCTATGGCGTCTTTCTTCCGATTAGTCTCATTTTCATCCCGTCCATTCCAAGTACTCCTCTGCGTTTTCTTGTCGGCATTTCAACAGGGTTCAATTGTTTGTTTACACTGAAAATGTTTCCCGTTGTTTTTATCCCTGATCATTGAAGAAAGTAGTCAAGTCCCTCATTTTGCTAGTTGTTTTACGGGCGTGTAACACGAATATTCCAGAAGGGATGCAAGTTGTCAAACCACGCAGATTTAACCAAAACAGAATTTATCTACAAGAGTACCGAATCCAACACAAACAACAGAGAAGAGAATACACAATAACTTAAAAAAACCTGAAACCTCAACAGATTATACCAAATTAATTGTGCTTTTCCAAATGGTTGCAACAGTCGCCAAAATCGCACAAAAGGTAAAAACAAACACAGCGTATTATAGGAGAGATGTCACAGAGAGAGAGAGAGAGAGAGAGTATCAGCACCGACCTGGTTGTTTGGGTCCAACAGCTTCAAGCATTGCAGCTTGTGTGGTTTCAGTGAATAGGTTGACTGGAGACAACTGAGCCGAGGGAACTGGCCAACTCCCTTTCATTGCAGGAGGGTTTTCATAAAACTTGGTAGCCTTTTGCTTAGGCAGTATTTGTTATCTATACTCAAATTAGTCGTAAAAACCTTTAATTTAGATTTTTCACATTTTGTGTTTGTTACGACGTCCTTGAAAAACATACAAGGACTACATAGCCGTGTTGAAGAAGCAGCAACGTCACAAGTGTCTGTCTACTGAACTCTGTGTGGAATCATGTCAACTGATCATTTGTTGTGAAATCCCATTGTAGCATTGTACAGAACCGGACGTCTAACTGGCAGGTCCGATCTATGACTGATTTGCTAATTCATGCAGGAGCTGAATACAGATAAAGGGAAAGATTAGATAATGAACAATTACAAATATTGAAGCTGATATTTCATGATGCTTAGAAAATGGTGATTTTGCTCAACATGAAGGACTCGATTAGAAGATTATTCACCTGTGTTGAGGAAACGCAGGCATTGCAAGCATCAAACTAAAAAATAACACAGGAACCGTAATGAAAACGAATGTTAGACCCAATGGATTGGATTTGCTTTTGGAAGCAGCAGAGTTGTCTGAAAAACTAATCACGAGGGAGAAAATTAGTGAATGTAAATTCGCAAGAAACATAGAAATAAACACCAAAGTTTCTCTGTGCGTAGAAAGGGGTGGGGGGAGAGAGAGAGAGAGAGAGAGAGAGAGAGAGAGAGAGAGAGAAAGAGAGAGAGAGAGAGAGAGAGAAAGAAAGAGAGAGAGAGAGAGAGAGAGAGAGAGAATCTCAGATTGATATGGGGTCCTTATCGAATGGGACTGAAAGGTTACTAATGGGAATTTAAAAATGATAGTTAATTATTTGCTCTTCATGGTACTGGACAATATGCATGTTCCAAAGCATATAAGCAAAGTATTAATGCGGGAAACATATTTTAACAGACTTTTTTTTATTTTAACAAGGGACAGCGTTTTAAACAATATAATGGGACGAAAAGAACAACAGATTACTGGGACTTTCTGGACAATATCCATGTGATTTAAGTGAAGTGGCTGCAGAAATAGTGGAGACACGAGTTGCAATATTCCAGAGCTCTTTGGATTCAAGGAGGGATCCAGCCAGTTAGAAGACAGCTGAAGTGTTGGTCCTGTTCAAGAAGGGAGGGAGACAGATGGTAGAAAATTCTCCGCCATTTCGCTTGATATCCTGTTTTGTTTGAAAAAAATACTTGTACCCATTAATAAGTAAGAAATAACAAGACACAGAATAAAATCTGAACATTTTCAAACTGATTCAAAAAGGCATTATAAAAGGAAAATCTAATCTGATACGTTTACTTGGGTTTTCTGAGGATCAGAGAATTGGAGCTGATGAAGGGGATCTAGTGGATGTTGTGCATTTGGCTTTGCAGTAGATATTCGGCAAATTGTTAAATAAAAGATTCTTACAGATAATGCAATTAAAGAATGAGGGTAGACTAAGAAATGCTTCTTAAGCAGAAGACCGAGTTCGCACTAATGGGTCTGTTTTTTCAGTTTGGAAAGGTATAAACAGTGAAGTACCAAAAAAGTCCTAGATCCTCAATCGTTTATAACGTTTAAAAATATTTTACACACGGGACAATTGAATGTATCCATTGTACTTGATAATACAAAAACAACGGAAAGTTAAGTTGTGATGAGATAATAAACAACACTTAATGAGGTAGGTTGAGTTCGATTGAATGAGTGAGCACATACTTTGCTGATGAATTTCAATGTAAGAAAACACGTCGTTATTTTGTCAGAGAAATCAAAATTCCTGTTTGCTATTTAAATGAAAAGAGACTGCCAAGAAGGACATGGGTATTCTTGTGCATGAAACGCAAATCTTTAAAACACATGCGCAGTAAGGAATTAAGACAGCTAATCAAATTTTGGCTTTTGTTGTGAAGGAGTTTTTTTTTCATTTGAAAGAGAGGTCTTGCTATAACTGCAATGGTGCTCGTGAGACTGCACCTGGAGTTCAGTTTATAATTTTGCTTTTGTATTTAAAAGAGGATATGCCAGCATCAGAAGCAGTTTAATGGAGTTCCACGAGGCAGTTTCCTAACATGAAGGCTTCAACTCGTCAAGAGTTAAAAATCAGGACATTTTGAATTAAAGTTTAGAATAATATTGAGTGAACTTACGCAAAGTCATGACTCAGAGGGTGCTTGAGGGATAGATGTTACGATGATGTTTCCACTAGTATTACAATGTGTATCTAGGGGACTTACTGAAGAATGAGGAACCACGAATTTCAAGTTAAGACGTTCAGGCATGTTTGAAATTCTGCACCTCAGAGAGTTGTGGAGGCGAGATCACTGGAAATCTTGAAAGAGGAGACAGGTACTATTTAGTATTTCAGGACGTTGTTAAAATGAAGAGATGATACAAAAGAGAAAATGAGGTCCCTGGCAGATCAGCCTTGATCTTATTGAATGGTAGTGCAGATCTGAAAGGCTGTTAACTGAAGGTCTAACCTTTCTTTGATTAATGCCTTTTCCACCTCGTCCCTCCGGTAGCTTGTGTCAAACTGTGCCTGAAAGCTGTGCCAAGCACCTTGCTACGTTTTACTGCGTTGAAAGTGTTATACAAATGCAAGGTAGTATTTTTTGTGGTAAATCAATGAAATATCATAGAGATTAACATTAGTCGATATGGGTTTCTCAACCTTCGTGTATCCTGAACTTCGTGGTCGCACTCAATCCTGAACATGCAGACACACTGCATCATGCTTGATGCCAAGTGATTTGTCTTTGACGACAAAGTAGACCTGCTGCTACTCGATACAATACCTGGTCATTGCCCGCAAAAGAGTCCTTTACCTTCAGCACCCTAATCAAGTCTGCCTCATTGTCTATCACCAAATACAGAACTGCCTATTCCCTTAGGGGTTTCTAACACAAGCTGGTCCAAAAAAGACTCAGAAACATTTCACAAATTCCTTTTCTTCACATCCGTTACCAACATAGTTTTCCCAGCTTACCTGCATATTGAAGTCCCTCATGATAATTGTAAAAGTGCCTTCTTAAAAAAACTGTAGTCTCCTGATTCATGTTCAGCTTCACTTCCTGACTACTGCTAGGAGGCCGATACACAAATCCTACAGGCAAAACCTTTTGCCCTTTGAAGTTCCTCAATTCTGCCCACACTGATTCTGTGCCTTCTGGTGATATATTACTTATTCTTGATGATTTAATTTTTTTTCTCCAACGAACAAAATATTCTTGCCCGCTTTGGCCATCTGCCTGCCCTACCAATAACTGATACAAAACAACCTCGATTATCCAATCAAGACTGGTGGGGAGTATTTTGTTCAGATAATTGAGAGTTCGGATAACACATAATTCAGATAACTTGGAGAGTTTTTACAAACCTTCAGATCTTGTTCGGATAATCTGAAATTCAGATAATTAATGTACGGATAATCTGTAGTATACAGTTGGATATTTATTACCCAATCCTGGTCCAAAAAAACTCAGCTCTTTGATATTGACAACATTGTATCTGTCAAATCCAATCTGAGCTACAAGCTCATTTACCATATTTCATGGACTGCATGCATTTAAGTCCAACAAACTTAGTTCTGCACTATCTCCCTTGTCCCTTATCTTCTGTGCCTGAAGTTGGATTACTGTGACACTCTATCCTTTCACTTTTTCTGGAAAATCTTTATTTTTACAAACCCTTCCTGAGGCCTCCACTCTTCAACTAAATTCCACTCCTTGTGCCCAGACTACTTTACTTTTCTGCTTGGATTCTGGTCACTGGTCAGTTCAGGTGGAGCCCATCCCATTCGTCAAGTTACTTCCTGTCCATGTATTGATGCCAGTACGCCTGAAGTGGAACCCTTTTGTCCATGCAATTAACCTGGGCTTGAGCAATAATCCAGAGGTTATAATAGTCGATGTCTGCTTTTTAATTTTGTTCCTAATTCAAATATTCTTTACACAGGGCTGTTAATCTAATTTTGTAATGAGACAACTGTATGGATTCTGCAATTGGTCAAATACACTAAGATGAGTCCAATGAGATAACTTCATGTCTTCATTGTTAGTGAATCTTGATACCAAAAAAGTGTATATTTTCTATTTCTATGTGCAAATTCCTCTTAAAATGTCTCTCAAGTGGTCTAGTGGGTGGTAATGTTTTCAAAAACCTTAAATCTGATGGAATATATCATTTGGAGAGTGTGCCATTGTGAATTGCGCCCAAACAAATGTTTGAGGAAAACCAATGTAAATGGTGTCCGAGTGTCGCCTGATCAGTGACAGGACGTCATGGGCTTGAACAACAGAAAGTGCCTGTAACATGGAGTTTCAGGGGCAGTGAGATCAACCCTGAACTTACGGAATGGTGGAGCATTCACGATGCACCAGAATTGTATGTCCAAGTGAATTTGGGAAAAAAAAGAACTACTCTGCAGGTATCCATGGGTCTCACAATGGAGGAAACCTGCATTTTGTTGATCAGGGAATTGTCTGGAACATTACAGGAAACATTCCATGACGAAACTGTCCAGAATATCGAATAACAGGTTTTTTTAAAAACTGCTAGATGTCAGTTAATTGAACAAAAGATCAGATTACAAGGGAAGCGATCCTATTCCAGGGAGAAGGAGACACTGTTTCGAAGTCTCCTCAGGCAGTTTAAGTGGCGAATATGATTTTCATGCAATTATATTTCTTCACGACAGAGGATCGAATACAACGTAGAATTAAAGACATAAACTTTCAACATTCGTTTGTTTTCAAGGATCTGGGAGAGAATTCTTCAGGGCAACAATATTTACATATTCCGTATTCGGAAATGTAAGGAACTGTCTGTGTCTGCTCTCAAGTGATCTAGTGGGTGGGAATGTTTTCGAAATAAAAATCTGTTCATGCGGATGCGTCTGTGTGTTTGGTTAAAGATAATTTATTTTTTCTTTTATGTCACATTTTTTGTAAGTTCTACCGAAGTTACCATTTATTATTGCAGCTCCAGTAATTTCAACATATCTCCCAATACAGTGACATATTTGAAAATCTCACTGGGTCCTTGAGATTTCCTCCAGGCTGATATGTAATTTCTTCTTTTTCCCTTCTCACAGTTAACTTAGTGACGATCTACATCCTGCTTTGTAAATATTGTGGATTGTCTCCATGTGTCAGTCGTTACTTGGGGGCCATGGCAATGGCGGATCTACTGGTCATTATCCTCGACCTGATACTGAGACACATTCCCATTGTTTATCGGGAACAGTTTTATTTCCGGCAGTTCATCCCTCTGTGTAATATCCACGCCATCCTGCTTTATGCAGCCACTGACTGCTCTGTCTGGTTCACCGTCACTTTCACCTTTGATCGATTTTTGGCCATTTGTTGCCAGAAGCTGAAAAGTAAATATTGCAGTGAGAAAACGGCGGCTCTGGTTCTGGGAACAGTGACTGTGCTGAGCTGTTTAAAGAACATGTTCTGGTATTTTATGTTCGAACCTCAGTATTGGCTCTGGAACGACCCTTGGTTTTGTTATGTTCGATCAGTCATTCGTTACTCTCATGTCTGGACCACAGTCGAGTTCATCCACCACATGCTTAACCCGGCTCTTCCATTTATCCTGATTCTGCTGCTCAATGTTTTCACCATCAGACACATTTTACTGACCAGCAGAGCCCGCAGGAGACTCAGGACTCACACCAATAAGGATGGTCAGTGTGACACAGAAATGCAAAATCGAAAGAAATCCATCGTTTTACTGTTTGTGATCTCGGCCAATTTCATCCTGTTATGGTCAACGTTAATGGTATATTCCATATGGTATCGGACGTGGTTGATTGGGTATCGGCATTTTTATCTACATGACTTTGTGCAGGAATTGGGCTTCATGCTGCAGCTCCTCAGTTGCTGCACAAACACTGCAATTTATGCTGTGACCCAGACTAAATTCAGACAACAGATGACGAATGTGTTGAAATATCTCTTTTGTCAAATATATAAATCAATAAAAGTCACTAGTTAATCAAAACATCAGGGAGTTTCTGATTTCATTTCAATCTTTCAGCAATTAAGCAGCCTGTCACCATGGTAACAGACTGAATATTACTGGTTTGTCCAACCTTATCTCGCAGCGCATTACAGGGACACATTTCAATGTTTCTCTCAACTCAGGGGCCAATGAGGAAAGGCAACAGCATATTTAACTTCAATTTGTAAATAACAAAAATGTCCATTAAAAGCTACAGAGCGAAATGCATGTTGCTTGTCTTTTTGTTGAAGAAACTGACATTGACAGAAAGAGATTCAGCCCCAAGAACTAGTCCTCAGGGAATAGGAATGGACCGGAGCTGAGCTCAAGAACTGGGTTTAAGTCAGCATCTTACTTTCAACCCCCGAGGCCTTCTTTGCCCTAACTTTGACAGATTCCATCACTTTCCATTGTTCCTTGTCCACCCGGAGCTCACTCAGTTTCTCTCTTCCTGTGATCACACTCCTATTTTCTCACGTTTCAACTTCTCCCTCCCTCCCATTCTGCTCCACCTTCTAATCCTCTTCCATTCTATATCTACATTCCAAGATCCCTCTTTCGTCATGCCTCATGCTCTCCAGACCCCTCTTCCCCGAATCGTCTGTCGAATGCCTCCTTCTCATTTCTCAGCAAAATGTTTCTCTGACCTCTCCCTGCCCCTCACCTTCTTTCTGCTCCACCATCCTTTCGTCTTTTCTGACTTGTGTCTCACTCTCCCTCGAGTGTTCAGCGATCTCCATTTTCGCAGTTACTACAGCAGTGCAAGGAGTGTCAAAGAGGAGCACGGGTCAACGAGGAAGGTAAATTTAAAATTATATCAAATTACCTCGTGAATACAGAGCACACGCTGAGCAGGAGCAGACACTGGACTGTTGGGTAAGTGAAGTAACATATTTGGGTGTTTGTGTTACCCAAAAACACTGCTTAGGTAACATTTCCCAAACATTCTCATCCTCTAACCAATAAAAAAAGGCTCTGTGCACCGGATCGATAAAGTAATGAGTTACTTGTTTCTTGTTTATATTTCAACATTTTGACAATTAGACCAGTGGGAATGGTCTTTATGGCTGTTGAAAGTTCCTCCTTGAGAATGTGGGAGGTAAGTGTCCCTCCTGACCTCCTCTGCCGGAAGTGCACCTAACTCCAGCTCCTCCAAAACCTCTTTAGGGAGCTGTAGCTGGAGTTAGATAAACTTCACATCATTCGGAGGTAGGGTGAAGTGGGTTATTGAGATGAGTTACAGGGAAGTAGTCAAACCTCAGGTACAAGAAGCAGGCAGAGGAGTTACAGTCAAAGGGACGGAAAACCTACCAGCAGGCAGAGCAGGGAATCCCTGTGATCAATACCCTCAATAACATGTATACTGCATGGACACTTTTGGGGAGGATAAATTACCAGGGGTAAGCCATGTGGTACAGGCCTCTGGGACAGAGTCTGGCCCTGGTGCTCAGATGGGAAGATGGGAGATGAGCAGAGCATTAGACTTTGGGAAATCCATATATAGGGGAACAAGCAGGAGATTCGGGAGGAACTTGGTGCGTTGCGTCCCAGGTGCCAGGGTTTGTGAAGTCTTGGATCATGTTATCAGGATCCTTGAAGAGGACGGAGAGCAGTCCCAAGTCATGGTCCACATAGGCACTAAAGACACAGGTAGGAAAAGGGATGGGGATTTATGGTAGAAATTCTGGGAGATAGCATGGAAACTTAGTGCCAGAACAAAATGAGTTGTTATATCTGGCCATGTGCGAGTGAGGCGAGGAATAGGGAGAGAGAGGAGTTGAACACGTGGCTACAGGCATGTGTAGGAAGGAGGATTTCGGATACCTGAATAATTGGGGATTCATTCCAGGGTGGCTGGGACTTAAACAAACAAGATGATCCACACCCGAAACGGAGGGTTACTAATATCCTTGGATGAAGTGAAATTTGCTAATGCCCATCAGGAAGGTTAAAGTTAATTCAGCAGGGGGCGTGGGGACCTAAATGATAGATCCAGTGTCCAGGAAGTTTAGAGTTGTGAGGTCAGAAATAAGGTCTTACGGTCGCAATTGTTCACTGGCAAGCAGGAAAAAGGTTTCAACGCCAGGAGCATCTGAAGTAAGCTGGGTGAACTTGCAGCATGAGTTAGTGCCTGGTAATTTGATGTGGTGGCCATTTCAAAAGCATGGATATCGCAGGGTTAGGATTGGTTGTTGCAGCCTTCCAGATTTAGATGTTCCAGTTAGAACAGGGAAGATGGTAAAAGTGGAGGAGGTGTGGCATTGTGAGTCAAGGACAATATGACGGTGGCAGCAAAGTTGTTTGATGACTCTTCTAATGAGATATTATGGTCTACGTTTAGGAATAGGAAAGTAGAGGTCACTCTGTTGGGTAATTTCTATAGTCTTCCAAATAGTTCCAGAGATGTAGTAGAAAAGATAGCGAAGATGATTCTGGATAGGCGAGAAAGTACATACTCGTTATTGTGGAAGTTTTTACTTTCCAAATATGGACTGGAAATGCTGCATTTTTTTAACATGAGGTGGGTCAGTTTCTGTTCATTGTGTGCAGGAGGGTTTCCTGACGTAGTATATGGGGAAGCCAACAACGGGCGATGCTATATTGGATTTTGAACTGGATAATAAAACCGGCCAGGTGTTAAAGTTGGACGTAGGTGAGCACTTTGGTGTTAGCTACTGCAACTCAATTACGTTTATTTTAATGATGGAATGGGATGCATATATATCGCAGGACAAGAGCTTCAGCTGGGTGAAAGGTAATTACAATGCCATTGGCGAGATTATAAAGGTATGGGATTGGGAAGGGAAATTCAGGGCTGGCCGCAATTGAAATGTGGGGCTTATTCAAGGAGCAGCTACGACAATTCTTTGATAAGTACACAACAGGCAGGGAGCAGGTGGACAGGTGAAGGAACAAAGGTTTACCAAAGAAGTTGAAACTCTTGTCAAGACGAAGAAAATGGCTAATGTCAGGGTGAGATTTAAAGGCTCAGTTTGGGCACTTGAGATTTAAAAGTAAGCCAGGAAAGACCTAAGGATAATTAAAAAGAACAAACACGAAACATGCGATGGTGTTGGCACATAGGATCAAGGGAAAACCCTAAAGCTTTATATTGGTATATCAGGAATAAAAGAATACCTTAGTAAGATTACGGCCAATCAATGACAGAACTGGGAAGTAGATAGGAGATGCGCTTAATGAATGCTTTTTGTCAGTATTCACACTGAAAAAGACAATGTTGTTGAGAAGAATACTGAGATACAAAGTAGAAGACTAGATGGGATTGAGATTTGCAAGGAGGAGGTGTTAGCAATTCTGGAAAATGTCAAATTAATTATGTCACCTGATCCGGATGGGTTTCATCCTAGAATTCTCTGGGAAGCAAGGGAGGAGATTTCAGAGCCTTTGGATTGGATCATTATGCCGGAATTATATACAGGAATAGTGACAGAAGGCTCGAGGATAGCTAATGCTGTCCCCTTGTTCAAAAAGGGGAGTAGAGACAACCGTGTTAGTTGTAGATCAGTGAGCCTTACTTCGGTGTTGGATAAAGTGTCGGAAAGGTCATAAGAGATAGTTTTATATTCATCCAGAAAGAAATATGTTGTCCAGAGATAGTCAACTCGGTTTGTGAAGTTGACGTCGTGCCACACAAACCGTAATGAGGTCTTTGAGAAAATAATCAAACAGTTTGACGAGGGTTACGGGGTTGATGTGATATCTATGGTATTCAATAACGCGTTTGATAAGATCCCCCACTCTCAGCTATTGTACACAATGCAGAGGCATGGGTTTGAGGGTTACTTGAGGTCAGGGCGTTGGTTAGGCCACTTTTGGAATATTGCGTGTATTCCTGGGCTTCTTCCTTTCAGAAGGATGCTCTGAAACTTGAAGGGTTCAGAAAGGATTTAGAAGCATGTTGCCAGGGCTGGAGGATTTGAGCTATTGGGACAGACTGAATATGTTGGGGCTGTTATCCCTGGAGTGTCAGAGACTGAGGGGTGACCTGAAGGAGCTTTATAAGATCATGATGGGCATGGATAGGGTAAATAGACAAAGTATTTTCCCTCAGGTAGGAGTGTTCAGACCTAGAGTGCATTGGTTTAGGGTGAGAGGGGAAAGATGTAAAAGGGACCTCGCGGGAACTTTTTTCACGCATGAGAATGGTGTGTGTACGGCATGAGCTGCCAGATGAAGTGTCAGAGGCTGGTAAAATTGCAACATATAAAAGACACCTGGATGGGTATATGAATAGGAAGGGTTTGGATGGATATGGGCCAAATGCTGGCAAATGAAACGAGATGAGGTTAGGATATCTGGTCATCATGGACGAGTTGTGCCTCAGGGTTTGTTTCCGTGCTGTACATTTCTCTGATTCTATGACTTTATTTAACGGTTTGGTTCAGGCATTCGCTGGCTGAAAGAACACAGAGGGTGGTGGTTCTTAGGAAATACTCATTCTGAAGTTCAATTATTGGTGATGTACTGCAGGATCGGTTTTGGGTCCACTGCTATTTGTCATTATTATGAATGAACTGGTTGAGGGTGTAGAAGGATAGGTTAGTAAATTTGCGAATGACACCAAGGTTGGTGGAGTTGTGGATAGTGCCGAAGGATGTGGCAGATTACAGAGCAGCATGGATAAGCTGGAGAGCGGGGCTGAGATGTGAAAAATAGAGTTTAATGTGGAAACGCGTGAGTTGATTCACTTTGGAAGGATCAACAGGAATAAAGAATCGTCGGCTCATGGCAAGATTCTTGGTAGTGTGGATAAGCAGAGAGATCTCAGTGTCTATGCACATAGATCCCTGAAAGTTGTCACCTAGTTTAAAAGCTTAAGAAGCCAGACGGTGTGTTAGCATTTATTGGTAAAGGGATGGAGTTTTGGAGCCATGAGATTATGTTGTAGCTGTACAAAACACTGGTGCAGCCATACTTGGAGTATTGCATTCCGTTCTGGTCACCGCCTGATAGGAAGAATGTGGAAGCTTTATAAAGGTTCAGAGGAGATGTACTGGGATGTTGCTTGTTATAGAGCATAGGCTTTTTGAGGAAAGGCTGTCGGACCACAGACTGTTCTTGTGGACAAGACCAGGGCACTCAAAACATTCTTAAACAGGTAGCCGAGACCCTAAGTTTGCAATTTGTTTCCGTAAGTGTACAGTGAAAAGTATCCGGATTAAGTGAGCAAGGTTGATTACCATGTTTAAAACGGACAAAATGTATTCATAAGATTCCACAATGAAACAAAAAGAACAGAATAAAGAACCCCGACAGAACTGAACTATCTCCAATTCAGTATATTGTTCTGAATACATCACAGTCCTCATCAGCAAAACTTCTCTAAAAAAAACAGTGTAAATGGAACACATGCTTACAAGTTGTCGTTGAACGGCAGAATGACAGAAAGACAGTTTCCACGCAGCTCACTGTTGAACTCTCAACCAGTTTGGGACTGAAATAAACTGGTCAGTTAGATAGCTGACCACTCCCGTTTCATTATACATGTCAATTCTAAAACTTGATCACTTTGGCCTGAAGTCTCATTTGTTGACATGTAAACAAACGGCCTCACAAACTCTTTTTTATCTCTGGCCCAAACCAGATTGAGCAGACTCCGGTCTGGTTTATAAACCCCTGAAGAAAATCAACTACAGAGTGTCTTTGAGCCAAGGAACAGCTTTTCCAATAAAAAGCTAACTTCGTGAAACTATTTTCGTTCAAGTGAAGAAGGTTGAGAGGGGACTTAATTGAGACATCCAAGGTAATCAGAGGGTAATATATAATGGACAGTGAGAACCCTTTTCCTCGGAGAGTGATAGCCAGCACTTGGGGACATAGTTATAAATTAAGGGGTGGTAGATGTAGGACAGATGTCAGACGTAGTTTCTTCACTCAGAGAGTAGTCGGGCTGGGGGAAACCATGCTTCCAACGGTAGTATCTCCCCAAAACAAGTATATTTAAACAGCCATTCGATAAACATGTGGATGAAAATGGAAGAGCGTAGGTTAGATTGGTTTCACAGGTGGGCATAACACCGCGGGCTGTGTGCCGAAGGGCCTGCACTATGCGGTCATGTTCGAAGTTCTATATTATATGTTCTACAACATGTGTTATTCTAACAAATGCATCTGGACAATACTGCCCTGAAAACATACTGTGTGGATTTCTTTGGACATTCCCCTTTCTGTTCTGAGAAGGCAATCTTGAACACAACAGACTTCAATAATGTGTTTCTAAAGTTATGATCACCTTATTTCACAGTTTGTACACCTTCTATTTTTCAGATTTTTGGCCTTAGCCGAAAGGTAAATGCATATCTATAATTTGTGAGTTTTGAGAAGGTTGTTGCTCAGGTTGAAGTTCTGGATGTAGGTTTGCTTGCTGAGCTGGAAGGCTCGTTTTCAGACGTTTTATCACCTTACTAGATAAAATCTTCAGTGAGGCTCCGGATGAAGCTAGAATGGTGTAGCCCGCTTTCTATTTTTGTGTTTGGGTTTCCTAGGGTTGCTGATATCACTTCCAATGGTGAAGTCATTTCTTATGGTGGTGTCATTTCCTGTTCTTTTTCTTAGGGTTGGTAAATGAGATCGAAGTCAATATGTTTGTTGAAAGCATTCCAGTTTGAATGCCATGCTTCTAGGAAATCTCGTGCTTGTCTGTGTTTGGCCTGTCCTAGAAATGGATGTATTGTCCCAGTCCCTTCCTCATCCATACGTAAAGATACAAGTGAGAGTGGATCATGTCTGTTTGTGGCTAGTTGATGTTCATGTATCATGATGGCTAGCTTTCTGCATGCTTGTGCAATGGCATCACCACAAGAAATGCCATCACCAACTCAAGGAAATCCAAACACATGAATAGAAAGTGGGCACGACCAGTGCTTCATCCAGAGGCTCACTAACGATGCTGCCTGGTATAGTGACGAACGTCTGAAAACGAACTTTCCAGCTCACCGAGTAAAACTGCATCCTATGTTTATATTTGCCTTGTCTTTTGGGATTAAACGGTCATAGGGAGAATCTATCTGATATTGATTAAGCAATATGAGGATATAGGTAACAGTGACTGTGAAGACTGCAGCAGTGTAATGTGATATCCCTTAGTGACGAATATCTTGACAGACAGAATAAATTAAATGCAGGGAAAGAAGCAGAATACCTTCGAGGAAGCAATGGTGAGTGACGATGTAAACAAAACAGGATATTTTGAAGTGAAATTGAGGAAACATTATTTTATGCACGCTGTTTAATCATGTGTATGCAGACAGATACGATTGATCATATGTGCACAAGACTTTCAGAGTGAACAACTGAGACACAGTTAACGAAACATAATGCATGTCATGTACAAAGTTTTTAAAACATAACTTGATCCTCAGCTAAGCTGTTATGTTCTAATTCTATCAACGACTCCTTCTTTCTAGAATTCCCTATTCTAGTCTGTCATTCTTATTAATACGTGTGTTAAAAATCCTGCTTATGGTGTCCCGCCTTATTTCATTTTACCAAATTTTGCACTGGGATTAAAAATATTGGCCTGCTGGATCATGTCAACAGCTGGTGTCTGTATATTATTGATTATAAATCTCCTAGCATCAGGCCTCTATTGTACCTTGTATATATGTTACACACATATTGTACAGAAGGAAACAGCACGCATGAATTACTGAAAAAATATGAAACCACATCTACTTCTGTCGATAACCTAGATTTTACTATTTTACACCACCTCATCTATTTTCTCTCCCTCTCTCTCTTCATCTAGTTAATAAATCCCCCAATCGTTCTCTGTCTCCCATCTCTCAAACTTCCATGTTTTAGTTTAGACCTATTGGTCACTTTCAGATATGCTTTGGTTATAATTAAGTGGTGTAACTACAGAGACATGGTGGATGTGCTAGCCAGAATTAATTGGAAGGGGACCATTGCACGAAAGACATTGGAGCAGCAATGATAGGAGTTTCTGGAGATAATTTGGAAGTACAGCTGAAAATTATCTCAAGGAAGTAAAAACATACTCATAGGAGGGCATGTCTGATAAGGGAATTCAAGGACAGCATAAAAGCGAAAGAGAAAAATATAGTGTGAGGAAGATTACTGGAAATCCTGAAGATTTGGAAGCCATTAAAAACCAATGAAGGATAACTGAAACACGCAATAGAGAAGAGAAAATGAAATTTAACAGTCTGATTGTTAATAACAGAGAAGACGATTGCAAAATATGTTTTGATATAGAACACATCAGAGAGGCAAGCAAGAGCAAGCATTGGACTGCTGGACAATGTGACTGGAGAGGCAGTTATGAAAAACAAAGGACAAGCAGCGGAGTTGAATAAGTACTGCACATCAGTTTACACAGTGGAAGACAGTAGCATGCCAGAAACGTAAGAAAATCTGGGAGGGGGGCAGAGTTGAGTGTAGTAACTACCACTCAGGAGAAGGTGTTGGGGAAGCTGAAACATCTGAAGGTAGATAAATCACCAGACCATATGGGCAACGCCCCATAGGTCTAAGGAGATAGCTGAGGATATTGAGGGGGGATTGCTGCTGATTGTTTAGGATTCTCTGGTTTCAGGGAGGGTCCAAGAAGATTGTAAAGCTGAACATGGCTGTTTACGGAGAGAGGAATGCAGATGACATCAAATTATTGGTGGTTGGGCAAGATGAAGCAACTGTTTAGAAGTGTTAATTGATCGTTGGGATTATAAGTAGAGGTATATATGAGTATAAAAGCAAGGAAATGATGCTGAACCTTCACAATTCATTGGTCAGACTACATTTGGAATATCGTACTCAGTTGTGGAAATGTATTTATTGAAAGATTTTAAAGCCCTGCAGAGAGATCAACGGACGTTGACTGCGATGATAACACAGCTGAAGGATTTCAGATACAAGGAAAGATTAGAGAATTTTTTTTTTCTTCTTGGGGCAGGGGGTATTTCGCAGTGACCTTATTGACTTGTTTAAAAGTGTGAACGATTGTGAGAGGCTGAAGAAGAATATTTCATTTCCACATTTTGATTTTTTAGTACCTACGGTCAAACATTCACATTAACACCCAGACATCAAGGATTGAGTTGATGATATATTTCTTTATTCAGGGCTTTTCTTTTTGGAATCTAACGTGCGCTGTCTGGGAATGTAGTGGAGATGAATTCCACTGGAGGTTTCAAAAGAGATCTGGAGTTATATTTGAAAGGGATAACTCTCGAGAGCTGTAGGGATGGGTAGAGAAACCACGACCCCACCTCCCACCACAAAACCATCATCTCCCAGACCATCCAGGACCTCATCACCTCAGGGGATCTCCCATCCACCGCCTCCAACCTCATAGTCCCACAATCCCGCACCGCCCGTTTCTACCTCCTGCCCAAAATCCACAAACCTGCCTGCCCCGGCCGACCCATTGTCTCAGCCTGCTCCTGCCCCACCGAACTCATCTCCCAATACCTCGACACGGTCCTGTCCCCTTTAGTCCAAGAACTCCCCACCTACGTTCGGGACACCACCCACGCCCTCCACCTCCTCCAGGATTTTCGCTTCCCCGGTCCCCAACGCCTTATTTTCACTATGGACATCCAGTCCCTGTACACCTCCATCCCCCATCACGAAGGACTCAAAGCCCTCCACTTCGTCCTTTCCCGCCGCACCAACCAGTACCCTTCCACTGACACCCTCCTTCGACTGACTGAACTGGTCCTCACCCTGAATAACTTCTCTTTTCAATCCTCCCACTTCCTCCAAACTAAAGGAGTTGCCATGGGCACCCGCATGGGCCCCAGCTATGCCTGCCTCTTCGTAGGATATGTGGAACAGTCCATCTTCCGCAACTACACTGGCACCACAACCCACCTTTTCCTCCGCTACATCGATGACTGTATCAGCGCTGCCTCGTGCTCCCACGAGGAGGTTGAACAGTTCATCAACTTTACTAACACCTTCCATCCCGACCTGAAATTCACCTGGACTGTCTCAGACTCCTCCCTCCCCTTCCTAGACCTTTCCATTTCTATCTCGGGCGACCGACTCAACACAGACATCTATTATAAATCGACTGACTCCCACAGCTACCTGGACTACACCTCCTCCCACCCTGCCCCCTGTAAAAACGCCATCCAATATTCCCAATTCCTTCGTCTCCACCGCATCTGCTCCCAGGAGGACCAATTCCAACACCGCACAGCCCAGATGGCCTCCTTCTTCAAGGACCGCAGATTCCCCCCAGACGTGATCGACGATGCCCTCCACCGCATCTCCTCCACTTCCCGCTCCTCCGCCCTTGAGCCCCGCTCCTCCAACCGCCACCAAGACAGAACCCCACTGGTTCTCACCTACCACCCCACCAACATCCGCATACAACGTATCATCCGCCGCCATTTCCGCCACCTCCAAACGGACCCCACCACCAAGGATATATTTCTCTCCCCTCCCCTATCAGCGTTCCGCAAGGACCACTCCCTTCGTGACTCCCTCGTCAGATCCACACCCCCCACCAACCCAACCTCCACCCCCGGCACTCCTCCACCGGCAGAACACAACAACACGACGGCTGGAGGAGGAGCGCCTCATCTTCCGCCTGGGAACCCTCCAACCACAAGGTATGAATTCAGATTTCTCCAGTTTCCTCATTTCCCCTCCCCCCACCTTGTCTCAGTCGGTTCCCTCAACTCAGCACCGCCCTCCTAACCTGCAATCCTCTTCCTGACCTCTCCGCCCCCACCCCACTCCGGCCTATCACCCTCACCTTGACCTCCTTCCACCTATCCCACCTCCACCGCCCCTCCCCCTAGTCCCTCCTCCCTACCTTTTATCTTAGCCTGCTTGGCTATATTCCTGATGAAGGGCTTATGCTCGAAACGTCGAATTCTCTATTCCTGAGATGCTGCCTGGCCTGCTGTGCTTTGACCAGCAACACATTTGCAGCTGTGATCTCCAGCATCTGCAGACCTCATTTGTTCCTCAGAGAATGGGACCAGCTGTGTCGTTATGTCTGGAGCCACGACAGGTACGTTAGGTTTCATAGGCAGCTTCTGCTACTGAAAATGCTCTGCTTCTAAGATTACAACTGACATGATCTTGAATGCAGCATCACTTTTGGACTTGCTGGAACCAATTTCCAGGTACTACTAGGAATTCATCACACACGCGCATCACTGTCTGAGTCAGCATTTATTACAAATTCCTAGTTGCCTTTGACAAGTCGTGCTCGGCTGCTTTCTCCAACTGCTGCAGTCTATTCATTCTGAGATGACCCGCAGTGTCATTTGATGAGGAATTACAGCAGTCTGACCCAGGGACCAATAGAATGGTGAAACATTTCCAGATCAGAAGGTGAGCAGCTTGGAGGAGAACTTCTCGTTGGTGATGTATCCATGTATCTCCTGCCCTTGCCCCTCCAGATGAAACTCGTCGAAGCTTTAGAATGAGCTGTCCAAGGATTTTTGGTAGATTTCGCAGTGCTGACGTCATTAACAGCCAACTTTTGCTATCTTTTTATCACAACGCTCTTCCAGGGATTTGTTGTGTCTGTCAGAACCTTTCAAATCAAGGTTTAGCATGTAACTAGCCTCTCGACCTGGCCTTACAAACAACCACAGTTTGCGAGGTCTGGTCCTTTCCTTTTGAAACAAATTGTCTGAACAGCCAGCACTCATTCCGAGCTTGTAGCATACAAAATGATAAACAATTTTAAACAGTAAATCAAGAGACCTCAAACAAGTGACATTATTGTGTTCGTTTTTTTAAATTCGTGGGTTATGAGCATTCCTGCTGGCCAGCATATATTGCCCATTCCTAGTTACCCCTGTGAAAACGGTGGTGAGTTGATTTCCTCAGTCCTGCAGTTTCTGACTCTTTCCTGGAGAATTGATGACAGCCTGAAGCAAATGGAGGGATACACATAGTGGTCTTACAGGGACAATTCTAGGATTTTGATCTAGCGACATTCCTTTTGGATGGTGACTGCTTTGGAGGGAAATTTGCAGGTGCTTGTGCTCCCATGTATCTGCTACCCTTATCTTTCCAGATGTCTTTGGAAGATTATATCTAAGGATCTTTCGTAAATTTCTGCAGTGTGTCTTGTAGAAATGACACACTACCGCTACTGAGAGTCGGTCTTGGAGGGAATACCTAAGCGGTCTCACATAACCGCCGTGGGATCTTCTGTGTACCACTTTATCGACAGGTTTCCCTTACACATCACTGGCCTGTGTCCTTTTCAGTATGCTGTGGATTTGGTTGTGGATAGATTACATCCCTCCTTACACAACTATCTCTTCTTGCCCACTATCCATAATGTGATATTTACGTTGCTAATTTAAACGAGGACACAACAATAAGGTCGAAACATTTTAAATGGGAGACACAAGCGAGCGCATCATTCAAAATATCGATGGAAAGCAGAAAGAGATCTGCTGATTCTCGGGAGCAGGAGAAAGATGACCAGAGATGGAAGGATGGATAAGTGCAGATAGAGAAAGAGAGAGAGGGTGGAGAGAGAGAATCGCAAGAGAGATGTGCTAGAAATTGAAGATTCTTGTTAACATTTCATGTGGAAACAACACCAGTCAAAGACAGAATGGTCACAGAACTGTTGGTGGTGAATGTGAATGGGACATGGAGCATCAGGTTTGTTTAATGTCCTTTATTTTAACGTGGTACATAAACAGCTGGAGTTGGCAAACACGGAGGGAGGGAAGGAAGAAGGCACAGGATGTGAAAGTGGCTCTCCATGATTGAGTCCCTGTCCAGGCTCTCAGGCGATATACCCGAGAGCTGCTAGAAAACATTTGTTCCATGTTCTCATATGAAATCTGTTCTCGTCCTCTGGGTTGAATATCAGGGAGAATTGCTGGTAAAGTGGGAAACATAGAAAGATAGAAGATAGGAAAGGGAGGAGGCTACTTACCCAGTGTGCTTGCTCCACCACTCATCACGATTACGACTGATCGTCCAATGCAATAGCATTATCCGACCTTAGTTCCATAACATTTCATCCTGTTCGCTTCAAGTGCGATACCTAGCTGCTTCTTGAATCCATCCAATGTTTTGAAATCAACTAGGAGAAAATGAGTAGTTCAGATTTTGGAAATCATAGTCGAGAAGGTGGTGCTGAAAAAGCATAGCAATTCAGGTAGCATCCGAGGAGCAGGAGAGTCTACGCATTGGGAATTCAGCCCTTCGTCAGAATGAGGCTGTGTCGGGGGTGCAGAGAGATAAATGGGAGGGCTGGGACTGGGTGAGCGATAGCTGCAAATGTGATATGTAGGTGAAGATGAATGTTTTGGAATCAACTACTTCCTGTGATGGAGGATTGAGTTTAAGAGTCAAGAGATCATGCTTCAGCTGTACAAAACACTCTTAAGGCTGCACTTGGAATATTGCGTGCAGTTCTGGTCACTGCATTATATGAAGAATATGAAAGATTTGCAAAGAGTTCAGAGGAGACTCTGGTGTTGCCAAGCTTGGAAAGAAGGGCTTACGAGGAAAGGCTGAGGGAACTGAGGCTGCTATCGTTGGAGAGAAGATGGTTGAGATGTGCCTTAATCGTGATCCGAGGATGAGATAGGGTGGGCAATAGGTGCTCTTTTCCTCGGATTGTGAAGGCTAACATGAGGGGACATAGCCTTAAATTGAGGGGTGATAGATTTAGGACAGATATCGGGTTAGTTTCCTCGGTCAGAGAGTAATAGGGGTTTGGAACTGCCTTCCTGTAACACTAGTGTGCATGGAACAGCCTTCCTGCAACAGCAGTAGACTCGCGAATAAACGGGCATTTGAATGTGCATTGGACAAACATATGGATGAAAATGGAACGGTATATGTTAGCTGGGCACCAGATTAATTTTGCAGGTCAGCGCAACCTCGAGGACTGAAGTGTAACTGCGGTGTAACGTTCTATGATCGATGTAAACTACTCTGGCAAGATTGAAAACTTCACATTTGATATCAACGTTCAAATTCGTCTTAATAAAGACAACTACAATCCCCTTATATTCCATTATGTTCCACCCCTGCCCCTGTCCAATTCCAAAGGTGAATGATATTCTATCTGAGCACCTTTTGACATGAACGAGATGGAATTTAATATCGGTGTACTTGCTGCCATTGGAACTACGAAGGTCTTTGCGAGAAATCTCTTTTTGTTTTTGTTTTTGCATACTCCATAGTATCATTCTTCATAAGATAAAGGTTGATAATCCTCAGACAGCATATTGGAAGAGACTTTTCACAGCAATTTGTATGGAATAAAAACAGAGGCTTCCTTTGTCTTCAATCATCTCCCTCTTTCTATGACCTGTCAATTAACAAACATAACTCTCTGTTACCTTCCAGTTATGTTAAGTTTGCTTTCAAGATCTCTAAAAACAATATCTTGGCAAAATGTGAGGTCTGTCACACTGTTAACAGAGAGCTCAAACATGATTGAAACCAGAGCGTCCCGTTTCCAATTGTGTGCTGTGGCCTAGAATTGCAGAACAGAATCAGCTGCCACAATTCCACAACTACCCTGCTGTCGAAATTTGGTGGACTCCTGGCGAAGATCTTTCTAACACTTCTGATGACTGGATTGAAATAGAAATTGAGAAATGCTGGCTGCACAGACAAAAGGATGTAGCATTAAATGCTTGATCACTTAAAATTATGGTTAATGTCCTTGACATATATCCAAAATAACTTCCAAGATTAAAATTTGTGTTTTATATTGATGTAGCTGGCTATGTTTTTGTGATATTTTGACGTTTATAAAGAAATTGCTCAAGTAGTATGTATGAAGTGACCGGCTGCTTTATCGATAGGTTGAACACATTGAATTTCCTGTCAACATACCCTCCTTCAGCCCGACAACACTCACACCTTTGCAATTGTAATCCCAGCATCTTTGACTTTCCTTGCATACGTGATCTTCTTTATTCTGTGTTTGGTGTGTTCAGCCTGCCAGTTGTACGGAAGCTCTGGAACGTGGTCTCAGAACATCGCCTCTTCATTCTCAAAATCAACATTTCTCACCAGGTGTTTGGTGCCCTGGCGTAGTAATAGCTCCAAGAAGCTTGGATTTAATTTTTAAATAATTAGGTAACTGTGAAGCATTGTGTAATATTTCTGCTACGTCATAAACCTATATAAATGAAAATTATTCCTGCACCACTTTGCTGTTATTAATTTTTCCACTCTATCGACTTCAGGAGATGGAATTTCTTCGCATCTTACTGTCAAAACTTCTAAGGTGCGAATCCTAAACTCTGGGATGATTAAAAAAAAACTGGAGGAAATTTAATAACAGTGTTAATGAACAATGGTTTTATTCTACATCTGCTTTTAATGTATAAAGCTTATGCTACAACTAAAAATGTGCTGGATATCCTCCTGGACAAGTGAGAATTAGTAGTATCACCTTTCTTTAATCGTAATGATAGGAAATGTTCTTAAGTCGAGAATGTTTTGTTATTAGTAGTTCCAGCAATGAATCACTGAAGCTATCTGTTTGGAAACACATTTAAGTTCATTACTTGTGAACTGCGAATCCCATCCAACTCTCGTTAACAGAGAGTAATGCTTTTATCATTGTAGACATTTACTTAGCTGCTTGACTGCCTCCTTCCACTGCCCGTACATGAAGGGTTCTAATTCTGCGTTTTATCTTTCATTCGATTTCATCGAAAAAAAACTCCATTTTTTTGTTAAGTGTTCTGGTAGACCTTACCCTTCTCACTCCTTCAGTGATCATGTACTAAACCCCTGCCTAAAAGGTCCAGGTTGTCATTCAAAGTAATGAAGTGGCGTGTCATAACATGTCTGAACAACTGGATGAAAAGTTATTAGACTAGAAGTCCTCCATAAGGAAGGATTTTGCAGCATCTTGTGTTGTAGTGGCAGAGTACCTACCTTTGGGTTAGATAGAAGTTCACCTACTCCAGGGTTGTATCATAACACATCTGAACAGATTCTTGTTTTTTTTTCACATAAACTCTGATAGTCTGCAATACAATCGAAGCTCTTCATATACTCCTCATCAATGAAATAATGTGAAAAATTCAGTTGTCTGTTGCAGAATGTGGATTTGCATGAAATAGGGATTCAGAGGACTCACAAAAAATTGTGCCCTCTTATAGCTGTCAGAATGGTCACAGCAAACTTTGTGTTGACTGATGTTTTAACGAGAATTATTCGAGAGAATGATGGTTGCTTTCTTATGCAACCCCGTTTTATGGAATCACACTTCAGAAACAGCGCTTAAAGTCCTGATGATATGTGTTACAGCCAACACATGTTCTAAACATTTGCGCTTTAGTGACAGTGTCCCCAAACCACACCTATCACCTGATGAAGGAGCGTCGGTCCAAAAGCTCGTGTGCTTCCAATTAAACCTGTTGGACTACAATCTGGTGTTGTGTGATTTTTAACTTTGTGCTGATATAGAAACTTCTAGCAAACACATGGGTGCCAAAATGTAGGTCCTGAATCTCCTCTTGATAACATCCTGTGACGAGTTTGTTTCTTTACAACAAGCAAAGCAATTTTTCAGCCTTTTTCTCTAATCAACCGCCGATTGCCCTGACCCCAACTGTACAAATCAGAATGAAGTACTCCACTAGTGGTTTGGGGCAGAAGTGAATAATACATACCCACAAAGCATAATGCAGAATCAGGTGGCGATGTATTTTTGCTTGCTTTTTCACAACAATGAAGAGATCTAGGCCAGTACAATGCAAAAGTTAAAACGTATAGGGCATGTTTTAGGAGGATGACCAGGCATCAGTATTAAATATAAAGAATTACTATGACTTCCATCAAGTATTTATGTGTAGTGTGGAGTTAAATTAACAATGTTGGAATATATAAATTTCTGAAAGCGGTGGATGGAAGAATGTTGTTTTAATTGAAGAAGGTTCATAAATTGTCTGTCAGTCTATATTGGGAAAACAATCAAAGATTGAAAGCTGAATTCAGAGAGAGATAGCGACTTTTGTAAAGCTGAAAAGTTCGTCAAATGAATATCTGTTTACGACTGAAATATGCAGGGATACCAAGTTCTGTAATAACAACTTATTTTTTTTAATGCGATCAGTGATGTTTTCTATTGTCACCTGAGCTTTTATACGTAAATATTCTGAATGTTGGGTTAGTGTCATTCAGTTTATGCACTTCACAAGTACGTTTTTGTGATTACTGATCAAAACCTGATCGGGGGCTCCTGCAATTCTCACAACTGCTGACCTTCAATTGATGTGCCTCTGGCATTGGATGGACAAACTGCAGTTGGGGTGGAAGAGTTTCCCATATGCAGCATAGTTATAAAGTTTAACAGGAACAGCGTAGAAGCAGAGACGATCAAATGTTACTCCAAAGCAATGAGCTAATGATCCCAATGGCTTCCAAAAACTGATCCATTTGTAACTTCAAAAAGAGAAAATGGGTTTCTCTTTTTGCCCATGGTCAAAATATTCTCTGTTTCTTTGCCCGATTAAATAAATACTCAAACTAAATATGTTCTGCAACACACTTTCTGGTTTTTAAGAAAGATGACCCATAATTGCTGTGAATTTTTAAACATGACAGCTCATTCGTGTCTCCTATTATTTCTCAACTATTAGCTAGTGTATAAAAAAAAATGTACGTTATTATTTTCTAATTCGTTTTTGTGTTAAGTCTGTTGTCATCTTGGATGGCTGTGCTCTTTTTAAAGTGGTGAAATTAACTAAAACCACATAATCTCAGTGATGAGGTCTGATCAAATTTCAGGAAGTTGGTTCTCATTAAACTCGAAGGTGGTTCAGGTTAAGACAAACATCTCTTGTATTCATTGTCACTTCCTTTCAAAGTGTAGCTGTTCATTAGTTTGGCTGCTTGGATCACTGACTGGTTTGTTTGCGTTTGATGGAATTCTCCATTTGCAAGTAAAATCTTGGCGTTTTCAAAAAAGTCAACAACAAAATGACGACCTTGTAATGTGTTAATTAAATATTCAATCAACTTTTTCCAAACAGTGGGGAACTGCCTTCAATATCAGTGCTTGCGTCAACCATTTTAGCTTAAGCAAGTGATCATGATAATATAATGGAAATTTATACCATCAATTCAGCTTACAGATACCCTACATTTCAATATTTTCCTTTATCCATGGTGAAAGACAGACAGGCTTACGCGAATGCTATCGTTATTTTTGTATTCTATATGTAGATCCTGTGAATTCATCCATTTTTGTTGAATATTCACTTTTAGGTTGGTTTTTATTTGAACTGAGAATTAACTGGTGTTCAAAATGTTTAGTATCATACAATTTGAGCAGCCATTTTAAAAAGCTGTTTCTGCCACGTTTTCCAAGTATTGACGATGTGACTTGCTTACAATGAAAATTTGAATAAGCTAGGCTCGCTTCAGTTGGCGTTTAAGGGAGGAAGAGGCAACTTGATCTTAACGTGGAAGAACCTGATGTTGTGACCATTTCAGACATGGATATTGCAGGGACCAAAATGGTTGTCGCAGGTTTCGCGGTTGACGTGTTTCAGTAAGAACAGGGAAGGTGGTTAAAAGAGGGAGGGATATGGCGTTATTAGTCAAGGATCGTGTTATGGTGGCAGAAAGGATATTTGAGGATTCATCTTTTGAGGTAGTACAGGCTGAGGTTAGAAACAGGAAACGAGAGGTCACTCTGGTGGGAGTTGTCTATAGGAAGGTAAGGAGGAGATTGTAGAAACGTTGCCTTTGATCTTTATGTCGTCATTGTCGACGGGAAAGTGACAGAAGACTGGAGGAGAGCAAATGTTGTTCCCTTCTTCAAGAATGGGATTAGAGACAACCACGAAATTATAGACCAGTAAGTCTGACTTCGGTTTTGGGCAAAGTATTGGAAAGGATTATAAGAGATAGGATTTATAACCATCTATTAAGAAATAATTTGATTAACGATATTCAATGCGGTTTTGTGAAGTGTAGTTCGTGCCTCACAAACTTTTTGAGTTATTTGAGATGTTAACCAAGCCCAGGTGGATAAGGGTAAAGCTCCTGGTGTGGTGTGCATGGATTTCAGTAATGCGTTTCATCAGGCTCCCTTGCGGTAGGTTATTGAAGAAAATATGGTGTCATGGGATTGAAAGTGGCTTGGCAGTTTGGATCACAAATTGGCAAGCTGAAAGAAGACAGAGGCTGGTGGTTGATTGGAATTGTTTATCTTGGAGTTTAGTTACTAGTGGTGTACCATAAGGAAATGTTTTGAGGTCATGCTGATTGTCATTTTAAGAAATGACCCAGATGAAGGCGTACAGGAATGAGTTAAAAAATTGCAGATGACACCAGTGTCGGTGGAGTTGTGGATCATGCTGAAGGATGTTGCAGGTTACAGAGGGACATAGGTAAGCTGTATAGCTGGGCTGAGATTTGGAAAATGGAGTTTAATGTGGAAAAGTGTGGGGTGATTCACTTTGAAATAAGCAACAGGAATACGGAGTACTGGGCTAATCGTAAGATTCTTGGTAGTACAGATGAGCAGAGAGATCTCAGTGTCCACGTACATAGATCTCTGAAGTTGCCACCCAGGTTAAAAATGTTGTTAAAATGCCATACGGCCTGTTAGCATTTATGTGTAGAAAATAAATTTGCTCCAGTATATGTATAAATGATCCTCGATTCAGAACGCAAACATATGAAAGGAAATTGCTGGAGAGCTGTTGTTTAGATAGTTCACAGACTTCCTCTCGAACGTATGTGACAACAAACAACAAACAAGGCTCTTACCAAAAAGTAAGTTTGGTACATAATGTGATGAGGTTGTGCTGCTTTCAAAGTAGTAGGAAGTAAACGCCAATCACTGGTGAACTGGCAGTTACTGAAAAATAACACACTGACTCCTCATGAGAACATCACGCAAGCAGTGCAGTGAGCACAACTCCAGACCATACCAGTCACATTGCTGCCTCTCCGATATTTGTAGCAAGATGTGAGTTTTTCTTCAAGAAAAACAGCATTAGGGCAGGGCATAAAAGGCACGTCACTGGAAAATTGCTCATATTTCAGTCTTGAAGTCTTGAGGTAGTTATCTGTGACCTACAAAAAGTAGGTTTCCCATTTCCTTCTTCCCTCCCCCCTTATCATAATGAATGGGCTCTGGAAATCTAATGGACACATCCATTATTGTTAACAAATACTGATTCCCACTTCGTATTTTCAATAGTGGTCCTGCGCAATCAATCAAGACTCTTTTAAAAGTTCGTCAAATGCAGGGTTTTTTTTTATTATTACTATTAAAGGAGAGCGTTTTCCAATTACCTGACAAGTATGACATGTCTGGAAAAGTTCAAATATATCGTTCTGCAGTCCAGACCGGCAAAAGTGTTTTTGTATTTTAGGTTGGGATTTTCATATCCCGACATGGCCTCTGACTGAGAGTTCATGAACAACCCGCAAAGCGTCGTTTTTTAAAAGAAACCAGTGGTTATAACACAGTAGCACTCAGGGAAACACTCACAGTCTACATATGTGTACGCACTTTGATAGAATTGCTTCAGTTTTTCATCCTTCCGTTATAACTCAGTCCATTTCTCCACGCTGTCTTCCAATTGTTCTTATCTTGTCTCAACAACTTGATCAAACAAGGTCTCTTATAATTCTCTAGTTCGACTTTCTTATATGTACTTTTTGATTTCCCCGGCTGTTTCAGTTAGTGACTTTCTGAAAACATTACCACTCATTCAGGAAAAGTCACAGAATATATTCCTGTAATACGTTAGTTGCCTGAACTTCCACTGGCTTTTCAAACACAGTAGGCAGCACTTCAACATGGGAACCAGCTAAATCGCTAGTAAGGACAAATTGTTTTCCTCCAGCTGAGATTCTTTCCAGTACTCCTCCCGCCAACTCTCCACTTTTGATTGGACATTCTAAGTTCACTCCATATCATTGAGCATTTATTGTATCACTGTGAATTCCACATACCATCCCTTTTTCTGGCAATAATCCTTCTGATTTACATATTGCCTAACGTCTGAACATCACAGATTGACATGATCATGCATCTTTTAATACTGTAACATATTTACCAGCTGCTCTTGGCCTGTATGAGTAAACACTTTTGTAGGGGTCCTTCGCAATCAATCAAGACTCTTGTAAAAGGTTCCTCAAATGCAGGGTTTTTTTTATTAATGGAGTGCGTTTTCCAATTACCTGACATGTTTGACATGTCTGGAAAAGTTCAAATATATCCTTCTGCAGTCCAGGCCAGAAAACGTGATTTTGTATTTTAGCTAGAGATTTTCATATCCCGATATGGTCTCTGACTGGGAGTTCATGCACCACCTTCGCAAGTAATTGATTTAAAATCTGGCACTTTGTCCTCAAACGACCTCCAACCAGTCTGTACATTCTGCGGCTCCACTCTGCTTTCCTTTACCAGCTCAACAAAAAAACAGTGGCTTATCACGTTTTCCTACGTTCATCTTCCCAATGATTTTTCTAATCTGCCAACACTGAATTCATGTGGCCTCCTTTATTGCAGTGAAAATTTTGACTTGTTATTCGTTCTCTTACAAAGGTTTCCTTTTTACTCTTCGGTAAGCTACTCTATTAATAATCATCGAGATCTATCTTTCTCTTATTATGCGAGGATTTTTCTTTTTCACAAATTGTCGCGGTCATGGATTGAAATTGATGTTGGAACCCAGACATTGATTCGCGGACCAACCCATGACCATCAGCTATTTCACTTCATAATCTTTTTTTGTAACTCTCTGCCGACCCACAGGAGTTCGTACTACCTCAGAAAGTGAATGTTGGAACTTCAAAATAATTGTCTCTCTAAGAACATCATACTTTTGGTCTATTTTAATGCCTTATGCCTTTGTTGCTTTCAAGCTCAATGCATGCATGACCAGGATCCTTCCTTAGATTCTGAAACGTTGTCTGTAGGCTTCTGGCACAAGCTCATATGCACTTAAGTTAGCTATCTGCACTTCTGCTTACTCCCCAGATACTTCCTCTGACAGTGATGCAAATACCTCACGAGCGAGACTGGCCAATATTGTTTTGATCAATAAAACACACATAGCCACTGATTACTTCATTTGTTTAGCCAACTTCTCAAATGGGAGGAAAAGGGCTTGTACATTCTACTCATCAAATTTAGGCAATGCTTGAATATATTTAAACAGATCCCCACCAGGCCTTTGGCTACGATGTGTTTGCACATCCTCACTCTCTTCCTCACTGAGCTTAACTCCCAGTTTAACCTTCATTCGTTTAAGCCGACTTTCCTGTCTAAGTACCACTTTCTTAAGTTCAAACTCTCTCTTTCTCCCATTCTTCTGCATCTTTTTGGTCTTATCATTCCGCTAAAACGATTTGTTCTTTTCCCCTTTCCTCTGTTTTTAACCAGGACTCAAAGTGATTCATTTCCTTTTCATGTCCAAGCTGCCTTATCTGGAATTGAATTGTCGCATTTGCAAAGATTCTGGTGGCATTCCAGCAAATACAAATGATGATCTATTACTGTGAGTACTTTTCCTTTTTTCACAGAAAAAAGGCAAACCGAACTCCAACTTGTCTGCAATTGCAACAGCGTTACCTTGCTCACCTTTTGTAAAATACCCGAAGTCACTTCGTCCACTCCCAGAAAACGCTCAGTGACTGAAAGGGCCATGACTGCTCTCAGCACTCATTAAACCAACAGAATTCAACACCTGGAAGAAAAGAAACGAGCAATTACAACCCGCTGTCTCTTAGTCCAACAAGATGAACCCAGTTTGAAATTATCGAATCAATCCTGACCAAAAAAAAGTCTGGTGTGGACCGCGCCAGACACCCTCAGAATATTTTTAAAAAGTGGGAGACACCTTAATTTTTCTTATTTTAAAGGCAAATGTGAAGTGGATTTTCCAGGTCTGATGCACCAAGTCAAACAACATTGCCTTAAACAAACAGAATTTATGCAAACATACAGTGAGATACGAACAAAATAAATCAAAATTTAAAATAGATTAATTATTTGACCAAAACATAACCACTTGATGTGTTCCAATCCAGCAACATTCCAAAAACATACCCCTTGTCACAAAAGGTAATCTCACACTCAGGTTCTAACACACAAGACAGAACAGCTACCAAAGAGATTTTACACAGAATATTCTCTCAGCAACCATCTGCCGAAGCTTGGAAATTTCCTGCATTGCAGCAGCTGCTCACAGTTACAGCTATAAAGCACAAACTAGAAAAAAAAACTTGAACTGGAAGAACTGGTCAATCTCTTGCCATTGTTAAGCTGGATTCTTGCCAGATATTTTGGCACATTTGTCTTTACAACAAGGACAATGTAATCATTTTTATGTCAGTCACAGAGACTCTTTGAAGTAATTCTGAGGGACAGATTAAAGGTAATTTTGGAAGGGCAGGGATTAATAAAGAACAGTGTCCACTCATTTTTCTTTAATGAAGAGTTGACTCGTACTGCACTGAATGCAATTTTTGATGATTATCCAATTGTTTCAATGAAGGCAATATTTCTGATGTCGGTTGTTTGGAGATCAGAAAGGATTTTGATAAGGTCCTGCATGTGCCACTGATAGCAAAGGTATCATGAAACAATCATGGAATCAACTGAAATTTGGCAAATTAGACCTATAAAGCTGAGTTAATGGCAGCAGAGGATAATGGTTGATGATCCATGTTTTGACTGGAAATCTGTCTGGAAGTGTGGAGGATAGACTTCGCTCACAGGAGGAAATAAATAGGTTCATCAGATGAACAGATCGGTGGTAAACGGAATTCAATAGGGATTATAAGCAACATAATGGGTCAGAGTAATTGGTCATTGCATTCAGCTGTTAACCAACTGGTTTGTGGATCAGAGAGCAGCCAGGGAAGGAAGCCTCTTTGTTTTTGTTTCCCGTCAGTTTACGCCGTGACACAGTCCTGGATTATCAATGGGGATTTTGGTTGCAAGACAGTTTCAAAAGATGTGGCTCACTTCACCGTTGTATGTCAAATGACAGCTTGTAATGTATGGTGCTGTAAATTATGAAGAAAGAAAATTGATTTTTTTGCCCTAATTGATTAGTACTTTACAGTGTCTTACAACTTCTTCATCTCTGTTAGGAATCCTATTTTTGTATAGTAGCCTGGCAAATAATTGTGTAGTTGACACAGCGAATAAAGAAAATAATTTTAAGAGGAATACCAGAACCAACATTTCCAGAGTGTGCTGACTCCCTGGATTCAATTCCACTCTCTTCAGTTGGCGCAAGTGTGTAGGTTGTACCCCTTACTCCCTCCCAGGATGACAAATAAATAGAAAGGGGAGAGACATTGATTTACTCACAAATGTTGCACCGAGGATCAAATCTGAAGACAACATCTTCATTGTCTGTTCACAATGGAGGAGTAGGGCTTCTCTGAAGAAGTCAATCAGAATCACTGTACTTGGCGATGATGTTCTTCGGTTCCAGGTGCATCACACCTACCCACTGTTCCCCACACTCTCCTGGAGCCAAAGTTTCCAGGGCAACGAGCTAAGTGCCCAGACCAGAGTGAGAAGCCGTTTGGGGAGCTCCCCATCTCTCCAGCAACAATTGACGAAGAACAATGTGAATATCATCAGGGTTTGACTGTACTGCCTGTCTGAGTTCTGTCTGTTCTGTCTGTAGGGAAAGATATGGAGCATGTGGAAATAGAGATAGCGGTAGACCAAAGAGGAATTTGAAAACTAGGAATGAACCATATATTACAGTTTGGAATGAACGGGGGTGGGGTGGGGGGGGGGGTGCGGAATGTAGTAGATTGCTTTTATATGTTTGTTGAGGGCATGTGGACAGTGCTACCTGGATCAACATTTATTTCCCAGCTCAGATCCTCTGGAGAAAGTGTTGCCATGGACCAGGCCTTCGATTCATAGAGATGTACTCAGTACATGGACTTCGGCAGTTGATGCTGCACCACTTGTGGAATCAATCCGAAGCCCATCCAGTCTACACTATTTCATTTTCATCGTTATATTTATCCAATGACCATCTAAATGCCCTTAAAGTTGGCGACTCCACTATTGTGGCAGGCAGGGCGTTTCATGCCCTTACTGCTGTATGAGTAAATAAACTGCCTGTGACACCTATCCTATATAGATCAACCCTCAATTAAAAGCTTGTCCCCTTTTGCTAGCCATCACCACTCGAGGAAAAAGTCTCTAACTGTCCAACTTATCTCACTCTCTGACTATCTTATATGTCAATTAAGTCACCTCTCATTTTTGTTAATGAAAACAGCTGCAAAACCCGCAGCTTTTTCTCATACGACCTTCCCTCTATACCAGGCAACATCCCAGTAAATCTCTCTGAACCATTTCCAAAGCTTCTACATCCTTCCAATTTTGTGACTAGAGGTACACTTAATACTACAAGTGTAGCCACACCAGAGTTTTTTTTTAAGAGCTGAATCACAACCTCGTGGTTCCGAAACTCAATCCCTCCCCCATATGAAAGTGAACACACCATATGCTTTATAAAACAACACAGGCAGCCCGGATGACAACTTTCAGGGATCTCTGTACATAGACAGCGAGTTCTCTCTGTTCATCTGCACTACCATGGCCATGCATTCAAGCACCCTGAGTCTTCATGCCTCATTCTTGCATAAGCCTTCTTCTTCCTCTTGAAAAGAGATTCAACTAGGATTAATTCGATATCCTAAATTAATCTAATTCCATTTGCCAGTACTTGACCCATATCCCTGTAATTGTTTTCTATTCATGTCCCCATCCAGATGCCAGTTGAATGTTGTAACTGTATCAGCCTCCACCACTTACTCGAGCAGCACATTCCATATACGCATGGCACTTTGCATTAAAATGTTGTCCCTTTTTAATCTTATCCCTCTCACCCTAAACTTATGCCATCTAGTTTTGGACATCTCCAAACTAGGAAAATGACCTTTCATATGTACTCTATCCGTGCCCCTCATGATTCTTTAAACATCCAAAAGATCACCCCTCAGCATCCGACGCTCCACGGAAAACAGACCCAGTCTATTCAGCCTCTGCTTGAAACCCTTCAACACTTGCAACATAACTGTAAATCTTTTATTAACCCTTTCAAGTTCCACAACAAACTTTCTGCAGGAAGTAGACCAGAAGTGTACATAATCTTCCAAAAGCGGGCTAACCAATGTTCTGTACAGTCATTACATGACCTTCCAACACAGATACTCAATGGTCTAACAGATTAAGGAAAGCATTCTGAAAGTCTTCTTCTCTGTCCTATCTACCTGACAGTCTAATTCAAGGAACTATGAAAGTTCACTCCAAGGTCTCTTCGTTCAGTAACATTCCCCAGGACTTGTCATTAAAAGTATATGTCCTGCCCTGATTCGCCTGTGATCTTTGACTGCCCCTTCACAGAGGGCACCAGGCAACCCAAAGGTTCTTCTCTTGAAGCTACAGTCCGTCAATTTAGTTTGGTAGAAATCACTCTAGACAAATCTACAGACATTTTTTTTCGAAGATGTAAATAATAGAAACTGTGAATGTAATCATTAGGACTTCTGCAAAAATTGCTAATGTCCCATTTAAGAGGTTAGAGTGTAAAGTGAAAGTGCCCATGATTGTTGGGAATACAATGGTGCAGATTGAGAATTAGTTAACAGACTGGAAACAGACAGGAGAAACAGAACAATAGTTTTGGGAATATAAAACTTTGACAAGTAGAGCATGGCAAAGATCAGTGCACTTGGACCCCAGCTACTTAAAGTATAGGTCACCGTTTTGGATGAGGAAATCCAATGTAATTTTTCAAAATTTGTTGACATAAAACTCAGGGGGATTGTGAGTGAGCAGGACACAGAGAAGCTTCAGGGTGAATTATGCAATTTGAGTGGCAAATGCAGAGCAGATGCAGTATCATTGTGAAGTTATCCACTTTAGTAGAAAATTCAGAATTTCAGAATTTAATTTGAATGTTCGTAGATTTGGAAACTTTGATTTCCAAGGGACCTGGGTGTGCTTGTACACCAGTCTTTGAAATCAAGCAGTTACGAAGGCAAAGGTTCCTTTGTCCTTCATTGCAAGAGGGGTTGAGTACAGAAGCAACTGTGCAGGGTTTTGTGAGGCCTTGTCTGGAGTCTGTGAGGAAGTGTAGTCTCCTTCATCAAGAAATATTATTCTTGATGCAGAAAAACAGAAATCTCTTATGTGAGTGAATGGTGGACCAAAGAAATAACTGTCCATGAATCAGCAGGAATCTCCAGCTACACTGTCCTTGTCTCAAGTCAAATTTGGAGATGACGTCTCTTTTTGACAATTCCTTAAAGCTTTGCCCATAATGTGAAGTGTGTGATGTTCCCCTCACTCTCAGTTAGTTCAAGTGTCGCAGAACAACACAGAGTCTGATGGCACTGTTTGGTTTCAACACACCCACTGCAGGCTTCACCACCCCACACCCAAACAAAGAGATGATGTTAATATAGCGGAGTAGTGTGAAATGTTAGTCAAAATAATCGTTTTGAGAGAGGAAGAATTAGTGGAGCTGGAATCATTAAAAATGGATGAGTCACCGGTGCCAGATGGATATTTTCCCAGGATGCTGAAGGAGTTCAGAGAGAAGTTGGCAGATGCTGTGAGGATTAATTTCCAGTCTTCACTCGGCACAGGTGAGGTGCCAGAGGGATAGCAGAATGTAAATGCGGTTTCGTTGATTAAAACAGATAACAAGGAAACGTGAAACAATTGTAAGCAAGTTAGTCTTACTTTGATGATAGCAAATTGCAAAAATCAATCCTGACAGTTCAGGTAAACCATCAGTTAGAAATGCATGGATTAATCATGGATAGCCAGTTTTGCCCTTCAAGGGAGTTTCATGTATAACAAATTTTATCGAATTCGTTGAGGAATTCACAAGAGGACCGTTGTGTATAGTGACGTGGATATTGTCTACATGGATTTTATTAAGACATTTGACAAGGTCACATATGGCAATCTAGTCAAAAGGAAAAGTCCATGCGATATAAGGCAATTTTTTTGAATTGGATCGTCTGTGTCTGACGTCTTTCCATTTGCAAGTTTCATTAGGAAACTGTGATATTGTAAGCAACGACGTTGTTTCAGAACCCAGCATTTTTGAGAATTCTGGAGCAAGTTTGAATTGTTAGTGTCACGTTCTGTTCTATGTGTCAGATTGTATGATCAGAGGTTAGCGTGACTCTTCTACTCAGAATCTGGATCTATGGCCATCATTGTTCTATTTTACCATTGCCCTGCCAGAGCACTTCTCTGCTATTGGCTGGTTTCATGTACCCCTTTTAGCAATCGTATTTTAGCTCGGTTTTGTATTTTACAGTCACACCTGCAAATTATGCCAAAATCAGGTTCCCATCACTGCTTATCCCCTCTGTGTTTTGCAGACTTTTCAATTTTACCTACGCATAGAATTCTTCATGGTCAGAATTTTTATTTTTGCAATGCTGTTAACTTCTACTTGGCAAATTACGTGCTTCATCCAGTTCATACTTCATAACCTGTGTTTTTGATTTTGTGGTTTCTGTTTTACTCCGTTTGTTCTGTCTAGTTTGAAACCATTTTTTTAATAAGAGTTGGCTTTTCAGTCAACACATTGATGCAAAACACTACATCAGGATCTGAAAGAGTTACCAAACGTAACACTACCGGAATATCACTGAATGTTGAACATAAATGGAGAAAGCACTGTTCCCACTGAGTAGAAATCCTGCACTGGTTGTGAGCGAGGACAAGGCTTCAACCAAAGAACTGGCCTGACAGAACATAAACGTACCGATAAGAAGCTGTGGAAATATGGTGGCTGTCGGAAAGATTTTTTTCATCCATAAAAGCTGTAAATGCATCAGTGCAGTCAAATCGGGGAAGAGGCGATTCATGTATGGTATATGGTGAGGGATTCACTCAATCGTCCACCTTGTTGATGCACCAGAGAATTCACACTGAGAAGAAACCATCCCACTGCTCTGAATCTGGAGAAGTATTTACTCAATCATCCACCTTGCTGATACACCAGAGAGTTCCCACTGGTAAGAGGCCTCCAGCTGGACATTGTTCTGCGTTGGAACAGATTTATCAGACCTGATTACGCAGCAGCGAACTCAAACTGACGATAAACAATTTAACTGCGGGAACTGTTATGAAATTATGAGGCGCTGATGTGTTCAAACTGACGAGAAAATGCGCAGGTTCTCTGACTGTAGGCCTGCATTTAGGTGATCATCTTTCCTTACCATACACCACCACCAATCACTCACTATGTTAGGGAGACGTTACTCATTTACTCTGACTGAGGGAAGGGGTTCTCTGAGTCATCGCACTTGTTGATACTCTGGTGTGTCACACTGCAGAGAAGCCATTCACCTACTCTAACTGTAAATAGGGACTCACACAGGTATCACAACTGCTGAGGCAATAGAAAGTTCACAAGTAACGACAATGATTAGACTTCTTTGTTATCACATCCAGGAGGGAATCATGTTCATTTTGGTCTGTTTCTGCTAATGCCAATAACCCCCTGCTCAGTTATATGTTAATGTTGATAATTGTTACATGAACAAGCATTGAGTAAAACGTAGCACGTATCATCATCACATTGTCTACCGCACAGATGATTGCCTTTTGAATTGCTCTCTGTTTCCCCTCCATCCTCACATTTTACAAGAAGTTTGAGAAGCGTTGTTGTCACTGAGATGGACGTCAATTCGAACAGCTGCCCCTACCTAGACTGGGAAAGGTTGTCTCGAAGTCTCAGTGATCTAATTTCCCACTAATGTGTTCACGCACAGCGGACAGAACATTCTGGGACTCTCACTGGAAGACTGTCTTCAGGAAATCACCTGCCTTCACTGTCCACTAGTGAGTTCACAAGATGGAGAAGCTGTTCACTTGCTCTGAGTGTGGGAGGATTCACTCAGACATCGCATTTTTTTACTGCAGTTAATACATTCCAGAATAGGTCTACATGTGAAATGTTCTGAATAAAATTCATACGAATTAGCCTTGTGTTAAACCCAGTGTGTTGAGTCTTTTTCATATCTCCAACACAGGCAAATCATTTTTGAAGGCGATGCTTCTTTCTTCTAATAACAAGTGTGAGCAGTTCAAGGGGTTTAGTCCCCATTAAGATTGACACAATATGATCAGCTGCCTCTGCTGCTTATTTCCATGCCACTAGCTTCTTGGGTTCAACTGCCTGTCAAGTTCCTCCTTGCCTGACCCGTGACCGCACAGTTTTCGCCAGTGTCTCTCCTGTCAGAGCCACACCTTGTCCATGAGACATACCTTTGTCCTACTGAAGTATTTTCACTGAACATGTTCGTTGATATATTGTTCACAGTTCACTTTCCCTTAAACCATCATATCTTTCATTTTTATTTATAAAATGCTTAACTCCACAATGCTTGCGAAGAGTTGCGCTCGGAGTCCCCCAAAGAGTTATCTTTTGTCCCTCCTATTTCTCATCGACACACTGTCTCTGGTTGACATTATCCAGAAGCACTGTGTTAACGATCACTGTCAACCACCAGCTCTACCTCACCACCAACCATGGCTATTCCTACGCTGCCATCAAATTATCACAAAGCTAAAACTGCATGAGGAGAAATACGGTCTAAGTAAAATGTTGCAAGGCCAGCATATTTTCTTCAGTTACAACTACACATTCCATTTTCAAATTCTGAGTCCATTCTGACAGTGAGGTTGAACCATACTGTTCATAATTTCAGTCACAGATTTAACCTCTAGATGAATTTTGAAACGCAAAACCACACCATCGAACATACCAGATAGTTACATCACCATAACATCAGCCGTCCCTTCTGCCACTCAGTTTATCTTTGCCAAAAACTTCCTCTGTGCCGGTGTTAATTTTATAATTGATTATTTCAATGCATTCCTGACGGGCCTCTCACATTCACTACAGCACCATTTGGAAATGTAAGATTTCCCACATCTCTGTTTTGCAATTCCTATTCCACATTCCCTCCAAACGGTAGGTGTACAGTCGCTCCAAGTTTTCCAGCTCGGACGGAGGCATTCACGTCCAATTTCATAACTCATAGAAACATAGAGATGTACAGCACGGAAACAGGTCCTTTGGTCCAACTCGTTCATGCTGACCACATATCTCAATCCAATCTAGTCCCACCTGCTAGTATCCGACCCATTTCCCTGCAAACCCTTCCCATTCATTTTCACATCCAAATTTATTTTAAATGTTGCGATTGTACTAGCCTCCACCACTTCCTCCAACAGCTCATTCCATTCACATACCACGCTCCGAGTGAAAAAGTTGCCCCTTAAGACTCTTTTATATCTTTCCACTATCACCCTAAACCTATGCCCTCTAGTTCTGGACTCCCAGAGACGATTAATCCTATTCATGAGCCTCATGATTTTATAAACCTCTATAATGTCAGCCCTCAGCCTCTGACGCTCCAGGGAACATAGACGTTGCCTATTCAACCTCTCCCTAAAGCTAAAATCCATTTGAGGTAATTTGTGGCAATCTTCTTCGCTGACCACTACACCTCCTAAGGTGGAAATAGCGACCACAGCAGGTTAGTGCTGAGGAGGAGTTGGCCGCAGTGCACTGCATTGTGTTGCCGGTAGCATACAGAGATGAATAACCTCTAGGTGATCACTTCGGTGTGGAAAAGACGAGGGCTCAGGTATAAAAACATTTTTATCAGCCTGGAATGCACTGTATCTTCAACAAACTTACTAACTATACCTTTTATGCTCCCTCCCAAATCGTTTGTATAATTGATGAAAAAGATTGAATCCTAAGGTGGAAATAGCGACCACAGCAGGTTAGTGCAGAGGAGGAGTTGGCCGCAGTGCAATGCATTGTGTTGCCGGTAGCATACAGAGATGAATAACCTCTAGGTGATTACTTCGGTGTGGAAAAGACGAGGGCTCAGGTATAAAAACATTTTTATCGGCCTGGAATGCACTGTATCTTCAACAAACTTACTAATTATACCTTTTATGCTCCCTCCCAAATCGTTTGTATAATTGATGAAAATTAATGGACCCCGCACCGATCCTTGTGGAAGTCAAGACAGTTTTGTGAGTTTGAGTTCTTTAATGTGAAAATTCCAGAACTTTCTTAAAGTTACATTCTCAAGTGGACTTTAATATTAGGTTCCAATGTGGCCCAGATAATGCAGTGAAGGTGTGAGGTGCCCTGTGTGTGCTGTCTATGCCCCAATGATCAGATTGATTCTAATCTGAAAGGGGAATATAGAGAATCTTACTTTCATTTAAGCATTTTTAAGCAAACAAGATGTAATTCTGAAGTAACAATTTACTCTACAAGCTTATGTGTGTGTGTGTGCATGTGAGACTGTGTGTGCGTGGAGTTATGAGTGAGAAAGTGTGAGTATGTGTATGTGTGTAACAGTGTATAAGTCTGATAAGGTGCATGTGTGAGCATAGGAGTGCATGTGTGAGCATATGAGAGAGATGTTATGTATGAGAGGATCTGCAGAGTGTATAGATCTGGAGGGGTGTGTGTGTGTGTGTGTGTGTGTGTGTGTGTGTGTGTGTGTGTGTGTGTGTGTGTGTGTGTGTGTGTGTGTGTGTGTGTGTGTGTGTGTGTGTGTGTGTGTGTCATTCGTTGCCATTTAACAGTTTTACAAGAACAATAACCATCACCAAACTAACCCCCTTCCCCTTCCGAAAAGGAGGCAGAGAATATTCCTGTGGGTTATTATCTGAAAGATTGAATCCTAAGGTGGAAATAGCGACCACAGCAGGTTAGTGCAGAGGAGGAGTTGGCCGCAGTGCACTGCATTGTGTTGCCGGTAGCATACAGAGATGAATAACCTCTAGGTGATCACTTCGGTGTGGAAAAGACGAGGGCTCAGGTATAAAAACATTTTTATCGGCTTGGAATGCACAAGGATGTGGTTAACATTTGCTGTACAAGTCATGCCTGCCAAACTGTGGGTAAGCCACAGACAGTAATAAAACCAGCACCTTTGTTGCCGATTCCCACATTCAAAGAGCTATTCCCACTCTCTGACAGACAATCAAACTAAGGCCATCACTGTGATAACACCAAAGCCTAACCACTTACCCACCAGTGAAGATAGGATGAATTAGCTTCTCGAGGCCAAGGGGAATGGAGTTGGGTTTTGAAAACTAATCAAGAGTGAAAAGGTTTCACCTGGAGCAGTTGCACCACTGACAAAGAAATTGAAACAAGTAAACAAATGTTAACGAAATACGGCAGGATAGAGTTGACAGTTGGTCTCAATGGCGAATCCAGAAAACTGTAAAGTGCCAAATTCAAAGATGCGGTGTGTAATGAGCTGAGGACAAAAACGGCAGCATCAGAGCAAGAACTTTAAAATTATGGAGAATCAGAAAAGAAGGACACGCTGCCTCAACAGGTTGTGGATCCTGTAGATACAGAGAATCAACTGAACATGTTCAAACCGGATGTTAGACTTTTGTTAAGTGCTTTAATGGATCTGGGAAAAGGGTCAGTCCTGATCGAATTAAATGCTTGAAGGGATTAAGGGACTGAGTGGCCTCCTGTTACTGATGGATATTCCTGTGATTGGAAGATGTAGGTAAAATTAATAACTGAAAAGCTTATCTTTGAGGTATATGTGTCTTTTTCTATGATCTGTCAAATAAATTTGATTGCCTCGCCACTGCCTGAGGTATTGAAACCCTACAAGGGAGAGGAGACGAGGTCTACACACATCACTCCGTTGGGCTGGACCATGAATTTCAAAAGAACTTACTCATCCTCTGACTGGTTACATTTTATTTTGACTGAAGTAAGCTGACAAGGTGAATTTTGAGCCTAATACTTAATTGAAGAAGATATCCTGGAATTAATCAAATGAATTCATTAGTCCCAGTCAGAAGCAGATGATAAAGAGCGAGCCCTGCAACAGTGAAGGACTGACAACACATTTCAAACTCAGAATGGTGCATGACTTGGATGGACGTTGCATATATTGGTGTTGCCAAGCATCTGATGCCCTTGTCTTTCTATGCGGTTGAATCATGGTTTTGGACGTGCGGCGAAGCAGTCTTGGCTATTTGCTGTGATGCATCCAGTAGTTATTATGAACTGGTGAGTCACTCGCTACCAACTTGAAAACATGTAAATTATGAAAAGTAGGCCATTCAGCCCGACTAGTCTGCTCTGCCATTCAATAAGATCAACAAAACTGACTTACTAGGCCAGCATGGAACATGAAATGATTTACTGATTACAGAAAGGACGAAATAGTTTAAGGCTTAAAATGTATTATTATGAACAATAAAGGTATTTATCTGAAAGCATAAACCAGTAACCACTTTAAAGCAGCAAACTTGTTCGTCACGCTGACATCTTGTGCTCATAATCCAAGAACGTTAGCCAGTTTCGGCTTTTTTGACGAGTATTGCCGGGAAGGAAAGCAGTTTCTGTGATCTGATCAAACTGTGATCTAGAATATACTCACTATCTAACTGTAAAACTGTCGCTCCATTCATTCTGAATCAGCATGGTGTTTTAACAAAACTGCACTTGCTACTATAATAAAAAAGTCATGCATAGACTCCCCCATATGTTTTTGTTATCAAATACTGTAATTAGAATAAGTCTTCGGACATTGGTTCCTATATGTTTATAGAACCTCTGCCCATAAATAAACAATGGCTTCGAACAATTCAAATACTTTGTTTAAGATTAATTACAGTGTGGAAACAGGCCCTTCGGCCCATCAAGTCCACCCCACCCCGCAACGCATCCAGACTCATCCCCTTACAGTTACCCCTGCCCCTAACATTACGGGCAATTTACCACGGTCAGTTCACCTAACTGCACATTTTTCGAGGGTGGGAGGAAGCCGGAGCACCCGGAGAAAACCTACGGAGACACATGGAAAATATGCAAACTCCACCCGGAATTGAACCCGGGTCTCTGGTGCTGTGAGACAGCAATAGCGCCCACTTTGCCACCGCTCCATCCACTTGTCTTAGTCTTGTTTCATCTCGGTAAAAACTTCAGCAGTTATTTTGAATGTTGCATCGAGATTGCTTGCTGTTTACAGAGAAAAAGCGTGGAACAATGTCACCCTCCAAGATGGAATCCTGAGCCGGCAAACAACACCCTCGATCGCCAATTGAATTTTGTCCTTTGATGGCATGGGATTGCTGACTATGTGCCTCTGCGAAGGTACTGCGGTCAACAAGGCTCATTTCCACGCTTCATTTACCATCTCTCCTTCGAACTGTCCCACAGATGCAGTCTGGTGAGACTTTGCTCTGGAAACAAACCAGGTCTGGTTACCATTGATAAAGAATGAGTTACATTTGTTTTGTTAGAACCGTGTACGCTTGAAGTGAACACGCTGTTTAAGAGATATGAACAGTGACTGAAAGTTTGAATGGAGATTCTGAAATGCAACTAATGTCTGGATGTCTTTTTTATTATTAGAACGTGCATGCTAGAAAGGTCCACAGCTGTTTAAGCGATTTGAGGGTTACTGAGGTTTGGAATAATGTAACTGAAGTTTTGAGAGTTTTTTTTTCACAGCCTGTCAGTAGCTGTTAAAAATATACCAACCAATGCAAATTGTTTAGCATTGTGATTTCGTTAAGCAAGTCAGCGGCTGTCAAACATATACCAAACAACAGTTAACTGCCTGCATGATAAGTATCTGTTTTTAAAGTGCTACTTTGTTGCACCCTCGATTTCAAATACTAAGTCACAGAATAGTGTTGATACATTCAGCCAGCAGCAAAACCAATATCGAGACTGTTGTCAATCTGAGTTGTTTTGTTGTCTGATACTTAAGAATTTTAAGCAATGTTAGGTACTCTCACTGGTGGGAGCGGGCAATGCAGTCTGAGAATTGAGTGGAGTTATTGGACTAAAGGATTGTATGTTTAATTGTAACTGTGATTTTTGTGAGAACTAGGGAACTAACATTTTTTAAAAAGCCGGAATTGGGATACTGAGCACAGTGTTTGAGTTGGAATCTTAGAAGTTAGTCACTCAGGAAACGAGCTGTTCGTATCCAATAAAGTTCTCAAACACCCAGACGCAGCCTGAAGTAAGAGCCCATCTGGACCAGAGGATGACCAATTAACTGGACGTCGAGACCACCAGTGGAACCCAGCAAAAATGGAACTCTGTGACGAAGGAAATTTTGCACCTCCTCAACCATGTTAAGGACGTATAGTACAAAAAAATGGAGTTGTGCCAACACCAACAAATCCCCACATAAAGATACTGAAGCCTACAAATCTGCAGCCAGACATCAAATAACCATTTAGAAAAGTGGACAAAGTAGAAGAAAGATATGCGCCAGCAATTTCCATTTGTTAGCTGCTTTAACTTTGGAAGAATATCTTATTTTGAAGAGTGTCTATTAAATAGAGACCCACTTAGTAAAAGGAATAAACAGTTAAACTGGGCAATTTTGGGAAATTGGAAAAGGGAAGCCAGAAATAGAAGGGAGAAAACTATTAAAGAAAATTATGCAGGGAAATAAAAAGAAAGAAAAGTCGCAGCAAGTAGTAGATAATAAACCACAAGTGGAATACTACAAACAAACGATGGTTAAACAGCCCGAAGAATGTAAACCAAGAACCCCTCCACGCACATAGGAGGATGCGGAGACTTTAGACAAACGGTTAAGTCAGTGTTGTTCTCCGCCGTCAGCTTATCAGGTCCCTAAACAAGATCTGTGATGGGCAACAACAATAATTACATTTGCGGTGCCACAAGATCATCAGTCAGATGCCTCCACTTGTCGCCCTGCTGACAATAACAGCTTTAAAACAGACCGTAGAAAACATTAACAAGAAGAAATGCAGAGGCAGGCTGTAATCACAGGGAAGATCAACAGTCCCAGAGCCAGGGTCGGGACAGTGGCAGAGAAAGAGCAGTACATAGGAGGCAGCAATGACACTCACAGACCCTATCCTTGGTATGTTTCTGATGCGATATTTCCCTAATCCTCGGGGAGAACAGTCAGTGCCGGTTCACTGACCCCGGGCACAGTCAAAAATTATAATTCTTATTGACTGTCTCCCCGATCCTGCCATTCAACTCGAGATGGCTTTTCATAAAATAAGTAACACTGTCTTTTCTCGTGAACTGAGCAAGATGGGCAAAGTGTCCTTCCTCAAAGGATGGCTTAAAGAGGAAAGTCACCCCGGGAGGTAACGGCTAGTTTGTCTCTGAGGCTCGCAGACAAGCAACCCGCGCCCCGCCCAAGTGAAACTTTGCAAGTTTCATGGATGATAGGTTTATAGTCAGCCGAAATACGATCATCATGTTTTTAATTTCAATTTAAGTAAATGTCTAAAATGGAAAGTAACGGCTTTAATAAACCTATAACAAGAAAAATATCGAGGAACCACTTTCACTTAACGCCATATTTAATTGTGATTGTACAAAACAATGACAGGGTTTCATATGTCAGAGAGAGAGAGAGAGAGATGAGAAAAAGACAGAATTAGAGACGCCAACTGTTGGTGCTGTGTTCACTGAACTAAATGCTAATGCTTTGTGGCGAGATTTGAGTGCGTATTTGTTTGTTAGTGACTGAACCTTTGAGTTTCCGCTCCCTGGAAATCGTGATCCAGGAATGCGTTGAATTTACTTTGCATTTTTGGAATCTACCGTGATTTGGAAGTGCAATGTGTGTCCATATCATTGTGGAACATATATGTTTAATGTTAATTCCTTTTTAAGGAACCAATGATTATGTAATGCACAATTTCTAAATAAAAAGGAATATTAATGAAGTGTTAATCCATCTACGCTTCTAGCAGATCATGACTGCCTTACTGTCAATTCCTAAATCTTCACTTTTTTGTGTTTTCATAAAAGCCAAACTTATGTAATTCCCCCATAGTTTCACTCTAAAGCTACAGATCAAATTCACCACCTTTCAAACTCAGGTGTTTGTCCAGCAAGAAAATTGACTAAAGGAAGTAAAAAATCTGTGATCCTGTAACCAAATTAGGATCAATCTGCGCTCTGCTTTCCTATCAATGTTTACTGAAGAAATTTTAGGATGTAATTAATAAATTAAATTAAGTTCAATCTTATGGTACTGTACAGTCAGATTAATATTTCAGCCTCAGGTACAGATTAATTCTGCACCAGGATAAACATGGCAGGCGTCAACTCTTTTCTTTTAAAATGAAGAGTAAGCCTAACATTGAGGAAACCGCTGTAGAGTTCAGAATTTGCTGATACAGACAAATCTGTCTCTATTTCTCTTCCTTACTGAAAATTGAAGTTTCAGTTGAACATTATTTTATAAAAAAATCTTGTAACAAACATAAGATACTACTGTTAATATCTGGGTGTCTGGATTAGTCATTATGCGTGCATAAGAAGCATTTTATTACCATGAAACGTAGCACACACACCCTGGGACACTCTGGGATTCCATCTCTCACACTCTAGGATTCTCTCTCTCACTCTATGCCACACTCTGGGATTTCCTCTGGCACACCCTGGGATTCGCTCACACTCTGGCACATTCTGGGATTCCCTCAGGCACAGCCTGACACTCTCTCACATTCTGTCACAGCCTGGCACTCTCTCACGCACACTCTGGGACACACTGGGATGCCCTTACACACTCTGGGACATTCTGTGATTCTCTCTCACACTCGGGGATTCCATTACACAGCATGGTACTCTGGATTATCTCTAACACAAACTGGGGTTCTCTCACACACTCCCTGGGACACTCTGGGATTCCCTTACATACTCTGGGATTCACACTCACACACTCTGGGACAATCTCACACACTCTGGGACATTGATTCTCTCTCACACTCTGGGACTCTCACACAACCTGGGACACTGGGACCCTCTCCCACTCACTCTGGGACCCTCTCCCACACACTCTGGGACACTGATTCCCTGACACACACTGGGATTCTCTCACACACTGGCACACTCGAGGAATCTCTCTTAAATTCGGGGATTCCCTCACACACCAGGGACTCTGGGACTCTCTCAACATCTCACTCACTCTGCGACTCTCTCTCTCTCACTGTGGGATTCTCTCGCACCCACTGGGAATTCTTTACACTGTCTGGGAGACTGTCGCAAACTCTGGGACACATTCACACACTCTGGGACATTCTGGTATTCCCTTACACACTCTGGGATTCACTCACACACTCTGGGACACTCTCACACACTCTCTAGGATTCCCTCTCACACACTCTGGGGCTCTGTTGCACACACTCTTGCACAGCCTGTGACTCCCTCACACTCACACACACGGGCACTGCCTGAGGCTCACTCACACTCACACACACGGGCACAGCCTGCTATTCACACACACACACACACACACACACACACACACACACACACACACACACACACACAGCCTGGGACCCACTCACACTCATACACTCTGGGACATTCTATCATTCTCTCTTACACTCGGGGATTCCCTTCCACAACATGGGACTCTGGGACTCTTTCACTCATTCTTGGACACTCTCTCATTCACTGTGGGATCCGTTTCACACTCTGGGATTCCCTTACACACTCTGGGTCCCTGGCAGTCTCTCACACACCATGGGACTCTCTGGAATCCCTCACACACTCTGGGATTCCCTTACACAATCTGGGACACTGGGATACTCGTCAACACACTCTGGGATTCCCTTACTCAATCTGGGACTCTGGGACTCTCACTCTTTCACACAAACTCTGAGACACTGGGATCGTCTCCCACACACTTTGGGATTCCCTTATATACTCTGGGACCCTCGCCCAAACACTCTGCGACACTCTGGGATTCCCTCACACACTCCGGGACACACTCTCACACTCTGGGACACTCTGATTCCCTTACACATCTGGGATTCGCAAACACACTCGGGGACACTCACACATTCGGGGATTCCCTTACACACTCTGGGACACTGGGACCCTCTCCCACACACTCCAAGTACCCACTCTGGGACACCCTGGCAAGCGCCCACGCACGCTGGGACACCTTGACACATGCTCCTGCCCGCCTGGGCACCGTGGCACGTGCCGGCTGAGATGCGCCCTCGCCATCTGGGACACCCTGAAAGGAGCACTCGCCCGCTGGGACACAATGGAACACGCCGTCGCCCGTTGGGGCATCTTGAGACGCGCCCACGCACTCTAGTACACACCGGCACGTGCCCTCGCACTCTGGGACACCCTGGCCCGTGTCCTCAGGCCCTGGGACGTGCCCTCCCACCTTGGGACGCGCTCTCGAACCCTGGGATACATGGCAACGGGGTTGGACGAGGTCGGGGGAGGAACGGCGTTGCACGGGGTTGAGGGTAAACGGCATTTCATGGGGTTGGGGGGAAAGCATTGCATGGGGTTGGGGGCGGACGGTGTTGCACGGGGTTGGGGGTCGGTGCTGTAGGGGATTGGGGGTATGGTATTGCAGGAGGTCTGTGGCAGGGAAACAGCATTTCACGGGGTCGGGGGAAATGGCTTCGGACGGAGTTCGGTGTGGGTGAGGGGACAGGAGACCCCTGTAAATAGAGGTGCATCCCCCCAGCCCCTCGAAGCCCCCTGTAAACGCTGACACATTTCCCCCACCCCACCTCTCCCTCGGATCCCTCTGCCAACACTGACACATTCCTCTGGTGTATTAATCCGTTCCTGAAAGTTCATTTAAAGATCCCCACAACCACGATAAATCAGCTTCTCTCAACCTACCACTCACAAGGAAAGCTATTGCCACCTTCTTCAACGGGGTGAAATGACCAATCCAAATCATACCCTTCCATTCCCTACATCAAAGCAGTGACTCCTCTACAAGCTGACAATCTGGGCCTCCAATCAAGAATTCACTGAGTAAGTATTAAAGAAGTATCCATTATGATTCTGACAGACCACTTTTCAGGGATTCCCCCGAGGGGAAATATGTTTATCTCCCTGTGTGGGAGAAAACCTTGCTATTTTGCAAGATGAACATTTTAAATTGAATATTCCCATGTATCAGAACTGCCTACAGAGTTAGCGATGAACAACGGACACCAATTTACACCCAGACATCAATGAGACACAGAAAGCGTCCTTGGTGTTTCAATAGCGCAATCACAGCGCCACAGTCAGGGAAATGAGGGGATTGTTTCTCCCCAAACAATTTTAGCAACACACACAGAACTATACCATTTAGTACCAGGAGCCTGACTGCAGCTTAATAACATTCTTTGGTCTGATTAAGAGTTTGTGGGTGGCACGGTGGCAAGCACTGCTGCCTCACAGCGCCAGAGACCCGGGTTCATTTCCCGCCTCAGGCGACTGACTGTGTGAATTTTGCACGTTCTCCCTGTGTCTGCGTGGGTTTCCTCCCACAGTCCAAAGATGTGCAGGTCGGGTGAATTGGCCATGCTGAATTGGCCGTAGTGTTTGAGGTAGGAGAATGGGTCTGTGTGGGTTGCTCTTCGATGGGTTGGTGTGGACTTATTGGTCTGAACGGCCTGTTTCCACACTCTAAGTAATCTAATCAAAGGCAAAACATTATCTCTGCTTCTCTCTCTACATTAGCTGCCAGTCTGTTTCAAATTTCCAGCAGCCACAGCATTTGTGTTCATTTTAGTAACATTATCGTTAACTTTACAAAACTCACCCAGTTTCTGCAACATCTTTTGATCCACTTAGTACTGTAAGCATTGCAAATTATTCTCTGGAATGTAGTCAGTGATTCCGTTATTGAGGTGGAAATGATCACAGATTCCCAGGTGTTTGAGTGAAGTCATTTCGCATTATCTCAGTCACTCAGGCTGCTGTCCATTTCTGAGACTGTGACCTATCAGAGTAAAAGAAGACAGCAATAACCCAGGGAAATCCTCAGCCAGAAGCAGAAAGACACAAAAGACACGAGTCACTGTTTGGGTTTGAAATTAAATTGATGTAATTTTAATAAGTGCATTATTGAAATAACGTATAGTTATAGAGCTGGAGGCAGATAATAAGCAGTGAAGAGAAAGGGGGAGCTTAGATTTATGAATAGTTGGTTAATATTCACTTTTCGAGTAAAAAAATAAATTGATGCTATTTTCTTTAAATAGTGGAATTTGAGAATTCTCGGTCACTCAGACTTTAACAGATTACATGGTGAGGTGAATTTTTCTGGGTATTTGGTTTAATTAACAGAGGGGTTCATCGTCATGTTGCAACAAAAGAAACACGACAAAGAACAGTACAGCACAGTAACAGGCCCTTCAGCCCATAATGTTGTGCTGAATGTGACACCAAATTAAACTCATCCTTTCTGCCTATCTTTGTTCCATGTCCTTGCATATTCACATGCTTACCCAAAAACCCCTTAAACACCCCTCTCATATCTGCCTCCTCCACCATCCCTGGCAGCATGTTCCAGATTCCTACCACACTCTGTGGAAAACATATTACCCCTCACATCTCCTTTGATCGCTCCCCCTCTCACCTTAAATGCACATTATCTAGTAAAGATATTTCAACTCTGGGTAAAACATTTTTACCGTCAACCCTGTGCATCTCATGATGCTGCGCTGACTGTCCCTAATTAGGTCATTCTTTTCCAAATGCGCATATATCCTATCCATAAGAATTCTGTCCAAAGCTTCCCAACCTCTGAGGTGAGACTCACCGGGCTATAATTTCCTGGATTGTCCCTATTTCTTTTTTTAAGAGAGGAATACCATCAGCTACTCACCAGTCCTCTGCAATCTTTCCAGTGGCTAGCGAGGATTCAAATATCTTGGCCAACACCGCAAAAATCTCCTGTCTTGCCTTTCTCAATAACCTGAGGTAGCTACGATCGGGCCCTCGGGATTAATCCAGTTAAATGCTCTTCAACAAATCTCACGCTTCTTTCTCGACCTCAAAAATGCTGAGCACATCAGCATGCTCCACACAAATCTCATTATCCTCTATATCCTTTATCCTGTGTGAATGCAGATGCAAAGTAATTATTTATGATCTCGTCCACTTTCACTGACTTCAAGCACAAATTCCTTCCTTTAGGCTTGGCTGGCCCGACCTTCTTCCTAGTGATGTGGAAGCTGTGGAAAGGGTTCAGAGGAGATTTACTGGGATATTGCCTGGAATGAAATGAAGGTCTTACAAGGGAAGGCTGAGGAATTGGCAGCTGTTTTAGTTGGAAAGAAGAAGGTCGAGAGGTGACTTAATTGCCTGCAACAGTAGCAGAACCGCCGACGCAATGGGCATTTAAATAGGCATTGGACATACATATGGGTAATATTGGAAGTGTGTAGCTTAGATAGGCATCAGATTTATTTCACAGGTCGGTGCAATATTGAGGGCCAAAAGGTCTGTACTGTGCTGTAACGATCCATGTTCATATCCTCTTGTGGGTGATTCTCTCCAGAACAATTTGGGATTCACTTTAACCCTAATTGCTAAGGTCATGGCCCCTCCTTGCTCTACTCATTCCCTGTTCAGGTTCCTTCCAGCTTTTGTTTTTTACATTCGTCACATGCCATGTCCAATTCGAGATTCCCAAACCTTGCATAGGTTTGTTTTTTCCCCTTTTGACTAAATTCCCAGCCTCCTTTGTTATCCAAGGAGCCCTTACATTGCCAGCCTTATCCCTCCTCTCTCCTGGAACATGCTGCTCGTGAACTCCAATCAGCAGGACTCTACCTAACTCCCACGTGTCCAATGTGGCATTGTCTGATGACAGCTCCTCCCAATTAAAACTCCCAAGCTCCTGCCTAATTTAGATTACTTACAGTGTGGAAACAGGCCCTTTGGCCCAACAAGTCCACACCGACCCGCCGAAGCGCAACCCACCCATACCCCTACACTTACCCCTTACCGAACACTGCGGGCAATTTAGCATGGCCAATTCACCTGACCTGCACATCTTTGGACTGTCGGAGGAAACCGGAGCACCCGGAGGAAACCCACGCAGACACGGGGAGAACGTGCAAACTCCACACAGTCAGTCGCCTGAGTCGGGAATTGAACCCGGGTCTCTGGTGCTGTGAGGCAGCAGTGCTAACCACTGTGCCACCGTGCCGCCCTAAAAGTGCTGCGTAAGGCGACAGGGAACACCCCACCCCATCAACTGAATGCAGATAAGCTGTTGTTGGCAAAGCAGATTAAGGACACACAAGGAAGAGTCAGACACCCCAGATGGGACTAACATACTGACATCATTTGCAATCCCACAAATTAGAAACATCCCATTTATTCGTAGCTGCCTTAAATAATTCTTAAGTTGTGATTACTGATTCCAAAATGGTCTCCCACTGAAAGGTCAGTCACCTGGCCAGGCTCTTTCAGCAATATAAGGTCCACTATGGCCCCTCCCCCTCCTTTACATTACTATTTCAAGAAAACCTTCTTGGGTGCACTTAACAAACTCTGCACTGTATCAGCCTCTTGCTCTAAAGTAGTGCCAGCAAATGGTGGGAAAGTTAAAGTCATATTGAGAACTCTGTTGTTAATGCCCCTTGCCATAATCTGCCGAGATATTTGTCCCTCGAGGTATCATTGGCAGATTGAGTATCCTATAGTATAATCCCATAAACTGCATCCTTCTTATACACGTTGCCTCAGTGGACGAGCCCCTCCAGTATGTCCTGAGTGCAGATGTAACATTCAACCTCTTTTACCCTCCTCTCCATCTTGTCTGAAACAATGAAATCCTGGAATATTGAGCAGCCAGTCCTGTCCTGCCCCAAACCCAATCTCTGGAATGGCCACAATATCGAATCTGAGCTGGTGTACCTTAGCTATGTTGCGCCTTGTGTTGAAATTAACACAATCAGCACATTCGTACTGTGGTGTTCATTTGTCTGTATTTCCTTTCTGATTGACTAGTTTACATGTTCCGACCAAGCTCCCCCCCCCCCACCCCCTACTCATATTGCTGTCCTGATGCTGTGGTTCCCAAGACTTTGTCATTCTAGGTTAATGCTGAAAATATGTTGCTGGAAAAGCGCAGCAGGTCAGGGAGGATCCAAGGAGCAGGAGAATCGACGTTTCGCGCATGAGCCGTAATTCAGGAATTCCTGAAGGAGGGCTCATGCTCGAAACGTCGATTCTCCTGCTCCTTGGATGCTGCCTGACCTGCTGCGCTTTTCCAGCAACACATTTTCAGGCCTGATCTCCAGCATCTGCAGTCCTCACTTTCTCCCATTCTAGGTTAAACCCTTCCGTTGTAGCAGGAGCGAGCCTTCCTGTGAGGATATTGGTTCCCCTCTAGTTCAGGTCACCCCTGCTCCAGAAGAGGTGCCAAAGATCCAAGATCCTGTAACCCTGCCCCTGTACCAGCTCTTCAGTCATGCATTCATCTCTGCTATTTCAATTCTTATCTCACAAGCACATGAGACTGGTGGTAATGCAGCGATTACGAGCCTCAAGGTCCTACATTTCAGTCGTTCCCTACTTCGTGTACTTACTCCTCAGGAGCTCATCCCTCTTTCTATCTGTGTTGTGGGTAGCAATGAGCACCATGACCTCTGGGCTCCCATTCTCCCAATTCAGAATTTCATGAAAATGCTCAGAGATGTCCTTGACCCAGGCATCAGGGAGACAACACCCCATCCCGGAGTCTTGGACGCAGCCACCGTAACACCTGTCTATGCCCCCAACTAATGGTTCTCCTCTCATCTTCGCTCCCTTGGATTTTGCCCGACCTTGTTCTACAGCAGGTTCAGTTATAGAGTAATAGAGTCCTACAGCACAGAGAGAGGCCCTAGGAGCAGACTGATTCCTGGCAACCATAATGTCCATCCATGGCAACCCCATTTCCCTCCCCATGCCCCATATCGTTCTAATCCTTTCCTATCCATGTATTTGTCCAAATGATTTTTAAATGTTCTTAATGTACCTGCCTCAGCCACTTCCACTGACAGCTCATTCCGTAGGCGAATCAGCATCTGTGTAAAAAAAATGCTGCTAACGTTCCCTTTTATTCTTTCCCCTCTAACCTAAAAGGGATGCCCTCTAGTCCTCGATTCTTCAACCCTGGGAAAACGACTGAATGCATTCACCCGATCCATTCCTCTCATGATCATATACATTTCTATAAGATCTCCCTTATGTCGCCTGTGCTCTGAAGAAAAATGTTCCAGCTTGTCCAACCTCTCCCGATAACTCAGGCCATTGAGTTGTGGTGCTATAGACCTGGCTACCGCTGTGCTACTCCCCTGAGAGGTTATCCCCAACAATACACCAGCTCTCTCTCCTTTAACATCCCGCAGCCAACCCCTGTATGCTCCTTAGTGGGTCCTGCTGTTACTCCAACCCAACCATGCGGACACCCACCTACCTGATGGAACCTGGATGTTTGGACAGGACAAGATCATGGGTGTATTTAAACGCAATGAATGGAAATCTGAAATTACATTTGGACTGAATGTAATGTAGAGCAGTGTGAAATGGAGGTGGATGATATACGTGACTTGCTGCAAGGATACTGACAGTAGAATCTGAGGCGATCACGAGTATATGGAGGTAGAATGTGGGAGACAAGCGGGGACTGTACTGGAATAGTCACGGTGAGAGGGAACAAAAGCTGGATGGAGAGTTTCAGCAGCTGACTTACTGACACGGAGGTGAGCCATCGGAAACTGAGCAAGTGGCCACCATCTAATAGGACAGAGAAACTGATCCATCAGCCTGAAACTGACTGACCACGTGGCTGTCAATGAATCCAATACAAGTGAATGGAAACATTGCTCAGAGCATGTTTCTGTAACATTCAACAAAACCAGGAAATGGAAAGTGAATAATGAGCTGAAAACACAGCTCTGTTAGAGTCAATATCATTCAATGTTCACTCAATGAATATCCTAACCTGCAGAAAGGAATCTCCCAGAATCACAGCAGAAAGAGAAAACAAGCTTAGCAGAGACGGAATGAAGCCACCACCTGCATCAAAACAGCTCAGAACAAAGAGGCTGAATTCTCAACAAACTGACAAGCAATCCAGATACTTTCAGAGTTACAGATCGAGTTCAGAATTATTCAGGAAACAGACTTACCAGATACACTAGTCAGTGGTGTGTGCCAAAAATGCATGTAAGGCCCCAGGTGGAATAGCATGGTGATGTGTCGTTTTTTCTTTGAGGAATGATGCTTTGTTTTCGCTCAGAAGAGCAGATGTGGAGTTCCCTGATCACTAGATTTACAGACAAAGGAAACCTGATCAAGGACTCACAGGTCAATTACACTGTTAGTGACAGCCCATCGCACACAACAACAACAGCCTGTTACACAGAGAACAAAACAGATTCTAGTTTAACAGAGACACTCTCACAATGAACATCTGCTGCTTTAATAAAAATGTTGCCTCTTTGAAGAAAAGGAACATATCACCAATGCAGCCAGACTTTTAAACTGCCCAAGAGAACTGCGGAGATTTTAAACAATTCAGTGATCACTGTTTCTATGTATTTTGAAGCTATTTTGAGCAGTGTATGTATCGTGAGTCGGTGTGGACTTGCTGGACTAAGGGCCAGTTTCCACACTGGAGGGATTCTATTCAATACAATTGTCAACCTGTCCCACTGCAGGTTGGGTAAGGCCCGAGGGGACTCTGTACCGGGCAGGGGTTGCGCCCCACAGCACGATGGGGAAAGCCCGAGGCTACTCTGTACCCGGCAGGGGCTGTGTCTCACAGCAGGATAGGTAAGGCCCGAGGGGAGTCTGTAGGGGGCAGGGGCTGTGTCCCACAGCAGGATGGGTAAGGCCCGAGGGGACTCTGTACCGGGTAGGGGTTCTGTCCCACAGTAGGATGGGTAAGGCCCGAGGGGACTCTGTACCGGGTAGGGGTTCTGTCCCACAGCAGGATGGGTAAGGCCCGAGGGGACTCTGTACCGGGCAGGGGCTGTGTCCCACATCAAGATGGGTAAGGTCCGAGGGGAGTCTGTACCGCGAGGGGCTGTGTCCCACAGCAGGATGGGTAAGGCCCAAGGGGAGTCTGTACCGGGGAGCGGTTGTGTCCAATTGCAGGGTGGGGAAGGCCCGAGGGGAGCTGAAAGTGTGTTGCTGGAAAAGCGCAACAGGTCAGGCAGCATCCAAGGAGCAGGAGATACGACGTTTTGTGCATAAGCCCTTCTTCAGGAATGAGAAAAGTGTGTCCAGCAGGCTAAGATAAAAGGTAGGGAGGAGGGACTTTGGGGAAGGGCGTTGGAGATGTGATAGGTGGAAGGAGGTCAAGGTGAGGGTGATTGGCCAGAATGCGGTGGGGGGGGAGAGGTCAGGAAGAAGATTGCAGGTTAGGAAGGCGGCGCTGTGTTCGAGGGATTTGACTGAGACAAGGTAGGGGGAGCGGAAATGAGGAAACTGGAGGGAGCCTGTACTGGGGAATGGTCGCGTCCCACAGCAGGATGGGCAAGGCCTTGGACAAGTCTGGACCCGGGAGAGGTAATGTACGAGGGAAATCTGTACAGGGGAAGCGCTGTGTCCCACATTAGGGTGGGTGAGGCCAGACGGGAATATGTACAGGGGAGAATGTGTGTCCCACAGCAAGATGGGTAAGGTCCGAGGGGAGTTTGTACTGGGGACAGGTTGTGTCCCACAGCAGGATATGTAAGGCCCCAGGAGAGATGGCACCAGGTAGGGGTTGTGTCCCACAGAAGGATGAGTAAGACCCGAGGGGACTTTGTATTCATGTTGTTGTGTCTCTCAGCAGGAATGGATAAGGCCCAAAGGTCTTCTGTACCGGGGAGGGTCTGTGTCCCTCAGCAGGATGGGTAAGGCCTGAGGTGAGTCTGTACAGGAGAGGGGTTGTGTCCCACAACAGGATGGGTAAGGCCTGAGGAGAGTTGTACCGTGGAGGGATTGTGTACCAAGCAGGATGCGTAAGGCCCGAGGGCAGATTACACCAGGGAGGGGATGAGTCCCACTGCAGGATGGCTAAGGCCCAAGGGGAGTCTGTTACTCGGAGGTTTGTGTCCCACAGCAGGACAGATAAGGCTCAAGGGTAGACTGTACCGGGGAGGGGTTGTGTCCCACTGCGGGATGGTTAAGGCCAGGTGGTAATCTGTACTGGTGAGGGTATGCATCCCAAAGCAAGATGGGTAAGGCCTGAGGGCAGTCTGTACTGGGGATAGAATGTGTTCCATTGCAGGATGGGTAAGGTCAGAGGGAAATCTGTACCCAAGTGGGGTTGTGTCCAACAGCAGGGTGGGTAAAGCTCAAGATTAGACTTTACCAGGGAGGAGTTCAGTCCCACAGCAGGATGGGTAAAGCCTCAGGGGAGTCTGTATCAGGGAGGGGCTGTGTCCCCTTGCAGAAGGGGTAAGGCCCGAGGCGACGCTGTACTGGGGAATGGTTGTGCCACAAAGCTGACCCAAATGGTTGGGTCAGGCTGGAGGGGTAGAGGGAACCGGGGAGGGGTTGTGTCCCACAGCACGATTGGTAAGACCTGAGGGGAGTCTGTGCCAAAGAGGGTCTCTGTCCAAAAGCACGATGAGTAAGGACCCACGGGAGCCTTACTGGGAAGGGGTTCGGTCCCACAGCAGGATGGGAAAGCCCCGTCAAGAGTCTGCACCAATGTGGGGTTGTGTCTCACAGTAGGATTGGTAAGGACTGAGGGGAGTCTGTACCGGGGAGGGGTTGTGTCCCACATCAGGATGGGTAAGGACCAAGGGGAGTCTGTACCGGGGTAGGGATTGTCTCCCAAAGCAGGATGGGTAAGGACCGAGGGGAGTTGTACCAAGTCGGGTCTTGTCTCTCAGCAGGATGTGTGAGGCCCAAGGGTAGTCTGTACTGGAGAAGGGATGTGTCCCACAGCAGGATGGGTAAGGGCCGAGGGGAGATTGCACCAGGGAGAGGTTGGGTACCACAGCAGGTTGGGTAAGGCCCGTTGAGAATCTGTATCGGGGAGGGGTTGTGTCCCAATCAGAATGGGTAGAGCACGAGGAGAGTCCAACCTGTGGAGGGGTTGTGTCCCACAGCAGCATGTGTCAGGCCCGAGGAGAGTCTGTACTGGGGAGGGGTTACGTCCAACAGCAGGATGGGTACGGCCCGTTGAGAGTCTGTACCCAAGTGGGGATTTGACTCACAGCAGGGTGGGTGAGGCCAGAGGCTAGTCTGTACCAGGGAGGGTATGCGTACCAAAGCAGCACGGGTAGGACTCAAGGGTAGACTGAACCGGGGAGTGTTCGGTCTCACAGCAGGATGGGCAAGGCCTGAGGACAGTCTGTACCAGGGAGGGGATGTGTCCCACAGCAAGATGGGTGAGGCCTGAGGGGAGTCTGTACCGGTGAGGGGTTGGGTCCCACAGCAGAATGGGTAAGGCTCAAGATCAGACTTTACTGGGGAGGAGTTCGGTCCAACAGCAGGATGGGTAAAGCATCAGGGAATCTGTATCATGGAGAGGATGTGTCCCACAGCAGGATGGCTAAGGCCCGAGGGGAGTCTGTACCGGGGAGGAGTTCGATCCCACAGCAGAATGGGTAAGGTCCGAGAGCTATCTGTACCGGTGAGCGATTGTGTCCTACTTCAGGATGAATAAGGGCCGAGGCGAGTCTGCACCGGGGAGGGGTTGTGTCCCACAGCAGGATGAGTAAGACCTGAAGAGTGACCATGAGCAAAGATTTACTTAGGGAGGTGAGGGGCAACATTTTCCACAGAGGACGGTTCATAGATGGAATGGACTGCCAGTGGCACATGGGAGAAACAAGAACAATTACGACATTGAAAAGACATTTGGGCAGGAATATGGAGAGGAGAAGGTTTGAAGGACCATGGGCGAAATGCAGGGAAATGCAGCTCATTCAGTTCAGGAAACCTGGTCAGCATTGATGACTGAGGCCAGAGAGTCATGCAGCACAGAAACAGACCTTAAGTCTTGGGTTATTGGTGGAGTGGACTATCGTGACAAGGCATGTTGTTGAGACTGAAGTAAGTTAGAGAGATATGGATGGCAGTCTGGACTGGAGCAGATTTCAAATGTGTGATGTGAGTGGTGAGAGGGGAGGAAAGTACAGAGATGAGAACTGTTTTTGGCATTAGAATGATTGAAGACACTATCTATGGCTTGTCTTGTGGATCAGAATGGGAGCGGGAACACAGAACAGACCATTCCCAGACAGCATTCCCACCCTCTCGTGGGAGGCCTGCTTTCCACTCTTTTATACTGATGCTCACTAAGACAGCACAGGCCTGTAGTGATAACTGTGACACTCCCGATGTTGCCTTAGTACAACAAAACTTGCAGTAAAAGCAGTGACTGAACCTGGATTGTATCTATACTGTGCTCCCCTCCAGCACGATAGCTATGTCATGTCCTATTAGCTCATGTTTGGAGTCCTCTCATTGCTCTCTGCTCTGTTCACTGAGAGTGATCTTACCTCACTGCAGGATTTATTGAAGAACCCAGATCTCCCTGCCCTGTGTCTCTCTGGCTGACAAACCATCTTTAATAAGGGATGGATGAGACACCCAGCAGCTGGGAAGTCTATTAGGTCAGGACCTTGCTGAATACCGACAGACATATAGACAAAATGGGAAATTAGACTGATGCAGTGAGGGCTACACATGTCCCACAGAAATCTGGAACATCCCAGTCTCCATCGTCTCTCTGGAGTGGAGAATTCTGTTTGCTCAGGATCTCGAGTAGCTGCAAGAGCGAGGGACACTGACAGAGGCAACAATTAGACCCACACAGTGAGGGATACCACATGGAGAGATACTGAGTGATATCACCAGAGTGCAAGATCAAACAACTGGGCAGGAAGAAAGGGTTTTGGTTCATGTTGCACTGGGATGCGCAACCTGTGAGCAGGCAAAGTGATAGCCTAGTGGTATTATGTCAGACAATTTGTCCGGAAACTCAATAAATGTGCTCTGGACATAGGTTTAAATCCCACAATTGCAAATGATTGAATGTGAATTAAATGCTTTAACAAACATGTAATTAAAACCTGTAAGTGAGTATTAAATAATTGTTGATGTCAAGAAAAATCCACCGGGTGCATTCATGTCTTTAGTGAAGTAATCCAAGGTGTGTGTTTCCTCCGATTGTCCTCGACCCCGATAGCCCCACCATCCTGCACATTGACCTTCTCAAGATGGCGGATCTGAGGCCCGCGCTCCCTCTTTCCTCAAACAAATGGCGGCCGTGACCCTGGGCCGCTTTCTTGACAGAGACTACCATCTCCTTAACCGGGCCTGGAGGGTATTTTTCTGTTTTTTTTCATCTATATCCGCGTCTTGTGAATTGTCTCCGCTCCTTTCTCCCAGCGAGTTTCCCACAGGCCGCTCTCTGAACCCGATCGTAGCCGCACCCGGAAAAAGCTACTCCATGCCTCGCTGTGTCGTGGTTAATGTGACACTGCGCATGCTCTTCATAGAAAACAAACAACGCGTGCATCGGAGATTATCAGTGAGTTTATAGAGAATATTCATGACTGCATAGAATCACGGGGGAAATATTAGACATTAACAATAGCTGTGTCGAGTTACAGTCATTGAGATGGTTAATATGCAAATAGATTGTTCCGTCCAACTTAACCATACTGGCCAGGTATGTAAATTACCAATCGTTCTGGGAGTTTGAAAATAAGTTGTTACTCGAGTTGTGTAAATCGATGGAAAATCCATCCATTGTCAGATTTACGTCTTAACTATTTCTTTAAAACCTCACATTGTTTAATGAGTGGGGTTTAATGCTCCACTATGTCATGACAATGATCAATCCTGCAAAGCAGTTTTACTTCTGACCAATCCTGAAGCGTTCACTCCCGAGAATGCATTGGCCCTGCTTCTCACTCATTCTGGTTGGAGGACCGGCCGCTGCTCGGTCCTCCAGTTCCGCCCTTTCCTCCCAATTGCAGAGTTGATTCAGGTGCGACTCAGCAGCTGAGCAACAGAAACATTCAGGGACAAGGGAAGTTGGAATCGATGCCTTGTGATGTAGGGAAAATATCCCGAAGTTTGGACGGAGAGGCCGGCATTCAGTTCACAGATGGTGCAGGTGTGTGTAAAAACAATCGAACAGGTTCATGAGGGAAATAAGGGAAGTCAGGAAACGACTAAAAACAATAGAAAACGTATGCAATGTGGTGGTGCTCTCAATACTCAGATGATTTTAGTCTTTACCAAGTATTTCAGGGTCCCAATACAGTCTGTTCCACTCCTCCTTGTGCACATATACCACGATTGTGGGGTAAAGTGTTGTGGTGGAATATAAAGGTGCTTATCCGCAACTCCCTTGGTTTTGGAGTTGAAAATGGGTGAGAAAGAGTAGGGTTTTGTATGGAGTTACCTGTTCCCCTCCTGTTGCAACATCTCATTATTGCCCTGACTATACCTCGTACATGTTTGGTAGAGATCACTGTCATTTCATAAGCCCACAATGCAAGACCAGTCATTCTGTTTAAGACAGCAGAAATCTCTTTTAGCACAATAGGCATGACATGCCTGGACCTGTTGCAATGCTTCAAACTCCACAAGGCAGCCATACTCTCTATGACAGACAGACTCATCTTGGAACCTCCTCTGTCCTTAAGACTTTATGCACTGCTTGCGATCTTCCCTTTCCCCTTTGTACGTTCCCTTTCCAACCCAACCCACCTGCATCACTCCACAGTTGGAGCTGTCAAGGGCAGATGTCTGTGAAATAGCCTCAGTAACCTTCTCTATCTTCCTTTTAAGATGTATTTTAAAGTCTTTTTCTTTAATCAATGTTTTGATTATCCATGAAGCACCTTAGGAGATTTGCCATTGTGAAATTTCCATGCAATGCAAGTAGTTGTTGTTATTGCCATACATTAGGAGAAACAGGAATGATGCAGTCAAAATAATAACGAGAAAGTCACTGTAGTGTATAGGCCACCAAATAATTACATCACATTGTCATAGGCAATGAACAAATAAATAACTAATGCCTGTAAAAATAGTAGAGATATTATCGTGAGTGATTTTAATCTACATGTATATTAGTCAAACCAGCTCAGTCAGGGTAGCCTTGAGGAGTTCATTAAATGTATCCATGATAGCTTTCTTGAACAGTATGAAATAGAACTGAAAAGGGAGCAAGATATCCAAGATCTGGCCCGGTGCAATGAGGCAGGAATAATTAATGACTTAAGAGCTCGGGATCCCCTGGGAAGAAGCGATCACCGTATGGTTGGATTAGAATACATATGGAGAGTGTGAAAATAAAATCTAATAACTGGGTCATGGGCTTGAACACTGGGAACTACAAGAGAATGAGAGAGAATCTGGATAAAGTAGACAGTAAGCAAAAAATTTATGGTGGGAAGTTGATGAGCAATTGAAGATTTTCAAAGCCATTTTACAAAGTGCTCAGCAAATGTATATTCCAGTGAAAAGGAAGGACTGCATGAAAAGGCATACTCGGCAATGGGTGTCTGAGGAAAGTGATCAAATTAGACCATAAGACATAGGAGTGGAAGTAAGGCCATTCGGCCCATCGAGTCCACTCCGCCATTTAACAATGGCTGGCGGGCATTTCAACTTCACTTACCCGCATTCTCCCTGTAGCCCTTCAATCCTTGTGGCATCAAGAATTTATCAATCTCAGCCTTGAAGATATTCAGCATCCCAGCCTCCACTGTACTCCGTGGCAATGAATTCCACAGGCCCACCACTCTCTGGCTGAAGAAATGTCTCCGCAGTTCTCTTTTGAATTTAAACACTTTAATTCTAAGGCTGTGCCCACTGGTCCTGGTCTCCTCGCCTCATGGAAACAATTTCCTAGCGTCCACGCTTTCTCTGCCATGTATTATCTTGTAAGTTTCTATTAGATTTTCCTGTAACCTTCTAAACTCCAATGAATACAATCCCAGGATCCTCAGCCATTCCTCGTAGGTTAGAACTACCATTCCAGGGATCATCCGTGTGAATCTCCGGTGGACACGGTGCAGTGCCAGTATGTCCTTCCTGACGTGTGGGGACCAAAACTGGACACAGTACTCCAAATGGGGCTTAACCAGAGCTTTTTAAAGTCTCAGTAGCACATCGCTGCTTTCATATTCCAACTATCTTGAGATAAATTGCAACATTGCATTCGCTTTCTTAATCACGGATTCAACCTGCGCTCTTACCTTGAGAGAATCCTCGACTAGCACTCCTAGATTCCTTTGTACTTTGGCTTTATGAATTTTCTCGTTAAAAAATAGTCCATGCTGGTATTCTTTTTTCCAATGTGCAAGACCTCGCATTTGCTCACAAGGAATTTCATCAGCCATTTCCTGCATCACTCTCCCGAACTGTTTAGATCCTTTTCCAGTCTCCCCACTTCCTCAGTACTACTTGTCTGTCCACCTAACTTCGTATCATCAGCAAACTTCGTTAGAATGCCCCCAGTCCCTTCAACTAGATAATTAATATATAATGTGACCATGCAGGTAACCATGCCTGGGATCCAATCAACAACAGGTCTAGCAGTAACTTCAGTGCAATTGCCGAATGGGCAGACTGTTCAAGTCCAAGGAGTTACCAAGCAGCTCAGTCCTCAGTCATACAGTCCCCTCAAGTTCAGACTGTTCGGATCTCAACTATACCTGAAAATGAGGACTCTCAGGAATCTGTGGAAAGCATGACTGACTCTCAGAAACGTAGAGAAATTCTATCAAGACGGCCTTCATACAGGAAAATCCTAAATGAACTTTCTTCTAATGCCCCCGGTCTGCCAAGAAATCGATGAGGAGAAATCAGAAGAAGAGTCTGTCTCAACCGTTACGACAATGACGATGCAGACGCCCATCTATCAGACGAGCAGTGGACAATACCTTGCTATCACACGGGGGAGGAATTCAGCTGGCCAACAATGGAACAGATGGGGTGCAATGACTCCAGACACTAACAATGACTAATGCAGCTGTAGCCAAGTTTGGAGCAGCCATTACACAGTATGCACAGAGCCCTGGTGGTCAGCAAATCTTTGTGCCGGGCAGCCAAGTGCTTGTACAAGGCGTTGCTGGAGATGTCCAAACATATCGGCACGGTGGCACAGTGGTTAGCACTGCTGCCTCACAGCGCCTGTAGACCCGGGTTCAATTCCCGCCTCAGGCGACTGACTGTGTGGAGTTTGCACGTTCTCCCCGTGTCTGCGTGGGTTTCCTCCGGGTGCTCCGGTTTCCTCCCACAGTCCAAAGATGTGCGGGTCAGGTGAATTGGCCAAGCTAAATTGCCCGTAGTGTTAGGTAAGGGGTAAATGTAGGGGTATGGGTGGGTTGCGCTTCGGCGGGTCGGTGTGGACTTGTTGGGCCGAAGGGCCTGTTTCCACACTGTAAGTCTAATCTAATCAGATCCGTACAACTCCCAACTCCACTGCTGGACAGGGAATGGTTATGTCATCTTCACCAATTCTGCAAAGCCAGCACCAGAATGCTGAAGAAACCACTCGTAAACGTGAAATTCGTCTCATGAAAAACAGTGAAGCAGCTCGAGAGTGCTGTCGCAAGAAGAAAGAGTATGTGAAATGCTTGGAGAATCGGGTTGCTGTTCTGGAAAATCAAAATGAAAGAGATGGCGTACAAAATGTCCAAAACCAGCATGATATTAGAATTGGGAAAACGTTAAAGGTCAACCGAAAGCCACAAAAGAGTTATAACGAAAAGTAATATAGAACATGAGAAAAATAAGCTAGCACAGACTATAAAGACAGAGAGCAAAAGTTTATATGAATATATATAATGAGAAAAGAATGGCTAAAGTAAATGTTGGTCCTTTGGAAAATGAGAAGAAGCATTTAATTATGGGATATCACAGTGGAAGATACTAATATCTTTCCAGTAACTAGCAAAGAGACAAAGGTAGGTGAGGATTTGGAAACTGTCATTATTACAGAACAGCTAGTTTTAGACTGTTTGGAATTAATTGAGCTAACAATAGAAAAGTCTCCTGACCTTGATGGAATGAATCATAGGTTATTAAAAGAGATGCCAGGAAAAATAGCAAATGCACTGGCAATAATTTTACAAAATTCACTGGACTCTGTGGCAGTCCCAGCAGATTGGAAAACAGCAAAAGTGACGCCACTGTTTTGAACAGGAGGTGGACAAAAATGCGGAATTATATACCAGTCAGTTTATTCTCTGTAGGGGGAAAGATGTGTGGGTCTATTATCAAGGAAGTAATAGCAGAGAAACTCGATAGAAATTGTCCCATTGTACAGACATAGCATGGGTTCATGAAGGGCAGGTCATGCTTGACCAATCTTTTTGAATTCTATGAAGACATTTCAAGCAAAGTAGACAACGGGGACCCAGTGGATGCGGTGTACCTGGATTTCCAAAATACCATCAACAAGGTGCTGTTCAGGACGCTGTTGCATAATATAAGGGTGCATGGCATTAGGGGTAGTATTAGCATGGATAGAAGATTGGTTGACTAATAGGTCGCAAAGTGTAAGATAAATGAGTATTATTCTGGCTGGCAATCATTGACAAGTAGTGTGCCTCAGGGATCGGTGTTGGGAGTGCAATTATTTAAAACTGATACAGATGATTTGGAGTTGGAACCACATGTATGGTGTCAAAGTTTGCAGGTGACACTAAGATGATTAGTGGAACAAAGTGAGCGGAGGACTGTGAAACTTTGCAGAGGAACATCGATACATTGAGTGAGTGGGTTATGGTCTGTCAAATGAAATAGAATGTTTGTAAATGTAAAGTTTATACTCTTTGGTTGTAGTAACATTTTACCAAATCGCTTGAATGTTAAAAAAGTTGCATCATTTGATCTGCAGAGGGACCTGAGCATCCTTTTGCATGAAGGTTGGTCACCAGGTACAACAATCAGTTCAGAAAGCAAATGGAATTTTGTCCTTCATTGCTGAAGGGGTTGTGTTTAAAAGCAGAGGTTATGTTCCAGCTGTATTGGGTGATGGTGAGGCCATAACTGGCGTACTTCATGTAGTTTTTGTCTGCTTACTTGAGAAAGGATGTACTGGTACGAGATGAGGTGCAGAGGAGGTTAACTGGGTTGACTCAGAAGTTGAGGGGGTTGGCTTAACAGAGACTGAGTAGATTGGGATTATATTCATTGGAATTCAGAAGAATGGGAACATATAAAATAATGAATGGAATGGATAAAACAGAAGTAGAGAGATGTTTCCATTGGCAGGTGAAGCTAGGACAAAGGGGCATCACTGCAAGGCTAGAGGCAGCAAATTTAAGACTGAATTGAGAAGGAACGTCTTGTCCTCTATGGAATTCATTGCCCAGGGAAGTAGTTGATGCTAGTTCAGAAAAAGTTTTTTAAGCTATGTTACATTTTTAAAAACGTAATTAGTTAATGGACACGGTGAGAATGCGGGTAAATGGTTTTGTGTCCACGAAATGATCAGCCATGATCTTATTGAGTGGCAGAGCAGGGTCGGAGGGCAGGACGGCCTTCAACTGTTCTTAGTTCTTATGTTATACATCCCTCCCTCATTCGTGACTTAGAGGTGTTGGTGTTGGATTGGGATACACAAAAGTAAAATTCACAAAACACCAGGTTATTGGTCAACAGGATTATTTGGAAGCACTAGTTTTGCTGCTTCTTCTTTTGAGATGGTGTTGTGTCATTTTTAACCGTTGTAACTCATGAACAGCAACAGAAGCCATGAAGCAATCCGCATGCTCCAGCCAACAATGGGTTCCGGGTGATTGATGTCAGTGGCGGACCAATGGAAAGTCAGGGACAGAACTGGAGGACCTGGCGCGTTACTTGGTCCTCCGACCAATCAACATTAATGAGGGGCGGGACTAGACTATACCACGTGATCACCCTCGTGGGCGGAGAGCTGTTGGTAAAGATAGAAATAAACAGCGGGAAGCGGGAGGGAAATGGTGCTGGTGTGGGTTGAGAGGGTTTACAGACATTTGGTGCACATCGGAAAATACAAATTTGAAACTTAGTCCCGTTTTTGCAGTAAACGGGAAAATGCCTCACCTAGCAATTGACTCAGGTAAACACCACCATCTTTATTCGGGGCAACGATGCACTGGGCACGTGCAACCTCCAGCTTTGTAGGGGACAAAGTTCAGAGGGGAGTATGTGCAGCCTTCTGTGGTAGAGAGTCATAGGCAAGATTTACAGCACACATTCAAACCCAGAGAAATGGATTTTTTTTCTGGATTTGTTTTGACATTCATTCAAATGCTTTGGATGTGAATAGAGGCGGTACAGTTAGTAAGTTTGCAGGTGACAACAAAATTGAAGGTATTGTGGCCAGTGACAAACGTTATCTCAGAATACAATGGGATATTGATCGGATGGACCAATGGGCTGGGGAGTGGCAGATCGGGTTTCATTGAGATAAATGTGAGGTGCTGCAGTTTAGAAAAGCAAATCAGAGTAGGACTCACACACTGAATTGTAAGATCTTGGAGAATCTTGCTGAACAAAGAGACTTTGGAATGCAGGTTCATACTTCCTTGAAAGTAGAGACGCAGGTAGATAGGACAGTGAAGAAGGCATTTGGTATGGTTCCCTTTATTGTTCAGAACATTGAGTAAAGGAGCTGGACAGGACATTGGTTAGGTCACTTTTGGAATATTGTGTGCAGTTCTGGTCTCCCTCCTATCAGAAGGAGGCACTGAAACTTGAAAGGTTTGAGAATTGATTTTCAAGGATGTTGCCAGGTTTGGAGGATTTGAGTTTCAGGGAGAGGCATAATAGGCTGGGATCATTTTCCCTGGAGTGTCATAGGCTGAGGTGTGATGTTATAGAGGTTTATAAAATCGTGATGGACGTGGATAGCGTAAATAGACAAGGGTTGGTGGAGCCCAGAACTAGAGGATATACGTTTAGGGTGAGGTGGTGGGGGCGGGGGGGTGAATTCAAAAGGAGCCTGAAGGGCAACTAAAATTGTAACATTTCAAAGGCGTTTGAATAGCAAGGGTTCAGAGGGATGTTGGCCAAGTGCTGGCAAATGGGAATAGATTAGGGTAGAATATCTGGTTGGCATGGATGGGTTGGATTGAAGAGTCTGTTTCTGTGCTAGTCATCTCTGACTGTGGTATCATAAAAGTGAACATTGCTCTGATTCATCTCTGGTTTCTTGATGTCCACTTGTTTGTTATCTAGCTTCCTCGGTCTCTCGTGTGTATTTATGCTATGTAGTATTTTACTATTACGTTCACAGACCTTTTCTGTAAATGAGTTGTCCACTGCTGCCCGGCCCCTGACCATATGCTCCATTATCAGGTTATTTTTTCCACAATATCTTTGACAGTCAAGAGTTCTTTTTTCCAACAAGTGAGTAGATTTTCCTTCCATTTCTGACAGTCAAATTCTGCACCATTTTCATTCCCTATAAATCATATTGCACTCTCTGAAACATGATGTATATTTCTCCTTCCACAGATACCAGTGATCAAGGCCAAAGCTCTGTTGCCTGTTGAGAAGGTCATGTTTGACTTCTTTGTACTGCTGCAGTTGGTATGGTGAAGATACTCCCACAACGTGGTTGGGTAGGAGACATTACAGATTATTCACTGAGAGATAGTGAAGAGTAGAAGATATCTGTACAAATCAACATGATTTAATTTAACAAAAATATTGAGAGCTTTTGACATAAGGCCACAAATGGAGAATACTATGTCCGGTGACCAAACCTTTTGCGAAATAAGCATTTTTTCAGGAATGACTTAAAGGAAGAAAGCAGATCTTAGAGGGTTAGGGTGGGAATTCCAAACCGTGTTGCCTTGGAATCTATAGAAACAGTCACACAACTGAACTCAAAAATTATTGAGATTTGAAAGGGTGTCTGGTGCATGGAGATAGGAATGATTACAGCCAGAAATTAAGTCAAGAGTGTGAAAGTAAATTGCTGTTGCTTATAAATGGGAGCCTTTTGATGGTTCAGCAAGTTCTGGTACAAGTGAACACTTGGGTGGTAGAGTTTTCAATATTCTGGAGATCATAGGGAGGGCGATTGTGGGATGCTGGCCAGGAGTGGGTTTAGATAATGAAATCTAGAGTTAACAAAATGAATGAATGAGAGTTTCAGTAAATGAGCTGAGATTGTGGTGAGGTCAGGTGATATCACTGAGGTGGAAATCGTGGTCTTGGAGTGGGACTAGGCTATCAACCTCACCTCACCTCTTGAATTCAGCTGTTTGTCAGTTTGTGAATCAAGTTTGTGAATCAGGTAACAAGGCCAGATTACTGAGTGGCTCTGGCAGAACCAAAACTGGGTGTCACAGAATGTTATTGCTGAGCAGCTGCTTCACAGCACTGTTGATGACACCTTCCATCACTTCACTGCTGAGCGAGTGTCGACTGATGGAGGGAAATTGGCTGGGTTGGCTCTGCCCTGCGTTTTTGTGTTGAAAATCCCTGGGAAATGTTCCACAATGTCAGTAGGTGCCATGCTGGAGGAGTAATTGTCTTGGTGGGCAGCAATTTCTGGAGCACAGCCATCAGCATTATTGCCACAATTTTGGCAGGGCCGACAGCCTTTACACTGCTTCTCCACTTCTTGATCTGATTTGAAATAAGTTTTCAACCAATTCGATTCACATCTGTGATGTCAGGGACCAATGTAGAAGGTTCATCCACTTGGCACTGCTGGCTGAAGATTGCTTCAAATGCTGTTGTCTTGTCTGTTGCATGAATGTGTGAGACTCCTCCATCAGTAAGGGTGGGGATATCTGTGATTCTTCCAGCAATGAGTTGTTTAATTGTCCATCACCATTCATGACTATGTGTGGCAGAACGGCAGAGCTCAGATCTGATCCATTGGTTGTTGGATTATATAGTTCTATTTGTTGTTGCTTGCACTGTTTGGCATGCAGGTTGGGTAGCTTCACCAGGCTGGCATCACATTTTTCGGTATGCCTGGTATTGCTCCTGGCATACTCTGCGGAACTCTCCATTGAAGTAGGGTTGATCCCTTGGATTGATGTTAATGGTTGAATGGGGGATATACCAGGCCATGAGATTTCATATTGGGCTGGAATACAGTTCTGCTGCTGTTGTTGGCCCACAGTGAGGCAGAAGTTGCAGGGTCAAGAGGGCTGATTGTGTTGTTGCATATTCCAGTGCATTGGTAGATGTAATGTGGTCCATCCAGTTTCATTCCTTTGTTGAGACAGTGCAGTGATTAAGACAATGAGTGATTTGGTGGGCCACTGTCGAAATGCAACCTTTTTAAATAAGGTTTTGTGATTTACACATGAAAGAAGTGAAACTATCATGGTATTCGAACAGATGAAAGACTCAACAGACAATCAAGGTATTTTTAAATGGATAATTTCAGTTACATCACACTATAAATTTTTGCTATAAATTCTGTGCCTTAGAATTGTGCCCTCCACAATCACCTGATGAAGGAGCGGCGCTCCGAAAGCTAGTATGCTTCCAATTAAATCTGTTGGACTATAACCAGGTGTTGTGTGATTGTTAACATAGAATATGACAGCACGACTAACGGGACTGCATGTAAACAGGCTCAGTCCAGTTAATTCATACATTCAGAAGGATTTCCTCCAAGTTTGATGATGCAATATTAATCACAACCGTCACCTTCAACCTGCAATGTTGCTCTTAACAAAACCTCAGGCTGATACAAACCCACTGCAATGTGGTAACTGGGTCCAGCCCAGGAACTGGAACTGCGACTCAAAACTGTGATTTCAAAGGAAGTGAGCAAACACAATTCTGACAGATTAGTCCTCAAAGATGAGTAGTAAGCTTGAGACAAGGCAGGTGATATGCCATCTTGCACTTAGCTTAATTGCATTTCTTATTTACAGTAGTGTTTTGCTGCTTCTCGCTCCCCAAGTCAAATTATAGGATCTATAACAAAATAATAAACTGCAGATTCTGGAGATCTAAACTCCAGAAACAAAGTGCTGATGAAACTCAGCAGTTCTGAGGGCATCGGTGAAGAGAAAAAAATGTTACATTCAAAGTCACTGACTCTTCATCTAAACGGACAAAAGGTCATGAGACTTTGAACTTACAATGTTTTATTCCCCTCAGAGATGCTGCTGGACCTGCGGTTCCCCAACATTGTACTTTTTATATTGAACGTTATTTCCAAAACAGATCGGAAAATACTAATCTGCAAAAGTGAAAGGTTCATTGTAAACATGAGCGTAGTGCCCACACATGAGTAACACAAGCATGCCTCAGTTTAAAAACAAGATTTAACTCAGTGACATTCCATCTCAAAACTAGCCAAGTTACACCAGTAATAAAGCTCAACCACCGAATGAGGCACTTCAGAACAACATCCTGCAGTGTTGCACACAGCCACCTTTACCAAAGAATGATCACATGTCACAAAATTGAAGGCCAGGAACATGTCTCTTTAAAGGATCTGAAGTCAAACTCTCATTTTTTTAAAGGATTTTTATTAAACCTGATTGAACATTTAACTCTCAGAGCATAATCTTTGCTTTTTTAAACAAAGTTTGTAGGAAAGATCCCACATCTTGCTAATGGTTCAGTTCGGTCTGATACAGAGAGCCAAAGGTCAAGCAAATATCACACTTTCCATTCACTTCTACAAATGACTGACACCACATTTCTTCAGGATTTAAAGAATATTATAAATTGTTTGTGAAATCATTTGGCACATTAAAGAACTGGATATTAAATGTTATTGTATGCAATAAGAGTGAAGCCTGTGACAGCAGATTTAGCTTTGGAGGGCAGTGTGCGCGCTTTCTAAATTGTGGGAGCACTTTGGGAGACTGCTCCCAGATGGTGATAGTGAGCATACCCGGAATGCACTGTTTAGATTTAGGAATCCTTGGGAGACAATCTGTGATTGCAGTAGTACTTGGCTTGTGTTGTTGGTGTACAGTAAGCAATTCATAAATTTACTTATGTATTGTTGTTGACTACCGGAATAGTATTCAAATCTGCCAGATTGCCTTCAAGAGTGTGAATGCATCTATTGTAAATATGTGGAATATTCCAGCAGTGTCCAGTGCTTGGCAAATTCAGGGGGTACAAAAATCATATTGAGTTCCATGAAATTAAGAATCCAAGAGGACTTAACCACTGAAGTATTCAATTCAAATAGTTAAATGGAGTGCTCACATTTAAAATACCTGTTATCCATAGGAATGGATGGACTGACAGAATTGGGACCAAATTCGTAGCTGGGGATTGTGAAATGTGCTTTGATAATGTCACCTGCGTTTACCAACAATAATTTGGCAAGCTCCGAAACGTAAAAAACAATACGAGCTTCATTGCTGCTCCAGTCGGATCCCAAGCTCTGTGAAAAAAAACAACCATGTTCAGGTTTATTGCATTCACTCTGAAACACATGTTTCTTCTACCGATCCTGCATTTTTTTCCAATGAGCATAGTCCATCCAAATGGTGTCGCTGACTTTGGCCAACTCATTTATTTCCTAGCCTCTATAGCCTGAAGATTACCAGAAGCAATACATCACATATTTGGGAACATTACCGACAAGGAGTTTTTCTTTCAGAATTGACTTCCATATATTCAGCGTCCAGAAAAGATAAATAGCTTGGTACCTTTTATAGAGCAATGATTCAGTGGGAGTAAAACGCTAACGTTTTCTTGCTTAATAATCAAGCTGCCTAAATTTTAAAAGTGAACACTTCTTAATAGTTCACTCGATCCTAACGAAATATTTTGTGTGAAACAAATCACATGATACATAGATATTCAGATATCAAAACAAGTTTGTTCATTGAGGAACCCAGAGGAAAAGGTACTGAAATAATGAGATTGATATACCTCAATCATCATTTCAAGTGCACTCTCTGCATAAATTCTGCTTTTCCTCCTCGAAGTTTCCAACTTCTTGAATAATTGAGAGAATGAAGTCACAGTTGTACAACATAAAATCAAACCCTTCAGTCCAACTTGCCCATGCTAACCAGATATCCAAAATTAATCTACTTCCATTTGCCAGCATTTGTTCCATATCCATCTTATACCCTTTCTACTCATTATCAGTTTATTTTACTTTATCAGCAATTGAGATACTGACTTTTTTTTCTCCCAACATTGGTTAAAAAAATCATAACTTCATTCATCCAAGTTAATTTTGTAATATTTCACGAAGAAACAAGTGAGAACAACATATAGCTGAGTGCATGACAAAATACTGCAGCTGCGCGATATCTGGGAACACTCTAAAGGTGAGGCATTGATAATTTGGTGTAACCTGCAGTCTGGCCAAATTGCAGCAAAAAGCTTTTCAATTTTATCTGCAAACAATTGAATGCAAAATCCTCCTTCCGCAATAATGAGGCAGCATTTTGGGATGTCATCTTTTAAATATATTATTTTCAACGTTACTCACAATTAAGAGTGATCACTTGGTCCTGTCTGCATAACGCAGTACGAAAAGGAATTAACAGAAAAAGAAACATTTTTTTCTGAGTCACGAATTCATTGATCTTGCAGGGATCCAGCATTTATAAGTAATCGATTTTAAAAATAAATACAGATACATCTACTAACTATGTTGGAGTACAGTCAAGTTTCTTACTGAACAGTGACAGGATCGGACAGTGTCCGCATGGATTAAAGAGAGGGGAATCATACTTAGCAAATCTACTGATAGAATCTACAGTCAAGTATTAAAGGAAGAAATTGCAGGACATTTAAAAAAGCTTATCGTTAAACATGGTAGACTAGGTTTTGTGAAAGAGAAACTATATTTGACAAATTTACAACAGTTCATTGAGATGACAAGCAGGGCTGATAAAGGGCAATCCAATTATTTCTGTATTTGGATTTTAAAAACGCAAATAACAAGATGCTACATAAAAGTTAATTGCACAATTTAGAAGCTCATGGTATCGGGGTAATGTATTAGCATGGATTGAGGATTGGTTAACCATACTGGCTGTTGCTGAGTCCTCACTTGCAGTGCTGTATACGATGTTAGCTCCCATATTTAATAAACGATAAACCAACATCGGAGACCATTCAAAAAAGATTCACTTAGTTGCTTCGAGGACGGAAGGGTTGACCTATCAAGAATTGATAAGCAGGGTAATGTTATGGAAGCAATATTCTGACGAGCTTGACAGGGTGGATGTTCACTAGATCTTCTAGCACCAGTGAGGTCTCAAACCAGGGGACGTTACTTTTTCTAAAATGAATGTTTACTTCTGTAAAGATTTTTCTCTCTCAGTGAATGGCTAGAATTTTCTCGCCCAAATTTTTGTTAAAGTTAAATGTGGGAGGGGAATGGTTGGGTTACTCGTTGGAGTGTTCTTCTGGCTTGTTGGCTGAAGGGCCTGTTTCCACGCAGTAAGGAACCTATGATTCTATGTGAAATTATTTTAAAATATGGCAGATAGTTTTTTGAAATATTGAGCAGTTGAGGGCTATGCGGAACAAGCATAAAAGAGGTGTTGAGGTCTGGGTTGGCCCAGCAATGATCTGATAAAATGGGGGAACAAGCTGAAAGGGATGAATTGCCTACGCCTGCTCCGATTCCTTGAGCCTCCGTTTCATGTTATTTTGTCCCCAAAGATGAGGGTGATACAATGTGCGAAAGATCTCAGATGTTGTGAAAATGGGGTGTTTATGTACTGATTCAGATGGCATTGATTCATCAATCACAGATCTGCCGCCATGAGTAGGAAATCAATTCCCTCCATGAATAAAAGACATCTACTGCAGAGCCCACACAAAGGAAATTCTTACCCTCAGTAAACTCTCCCATCACATTACCCAACATATCATCAAAAGTAGGGCACACTGCGCATGCTATAGCCAACAGTGTGACCCCGGGTGATTGATGTCAGCACGAGACCAATGAAAGGGCGGTGGGCGGAAGGTTGTTCCTCCAACCAATCAAAGTGAATGAAGGGCGGAACTAAATTAAACCATGTGATCACTTTCGTGCGCGACACAGAGTCGCTGTCATGAATGGTCTGGAAGTTATGAGCGGAGAGGTTTTGCAAACAAATTGTGCACGTCGGAAAACACAGATTTGAACATCCCAATTCCGTGCTTGCAGTAAATGGGGAATTGTCTCAGCGCGGCTGCAGGACTGAGTGAGCGCCACCATCTTTATTCGGGACAACGCTTCACTGGACACGTGCGCGGCCGCCATCTTTGTAGGGGGCAAGGTGCAGTCAGGCGCATGTGCAGCCTTTCTCTTTGGCATCATAGCAGCCAATACTGCTCTGATTCACCTCTGAGCTCCCTCATGATCATTTTATCAATATCTCGCTTCCACAGTCTCGAACCATGGGTGTATTTTTGGTCTGTTTAGTACTGCATTATTACTTTTATAGAACTTTTGTCAATGAGTTTTTCACTGCGGCCCAGCCTCTGACCATGTGCTGCTCTCTTATCAGATTAATTTCTTCTTGAATATTTTTGACAGTCAATAATTTCTTTTTTCCAATAAGCAAGTGTATTTTCCTTCCATTTCTGCCTATCAAATTCTGCACCATTTTCATTCCCTGTAATCCGTTTTGCACTCCGTCAAACATCAACTGTGTTTCTCCTTCCACAGATACCAGTGATTAATGCCAACTTTCTAGTACAGCTGCAGTTTGTGTGGTGAAGGTGCTCCCACACAATTTGTTTGGGTAAGAGACATTACAGATTATTCATTATAGCAACAGTGATTGTTTGAAAATAATGTCCAAATTAAGAACAGATTGTAGTTTTAATATCATGCTTATAATTTCAGAAAAATGCTACTGAGAACATTAGATATAAGACCAGAGATGGAGATATTAGGTCAGGTGACCAAATTCATTGCCAAAAAGCAGGTTTTGAGGTTTGTCTTAAAGGTGGAAAACAGATCTGTGAGGTTTTGTCTGCAAATTCCAGACCATGCTGTTTTAGCAACTGTAGAATCAGCCACGCAGTTGAAGTAATGAATTAGCAAGTCGTTGGGAGTCTCAAAGAAAATGGGTTGTCGAGGTCTCAAAGGATGTGTGGTGCAGGGAGCTTGGGATGATCACAGCCAGGAATCAAATCAAGAATGAGAATTTTAAATTGTTGTTTCTTATGTGGGAAATAAAAAATGTAGTTTTCTGCAGGCGATGAGAGAAATGTAATTGTTGCAAGTGCTAGTGGAATGTAATTTCTGTAGATGGGGAGGGGTGAGACATTATACAAACGGTCATGGAATTCTTATAGCATGTAGTATACTTCAGGCTAGACTTGAATGAATAAGGGGGGTCTTTAAAGAAGTAGTTTTCAAGAAAATAGTTTTAAGCTAGGAAATAACTATGGAGTGTTGTAGATGACCACAAAATAAGAAGTAAGGGTATTTTCACAATAAATCTTTTAGTACCACGACAAAAAATGCAATCATCCAAGCACACGGATAGCCTAGTACGTAGATAAGGAAAGAGAAAAACAAGTGAAGAAAATATCTTAAGGTTAGTCACAAGTAAAGGCTAAATAAGGGAATGAAATGAAATAAATGATTATGATGGGCTAAGAATAGAGAAGTGGGGGAGATGTGAGCCTGCAACACACAAACTGTATAAAAATGATTGCATAACTGATATCTTTGCACTCTTTGCCAGGCTAGCGGGGTGCCTGGAGTTGCAAGTTTGTAATAAATTGTCTTTGTTTCCATGGCTTTGTCTCAGGCTGATTTATAAGTGAGGTTTGTTTCTAACACTTATGAATAGGAGCCTTTTGATAGATGCTGAAAATGTTTCGCTGGGAAAGCGCAGCAGGCAGGTCAGGCAGCATCCATGGAGCAGGAGTATCGACGTTTCGGGCATGAGCCCTCCTTCGGGCTTATGCCAGAAACGTCGATTCTCCTGTTCCTTGGATGTTGCCTGACCTGCTGCGCTTTTCCAGCAACACATTTTCAGCTCTGATCTCCAGCATCTGCAGTCCTCACTTTCTTCTCCCTTTTGACGGATGAACATGTTTGGGGAGAAGTGAGCACGTGGGCGATACAGCTTTCAATTTTTCTTGAGATTACAGGGAGGTTGAATTTGGGAGGCTGGCCAGGAGAGTGTTTAGATAATTAAGTCTGGAGATAATACATGATGGATGAGAGTTTCAGTATATGAGCTGAGACAAGGGTGGAATCAGCTAGAAATAGTGGTGTTGGAGTGGGACTGGGCTGTCACGCTCACCTCACCTCACCTCTGGGACTCAGCTGGTTGTCAGGTTGTGAATAAGGCGGTAACACAATCGGGAGCTGAGTGGCCATCGTGGAGCCTAAAATGAGATTCGCTCAGCTGGCTGTTGCTGAGCAGCTGCTGCTTAATAGCCCTGTTGATTACATCTTTCATCACTTTACTGCTGATCGAGTGTGGACTGACAGAGGGAAATTGCCTGGATTGGATTTGCCCAGTGTTTTTGTGTTGAACATCCCTGGGCAATGTTCCACATTCTCAGTCGATGCCAGTGCTGGAGCGGTACGTGGCTTGGCAGGTGGCAAGTTCTGGAGCACAAGCTATCATATTATTGCCAGAATGTTAGCAGGACCCATAGCCTTTACACTACGCAACCATTTCTCGATATTATTCGTACTAAATTGAACTGGCTTAAAGCTCACATATGTGATGTTCGGAACCACTGGAGAAGGCTGAGATGGATCATCCCACTTTGCATCTGGCTGAAAATTGCTGCAAATGCTGTCATCTTATCTTTTGCATGGATGTGTGAAACCCCTCTATCAGTAAGGGTGGGGACATCTGTGGTGCTTCCTGCAACGAGTTGTTTAATTGTCCATCACCATTCACAACTGGCTGTGGCAGAACTGCAGAGCTCTGATCTGCTCCATTAACTTAGGGATCACTTAGCTCTGTTGCTTGCTGCTGATGCTGTTTGATATGCAGATAGTCCTGCTTGGTCGTTCCACCAGGTTGGTACTTCATTTTTAGGTATGCCTGGTGCTGCTCATGGCATGCCGTCCTTTCCTGTCCATTGTGATGGGTGAGTGCGGGATGCACAAACCCATGAGATTACAGATTGTGCTGGAGTACAGTTCTGCTGCTGTTGTTATCCTACAGTGCCTCAGAGAGATCCAGTTTGAGTTCCTACATCTGTCCCATTTAGCACGGTGATAGTACCACTCAGCACAATGGAGGTTTTGCGCAACTTTAAGGTGAGGCTTTGTCTCCAAAAATACTGTGGGATGTTCACTCTTACCGATACTGTTATGGACAGATGCATTTGCAGCTGACAGATTCACACTGAGAAGAGGGGAAAACATACTAGATCTTGCTGGTTCAGTTACCGCCTGCTGCTAACCCAGTTGAGCAGCTATGTCCTTGAGGACCTGACCAGCTCAGTCAGTAATGCTGCTGCTGAGCTACTTTTGGTAGAGGACAGTGAAATCCTGTTCCCAGAGTACGCTTGTCACCATTTCATTGCCTCAGTGCTTCCTCCAAATGTTACTCAACATGGAGGAGCACTGATTCATTAGCCGTGGGAGCATGGTACGTTGCAATTAGCAGAAGCCATGAGACTTGCTCGTGTCCAAAATCAATGCTGAGTACTCCTAGGGCAAATGGTTCCTGTATGTACACTACTGTGCCAACACCTCTGCCTCGTCTGGTGGGACAGGACCTATCCAGAGATTTCAGGAGAAAGTGAAGACTGCAGATGCTGGAGATCAGATTAGAGAATGTGGTGCTGGAAAAGCCCAGCAGGTCAGGCTGATGAAGGGCTTAGGCTCGAAACGTCGATTCTCCTGCTCCTCGGATGCTGCCTGAACTGTTGTGCTTTTCCATCATCACACTCGTGATCTAGGGATGGTGATGGTGGTATCTGGCCATTATCTCTAAGGGATTACTCTGTGAGTATGACTATGTCAGGCGGTTCCTTGACTAGTCTGTGAAACAGTTCGCCATGTTTTGGCACAAAAAAAATATGTTAGTGAGCAGGATGTTGCAGAGTCGAGAGGGCTGATTCTGTTTTTATATTTCCTAATGCCTTGTTAGTTGCCAAGTGGTCCATCCAGTTTCATTCCTTTGTTGAGATTTTGCAGTGATTAATACAGTGAGTAGATTGTTGGGCGACTGTCAGGTTGGCAGGATTTTTTTCGCCATTGACGTTGATTCCATGGAGATCAGGAGATTTCTAATTCCAGTTATTTTTTCTTGAATTCAGATTACAGCATCTGCCGAGCTGGGATTCGAACAAGGGCTTCAGTTATGCATTTTAATATTCTGTATAAAAGTTAAATACATTTGGTTTGTTCACTCATGTTAAATATCACTAAACCTGGTTTTGTTTCTTTGTAAAACACTGTCCATCATCCTGTCTCCTTCATCCTTCCCTCCAACAACAAGAGCAAGGAGCACATGGAGTTTCTCTGTCACTAAGGCTGAGACAATCCGACCAGCTGCCTCTGCTGCTTCCTTCCCTCTCTCCCACGAGCCCACCGAGACAAACTGCCTCACATGTTGTTCCTGGTTTTTTTCCCAAACTTACATCTTTATTCAGTCTCTTGTCAAGCCTTATCATAGCTCATCTTTATCTTTTACTAGTCTCGCTAAACTACAGACATTCCAACTCTGTTTCCTCCTCATCACTCCCCCTCGCCAATTCACAGGTATTGTTCCTTGTTCTGTCTGTCTGTCTTTTCTGGTTATGTCCTTCTCATCCATTCTGCAAAAAAAACCTAACATTTGACCTCACCATCATTTGTAAATCCTGCTCCATCTACACTCTCCCTTTCCTTTCTGAATTCCTTGTATTTGGTGTCCCTCAAGGATCTATCCTTGGTCCCTCCTGTTTCTCACCTATATACTGCCAGGAGGTGACTCCGTCCAAAAGCACACTGTTAGGTTTCACCTGTTCACTGACGATGCCTAGCTCTCCCTCCCCATCATCCCTCTCCATTGCTCCACTGGTACTCAGTTACCAAACTGCTGATCACATTCCCACTACTCAATTAACTGCAGTTTCCTCCAATGGTACATTTCAATGATTAAACCCGCTGCCGTCAGTTGCTATTACAAATTAATTTCCCTTACTACTGAGCCCCTCCCTCTCACTGGCTGCAGTCTGAGGTAGAACTCGACTCTTCACAACATTGCTGTCATATCTGTAACCCCAAGGTGACCTTCTGATCAGACATCGACGCAATCACAAACACCAGGAATTCCAATCTCTAAAATGTTGCTTGTCTCTCCCTCACTCCAGATTCATTGCTGCTGAAACCCCTTACCCGTGTCGGCGTTGCCTTAAACTTGATGAATCTGAAATAGAACCTTTGATTCTGTCACTGGCCCAGAATCTGTTATATTTGTGTTTCCTGCACAATTTTCCCCCGGTGTCTTTGTGGTGCAGCTTTCTAAAGTTTCCACCATGTAAATGGCACTCTGTTCTCTTATTATCCCCTCCAAAATGACCGACTTCACATTTTCCCAAATTATTGCTCCATCTGGCAACTTGTTGCCCCCTTCTCCTGTGCATCTCTCTCTCTCTTCACAATCCTCTTAGAATTTTACAGTTATGCCTTTTCTAGGAGACCCCACCCCCCACTCCCCTACAACTCCACACTCCCACCACACCACCCCCCCACACTACACCAACCCTCCACCCCCCACCCTACCACTCCCCACCACCTCCCCACCATCCCCAGGACCCCAAGACCCCCCACCCCCCACTGGGAGAATGTGCAAGTCCCAAAGAGATAGTTGTCCAAAGCTGGAATCGAACCTGGGGTCTTTGCAGCAGTGCTAATCACTGAGCGACTGTGCCACCGTAAAATTGTAATTTGATTCACAACTACCACTTCTTCTGATAGTTCATTCCACACACAAACCATTGTCTGAACAAAAACAAAAAAATCCCAACGCCTTTTTAAAGCCGTTCTGCTGTCACCTTAAAAAGTATGTACCCAGTCGAGAATCACGTCCCTTCCTGGAAAGGGCACCTGCTGTTCACATTACTGATACCACCCTTCCATGATTTGAGAAACGTCTAATAAGGTCACTCCTCAGCCTCCAGCGTGCCAGTGAAAGAAGTCGCAGCGTATCCAGCCTCTACTTATAATTCAAACTATCCATTCCCATCAACATCCTGGTAAATCTCTTCTGAATCCGCTCCTATTGCATAATGTCCTCCCGCTATCAGCATGACCAGAACTGGGCACAGAATTCCAGAAATGGCCTCCCCAACATCCAAAATAACGTCCCAACTTTTATACTCAAAGGTTTGAGCAATGAAGGCAAATTTGCCAAACACCTTTTTAACCACCCTGTCTACATGTGACACAGACTTGAAAGATTTTTTCCCCTCGGACTCTTGCATCCGTATCACTACTCGAGGCCCTGTTTTTAATTAGTCTAAGTCTGCCCTCGTTTGTTTTTTCAAGATGTAATATTTTGCATTTATTCCTATCCAAAAATCCCAAAAAAACCCTCAAGCATTAAAAACAGTAGGAGTATACTTAAGAGGGAAATCAGGAGGGCAAAAAGGGGACATGAGATATCTTTGGCAAATAAGGTTATGAATAATCACAAGGGTGTTTATAAATACATTAAGAACAAAAGGGTAACTCGTGAGAGAATATGACTCCTCAAAGATCAGCAAGGTAGCCGCAGGAGATGGGAGAGATACGAACGGAATATTTTGCATCTGTGTATACTGTGGAGAAGGACATGGGCAATATAGAATGTAGGGAAATAGATGTTGACTTGTTGAATATGTCCATCTTACAGAGGAGGACCTGCTGGGTGTCTTGTAACCCGTAAAGCTTGGTTAATCCCCAGCACCTGATCAGGTGTACCCTAGAACTCTGGGAAGCTGGAAATGTGATTGCTAGGCCTCTTGCTGAGATATTTGTATCTTCGATTATCACAGGTGCGATGCCGAAAGACTAGAGGTTGGTTAACGTTGTGCCATTACTGAAGAAAGGTGGTAAGGACAAGCCAGGGAACTATCGACCGGTGAGCCTGACATTGATGCTGGGCAAGTTGTTGGAGGGAATCCTGAGGAACAAGATGCACGTATATTCTGAAAAGCAAGGACTGATCAGTGACAGTCAGCATGACTTTGTGCGTGGGAAATCAGGTCTCACAAACTTGATTGAGTTCTTTGAAGATGTATCAAAGAGTATTGATGAGGGCAGAGAGGTGGACATGATCTGTGGAATTCAGTAAGGCGCTCGACAAGCTTTCTCATGCAAAACTGATTAGCAAGGTTAGATCATTACCATTACAATAATTGCAAAATAATTGGTCTGGGTAACAAGTATACTGAGTTTCACAATTTAATGTATTAACTATTTGAGAAATTGTACAGTATGTCCTTTTTCAGGATTCTAACATTACTTTTAAGGAATTTGCAAGACAATAATTATTATATGGTTTAGTTTAGTCTTACTAACAGCTACAGTGAAATTTATATTTGAATTAAATCCAATCTTCCCTAGTAATTTTACAATAATGTAAAAATCCATTTTATTTCCAATCAACGCACCTATAAAATAATCCATTATTTCTGATGCAACACGCACTGTTAAAAATATGACGTTTGCTCATTGAATGATCTGTGTAATCCCAGCCTTATAAATTTAGAAAAACCTAATTACTTTTCGCTGCAACAATTCCTGTTCATTTTTGCAGATAGCACAGTCAAATAGAAAGATGAAATTTATCATTATTCGTAAGTATGCTAATACAATTTTGTAAATCTATATGTTGCTAAAATATAAATGTTCATTTCCGTCCATAGAATATAGAAGAGTACAGTACAGTACAGGCCCTTTGGCCACGGTGTTGTTCTGATCGCTTATCCTACTCTGAGATCAAACTTACCAACATGCCCTTCATTTACTATCATTCATGTGCCTATCCAAGAGTCGCTTAGATGTCCCAGATGGATCTGGATCTACTACCACCACTGGAAGTGCATTCCACACACCCACCACTATCTATAAAGAGACTATCTCCGACATCTCCCCACAACGTCCCCCATTCACCTTAAAATTATGTCATTTTGTGGGGAAAAGTCTTTCATTATCCACTCTATCTATGCCTCTCATCATCTTACACAAAGCTATCAAGTAAACTCTCATCCTCTTTCACTGCAATGACCAAAGCCCCCAGCTCCCTCAACCTTTCTTCATAAGACATGCCTTCCAGTCCAGGCAGCATCTTGATAAATCTCATCCACACCTTCTTACAGCTTCCGCATCCAAAGACTAATTAGGTGATCAGAACTGAACACAATATTCCAAGTGTAGTCTCACCAGGGATCCATAGAGGTGCAGCATACCCTCGTGGCTCTTAAACTTAATCTCGCCGCTAATGAAAGCCAACACACCGTTCACCGTCTTAATAACTCTATCAACTTGAATGTCAGCTTTGAGGGATGTACGGACGTGCACCCCACGATCCCTCTGTTCCTCCACGTTGTCAAGAATCCTGCATTTAATCTGAAAATATGCATTCAAATTTGAAATTCCAAACTGAATAACTTCACATTTTCCCAGGTTGAACCCCGTCTACCACTTCTCAGCGCAGCTCTGCATCCTGTCAATGTCCTCTCAATGTCCTACGAATGCCCTCCACACTATCCACAACTCCAACAACCCTCCTAACCCACCCTTCCACTTCGTCATCCAAGTCATTTGTAAAAATCACAAAGAGCAGAGGCCCCAGAACTAGTCCATTCAGAACATCATTGGTCACCGTCCACCAAGCTGAAAACTATCTATGTAATCTCACCCTGTCTTCAATGGGCCAGAAAATTTATTATCAAAAAGGCAGGTTTCCCTGTATCCCATGCTTCATTACTTTCTAAATGAGCCTACCATGGGGAACCTTATCAAACACCTTGCTAAAATCCATATACACCACATCCACTAATCTGTCCTCACCAATGTGCTTTTCACATCCTCAAATAATTCAATAAGAATTGTGAGGCATAACCTGCCACTCACAAAGCCATGCTGACCATCTCTAATCAATCTCTACTTTTCTAAATAATTATTAATCCTGTCTCTCAGATTCCTCTCCAAAGATTTGCCCACAACTGATGTAAGACTGACTCATCAATGATTCCCAGGATTATCTCGATTGCCTTTCTGAATAACGGAAGACCGTTTGCCACCCTCCAATCATCTGGTATCACTCCAGTGAACAGTAAGGTTGCAAAGATCATTGCCAAAACACAGTCATCCCTCGCCTACGTTCCTTTAACAACCTAAGGTATATCCTTTCTGGCCCAGGGGACGTTTTTATCCCCATGATTTTTCAATATTTTCAGCACATTCTCAGACTTGACATCGACCTGTTCGAGCATATCAGCCTGTTTCACGTTGTCTTCACAAAGAACAAGGTCCCACTCATTCGGGAATACTGAAGTAAAGTACCCATTAATGACCTCCCCTACCTGCTCTGACTCCTGGCACAAGTTTGCTTTACTATAATATGTATACATATGGAATTATGTCTCAGCACTGAATTAATGGAAAGATATTCCAGTGCACAATCACTCGATTACTTTGAATATTGAACGTTATTTTAACTGAGAAAACACAGTTGACTTGATTTGATTATATTTCACTTCATGCTAACGTTTAATTTATTTAGAACCACAATAAGAGTTTCATTTTTACATATATATATAAACTTACTTAAAAATTCATTGCACGTTTATGTACAGAAAATAGAATTACCATCTGCTTGTTCCTTATTTTTTCAAGGACTGTTCATTTTGAATTTGTGGAAGATGTACAATCTTGAAAGGAAGGGAAATTGTCATCAGGTGAATATTCACATTGAATGACTGATGCATTTTTAACTCAAAGTACAATGATTGCGCAGTTTTGTCAATTTGTCTTTCAAAGAATTGTCACGAGATTACTGTTTATTTAAGACTATCATTCATTTGTTCTATTGTGATTGTAAAATATTGTTTAATTTCCAGTCCATTATACACTTAATTAATTTCCATTCAAATTACTGCAATAGACAGTTGATTAGTTTTCATTTGAGAAATCACATGAAATACAATATTGCAGTCCTGCCCGTCCTGAGTGAGAACATTATAAAAGGAGCTTGTGGAGGTTTGACAGTGTCTCTATTACTCGACCGAGGGAAGGTTTCAAATCACACCTTCAACAGAAATTTATCAAGAGCTGGTCTGAATGTTGATTAGGGGGTACCTGAGCACAGACTGAATTGTTTTTCAATCCAACATTAGATTTAATTTTATTTATTATATCAATAATCACAAAATCTGATACTTATTTGAATCAGATTACCAAGAAATGTGTATTGGAAAATTCGCTTTAGCCACTTTGCTTTTACAAAAGGCTTACATCTGTCCCTGTTTTCTCTAACTGAAAGAAATCTGAAGAGGAATTTCACTTTTAAGAAAAAGGGGGAGATGTTTCCCATATAAATTAATGCTTCTTCGATCTTTTCAGCTTATGTAAGGTTTCATAATAACGCTTTACTTTCGGATAGTGGGCATACCTGTATCTAATTCTGTCGCTTATAAGTTCCTAGAGAATATTTCAAAACGTTTCAGAATTAAATATTACGATGTCTAAGTAATGAGAGTGATCCTTTTTTTGTTCCAAAGGGGCAAGTCCAAACAATTGAAACACATTAAACATTATTATCTCGTGCTATACATTGGAAATAAAGTTGATATCTTCTTCAGTAAACTTACAAATCCTACCAGCTATTACTTGTCAGTCAGCTGGTTACCTACTTTGTAACTAAATGTTGAGATTCATCTAAATATTACTCTGTCCTTTGAATCAAAGTGAATTTGTAAATGTTGTTCAGTTTATGAATTGTCAGAAACTTGTTTTTATTTATCCATTCACCTGTTCATTTTGACCGTAAGATTGAAATGCTTTGAAAATATTGGAGTTCGTTCGTTTAAAAATAAGGTTTGCACATCTATCACATAACTTATTTCTTGTATTATGATTCAAGAATGTTTCTTGGTGGAATTCGAGTATATTCCAAATATTTGCTCACTTCAAATAAGTTCTTTAACACCCAGTTATCAATCTGTTGTTAATGTTTCAGCTGTTTACATTGACATTGATTAGGTACTCATTCAGAGAGATCAACTGGCAATTATAATCTACTTGCAGGATTATTGACTTGAAAGAAAGATACAGACGTGCAAACATTTTTTGGAAGGAATTGCGTTTTCATTCAAATGTGTAGGCTGTTCAAGAATTCTATATTGCCTTCCATTGGTTTTCTTGTCGAGACTGCAAAGTTATAACTCATGTGAATTTTAATGTTTTCTGTATTTTGAAATTTGTATCAGATTTAAGAAGAAAAAGAGGAACAATTAACATGAAAACTTCAATGAATAGAAAGCACAGTGAATTAAATTGACAGAGGAACCTTTTGGTATTATCTCTGAATATTCATTCAAATATTTCTAATGTCAAAAGAGCATGGTTTCGGAAAAGCACAGAAGGTCAGGAAGCATTCGAGAAGAATCAGAATCGACGTTTTGGGCATGAGCCCTTCATCAGGAATCTTTTCTGATGATGGTCTAATGCCCGACAGGTCGATACTCCTGCTCTTTGAATGTGCCTGCCCTTTTCCGACACCACAGCTTTCGTCAGTTTCTCCAAATACGTTGAATGGACGTGAACTGAAAATGTTAGCATCAGCAGTTGAACAAGACCAAATTAACACATTTTTGCAATATTTGTAGGGAAAACCTATTTGAGAACATGCAACAAATCAGATCGAACAACATGTCTTCCCGTTAGAAACCTTGGCCATTCATAATAAAGAATAATCATGCTTTGAACAATCAGTATGTTTATAACGAATGAACTGAAATACCAGAGGACAACGGTTGCATTTATTGGAGGAAATGATAACCAGATCCTTACTGTGATAGTGGTGATTGGTATCAGGAACAGTAAGATATTTACTGTGATTATTCCACTGAACAGTAATTAGATGGTCATGAAGATCTTTGTGTGGCTTTATGTGCAGTGATTTGTTGGAACATTGATTTCTGTAACATTGAGATATTTTACAAGATTGACAATTGACTGTTAAAGATAAGTGTTAAAGGCAACATATTTATTTTAAAAAGTGTCAGTTTTGTTTAGTGAAACACAATTCTAAGGTTACGGAATCCGTACAGTGTAGAAATAGACCATTTGGCCCAACAAGTCTACACTGACATTCCAAAGCATAATCCACTCAGCATCATTCTGCTCTCAGATTACTGGACATTTACCCCTGCCTAATGCAACTAATGTACACATCCCTGAACAAAATGTGCAGCGTAGCGTGGCCAATTTACCTAATCTGCAAATCTTTGGATTGTGGGAGAAAACCAGAACATGCAAACTCCACACAAACATGTGGCTGAGGATGGAACCAAACCCAAGTGCATAACCATGTAAGACACAAGTGCTAACCACTGATCCTCTGTTCTCAATGCCCAGCCCCCCATGCAAGAAGTGAAGTAAGTAAGAGATGTGCAAAACAAAAAAAAATCCCTAACAAATCATGAATGAACAATAATTAGAAAATTAATATGATCAAAGGAGACAACAATATCCAGTTGATTTGCATTATTTAATAACAAACTTGGGAATTGGCTAACTAATGAATAATGGGAAGTGACATTTGTTTATTTCACCGATGAAGAAATTGACTTGCGTTTCATCTTTGCAACACTACAGAATCGCGATTTATGTGCCTGAAATATTTGAATTAAGCTCTTTCCAATAAAAAAATATCAGTACAATCACATCGACTTCTTCATTCTTAAGACTCAAACATTATCAAATACTTTCCAGGAATTTCGAACCAGCAGAATTAGTTAATTTGATTTCTTGGGAACTCGAACAGAGTAAACAGCTGATTCTATGAATTAGTCATTCAATGTGATTATTCAGCTGAATACAACATCCCTTCTTTGCAAAAATGCTCAACTTCAAAAAATTCAAAATGCATTGCCATTGTTTAATGAGGTAATACAGAGACGTTAATTCTTTTTCATTTGACTTAATAAAACGCAGGAATTTTACATGATATTGTTTCATGAAAAATACTTAAAATTAGATTAGATTGCTTACAGCGTGGAAACAGGCCCCTCGGCCCAACAAGTCCACACCGACCTCGCGAAGCACAACCTACCCATTCCCCTACATTCACCACTTTACCTAACACTACGGGCCATTTAGCATTGCCAATTCACCTGACCTGCAGATCTTTGGACTGTGGGAGGAAACCAGAACACCCAGAGGAAACCCAGGCAGACACGGGGAGAATGTGCAAACTCCACACAGACAGGTAACCACTGTGCCACCGTGCCGCCCACAAATCTTATTGTGATTAGAAAGACAGTAAATGTTTGCATCAAAGTGAAATATGTTTAAATGAATTCACCTATGTTTCCGCAGGTAAAATAAGAATTAATAATAACAATGATTGAGAGATTGTACACTACAATATATTTAGTTAATCATGTAAAGAGCAATAATTCCACATTTACAGCAAATACTGGATTGAATAATTATTAGTTATGAGCAACAACTGAATTATAAATTTTGATCAATGAATTTAGAAATGATGAGAAATCTCGTTTTGCTTTGTGACTGAGGAATATGTGCAAAAAAACAGGAATTATTGCAGTTAAAAGTAAATGGAGGTCTGTGAATTTGAAGTCTGTAATTATGGAGATCATTCAAATAAGCAAACATTAGACAGTCACAATGTTGAATGGGAAGTCGTTGAATCCATTGTGTGAAACTTGACATGAAAATAAAGTTTCATATTGCAGTGTTGGTACTCAGAAACAATTGGTCAAATTAAAACGTGAATCTCACTTTACTTGTTCAACAGACTTTCTTAAATATTTATGCAATTATTATCATGACAATGACTTGATAATTAATTTTGTTATATGAGTAATTAAGATGATTCAATATTTCAAAAATATTATGTTATGTTGATTATACATTTATCAAAATTGGCAAATTGTGGAATAAAATAAACTAACTAGATTTATCAATTGAAAAAAAAGAGCCAATCAGTGATGAAAAACAATGTTTTTCTTTCTTTACTAAAAAATACAGGTAACATAAGAAATATGAATTTCTATCAAATGGTTTCCTCATAGAGACATGTTATTTTAATTTAGATGATTAATATTATGATCAGAGTTCAGAAATTTGTTTCAGAATTTGGAAGAAAGTTAATAGATAATGAAAGTGAGCATGAAAGTGAACTAACGATGCAGTCAATGACATTTGGTATATAAAGGAATTATAATAATTCTGTCATTATGGCACAGTGATGAATAATATTGGAATAGAAACGACAAAAAGAATCAACATGTTCAAAGCAATTCTTTTCTGATAATTAAATGGAACCAATGATCATTTTGCAGAGTACGTGATTTGAAAAAAAAACATTTAATGCGTTATATAAACTGAAAACTACTTCCATTTTGCAAAAATAGAGACTTTCCCAAATTCAACATTTAGGTCTGCTGAATTACAAAAACAAAAATGGTTGTAATTCGAAATATCTCTTGCACATAAACTTAAAATAAGTAAACTTAAAGATTTTTAGAATGACAAAACATTTCTTGTTTGCATGGTTGAATTACAGTCAGTATCCGTGATAAAGTAGAAGTATTGTTTTAAGCAACATAAATCATCTTTAACTACTGAACTGAAACAGAAGATATCAATTGCACTTGTTGCATGGAATAGTAACCAAATGCTTACTGTTATCATTGGTTTCAGGAGCAATAAGATATTTACTCAGGTTATTCTACTGAACAATAATCAGATGGTGATGGAAGTCTTTGTGTTGCTTTATGTATATTGTTTACTGAGAACATTGAGTTCGATAAAATTGAAATATTTGCATGAATTAGGAACACAGTGATAATTAGGTGCGAATGATCTGATTTAAAATCAGACAGTTCTTAATATTTACGAGGATTGCTGAGTGAAACATTTTTAAACCATCATGCAATCAAGGGATAAGTGAGAGATATGCAAATCGAACTTTCAAATGAACATTCCATGATATTTTCACACCATCTCAATATCACATTCAATATAAATAAGTGACTGGAAAGTTAAAGATAATTGGGCGGCACGGTCGCAAAGTGGATAGCACTGCTGCTTTACAGTGCCAGAGATCCGGGTTCGATTCCCGCCTCAGGCGACTGACTGTATGGAGTTTGCACTATCTCCCCGTATCTGTCCAGGTTTCCTCCGGGTGCTCCGGTTTCCTTCCACATTCCCGCAGGCCAGGTGAGTTGGCCATGCTAAATTGCCCGTAGTGTTAGGTATGGGGTAAACGTATGGGTGGGTTGCACTTCAATGGGTTGGTGTGGACTTTTTGGACCGAAGGGCCTGTTTCCACACTGTAAGTAATCTAATCTAAAAAAACCTCACACAATTCATAAATTAAAAATAATTGATAATTAAAATTGATAAATTTGTTTATTTTACTGAAGGAATAATTGATCGTTTCTCATATTTATAGCACTGGAACATAAAATTATATGTGTTTTAACTAATATGTACAGAACAAGTGAAAATTAATGATTATAATGGATACCTCAGCACCACACCAGACACGTGTCTGTCTCCTGAGGATGTCATTACAGTTCCATGCTGTGGCACGTCGGAACTGGCGGTCGATGAGTTGAGCATCGTATCCCGTTCTTGTGAGTGCATCCTTGAGTACTTCCACGTGTCTGTCACGTTCCTCCTCATCTGAGCAGATCCGGTGTATGCGCAGGACTTGTCCATAGGGAATGGCTGTTTTAATATGTTTTGGGTGGAAGCTGGAGAAGTGTAGCATTGTGAGGTTGTCTGTCGGTTTGCAGTAGAGTGTGGTGCTGAGGTATCCATCCTTGATGGAGACGCACGTGTCCAAGCATGAGACAGAGAGTTGAGAGTAGTCCATGGTGAGTTTGATGGTGGGATGAAACTTGTTGATGTCACTGTGTCCAGAGGAAGAAAATGTCATCAATGTACCTGGTGTACAATGTTCGTTGGAGATCCTGCATAGAGAAGAAATATTGTTCGAACATGTGCATAAAAATGTTGACATATAGGGGTGCACACCTGGTCCCCATGGCTGTTCCGTGTATCTGAATGAAGAATTGGTTGTCAAAGGTGAAGACATTATGATCGAGGATAAAGCGGCTGAGGTGTAGGATGGTGTTTGGAGATTGGCAGTTATTGGTGTTGAGTACTGAGGTTGTTGCCGCGATACCATCCTTGTAGGGGATGCTGGTGTCGAGTGCGGAAACTTCCCTTGTGACAAGGAATGTTCCCGGTTCGACTGGTCCGTGGGTACTGAGTTTCTGTAACATATCCGTCGTGTTGTGACAGAAGCTGTAGATCCCTGTACAATAGGTTTCAAGATGCCTTCCACATAGCAAGAGAGATTCTTGCATTAGGTCCTATTGACCGACACAGTGGGACGTCCCGGTGTGTTGGCTTTGTGTACTTTTGGAAGGCAGTAGAAGTTGCCTACACGAGAAGTACGTGGGATGAGGGCTAGTAGGGAACTCCGAAGGACTGGATACGAAGTTATAATCAGTGTGCTTCATTCTCAGGTGTGTTCTTTGGTCGGATCAGCTGTTTTTTGCCTGTAGTGTTCCTGGTTGTTCAGTTGTCGCTCCACTTCCTTGCAGTAATCTGTTCTATTCTGAATGACAATGGCTCCTCCTTTATCTGCTGGTTTGATGAAATGTTGTGATTGGTTTTGAGAGCCTGGATGGTATTGTGCTGTGAACGAGTGATGTTTTGCTCTACATTGTGGGTACGGCTGATGAATCCGGCATTTATATATTTCCTGACAGTTTGAGCATACATGTCAAGCCTAGGGCAGCGGCCCTCCGGTGGAGTCCACGTTGACACCTTCTTTGGCTGCTCCTCTACAGATCCCTGTGACGACTGTTCTAGTTCATCAGTGGGCTCAGTGGGATCACTGCCAGCATCTTGAAAGAATTCCCGGAATCTCATTCGTCTGATGAACTCCGCTGTGTCTGCTGCCAGAAAGATTTTGGTGGTGTGGCAGACGTTGAGACCCCTACTCAGGATTTCAATCTCTTCCGGTTAAAGGGCGTCGTCCGATAAGTTGACAATAGACATCCCCTTAGTGATAATGTTGTCTACTGTTCTTCCAGGGCGGGCTTTGATATTCCTGCTAAGAATGCCAAGCTTCTCCAGTTTTTTGTTCTGGGCGTGCATGTACGTAGTGTAGTTTTGTGGCTTGTCTGGTTGGCAACATCACGTAATTGTACTGACGTATCCTGTGTGCAGGGCGTGAGTGTGAATTTCAAGGTTGTGGCGCCTGCCATAGAGTTGGTGCACGAGATGATTGAGAAGTTTATGAGAGGTGCGGTGGCAACGTCTCTCTGCGTAGTCTGTGTTGTAGGGCAACCTAAGTGGGTTCGTGATCCGTAATCCTTTCGGGATCTTTCCTGCTTACTTGCATTCCTGTAGGAACTTGTTGTCTGTGTCGATATGTGCAATTTTCTCGGAGATCCTCTCCACTTTATGCCGACGGTTAGGGGTGTCGATAGTAGTCATCCTTTGGAGATGCCGGTGTTGGACTGGGATTAACAAAGTTAAAAATCACGCAACATCAGGTTATTGTCCAACAGGTTTAATTGGAAGCACACTAGCTTTCGGAGCGATACTCCTTCATTAGGTGATTGTGGAGGGCTTGATCGTCACACAGAATTTATTGCAAAAATTTGCAGTCTGATGTAATTGAAATTATACATTGAAAAATTGATTGTCTGTTAAGGCTTTCATCTGTTAGAATACAGTGATTGTTTCAATTCTTTCATGTGTAAATCACAAAAAACTTCTTTTTAAAGTTGCATTGGCAGGCTAGGTGTTAATATGGTGATCGCTAGACAATATGTTGAAGGTGTTAGCCCCCTGTGTTCTCTGTCTATGTCCTGATGTTTAGGTTGATTCTAATCTAATAAGTGAGATAACAGAGTTTTACATAAATTCCTGCAGTTTTTGAGCTCGGAGTTCTACATGAATGTATGCAGTTTATGAGCAAATTCCAATGTAACTGTGCAGTCTGATGGGCATTTCAACTTCAATTACCAGCATTCTCCCCGTAGCCCTTAATTCCTTGTGACATCAAGAATTTATCAATATCTGCCTTGAAGACATTTAGCGTCCCGGCCTCCACTGCACTCTTCGTCAATGACTTCCACAGGCCCACCACTCTCTGGCTGAAGAAATGTCTCCGCATTTCTGCTCTGAATTGACCACCTCTAATTCTAAGGCTGTGTCCACGGGTCCCCGTCTCCTCGCCTAACGGAAAAAAAATTCCTAGCATCCACCCTTTCCAAGCCATGTATTATCTTGTAAGTTTCTGTTAAATCTCCCCTTAATCTTCTAAACTCCAATGAATACAATCCCAGGATCCTCAGCCATTCCTCGTATGTTAGACCAACCATTCCAGGGATCATCTGTGTGAATCTCTGCTGGACACGTTCCAGTGCCAGTATGTCTTTCCTGAGGTGTGGGGACCAAAACTGGACACAGTACTCCAAATGGGGTCTGACCAGAGCTTTTTAAAGTCTCAGTAGCACAACGGTGCGATTATATTCTAACCCTCTTGAGTTAAATGACAACATTACATTCGCTTTCTGAATCACGGACTCAACCTGCAGGTTTACCATGAGAGAATCCTCAACTAGCACTCCGAGATGCCTTTGTACTTTGGCTTTACGAATTTTCTCACCGTTTAGAAAGTAGTCTTTGCTTTTATTCTTTTTTCCAAAGTGCAAGACCTCGCATTTGCTCACGTTAGATTCCATCAGCCATTTCCTGGACCACTCTCCCAAACTGTCTAGATCCTTCTGCAGCCTCCCCACTTCCTCAGTACTACCTGCCTGTCCACCTAACTTCGTATCATCGGCAAACTTCGCTAGAATTCCTCCAGTCCCTTCATCCAGATCATTAATATATAATGTGAACAGCTGCGGCCCCAACACTGAACCCTGCGGGACACCGTTTGTCACCAGCTGCCATTCCGAAAAAGAACCTTTTATCCCAAATCTTTGCCTTCTGTCAGACAGCCAATCCTCAATCCATACCTGAAGCTCACCTCCAACACCATGGGCCCTCACCTTGCTCAGCAGCCTCCCATGTGGCACCTTATCAAAGGCCTTTTGGAAGTCTAGATAGACCACATCCACTGGGTTTGCCTGGTCTAACCTACATGACAGCTCTTCAAAGAATTCCAACAGGTTTGTCAGACACGACCTCTCCTTACCAAATCCATGCTGGCTTGTTCTCATCAGATTCTGGATTACTGGTGCTGGCATTCGAAAAAAAGCCCTTCACCGGGAATAAATCTGGTTTTCAGCATCTGCAGTCATTGTTTTTACCCCCTTGTTCTAATCAGACTCTGCTCTTCCAAGAATTTAGAAACCTTATCCTTAATGAGGTTTGCTCTGTTGTTGATTAGATATTTATTAAGATCAGTCAACTGGGAATTTAAATGCTGGCATGATGGTTTGAAAAGACATTAGACATTCAGTGAACATTGATCAGAGTTAGTTTGTCATTCAAAATTCTCAGATCTTCAAGAATTCTACACTTGGTGTCTCTGCTTTCCTACTGGAGAAATATAATATATAATAAGAACATGTTATGTATTATATTTCATTCATGTAATTTTGCATCTCATCAATATTTAGACATTTGAGTCAGAATTACAAAGAAAATAAGTCAATAAGAAACTTTTTTTAACAGAAAAATACAGTCAACAGCATTTGTCAAGGTATTTGTTACATTATTGTCTCTGAATACACAGATGAATACATTTAATGGTGATCTGTTCACAACGTAATGAACAACAATTATATTTTTATCATAACTATTGGATTGGAAATCTATCAGAAAACTTGCCTGTAGCCAGGACTTGCTTCATCTCACTACACATTACAATTATCATCCACAGCCATAAGTAATAAAGTGTCATAATTGGTCTGGGAAAGTTATAGTGTGTAAATTATAATAAGGTGTCTCAGACATATGTTTGGATTTGATGAGAGCATTATTGCTGTGATAATTGATCCTGAGAACAATAAGGCACGTACAAAGAGTTTTTCACCGAACAGTAATTAAGTGGCCTTGAAGACGATTACGAGTACTTTGATTTCAATAATGTTGAGCTGATTTCCATGTTTTCGGAAATGTTTCACAACACTTTACCAGAATTCTGGATTCTAATCAACCAATGGGTTTCGAGTAAACACACTTCTGTTGTTGTCATTCTCAAGTGAGGTGTATAATGCTCAGTCACTGGCTGGAAGTCAAGGTGCCAGGAAGTCTGCTTCAACCTCACCAATACACAACTCTCAGGCTGGCTGTAACTGGATCTCCCGAACCTTTGTGACCAATTTGATCGGGCCTTCCACTGTTTTCTGGAGATGATTATTTTGTCTACTGTTTCCTTTAGTTTGACCTTTTCAGCTCCAATTTCTGCAGCTGTAGGAATATTTAGAATATTCACTTATGTGCCACAGGTCACTTGACCTGAGTGGATAGATAAATATGGTTCACTTATTGTTGTAATACCGAATTGAGAATGAATCTTTGCATGTTAATAAACAAAAATATTCAATATTTTTCAGCACTTTACGTTGAGATTGATTAGATAGTCATTAAGAGAGATCACCTGACAATTATAAGCTATTTGCGGGATTATTGAATTGAAAAAGGATACCGTCGGGCAGAGATTTTTAGAAGGCATTGCTTTTTCATTCAAATACATAGGCTGTTCAAGAAGTCTATGTAGCGGTTCATTGGTTCTCCTGTCCAGATACTAATTTATAATTCATATCGCTTTTATTGTGCCCAGAAATTTGAGATTTGTATCAGAGTTAAGAAGAACACGACGAGCAATTAATATCAGAACTCGAGTGAATAGAAAGCACAGTAAATTTAAAGTACAGAGGAAACAGTCAGTATTTGCTCCACATAAGCAGACAAATATTTTTAAAGTCAAGTGTGTGTTGCTGGAAAAGCACAGCAGACCAGACAACATCCATGGAGCCGAAGATTCCCTATGAAAGCCAATGCCCGAAACGTAGTTTCTCCTGCTCTTCACATGCTGCCTGACCTACTGTGCTATTCAAGCACCATACACTTCACTCTGATCTCCAACATCTGATTTCCTCACTTTTTCCAAATGTTAACATCGGCAGTTGAACGAAACCAACGTTTTTATTGCAATATTTGGACTGAAAACCTGTTTATGACCATGAAACACATCAGGAGATATGAACATTTCTTGTGTTAGAATCCTTGGCCATTCATAACAAAGAATAAACACTGCTTTGACCCACCAGTGTCGTGTGTAATTACTGAACTGAAATATCAGAGGACAACTACTGCATTTATTGGAGGGAATGATAACAGATCCTTACTGTGGCAGTTGGGATTGATCTCAGGAACAATCAGATAGTTACTCTGATTATTCCACTGAACAGTATTAGCTGGTCATGGGGACCTTTATGTGACCTCGTGTTTAGTGTTTTGTGTGAGCAATGATTTCCAAAATATTGAGCTATTTTACAAGATTTAGGAACACATTGATAATCAACTGTCGAAGACATTAACTAAAGGCAACTTCAAAAAAAATGCTAGAATTGCTTAGAGAAAAGCAATTAAACTATTGTAGAATCTGTATTAGCACAGTGTGGTTATAGGCTATTTCGTTGAATCAAATGACCCTCCAAAGAGTAACTGCCCCAAACACATTTCCCAACCTGTTCTTCGACATTTACTGCTGACTAACATACACATCCCTGAACACAATGTGAAATTTAGCATGGCCAGCTCATCTAACCTGCACATCTTTGTATTGTGAGACGAAGCCAGAGAAAAGTCACATGGACTGAAGAAATGGGCAAAGTACACAAAGACAGTCACCGAGGATGAGATCAAACCGAGGTCCCTGGCACTGTGAGGCAGCATTCTTAACGACTGAGACACTGTGCAACTATGTGCAATAAGTAAAATCAGTGAGTGGTATGGCAAGACAAATTTCAAACGAACACCCTCCAATATTGTCAAAACATGCAACATTTACATTCAAACGAATAGATGAATGGAAAACAAATGAATTTTGTTTTCCATTCAAAATGAATAGATGAATTCTTGTAGCATGTAGTATACTTAAGGCTAAGACTTTAATGAATATAGGGTGGCCTTTTAAAGAAGTAGACTTAAAGAAAATAGTTTTAAGCTAGGAAATAACTATGGAGTGTTGTAGCTGACCACAAAAGAAGAAGTAAGGCTATTTTCACAATAAAGCTTATAGTAACAAGGCAAATAATACAGCCATCCAGGAACTGCTTGATGCATAGATAAGGGAATTGAAAAAGAGGTGAGGTAACCGACTTGTGATAGGACCAATGGGAAAAGAGAGGCGTGAGCCTGCAACACACAAACTGTACAAAAATGATTGTATAACTGATATCTTTGCACTCTTTGTCGGGCTAGTGGGGTGCTCGGACTTGCAAGTTTGCAATAAATTGTCCTTGTTTCCATGGCTTTGTCTCCGGCTAATTTATAAGTGAGTTTTGTTTCTAACAATGTGGGGGCTCGTCCGGGATACAAAATTCCGACCGCTCGACATTCTTGGGGTGACGGGGGAGGTGCACCTCGCCGAGTTTCGCTATCTCGGACTCCTTTGTTTGCCATTTGCGGTTTAGGCGAGTATGATTCGGACTGAGAGACCCTGGAAACAAGAAGTGATTTTACAGTGACCATAAGAGGTGCAGTGGTTTTACAGTGACCATAAGAGCTGTAGAGGTTTTACGGTGACCATAAGAGCTGCAGTGGTTTTCCAGTGACCATAAGAGCTGTAGGGGTTTTACAGTGACCATAAGATCTGCAGTGGTTTTACAGTGACCATAAGAGCTGGAGTGGTTTTACAGTGACCATAAGAGCTGTAGGGGTTTTACAATGACCATAAGATCTGCACTGGCTTTACAGTGACCATAAGAGCTGCAGTGGTTTTACAGTGACCATAAGAGCTGCAGGGGATTGCTGCGCCGGTTAGGAGCCAGCTGCAACCAGGTAACTCTGTGCACAGTCCAAAGTATGAAAAGTGATCTTTAAGTCTTGGCTTGGTGGTCGGGACAACATTAAGTGGTTGGGAAACGTATGAGAATGATGGGGAAATTGGCGAGATCTAAATTAAAGCATATGTCAATGGAAAATAGCCCGTGTCAGAAGGGCTAGTAGCTGAAGGGCTGCTGAGGGTGGACTTTGGAATTATCTTAAGGCCAGACGTCTAGAAAAATAGCAGAAGAAAGTTAGAAGACTTGTTGTGAGATGCTCGTGTCTGTGAGGTACTGTGTGTGTGTGTGTGTGTGTGTGTGTGTGTGTGTGTGTGTGTGTGTGTCTGTGTGTTTGTGTGTGTGTGCGTGAGAGAGAGAGAAGCTGTACAGCAAGTAGAATCTTTAACCCTTTGTGATCCACTTTGAATGCACGTTTGTTTGCTGGTGATTGAATGTTAACAATTGAAGTCTCAAAAAGTTCAGAGTAATCGGACGAGTACAGTGTCTAGTCAGGACCCTGAAGGGGGTGTGGAAGAAGGTAACATCGGACCTCGTTAAGGATAATTAAATTTGCAATAATGGGAGGCACGGGGAATTGCCTGTGTAATGATCGATCTGTAAATAATGTTAAAGGGGCATATATTCCACCCGACAGTCTTCGGGGAGAATGTTGGTAATTGCGAACACCACTCCTGGACGTGGGAGAAAGACAAAACTACAATGATAAAATATTGTTGTTTCGTTTGGTCTAGAGAAAGTATTAAGGCGCCTGGGACTTTTTTTTGGCCCAAGTATGAGTCCGGTGATGATTGGCTGTGTCAAGATTTTAATATATATGTCAATCGAAAAGGATCTACAGTCAAAAAGAATCCGATTAGGCGGCTTGTTGGAAAGGGAGCGCAGGAGTAAAATAATATCCCATGAATAAGGAGGAATTAGGGAAAAACAAAAGAAAAGAATGAACAAGGGAAGCCACAATGGGATCCCTTAATGTGTTCGCCGCCCCCATATACGACTCCACGGAACGAGCCTACAGCTCCCGAAGTAGAACCGAGTCCAGAGTTAGAAAGGGGAATGGACATGAACTAAAAGATGCAGAACCTAGGGGCTCAAAATCACTCGAGCCACCACACGTAAAGGAGGGGCAGAGATAATTGAAAATGTAAAATTAAGTCCCTTAAGAGAGGTTCTGATTGGGGGAAGGTACAATCGGATATGAAAATACTCCCAACAGTGAAGTTAGGGTCTTTAAACAGGAAATGAAAAGTTTAACATAAATTCTCAAATGTTGACCACATTGGAAAAATAATGACAGAGATAATAGGGAGTCAATGCGAGATCTCAGAGAAATTGTAATATTATGAATTAAAGAGGCAGTACCTAGATCACAAAACTTTGTTAAAGCCTTTGGAGTTCGACAAGAGAAGGATGAAATCCCTTCTGCATTTCCTCAAAGGCTCAAAGAGGCCACAAGGAAGTATTCGGGAATGGAACCTGATAATCCAGTAGCACAGGGACTCTTATAGGTCCAGTTTCTAACGAAATCACAGCCGGACATACAAAAGAAATTATAGAAATTGGATGGATGGTGTGAAAGACAGATGGAAGAGCTGTTATGTGAGGCACAGAAAGTGTAAGTGGAAAGGGAAGATGAGAAGCAGAAGCAGAAAGGCAAAATGATGGTGGCAGCAGTAGAAGAAATAACAAAAAGAAGAATGAGATCAAGGGATAATAGGAACGGTAGGGGACAATAAGAAAGACAAGGGTCAGATACCCGGGAAAGGAGGCAACAGGCAGGGTGTTAGCATTGCGGGAAAGTAAGGCATTTTAAACTGAAATGCCTGGAATTAACACGAGAAAGGGGAGCCGTTTCCCTCATGACCTTAGATGAATATTAGAGGAGTCAGGGGTTCCTTCCTCTTGAGACCCACCAGGAACCTTTGGTAAATCTAAAGGTGGGACCGAAAGGGGAGGAAACAATATTTTTGGTAGATACAGGTCATCCCTAAATTTTAGACCTACTGGCGTTAAATTAACTAAACAAAGAATCAGGGTTTTTGGAGTAAAAAAATGAAGCATTTTTAGTTCCCATTTTTGAGCCAACTTTAATTAAGTGAAGTAGTGAAGAAATTACAGGACAGTTCTTATATATCCCTGACGTCGGGAGCAATCTACTGGGTAGAGATTTGATTATTAAATTAGGCCTAAAAATAGAGGAAGAAAATCGTAATGTGACTGTAAAAATGGCCATGTTAACACCGAGTGATGAAAAACAAATCCATCCTGATGTATGGGCAAAAGCTGGTAATCATAGTCAGTTAAATATTGATACGAAAAGGATTTTGCTGAAACAAGAAAATAAGATAGTTCTTGTAAAACAATATCCAATATCCCTCAACGGCTGCAGAGGTCTACGACCAGTTATAGATTCACTGATAAAAACTGGGTTATTGGAACCATGTATATCACCCTTTAATACTCTGATATTGCCTATCTACAAACCAAACGGAACCTATGGACTGGTGCAGGATCTTAGAGCAGTAAATCAATTGGTGCGAACACGGCACCCAGTAGTACCTAACCCATACACTTTGTGAGGTAAAATACCGTATGACCATCGCTGGTTTAGTGTGATAGATTTAAAAGATGCATTCTGGGCTTGTCCTCTAGCCACGGAAAGCCATGACATGTTTTCTTTCGAATGGGAGCATCCATACACGGGTAGAAAAAAGCAGCTCTGCTGGACAGTACTTTCCTAGGGATTCACGGAATCATCTAATTTATTTGGACAAGTACTGGAGCAAGTCCTTGAACAATTTACAATGCCCAAGGGGACGATACCGTTACAGTATGTGGAAGATCTACTTGCAAATGGACTAATGAGAAATGAGGTGAGCGAGGCTACCAATAGACTGTTAGATTTCCTAGGGAAACACGGTCCAAATTTATCCAAGGATAAGTTACAATATGTAGAAAAAGAGGTAAAATACTTAGGACACCTCATCAGTGACAGCACTTGGCGCATTAACCCCGAAGGGATTAACGGAATAACAAAACTATCCCTACTGACCACCAAAACAGAGTTAATGAGTTCTTGGGGCTAGTGGGCTATTGTAGATTATGGATAGAAGCATACGCCCAGAAAATGAAATGGTTATATTACAAATTAATAGAATCTGAACATGAAAAACTACGATGGACAGAAGAAGAAAAGGAGGGATTACAGGAATCAAAACGAAGCTTGATACAAGCTCCCGTGTTAGCCCTCCCTTCCCTTGAGAAACCCTTCCACCTTTTTGTGACAGTAAATAATGGAGCAGCAGTAGGAGTGCTAACTCAGAAAACAGGAGAAAAGGAAAAACAAATAGCCTTCCTGTCCAAAATCTTAGGCCCTGTCTCGAGAGGCTGACCTGAGTGCACACAGGTGGTCGTGGACACTGCCATTCTAGTAGAGGAGAGCCACAAACTAACCTTCGGAGGAGCGCCATTTGTTAACACTCCACATCCAGTCAGAACTTTGTTAAATCAAAAGGCAGGAAGGTGGTTGACGGACTCAAGAACTCTAAAATATGAGGCTATCCTTATGGAGTGGGACAACCTGGTGTTAACAACAGACGCATGTTTGAACCCAGCTACCTTCATGTGGAAGGGCGAATCCCCAGACACGCGAGAAATAGAACATGACCGTTTAGATATTATCGAGTATCAGACCAGAACAAGAGCAGACTTAAAGGATATTCCCCTATATGCAGGAGCTAGGCTGTTTATGGACTGGTCGTCAAGAGAATACAAGGAAGAAGACATAATGGATATGCAGTAGTAGACGGAAGTGAAAACCGCACAGTTGAGGCTGACCGGTTAACTAATACGTGGTCAGCCCAAACTTGCGAATTATATGCCTTAAACCAGGCCTTAAAGCGATTAGAAAATCGGGATGGGACGATTTACACTGACTCTAAATATGCCTATGGGGTTGTCCATACCTTCAGTAAAATATGGCAAGAATTTGGTCTAATCAAGAGCCGGGGAAAGGAATTAATACACGAAGGCTTCATAGGACAAACGTTGAAAAGTTTGGAATTACTCCAAGAAATAGCTATTGTCCACGTACCTGAGCGTTAGAAGGAAACACTCGAGAAACACGAGGGGAATTACCAACTGTAGAGTTCAATGATAAGCTTTTAAAGAATTATATTGTGGTGCTCGGGGATTTTTTTTTATGTCTGTCCTTAGGAAAAAGGGTCCAGACACCTCCACTTGAGTTCGCTGTACATCGAATACAGCCAGGTGAATGGGTCTTGATCAAAACCTGGAAAGATACCAAACTGCACCCAAGCTGGGAGGGACCGTCCCTCACCCTCCTGACTACTGAAACAGCCTCTCGAACTGCTGAAAAAGGGTGGAGTCATCACACTCGTGTTAAGGGCCCAACGGACGCTCCTTCCCCTTCTCCAGAGTGGCAAGCTCATCTGACAGACAAACCTCTAAATATCAGGCTGAGTAAAAAGAATGGATTGAGATAAGAGACTATTAAATACTGGTTAAAAAATTGTACCTCAAAACAATTGTAAGTGTTACGTGGACTCACTCCTCCCTGGCATACAAAGGGTTAGTGGTTAAACAAATAGGGTTGTGAGCTGAAATGATTGGTCAGCTTTATATTGTTACGATAATACTGGCGCTAGCTGCCAAGGGGGGTGGGAGAAATCATTTTACCGCATTATGTCAGAATTATGCTAAACTAAAAGGGCATACCGACTGCTGGGTATGTGCAGAGTTCCCACACGATGGCGAATCCAGAATTCCTCTCACGGTAATACCACCTACCAAAGAGGAAGTGTACAACATACAACAATTTGACTCGGGCTCAAATGATACAAAATGGGAATTTGAGAGGGGTAATTATAACTTTGCGGGATGGTTCCCTCGACCAGCTCCGAAAACTCAGAGTGCTATCGATGGCCTTAAAGTCTCCCCACTGAAAGGAGCAGTAAATACCACTTGTTTCTGTAATCAGAATGATACCGCACCCTTCCGATTAGGAAAACCATCTTGTGTCTACACTAGTCAAGCCACTGCCGCGACCATTCCCCAAATATTAAACGGAACATATTGGGTATGCGGCCTGAAGGCCGATCCATTTATTCCCGGAGAAAAATACATTTGTGTGATAGAATGTGCAACAGTACATGCATGTTATGATGTTGATCAACACTGCCTTAAAGCCAGAAAGGTTGGAGTGGGTGCTGCTACCTTGCCTACATAATTGCCCATTTGAGGCTGTTAGAGGGAGCTCCAAAAATACCTCGGAATAAATAAGGAGGAAAGCAGGTAATCCGGGAAGTAACCGAAGGGGATCGCCTCCTCTGGACTTTGATAACCATGTTGGGGACCTCTCGAGCAGCAGGAGAAATACAAAGTTGGCAGCTTCCCTGGAAGAGTTGGCCGATAATATTGCCGATGCATTGGCCAAAACCGAATCCTAAGTGGCAGCCATAGCAACCGAAATGATTGCCACTAGACTAACGACGCTTCAGAACAGGAAGGCTCTGGATTATATTCTAGCAGAGAAAGGTGGTACCTGTGCACTAATTGGAGAGGAATGTTGTACCTGAGGTGTCCTCTAACAATACTGATATCTCCAAACATGTGCGAGACAAAATCGCCAAGATAAGGGAAGCCAGAAATCGGTACCAGAACGGAAAAGGATGGGAACGGGGGAATTGGAGATTGACTGGTTGGGGAAGGTGGTTCGTCAATCTAGCTATCTATGGATTATTGATATCAGTGGGTCTGGTGGTAGGCTTCAATGTCCGAAAATGGGTACTGAGCCGACTGATGACATCCCTTGGGGAAGTAACCCAAATAAATCAACAAAATGCTTTTACAATCAGCAGGTGATATGCAACAAAGAGAACGTCAAAGAATGCTTCTAGAGTTTGAGAGACGAACAACACAGATGTAAAATGTAAGATTGTGAACCTCATCGCCAAAAGGCGTTAGAGGGCAGAAAAATAAGAAAATGGATTAAAGGACACTTAGTAAGTGGAGAAACTGCAGATTTTTTTAAAAAGGGGGAATTGTGGGAAATAAGAAATGTAGTTTGCTGCAGAAGATATGGAAATGTAATTGATGGATGTGCTAGTGGAGTGTAATTTCTGTAGATGGGGATGGTGAAACATTATACAAACGGTCATGGAATTCTTGTAGAATGTAGTATACTTAAGGCTAAGACTTTAATGAATATAGAGGGCCATTTAAAGAAGTAGTTTTAAAGAAAATAGTTTTAAGCCAGGAAGTAACTATGGAGAGTTGTAGCTGACCACAAAAGAAGGAGTAAGGGTATTTTCTCAATAAAGCTTATCGTAACAAGACAAAGAATACAGACATCCAGGAACGGGTTGGTACATAGATCAGGGAATTGAAAAACAAATAAGGTCACCGATTTGTGATAGGACCAATGGGATAAGGGAGGCGTGAGCCTGCAATACACAAACTGTACAAAAATGATTGTATAACTGATATATTTGCACTCTTTGCCAGGCCAGCGGGGTGCCTGGACGTTTTGCAATAAATTGTCCTTGTTTCCATGGCTTTGTCTCCGGCTGATTTATAAGGGAGCTTTGTTTCTAACACATGTAACCAATGCCTATTAAAATCATTAGAGAAAAGCATTTAGAAATAGATGTGAAATGAGATAGTTTTAGGAACTAGCTTCAAGATATGATGTTCACTTCCCATTAATAATAAAGTGCTGACAGTAAGAGTAGCTGTATAATTTTACACAATATAACGAAGTTTATAACACAAGTCATATTACTAATCTAATGGCAAATAAGTTCAAACGAACTGTCATGTGTATTTCTATGTGCATAAATAATTAGGACAGGAAATTAATATATTATAAACAGTAGAATTCAAAATGTCACACCAGATAAGGCATTCTGAAAGGCCCGAGGGAGTGTAGCAATAACTTTGGAATCTGAATGAATGAGATGCATGGAAAGATCCCAAGGCCGGGATATTATAGTGGTAAAAACAACGAGGTAAAAACAATGACTGCAGATGCTGGAAACCAAATTCTGGATTAGTGGTGCTGGAAGAGCACAGCAGTTCAGGCAGCATCCAAGGAGCAGCGAAATCGATGTTTCGGGCAAAAGCTCTTCATTGTGCTCTTCCAGTACCACTAAACCAGAATCTGGAGATTATAGCATCTGTTAAACAACATGAGATGATAAGAATCTGGGAATGCCCATTAGGATGTGATTATGTGTGTGGTCTGGGTGTCTGGATGAGGAGGAGAGGGCTGCCACATCAGATGTGCAAAAAATGCTGTTTTTTTTGCTGTACATGTTACATTGTGTCATGGATCTCCCTTCTGAGATTGGCCTCGGGGGACGATCCCTTCATTAACGTGATTGCGAAATGAGAAAACATCTTCCAAGTTATGTGTTGCTTCAAACAATGCTTCTACTTTATCACAGATATTGACTGTAATACAATCATACAAACAACAAACGTTTTGTCATTCTAATAATCTTTAAGTTTACTTATTTTACATTTGTGTGAAAGAGATATTTCAAATTACAACAATTTTTGTAGTATAATTCAGCAAACATAAATTTTGAATTCGTGGAAATCTCCATTTTCGCAAAATCGGAGTAATCTTCAGTTTATATAACAGAGTAAATGACTTTTTTCAGATCATGTGCTCTGCAAAATTGATTATTGGTTTCATTTCATTGTAAGAAAAGAACTGCTTTGAACATTTTTTTGTCTTCTCTATCGCAACATTATTCATCATTGTACAATAAGGACACAATTATTATAATTACTTTATATGCCAAATGTCATTGACAGCATCATTTGTTCACTTGCATGCTCACTTTCATTATCTAAAAATTTTCTTCCAAATTCTGACACCAATTGTCTAACTCTGATCATAATATTCATCTAAATTAAAATAACATGTCTCCATGAAGAAACAATTTGATGGAAATTCATATTTCTTGTGATACCTGTATTTTTAAGTAAAGAAAGAAAAAATTGTTTTATAATCACTGAATGGCTCACTTTTTCTTCAATTCATAAAGCTAGTTACTATATTTCCTTCCATTATATACCATTTTTAATAAATATCCAATCACCATTACAGCAAAGTGTTTTTAAACCGTTGAAAAAAATTAATTGCTCATATTACAACATTAACTTTCAAGTCATTGTCATGATAATAATTGTGCAATTATTTAAGAAATCCTTTTGAACAAGTAAAGTGAGATTCACATTTTAATTTAAATCATTGTTTCTGAGTACCAACACTGCAATATGAAACTGTTTCTTTTTTCAGGTCAAGTATCCCACAATGGATCCAACGATTTCCCATCCAAAATTTATTGTGAATGTCTAATGTTTGATTATCTGAATGATCACCATAATCACAGACTTTAAATTCACGGACCTGCAATTACTTTTCACTGCAATAATTCCTGTTTGTTTGCACATATTCCTCAGTCACAAAGCAAAACGAGATTTCTCATTATTTCTAAATTCATTGATCGAATTTTATGACTCAGTTTTTGCTCATACTTCATAATTATTCAATTCAGGACATGCCGAAAATGTGGAATTATGGCTCTTTACATGAATAGCTAAATATATTGTAGTGTACAATCTCTCAATCATTGTTAATATTAATTCTTGTTTTACCCACGGAACATAGTTGAATGCATTTCAATATATTTCACTTCGATACGAACATTTATTGATTTATAATTACAATAATATTTAAGTATTTTTCATGCAACAAAATCAAGTCAAATGAAAAAGAATGAACATTTCTGTATCGTCTCATTAAATAATGACAATGCATTTTGAATTTTTCGAAGGTGAGCATTTTTGCAAAGAAGGCATGTTGTCTTCAGCTGAATAATCGCATTGAATGACTAATTCACAGAATCTGCTGCTTATTCTCTTCGAGTTCCCAAGAAACTAAATTAACTAATTCTGCTGGTTCTAAATTCCTGGGAAGTATTTGAGAATGTTGCAGTATTAAAGATGAAGACGTCTATGTGATCGTACTGATTTTTTTTTATTGGAATGAGCTTATTTCAAACATTTCAGGCACATACATTGCTATTCTGTAGTGTTACAAAGATGAAAATCAAGTCAACTTTTTAATCAGTAAAACAAACAAATGTCAGTTCCCGTTATTCATGTGTTAGCTAATTCCCAAATTTATTGTTAAACAATGCAATTCACGTGAATATTATTGTGTCCTTTGACTATATTAATTTTCTAATTATTGTTCATTCATGATTTGTCAGGGAGTTTTTTTGTTGTGTTCCATTTCCCCTATTCATATTGAATATAAGATTGATATGCTTTGGCAATATCAGAGAGTGTTCATTTGAAATTTGACTTTGCACATATTTCACTATCTCACTTCTTGTATGGGGCTGGCAGTTG